>NW_023604295.1:114080225-116480225 GCF_014898055.3 Talpa occidentalis
CCCATTGCCTTGCCTGTTCCTTGAGACTGCCAGGGGGATTCACGATAGGTCACCACTGAGTTCCACCATGGGCTATCAGTTCAGAGAGCATCCTGATCGTGCATCTATTATATTAAAATCTCAAACCAGACAACTGCAAAGATGTCTTAACATACTCTCAGGAAATAGTTTATGCTCTAGGAGAATCTGGTTCAAACTATGCCCTTTTAATGTCCTTGATCCTAAGAAATGACACAAGTCCCCATATGCGGTACCATGACAAAGAGTATGACAAGGTACAAAAAATACCATGTCCTTTATGGTAAATGGGTAGATTTTATATGAGTAGTGGAGTGCTCATGTCACATTGAAGTAGCTTTCCTAACTGGGCCTTCAAGGCCACACTTCCATAGTTGAGACAGGTGGCAAAGTAACCTGGCAGACTTTAGTCAAGGAAGAGCAGTTGGGACACAGGGTCTTCTTCCAAAAGCCCTTCTGGATCTGAAGGAACCTACTTGTCTCTCTTGGAGGTGACCTCTGGCAGGCATGGGTGCAGACACTGTTAATGTGTGAATGAACTTTCCAGGTGATGAGAGCTAGTTGCAAACATTTTGTGAAGGAAGAAAAGTATGATGGAGAAATTCCCTGAGAATAAGACATGAGGCCACAGAGTGCAAGCCACTTCTTGTAAGGAAAGTGATCAAGTTTCATATCGATTTGGAGTTTGTCTCCCTTTTATTATACTCAATTCCTTTTGTAAAGTCATATTTAAATGTTCCTTAATTACCTTTGTGGGCTACACAGTAGAAAGAGAGAGGTCTTAGGTCACTGCTTGACCCTAGGGTTAAAGACAAAATAGTTTCTTCTTCCTCCTTCCCATGCCCCTACCCAGGTCAAAGTAGTAGCTGAAATTTTAAGTGCTAATGAGACAAGAAGTATTTTCTTTCCTTAGGAAAGGTAATATCCTGTAGTATAAGAAAAACAAGACATAATTCCTGCCGAAGAACTAAGGTACAATGGAAAACACCTTATATTTTGAGTCAGAAACACTGGGTTTAAACCCCTATTCTGCCACTTAGTAGGTGATGCAGAATCATCTATTTAACCTACCTAAGTTTCAGTTTCCCCAATTATGAAAGAGAAATAAGAAAACAAACTTACAGTGATGTCATAAAGATTGAATGATATTTTAAACAATAAACATAAACAGCATGTCTTATATAACGGTGGGTTTTTATAAATGCCTCTTTAAACCTTTAGACCCTATAGAAGCAAGTATCGGAGTAAAGATTCTTATGTTCCTTTCCTAAAGTTGGATACTTGTCCATCCATCTAGAACATCAGTCCCTCTTCCAGCCCACCCCACAAGTCACTTTTCTCCTAAACACTTTGAGATCTGAAAATTATTTCATAAAATTAATACCAATAAATTTGTTGAGTACCGAATATTGAAGCACTCTTCCAAGCATTAGGGGGATTTGACAGTCAGTCAAGTGAGATTTACTATACTTGGCAACTTACAGTTTATTTGGGAAGTTGAAACTAAACCGCTGGAACAATAGCCCTCATTCCCAGGGTCAGGGAGCCAATGTGGGTTTCTGCCAGCCACCGAGTATTCTATTACACTTAAATGTTCAGAAACTGGGAGGAAAACTACAGGGAGTGTCCACAGGTCACTGAACATTCTGTGAGATGGATTTATGCCAAACTTTCATTTATCACCTGATCACCAGAAGTTCCCACTTTGACTAGTGGAGACCCAGCTATTAGTATCATTTCAGAGCCAATTCAGTGTCTAGTAAATCGCTGTAAGATCTGAAGATTTCCTTTCCCCCAGTGCACGGTAAGCCTAGAAAATAGCCAAAGGCCCCTTTGGGGAAGGCCTGGAGGAATATTTACAGAATACGGTTGCAGCAGGGTTGCATGTATGCCCTCAAGGGAACCAGCCTCCCCTTCAATCAGCAAGGGTCTCAGGCGCTCCAAGATCTGGCTTTATGCCTGAACACTCAGTAAGATGCTAAGACTTTTCATTTTTTCCATTCAAATTAAAGTCCAGACAACACACTTAGAATTTTTCTGCTATATAGAGGAAGTACTATCTTAGTGGGATGCCCATAGATTTCATTCCTGGAGACACAGTAATCAGTTAGGCACTGTTAAGGAGATCAGCAGGTCATTCTGTTTACCTCTTTGTCCCTGCTGCCTCTTACAATAATTGTGTCTACTTTGTCGCTAACAATTGAGAGCTGCTCCTTGGCCACTAATTCTCCAGGATCCCCATGGAAATCAGGTAGAACATCTATTGTGTGTGCATAGAACTGCAGCTCATCTGTGCAGAAGGAGCCACCATAATGGTTTTCAAAGATGCCAATGCTCTCTCATTAATGCAACATCTTAAAAAAAAAAACTCCTTAATAATGCCTTAATAAAGAGAATGTCTCCAAAGATCTTTGAGAGGACATAGAGGAAGTGGGAAGGAAGAGTATGGAGTTTTTGTGTGATAAACACATTCCCATATTCTCAACTCAGCAACCATTTGTAGTCAAATTTCTATAGAGTGATGCTTCAACATCACTAAATATAGGCCATTTTTGAATCAAAGTCACCTAATCCAATAAACTAAGTTTCAGTCACTTCTAGCATTATTAGTTCCATCAACTCTAGTAAATATACTTATACACCTATATAATAAATTTGTTTTGATCCAGCTTTATATTCCATCCTTGCTTTCACACCTCTGAAATCCATTCCTAAATGTGTTCCAGGCAGATTTATGCTGCTAAAAGCTAGGAACATATTGCAATATTTTGGGAATATAAACTACTTTTTTTAGGTTAAACAGAGACAACAGAGATGTGGCTAAGCAGCAGGAGAAGAATAAGCATTCCTTTGCAAGGCTTCTGCTCTCGATGAAGTTACTACTGGATCTTCAAGATAGGGAAAGATGATATTACCAAACTAAAAAAAGATTTCTTCCTCTAAAAGGGAGGCCTAGAGAGACTTAGGAGTTCAAGTCTCAATTGCAAACAAGTCAACCCAGGTAGAAACTTGGTGTGTCTGTGACTTCAGCTTATGTTATATTTCTGAAACCCATGCAACTATGTTCCAAGTCTAATTTTCATCAATATTAGTCTGATATATGGATTCCTCTAGATTCTCTATAAAAATCATCCTAGTTGTCTGAACATTTAAATTGAGAATTTAAAAACTTGATCTTGTGATTGTCAATATGCCATTGTCAGCAGCTATCTGGGTTCTTAGAATCATTATTATGGCCATATTAGTCAAGTCCAATATTCACTTCATCCCCAAAGCACTTAATACAGTGTGCACTTCATCATAGTCAACCATAGGTGACAATTTAATCATATCACCACTGTATACTATGGGTTATTAGTAACCCATTTGCCATTGATTAACAAGGAATTCAGCATTCTGTTCAAGGCTAGTGGGGGAAAAGTCCAGAAATTTTTGAGGGACTTTTTCTTGTGAACCTTTCCATTACTGAGTATTGTACCCACCAGTGTCCAATCAGAAAAATATACCACAGTAGATATATCAGCAGAAATAAGTTAATCACACAAGCATAGGAGGGATGGTAAAACACAACAACAAGAAAACTACTGGATTATGATAGTAATAATAACTGGAGGAAGCAGCTACCACAGCTAGGGCAGGGAAAAAGACTTAAAAGAGAATCAACAGAACTACATTCAAGCAAGATTATTAAATTTCATGTGAAATGATAAAATACTAATTCTAAAAGAACTAATTGAGAATTTATATTTTAATCCTTATAGAAAGTTCTAAAAATATAATGCAAGTGAAATACCTCAACAAAATAAAGGTGGAAGAAGATGGCAAGGAAAAAGGAAGGGAGGGAGAGAGAAAAGAAAGAATGAAGACTTCACTCTGACTTTCCAAAAAGAAGTCAGGAGAAGAGAAAAAACAAATGGGATAAATAGAATACAAATAACAAGTGATAGGCCTAAATCAACCATATCAATAATTACATTAAATGTTAATTGACTAAACATTGTAATTAAAAGGCAGAGATGTTAGACTGCATTTAAAAAGTAATACCCACCTATCTACTATGCCTAAGAGATGTGCTTTAAATCAAAAGACAGATGGGGTGAAAGTAAGATGACAGAAAATGATACACCAAGCAAGCACTAGTCATAAAGCTAGAGAATATATATTAATAACAGACAAATGGATATCAGAAATATTACCAGAACTAGACTGACATCTATGCTGATTAAAAGATCAATTAATCAGGAAGACATGACCATTACAAATCCCTTTGCACTTAATAAAAGAATTTTAAACTACATGAAGTAAAAACTGACAGAAGAAAAAAATAGATATATCCATAATAACTGAAGATTAAACCATTCTCTAATAACTATAGAACAACTATATAAAATAATAAAAGTATAGATTTGAACAACAAACACTGTCAATCACCTCTCCTAAGTGTCATTTGTAGAATACTCCTCCCAGTGACAGCAAAATATACCCTTCTCCAAAGCCACATTGACCATTCACCAAGATATACCATATATAGGGTCATACACCAAAGTTCAATGTATTTCAAAAACTTGAAGGGGCATCTGTGTAGCATAATTTCAAATCAGGTCTACCACAGGAATGTAAATACATTGTCACTGGGTTGTAATTTAACACAATATCTGTAGGGGCCTCCCTGGTGGTATAGGGGTTAAAGTCAGCACTATCAAGCTGTCTCCAGCCACTGCAGCATGAGTTTGATCCCCATTCAGAAAGCTGATCCACATAGTAAAGCAGACCTCTCCTGTCTTGCCTGCTGTGCCCCTCTGATAGATAGATAGATAGATAGATAGATAGATAGATAGATAGATAGATAGATAGATAGATAGATAGATAATAAATACATACATACATACATACATACATACATACATACATATATTTGCATGCATATGTTACATTTGAAATTATAACAAAAAATATTTTTAAGTAGCTACATGTACCAGCAGACAGGAAATGGCATATTTTAAGAGACCATTTACAGCAAAGTTCCTAAGGATAAGTCTTCATGGGAAGAATTATAAAACTTTGTTGAGAGACATAAAAGATCTAGAAGAAATTCAATAAATCTTTCAATACTCCCAAATTGCTTTGCAGATTTGATGCCACTTAATCGAACTTCCAAGAAGGTATTTTTTGAACTTGAAAAATTGATGCTAAAATTTATATTAAAATGTACAAAGTCAAGATGAAGTAAAATACTTTAGAAGAGGAAAAATGTAGGAAGACCCACCCTATTAGATGACAAGGCTTTATAAATGTATAATAATTAAGATAGTGTGACATTGATGCAGGGATAGCTTTCCATATATGATCCAAAGCTCTCTACTTAGATGTTGTGGGTGGATCTCTCCATATATAAACATTTGATATATGACAGAGATGTCATTGCAAATCAATGATAAGCGAATGCATTTATCAGCAAATGAACTGAGATTACTATATATGCATTTGAAAAAATTACATTGCAGTTCATACATAAAAACCAATTCAGAGTAGGTAAGACCTAACTACGAAAAGCTGAATAAGAGATTTCAAACAGGATAGAGAACCAAGACTACCAAACTTTCACTGAGGTGCCCTAGAACACAGTGTCAAAGTGATAGTGGTCCCATGGAATCTTTGAAGAAGCACAGGAATACTTGTCACCTGTCAGGCACTGTCAGACCTTGCATCAATGACTAACTCTAGAAAGTTTCTACATTGGTTTAAGCTATGGTCCATCAAAGCATGATATCCTTATGAACTTGGGTTTTTAGCAGTTGCTGTAATTAAAAGCAAATATTCCATAAAATCCAAACTGGGAAGATGAAGTGAGAATGGTAATATCCAATCATATTCCAAGTTTTGAGATGCTGCCTCGTTCCTCAGAACTGCACATATCTTAGTAATTGCAATCATTTTTAAATGAAAAATATATTTTTAATTCAATATATGTATATTCTTTTTTAATAACTACAAATAGTTAGAACATAAATATTTATTTAGTTATTTGTACCTAACTAATAAGTGGAAGTGTGGAAGTATTGGGTACTTCTTTTGACCTAAGCATACCAGGAAAAATTAACTGAGACTTTAAGGGCACCATGAACTGAGGAAGTTGAGAACCTTTGATACAGGAGAATATATATATATACATATATATATGTATATATATATATATATATATATATATATATATATTTGTAACCTCAGGGCAGGAAAGAATTTCCTAAATAGGAGACAGAGGCATTAATCATAAAGGAAACAAAACATAAATTCAAAGTCCATAAAATTAAGAACTTCGATTCATCAAGTGGCACCATGAAGACTGAAAAGGCAAGTCAGAGAGAGAGGAAAGATAAATAATGAATAAAACCTACAAAGGACACACTTCAGAATATATGATCATTCCTACAAATTAGCACTAGAAAGACCACTGTATATAAAAATGGGCAAAAGACTTAGACACATCACCAAATAGGAGATACACATAGCAAGTAAACTTAAGACAAAATGCTTGTTCTCATTCGAATCAACAAAATACAAGTTAAAACTACAATTAGAAGATAAAACTGTACAGCTTATAAAAGGAAATGTAACAAAAAACATTTGTGACTTGAGTTAGGCAAAATAAATATTAGAAAAACACAAAACATTAAAAATTATAAGTTAGAGTTGATCACAATTAAAAACTGCTCTTCCAAAGACATTCTTAAGAAGATAAGCATGAAAGCCATGGACTGGGAGAAGGTATTCGAAAAAATTTATTTGAGGGCCTCCCTGGAGGCGCAGGTGGTTGAGCACTGCACTGTGAAGCTGCTGTCTGCAGCCTCTGCCGAGCGGGTTCGATCCCCGCCAGCCAGTGAGAATCCCACATGGTGCGGCAGACCTCTCCTGCCTCGCCTGCTGCTCCCCTCAACAGTGTATTTCATCAGTCTGCCTGTTCTGTTCCCCACTCTGTCTCTGGTGAATCCTCTCACCCTCCTGCGCATCTGGTCTATACCCTGGTTCTTGTATAAATAAATAAATTTTTTTAAATTTATTTGATAATGAATCTGTCCAGAACATACAAAGAATTCCTAATTACTCTGCTATAAAAACCAAATGGAAAAATGAGTGAAAGATTTAAATAGACGCTTTACCAAAATAGGCATGGAAACAGCTAATAAGCATATAACAACGACCTCAACATCGTTAGCCACCAGGGAGATGGAAATTAGAATACAAGATATCACTGCACACACTAGAATAGCTAAAACTAAAAAGACAGAGCATCCCAAGTGTCCACGAGGTTGTGAAGCCACGAGAACCCCCACAGCCGGCTGGTATGGGAAGTGCAAAGTGGTCAATCACTTACGACAGCTGTTTGGTAGTTTCCATTTCTTTCTTTCTGCTTAACATCTGTGACTTCATTTATATTTTTTTATTTGCAGGAGAAGTTGAAATAAAATTTAAGAGTCTTTTCAATTTCTGATTTCCCCCTAACATGAATCATACAAGTAAAACCAACTGAACTACAGAAATTCAGCAAAGAGGAAAGTTACCCAAGTACCCCAGAAGCAAAGGTTGGGGAGGACTGAGGAGGAGGTGGGTATGGTCTGCATATAACAGACAGATGTATAGAAGCCTCATAATTCACCTGCTCAGGACCTTCTTCCCAGAAGGCAAACATAAAGACCCATTTTGAGAAGATGTTTTTCCCCCCAAACATCTGAGAATGTTTCAGCTTAAAACTTAAGACTCTTTGAAAAAAAAAAAAAAAAGGAGGACCTCCCTGGTGGTGCAAGGGGTAAAGATGGTCTCCACAGCCATTGCAGCATGAGTTCAATCCCTGGCCAGGGAGCTACCCACATGGCACAGCAGACCTCTCCTGACTTGCCACTGCTTCCCTCAGCAGTGTATTTCAGTCAGTCTGTCTGTTCTGTTCCTCACTTTGTCTCTGGTGAATCCTCTCACCATCCTTCTGACACCTCTGGCTTGCACCCCAGCTCTTGTATGCATAAATAAATAAATATTTTATTTAAAAAAAGGAAAAGCAGACAAAAACCCACAAAGCACCCAACCATCATCACCTTCCTTAGATAATCATAGGAGCTTCTTTTTATTTTACAAAAAGATTGATGAACAGGTTAAAAAATCATTTTTTCATCTTTTATTTGTAAAGATAATAGAATTCAAAAGTTTCCTAGACAACAGACCAGAAACTGCCCTCCGTTTCTACCCCTGGTGCACTGAAGATCATTGGGACTAGAAAGTCGGGAACACTGGAGCTGCTGTGAAGAATGGGAACCTGAACCCAGAAGAGATGAGGAGACATTGGGTTTGGGGAGGGGCCCGGGGTGTGGTCAGAAAGGCCCTGATCTCCTCCACACACAAAACCCATTCTTTTTTTTTTTTTAATTTTTTTTAAAGATTCATTTATTTTTATACAAGAACTGGGGTACAGGTCAGAGGCACGGGAAGGTGAGAGGATTCACCAGAGACAGAGCGGGGAACAGAACAGGCAGATTGACTGAAATACACTGCTGAGGGGAGCAGCGGACGAGACAGGAGAGGTCTGCTGCACCATGTGGGTTGCTCCCTGGCTGGCCAGGAATCAAACCCGCACTGCAGAGGCTGTGGACAGCTTCACAGTGCTGTGTTCAACCCGCTGTGCCAATGGGGAGGCCCCACGCAAAACCCATTCTTACAAAGACCCAATTTGGTCCCAGCTGAGGCAAATGCTTCAATATTTATTCACTTGCTTTGCTTTCTCTTTAAAGAATCAAAGTTTCCCAAATTAAATCTCTCTGTTCATGTTAGTACATATGCCAAGAAGAAAAAAGAAAGGCTTTTAAAATCAGAAAAAGGGAGAAGAAGTTGAAAATCATCACATTAGTCCTCTTAGCTCCAAATGAAATGAAATTAAGAACAAAACCGTTGGTTTCTAGTAGGGAACAAGTCAGAATCCAAGAATCACCCTCCCCTCCCCATTCTGTACCCCACACCATAGAGCATCAACAAATAAGAAATGCAGCTAAACCTGTTTGGTAGATTCTTATAAAGTCACAACTGTACCTCTTCTATGAGAGCGATGCCACTCCTACTTATTTATCCAAAGGAAATGAAAACATGTATCCACAAATAGACTTGAACTACGTATACCTTAGAAATGTTATTCAAAATGTTTGCCAAAAACTGGAAACACTCCAAATGCCTATCAAAGAGAGAATAGATAAAACACAATATATTCATATAATGGAATACTACTCGGCAATATAAAGAAGTGAACTACAGACACGCATTCTGCTCAATGAATCTCAAAGGCATTCTGCTAAGCGAAAGCAGCCATACACAAAAGAGTAGATTCTGGATGATTCCACTTACTGAACAACATCTGGGGGAAAAGCACACCTAGAGTGAGAGGAAGCAGATCAGTGATGGGGCAGGGAGCTGACTGTAAAGCTGCAGGAGGGAATTTGGGGAGTGATGCAAAAGCTCTGTGTTTTGATCATGATGGTGAATATATGATGGCGCACAGTTGTCAAAAGTCAACTTCAAAAGGAGGAATCTTATTGCATGTCAATTATACCTCATAAACCTGACTTTTAAATTTTTTAATTAAATGGAAAACTGTGCAATGAGTTAGCCTATAATATTGACCAGATTGGCAAAATTCTAAGTCTGTTGATATCAAATGTCAGCATGAATGAGAACTCCTGGAGCAGAGGCAAATTGGATCCCCAGGAAGCATACCCTGGGGTAGAGCCTGGGGTAGAAGTTCCTGAAGAATAAACCTCTAATAAAGTGAGGGGAAGGGGCCAGAAGAGACGAGTTGCTAAGGCACAGGCCTGACAAAGCCCTGGTGGAGTGCTCTGGGATGAGTGTTCACCAGTATCTGCCCACAGTGGCCCAGGAGATTGTGTCTTTGTCCTCCCACCCCTCAGTCATGGAACCAGGGCTATCCTGAGGCAGGGGAAGCAGTGCAGTGGAGGCAGACTCTGAAATTGCAGGACTGGGCAGCGAAACTTCTAAATGGGGATTCATGGCACACCTTGGTGTCTGATCAGAAGATACACATTCTATTGATTGTGTGGTGACTCAATCATTTTGGACACCAGTTTAGTCAATTTGAGAGATGTATGTGTGTCCTGTCACCCAGCATTCTACTTCTAGGTGTGGATCCTAGTGAAATGCTTCCCCCTGTACAGAGATAAATGCCCAATACGGCACTGTTTATAACAAGCCTAAACTGGAAACAGCTCAAAAGTTCATCAGCTCACAAGTAAATTACGGAATATTCATAGTGAAATAAACAACAACTTATTATACTTCAATGAAATAATAGCAATATATACATATATAGCAATAAGCAAAAACCTTGGTGAATCTCATTAACATAATATTGAATTAAAAGGAACTAATGGAAAGCATAAAAGAATACATATATTATCATTTCCTCCATACAAAGATTTCAAACTGGCAAAACTAAACCCCCTGGCTTGGGATGAATAAACAAATTATAAATCTATGAACAAGAGCAATGAAACAATTTTCATAGAAGTCAGGATGGTGGTAGCTGATGCAGGCAGTAGTAGCACCAGTGAAAACTACCAACGTTTTAGCCAACTGTGGGTGGTCCCTTATAATTATTACTCAAGCTGTACATATATATTTAGGTTTACTCTGTATACGTTATATTTCACAAAATAAGTGGGGCAGGGGGTTGGGGCAGATGGCATCTACATAAAGTTAAAGGTACTGGGCAAATTTGGCCTGGAAAAAAGGCTAGGAGGTCATATAATAGCCACTGATTATCTAAAGGACTCAGCTAGGATCTTTAAGAGATTTTCTAATGATTAAGAACATGAAATGGGTCTCTGGCTCAGCCATTCCTTGGACCTGTGCAACCTGGAGGTGAATGGCCTGGGAAGCAGGAAAGGCTAGGTGACCTCAACTTTTCTCCTAGCTCTGAGTCTCTGGGCTAGAAAGAACTAGGCTTTGATGGGGAAGGAGGAAGCACATAGTCTGAAGGGAGACAGGAAGCAATTCCAAGAAAGGAACAAAGAATGACTGAGCACATGTTTACTTTAAAAATAAATGTAAGTTAATGGAGTCTTGGCGTGTGAGCCATTTCTATGGCATTCCTATTGCTGCTTTCACACAGGCCCAGTGAAGTTTCCAGCTGACCCTGTTCTGCTTATGGCTCTCCAGGTTCTAGGTCCTGAGGCCCAGCATCTCTCTCAGGAGAAAAGAGCACTGGGGTTACCCAAGGTGTTCCCAGTCTCGCTGAGTCCATCAGACTGTGCATAATCTTGTCTTACAAACTCCTCCCCCAGTTGCCCAGCATCCAGAGAGAAGAAGAGTAGGGGCCTCCCTGGTGGCGCAAGGGATTGAGACACAACCTATGAAGCTATCAGCAGCCACTGCAGCACAAGTTCCATCCCCAGCCAGGGAGGAGACCCACATGACACAGCAGACCTCTCCTGTCTCACCCACTGCACCCCTCAACAGTGCATTTAAGTCAGTCTGCCTGTTCTGCTCCCCACTGTCTCTGGTGAATTCTCTCATCCCCCACACCTCTGGCCTGTACCCCATTCTTGTATGCATAAATAAATTAATCTTTAAAAAAAAAAAAAAAGGTGAAGAGCAGTGAGGCTATAGGACAGGGACTCCAGGACTGCCACTACTAATAGTTTTTTTTAAAGATTTATTTATTTATGCATACAAGAGCTGGGGTGCAGGCCAGAGATGTGGGGGAGGGGGGTGGAGAGGATTCACCAGAGACAGAGTAGGGAGCAGAACAGGCAGATGTACTGAAATACACTGCCGAGGGGAGCGGCGGGTGAGACAAGAGAAGTCTGCCGCACCATGTGGTTCACTTCCCTGACTGGGGATCAAACTCATGTTATAGTGGCTGCTGATAGCTTCATAGTGCTGAGACTTAACCGCTTGAGGCCCCAGGGTGGCCCCTGCCACTACTGATTGTGCTGACTGACAGGCACTGGCTGTGTGTGGCACATGTTTTCTCATTTAAATACTCAATCTCTGCTTACACCTCCAACCCAACCCGCACTGATATATTCATGAGTACTCAGGAGATGATCCTCCCACATTTCCCATAGCAGTCAGGAATGGTCTGGCAGGCACACGCTTTAGTTGGGCAGTCTTTAAGGTGCACGTAGAAGTGAGCTGATCTTTTACCTGGACTAAAAGGAGCGGCCTACTGTCCCCTGCTAGCCCCCTCTTTCATCTCCAAGGTTGTTATCTCCTTTGCTTGTAAATAACCTTCCCCACTGCCCAACAAATACAATAGCTAAGGTTGACATAGCGCCTCCTGTGGGTGAGACACTAAATGATTACTTCATTTAGTCATCTCAATGTTGTTTTACTGATGAGCAAATCCAAGTTCAGAGTTAAGTAAACTGAGGAGGTCACATACCTGGTAAAGAGCAGGGGAGAATTCAAACCCCTTCATCTCACCAGCACCTGACTTTTGACTGACCTCCACTCCAGCCTTCCGCTTTTACTCCACATCCTTTCCCCATGGGGAAGCTGACTCCCCACCTTCCCCACCCAAGATCTACCTGACCCTCTAGGTCTAAATTCTTGTCTATTCATTGCCTTCATGAACTTGCTTCATAAAACCAAGAGATTGTCTCCATCCAAATATTTTTAACCAGGGGGCCTCCCTGGTGGCACACGGGTTAAAGTCTCAGCACTATCAAGCTATCACCAGGGGATGAGTTCCATCCCCGGGCAGGGAGCTAACCCACATGGTGCAGCAGACCTCTCCTATCTCACCCGCTGCTCCCTTCAGCAGTGTATTTCAGTCAGTCCACCTGTTCTGCTCCCCACTCTGTCTCTGGTGAATCCTCTCACCCTCCTGACCTCTAGCCTCTACCCCAGTTCTTGTATGCATAAATAAATAAAATCTTTAAAATATATATATTTCTAACCAATTTAAAAATGTAATTCATACCATCTCCCCCAACTCCCTTTTCTGCTGTGGAAAGCCTTTGTCACTGAGGGTGAATCTCTTTTCCACGAGGCTCGGTCCACATTTGCACACTTGCCCAGGGAGCTGCTGATGAGGCGTGTGGCTACAGGTGTTCTGTGGCCATGACGGGCAGGTGCACTGACATGGGAGAGCTCGTTCCAGAGCATTTGTGTGCGTGAGGAACGCACTCAGTGGACAGGGAAAGAATCCTGCATTCTTTGGGCCAACTACAGCCTATCTTTCTCAGGCCAAGAACTTCACCCCGCTCAGCTCCCAGGCCCCCAAAGCACAGGTTCATATTTGCAGAAATTGCCTCAACCCCAGTCAAGCCCTGAATCACGCGTGACTCACTTGTCAGCCGATTTCTCTGCAGAAAGCTCTTAGCAGTTAATTTCTGGCTAATTTATTATCCTTCAGCTTAGCCCTACAGCGCCATTAGCTAGGAGCCTGACACAACTGAGTGAAATATTGTCTAATTTATTATCTTATTACTCCTCTGGAACAGGATCAATTAATTACCCATTAAAGTATTTCAGCTGCGGAGATTTATTAGGGGCCCTCTGCATTTTAACAGATGATTAGTTATACATGTTTGTTTGCTTGAAGAGCAGAGACTAGCAAATGAATAGAGGCGAAGGAGGAGAGAAGAGAGAGGAGAGGAGCCGGAGCCGGTGCAGCAGGAGGCGGCTAATGGATCTCTTCTGACTCCGTGAAAATGGAGCAGTCAATGGCAAGAATTATCGACTCATTCACTTGCGGTTTTGAGATAACCATATGTACAGGGCAGGGGAGGAGGGGGAGAAAAACCCCCACTCAACTGCTTTTTCCATTCAATAAATTCGCTTCAGAATATATTGGATTGGGGTTTGATGGCTATTTCGTGTTTTGCAGAGTGCTGACACTGGTATGATTCAGTAATTATTGTTTCTTTTAAGTTATTGCTGTAATTTTGCTCTCTAAGATCCCAATCAATTTCTGCCTCTCAAGGGCACGCTTGAAAAGCGATATTTGAAAACAGCCCTCTGATAGATTGTGCTGCTAGACAGTGGCTGAGACAAATAGCCTAATCTGGCACAAATTAGCCTGGCTTCCACAGATAGTTTTATACAGCAATGTAAATTATATTGTCAGGCCTAGTCACTTTCCTGCTTAGAGTGCAGCTAACAAGGAACCATGGAGACATTATTGGTGCTGCCTCGCGCTCCCAGGGCTGCTGCAAAGCCATTTGTAAGGGGAGAGAGAGAGACTTTGAGTAACAAAAGCAAGGTAGTCAAGCAGAAGTGAGCTAGAACAAGGGGGCGCGAGTGAAGCTCCAAGTCTTTCTGGGGACTGAACAAAGCCATTGGAAGGGAGGCTAAGGAGTGTGAGGTGGGCTGGGCCAATCCTGGGAGAGATGGGGCGGGAGTGGCAGCTGTGTTCGGAGGCTGGAAGCAGGAAAGGCAGTGCTCCCAGGGGAAGAACCAACAGAGAACAACCTGAATGCCCTGAGAGAAGGTTTTTGCCCTGAGGGAAGGTTTGTGCTGGCCTGGATGGGGGGAGAGGGCCCAGATGTGCTGAGCTGAGCAGGCAGGAACCGTGCTGAACCGTGCAGAACCTTGCCGAACATGGACCAGCCAGACTGCATTGGCCATCCCTGGGAGGCCTTGGCAAGATGCATTGAGCAGCTTGGGCCAGGGGCCCTGTGGAGGGGCAAGGCCTGTGAACACTCAAGGAAACCTGCATCCCCAGCATCCTGGGGGAGGCAGGCATTTTCTCAGCTGGGCAAGAAGCCTGCCCCACAGAAGCTGTTCTTGCGCCGGACCTGGAAAGCATCCCAACGCCTTGTCTCACATGGAGGGTCCCTACCTGGTATTCAGGAATTTCCAGAATCAGGCTCCACTCAGCCTAGCCATTAACACACGACACATTCCTTATCCTATCCTTCACTCCAGTCAGATTTGTCCCCTTCACCATCCTCAACCACCAATTCCTCCCTTCCCTTCTTCCTTTCATACCCAGCACCCTGTCTTCTAGCTCTGGGGAGCTCCCCACTTTGTGCCTCTTCAGAGCTGCACCCTCTGCACTGTCTACCTCAAAGCCTGCTCCTTACTGGACTGCAGGCTGCTTTTGGCTTCTGTCATCTGATGCCCAGGTTATGGGAACCTGAGCACCCATGTGCTGGGACAGGAGCAGGCCAATTCCAAGGATCACCTAATTAATCCAGGGACTCCTTGGGCTGGGGGACATAGAGCCCACTGGGGTAAGTTTAGGGTAGTCTCCCAAAGTCAGGGAGAGGAAAGGTCAGTGAGGAAGTGACTAGGGTAGCACTGAGCCTGGGAAGACATCCACCACACACAGGTCTCAGCCTGGATGGGCAGCAGGAGAATCCACTGTTCTTTACTTCCCTGGGGCCCCATGCCAAAAAGGTTGCTGGGGTTGGGTTTTTGTACCCTGGAGTCCTCCATCCTCCTGACTCTAAGTCTGCACTGAGGCTGTCCTTCAGGGTCAAAGGCTGTCCTTGTCAAATAACCAAACATACATTTCTCATAGACAGCCACAAGGACACTTAATTGAAAGGCTCCTAGGAAAACAGCTTCTCCTGGACCTTCTTGTCTGATAAGAACCCAAGGGCATTTGCTGCTTGGAAGAAAGATTTTGCATTGAGTTTCATTTAATCATACCTGCCCCTGCCAGTTATGGTCTGGCATTTCTGAACTACTCTTAACCGATGTTTTTCCATTACTTCTTAGCAGAGGTGTCCCCTGCTTTACAAAAGTTCCCTTTATGTCACTTTGCTTTTACAAAAGACCTATGTTAGTATCTGTTTTCACTAACCAAAAGAAATCCAAAAAGGATGTCTGCTTTTATGACAAAAGTCGAAAAGTTAAACTACCAGCATGGGTTTTGCAGCAGCTGCTATAAAAGCAGCACTTGGAGAGACAAGCCTCCTGCCCCCACCTCCTTCCTGAGGAGCTACCTTAATACAGGCTGTGCATAGCAGATCATTCCCATTTTGACTGTATGCTAGTGTTCTTTTAGGCTTTGTGTATTATTGTTATGATTTGGTAGGTTATCTTTTTTTTTTTTTTTTGTGGGATCCTCGCCAGTGGTCAGGGATGGAACTGGCGCTGCAGAGGCTGCGGACAGCCTCACAACCCAGCGCTCAACCACTGCGCCACGAGGGGAGGCCCTGGTAGGTTATCTTTTGAGTCTGAGAACATTGAGATTTTTCCATATAAATGAATGGCAATTCAGTTTAAGAAAGACTTCATAAAAACACTTCTTTCAGATAGTGGGGAAAATCTAGACTTATTTATTCCACCGTGACTCTGGGACGTTGGTATTACTACCTCTTCTTGGTTTATTTAGAAAATGGATCACATGCACGAATGACAAAAATACAGCATAAACTAGAAAGATATGGACTTTTTCCATTCAATCTGATAAAATATTATCAGGCAGAGGGGCACTTTTATTTATTTAACCCTACCATGTGGTAGATAACATATACCAGATGCTTTATGTTACCCATGCCTTCTAAATTAATTAAGGTCTTGCTATAAAAATAAACCCAAAAGTGTATGATAGTTCCAACAAAATGGGAGTTCATTTCTCACTAATACCTAGTTGTCCCTGGTGAATAGACAGTTCTCCAGGAAGTGATGGAAGGCCCAGGATCCTTCCATCTTGTGACTCCACTTCTTCAACACATGGCTTCCAAGCTCCCTGTGCTCTTCTGCACAAGTCTGAAGGGGAAAGATAACAGAGGTTTGTCCATGGGTGGCATTTTCATGGGCCACGCCTGAAAAGCAGACTTCATCCCTACTGCTCAATTTCACTGATTAGAACTAATCACAGATGAACCCTCTTGCAACAGCTGGGCCTCCACTGAGTAGCTCCTAGCAGCAACTGTACAACAGAAGAGAGGCAGGACCTTTAATGGACAGTTGGTCACTTCTGCTGCACAATCTATATGTTATCTCTATTTTACAGGTGAAAAACTAAGGTACAATGTCCAAATGAGTAAATGTAGAGCTAGGTCTATTTTACACCAAACCCTTTGACTGTTCCACTCCCAACAAATAAATCATGCATGAAATAAAGAATCTAATAAGGAACATAAGCTTCAGAGAAAATAGTCAGTTGACAGAGATTTTCCTGACCACTACGATGGCAAAGTCTTCAATTTTTTCAATGTTGGGTCATTTAGAGAGCAGGAGAGGGCTCCCCCAAACACTCACAACTCTAGATTCAGGTGATAGACAACAGGTGCTCTCAGCACGCTTTCTGCATGGAGAATATGATGATCTACGAAAGGGCCCAGTGCAGGAGATTATGCCAGTTCCAGTCCTGCCTGCTGCTCATTAGCTGTGTGACTTTAAGCAAATCACTTAACTTTTCTGAGTCTCAGTTCCATCATCTGCAAAATTCAGTAGTCATCTCTTCCATTTCTGTTGAAGGAGATGAATCTAGCTCTGTTTCCTGCATTCCAGGTCATTGTCACTCAGCGGGTCCTCCTATCAGACTTTAAGAAAACTGAGAACGAGGTAGTCTAAAAGCAACTATCAAACTTGCATCTTGGGTAAAACGACTGTCACTTTAAATATGGCCTTGTGTTATTTCCTTGCCTCTAACAAATCATCTCCCTATACATAATGCATCCTTTTGCTCTGACTGCTTTCAAAATATCTCTTTCTCTTTATTTTTTGACTTTACATAATTTGACTATGATGTGTCAAGGTCTGATTTTCTTCATATTTATCCTAGTTGGGGTTTCCTTAGATTCCTGAATATATAAATTTGTCCTTCATCAAGGTTAGGAAATCTTTGTTCATTTATTCAAATATTTTCCTGCTCCATTCTCTCTCTTCTTTTGGACCAAAATATATGAATGAATCAAACATACATGAAAAGACATTTCAATGTCCTCTCATAAGTACCTGCAGTACTATTCTTAGTTTTGCCTTCTTCTTTCTATTCTTAGAATTGTATCATCTGTAATGTTCTATCTTCAAGTTCACTGACACTTTCTCTGCCATCTCCACACTACCTTTAAATCTATTCTATGATTTTTTTTTTCACCTCTATTTGGTCCTTTTTAACAGTATCTATTTCTCCATTGAAATTTTATATCTCTGTTTGTTCCAAGCACATTTTCTCATATGTTAATGAAAATAGTTGTAATGATTACTTTAAAGTCCTTATAAACTCATTCCAACATTTGTGTCAAATAAGGCTTAGTGTTCACATAGTGTTTTCTCATGAGAATGATCACATTTTTATGCTCTTTCTGTGCTGAGAAGTTGGGGTTATAGGCTAGGTATTGTGAGCTTGTGTTATGGGTACTAAGAATTCTATATTCTGTTGAAGAGTATTGAGTTGTTGGTTGTGCTGTTATAACAACAATTTTTGGTAATTAAATTGATTGGACTCACTCAAGTTGAAAATTCTGTCTCTTGGGTGTCAGCTCAAATCGCAGTTCAATTCTGCTATTTTTAGCTAAGTACTTGGATTCTTCCCCATGCACGATTGAACCAGAAATTTGGGAGGAGTTTACTTTTAGCAGCTGTTGTTGCCCTAAATTCTGTCATCTGGTTCTTCAAGACAAAAAAGACAGCAGGTTTTCTATAGGAGTTTAGCCACTCCATGTGGTGCTGAGTGCAACTGAAGGCTACGAGAAGTGGAAACTTCTCCCACTCTATCCCTTCTTTCAAGTGTCAATTCTATAAAAATCATCAACTTTTGTTCACCCTCGAGAGGTTTCAGGTAGCTGTAATCTGAATTTTGTTCAGAATTTATAGCTTTTGTTTGCTATAATGGGTTGGCCTGATAAGGGCCTATGTGGCTATACTGGAAATTGATTTCTCCCAATATGTTTTGAGTGGAAAAAATAACCTAATATTTCATTAAGACCACTCCTCATTGGGGCCTCCCCGGTGGCGCAGCGGTTGAGCGCTGAGTTGCGAAGCTGCCCGCGGCCTCTGTGGCTCCGGTTCGATCCCCGGCTGCTCCCCGGCCACCAGAGGAGGGTCCCACATGGCGCGCAGACCTCTCCTGCCGCCCGCTGCTCCCCTCAGCAGTGTACTTCGGTCCTTCTGCCTGCTCTGCTCCCGGCTCTGGCTCTGGTGAATTCTCTCACCCTCCCCGCACTTCTGACTGTACCCAGTGCATGTATAAACAAAACAAACAAATAAATAAATAAATAAATAAAAAACATGCCTCTAAAAAAAATAAAAAAAAAAAAAAAAAAAAAGACCACTCCTCATAATTGTCCTATTGCATTTCATAAAGCTTTCTAAAACTTTCAAAAGGGAAATTGGTGTGTTTGTGCTAGAGGTATGAAAGAAATGATAAGTTTAAACATTCCTGGATCTTTAACATGCACCATTACAGCAACTTTAATGTGACAACAAGCATTAATTGAGCATCCACTATGTGCTAAACAGAGACTTTTCATCCAGTGACCTTACTTGACAGTACATATCAAAGATGTTCCAATTCTGGCTATTATGAAAATACAGGCTTTCCTCTATAGGAATTAACAATAATCATTCCTATGTTGAATACCAAATGTGAGCCATGCACTGACTCTTATCATCACAATTCCATGGTTTTGTCATCTCTGTTTTACATGAGTCGTGTCAGGAAGTGGAAATACTCAGGTGTTAGAGTGAGATAGCCCTGGGTTTGAATCTACTTTGACAATAGCTAAACGACCATATTCTAAGGCAAATTGCTTAGCATCCATGAGTTACTGTTCACTTACTTATAAACTGAGAATTCAAAATTGTCATAATGATAAGCAATAACAGGAATAGAGCGCCTAATAGAGAACCTGGCCCATAGTCACTATTATTCTTTTTTACAGGTGAGAATGTTTAAGATTAGAAAGTTGTAATAACTTACTCATGATCAGGAAATTATTTTGCCACCTAGTAAGTGTCATAAGCGAGTTTTAGCTTCACATCTGTGCACTTTCTTTATGGTTGGCTTCATTATCTCCATAATGTCACTAACTATTGAGTTTCTATTATGTCCAAGAACTATACTTGCTACTTTGTGGAGTATACTTGCTGCTAGAGAGAAACCTGATAATAACCAAAAAATAAAAAATACAAGACTCTCAGATCAGGCAAATTTTCCCTAATGGAATGACCAGAAGTATGGGTCTTTAAGACAATTCTTATTAGCCTAGAGTTCCCCCATGGGGGAAGCACTTTGCTCTGATAGAGTAGCTGTACACTCCAATCTGCCAGAGAAAGAAACACTGGGCACTCTTCTGGAGACATGGGGTGCTATAAATGGCTACCTGGCCCTACTTTATTCAAGAATACATTTAGATGTCTCATAAAGAAGTGGGAAAAAATGAATTTTGGGCAAAGGAATATTTAAGACTCCTCAAGCCAATGACAGAGAAAATAACCCTCTTCCTTTCTATGGACAGGAAAGAGTTAAACTGGAATTATTCACATATTTTCTATTTTGCATTTCAATCAAATTTTGAACTAACTAAAATTTCTTTTGCCAAGACTGTCATTACAGGTTCAAGATTATTGAGGAGAATACACAGATCTCCCACACCCACATAGTTATTTAAAGTGATCATTGAATTTACTTAGAAGCAATTATCTAGTCTGGTGGTCAGATTCCAGTTCTCTTCGATAGAGCGTACCATTTTATTGTTTATGCTTGTTATTCCATAATTGTTGGCTTACATGTTGTTAAAAGTTCCTAGTAACATTGTCAGACCTAATGGTATATCTATTTATTCATTTATTTGTTTGATAAATAATTATAATTATCAAATGCCTGTTTGGACACAGAACCTCGAGCTATACAGAGCTGCACTTCATCTTCTTGATCACAGCCTGAAACATGTACAAGGCCCTGGCTCTGAACTAGGAAATCTGGACTCGAGCGCTGCCTCCTTTGTCTGCAATATGAAAGATGTGAGCTAAGTCATTTAACTTCATGAAATCTCAATTTGCATACCTGTAAATTGGGAATAATTTATCTCACAACTCTAACAGCCTCTTATGATGTTCGAATCAAGTTACATAAACAAAGCATTAAAGTTATAAAACAGTATATGTGTTGACTATCATTATTATTAATATTCCATGCCACTTATATTTACTGTTAATTGTTTCCTTCACTAGATTTTCCTGACAATTTTCATGGAAAGAAGTAGTTGTTGCTATTATTGTAATCCACAAGCACTACAGCATTTTACAAAGGCTTTGCATAGATCAGTAGAGGGTAGGGGGGCAGGGAATAATTTGAAGATAGTGATTTTTTGTCAAATAGTTTCATTTGTTTTATTCAATTTTTTATCATGAAAATGAAACCAATTTGCCACCTTCTCGAACAAGTGAAAAATAATGTTGGAATGGTCTCTTGAAGGAAAGGATGTCATGTGTCCCTAACAGTAACCATGATTACACAATTTGTGCCAAGTGCCCACTGAAAATAAATGATTCCTAAGAGAGTGACGGTGGTGACTTTTTTATATCGTGACTAGCATGTTCATTTCTGAGCACCACCATTTACTTGCTTTGTGTCCTGAGACAGGTCACATCAGTCCTAGTTGTTTTTTTTGTTTTAATTTCTCTTTTATTTTTTAGCCTCTAGCAAATCACCCATGCCCATCTTGTTTTATTCATTAAATAAAGAAGACAACTTGGCCTTCTGGAGCTTAGAACACAGTCACAAATACAGATACTAACCTTTTAATTATTGGTTTGATTGGTGTTAGTAAAGAAGAATTACGAGGTGCTGCAGGAGTCCAGAGCAAAGAGATTGCCCTCACACAAAGGAGAAAGGCCTCATTGAGAAAAATCATCCCTGAACTGAGCTCTGAAGGATAAACAGTAGTTAACCAAGCAGGGCCGGGGCAGGAGGAGGGCGCCAGTCCAGAGAGCTTCGTGTGTGAGAGGGCAGAATCAAGGGAGAGCACAGCCGACTTCAGCAACTGAAGTAAATCCAATATGTCAGGCTGGAGAGCACCAAGGTCACACAGCAGATCAGCCTGGTAGCACTGGCAGAGGGCGCACTGTGTGGGGTCTCACAGAGCACATTAAGAATTTGGGTTCACGAAAAGCCAGCGAAGGGTTTTAAGCAGGAGTAATGTGATCATCTTCCCATTTTCCTAATGTAACTTTGACATTGGAATGGGAAACAGGTTTGAAGAGGCAGGAGTAAGTGTAGGAAGGCGAGACAACCTATTACAATGATCCACAGACGAGAGACCGGTGTCCTGTGCTGAGTGGCAGTGGGGTAGAGAGAAGTGTCTACATGGAAAATATTTAAGAGATATAAATAGTGAGCATTAGAGAAAAATGGGGTAATAAAGGAAAGAGAGCCCTCAAAGATGATTTCTGATTTCTGGTTTGAGGAACTGGCTAACAGACAGCAATACTGACTGATCAGGGAGCAAACTGCACAAAAATTTTTGAAGGGAAAGAGAATGAGGTGAGTTTGAGAGATGTTAAGTTTGAGGTGCCTGTGGCAGAGGCTGCAATCAGCTTCCCAATATTTATTCTGGGGGTTGGGGGGGAGGGGTGCTTACAGGGTGAGGGGCAGTTGCAAAAAACCTGACCTGACTAGACAGTTAGATAAACTATGTCCTTATGCCTCAGGTCATTTTAACAGATTTGCTTAATTTGCTATCATTCTATTGTGGGTTGATCAAGACTGAAGCTTTCTATTTTTTTTTTATTTGTTTTTAACTACTATGATTTTACCCAGCTTGTGCCACATTCCCTTGCTGAGGTTGCAACTAGGTGGGGCCACACAGGCTGAGTGTGTAAGTGCCATGTATGCTGCCAACTACTGGTTCACTTTCTGAAAAAGGAACTGATTGTCCTTCTCTCCCTCTTCCCATTTCATGCAAGCTGAACACAATGCATTTGGGACATCTCTCACCCTGTACAAGATGGAAGAATGCTGGACAGTGAGATGACAAGATAGAAATTTGAGTCCCTAGACAACTTCATGAAACAGCCCCATCTGCTGCCCCAGGCATGCCCAGAAACTTCAGGCTGTGGATGGAAAAGAAATAAGCCACAATCTTATGTGAGCCACTGTAGTCTGTATTTTCTTTATTATGTCAAAGTCGCTTTATTACATCAAAGTCACTCCAAGTGGAGCTGTCTGGTAGAAAGTTAGATTCAGGGTGTCAGGTCATTTGGAGAGTCCTCAGAATATAAAGGACTGTTGTGGTAGGAGAGAGAATGAGAAAGCAGAGGTTTGTCAAAACCCTAAGGACCCAAACGTGTCAGCAAACAACCCCAAGCTAGGGCCTCCCCGGTGGTGCAGCAGTTGAGCACTGGGCTGTGAAGCTGCCCGCAGCCTCTGCAGCGCCAGTTCGATCCCTGGCCACCAGCGAGGGTCCCACATGGCGCAGAGACCTCTCCTGCTGTGCCCACTGCTCCCCTCAGCAGTGTACTTCGTCAGTCTGCCTGTTCTGCTCCCCACTCTGGCTCTGGTGAATTCTCTCACTCTCCCGCACTTCTGACTGTACCAAGTCTTGTATAAATAAATAAATAAATCTTAAATAAAAAGAAAACACCCCAAGCTAATGAAACAGACTGAGAAAGATGAGCAGAATCGGGAGAATGGGATGCTCCTGACCCCAATGGGAAAACATGTTTGCGGGGTGGGGGGGGGACACACACAAGAAAAGTGTCTTTTTATGTCTTGGAGGTCACTGGTGACCTTAGGAGTAGATGTCACACCTAAGCGAACAGAGAGACAATGGAAGTGATGAGAAAGTGTGACTGCAAAGAAACAGACAGAGGCAGCTAATCTGAAGACTATAGCAGGGGTAGCACTTGTTAGAGTGGAAATCAAGTGGGCATGTTTAAGAGCCCAAGATAATGGAAAGCATGAATAGGAGCCAGAGTTCTAAATCAAAGAAGGTGGAAAAGAAAATCCTAGAGCACAGTAGAAGAACTGACCACAGAAAGAAGGGAAACATTGGTTTCTATTTTAACAGAAAGGAAAGAGTTAATCTAGCCACACATCTGTTCCACTAATCTGCGTCCAGGTTCACAACCCTTTTTTATCATCACATTAGACAAGCCAGTACCAAATCAGTCAAGTGGGACTAATAAGACTTTTTGAATAAACATTTATAATAATAGTTTAAATTTTGCAGTTTTGAAGCCAACCTAATTAGTGGATGCTGGCTGCCAAAACCATCTCCATTTTATTATATGTATTAATATGTGTGTATAAAATGTATAAATCCCAATTAGAAAATTAGAATAAGAGCCCCTTGAAGACTGGAATTTTATACAGTTTTTGTCTGAGTCTCAGTCCTTAACGGGTGCTTAACAAATATTTCAGGATTCAGTGAAGTTAAAACTAGACTTTACAAAACAATTGTTTTTCTTAACCAAAGGACTCAGTCCTAGGTACCTGCAAGTAGCCAGTGACCTGGGTGATTTAAAATTTGAACAGAAACTTACATTCAAATTTCAGATACAAAGACATTTAGCATTTTGAATCATGAGCAGAGAATCTAGCCACTCTGGTAGTTTAGAGAGATGTATCTGGTATTTTAGAGAGACGTATCAAGTAAAATCAAGAGTCCAAATCCTCTCAAGTCAGAAAGAAGAGCAGGGGAGAAGGCAGAGAACCCCAACCTGACCAGCCAGTTGGACAATCTTTGTCCCTGTGCCTCTTATCAATAGAATGATAAGAAATTAAGTAAATTTATTAAAATGACCTGTGCCTCAGGTCATTTTAATAAATTTACTTAATTTCTTATCATTCTATTGTGGCTTGACAAAGTCTAGAGCCTACCTGTTTATCTTATGCCTGGGGTGAGTTTCTCTTTGAGTCCAAGAAGTGATTACGGAAAGGGAATATGCAGCTGGACACACAACAGATTTTTCTAAAACTGACCCTACCCTGTCCCCTGTCCTTGTTTCTGAATCATTGATTTGCTCACCCTCTTTGGCCCCTGTCAGAAGAGGTAACAAAGACTCTGACAGTGCCTGGAGAGCTGTATTTCTCCTTTGCAGGTCCCTGCAAATAATGCTCAAGAACACAACTCAGACCTTTAAGTTGAGGAGAACACCAGCCTTCAGACTGTATCTGCCTTCAGGAAGAGAATAGACAGGTGACTGGGGAGCTAGAGACAGCCTTCTTCGAGAGAGATGGTCCAGGCAATCCCTTTATTTTGTAGATGGGGAGACCGTGGCCTAAGATGGTAAAGCAACTGTTCCAAGGTCATCGGCCACTGGAGTTACACAGTGTAGCCAGGTTAGCAGCAGGGCTGAGACTGACTAGACCCTGGTCCTGGCCAAAGTTTCCCTTAAAGACCTCTTTTCAAATATTTAATTACAGCCATTCTGTTTGTTTGTTTGTTTGTTTGTTTGCTTGTTTGTTTGTTTGTTGGCAGAGGTCAGGGAGGAGAAGAATGTACATATCTCTTCATATGCTCAATTATTTTTCTAAGATATGATTTCATTAGGGGCAGAATCTGTCCCAGAGTGAAATATACTTTCCATTTTTATGCCTTAATGCTTTATGCAAAAGCCCTGGCAGGTCATGAAAACTTGAAAACTCACCTCAAGTGCCTCCTTACTTATTAGTCTCTTCACTACACACTTGCCCCCATCCAAAAATAATCATTCCCAGCTATCTAATCTGGGCTCTCTATTCCACTTTGCAAATTTATCCTCTGAAAGTAAGACATGTGGGTCTATGAGGCCCCTCTGTCCACAGCCACAGTCTAGAGAGACCAGGGAGCAAAGGTCATTCTTGGAAGTGGGTCTGACCTTGTAACCAAGAGTCACCCTTCCCAGTCTCGTTCTGTTTTGCAGGCATGCATCTACACATATGTTCATACATGCATAAACACACACACATGTAATCACACACACATATATGTGGCAGGCAACAGAGCCAAAATGAAAAAAAAAAAGTTCCATGCAGGAGAGGAGAAAATGTCCCCTTTATATCTGCAGGCTGCCTCCAGCAAAAACATTCCTAAATACGATAGGTTAAATATATTGCTGCCATTACACTCTACAAGAAACACATTCCATAAAAACGAAGGTGCTGTAAATTATACAAATATGATGCTAACAAGCCAGCAAACGCGCCGCTAATGAGGTCAGCTACAGAACTCCCGCAGCGCTGCAAATCATGTGCCAATCCTGCATGTGAGGCGCAAGCACGGCGTTGGGTCAGCATTTTCCGAGTGCGTCTGTAACCCGCTGTTTGGTGTATGGTTACACAGGTAGATAAAAAGCCTCCATTTCTCCCCCCATGGCGCCCCCCCCAACTTTGTTTATGTGTCAAATATCCAAGCCACCAGAAGAGCATGCTCTGCATTAATGTACCTGACTATTATGCCTATTGTTCTCCTGCTCAGCGTAGAGAATTAGTCACTCAGATGTGTAAATATTGGTTACCGTTTTGAAGCATGCAAGCTTTGTGTTTCTATCAGCCCCGTTCCTGGAGGAATTATGCATGCTGTTGGCACCAGGTTTTGTACACACTGTATTTGCTAAAGCTCTAAAAATCAAATAAACATGTTCCCGGCTCCTGAATTATTAGTCCATTCACCATCTTTCCCCGTTAGGGGGGGAAACAATAAACACGCCGAAATGTGGCATTTAGGAACTGCAACAAGATTTCTGTTTGGCATTTACAAGTTGGAGAACAATCGAAACACCCTTCCTTCCTGTGCCTTTGTCACACGGCCTTCAGCACAGAGAGCCAAGGCGTCCTTAAAATCACTTCTGACCTCTCGACGAAGGAGACCTTCACCTTGGGTGCATGAACATCCTCCACTGCCCAGCATATGTCAGCTGGATGGACAGGTCCTGCTCCCAGGGAGGAGGGCAGGGAGGGGCTCTCTCTGCACCATAGAAAACAGGCATCGAAGAAACCCTGCTACCCGAGTTTGGAGGCCAGAGCCACAGCTGCAAAGAGCAACACAGCTTTCTCCTTTGGGAGCTCTGGACTCTGTTTCCTGCCCTGGCTTGGGATTCCTAGAATCCAAGATGGAGCATCAAGTTGTTGCTCAGAATTATTAGATCTGCCCAATACACCCACACATAGGCAGCCATTTGGAAGAAAAGAAGACCACCAAATTTATAGGCCAATCCCATAGTTTCTTGGCGCATTTTTTTTCATATCAGGATCCAGGGCAATTAAGGTTTAAAACCGTGGAGGTGAGAGAATAGGAAAGTGAGAAGTTTAATATGAGATGCACCAAAGAATATAAGTGAACATTTAGCAGGTAAATATGATCACAAAAATATCTCCTACAGCCCCCAGTGCTAAGCAAGGTATTTATGGTGCAGCTTAAGTTCAGCGCCAACAGCAGGGGTGGGAGGCAGTTTTACTCTGAACCGCCTGGCCTAGCCCTAGTCTCAGACACCTGTTTATACTCCATTGCAAAGGCTTTATTGAGTCGGCTCTCCCTAGTCTATGTGCCCTGCCGTGGATCTATTTGTATACACATATCACAGGTTTTGGAAATAACTTCCGCACATAAATGCCATTATTTCCAACAGAGTTGGTGTAAACCATATTTACTACTCCAACACTCAGCTAAAAATCGAGCTGAGTGGAAACAGTAGCAGCGGCAGCAGCACCACCAACAACAAAGAAATCAGTGACAGCTACAAACCACAACCACAAATCAAACAAACTGGCAAAGTGGCCTTGAGGTGGGGAGCACAAAGCAAAGAGACAGCAAAACAGGCGGCGACTGTGCTGCACACATTTGAAAGAAAATTGAATTAGTAGTTCCCTGCTCTAAATTAAATACAGGCTACATGTGGAGAGCATACAGGGATGCAGAGGGAATGGGGAAGGGACACAAGAAGGGGACACAGTCAGAAGCACTAGCTTTTCTCAGTACCATAAAAACCTTAACAGTCTATGTGATCATAGACCAGGGATCTCGGGGTGTCTGCAGAGCACTGGAGCTGTCCTGACATTCACAGCTACCTGCCATCCAGCAGCATCCCAACAGAGGCCCTTCCCGTGGGCTGTATCCCACCAAGTCACGACTCTCCCTCCCCTTGGGCTCATGAGCTTACTACTCCAATCAAGGCCGATCAGGCACAATGCCAGAGCCACACTTACACCCCCAGTGGAAATTTTCATGCATTCATCTCTTTGACAAGCATTTACTAAGCACCTACTATGTGTCTGGACCTGCAAAGGCTAGAAACACATGTAAGACATTATCATCTACTAGGGGAGTAAAAAACATTGAATAACAACATGATGATTAAATAGGAAAGTGACCGTCACTTTTTTGAAAAGAGCCCAAAGATCTATGTGATTGATGACATAGGGAGAGTATGATAGTGATCCCAGCCCAAGTCCCATGTGATAAGAGAGCACATAGCTGGGATGATCCCAAAAGGCTGTAAGAAGGAGGTGACCTTTGAAGTAAAGAAAACTGAGCTGGGCAGAAGGAATAGGGAAACAGAATCAATGCAGGACAATTGTGTGGGGGTAAAGGAAGACCAGAGGCAGGAGCAAATGTGTATGTTTGGGAAAGCTAAGTGAGGATTTTGACAGATTGCAGATTTGTATGAGAAAACAGAAGCGGGAGAAGTTGAAAAGTTGTTTCTATTGAATATTAACCATGCAAATGGAGATTTTGGTAGAGATGAAAATTAGCTGTAAGGAACACCAGGCAGCCTTCTATGGAGAACAAGCCATAGTCATATCGTCTGTATAAATTTACCTCTAGGAAGAATGGTAGATGCAGGAAAGACAGGTGAAAGCAGGAGGAACATGCATCTGTCTACAGCCTGTGTTTGTGCACACCCTAACACATGTGTGCATGCCCTAACATGTGTGCCCATCCTAATATGTGCACCCTATCCTTTGTGCATGCCCTAACATGGGTATGCAGCCTAATATGTGTATATGTCCTGACATGTGTGAATACCCTGACATGTGTGTGCTGGGGGCTTTAAGCCTCCTTCCTGGAAAGTATTGGTGTACTTACTAATAGCCCTGCTTGCTCTAGACAAATTTTGTGTATTGGGGAAAATGGAGGAGATTGGGAGAGGAAGACAGAGATATTGTTCTTCCAGGCCAGCAGAAGGTACTTAAACTCTGTGGGAAGGTCAACTATTTATAATGAGGATGAGTTGAGAATCACCATAACCCAGGACAGACAAAGTGTGGAATATGCATTTTTCTCTTTCATCTTAAACCATTTTTATGAAACCTCTGTGTAGATGCAGCAAGCAAAGCCCTTGGCCTGAGCCCTATGGGGTTGGCAGATTTATTACTGAATTGAAAAAATGAAAACAGTTCAGTTGTCTGGCCAGGTAGAAGGGATTATCTTGACTTGAGAGAAATCAGCCCAAAAGGAGACTTGCCCTAGTGGACAGAAGAACCCCTATTTGCCCAAAGCTCTGGGCCCTGTGACAGCCCAAATCACTACTAATTCTTGATCATTTTAAATCCTGTTTCCAGCCCAGCTATGTGCTCAGGAGCCCCCTCCCCAGGTTTCCTGGTGGCAAACCCCCTCAAATGCTTTTCCCTCCACGGTGTAACTGCCAGCCTGATGTAGATGGCTGACTCTTCTATCAGCCACCAAGGGCCTGGGCCCAAACTCAACAATAGCCCTCCTGAGTCACACAGGAGAAAGCTGGGTCTCAAGCAGAACTCATGGCGGGTACCAGCCTCCCAAATAAGCAGAGTCAAGAAGACCTGTACTTCAACCTTCCCTACCCAGGGCCTGACCCAGAACCAACTCAACCTTTGATCAAATCCCTAGTCCCATTTTCATAAATAGCGAGACCGTAAGAATACCAAAAATGGGTCACTGAAGCTTACAAAATGCTCTCCCTCTCATATTATCTCATTTGACCAATTTTCCATTTTAATAGACTTTGCTGAACTCTTGCTCTATCAGGCTCTGTGCTGGGCACTGGGCATAGGAAGGAGATGAAGATGGAGTCCCAGCCCTTGGGACAAGTCTTAATAGACCAACAGATTGGACTCTCCCAGTTCCCACTCAGGCAGTATCCCTTTATGCCCACTGGATGGCTGAAGACCTTGAGGCTCAAAGAAGAAAATACTGGGCTGTGGCCACAGGGCCAGCAAAGGAGGAATCCCAACCTGGAGTAGGTTCATGGAACCTCTATCCTGAAGCCCTCACTTCCTCCCGTGGGTTCTCTAGAGCCTCTGCTTCCTGTTTATAACCTACCTTCCTGCCATTCATGAAATACATTGTCTTCCCTGTTCTCTTCTCCTACAGGCTGGGTTGCTTCTGGGCTTTATTGAAGGCCATACTGAAGCAGGGGAGGTCTCCTTCAGGACAATCTCCCTGCTGCTCCCTGATACCTGGCCCTCCTGTTTCAGCTCCTTGCTATTTGTCTGGCTTGTCCTTGGAGAATTGGTGGGCTCTTCCCAACTCTACCTAAAATTACTAGGCCCTAACCCTTGACTATTTCCTAGAAATGGAGATCCAGAAGTGTCTGCAGGAGTTTCTTCACCTAGCCCACTGAGAATGAAGGAATCCCATCTTCACCTCACCACCTCCCCATCAGCACAGCCCCTGCAGAACCTGCCCTCCTGCCCTCAGCCTTTACCTCCCTGTTCACTACCTCTCCCCTCACTCTAGGCCCTAAAGAAGTTGGGGTTTAGTGTTTGCAAAGTGTTATGAGGAGAGAATGAGCCAAGCACTTCCCATCCACAGGAAGAAAGTAATTTTAATTGAAAAATGAAATCACAGATTACATGTAAATCTTTGTTGGCAAATTTCAATTACCACCAAATTAAATGCATAGCTAAGCTAAGCAACTGCAGGATACTCCATTTAATGTTTTCCCCAGTTGTGTCCATAGCAATCAGGGACCACGTGATAGGTGTCTTTCTGCAGAATAACCCTCCCACAAGGGAACTCAAGTAGCTGAGGCTTTAACTGACAAAGGCCCCTGAATTCAGACTTTAAACAAGCTTATCTAGGCTGACAAGTGGGCAAAGAGGGTAGGAAAAGAGTTCTGACTGGTTTTACCCATTCGTTTTCCTGTCATGGAAAAAAGCAGGCATCGGCAAAGCAAAAATTAGAAAATATTTTGAAGCTACAATAATAAAAAAATACCCCCCGTCTTTCATTATTTCACAGATAAGAAAACTGAGGCTCAGAGAACCCCTTGATCAAGCTGAGGCAGCCAGCTGCAGAACAGACACTCGAATAGAGGCTACATTAGGACAGGATTTTGTACCAAATCATCTTATTAACCTTAGGCACAGGGTCCACACTCTGCTCAGACTGGGGAGGATAAAGGTGTTTCCATGCTGCTTTTATATTTTGTTCTCATACACTACTGGTATTGGTAGCTCTCAGATGTTTGGCTCTCTGCTGCCACATTCCATATGCTTTAGTCCCACCAGACACCACCCTGGGCACTGGGACTCCAACACCAGGAAGCCAGATACTCGTGCTCCTCACCACCACCACTGCGAGGGCAGCCTGCCAGCTCTGCGTTTCCCTGTGAGCGTGGAGGCTGCACCCACCACACCTGAAACCGCTGCTAAAACTGTCTCTCCAACCAGATTGTAAACACCTTCAGAAAGAACAGTGATCATAATCCATGCCTCTTTCCCCTCTAGTCCAGCATGCTTCAGAATCTTCCTTAGCACATATTGATGGAAAGTAATCCAAATTTGGAAGATAAGCTTAACACCACACTCGTCGCTCAGAGAAAGCAGGAATATCCATATGAAATTTTTCTCTGAACTGCAAGGATCTGCTTCTAGATGTCTGTGATCGAAGCTAGTTCCTTATCACCATGAGATTACTTCCAAGCTGGCCAATACCCAAGTGACTAGAACTGGCCAAGGAGGATTCAATGATGAGATAGCCATACCCATCTCAGTGTCTCCCCATCCTGCAGCAGCCCTGCTCCTTCCTGGTGTCAGAGCCCAGCACCATCTGTACACCTGGGGGTTGAGAGCCCTAAACAAGGTTGGTGATTTTTTTCAGGCGTCTCCCCAGAAACAGTTCTGTGAGTTGGAACAGTTACCATCTCCTGGGCCCCCATCCTGAGTCTCATGAGAAAAGTCAGAAAGAGTGTGACAAGCTGGGCTGGTGAGGAGAATGTCCCCCTCAACAGGGCCCCGGGCCTCAGCGAGGGCTGGCTTTCACTCCAGCTCCACCTCTGCAGAGCATGTGGGTTCTTGCGGCCTTATCTGCCAGATGGCTCCCGGAGGGGATGATTTATTAGGTGCAGAAAGCTCGCTGATAAATTTTACTGCAAGTCCCCGGCAGAAGACTGGGGGTAGCAACAGCCCAGCACAGGCAGCTCTAATGGAAAGTGCCGTCACCAAAGAGCAAAGCATTATTTATGACTGTCTGTAATGCCGTTCGGGGGAAATTCATCATCGCCTCCCAGCTCTGTGCATGCAGGGACAGCAGCACTGGGGGAGGGGAGCACAGGACAGGTGGGGAGCAGTTAGAGCTTCTCTGGGAATCTGCCAGGGGAGACAAGGCCATATTTTCCCTGAGTGACCTGGCTCCCCTTGTCAAGCACTGACCTACAAGTCCCCTCTCCCCTTTTCTCCCCCTGCGCTATCCCCAATCGACCAAAACAAAGAGAAAGAAAAAGAAGGCATTTTCTTGTTCTCTGTCTGGAGTGCAGGTTCTTACTCGTCTGCACAGTCGAGGGCAATCCTGCCCGGAAGCAAAGGTCTCCACCAAAGGACCTGCAAGCTCAGAGCAGAAAAGGGAATGTCCTCCCACTTTGCAAAACTGTTAAAGAAACAGATGCTCTGAACAAGACAGTGACCCAGCTGTGGTCACTTGGCAGGCTGGGCTGAGGACTTTGCAAGGCCAAGTCTGCGGTGGGCCCCAAAGCACTTTTCCTCCTGACACCCAGCGTGGCCCTGTGTACTCAGCTGGATGGAGATATTTGTGGGTCATCCTATCCTAGTCCACCCACCCCACTCCCAGGCACCATGTCAACAAGTGAGACCCCATTCCCTGAACTTCCTTTTTGAATATATAGAGTAGCCAAGAAATACCATCTGCCCTGCATGTGAATTATTTATGTCTAAGTCTGTCTCTATTATCAAATTAAGTGCTCCTTGAGGGCAGGGTTTGTACCCTATTCGTTTTTATATTCATCTCAGCAGTAAGCAGAGCTCCTGGCACATAGCAGCCTTGATAAATGCTTGATAATAAAATTACACTGGCAGACTTAAAATACACTGGGATTGTGGCCCCATGTGTTCTCACGCATCTGTCACCAGGCTGGTATTCATAGTATTTCAAAGTAGCTCATCCCCACCCACACATCCATCATCATGGGATAATGGAAAGAGCACTGGATTAAGAGTCAGGACGGATGAGTTGTAGTGGGCAGCAACTCCAAACATTCTTTGAGTATAAAATCCAGGCCAAGTCAGATGTCACCACTAACAAAATGATTAAACTTGGGCAGCTCAGTTTACTTCTGCACATCTTGCTGGGGGGGGGGTGGAATAAAGGAATAATAATGTCTGCCCATCCTAACTTAGAGGACTTCTGTGAGAGCATGAGCTGGGGGAGAAATAATTATCTGGGTTCTAGACTGGGAGGGAACAACTTGTATCATGTTATTCTTTTATGCCAAAAACCATACATATACTAAGATGCCTTGTATGTTATTAAATATGCTCATGGTGATTATATAGGGTCAGTTTTATTGCTATTTCTACAATGTAATTTTGAAAAGATGTCGTCAACACCACTATTATCTGGCTGTTGACCTTGAATTAAGTCATATTCATCTGTTAGGTTTTGTTTTTTTGGGAAATGAAGTAGGCTACAAGCTTGAGAGGTTCCCCTCAACTCTAAATACCTGAGAATCTTGTAGACATGCTGCCCCCAAGCATCCTAGACAGTTCTGGCTCCTTGAAAGTGGAGTGTTTTAAATGGTCTATCAGTATTTCAAAATAATAAGGTATGCATGCAGAGGGCTACTTCCATTTTTGTTTGAAGATCTGGGATTTCAGTTCATCCCCTCAAAAAATAGCTAAGAATTATGGTGCTGCCTCCTGTGGAGAGAAGGTCTGACAACTTCAGGTTCAGGAAAGAGGCTGGTCAGAGATGACAGGGACCAGGGGTGGCAGAAGCCTCAGGAGACTGGGCTCCAGTGTGTCCACCCTGTGCCCATCCCAAGTGAGTAATGACATTGACAAGACCCCATGAGTCACTTTGCCTGCTGCAGGGCTGACACTTTTTCCAGAATCATGAACTTTTAGATCAAGAAGAGAATTTTATGGTCTTTAATCAAACAGATTTGCATGGAAACAAAGGACTTGACCGGTAAAATGTCTTCCTAGAAACCAAACTTCTCTACCACTGATCAATGCTTATCCGCACACTGGATGATCCAGTAGATGCTGGGGTGTTGAGGGGGATTCCTCACCATGTGCACACCTCAAGATATGATATACAGGCAGAGCCTTGAGTTTGTTCCATGGAAAACCACATGTGTAAGTTTCACATGAATGGTGCTTTTTTAAATAACTATAATGAAGAATAATCTTTTAACTTTACAAAGACGTGGATTTGGGGTCTAAGAACAATCCTAATCCAGTTTAACAAATTCACACAAAATAGACTCCAGTGACACACCTACAACTAAACTTGATGAGTTTTTATCAAACTAATGAGAATAACGAGTTTAACAGATTATTCTTACTGTGTTTAGTAAAAGAATCCTTGTTGGTTCAGACTTGAGGTTTGTAACATTAATGATGACCTTGGTTTTGGTTCCAGTCACCTCAAAGAACAAAATAGTTCTTGGATATAGTGATTGGAGTCTAATAAGTAAGAATGAAAGATTTGGAGTCATACAGCCTTAAGTTTAAGAGTAATATCTATATCCTGTGTCACTCAAGGCAAGGTTTTTCTGAGCCTCAATTTCCTCTTGTGGGAACAATAATAACTTCTTTATGGGATTATTTTAAGGACTGTATTAGACAAATGTAAATACAATCCTAGTGAAGTGCCCAGTATAGAATAGAGACACAACATATGGTATTTGTTATTTTGACTATAACTTTCAGAAAGTCAAGTAGACTAAACATTAACCATATAATTGGAAATTTCAGAACAGTCTATCATAAACTGCTTTCTTCTATCTTAGTGCCTTTTAAAACTAAGCCCAAATGATAATAATATGCATGCATGATAACTTAGCTACATCTGAAAAAATCTCCATAAAGCATGATTCATTCTTATCCCAGTGACAGATCCCTTTGGAAACTGAGATTTCATTTCCATTTTCCAAAAGACTACAGTTTTGTAGCAACTGGAATTTCAGGGAATGTAAAGTCGTGCAGCCATGGCAGATAAATCAGTATTTTTTGACACCAATAAAAAGACATAAACAAAGGCAAAAACATTCATATCACTTAAGTCTCTGGTTCTTAGTCTGAGGGCTGGTTTGAGGTTTGAGGGCTGGTCCTGGGTACGCTGTAGAAGAGCTGCTTAGTGTTTGTAGACATGCTGATTTCTAGAATCCAAGGTTAGAAATTCTAAATTAGTCTAAAATGCAGCCCAGGAGGGCCTCCCCGATGGCACAGTGGTTGAGCGCTGGGTTGCGAAGCTGCCCGCAGCCTCTGCAGCGCCGGTTCGACCCCCGGCTGCTTCCCGGCCACCGAAGGAGGGTCCCACATGGCGCGCAGACCTCTCCTGCTGCCTGCTGCTCCCCTTAACAGTGTACTTCGTCACTCTGCCTGCTCTGCTCCCCGCTCTGGCTCTGGTGAATTCTCTCACCCTCCCGTGCTTCTGACTGTGCCCAGTGCTTGTATAAATAAATAAATAAATAAATAAATCTTTAAAATAAATAAATAAATAAATAAAATAAAATGCAGCCCAGGAATCTGCATTATTAATAATCAAGAAATTCAGATGTACATCCAGGTTGAGAGCCACTGATCTAAGCCAATAGCTATTATATACATATATATGTATATATATAATTATATATATTTTTATTATATGTTCTCACATATTTTCTGTTCCTTTGAAGCAAATCCTTATACCATTAAATCACAGGGAGAATGGGAAAGAAGAATGAGAATATCTTTATCTTAGTCTCTTAGCCCCATCAGCATCTTCCATATATATTTTGAGATTCTCACTACACTAGATGGTATAAAATTTCTCCCAACCCTCAGACTATTTTTGGGTTTCATAAAAATGCACTCAGTATTTAAGATAGTAGTAAAGTTTTAAGACTTGGAAACAGAAAGTGGTAAATAGGATTCAACTGGTGTAATACAACTGGCTGACGGGCCCAAGCTGCCTGGAATATGAGGGAGCTCAGAGGAAATCCCAACCTAGGGAGAAGGCATGCTGGGCTCAATGAGTGATGTCTGGCATGGGCACAGCCAAGGGAAAGTGAGTGCCATATCACTTTCTTCTACCTCCACTTCAAAGCATACTACCTCCAGAGGAAGAGCAGTATTCAAAATTGATTTAAAAGTTATATTTATATTGAAAGTTCCCAATCATACTTCAGTGCAGCTTCTTTTCCATTCTCATGATTTTTCTAACTAAATTGAAAGTGTCTTCAGGAATCTGTGTTCCCCTGGTCCAGAGAAAGTAGAGAACAATCCGAAATAAGACCAGAAAATTCTAAGAGGCAAAGAACCCTGTGGAGAGAACATACCAAGCAGTACTAGCAGCATGTCCCTCCCCCGCCCCAGGATGCAAGAGGCTGATGTATATAATTTCTCCTGTGTGTGTGCCATCAAAGACAGAACGCCTATGAATAAAGGAAACTCCTGGCTCTCCCTTTGCCATCACCTTGACGTCCCTCGAACTAGTTCTTTCTTGACTGCATTTCCCTACCCTTTACAGCAACCCTACCAATCATCTAAGATCCAAATCAAGACTTACCTCCTAACTTGACAAAACCGCATTCCCAATCAGAATTACTCTCCCATAGTACTCAGTGACTTTATAAAAGCACTCCTAACCATCTGCCTTGTTTTCCTAGTTAATTGTCTGTCTACCTCTCCCCCTTGTCTGTGAGCCCTGGACAATGAGGGACAGACTCACATTCATCGTTACAGCCTCATCACCCCCAGAGTAGTGAGCTCATAAATGAGCAAGTGAATGAAACTGGAAAGAGAGCTAGGCATTGTTTTGTTTTATAAAACTAAGGAAGGAAATAACATATGATTCTTGCAAGGTAAGGATCCTTCTCTGAATTATTTAATGCTCTTCCCAACAAGTTTGTGTATAGGGAGATCTGTGTGAGAAATGCCCTAACCCTTCATCCCTCAATACACTCCCTCTGCTTCTTCACATGATGGGGAAGGAACCTTAGGATTGGCGGCCCCTGAGGGCACATTCAAGGAGGTTGAATTTCTGGGAAGACTCTTATCACCTATGAAGTGTGTGGGCTCTCCTGCAAAGCATAAGCCACAGAACCTATTAGCTTAGCTGCTAACAGCACTTTCCAGAAGGGAACTGTCTCTGGAGATGTGGTCAGCAGAGCAGTCAGGGTCCATGCACCCAGCAACGCACAACCTCCCCAGGCATGAAGGGATGATAGCATCTGGGCTTCTGTGCACAGATACCTCTGCTGCCATAGGACTGCCCCAGGCATCAACTCAAGCTCAGTACTCCCTCCTTCTCCCCAAGGCTAACAAGAGAGCAGACACAGGAGGGAGGACAGGAGGAAGGAAACTAGGACATCAGCAGCTACCTCAGTACCGGGGTTTGCTGATTTGCCTTCCAGAGGCAGCTCAGTTCCTCCTGGGCAATGTACCCACAACATGAGTCCTACCCACAAACCCACCTTGATGATGATGCCCAGGGCCTGGGGCCTCCCATGATGGAGATAACCCAGGAAATGAAAGGAATGAAGCTCACACTCATCATTGGACTTTTTCACTAAAAATCACTTCTTATAAAAGTACAGTGTTGGGAAGCCCCTAAGGATCCGTAGGATAATGTACTCCAAGCTCTTCATTGTACAGCTCAGGAAACAGAGTCTCAGAAATAACAAGAGATTTGCTCAAGGGCCTCCATCTGGTTAGTGGCAGAGAGGGGGATAAAGCCCAGGCCACCTGCTTGCCAGCCAACTTATTTTTTAACACGTTTTAAAATACACTGATAACGAACTTAACTACATATAGGTAAGAAAATACATGATTTCTGACAAGATGCTGGTTCAAATGATAAGCTCATCCAAATGTTGTTCTCTATTTTCCCTTTTAGTTCTCAAAATCATACTGGACAGACAAGTTAGTTTTTCCCAGGAGAGAAAATTAAATGAAATGGAACCAACATTTATTGCCTGATCGCATCATTATGCTAGGCACATGTATATAGGTTGTCATATTTATGCCTCAGAAACATCCAGAAAAGAGGCATTAATACCCTTCTTTTATGAATGAGGAAATGAAACCTCTGAAATGGTAAACAATTGGCCCAAGAAGTAAAACTAATAATGACAGGACCAGGATTCAAACTCAGAACTTCTGGTTTCTATGCTGGTATCTTTCCACTGTTTCATGATGCCACTTTCTTTTAGGGATTTGGGGGCCCTTGGATAGACATTGCCTCATATACCAAGGTAAGACAAGGGTTCATGATAAGACCCAGGTGGGCATGGCAACTCCCAAGGGTCCTGCCCCATTTATATAGGCCCCCAAAATGATTCCCTCTGCCCTACCCTAAGCCAAGACCTCTGAGGTATCCTGCATCTGGTGACTATACCTAATCCAGGGTAGGGTCCCTTTGTCCTGGGTCAATGTAGAGGAATCACAAGAGGAATACAAGGAATCACAGAGGCCCTCCTCCTAGCCATACCTGAAAGGGGAATTTCCTCCCAAAGGCAGAGAAAGGAGAGGTGTACACTCAGTGTTTGGTCCTAACAGGGGCCCCCGTTCTTTCTTACAAGGATGCTATGAGGAAAAATGATGTAATACACCTGCAGTGTTTTGAGAGCTTTCTAAGTGTGACATAAATATAACAATGGAGCCACTAGTGCTGATGACGATAATAACAATAGTGATGATGGGACTATATCGGTGGTCATGATTCAAGAGAATACTTAAAATGAGAAGCCCCACCAAAATCAATCTACTGAACTTTATTTAGAAGAGAGGCTGCTAATAAAAATATTATGGGAATGTGAACTCTTGGGAAATAATGATGATTTTCTTCTATTAAAAGGCTCATCAGATCCATTTCTAAAGCACAGCTCAGTTATTTGTGGGCTCTTTGCTACTCAGTGCAACAAGTTCTCTATAAAAAGTGTGTGGGGGTGGGGGTGTGTGCATGAGACAGCGAGACAGAGAGAAAGAGATTGAGAGAGAGGAAGGAGGAGTAGAAGCAGCACGGCCATCCCTGCTGGGTGTGCTGAAGCACCGGAGATACAACCGGCCTGTATTTTTAGACCCATTTCCAGCTACTTCCATTTCACTAAAGGGACTGGCATCAGTGAAATATTTTTCTTTGATTTTTCTTCCTCCTTTTCTCACCCCCCGACCCCCTTAGCAGCTGCTGTATAGCTCTGTTTAGAGCTATTAATAATGAAACAATAATGGGCTGGTGGTGCCTTGCTCAGAGTTGAGGAAGGTCATACTCCAAAGACTAATCTATTCGTATATGAGAGCCTCATACAGACTGTCCACAGAGTGTTCACGGTGGCAGCGAACAGGATGCTCCCACATATGGGTCCCATCATTTTTTGCCTAGATGATCCTCTTTCGGGAAGTGGGGAGACTAAAATTTCAGACTAGGGAAAGCAATGGAGCTAACAAGAGACATAATAACTGGAAACAAAACCCCCAGAAGTGCGATGTGATGAGGAGCTAGGCAGAGGCAGGGCAGAACAGAGACCCAAGCAGCAACTGAATCCCTGACATCCACTTGGCAGTTCTGTCAAAGAAAGGGTAGTGGAGAGATGGAGTGTTGAAAGGGCCCTAGCCCTGAGTAACGTCAGGAGACAAAAAGACAATTATCAACGGCATTTGGAACTAGCTGAGGCCTCTTCGTTCTGAGTTCTTGGAAACTTCTCCACAAAGCGCTGCAAGGACAGTCAAGACTAATCTGACCTTGGTGGCAGGAAGAGATTTATCGTCAAGAGAGGGCAGCTGCCACCAGAAATGGCTGGAAACGGAGCTGCTGGGCAGTTCACATGGAGGGCCCCTGCTCTCAGGTTTACACAGCTGTGGGCTGGAGTCACCCTGGACGGCCCTAGGGTAAGACAGGCAGTCTCCTGTCACAGATGGGCCAACTCACAACAGGCAAACATGAGGACTCTCCATCTGAGCTCTGGCGCCCTCAATGTGCCATCACCTGGTATTCTCAGGAAGAAAGGGTTTCAGGACATCTCTCCTTGATTGCCCCCTTGATTCAGTTCAAAATATAATGAAAACTGTCACCATCATCAATTCACGGAAAGTCCAAATGCCCTGGCCGCTGACAGGCCAGTGAGTGGCCACCTCCTGCCCTTCAAATTCAGTGCTCCAAACCTCTGGATTCAGGGCAAAAGCATTTCTCCCCTGAATTGAGATAACTAAGGAAGAGCAAATAACTGGTGCTGCTCCTGGTGGAAATTTAAAACATTGTCTCAATATTAAAACACAGATGTATTATGATAGAACATACAAAACATATGTTGAGTTTTCAACATTAAATGCTAAACTTCAAACATTTAACACTCACTCTGAGATGTTTCAGACTATGTCATCCTTGGGGCTCTTCTCCTCCAAGCTCAGCCTTTACTTGAGTAAAAAGGTTTATGAAGCACTTCTCTGCTCCTAACTGGCCCACTAGCTAAGAGATTCAGTGAAATCACCTGTAGAGTAAAATCTTAAAACTTTTCCAGTCTGGACATAGTCTATAAAGATGTGGTTCTAGAATCTTTACCCCAGAAGGATACAAGAACATCAGAATCACCTATCACTTACAATGATCGAACTAGGATCTCCAAGTTGCAGAATAAAATTTTGAGTTCAGAAAGGCACTTAACCTTGCTAATTTATAACATTTCCTTTGCCTAATGCTAGGCTTTCTCTATCTGAAAGGACACAATGGTCAGCTCTGTTACAAACCCTTTTCTGTTTTCTTCTTCTAAAAAGTCCTGGTTTCTATTCCCACTTCAGATCAACAAAATGTTAGAATCTGCTTCCAGAAAAAAATTGAGGTCATTCTCTCTCCAACTTCAATATCACAGAAACCAAACTCTTTTTGAAGGCATCCAGGTATAGGCATTACCATGCACCACCCTGCCAATAAGGATACCTCCCTCTACCTTACTCTAATGCCCTACATCCCCATACTGTAAATCCAGTGCATTCAAATCTCACATGGAGCAAGAGAGGCAAGAATCACTGGCCCCAGCAGCTTCTGGTCTCAACCAACCAGAAACACAGCATTGGAGTCCATCATCAGAGAATCCTTCATCCACACTCAGGCAGAGTAAAAGACACCTTCACTCCCAATTACAAAAATCCAGCATGACAGTGGGTGTTTCTTTAGCACTTGGTACTTTCCTGAAGGGAGTCTCTGGTCTAAAAATACATCAACCCAATCTAATGCCACTTTATCTTCAATTATTCAGGACTATACCAGAATGGTCACTCAGTCTTTGACTGAACAATGGACTCCCCAGGTGTGCAGATTAGAACTTGACCTCAGGACTACTCTTGGCTGATGTTCAGTCCATTCTGAGTTTCACTAGGATTCTGACCTCATTCTGAGCTGCCTGGCTCATTCCCAAGGGAAGCAGGGACTATATAACCCAATATTCCTGGATTCAGGAACATGTCTGAATAATCAAGAGGGAAGCTTTAAAAAGAGTACCTCATCCTTTTGGATTCACTGCAACTCACTGTGTGAATGGCTTGTGCGAGGGGGACGCAATTTCACTTCCAGCACTCTCAGATCAACACTGCTGTGATTTCTTCCTGAGACCTAATATTATATGTGTGAGGTATGAAAGCATTCCTGTTGGGTGTTACATCTTGTCTCCAGGGAGCTTAATTTTTTTTCAATATAATTCTTGAACCACAGGTTCCACCATACTCAACCACATCCACAAAGTACATCTTCACATAATTTCATTTTTCATGATAAAGAGTGAACACACAAGGCAATATTTTCAAAGAATTTTTATTCACTCATTTATTCCAAAAATTCTCACTGAGCTTATATTATCTGCAGACACTTTGACCTAAAACCTTCCTGCCCTGTTGTTGCCACAGAGTGAGCAGTGAAATGTACATGGTTATACAAACGTTCTCCATCTGCTGAATATATTGGGGGGGTGCTTAATTCTGCTACTCTACCACACTCACCATTTCCAATCCCTTATTCCCTTTCAAACGAGACCCTCTTCTTACTTTCAGGGAAAGGATGAGAGAGTAGAAATACTAAGAGAAACAGAGTAATTCTTCACTTTTGAGTTTCCAAGGTGTTTCCCTGCATTATGAAGATTTTTCAGAAATAATTTTGATTTTACTGGACTCAAAATGACTTTAGAATGCAAAAACCCCAAGATCGCACCCCACTGTATCTCAAATTCATTGCCCTCTATAAACCACCTCAGATTGAAAAGCAGCACCCCTACTTCCTCACCATTGCCCACCTCCTTTCCCCCCTAAAATGTAGCTAGGGAGCCTCTCAACTCATCTCATTAAACATAATCAGTAGAAGTCATTTGAAATATCTGGCGCCTAATACTTGTCATGCCTGTAGTTAGGAGAATTACTGTCAAGACATAGACAGCCTCTGAATAACGCAGGTTTGCACCATTTTCTCATTGAAAATATTTTTCACCCCTCTGACCAAAGTAACCCAGATTCATACCATCACCCATAAGTCCAGGAGACACATTAGGGCCCAAGAAGCTCCAATTCCTAGGTGGCAGATCTATCAGTTTTAAAGTGAAAGTCAAGTAATTTGCTCATCCTACATCATCCTCTGTTGGGATAGCCTATACCTCAGTCTTCCCTTCTGCCAAATGGGTCACATGGCATGAATGATGTCCATACTGAGGTCTGAGAAAGGCATCAGAGTACACAGAAATGAGGGATGCCAAAGGTGAAGGTGTGGCGCTCATGAAGCAGAGCCAAAACAGGGACCTAGAGAGGCGAGGAATGCAGCCAAGTCACAGAACTGTCAGGGCAGAACGAGGAGTCCCCACCCGCATCCCTCAGGTCTCCTGAGTCTCAGACCAGTGCTCTTTCTCCCACATAATAATTCACTTCAACAGAGACAAATGGGGCTGATATTCCAGGAGCAGACACAGCTTTACCCCTTGAGGGGAGAGGGGTGGCACTTTTGATCCATGGCCAGAGGACCAGCCACCTGGAATCCCTGGCTCCAGCATGCTCCCCCCAGTCCCCACGTCTGGGTAAAGGCTCCACTCAGCATGTGTGTAACTCAGAGCCACATGACACTGAAATGCTAAGTGAAGAGCAATTAACTTTTGCTTCTGAAAACCCACTTTAGCTTTCCATAACTCTTTGGGGGCCATTTCAACTAAGCCAAACCTCCCGCACATTCTCCCTCAGCAATAAATTACCTTCCTGGCTTTAATTAGCTGCTGGAGTGCAAAACGGGCTGGGTGCTGACGTGGCTGCTTTCCCCAGATGTCCCATTCTGTCACACAGACTCCAGGAGAATGGCAGCCTCAGAGAGCAACTGGGCCACTTCAGTGGGAAAGCGGCCTACTGCAGGCTCCTTACCTGGTCACAGGGTGTAAGGGGGCAGCCCAGAAGTCCAAGCCTGGTGGGGCTAAATTCTAAAGTAGGTGAAATTAGTTGGAAGAGCCCCAGACACCCCTGTTCTCTCTCTTGGCTCTCTAGATGATATGCCCCAGGTCCATTTTCCTACTCACCAGTCTCTCCTTCCTCCACAGTGTCCCCAAACACAATCATTTGTATGTACGCATGCACACACACACATACACACGCACGCACACATATACACACACATTCTCACATATTGCACGCATAATACAATACACATTCACACACATATATATATACACACACTAGCTCTTAAGTATCCAATATCTTTATCTCATTATTCTTGCAAGGGGAGAAATTCCTGACAAAGCTTAATAAATAAGCCCTCCCAGGAGATTTTGCTGTCTAATTGTGAGTTAAGCTTGAGTCCAAATGAATAAATCTAAGTGTGATGTTAGTCACATCTGTGACTGAAATGGCATTGGCTGAGAAAGAAAGTGAAAAAAAAAGCACCCTAGAAATCCCCAGCAGCATTCTAAGCCCAAGATGAAGATTTGAGGTACACTCAGCCCTACCTATGAACAGAAGTGTGAGCCTCAGCAAATCCCTTCCCTTCTCTGGCCCAGCTGCCATGAGAAAGCTGTGATAGATGGACACGAGTCCCCTTGGAGCCTGCCATACTATAATTCTGAAAAGGTGTGTGTGGGGGGGGGTGGAGGAGAGTTGCAGAGGATGAGTAAGGAAGACACATTCTAACCCAGACCTCAGTGCACACTTGTTTTGGCTCACCCTTGGGCCTGCTACCATCTGGCCAAGCATCTGCAGAGGCCTGATTTTTACCACCCTGCAGAGAGCAGAAAACCAGGCCCCCAGGCTGCACCCACACACTGACTCCCTGACCAGGAAGGGCCTTGGGGAAAGATTTGAAACCCCTTTTTCTTTCTCTGCCAAACACACTTATGCTAATGGATGCTTCTCTTCAAGGCCGCTGGGCGCCCAGCTTACACTTCCTCTGACAAGCGATAACCTTCCAAAGCCCAATTACAGGCTGATTTCTGCCGCCATTCCTTTCTGGTGGGGCTGGGGGGAGGGGATTGAAAATAAAAAGTCCACAAGCGGAGCCCACAGCCAGCCATAGCCAGGCCCCGCCTGTCTGAGGCCGGTGACAGGCGGCTGGGTGCAGACCTCCCCTTGATTAAGGGTGTGAGCGCTGCTGCACTGAGCTCCGAGTAGAGTCTCTGCCGTGATTTCCCTCCGCGCCTCCCCAATTAACAGGCAGCCTGTCGGGGCGCGAGGAGCCGCCGGCGCGGGCGGAGGCCGGCAGGCAGGTACTTGGCCTGTCACAGCCGCCAGACAGGGCCCTCGCGCCATCGCGTCCCTGCCTGCCGGCGCCCGCCCCCGCCGTCTGCTGCATCCCCCGGCCTGTCACACACCCTGCTCGGTGAGAAGTGAGCGATTCCCTCAGCCCAAGGAGAGGGCAAGGACGGGGCTGAAGTCATCTGCAGCCTCTCTCCACCCTGCCCTGGAAATGACCTGGTGCCAAAAGTGACCAGCAGTTCCCCTTCCTCTTCCAGGCTCTTCACAGTCACTGATCCCCAAAGGGATTTGTAGGAGAGAGGCCTTCCAAAAGGCCTGTGCTGATGCTCTGGGAATCACAGCAAATGGGCAAGAGAGACTAGCTCAGATGGAGACACTTGACCAGCCTATTTGAGACAAATCGCCCTTGAATTGCCAGACCCAATTAACTACACACACACACACACACACTGCCTCTGTCAAAAGAGAGCTGGGTTGAAGTTCTAAGAGAGCCTTGCAATTTCAGCTCTTGCCCCAAGCCATCCCAGGTAACAAGATGTCTGGCTCCAGGTCCCACAGGTAAGCCCATGACCTGCTCTTGCAGGATTGGCCTCACTCCAGGACTGCACACACAGGCACCCAGCTCCCATGACCAGGCCTCCATGACTGAGTCAATCTTTGAAACTACTACCTATTCAGTACTCTGAATTAGAAATCCTTACTTTGGACAATTCTTCTGGGAGATGCCCAGCTCTCCGAGGCAAACCCCTTGCCTACCTGAATAGTTGACTGGTACTGCTGCTGGCTTTGAGACCTCCTAGGCTGGAGAAAAACTGTGCCTCATGCTTTTCCTAACCAAGGGTGCCTTTCACCTAGATAGTGATTTGAAATTGCCCCACTGGAGTTGGGTGATGTGGCTCTGACTGTCCCCTGCCTCTCCAAGGCTAGAAATCAAAACTCACGTGCAGCCACTATTGAACTTGGCATCTTCAGGAAACATCTCTGCCCTATATCTTCTCCCTACACAACTTCCTTAGTTCTTTCAGGCTGCTGTAGGCTGTGGGTGGTTTATAAACAACAGAAATTTATTTCTCACAGTTTTGGAAGCTACAAAGTCCAAGATCAGGGTGCTCCTAGATTCAGCGTCTGGTGAGGGCCCACTTCCTGGTTCATAGACCCACAACTTCCCTCTTGCCATATCCTCACATGGCAGAAGGGATCTCTTTTATCAGGGCACTAATTCCAACCTTGAGGGCCCTGCCCTCATGTCCTAATCACCTCCTATCACCATCATCTTGTGGATGAAGATTTCTGGTTATGCATCTTGGAGGGCACACAAATATTCATCTGTAACAATCTGTCTGGAAAGGAATCTCCTCTCCCTGGCACAAATTTATGGCTGTGGCTATATCTAAGATATCTGGGTAGGAGCCTAGTGCCCATCATGGAAATGGGTAAATCATTGGGGGGGGCCCTCAAAGTCAATGTGAGGAGGGGGGGAAAGAGGGTAAGGATAAAGACTGACATATGAAGCTAGGTGCAAAATCCCTGCATCAGGGAATGTATCTTGTTGGTCTTCTTAGTCCTGATGTTGAGGGTGGTACAGCCTCAGTTAGCACTCAATAAACAGCTGCTGAATCAAAGTGGGACAGGAATCAGGAATTAGGGTGATTTTTCTAGCTTCTTCAACACTGGAAAGACTTAGCATATGTTCACAATACTCGCTTTAAGCATCAGTTCAACTACCAACCCCCCTATGTGCTGTCCCATAAGAAAAGAAGGTGACAAAGTAGAAAGATGCAAGAAAGAAATCAAGAATAAAGGATGGCAAGAGCACATTGGCCCAAGTCAAGCAACATGATACTCTCTCCTCCTTATACCAGGAGCTCTGGCATTTGTTTATTTTTGCTAGAAATGTTCTTTTTTTTTTTTTTTTTACTTAAAAAAATGAAAACAACACCATCCATTGTATCCCTTCCACCCTTGCTCCTACCTCTACACGCTTCCCCTCTGGTAACCTCAGTTCTTTGTCAAAGTCCACTCATTTATTTTTATTTTGTTTTGTTCATTCATCCGCATATAAGGGAATTATCCATTATTTGTCTTTGTCCTTCTCTCTTTCTCCTTTTACTTTGCATGGTAACTTGAGTCTCTTCCATTTTGCTGCAAGTGGCAAAATTTTATCCTTTTTACAATGAATATTATTCCATTTATATATATATACCACATCTTCCTTATCCATTCATATGTCAGTGGACACTTAATTTGTTTCTATGTCTTAGCTATTACAAATAATGTGCGATAAACATAATGCTTCAAATTAATGATTTCATATTCTTCAAATAGATGCCCAGATATAGGATTGCTTATTCCTGTGATAGATCTGTTTTTAGTTTTTTGAGAAAGTTCCATATTATTTTCCAAAATGGTTGCACCAATTTATATTCCATATCAGTGTATGAGGGTTTCTTTTTCTCCACACCCTTGCTGGATTTTACACCAATGTAAAGCAGCTCTGGGTAGTCATTATATGTTTCAGAATTTTCAAAAAAGTTCTAGAAATGGGAAGGGAGGAAGGGACCATGAGATGGAGGAAGAGATATGGTCTACTCCAAACTGATCCTTACACTACAGAAGAACTTACAAATATATAACCTTTTGTTGGCATTTAGTAACACTCCCCCCACATACACACTTTGTAGAGTAGAATATAAGTTGTGTAAATAGATGGAAACTAAACCCCTGCTCCCATTTAAGAAAATGAAAAACTTATATCATATTTATTAATTATGATTCAATATGTGCTTATGCTGTGAAGGATAATCATTTACTATCAAAGAGATGCCCTGCCTTTATTAAAACCATGGAGGCTCTCAGGAAGTTCCCAAGGGCTAGAAATCCTGAATTTGAATTTCACACATGCTTTTTGGTGCTGGGACTAATGCTCAATCAACACTTGATAGTGCTAACACCAACATTCAAGCCACAGGGGTCTTCACTCCTTCCAACAGACCGACAGATAGAACCTAGTTAGTAAAGTTACTAATTTGTTCTCTGAGTGAGTGTGTGTGACACAAGCATAAACCTATAGCTTTTTTTTTTTTAATAGAGCTGAGCTAGCAATACAAGGAACTAAGCAAAGTTGAAGAAGGGAGCAATGAACCTCATCTTCTCAAATGTCCAAGGCCCAGCTGCCCCGGAGTGGAAATCACATCTTCACTTTCATCTCAAAGCCAAACCAACATGAACATGTTGCTTAGAGACCAGGTTTTTCTTTCAATTCTGGACCTAGGCCCTTGGTTCCTGCCCAGAGAGGGGCTGACCTATAAGCCAGAGCTCAGAGGTCATGACTCCTCTTCAGTTCTTCAGCAGAGTCTTCATTCTGATATTTTTGTTGTGGGGTTTTTTGTTTTGTTTTTTCTGTGTCTGTTTCTTTCCCTTGGATTCAGGTTGAACCAGAAGAAGTCACTGGATTTCATGACCTGACACACTAAGTACTCAATGAAAACATATCGAATGATATTAGTGCTACAGAATGAGATGCAATTGATAGAAGCAGATGGAATATAGTTCAGGAAAACCCTACTGCCATCCAAATAGATCTTACCTTCCCTGCAGCTCCCCACTGGAAGCAGAGGGGTTTCCGTAGAGTCTATAGCATATGTAGGATATAGTAGAGTCTGCAGCATATTACAACATATGGCGGAGTCTACAGCATACATCATACACCACAGCATGTACTACAGCATATAGCACCGTCTCTAGCTTACTTACTAAAGGCCAAGTAGAACATTTATCTGCCTTGAAATGAGGTTTTCATGGGCAGTCAAAGATATTCATACCAAATCCTCTCACCACCTAATGAGGTGCTAATGTTGGATTCATTTTATACCAGGAAACTCTGACCCAGAGAAGTTAAGTAACTTGCTCAAGATCATTGGAGAGGGAATTCAAATTTAGTCCCCTATGAATAAACTACAGAAGGGCAGGCAGGAGGCTCCAATCTCTATTTGCAATATTAGTTTGGCATATCTTTTCAATCTCATGGACTTACAAGAAACATGAATGAAACAACACCTTCTTGAGTTACTGACAGAAGAATCTCCTTTCTATGATTTCACTTGATTGGCAGCAAGCAACAGAGCTGTCTTTGTAGCTCCCTCCTGATCAGGCAAGGGCAGATGTAACTGCTCTTAACAGAAGGGAAGGCTGAGGCACAAGGAGGTGAGAGGTAGTGAAAAGTTAGTGGTCAAAATTAGATTTTCACTCTAGTCACCTGGTCTTTTTTTCCAAATTCACTCTGAGGACCCACGTAGGGCCCTGCTTCCTCCCATCCCCCAAAGGTCCAGGCAGGCCAGCCCTAGGTATGATTGACAGCCCAAGACTTCAGGGATCAAGTCTTTCAGATAGCGTTCTTGACACCAGATGCTTTTGGAATGGATAGGCAGGGTGGGGAGGGTGACTGTTGGGGGAATGAAGGATAAGTCCCTTTCCAAAAATAGAGTCAGAAAAGACCAGAAGAGTAGATAGAAAGTCACGGGAAGCCTAAGGCAGTGGCCAGTAGGCACACCAGCCCAAAGAGGGAGGTGTCTCAAAATCCCATATCTGGAGAGGTCAAGGTGCTACTTGGGCTCAAAAAACCCCAACACCAGTGTCCCTCTACTCCCCCAAATGATCAGCACATCTTCCCAAAAGCATCCAGATTGCCTCCTCCGGCTTCAAAACTGAATCCCAAAGACAATTCCTCAAAGGGGGTTCTGAGCCTAGACAAGTTTTTGGTTTTTTCCTCCCTTCCCCCAATTCCCACGGAGACTTCTTTCCAAAAGGCTCCAACTAGGAAAAAGCGAGAAACATAATTGACGTCTCCTAATGTATATGGCTTCTAAAACTTGATGCCTGCCTCCGTGGGGTCTCCTCCTGGTATACATATTCCCTGGTAAAAACATTCAACCAAATTACACCCCAGACATCGAAGCGCACCTGCCATACCCCAGGTCCTGCGCTTATTGAGAAAAAAAGCAGGAAAAAGTAGAAAACAACATCGCTGCCCTTGAGGATACTTTAGCCTACTCAATTAAGAGTTTTTATTTCACCACTATAAACTCAGACAGGCCAGCAGCAACCAAACCTCAGTTGCCCCCTGAATCTTTTGACAAACCACTCAACCTTCTCTCATTAGGACCCAGGGGGGGTAATTAGGATGCATTGAATACCAACTCTGTACCCAACACTGGGCAACTGTTTGACAAATATTCATGATATTCTTAACTCTGTTCTTTAAGAGAGGTTTTATTTATTGTCTCCATGAAGAAATCCTTGCTCACAGAAGTCAAGGAAACTTCCCACAATCCACCAGGCAGGAAGGGCAGAGAGCACATTTTAAATCACACACCCAGATTGTGATGGAATCACCCCTGAGTAGAGTGGAGAGTTGAATCACAATCATAATTGAATAAACTGTCAGGGCCAATTTCCACAGCATTTACTGAACACATGCAAAAAACAATGTTTAGATTGATGGTGTAAATGGAGACAACCTCTTTGGAGAGCAATGTGGCAATATTGATCAAATTTTTAAATGCACAAATCTTGCATGCCAGAAATTTCATTTACATGAATTTATCCAACTGTACAAGAAGGTTCACGGAGACACTGTTTTTAATAGAAAAAAGCTGGATTCAACCTACGTGTCCATCAATGGGTAATAGGTAAAATAAACTGGTTCATCCATAAAATGAAATATTAATACTATGCATGCATTTAAAAGAATGAGGTAGGGCTGTGGGTACTAACATGAATACTTGTGCATAAACTTTCTTCAAAAACAAAGATGCAGTATTATCTGCACAGTATGACCCTGCTTATGCTTAAAAGCATTTTGTGTATAAAGCTCACACATATACACATACAGCATATCCATGCTGAAAATGCCGGGAAACACAGGCAGAACTACTAACCGTAGCTACCACTAAGGGCAGTCAGGGAGTGGGAGACTTCTAAATTATTTGCTTCTACAGACTATGTATTAGTTTTAAAGTTTTTAATAGTACGTACACAGGTCACCGTGTTCCACCTTTTGGAATGCAATACTCTGGAGGAAGTGACAGAGAAGGCAAAACCAAAGCTTCAGTATAGATCTTCCCCCAATGAACGGAGAGTCTCAGGCTTTGAGGTCATCTGCAGCAGCCCATGGAAATACCTGACTGCTTGGATAACTCACAGTTCACTTTCACCTGATCTTCAAGAGTTGAGGCACCTGAAGAAAAGAGAATGCAGGTGGGCTCTGGCATCAGAAGATTTAGATTCCCACCTGACTGCAAGACATTGGGTGGATCATGGGTTCTCATGAGTCCTGGTTTCCTCGGCTACATAATAGAGGTGGTGCTAGAACTCACCCCTCAGGGTTGCTGGGAGGGTTCATTAGATCAAAGAATGTCAAAGAGGTTTTTTGTTTGTTTGTTTGTTTTTTGTGTGGGACCCTCACCGGAGGCTGGGGGAATGAACCGGCGCTGCAGAGGCTGAGGGAAGCCCCGCAGCCCAGCGCTCAACCACTGCCCCACCAGGGGAGGCCCAATGTCAGAGCTTTTTAAAGACCAAGTTGGAAACTGACAAAAGGAAAGGAAGCCATCTTTGACAGGCACCTCCCACCAGAGAAACTGTCACCAGAGAAGTCAGTCCCGCTCCCAGCCCTCTCCCCTTCTGTATTTGCAAGACAAAATGATGAAAATGACCAAGTACTCACCGACTCTCCAAAGAACACCACGGACCTCTTCAATTCCAAATTCAGGGGCTAGCATCTGTGTGGCCATAGTGAAGGACCTGGGGCGAAGTGCCCTCCAGAAACGAGTCTCCTGCGACAGCCTCTAAATCCCCAAGTAAATCTCAGTTCAGTGGTTTGTTGATTAAAACTGCTGATAGTGTGTCTAATGGCTGCCCAGAGATCCAAGGAGCTGAAACAGCAGCAAAATGGCCCAGGAGTCCTTCACCAATGAGCCTCACATGATCCCTAAACTAAGCCTTTCACTTACATCCTCTTCTCTCCTTTCTTCTCCCTCATGTTCTCACCCCTGACATCTCAGACCCACTATGAGTCAACTCTCCCTACATCAACAGAAATTCACTCCCTTAAAAGCACCCCTGGGCTGGAGAAAATAATCATTAACTTAACAGGCTGATATAATTACATTAAATAATGATGATAATAACAAAGATATAGACTTTGGACAGAGAAAACCCGAGTTTGGATTCTAACGCCACCTCTTCTTAACCAAGTAATCTTAGATAACCAAATCTCAGTTCCTCAGTAAACTGGGATTGGTTATAAAACAATTGACACTGTCATCAAGAGGTGAGAGGGAGGGCCTCCCCGGTGGCGCAGCGGTTGAGCGCTGGGTTGCAAAGCTGCCCACAGCCTCTGCAGCGCCGGTTCAATCCCCGGCCACCAGGTGAGGGTCCCACATGGCTCACAGACCTCTCCTGCCACCTGCTGCTCCCCTCAGCAGTGTACTTCCTCAGTCTGCCTGTTCTGGTCTCCCCTCTGGCTCTGGTGAATTCTCTCTCACCCTCCCGCACTTCTGACTGTACCCAGTGCTTGTATAAATAAAATAAATAAATCTTTAAAAAAAAAAAAAAAACAGAAGTTGGTTGCATTTCATACCATTTATTTAAAAAAAAAAAATAAAAAAGAGGTGAGCAGGAGAGCTGCTTCCCTGCCAATGCAGGTTACGGGTGCAGGCCTGTTTTTTCAGCAGCCATGTGTTGTCCATGTGTCCACATGTTATTTATCAGCCTCATCTCAATGAATCTAGGAGGGGTGAAATGAACAAAAATGAGGTCCCCGGAGGGCAAGTCATTTCCCCAAAGTGAAGTTTTCTGACACTGAGCCCTGCATTCTCCTCGTACGTACTGTGGGGAGTGGGGTGGGGGCTGTGTGGAGGGGACAGGAAGGCTGAGTTGTCATCATTTCAGCTCACCACCATCCCAAGTAGCATCTCTCAGGGACATGCAATAGGGGATAAGTCCCAGAAGTACCTGAGGCTAAAAATCCAGGTTGAAATGTGACAAAACAAGAAACAGCCAAGAAGGGGGGAAAAAGGGGAGGGGCCAAGAGCTGGCTCAGAGCCAGCCTTACTGAGAGACCTGTTAAAGAGGCGATACGGAGGGTATCATCAACTGCTCAGAAAATTCCCAAATACTTTGAGGTTCTCAGCCAATTTTTCAATGTAGAAACACTTTTGAAGAGCTAGCTCTGGACAGGGCACAGGGCTGGGTGTCAGAGGAGCTACAAAGATGGGCTCTCTGTGCTCTTACCACCTTCTTTGTTGTGTACCCTCCTAGGAGTGTTCTCTCTGCAAGGAATGTGTACTCCCTCATATGGGGAGAGAAGATGCAAATGCATAAAGATGTAATTCAACCATTGTAGGAGGGCTGAGATGCCAGAATGGGACAGAGTGCCAGCAGTGTGAGCTTTAGGCAGCCAGAGGGTGAGAGCGAGTTCCCCAGGCCCACAGAGCTAAGGCCATAGACTTCCTGCCATGTGGGTTATGGATGGAAAAGAATTCTTCTTGTCTTACAGCTATGGCAGAATGGGGAGGAAGTAGTTTTGTATATTAGGGTCACTTTAGTATGTCATTATCTGAATTACTAATTACATAATAGAATAGGAAAAAAAAAAAAAGATTGCATCAGATGTATAAAGGTAAGCAAACATACCAAAACACAAGTACACACATACATATGAGTGTGTTGGACCACAATGGAAAATATATTTCTTGCCACAGATTATGATCCCCAAAATTTTTAAAAACATTGAACTAGATTCAAGAGAAGACAGCCCAAGAGAACTGGGATCTTGTGGAGAAGGAAAAGAGTGAACAAAGATGGATGCTGATGAGGTAAGAGAACTCTGGAGAGATCCCTGGTCTCCCAGATCCATCATCATGGAGCCATCCCACCACTGGTGGCCAGCCTCCCTACCCGCTCCCGACCCAACCTGAAGCCTTCCTCCCTTGCAAGTCAGCTGCAACTTCTCTGACATCCTATGAACACTGGAGCTCCACACCAAGTGCACCATTCAAGTATTTCATTAGTGAGGACATACAGAAAGAAGTAGAGGCCTGGAGTAGCTGTGTGACATTGGGCAAATCATTTAGCCTCTCTGAGCCTCCACTTCTTTGTTTGATTGTGATAAATGGTAACTGAATGTACACATCTCTTGTTTCTTTTATAATACGATAAATATCTCTCAAGGAAGAACCCACATCTTCTATTGATTTTGTAACCACCCCACACCATGGTATTTTAATCAGTGCTGGGCATGAGGCAGATACTTAATATTATTACCTAACTTGGGAATCCCAATATCATCACCATCTAAGTCATCAGCACGGTTAATACACACAGAACACAGCAGAGTCAGCTTCATGTCAGCAGCCTGTGGCACCACCCACAGCCGCACCCCACCCCCAGCACTTGGAAAGGCCATGACTAGTTTAAATCTTGCTTCTCACCATCTTGAAATTCTTAATTTTTGAACAAAGTGCTCACATTTTCATTTTGCACTGGACCCTGAAAATCACACAACTCATCTTGACCACATCTAACTAGCAAACATATTTTCAGAATGTATTGACTTTAAAATTCTCTCTCTCAGAAGTTATCGTAAGTGGTGTTGGCCTGGAAAGCAAGTTCATAAAGATTTCTCATCTAGTCAAGGTCAAGACTGCATGTCAAGCACTTGACCTTCCCTGTGAGGGAGCTGCTGGCTATTGGTTAGAGTTAACAAGGTTTTTGTTCAGCACCAAAGGCTCATAGTGAGGGCTCAGTAGCCCCAATGCTCTCCCAGATGCAGAGTATAGCCAACCTGGGAAAGAATCACTTAGCCAACCTGCTCACAAAATGGATCTAGAAGGAAGGCCAATGTAGTCCATGTTCCTCTTCCTCCTGACAAATAGCATCTAAGCTCCTCCTATGAGCAAAATGTAAATTGAGGAGGTCAGGAGAAAAAAAAGCTAAGTCATGGTCCTGGCCCCTACCCTCCATGTTCACGTGTCTAAGCAGGTAAGGGCTCTGTGCGCTTACATAAGGAAGGCCCACAGGAAAGTCCGCAAAAGAAAGCAGAACTTCAGCTGGCCTTGGGTTTAGTAATGGCACTAAGCTAGTATGTCAGGAAAGGGAGCAATAGTAGCAAAGACACCAAAGTAACAACTGTGCCTTGTCTGCAAGGAGTGCCAAGGAAAGTGGACATGGGCGTGGAGAGGTGCCTGGTGGGGAGTAGCAGGAAATGTGACCAGACACTAGGGCAGAGCCAGCTGGGGAGGCTTACATGACATCCAAGGTGACTGGACTTGATCTTGTGAGTTATGAGAAAGCAGACTGACACCGTGGCTGTGTCCCCTGGGGGTAGAAAACCAGGATGGATCAAACTGCTGGATTTCCTAGGAAAAAGACCACCTGCTCCAGAATCTTCTCCAGGAGGGAAGCTTGGGGCAGAGACGCCTGGATCTGGCTGGCTGTAAGAAATTCTCATCCCACCCCGACTCCACTTTGGCCTCATCTGTCTTTCTCTGAGATTCCAGATGTCCTGCTCGGGAGGATCAGCCAATTCTGGCCAGATGAGTCACATCTGTCCTGATTCCTCATTTTCTGTCCACATATGAACGGCAAAGTTTGCAAGTACAGTTTGCAAAGTACTTGTCACAAAGATTGTCTCATTAATCTCAGAAACTCTGAGTGGTTGGCTGGGAGAATGAGACTCAAGAATCCAGCACTAAAATCAACAAGAATCTGATTCCTCTTCATGCATCCGCCTCAAGAATACTGGTCCCTTAACTTCTCTCTGTTTCTACACCCTCATCTGCAAAATGGGGATAGTAATGACGACTGCCACATAAGATTAAATATGTTAGTGGCCTCCCTGGTGGCACAGCGGGTTGAGCGCAGGGCTGTAAAGCTGTCCACAGCCTCTGCATCACAGGTTCGATTCCCGGCAGGCCAGGGAGATTCCCACATGGCGCAGACCTCTCCTGTCTCACCAGCTGCTCCCCTCAGCAGTGTATTTCAGTAGATCTGCCAGTTCTGCTCCCCACTCTGTCTCTGTTGAATCCTCTCACCCTCCCATACCTCTGGCCTGTACCCCAGCTCTTGTATAAAAATAAATAAATCTTTAAAAAAAAAAATGTGTTAGTAATAACGGAGCTCTGAGAATAATATCCAACATAGAGAGGCACTCACTCAATAGATGCTCCCTTCCAGTAGCCTCATCATTCCCAGTGCTATTACTATGGTTACATTATGGATGGTAGGGCCAGTAAAAACAAACAAGCTGGGTTTTATAGAACACAAATAAAATGTGCCTTCTGATGCCATATAATTAGGGTTCCTCACAAAAGTACGTCGGCCCTGGAGAAATGGAAAATGTAGGAAAGGGAATATTTTTGGTGGCGGAATACTGCCAATGTCCCAGAACCTAGCAGAAGACAGGGGTCCCTCGTGGCCCCTCTCCAGCCCAAGTTTTACCCAGCCCTTTGCTCCCTGAATAAGGGAATAAGGGAAAGGATAGGGAAAGGATAAAGCTATCTCTTCATGGTGCTACCAAAAATAAATGTAAACACATACAGGTTATAGATCAGAGCTGGAATGGACTTGGAGATCAATTCATTCAAGACTCAAGTCAAGAGAGACAGAAGAGGGAGCTGTCAGAACCTGAACCGACCCCCCGCCTCCGCTACACCTGTTCAGGTTGTCATTGCTGTTTTAGTTTGTCCTGTTTTGTTTTCCCTACACTTCCTTAATATTTCTCTGTTTCCCAGTTTTCTAAAAACATTTCCATCAGATTTTTTTGTAACCCAGACGTGAGAAAGACATAAACTTTTAAGATGCCTGCGACAGACGTCAGGAGTGATGATGGCATGTGTGTACTTTTTATCCCTTCTCTTAAGGTGGTGCCCATGTTTAGAGGGGCTGCTCCCAGATCAGCTGCCCCTTAAGAATCTGTTGGCCAGAAATGAGGCCCACTAACTGACAGAAAGAGTGCTTGGTTTACAACTTGCTACCAAAGCAGTGGGGACAGAGCAGTACCAATCGTAGTTGAATTCACTTTCAAGAGAGGAGGAGGGGCAGGAGGATGAGAAGGAAATGAAAGAGGAGCCTGTGGTGGTGAGCAGAGGCTGCAGGGTGATGGCAAGTGGCAGGAAGCCACTTTTTCAGGACATCCCCAAGGGGGAGTTCTCCCTCGAACAATGGGGGTTCCTTGCTCTCCTATGAGAGGTGGGGGGAACTTCTGCTTCCAAAACCTACTTAACCTATGAGACCTAAAATTTCTCTTATTGAGAGAATGAACCAGCTGTCTTAGGGAAGACCAAATCATGGGAGCATTATAGTCAGAATGTGTATCTCTCTCTCTCTCTCTCTCTCGCTTGCTCGCTCTCTCTCTCTCTCTCTCTCTCTCTCTCTCTCACACACACACACACACACACACACACACACACACACTACCTATGTTTAAATTTTGGTGCTTTCACTTTATTTCCAAGCATGTCCTCTTTGGCATGGCCCACAGGTCTCTCTCTGGCACCTCTTTGTTTCCCTACTCCTCCCCTCACTCAGTGCTCCTGTGAGCACTCTTGAATGCCTTTGTGCCTTTGCCCATGTAGTTACCCGCAACTCCTTCTCTTCCATTACTTTGGATGATTTGTTAGTCATCCTTCAAAGCCCTTCCCAGCCATCACCTCTACTAAAGGGTTCTCTTTCCCTCCTCTGCCTGGAAAATTTCCATTCGGCCTTGAAGATCCCACTCAGTGCCTGTCCTCTGTGAGGATGAACCATGTTCAGCCGCAGCACTTCCTTGTTCCTCTATTCCAGCTCTGGGGGACAGGTCCTCCTAAGCAGAGTTCAGGATGCAATACGTCATGAGCACAAGTGAACTTGGGGAAAGGCAGTGAGGCAGGACACTGGAAAATGAAACTGTCCTTAGACAGAATCTAGGATCTAGCATCACTGTCACCAGAGTTTTGCTCAAACTCCTTCAAATTATTCCCTCCTATCTGTCTCTTCCACTAGTGATCTTTGCTGTGATACTGATCTCTGGATGCCCAGAACCACCATGGGGTCCAACAGGTGTGAGGAGGAGGGAAAGGAACAGGAGGAGCAGGAGGAGGAAAGAAGGAAGGAAGTGAAAAGGGAAGGAGAGCTCACCTTCTTCCTTCTCCCTTTACCCCACCCCAGGCGAATATGACGCTTCAGACTTCCATGTACACTATGGAAGCCACAATACTCACTCATCCTACTCGCTTCACAGGATCATGGTGAGAAAGATACACTTGACAGCCATAACATAAAGCACTGGACCTCATGAAGTGCCGTGTGCAAAGGAGATGCTGCCATTAGCACTTGCCCCTTTGGGCCGTGGTCCACATCGCCTAATAGCAAGACCTGAGAGGGCGAAGGGAGTGTGAGGAGAGGCAGAATCCCAAAGGCCACAGGACCCTTCTGGCATGAGGACTGTGGACCGCAGAGACCATCCATGCCACCGTGCCCAGGCCCCAGCCCCGGCTGCCCCCTCCCTCACCCATGGCCAAGTTTGAAAATACTGAAAATGCTCCTGCTTAGGCTCCTTTTAATTAAGCACACACATACGAATAACTCCTGGGTTTTGTCTGTTGTACTTTCGTTCTCGGGTCTGTTTGTACTTACTCAAAAATTACATAATTTAAAAAAAAAATATTAAGTAAATGTGCACATCAGCCTGTCAAGCTGCCTGGGCCAACCTGCACTTGGGAGCCACAGTGACAGCCCCTTTATTTCTCTTACTTGTTTTTAAGCACAAAATATGTCACACCTGGAAGTAATTAGCATAATTTTTACTAATTTATAGCTAATTACACAATTACTTTTCTATGAAAGGCTCTGGAAAGACACTTGAAGTAAGTTTCACTAAATCTAGTGGCAAGAAATTGCTTGAAAACATGTTGTTAGCTTCAAACATTTAGGAAGAGGGAGGGGGAACACCCAATAAAGTAATTCTTTCCTATTTCAGAGTGTTCAAATATGACAGGGATATAATTTCTCTGGTAATTTACAAAACAGAATGTTTAAATGTCTCTGCTAATCCAACCTAACCAACGGCTGCACTGAAAAAGGGCCCCCAAAAGCGTCGTAGGGAGTACCTGGGACAGAATCTAGAAGGCGCCTCTCGGTGACTGTAGCCGATTTCCCCAGGAAGTTCACAATTGAGGCTACCAACAATAGCTGTCCCTTCAGGAGTAAACCAGCCTTGTCACAGGATGTGATCCCCGGCAGGTGTCTTGCTCAGCTCCGGAAAGCTGAGTTCAGAAGGCCGGTGATGGATTCAAGCCTTGGCGTCCACTTGACTCTCAAATTGAAACTCCAGGATGACACATCCTGAGGGCATTACATTGTTTCAGTGGGCAGAGAAACAAAGTGTTCTCCAAGTCAATCCACTCAACTAATATCTTTTGAAGTCCCTACTCATGCCCTATTCAAGGATGGGGTATAAAAGGAACAAATTCTGCTTACCCTCATCATGCTGAAAAGGAAAAACTTATGTCAACCAACCTGCAGGCATTTATTGAACACTGACTTGGGCAGAAGGAAAAAATGAAAAAAATGGAAAAGACCTGATGCAATGCCTGCCCGCAAGGGGTTGACGATATCCTAGAGACCAGAGCCACACGCGGCCTGGAGTGGCAACAGTCTAGGGTTGGTCAGTGCCCAGTGGGGCTATGTGGGTTGCAAGTGCTGCTGAACTGCAAAGATGAGGGATGACAACCAGAAGACAACAGCCCAGGAAGGAACCATGGGGGGTTGCACTCCAAAGGGTGAGCTGCGAATGGAAGACACACCGGTCTCGCATGAGTGAATGAGGCTATTCTGGCAGGCCTACTGGCAGAAAGGTCCTGAAGAGGCAGCAAAAGTGATGATGGGTAGTTTCCCAAGTTAACGAGCCAGGTGCACCCTTCAAACTACTGACCAGCTACCTGGCCCCTGGGAAGGCCCCTTAGAGCTCTGAGTTCTGGCCTGTGTCTGTCCCGGGGTTGCTTATTTGGTGCTGGTCACTAGACGGAAGGGCACAGAGCAGTCAGGACGTGTGGGAGCAGTTGTCTGCGGTCAGCAGAATTGGCTGGGAGGGCAGAAAGGCCTGTTTTTATAGTATGCATTCACAACAGGAGTAATATCACCCTGAGAAGGCAAAAACTGGTGTTTAGAAGACAAAAAGTCCAGATTGCAACAGTCTGTGGCCGTCCAAAGGGCCACTGTACACAGATACTCTGTTTATCTATAGATTTAAAATTTCATGTTGGAAGGGATCACAGAAATTGTCTAAGAAGTCTCAGGAGGTGGGGGGCAGGGGATGCCAGGGTGGAGAGAGGTCAGAACAGTAGGCTAAGTTCCTAGAAGGTGGAAGGAACCTCATCTTTTAAGTGGCCCTGCAGTCATCTCCCCATCTTCTCTTAGGGCTAATCACTCCTTCCCAGCTGCAAGTGTCAAAACCTACCTGTGAGGTTGCTCACGTCCCTGTACAAAAATGTGTTGGTTCAGCCTTGCCCCCTGGACTGAGGACAAGCAGAATAATGCATTTCTACCTCCTGTCTCCAAGCACCCACCCAAAACAGCAGGCCCTCCCCAAACGTGAGGAAAGCTGGGTGGAATTGTTCTGCCTTCTGAGGTTTTATTTCAAGGCCCCTGTGTAGGTGGGAGTGAGGCACTTGGAAGAGGCCCAGCTTCTGCCAGGCTCACCTCAAGGCCAGTGAGTTTGTCAAAGGGGTGCACTCCGCCTCCTATGGGAGGGTGATGTTAATAGCTTACACTTGGCATAGTTCTCTTCACTTTTTCATATAACTTTCATGGTTACGTCATCTGACTATTACAAAAGCCCTGTGAAGCAGGTAGAGGAAGTCATTAACTGGGGACTGCTCTGCAAGTTCCCCCATTCAGTCAGCAGGGGCGCGGGAGCCCCTCCTGTGGCATCTTCTGCACCCGAAATCAGATTCTGAAAGAGAGGGAAAGGCCCTGCCCAACCTGCTCGCACTCTCCAGAGAGGAAACAAATCAAAAACCAGAGGGTTACCGTTCTGACCGATAGTAAGAAGAAAATGGGGGAGGGGCCTCCCTAGCGGCCAAGGGGTTAAGCACCGCACTATGAAGCAATCCACAGCCTCTGCAGCACGAGTTCGATCCCCAGCTGGCCAGGGAGCAACCCACATGCCACCCCAAACCTCTCCTGTCTCACCCGCTGCTCCCCTGAGCAGTGTCCTTTAGTCAATCTGCCTGTTCTGTTCCCCATTCTGTCTCTGGTGAATCCTCTCACCAGCCCCCCACACCTCTGGCCTGTGCCCCAGCTCTTATATGCATAGATGAATCTTTAAAAAAAAGAAGAAGAAGGAAATGGGGGAGAACATGAGAGAAGGATTTGAGACCCATGCTCTCAGGAAGCTCTTCGAGAAGGATTCAGGTGCTATGTCCACATTCCAAAGGAGCAGGCGCTGTCAGGAGACCAGCTACAGATAAACCCCAGCCAGCACGAGGAGGCCGCATCAGTCTACAGCACAGCCCAGTGTGGTCTTCAGACCCTTTCTTTTCTTTTTTTTTTTTTTTAAGACTTATTTATTTATGCATACAAGAACTGAGGTACAGGCCAGAGGTGCAGGGGGTGGGGGCGTGAGAGGATTTACCAAAGACAGAGTGAGGAATAGAACAGGCAGATTGACTGAAATACACTGCTGAGGGGAGCAGGCAGGGAGACAGGAGAGGTCTGCTATGCCATGTGGGTCACACCTCCCTGGCTGGGGATCGAACTTGTGCTGCAGTGGCTGTGGATTGCTTCATAGTGCTGACACTTAATCCCTGTGCCACCAGGGAGGCCCCTTTCTTTGAAACTGATTCCCAAAGTGAATCCTCCCCTTCTCCCATTCAGTAGAGACCTGGGGCGCTGGGAAGGGTATGGCAAATAAAACATACACAGAGAGAGAGAGAGAGAGAGAGAGAGAGAGAGAATTAACTCTTCCAGGCAGGCAGGCAGCAAAGGCAAAGTGCCTTAAGGACACAGGTAACCCAGCCCATGACAGGGTAACCCAGCCCATGACAGGGCCTCTCCAAGAAATACTGCTCCCTTCCCAGGATGACGACCAAGTCTGGCCTGGTGAACAGTGTTTATTATTCAACAGGGCGTGATGAGATTGCTCTCAGATTTCAACGTCAGCCAGTGGTTTCATTAGCTGCAATCAAGGAAGCGTTGGACAAATCGTGGGAAGGTTTGACAGAATGTGCACAAGCAAGAAGCCCTCACTAGCACCAAGTCAAGGGCTGGCTTCCTTCCTATTTTTCTTGCCCCAGAAATTTGAATATTCTTTCATCTAAACATCACCACTGCTGGTTAATTGGCGGTCAGTTGCTCCTCCCTCACCCCACAGACGCTTTATTTGTGCTCTGTATCCCTCTGCTGTAAAAATTCTCCTTGACCCTGGAACACACCCCCCAACTTCTTGATAGTGACCACAAATGAGTTCAGGTGATGGTCATCTTTCCACGGGGTTATGTGGTGAGGAAGAGGCACACTTACTATGTGCCTGGGAGCATTCTGAATCTTTACATATTCTTCCTGACTCCCCACTACAAGTCTATGAGTAAGCTGTTGTGAGTCCCTATCTTACAAGTTAAGGAAACTGAGGCCAACAATCCCTGTGTCTAGGAGGGGCACATAGCCACTAGGCAGCAGAACTGGGATTTCAACCCTAGTCTGTCTGACTCAACTCTGGCATCTTTGCAGCAAAGGGTGGTATGTCTTGTTTTTCTCAGCCTGCACACCTCAAAGCACCAGCTGCACAAAGGAAGCTTCCAGCAGGACTGAATCTTGGCCACCGCAGCAAATGCACAAGGGTAAGGTAAAGGTCTCCTCAAGCTGCAGCAAGGATATACAGCCCAGAGGTAGGCAGGAGCATCTCATCTGGCATAGGAAGGCTATTTATGGTCAGGGCTTCTGTGCTGGACAGCTGGCAACCAAGGCTGGGATTGTAAGCTGTATCTATCCCACTGCAGGCCAGGAAAGCATTCCCTTCTTGATTCCAGAGCAGGCATCCTGAGACTGAACTTTCATAGCTGGCACGATGACTCACTTCCAAAAACCACTTGGTTTGAGGGTCCATCCTGATTAAGCTGAGGAAGGCCCTATTACACTGGTGAAGGAGACCCTCTCATCTCAGTGACCTTGACTTCACCAGGATGTTTTCCCAGAGGCAAGAAAGTTGGTTTCTGGGACAAACTGATTTTTCCATATGATGTTCATCATCATGCAGTAAAAAAGTACAATGGATTTGAAATCATGAAAGCAGGGATTTTAGGTCTGACTTTGCATTTGAACTAACTGTGATATCTTGGGCAAGTCGCTTCTCTCTGGACCTCAATTTTTCTATCCAACAAATGATGGTGTTTGGTTAATGAGAGTTTAGGGCCTTCAGATCCAGAATTCTATCATCTCAGGCTGTCAGAATTCTATCATCTCGGGCTGTCCTAGGCCTGGGGATCTTCTAGTACAAATGTAATAGGTTATCAGAGGGGTGCAGAGAGAGGTGTAGGAAGATAGAGAAACAAAGTCACAGTGGGATGGGTAGAGACAGATTCAAGTCCAGGGTAGCTACCTAGGCAGAGAAAGAAAGAACAGTCTGGTGGCATGGCGAGAAAATTAGAGCCCCTGATGTAAGCAGACTCTTGCCAGTATTGCTGGAAACAAATAGTGACAGATTGCTAACATGTTACAGTGAAAATTACCAACATGATGAGACTTTTGCACCATAACCAGCACCTCTTGTTATCCCATTAACAAAACTGATGAGACCAAATTGCTAATAGGAGAAAACGTTCATGTTGGATTATATCACTCCTGTCCTGCGTGGAGAAGTCAACCAAAGGGCAAACTAGGAGGCACATAGAAATTCCCAAGAGCCAAATTGTCTAAGACAGAATTGGGGAAAGTCCTGGAATACCCCCCTCCTCTGTGACATCTAGAAATACTCACATATGCCACCCACTCTTCTCCCACCACTGCTCCAGACAGCTGTGCCTACTGCTGAGCTAGGCTGGGAAGGGCTAGCTGTCATTAAGGAGAACAGGAACCAGTGACCTTTACAAAGTACACCAGGTACACAGACAGGACCAGCGGAGGGAGGAACAAAGGGCATAGTGGTGTGTCTGAGTTTGCAGAGCACTGGATTTCAGCTCCCTTCCAGCTGCTCCCAGAATAGACCAAAACATCAGAACTCACAATTATCTGCATTTTTACTACCCTTGTCTGGCCACTGCCCTCTCTAGCTAGGACAGAGAGAGCCCTGAATTCTTAACTCCATTAGCCACAGAGTTCAAACTGTCAGCTGAGCCCTAGGAGGTGTAAGGGACAGGACACATCTGGTTCTTGAAAGTATTTGCCTAGGCCGTTGAAGAGGAACTTTCCTCTTTTTGGCTATGGAAGGATTTCCTGCTCAAATCCAACAGTCATCCAAACAGAGCTGGCTAGGAACTCCCTTTCAGATTCACTCTCTCAAAAAAGCCCTCAGTTACCCAAACCTCTTAACATCTGAGTTTTTTTCCATTGGGGTAATCACAGACTACCCCCATTTCCCTGGTATCACCCCAGAGAGTCGGGCCCGGATGCCGGCCGTGCCCCCCAGTAGTCACTCAGAAAAGTAATTGGCCAAAGATTATTCTGAATAATTGAATGGCAAGGGCTTTTGTATACCAAACAGGGACTTGTCTTTGTCAAAAAGTCTTTACAAAGTACCCAAGTGCTGGGTGTCAGACAGGACAAGTTTTTTAATCATGTTAAAATGATTTATTTAAACGTCAAGCCATGTCACCTCACTTCCTTTCATTTTTCAAACTGTTTGTGTTTTTTCTGGATGATAAATTTATCTTCAGACAGCCTCAATATGACTAATTAACTTTGAAATATAAGAACCAGATGTGTGAGTTGGAGAGCTTTCTGAACTAATGCCAGACGGGCTGGTGGGTTTTTTCTTTTTCTTCCCTGCCTTCCACCCCCTGCCTCTCCCCCAACCCTGCATTCTCCCTCACTGCTGGCTACCCTGAAATTACTAAGCAGAGACACATTTAGTAAATGGAATCAGAGGACTCCAGCTAGCAGTGAGCACCTACTGCTTTTTCTCTGTTCTGTACTCGTTAGCCTTTTGGACCCCACACTCTCCCTTTGAAAGTGACCCCAGCGAGCCTTGTGGTGACAGGCAAAGCCATCCTAGGAGGAGGGGCTGGGGAAGTTCCCCCCACCCGTTCTGCCTTTAATGATCTATCTAATGTGGAGCAGGGAGCTGCCAGAATGTATTTGCCACATGAAAGTAAGTCACCCTGCACTATGACACAAAGTGATTTCTTTTAAAGAGTCTTCCCCTGTGAAGTGCTCCTCAGATCTGCCTCCTCCCTGTTCCCTTTTGATGAGCAAACCAGTGCACAGCACAGAAGTAGAGCTGGGTTGGAGGCTGCTGATTAAGTCTCTCAGCTCTCCAAGCTGGAGCGCTTTTCAGTAATGGCCCATTTGAGAGTTGGAAGCCACTGATTGTGTGTGTGTGTGTGTGTGCAAGCACACACTCATATTTCACTCTCAGCAACAGGATTCCAACTTAAAATAATTGGGTGGTAGCAAAAATGAAGACTCATTTTTTTTCAGGGCTCCTATAACTCAGGAAAAGAGCCCAAAATGCAAGGTCAGAGCTGGGTGACTCAGTTTCCCCATGTAGCTATCACAGCCTGTCCCACTGAGCTCTCCACCAGAAGTAGGTTGAGGGTTATATGAGATCACAAGTATGAAAGTGCTGTGAGTGCTTTGAAAGACATGCTATACATCCTAAGGGATTATTAAGATAATTACCACTATTATTATATCGTCATGACCATGATCATTATCACGCCTCTTAATGTCTGAGATTTTTCACCTGGGATAATCTCACTCACTTGCGAGGTCAGTGGAGTCTGGTCATGCCAGGTTCCTACCAGAAAGAAAGATAAATTCCGATTCTTCCTCCTCTCAGGAAGAATGCCAATAGAATATCTTCCAGGCCCATTGAGAGGAAAATCCCCCACTTGACACCTCAGACGCCATGCTGTTGGCAGAGAAATCTGCCAATGACAAATACCAGCTCTCGTGCTTTGAGGAGACAGAGGGCTATGTGATGTGTCCTGCCCTTCACTAGAGAGCCCTCGCCAGCACTCCCCACCCCACCCATCTCTCTAAAAAAAAAAAAAAAAAAAAAAAAAAACAACGCCTTGCTCTCCACTCAGAATGTACTGAGCAGGTCAGTCTTTCAAAAGTATCTCAAGGTAGGGCAGGTCCCCTTGACTTCCTGTGCTTCCTCCAGTCCTGTCCTGCTCCATGGAAGCCTCCCTCTTCTTCAGCAGCATGGCACCTAATCCCTTCCACAAAGAGTATCACCCTCAGAGAGAAGTTTGCATAGTAGGAGTTTCTGGGTACTTATAAGAAAAAGGCCTTCAACAATTCAACATCCAAATGAAAGGGAGGAGGGAGAGAGGGGATGTGCACATGCTTCTCAAATCAAATCCTGCCTGTGTGGACAGCAGGTGGCACTTCTCACAGGCAGATGAGCCTGGAAGGGCTGGGGGTGGCTTGGAAGGCAACACTAAGGTCAGCCTGGTAGGCCCCCCAAAACCCACTCCTAAAGCATAGAGAAGAGGCAGCTGCAGGACAGTAAGTCTCAGTGTTTATCTGGGGGAGATTGCTGCCACCTTCTAGAGTCCTTGCCCCTCTTTTCTGAAGACGAACATTATTAAATTCAACAGAACTTCTCAAGGGGGAGACAGTGAGGTTGGAGGAATGCCGAGACTAGCTTTATTGGTGTCTTCCAACTTCCCGGGGATAGGCAGACAGAAGGATGGGCAAACAGCGTAATAATCCAGTGAGAGCCCCTCCACTAGAATGTTCTCCCCACTGCAGCACCATGACACACCCCCTCCCTTCCCAAGAAGGCACCTTCTCAGAGCATTGAATGTCACATCCACCCAGACTCCCCCAGTTAGCCACCCAGAGGGAGGGGCGCCTAGTGGCATGCTGGAGTTCTTTCTACCGCACTCCTACCCACGCACTCACCTGTCCCTGGGGAGCGGGGGGATCAGATCATGTTGTGAATATTAGCAACATTTCCTGCCACGCCAAGGTAAGATAATTGCAGAGCTTACCAAATCGCAGGATCCTTGATTAACTGACAGGGACCAGGGACGTTTGGGAAGCCTGCAGACTGGGATGTGAGCCCCTGGCTCTCCTGGCACTATTGTGAGGCAGCCACCTCTGGTGCTCTGTGAGGAGGGAGTAGGCCCTTTTCCACTCTGCACCCAAGAACATCTCTATCCCAGTGAAATCCGAGTTTGCATGGAGGAGCCAAGAAGCACCGCTAGTTCCGGCCCGGGGGGCCCACCCTGAGGCACCCATACAACTCCACAAACCCACTCAATTTTTGTGAAAGCAAAGACCTAGACTTACTCGCCTTCCCCACACAAGCAAGCATCCCTCACCTTCTCCCACTAAGTGAACATAACAAGCAAAGAAACTTGACACTGTAACCCGCAGCAGCCATGGTTTGGGAGCTGTCAGACTTGATGTCTTAGAGACCCAGGAACTGACGGCCCGTCCCCCTATACAGCCTGAGATATTTAATAAAGTACAGCCCTCAGGATCAAGAGGCTGCAATCCCTCCCTACAGCTTGCGCTGGAGTTCTTTAAAGCCTGCCTCTCGTCTGTCTCTCTCTCCAGAAAGCCTTTCATGCCGCCTTGCCAGACTGACATTTTGACAAGTTGCCACGAGTGACATCTGATTTGTACAAATTTCAAGACTAATAAATCTACCTGTCAAAGCGGAAACTTTAAAAGGAGCTAAGCCCAGCGGGTATAGTTTAACAGAACTCAAGTTGATGAAACTGTAGGATGGAGAAATTATATCTGTCACAATCCACCCACATTAGTTCTGCAGAAATGTTGGCAACTGAAACAAACGTCTTTCACTGGCGTTATCGAAAAAAATTAAAAATAAAACAATTTTTTAATCGAGAAAAGAGATTGTTAATACCCTGAGTAACAAGTAACAGTTCTATTTGTAAACTAACAAATTTTATTTATTTAATTTTTAATTTTGTTGCAGATGTGAGAAGTGTCTCTCCTCCTACCTCTTAAACTGTCTCCCTGGAATCTGGACTTTGCATTCAAGCTGGGGCCCATCAATCACGCCACGGTTCCCCCACTGAGCAGAGCAGGGTAAAGTGGAGCCCCGCTTGTGGGGCGGAGGACCCACTGCTCACAGTCCTGCATCCTGAGCACCCTCTCCTAGGTCCAGGCACAGAATCACTGTCCTGGCCGCCCTCCAGCCTTGACCTGGAGCTTGAAGTCCGGCCTCCAGCCTGGGCTTTGCTGTGGGATTTTTGCTTTAAGTTTGTATATATTTACGGGGAAGAACAACTAGAGTGAGAGAAACTTAAAAGTCTGGCTAACTTTCTGTTTTATTTTTATCTTATCTTCCCTTCCTGTCTCTGACAAGTCCACTTTTGTCCTGAATCATCATGTCAGAAATGTTGGCAAAGCCAGAATTCACAGATCAGAGGAGGAAGCAAGGGGGGAGAGAGGCCTTCACAGGGTTCTCATTCACCTAGAATCCAAGGGCAGTCATAGAGTCTGAAACAAAACCTTTCGCTGTGTTCTCTGTCTTCCTCTACCTCCCCCGACCCCCAAAGTCAGAGAGGAGGGAGGCCTACTCACAGCTCCTACAAGTGGCTTCCAGTTGCCCTTAGGGTGGAGCTGGTTTCTGTTTGATGGCAGCCTCAACAAGCCATAACCTCATATAATCATTGTTATTACTACTGCCTTTCCTCCTGGGAGTTGAGAATGGGATCTCATATGCACTTTCACTCATATGGTTAAGAAGCAAGTAGGAGGGAAAGAGAAGATCTTTGTTCTCCAGTTCAGCCAGAGGCAGTGGGCTGAAGTCACCCAGCAAGTGGAGATGAAACCAGCCCTTCAGGGTTGATCCAGCCAGCAGGCCCTGCAGTCCTGCCCCTTCCACGCCTGGCAGGAAGTCCTGCCCCTTCCACGCCTGGCAGGAAGTCCCTCCAAGTCCAGTGCTTTTGCTTTTCTGCTTAGTATTTATTTGGTGGGAGCAATATCTAGGTGCTAACACCTTTTCACTCCAGGAGCTCAGTATGTGAGCTGGTGACAGTGAGCATAAGGACGCCATAGCTAGTGACAGCGTGGTCGGGTCAGGCATAAGGGAGGGCTCGCGTGACAACTGGGGGTGAGCAGCTGTCTTTCCAGTCAGCAAATGCAATGCCTTTTCTTCTGCTGGAAGCTGGGGTTGCCCCTAGTTCTGGCCAACACTTAGATATTTTTCCCCGACATTTAGGTATTTTGTTAAGCAGATTCCATGTACTCCATGTGAATTGTGGAGAAGTACAAAACATGAGCCTTGTCCCAAAGGAGCTGACGGCACTTACGGGGTGATGTAAACAAGATGACACAGAAAAAAATACATCCTGATCAAGAATACAGTGAGTTCAAGTGCAAGAAAGCCTGGTGCGTGAAGAGGGTTTGTGGCCCAGCCATGCCCCTTACTGGTCATGGGACCTCAGGAAAACAAATTTCTAAATCCCCAGTATAAAAATGGTGACAAGGTGATCCAAGGCACCCACATTTTCTGTGGATTTTAAGAGGAGGCATTGTGAAATTATATATGTGAAAGCTCTTCATAAATGGTAGAGTTATGCAATCACTTCTTCTTGTTACTGTCACCGTGAGCTGGGGCCAGACAGCCGTCTTCACGGAGGGATCGGGTTCTGATCTGCCACAAAACAGCTGATGAAAGAGTAAACGAAGGAACAAATGAGGAAACCAGCTGGGCCCCCAGCGAGTGTTGGGGATCAGTCATGCTGGGATCTCAGTCTGCCTCCCACGCCACAGCCTGAGTGGCAGCCCCCAACCCCTCGCTACCCCAAGCTTTGGGCTTTTAGCAGTACCTCTCAGAAGCAGGCATGGCTGGACAGCAACAGACTGTGAGAGCAACAAGAGCAGCTCTGAGGGAAACACCGACACTTCTATCCCCCAAAAAGGGCTGTGGCAAAAAGGCTCCCTAGGACAGAGTTTTTTAGAAATGGAATAACCTTAGACCTGCAATTAGAAATCCTGTGGGGCCCCCAGGTCATGGAGCCACTCCCTTCCACAGCTCAAGGAATCATCAGGCTCACCAAGTTCAGGATGCACAAGGTTGTGAGAAGCTCACAGGTGGCCTCTGGACAAAAAAGAGGGAAGGGACAGGTGGGGAAGGTGGAGGTGGGAAAAGCACAACTCCACTGAAATTCAGTAACCGACACCTACTGCTCCTATAATTAGGATTCATTATTGAACATGAATTATCCCTTGATGTATTCAATTCATATTTTTGTGTCTAATCAAAGAAAACCTTTAGAGAGGGTTACTGGGCAGTGTGGAGAGGTTTGGTGTCTTGCACGCGCACAGCAAGCCTGTAGAGGATTTAGAAACTGCTAGGTTGAGTTTTCCTCTGAGACAGTTGCTTTTTCCTTTTCCCTCAATGAGATGGTCCCTCCAGGGAAAGGTTCAACTCTGCCAAATGTGACTAATAAAAAAAAATTGTTTAAAGGGTTTTTTTCTAGAATAAACATTTTACTTTATATTTTATTGGATTAGTGTTTGCTAACTTCCAAAGTTTCTTGCCTAGCAAATTAGAGATGGTTTTCCTTATTTAATGAGCTTTCCCATGTTTGGACGAGGTGAGTCAAGTCTTATGAAAGGCAGGAGGTGGTGCGAGGCCTAGATAGGAGCCCAGAGCAGGCCCAGATGCTGAGACCCAGTCTGGGAGCTATAGGCCCAAGCGGCCATCTTTCCTGCACAGGGAGGCAGGGAGCCTTGCCTCTGGACACAATCAGTCCCTGGTGCAATTCTATAGCCCATTACCTCCTGTCTGGGGTCCATTACCCACACGGCAGGAGGAGCTTCAGTTTGAAAGGAGAAGGAGGACCCTCTCTTTCTACTGCCTCCAGGCAGTATTTTGGGTTTTGCAACCAAAGAGAAAAGAAAAAGAAAAAAGTCTTGAACTGTTTTTCAAATGTTCTGGGTCTTGGCAAACCCCAAAATGCCTTTTGCCAAATGCTTTTTCCCTTAATTTTTAAACCTCGGGTGTATTTCCAGAACAATCCAATCCATCTGCTTCTCATTCATTTACACTTAACTCATTAGGAGGCTGTTGCGTAAGGAGCAGTTTGACGTCCCCAAGATCCCCAAGTGAGGGATCCTTCCTCCCCCTTTGAATCAGAGGAAGGCATCTTGCCAGCTGGGCATGGTACACAAACCCAAAAAACTTGAAATCCTGCCTTGAAACCCCAAGTCACTGGGATGAGAATAGGCTCTATGGGGTCCCACCCATCATTCATCATGCTCTGCTTTTCCCATCGGATTATCACCATTATTGCTGTTATTGTCATTAAGGATATTACAAATGGTCCCATAGTACTGTTAAAGGCTTCGTATTGGATTCCATTGTGTGCCATTCCTCGTTCATACACTCTAGACTCAACTGTTCAGACATTCAACAAACACTCCCAACCAGTTGTGAAGTGCCAGCAGGGCCCTGTATCAGACACAGGACTTCCGTCCAAACTCTGATCCCATCCCAGGGTGTCTTCTGCAAAGATTATAAACTCTCCCAGAAGAGCCCAAGAGATGTGGCCAGAGAGCAGCTCTCAGGGCAGAAAACGAAACTAGAGAAAATGAGGATGTCCCAGAGGAAGCACAAGACTGCTGGTTCCCAAGGGCATGCTTCTGCTACATCACAGGGCTCACCTTCCCTGTACTGAAACACAGGTTCTTATCTCCCACCTTCCATTCTTCATTGTCCTCGCACGTACTAACATCTGTATTCAAAATAAAATGAATAAACAGCACGTCAACTATGTGCTCTATGTGCAGCCCTGCCCCATACTGGGGACCACAAGTGACTCAAAAGGCAGAGACCCGCCTTCCCTGGAGATTTGCAACCCAGCTGGGGAAACTTCATTTTTCATGTGCATATGTCATCAGCAGGACAGCTTTGGGGCAGCTGAGGAAGGCACAGGAATCATATAAGAGCTGTCCACCGGGAAGAGAGGTGGACGGCTTCATGGCGGAGGTGGGTTTCTGCGTCACCATCCTGGAAGAGCGGAGCCTGAAGGGGAAGCACACGTCCCTGGAAGGGGTGGGGAGGAAACAAGGATGAAAGCTCTTTTCTGGAAAGGAACACAGCACACCTGGGGGGCAATAAGAGCCACCGTAATGAGGAGCTGGGGCAAACAAATGGAAAGGGAACTTGTTGGTGATTCGGCTGTGTCTGGATTGAGGACCAAACGCAAGAGTGGGTCACTGGAGGGTTTTGAGGGAGAAAGTAAGATGGAGAAAGCAGTGTTTGGGGGGAATGATCTAGGGCTAATGTACAGGGTAGACTGATGTGGAGGAAAACCGAAGGCAGGAAACCAGCAGTGGTCTGTTGTAATAATTTAAGCATGTAATGGTAGGGATCTGGACTAGCAAATTAGGGCAGTAAAGAAGGAAAAGAAAGTACGAAGGTAGAATCAACTATATTTGGTGGCTCAGTGCCTACAGACCTTGAAGAAGGGAAGAGTCAAAATAATAGAAAACCCAGAAACTTATCAAGTGAGGAAAGAACATTTTTGGCTACAGATGACATTTATGTAGCAACTAGCATGTGCCACAGACTCTGCTGTGTGCCTCGCATAAGTTATCTCTCAATCCTCTCCACAGAAAGGTAAAGCAGGTACTATCATCTTTGTTTTACTGATGAAAACCTAGGGCTTAGCAGGGTGAACTCATTTACCCTCTCCACAGGTACAAAGGGTGGGGACTCTAGCCTTTAACCACACTAATCTGCTGCCTTAGCTCCCACTCTGCCCTAACCATGCATCCCTTCCTCTTACTCATCTCCCCACCAACCCTCACACACCCCATGCTCACTCACACATGTCCATCTATCCTGAAATGCCTCTGCCCACCGCTTCACTTACCTAAATCTAGATCAAGCCTAAAGTCCTTCCAGAAACTTAGGTCACCCTTTGAATGTCCCTTGTGTCCCACTTTCTATGAGATTCAACATGAGATTCAAGTGTCCCACTTTCTATGAGATTCAACATCAGAATCCCAGACCTGAGCATCTAATCCTGCACCTTTCTCCATGCTCATGTATTTCCTGACTTTGGGGCTCAGCCCTGGAGCTGAGTGCCCGCCTTGCCCCTCAACTAGTTACATAGCCTTGGGCAAGTTACTCAACCTCTTTAAATGTGTTTCCTTAGCTGTCAGTTGGAGATAAAAGGGTGATTGTCGGGATTAGATGAGAGAATGCCTGGCACATAACAGACACACAGTGAATGCTATCTGTCAGTACTACTGCTGTTGTTTTCTCTACTAGCCCAGTAATGGGCAGTACTATGTCCCAGCCTTGGATATAGTAGGTGCCCCAAGAATATTCTTCCACTGGATTTCTTGATCACTTCAATGACTCCATCAGCAAGTGAGTATTCACTGCTTCCAGTCTTCGAGTTATCACACTGATTTCACCACATCCCAAGCAAATGAAGGAGGTGGGGGAATCCTGTTAAGACATGCTTCGGGCAGGGCCTCTCCAAACCAGGGTCAGGAATTCCAGAAGCAGGCCAGGCAACCCACAGCACAGAGCAAGACCTGCTCAGACTCTCTTTGGGAAGAGGAGCCACCTTCTCCCCCCACCTGGGGTTTCCAGACTCAGCCCTGCTGGCTGCACAGCTGGTACCAACGGGATCAGAGTCCTACCCACACACTGGCCTCTGCCCCACTAGCCCTGCCCAGAAACACTTGAGGAGAGAAAGGGAGGCTCACAATTGCAAGTTGTGGTTGCATTTGCCTTCAGTGTCCTGTCTCCTTACTGGGTCCCACTATGTCCTCCCTGATTTCCTTTTTTTTTTTTTTTAAAGATTTATTTATTTATGCATACAAGAACTGGGGTACAGGCCAGAGGTGGGGGGGGGTGAGAGGATTCACCAGAGACAGAGTGGGGAACAGAACAGGCAGACTGACTGAAATACACTGCTGAGGGGAGTAGTGGGCGAGTCAGGAGACATCTGCTGCGCCATGTGGGTTTCTCCCTAGTCAGCTGAGAATCTAACTCTTGCTGCAGAGGCTGCAGATAGCTTTAAAGTGCTGTGCTTAACCCCTTGTTCCACCAGGGAGGCCCATGCTTTCCTTTTCATTGCCCAAAAGGTCGCTGCCCTGGGCCCCCACAGCAGCTCAGCATGTCTCCCCAACAGAACTCTCCAGGCTTTCTCTCTTCTCCTGTACAGCCCAGCAAAGCCACTTCTATCAGTTATAAGAAGATGACAGTTCACAGTGCATATTCATGCCTGAGAGCTTAGAAAGCCCTCTAAGTAAAAGAGGGCAGTCTTACTATGAACCTCCAAACATGACCAGTGTGGAAAAGAGGTGAAGAAATGAATGGTTTGCAAGGGGAGAGAGAGGACTGGCATTCCGGTGGCAGGTATCTAAAGCAGACACCCTATCCTTGATTTTATTTACATTCATTCATTCATTTATTTCTAAGGTCACCCTTGAACAAGGGTTTTAACTGCTCAGAGGCATTATAAGTGGATTTTCTTGTAAACAAATGGCATAAACTTACAATATTGACAAATACAATACAGTAGTGTTGATGTATTTTCTCTTCCTTATGATTTTCTTAATAATACCTTCTTTTCTCTAGTTTACTTTATTGTAAGAATACAGTATATAATACATACAACATAATAACTATGTGTGCATGCACTATTTATATTATTAGTAAGACTTGTGGGCAATAGCAGGCTATAAATAGTTAAATTATAAAGGGATTTTCGACTGCACAGGGAGGGCCAGCATCCCCAACCCCTGCATTGTTTAAGAATTAACTGTACATACATATACCTATAGACTGATAAAAATGCAACAAGGGACTTCTTCATCCAACAAACATGGAGACAAATTTTTTTAAAGGACCAAGTGAAGAGTCCAGGCAGACAGTGGAGAGGTTGTAAGGAGCATATTCAGGACATGTCAAGGGTGGGGAGCAGATACCCACCTCTACCCATATGCCTTAGAAAACTCTCTGCCCCTGGGGCAGTGCATCCGACCCTTGGGAGCAAGTGCTAGGTCCAATTTGTAATGGATAACCATCGGTGTCTCTACAGGAGGATGCCATGCAGGCCTGGATGCTGGAAGTGGGGAAGGTACTGGCACAGGAAAGCATGAGAACATGGAATGACTCTCAGGACCTATGTCTCAAGGCTCTGCAGGACCGTGCAACCCAGTGGGAAAAGAGAGAGGTGGCCTGTCTTTCTCCAAGCAGAGGACTGGGTGGGATTAGCCTTTTTCTCCCCCAAAGCACCTTAACCCAGTGTGGGGGCTGCTCTCAGAGGGAGAACTAACTTGCTGATGGACCTGCCTCCATGGAAGTATGGCCTGCGGTGGGGACAGTTGGATGGTTCATTAGGATTTGCAAATTGCCTCTCAATCGTAGGCCCTGGCAATTGACTTTTTCTTTTTAATGGGGATCCAAGACCAAAAATATATACACTCTCACACACACACACTCAAAAGGGGGGTGGCAGGAGGAGTCAAACCTCAAAGCGCATCTCAGGCTTTAAAAATGCACAGGCTGTGCTTGGGGAAATGTCACTGCTTGGCTGAGAGCATGGGTGGCACTGGCAGGCAGGGAGAGGCAGAGAACGGGAACCGAATTTAGGAGTGACTGGAAGGTCGACAAGAAAGAAAAGCCAACGCGGTGTATATACATAGAAACAAGAAGCACGTCCCAGCATGGCCCTGGCTCTTTCCACCAGCCGCAGTTGCCTCTGGGCGTAGAGAACCTGCCCTTGAGATCCCTGGCTGGACACACACCAGCTCCTTCCTCCTCCTGAGCCTCGGTTTCTGCAGATGCAGAGAGATGGAATGTTGCTTCTCACCTCCACCTCCTCCAGCACCACCTACCTGCACAGGCTCTCTCCGGTTCCCAGGCTTGCTGCACTCCATCTGCGTACACACACCTCTCTCACAAACAGCCGGGAAATCCCGGCCCAGGTCCCACAATTTTAGGCAATGTAAGCCAAGGCTGGCTTGGCCTTTGGTCCTAGTCTGCCCTTGTTTTCCGTAACAAAAAGGCAAGTCGTTGCTCCCACTGGAAGTTGTCGTGTGTCCTCCGAGTTCAGGCATGGGGCCATTTATTTGCCCATCTTCTCTGTCCGCTGTGACCCTCACATGGCAGGAACAACATGGAAGACAGGGATGTGAGGGCCGACTCAATTTTGACTTCACGTTACTGACCAGTCACCAAGAAATCGCATGACTGAGGAGAGAGCCCAGGCCCTGCAAATCCCCCACATGTCCCTTCTCCTGTCTCTTGGGAGCAAATGTGCTTTCCCAGGGATTTTTTTCCCACTCAAAGCTGTTGTGTGGAGCAGCCCTTCTTTTTCAGTCCAGTCAAAGGGAAATCTCTGCCTGCTGCCTAATCACATCCACTGGGCCAGAGTTGCCATAGTATATCAAAAGATGTCAAAAGCTTTATACTCAAAAAACCACAGCACATGGGGGATTATACCGGGAGACTTTAACTCGCTTAACGGCGATGAACTCTGGTTAGGGAGATTATAGCTGTTTACCCAAGAAGTAAATATTTCAGGGCTCTGACTAGGCCAGGAGGAAGGGAGAGCTTGCCTGGTAATTTTATCATCTTGCAGGAAGAAAAAGGACAGGAGAAAAAGGAGAATAAAAGATGAGAGGTGATAATCTCTGAAGTCTAGATCAGTCTTGTGGTACAGCACGTGCCAAAAATAAAAGATAACCAGGCTTGCACCAGGTGCTGAGATGCCTTCTCGAACAGGAGGGCTGCCATTGCTGCTTTGCAGGCAGGCAGAGGCAAAGGGCAACCTGGGGGACACAGCGAGATCAGTGTAAAATGGGGAACAGGGAAGATCTAGGAAGAGGGAAGGTGACACAGATAGGCTGTCTTGTCTCCTCTCTTAGAGAATGTACATAGTCTCAGACTCCAAGCATTTTACACCTTGAGCAAAAGCCCAAGTCATCAAATAAAGAGATTCTCAACTGCAAGGAAGATGGCAATTAGGAAGGAGGAAGAGGAGAGGTAAGTGTAGTATGAAAAAGTCTGTTTTGTGATTTTACTTCAAAATTTAAATAAATAGTTTGTATAATACAAATTGCAGCAAGAAACATTCAACAAAAAATCCTTAGCTGAGGCAGCATGAATTCACAAAAGAAATGGCTAGAAAATGCTGGTTTTAAGTTCATCCTCCCCATTTCATGGGTCAGGAAATAGAGGCCCAAAGAAGAAAGTGACTTACCCAAGATCACACAGCCAGCTCTCAGCCAAGCCTGGATAAGGAACAACATCATAGATATTTGTGTTACAGGCAATTATTGGTGTCTCACCATTGGGCTCATGGCGTACCCACAAGCACCCACCCCCATGAGCACCACTCCTGAACTCCACCCCCAGTAGAACCCACCCAGATTGTGGTCTTAGCATAGTCCAGGGCCAGAGTCCTTTATTGGGAGGTGTCGTGGTGTCATGGAAAACACAGTGTTCTGACATCAAGATGTGCTTCGTGGCTCCTCAGCTGGATGACTTAGAAAGCAGCTTCACATCTCTGAACTACAATGTCCTCGTCTGTAAAATGGGGTCTCACCTGACATGACTTCCTCACATAGCTGTTGTGAGAAACAAGTGGCATCACATCAACAAAATGCTTGGCATTTAGAGACATTCAGTCATGGCTCATTTCTCTAGCATCATTTCTGAGTCCTTAGAACTACATAGTATCAAAGAAACCTCCTGAGGGCATCTGGAACTCACCTCAGAGGTGAGAAAGTCGAGGGCCAGCTGACATGAGTCCCTACCCCTCTGTCCCCATGAACATGCTGCATTTGTGGTAGGGATGGCCAAGAACCTGCTGCTGAGCTCTCACTCTGCCCATCTGGAACAATTTCTCTATTGAAACACTGCAAATGTGTAGGAAAATTGCAAAACCTGTGTGATTTCCCTTTAGAGTTTTCCTAATAGTGGGGAGTCTCTCATAAGGAAGATTGTTCTGCAGTCTTAATACCTTGGTGATCCTGTTCTAGGTGTCCTAAAGAAAGTGCTGGAGCAACGGAAGGAGGATTGTAGGTTAAATATAAGGAAAGCTTCCCTGATAAGTCATTGGAGGAAAATAACAGAGGTCTGATTCATTTCCTTTTGCTGCTGTAACAAAATACCACAAACTCAGTGGCTCAAAATAACACAAATTGATTATCTTACAGTGCTGGAGGTCCCAAAGTGTCAGCAGAACGGTGTTGCCCTCTGTAGTCTCTAGGGGAGGGTCTGCTTCCTTGCCTAGAGGCTGCCTACATTCCTTGGCTGTTGGCCTCTTTCTTCCATCTTCAAAGCCATAAGTGACCTGTCACATAACACCCCTGACTATGAGTCCTTCCTCTCCCTTTCACATAGGAATCCTAGTAATTATTTTAGACACACCCAGATAACTTCTGCATCTCACTGTCAGTTCATCTGAAACTTTCATTTCCCCTGACACATTACCAATTCATGGTTCCAGACATTAGGATGCAGACATGGTGAGAACCACCATGGTGAGAACCACCATGGTTCTCACCCCTCCTCCAGGCCACCTGTCTGGCAAGCTAACAGAAGATGTTCCACATGATCACAGCATGCATTTCTGCCTCAGATCCCATCTTGGAATCCTTTTCAACTGCTCGAGCAGTTACCATGAATCAACTGGACTTGGCCTAGAAGTAAAATCTATTCACTAACCCAACTACAGCCGGTAAACTCCAGAGCAAGGGTAAGGTTGTCTATAAAATCCTGATATTTTCTTTCCTCACTTATAACCTTAAATTCCCAACTGTCAGGGATGTTGACTGGAGGGATGGGAATGCCCCTGCCTGGGTTGGATTGGCCAAAGTTTTCCTACTTGTCTTCTGGTAACTGCCTTGCAGGTATACTTAAGTTGGACTGCCAGCCTTGGACACAGGCAGTGGGGTGTTACAGGCTCCCACTGTGTTGTGGGTTTAGCAAAATGACTGCCTTGGGAAGGATCCCAGCTCCCAATCCTTGTGGTCAGGACCATGGACATTCTGGGCACCCGCTCCCCACCTGCCTGAGAGCAGGCTGCCTGAAGAAACTGCAGCAATAGAGAAACAATAGAAAGTGGAGTTTCTTAAAAGGATTGAGAGATGTCAGATTTCATCAACCAATGAAAAAAATGGAGAGGAGCACACAACCCCATGTCATAAAAGTGGTTGCCCCTTCTCCTTTGGGGAAGATGATGAACATCATGAAAGACATTTTCAGCCTCAGAAAAAGAGCTGACACCACTGTCATGGTGAGTAGTGAGGCCCTGAGAAGACTAAGGATAAATGGAAACTGCAGGAGCTGACCTAGTGGTAGGAAGGGAGGTGAGCCAACAGGGACTCATGGTGGTAAGCCCCACCAGTGACTACAAGGACAAGTATGGCCACCTCATCAGCAAGTGGGCAGGCAGGGGTGCAGCCCACATGCTATAGGCCTCCAAGACCTACAGCTGTGTGCCTGTGGCCAACAAGAGGGACACATGCTCCACTGAGGAGGCCCCAAATGAGATCTGAGCCATGAAGCATCTGAGCAGAGCAGGGCAGAGTTTCCAACTAGGCACCTGTGGCACTTTAGGGGGCAGGCTGCCACTGTAAGAAGCCCTCCTGGACACCCACTTCTAAACCAGCTCCTAACAGCTGTCATACAGGCTGGGGGAAATGGATGTTTAATTGTCACTGTTGGAGAGAAAGAGAGAGAGAGAGAGAGAGAGAGAGAGAGTGTGTGAATGCACAAGTAGGTATATCTAATCTCTTATTATTCTCTGTTCTTCTAGAAATTTCTTTCCTATGAGGCTGGAGCCACATTCTTTATTTGACCCAAAAAAAAATGTTATTTGCTAGTCAGCACAGCATTTTGGTGTAGCCCCTGCATAAAACAGAAATGTACAGACTATTGTTTCAGCAACTCCACTGGCTACATGTGACCCTCCCAGCCCTGCCTCTGGGAGGCAGGACATCCTCCTGGTCAGCTTTTCTGAGGAGTTTCTAGTGCCTCACGTGGACCGCTGTTGTATTTGTTTTAGGTCACTGGACCACACCTCCTTCTGGGCACTCTTGTGCCCAGAGCTGCCTGCAGAGCCCTGATTTCCTGACACAGAAGAAAATTCCCTCTGCACTGAGGGTTCACTGCTCAGAAAACACACTGGCCCCACCAGCAGGGCTGCCCCCATCCAGCCAGTTTAGATGGTGAAAAAACTACATCTGTTTGCCTCACTCTTAGAGGGTTAAAACTAATGTTTCTCACAAACGCGGGACACTCCAAAGCTCTATCATGTCTGGTCATGAGTAGGTATTCAGTGCACTTATCCAGACACTCCAAGTTGCTGGCTCCAACTCGAACCCAGTGACGGGGTGTCTGTTGAAATGAAAGGGAAGCATGGTTGTGTGACTTGAGGGAACTCCTTGCTCTTCTACACAGAGCTGAGGCAAGTCACTGCAAGTTTCTGGGAACCTTTATTTTATCTAGTCAAAAAAAGAATGTTAGGCCATATTAATTCTAGGATTTCTTAAAAGTCTTATAGCAAACAGTCCTGGCTCTCACATCCTGGAGTGATTCCAAACGGGAGTAATGAGACTAATGAGGAAAGGGCACTCAGACCTGTAAGTTCTGAAAAACAGTGGCAGATTCTGGGATGTTCAAGCAGGAAAAGAGAAGTTGTCAGGCAGTGCCAGGGGGTCTTCCAGGCCTAAGGTCCCTTTGTATAGGATCACATTAGTACCAACGACTTAACCTTCACTGGCTCACACAGAATGCTGGCACCACCCACAACCACCCCCTAATATTTCCAGAGTCCCTAGGGGGCCTCATGTATGCCTGAGACACCCAAGTTTGTTCTCTGGTTCCCCACCATTTTGTTCCCCTTGGCCTGCTCCAGACCCTCTATCAAGACTCCAGACACTGCCCTCTGCTGGGTGCTGATGTTCCTGCCACCAGAGAGGTGCCAGAGGTACCCTGAGGTTAAAGAACTTCAGGTTCTGCCATGTGAGGGAGACCAGAAACTCTCTCCTCATTGTGTGCTTTACTATGAAGACAAGTCCCAATGCTGGGTCCCCAGTGACTACCATATGCCAGTTTAAACCAGACTTTCCATTTTTATGTGTATCCTTTCCATAGGTCTCCTGAAGAAGTCTAATGGTAGCTAAGTTGTGAGCCAAACCCAGGCCATGCTCAAAATCGCTCCTACCCAGCTGAATGTCTGTGGTTACTAACCAGGTATTTTTGCCTGGTTCCTCTTCCTTCTCAAGAGGAGCTCCTTCCCAGAAGGCTCAAGATCTCTCATGCAAATAGGCTTCCTGGAGGCCAGCCCTGCTGTTCCTGGGCCTGCCCAAACATGCCTGCCCAGACCTTTGCTCAGGCTGGGACCGCCTGCACACTTTAGGTTGCCAGGCTGGCTGCCACATGGGAGAGGCAGTGAGCTTATGCTTCCCAGCCTTAAGAAGACCCACACATGGAAGCTACAAAGAGACAGGTTTGTTTTCCTTATATGTTGAGACAAAAATGAATCTCTCTGTAGATGTAGTGAAATTTCTCAGGTGGTCGTAATGTGAACTACTTTAATCGGAGGGTGCCCCAAGAGGGAAGTCTTTAAGAAGTTGTGCCAAGTGTCAGACATCACTCCCTGGCAATCAAGACACACCTCTCCTCTTTCACTGTGCAGTGCTTGCTGGGAAAGTATCTCCTCAAAAATAAAATTCCCAGGCTTAGCAACTGGCTTCATTGCCTGGGGAGAATATCCACCCCAGATTCCCCTTCAGATTCCATTTTCAAGGCTGAGACCTTCCTGGGTGCTGATGGCAGGATGCTATAGGTAGGCAGAACTTTCTACAGGCCTCAAGAATATTGCCATGTAATTGGGTTCCAGGGAGGTCCAGTGGATATTGTCACACTTTGGGGGGGTGAAGTTTATCCAGAGGAAGAGATAGTTTGGGGAATACCTGCAGATGTACTAGGAGCTGCATGAAGCCGTACATTCACATTTTTAGTTTAGGGAAGTTAAAATGAGTACTAGGTTAGAATCAAAAGACTTGACATTGAGCTGTCACTCCCTCACATGCAGACTAGGGGATTTCAGGCAAATCATGTAAACTCTGTAATACTCCACATCCCCATCTGTAAAATGGGCCCAGTAACACTCACTTCATCATAAGGTTGTTGCATTAAGATGATTGTGTGAGAACGCACTGTGAACTCCATGTGGTGCTCCCTGCTGAGTTCTTCCTTGTGTCTCATTCAGTTCCCTAAACCCAGCATCTGGAACCCTGATGGGCTGCATCACCAGCAGTCCCTTGAATGAACTTGATGTTTACCCAGAGAGGAAACATCTCCAGTAGGCCATGCATCAGTTAAAGGTGCTGAGGAAGCTGAATCTGTCTTTAACTTACATGAGATCTAAGAGCCAGAGCAGTCCAGCAGGCTGACTCCAGCAGAGAGCTCTGTGGAGGTGTTCAACCCCAGGAAGCTTGACAGCTGTCAGAGATGCTCTAGAAAGAACTCTCCAGAGAAGTGGAAGTAGAGTGACAAAGCCACACCAAGATGTAGATACTTCACTAAAAATCCACCTTACTCACTAATCCGAAACTGCCTTAGACACCAGCAACTCAGCACACATAGTTCAAGCTCAGGCCACACCACAGTCACAAATCATGCTTTGGGGCCGCTGGGATTTCACCATTTGAAAATCACTGCAAATGTGAAAGCTGCTCACCTCAAGGGTTTATTGAAAACAATGATTTCTCTCTAGACCTCCAAACCCAATATGCTACAGCATGGTGTCCCTCAATTTAGGCATTTGCACTGGATTCGCTCATTCCTTCAACCAGCATTAATGCAACACCTAATCTATGGCAAATGCTGTCAGAGGATAGGGAAGTGAGGGTTGTAGCCAAGTTGGGGGTAACAGCAAAAGTAGGACACAGCACGCAACAAAACAGATTTGCTGTGCCTAGGGAAGTATGCACGTCTATCAGGGTGATAAACATTATGTAATAAATAAACAAACAAACGTATAATTGCAAACTGTAATAAGTACTTTGAGGGAAAATTAAAGGGAATATTGAGGGACTATAACGGGGCCACACATACAGTAGACTATAGAAGAAGCTTCTCTGAGGAAGCAATGTTTAAATGGAGGTCTGAAGGATGACCTGAGAGAAGTTCTTTAGAAGGGCAGGAAAATGTATTTGCAAATATGGAACATGACTGACACAATACAAAGTACAAGAGCTGAAAGAAGGTATGTATGGCTGGAGATTGAGAAAGTAGGGCAGTGATACATGTAAAAGATTTTATCTATCTTATCCTAAATGCAAGGGATAACCAGGAAAAGATCTTCATCAAGGACTGAGAGATCAAATTTGTGGCTTTAAAATGATCACCCCCTCAAGGTGGTAACTTGCACAAAAGCGGGATGACCGTATAGAGAACTAACAAATATTGATGCCTGTGCATCGCTACCCACAGAAAAGGGAAAACACAACACTGTTCAAGGGAAATTATTAGAATAAATTCAAAGTAATCCTAAAGTCTTAGAGAATCTGAAGACATATAATTAAAGTCAAAAGATAGCTCTTAAGCTCAGATCGTTCACATAGCCTTAGGCTACTACTTAAAGAAAAAAGAATAGACAGAACTACACCAATATGTTAACAGCAGTTAGTTTGAATTACAGTACTTTTCACTTCCATTCTGCCTGGTTCTGTTTTCTAAGTTTCTATACTCGATTGTGTGTTTCTTCTGTAATTAGGAAAAAAATCCATATAATTTTAGAAATAATAATGTCATTGTCTTACTTCCTGGGTGTGTCATCAGAAAAGATTTAAAGGGGGCCACAGGGATTTCATCTTCCTTTTCAATCATCATCTGTAGAATAAAGAGCTAACACATTCCAAAACAGCAGTACCAGATTCTCACTCTCAGGGAGTCCCTGACCCTCAGGACAAACACACATATTAGTAATTGCTTTCTTCAAAGGCCTTGGCAACACCTACAGTTCCTTTCTGTAGCCTGCCGTGGCCTCCCAGCCACACCCTTCCACAGCGGCTCCTTGGACTGTGCCACCTGGGTCGTGGCTCCTGAGCTGCTCTGATTGGACCGGAGATCGACATCTGACTCAAGTTACGCCAAGTGGATTTTTTTCTCTCAGGAATTTGGAATTGAGACAATGAGACTAAGTGGAGAAAGATGATGGTACTTGAACAAAAATGTGGGTCATGTAGGATGGGTGCTCGGCTGATGCAAGCCAAAGGCAGAAGAAATAAGAACTAAGACTCTCCCCAGGCAAACTCCTGCGAGGAGAGGAAACAAACTCCAAGAGAGGTAGATGGGAGAGAGCATGACTCACAGGAGGTGGAGGAGGCCGCCTCCGGCATGCTCCCACCTCATTCCCCAGACGACTGTCTCTTCTTCCATGTCTGTATAGATGGGCTGTTGGGTTCTTTCAATAAATCCTGCTTACGTGCATTGCCTGAGGGATGTCTTCTTCACCTCAACTAAGGAATTTTCCTCATGTTCAACTAACTGCCCAATTGATAATTTGCCACCAGATTAGCTATCATACTGATATCAAGCCACGGCCAGACTACCTGGGGTAGGACTGGGCTAGCATCTCAACCTTCCATAGAGTCCCTCCAACCAAAGGCCACACCACCCAACTGTAACAGTGTGATACCCCCAGAAAGGGGATGTTCCGGGATCCCTGCCCCACCCAAGGAAGAGTGGAGCTGTGCAGGGAGGAGAAACTAGAAGAGACTGGGAAAAGGACTAGAAGGGGGAAAAGAAGCAAAGAGAGATGGAGAAAGACTGGAGGAGGCACATGGAGCAGAGAGACATGGGAAAATGCTGCACTTGCTTCTCAGCCCTGGACTTGTACCAGGGACTTGGGGGACAAGAAGGTCATGTTTGAAAGAGAGAGAGACCTGGGAGAGACCGTGGGGAGGCTGACAATACAGCCTTTATCTTGACTTGTATTTTGATTTCCCTCTTTTCCATCCAGAATCACCTGGTCCCTTCTACCCTTTTCTTCTGATTCCACACTAGAAATTGCCTTAGATTTACGGCAAACTTTCGGGACTCCGTGGCCCTACTTTGGGCCAACCCTATATTGCTGGTCATTTACCCATGAGAACATGGGTAACTGTGAGTGTTTAGTTGAAAATCATTTTAACTCTATTCTTTTTCTCTTCTCTCTATCGCACATTAATTATATTGAAGTTCTAGTCCATTTGAAGGTCTTACGCACTAGAGTATGTTTTGTCTTGATGCAATGGGTGGCAGAACCCATTTAGAGCAGGCAATTTGGGGGGTCCCAGGGTGCCTCTCATTCTGCCCGCTGACACAACCAGGCCAGATCATGCCCCAACTCTAAGCTGGGCACAGCCCTCCCCAAGCTGAACAAACCAAAAATGCCCTTCTGTCCCTCAAAGGCCACCCTGCATGTCCATCAAGCTACACTCCATGCCCATGACCTCATGAACTTCCCCAGCACAGAGGTTGGCCTGTCCCTTGGGGAGAAGCCCCTGCAGGAGGGCCAAGGGCCTAGCAGCCACTGCCTCAAGCCAAAAGAGAGGGGGAGTTTGACAGATCCAAGGTAAAGCCTCTTTTTATTAAGACAACACAGCAAACTTTTTTTAACCACAGCTGACATCACTCTAATAAATCACCATCATGTCTTGTGGGATAGAAAAAGCCAAAACACTGTCACATTTGATTTTGCTGGCTACTCGCGTCTCGAGAACAAACCATGTGTTTTTAATCAACAACACTTTGTTTTGCATTTCTCAGACCCCAATACTCTTTAAATAGTTGCTTTTACCAGAGGGCTATTTTAAACCCAGGGCCAGCTTCTTTGCAGAGGACATTAAGAAACAGAACACCACATTGCCGGTTCCCTAGGCTTACCCAGGGCACTTTCTCTTCTGGGATGATTATGTATTAGGAGGTTCTATCTGTGTTTCAGAGGGGGCTTTCCTCTTTCCTCTTTGGGAATTTAATTAGATGTCTTCCCAGAAAGTTGAAGTTTTTTGGTTTTTCTAACAGGCAGCTCAACTGGGTTATGGGAAAACGACAAATTCTCAGCCAAAGGAAACAGAGAAAATCACATCTGGGACTAGGATTCCAGAGGAGGTGGCAGAGGAGGGGGACTATTGGAGGGGAAAGGAGCAATAAAACAAGATTTCCGGAATGGTGCACATCAATATCTGCATGCAAGCATGCCCAGACTTCTGTGCTCAGGCAAGCCCCCGGAAGTTCACATGGACGCATCCTTCGGTTTTCTGGGAATGAGTCGCACCTCAAGGCAAGGATAAACCATGTGCAGGAGTCTTCACTAAAACTATTGATAAGGTAGACCAATTAAATCAGAATCTCTAGAAGTGGATCCAGGCCTTGGAATCGCAACAATCCCTAGTAATTTCAGTGCACAGCCAGGGTTGGGACCACTGGTCTATAAGCATAATCATTTACTGAGCATCTCCAATGTCCAGACATTGATTAGGAGTTTTATAGAGGCCTTTATCCTCACCACAACCCTCAAAGGATAAGCACTACTCTCCCCCATTTTAGCAATGACTTGTCCCACGTTTATGTGTCTCACTCAGAGCCAGCATTTGAACCACAACCTGAGCTGTAGGCACCTTCCATGCAGCCTGTCAACAGTAGCAATATCCCCATATCTGAGGGCCACTGTCAGGCAGGGAAAACAGCTGGGAAACTCCAGAGAGCCCTGGCTCAAGGAATGTAGTGCTCCTCCTATAAACAAACAAAACAGCTGAAGTGAGAAGAGCATCAATTAGAGAGTGAGAAGCTGTAGGACACATAGGCCATGCCCTCCCTGGAAAGGCCAGGTGTAGCAGCCCACAGACCAAGAGGCCTGCCACCCAGAGGAGGTTGCCAGAAGCTCCTGTCTGCTTATATCCAGAAAAGCCAGGCCAACCAGATGAAGGATTTCAGCTGGGTTTATGGGGCATTTATGAACAAAACATACTCATTAGTAAATACTAATTATAGGAACGCAGGTGCCCCCAAGGGGAGCAGCTAACATGGGACACCATTTTCAAATGCCCTCCATGAGCAAAACCTCTTTGAAATTAAAACATCCCGACTGTCAACACAAGTGTTTAAAGAGACCCAGTTTTCTATAATATAAGCAGTAATTCTAATGCCTGCTGTTAATTGAAGGCTTCATAATTTACACGGCACTTTCTCATATACTGATACATTTAATCCTCACAACATGCCTGTGAGGCAAATATTTTTCCTTCTCCCATTTTATAGATGAGAAAACTGAAGCTCCAGGGATAAGAAGGGCAAGCCCAAGATCACACCGCAAGGATTTGAACTCAGACCTTGAGGTACGAGGCCAGTGCCCTGTGCACTGCCCCACCACTACCTTCCAAACATACCAATGGCACCTGGTCAAAATTCCAATCCCACCAGATAACTTGTCCTCCTTCACCTCTGGAATTCCCTTTGCTTGTCACCAGAGCCTTTGGTGCCCTACCCGTATATGTCCTGTGCGCTCCCGAACTACCCAGGGAGATGTTTAGTTGTTCCCAGGTGTGTTGCTCTGGGACTGCAGGCAGCTATGAACAGGAGTTTGCCAGCACAAAAGGAGACCGAGGACAGGTGCCACTTGAAAAGCTGACTCATTGGCACACACACAGACACACACACCCTATTTCAAAAGCAGGACATTTTCAAAATAATGTTTTAAGTTGCCCCCAAATTCTGGGTGAACTTCATGAGCAAAGGCGATCATGAACACTTCAAATATGGCTACCAAGTTATAAAAGTCATCACCCACATGAAAAAGATTAAGGAATCTGGGAACAAATTAGTCTGGTGTAGACAGTGACTTATGGAGAAGTCTCAGAAAGGAGTCAGAAAAGCCAACAACTTTAAATCCTGTAAAGTTTCTTAATCAACTTACACTATTATTTGAAACTGGCAGAACACCAATGGATTTAGTCCAAAGACATAATATATGGCTTTTTTTTTTTCTGGTTTTCTTTTTTAAGGGCATTAGGGTTTTAGTTCCTTTTTTCCTTCTTCTTGAGGGGTTTTTTTTTTTTTTGGCAATATGTCGTTTTTCTTTTCTCAAATCTGTTTCCATCCAACATGCATAAAATGGAGCCAGTTTCAGGGAGCCCTACACCTCCCTTCTTCTCACGGCCCTAGAAGAGCTCGCGCCTCGATTAAAATAGCCAGCCCTGTAGCCACAAGTCATGTAACACAATTTTGTGCAAATGGCTCTCTCTTCTGCCGAGCTTTCTCTGACAGTTCAGATATTCCCTTGCAGAGGAGAGGAGGGACCCCACACCACAGAATCACACCCGAGATGATGGGTGAACTCTCCCCTCCAAAAGCCTCCTCCATTCCACCTTCCCTCAGCTGACCTTCCCTCACAAGGCCACCTACTCTTTGTATTTGCTCCTTGCCCTCCCGGACTCCCCCCTGTCCCACCCCAACTGACTGATTCTCCCAGCCCCTCTGAGGGCCAAAGCCCCCAGAAAGGTTTCCAGGGCCCTGGGAGTGAGTACACTCCCGCAACTCCCCTCCCACAGGCCCTGAGAAATCCCGGAGATCAAAGAGCTCAGCAGCAGGGCCAGGTGTCCATCCTCCTCCACAGGCTGCGTGCGATTAATCAAACCGCCTGACTCACAAGAAGATCAAACCCAGCCCCCTGCCAGCTGTTGGTTAAAGCTGGCCTTCAAGTTGCCCTCGTTAAATTTCCTCTCCCTCTTTCTTTCCCTGCTAACTCCTGTCCTATGACCATCTAGCTCTTGGATCTTTCTCTCCCTGCTCTTTTCCTCTCTCTTCCTCTCTCCTTCCACTGTTCCATCAGTCTCTTTTTACCCCCTTTCCTTGCTTAGCCCTGTCTCTGTCTTGCTTCTCCAACCCTCCTTCATCTCCTGCTCTCTTCTCTCCATTCATCTTGCTCTGAAAGCCACAGTCCCAGTCTCCCTTGCCTGGACACTCTCTCCTGGACCCTCCTACTCAGTCTGTGAAAGTTCCGAAAGGAAGTCGTCTGGGGTTGGTGCCAGGCTGCAGAGGTGCCAGGCTGCTGGGGTGTTGGAGAACAGGTTCCCCCAACTCCAGTGGCCAAGCATGAGTTCATCAGTGCTGAACTAAATTCTCACCTGACCCTCTTGGCAGCAGGCACAGGCCTCCCAGCACTAGTTGCACGTGACACAGACGTGCACACACGCACACACACGTGTCTCCATGCACTCATTTTCAAAAAGCCTTGAGGACCCCAGGGAGCGCCTCACTGTAGCCCCTCATCATCAGGCCACTGGCCAGTCCTCACATTGTACAGTTTGCAAGCCCCCCCAATTCCCCCACCAAGAAGGAGGGAGTACCACCTGGAATTGGAAAACAGGCCGAGATCCTTCCTTTTCCTGCAGCTCTGCCAGAATGAGGAAGGGTGGAAATGTTGGATCCTGACTTCTACTCGACTGATGTGTTGAGAATATTTACTCCAGTTGTCTAAGGACTGTTTTTATACACTTTTTTCTACAACAAACACTGGCAAAAAAAAAAAAAAAAAAGAAGAAGAAGAAGAATTCAGGCTACAGAGTACTGCCCTCTCTTTCTTCATCTCACTATATATACTTCTATGTATTTTTTAACTTGTTTTCCATTTCAGTGGTTCTTAAAGCGCACAGGCGTGAGAAAACACAGATGGAGTGGAACAGGCAATGTTGTCGCTGTGTGCGGAAGACATCGCACCATGTTCGGGATTTTTAGAAGTCTTGGAAGACCTCAGGAGGTGGAGAGGTTTTTGGGTTTTTTTTTCCTCCCCCTTTCCTCCTTCTATAGTTGGAATTATCTCTTTGCTTCCTCTCTTCATTCAATGTTTCTATCCCCAGCATCACCTGCTGCTGGGAAGGCAGGGTCCCTTGGCCCCGGGTGACTAGGTCACTGTTTCTGCCCCGGGGTTGACCCGGTCTACCTGCCGTGTTTCCCCAGCTGTGGTGAGGCAGCCGGGGGAGGAGAAGCCATCCATCACCAGGGCGGCAGCAGAGCCTGAAAGAGGGCGCAGGGTCAGTGCTGGTGCGCACTTGGGCAGGTTGGAGGGGGCGGGGGGCATTACAAATTGTTGATATATCAGTTCTAGGCTTGATTGATGGCGCAGAACCAGGGGCAAGATGCTGGCCCCCAGCCTTCGCTGGTACCGGCACAGAGCCTGCGCCCCCAGCCCTCCGCCACTTCCTCTGGCCCACCCTCTAGGGCCCTCTCTCCCCAGTTTGCTTTTCCTTGCCTGCTCACAGCCCATCAGTCAAGCCATGCCCCGAAGCTGACCTTTCGCAGAAAACAGTCAGCCTAAGAGAAGCATTTCTTTCTGAAAAACCTCACCCAAGAATTTTATTAAGGCTGGCAGGCCCAACAGTCAATGACGTGCCACCACTGCTTCCTGTCCCCTCCACCCACCTCCTCGCCCCTGACTTTTGTTAACCTTGAGCAGGAAGGGAAAGGGCTTGTGTGACCAGATTTCTTTAACAATGTTCCTAGGTCTCTCTCAGCCCCAACCCCACCTCTGCTGCAGATGGCCCCCTGGTACCAGGCCCCTGTGGGGTTATGGGTGCCCGTGTCTCTGAGACTCATCCATCTGCACAGCTCCCCCTCCTCTGTGCTGTCTGTGCTGAAGGCAGTGAGGGGCAATTCAGGAAAGGCATTGTGGCCTCCTCTGGGAGAAAATTAAGGGGAAAGTCCCACCAGAATTGGGGGGAGATGTGCTCTGGGCTTTGGCAGGAGACAGGTCGTTGGGCAGTTCTCACTGCCTGGAGACCTGTCCATCTCCTTAAGACTCCTTTTTGGAGACCACACAGGTTGCCAGCCCAGCCACTGCAGCAGCACAATAGAATGGAGAGCGGGGACGTGTTGGGGCAAACGGTGATGGAAGATGTTTAATAGAATTACTATTAGGCCTCGAGTTAATGAATCACAACTGCAAGAAATCATGATAATCCAGCGGGCATTAGTGACAGATTAGCTTCAAAGCTGCCATAAAAGTGCCATAATGCTTACCTAACGGCATGATTAATTCTCCCAGTATATAATGGCTTTGTGCAGGAACCAGGCACCAACAGAGGCTTGACAGAGCTCCATGCTGAGATCCCCAGGGCGCCGGGGGCACCCCCATCCTGCCTGGACTGAGTGGTTTCCTCTCCACCTATAGGCAACTGCCCCCATAGCATTGTGGGTAGACTGACAGCTGTCTAGACTCACCCCAGAACAACTCAGGAGGGAAGTAAGGAGCAGTCCCTTGGAGTCCCTCCAGTGCTTTATCCCTTACTACTTGGCTGTCTGGGGAGACTACGAACTCATATGGCCCCAAGCCCCAAGATAGGCCCCTCCCAGTCCCCTGATCAAAGGATCCAGCATGGAGAGGTCTGGAAAATGTCCTGGACTGGGGAATTCACCATGCCCATGCTCCTCATCTGCTGTCTCACCTGGCAAGTCCCCTGAACTCTCTGGGCTAAAGCAGTCAGTCTCTGAGACACATCCTCAATCACAAGATCACTTCTTATAATGGCACCTACTAGTTATTAATCATGAACTTGTACTCTAGGCATGATGCAAATCTCCTTATAGCTATCATTTCACTTACTGCCCCAACAATCCTAAGACATAATTACCACTATTAGCTTCACTTTACAGATAGGGAAACTGAGGCTTGGAGAAGGAAAGTTACTATCCCACAGTCAAACTAGCAGTAAATGTGGCACCAGGCAATACTCCCCAGTTGCTTGCTTCTCTATAAGCCCTTCTCAATCCTAGTCCCACCAGTTCATCCTCGAGGGAAAAGCAGTTTGTGACAGGCTGAACATTTCTTTTGAGAGGAAGAAGGAGTTTCTTCTCGACAGTCTACCTGCCCCCCACAGCAGCAGAAAAACTGACCTGGGAGACACACAGGTAGACTCCACATCTTCTGTCTAACCCGACTCTGGTCTGGTTGTGTGGCCTTGAGTATATAACCACTCCCGGTTTCTACTTTATCTTCTCTTTCGTATAAAAGAATAGTGATAATATGAATAATAAATTTGCCCACCTGACAACAGGTGTGTTTTAACCCCTTAAGGCTCAGACCTACCTTTTTAAAACTCAAGCTAGAGTCCAAGCCCCTCTCCTGAGCATATCCACAGACTCCACTCCAGAGACTCTCATCATGGTCTGCCCATCTTCCTATAAATATGGAGGCAATTAGCATGAAGCCCAGGTCCAAAGGGAATTCTCCAAGCCATGTTCATCTTCATAATGTTGAAGAAAACCCCCCAGGAGGCCTGAGTCACTGCTGTGGCAGGCAGACGGTTTCTGGTCTGATTAACTAGGGCTCCAGGAGAGGCATGCAGCCCTCCCTCCACAGCCTTCCTCCCAGCCACACCAATCCAGGGTTCCTACATTAGAGGCCTCCCCCCAAAGCTGCCACTGATAAACCTGCAAATAAGGAGACATGGCCCTCTCCTGCCAAAGCATCAGCAAGCCCCAAACTTCCTTTAAAGTCTAAAATCAAATGGCAAACCATCATCCAATCAACAAATATCTACTTTTACAAGGCACCATGGGAATGGCCAAGAAGATTCACTTCATCCCTTTGGGGCCTTGAATCCCGACAGGGACATAAGGTTTGAAGACCCGTGCTGCCAGCACTGGGTGGGTTTCTGGAGGTAAATATACTCAGGAAGGCCCAATCTCTTCTCTGAGCTAAGTGCCTGATATGTGTCAAGTGGACCTTATTGCTTCTATTATAAAGTCATAAAATCTTAGGGTTGGAAGAGTCCTCAATGACTGTTTCCCCCTCTCCTCCCCAAATCTACCCCCATCTGCTATTGACTCCTCTTGAATCAAATATATAGTTCTTATTTCAGCATGCTGTGCTCAGTGAAAGCTCAATAAATATTTATTGATGGTGGTTCTCTTGATGAATTAACAGCCAAAGCTATAAAATTAAAGTTTCACACAAGCAGAAGCCCTGGTGAGAGAGAAACTGCTACATAAAGTTTGAAATTTTTCAAAATGACAAGCATTCACACACACACACACACACACACGCACACGCACACGCACACACAGTATTTGTGGCAAATACGACCTTATATCGCTTGGCCAGAGAATCACATTGGAATATTGGAAATGTCCTTCTTACAGAATATCCATGCCTTTGTGGGGGGCTTGTTCAGCTTCTCGTAGGCAAATCAGCCCAGCCTATCAGGATAGGCCCTAGACCCAGATTCTCTCTTTGTCTTCTTGCAAGTCTGTGCCATCCCCATCCTGGAGATGCACAATGGCACTGCTGAGTGCTTTATTGGGTGTACCAGTTGGGCTAAGGTAAGTGCAGTGACTTCAAGGGAAAAGATCCAGGGCAGGACAGGTAGCCTAAACACAAGTCCTTAGCAAAAGAAGGAAACGGCAGGGAGTGTATCATAAAATTGTCAGGAACTCCAAGGCCTGGTTGATAGAGACCAGTCATTGCTAACTCCACCCCAGCATGTTTATATACATGAACATACTAATTGTAAGCGTACAAGTCTCCCCTGATTCCATCTTAGAACCTGCTCAGTTTTGGCTCTCATCTAGAGGACCCCCTAACTACAGCAGCAAGATGAAGCTCATTTTAACCTCACACATCCCATTTGACTCAGAATAAGTTCCTGCAGACCTGCCAAGCCTGGAGCGGTGGGGAGGTGGCAGGGAGGGTGAGGGGCGGCAGGACCATCTCAAACGGTATTACCGTAGGTCAGTCAGGAAGGGACCCTGCCACGCCTGAAACAAACAAGAGAGAACCATTTACAAGCTGGAAAGGTATGTGGGCTCAAGAAAATCTCAGCCAGCTCGAAAGGAGGAAAACAGAGAAGGCTTTGGAGAAATGGCTGAGTTTGTACTAAACTTGTAAAATGAGATTGTATGTGTAACCTACTTCCTCTGAGCTGGTCTGCACCCTGAGATTCTCTCATGCTAGAGTGAGCTGGTTCTAACGCAGCAGGTAACAAAGCATGGGGATGGGAACAGAGTAGGAAAAGCAGAAAGGAAAAAAAACCACGAAAACCAAAGACCATCCTCAGGACACTTCTACCCTGCCCTCTCCCAGTTTCAGCCCTTTGGGCAATGGAGTCAAACATCCCCCAAGAGATCTACGAAAGGAAGTAGTTTGGAGTCCTGAGTGCCCATCGCCCGGGGCTGCCCTGCCTCTCCTGGTTTTGGATTCCATGTTGTTCTCACTTTTCCAATGATCCTTATCTAGTCTCTACGACCCCCCTCCTTAGACACTGGGCTAGTGGCTGACCAGGAGACCTGGGCGAAAAAACAAAGACAAAGGGAATCTGCGAAGGCCAGCGTTCCATGTCATTGCTCTGTCCCGGGCACCCTGCTAGGGAGAGTCCTTCCCGCGGGAGGATCACAGTATGTCCATGGACAGAAAGAGAACACCCACGGTCCAGCTGGCAATGCTCATTGGCCCCTTCCCAGGCCTGTCTTTCCTGGCTGCTGAATACTATCTCATGATTCTGCTCTAGTTTTTGGTATTTGTTCCTGCCCAGATGGGGTGTCTGATCTTGCCATGGCCAATGTTTTCTGCAAAAGGGGACCTGGTACACTTTTATAGGAACCCAGTGGTTCCCTGGGGCCAGACTCTAATGCTGTCCAGATGCAGAAAAACAGAAGGGCTATTCAAAAACAACCGAAATATCAACACACTTTGAAAGCGGTCTGTTAGCACTTGTCATAAGCACAATAAACAAAACAATGAAACTATCAGAAAGTACCGTGAGACACTCAGGCTTTAGGAACTTGGCTTTGATGACTTAGAAAAGCAAAGAAAAGGGGGCAGAACCAGTTCCCACTTGGGCTGAGGCTTGTTTGTTCTGCTTATCTGAAGTCAGAGCTAACAATCCCCATCATGATGAAAGTACCTAGAAGTTTCTCCTTTGCAACCTGCCCTTTGCAGATGGACACAGCCTTCCGCAAGTGGTCAGCTTCTCCACATGGCCCATAAAACACCCATTTGTATAACACCCCTCCCCTCTGTTGAAAGACCCTGTTCCCTCGAGTTCACTCAACAGGCAAGTGAGCTCAACAAACAGATCCTTTGCAGGAGCTCTTAGCCAGTGGGCTTGGGGAAATAGAACCAGGCTGGTGAGGACAGTCATCATCATTCCCTCCTCAGTCGTCAAGCACCCTAACCCCAAGTGAGTCAGAGCAAGGCCTGAGGCTCTCTTGGGCCTGCCTATTGGAGGAAGAGGCTGGAGAGAAATGTTGCCACCCACCGGCGCACACTAGCCTTTGAGTGGTGGAGCCAGGCCTGTCCCCAGGTGACATGAGGCTCCTGCTCACCAGTCACTCAAGGTTGCTTCCCACTGTCTCCAGAGCCCAGGCTTTGCTTAATTCCCGCAGTGGGTGCCAGCCAACTCATCTATCAAATTACCTGCCAGTGATTTAAGTGAGCTTAGTACATTTGGGTGCAGTTCTGCATTTTGACTCCTAGTCAAGCAAAATAGGAGATTAACCAAGGGGGGGGGGGAACCGACAAAGCTGTCTGCTGGGGGAGTCTGGGATCTGGAAGCAAATGCGATCTAGTGGAGGTCCAAGAGGCGGACTCTGATCCTTACTGGTCATGTGACCCAGAGTCCATCTCCTGCATCTCCCTCTCCCCATACATATACCAGTTGGCCAGTCTGCTAAGCCCTATGGGCAGTTGAATCAGAAGAATCAACTGTTTTCCCCTCCTAATTGGGAAAGCAAAAAAAAAAAAAAATTTTTTTAAAGTGTCAGAACAAAGAAACCAAACATACGTAGAACAGGAACTTTCCCATTTCAGCTCCAAGCCTGAAGACTGAAGTCTATTCTGTCATAATTCTCCTCCTCCCATGGCAAAATGCCTGCAGTATCTGCCAGTTTCGTCTGAATCTGGCTATTTATCTAGAACAGAAAACGATTCCACAACAATCAGTAAAAATTCTTTGAACACCTTCAGCATGCCCAAGCACTCCCTTTAACTACTTCAGACATCTTAACAGATGAGAAGAATCTTGGAACCAAAGCCTCAACTTCTCCAGATGCCTCTCACCCTGTTGCGGACACAGCCCCTGGCACTGAAGACATACCCCGTTGGTGCCCTAGGGCCCCAGAGCCAATGGGACCCCACACAGCCCCAGCCGAGTGGCTGAGGCTCCCGTGTTCAGAGTAGTCACCTTGCTTTTTTGCTCAGCCCCCGTGGCCTAGAGAAAAGGAGATGGAGTTTCAGAGTCAGAGAAACCAGCGATTCAAGTCCCATCTTTGGCACAAAGCAGCTGCCAGCCTCAGAATAGGCTAACTCATATGACTGTGGCAAGGATATGAGGAGATCACACTTAGCAAGTGCCCGTGCGCAGCCAGCACAGCGTATGGGCATTAAATATGAGCCGCTGTCTTGTCATCTTCACCCACATTCAGCTGCCAATCAGTCAACAGACAAGTATTTGTTGGAAGCCAATTAAGTGCCCAACACAATAAGATTTTAAAGGATATAGATAAATAAGGCAAGGTGGTTGCCTTGAGAGTGCTCCCAGGATGATGGAGATGATAAATAGATTAAATAGACACACTTCCTCAATACATATACACAGAGTACTATTATTTTTTTTAAGATTTATTTATTTATGCACAGAGAACTGGGGTGAAAGTCAGAGGTGCAGGGTAAAGAGGACGCACCAGAGACAGAGTGGGGAGCAAAACAGGTGGATCCACTGCAATACACTGCTGAGGGGAGCAGCGGGAGAGACAGGAGAGGTCTGCTGTGCCATGTGGGCTGCTCCCTGGCCAGACAGGGATGGAACTTGTGCTGCAGTGGCCAGAGACAACTTGATAGCGTTGTCTTTAACCCCCGCACCACCAGGGAGGCACCCCAGAATACTATTATTATAGCAAGTCCTTCCAGCTTAGCCTCATCTGGCTTGGTACTACTAACTAGACAACCTTAGATCAATTACCTAACCCTTCCAAACTTTGCCTTCCTTATCGTAAAATAGGAAAATACCATCTATCTCATAGGACTGCTATAAGAATTTAATTAGATTAGATTAAGTTAAATTAGCTGTGCCCCTTCTCAGCTTTGTAATCTTGTATGTGGAAAGTGTATAACAATTGACCAAACTCATAGGGATGTCCAGATGATTAAGTTTGTTAATATATGTGAAGTATTCAAAATAGGGTTATGTAATTCAAAATAGGGTTGATCACTATTGGGGGAAGAATCTTGGTCTTCTTTGTACACTGATATATTCCCAATAGAACAGAACCTGGTAATTAATTGAATGTGTCAATGAATACAACAAGAGAAAAGTGTAGAGGGGCAGATTCCACTCAGAGAAGGCTTCCTGGAGGAGGTGATACAGAAAGATGAATAGGAGTTAGCCATACTGAGAAGGTGAGGAAAGACATGACTACAGAGGAACCAGCACAGGAGGGGTACCAGGTATAAGAGCATGATGTGAACCTTGAGCAATCCAACATCTGTACAATAAAAAAAGTACCAAATAGTCAGAGGCAGGAGACACAGACCTTCTAAAAACTGGTCTTAGTGGAACCAAAGATGCTTAGGAAAATATACGCCAAAAAAATGTGAACTGTAGAGCAAAACAGCTTTTATCACCCCTCCCCGAGCTCCCCAAGTCACTGGACCTGATCCAGGAGAGCCCCAGAAATAGCATTTCCCATGAGTCCATGCCTCCAGGCCATGTCCTCTCACATGGACCCTAACCCATCTGTCTGTAAGATTTCTGGCCCACTTGAAGAAGCAGGCAACCATGCCTGTGAACTCTGACCTCATCTATCCCAGCAGGGTCTGGGGAAGCATTTACATCTGCAAAGATGCTGGTAAATGTTAGCCAACAGCCTCTTCCCAACCCCCAGCTCTCACCTTTTCCCCCTCTGGGCCACTGGGGGGTCAGGGACCAGGGTCACACCTGGTCAGGCATAGCCCAGGCTCAGATCCTCTGCAGCACCATCCTGCTAGCTCCCCGCAGCATCCCTTTCCTTCCCACACATAGCTGGACCCAGACCTAGGGAAGATATTGGACCAACAGGGAGAGGCCCTACTAGAAAGCTCAGGATCCTTTCCAAGGGGCAATTAGGACAAACAGGGTTCAGTTCAGTCAGACTCCCCCTAAAGGGACCCTGGCTTTTGGATAAATGGAGGGGATGGGACAGGTCCCTAGTCCAGAGTCAGCTCCAATGACTGCCCAGTCAAGCAGGTTTCGGTGACCTCTCCCTGACCCCGTGAGCTCCAGTTGTTCCTCTGATCTCCTCAAGGCAGGGAGGCCTGTTAACTTTTACCAGACTCCTTTGACATGGAGCACTAACAAGAACCTGGGAGGGAGTTTCACTCAAGTGTCAGAGGCTGAGCAGACCTCCAGAGCCTCACTCCCTCCACTCAGCCCCGACCTGCAGACCAGAACACCCGTTCATTTCACCACCACACACGGTATAGGAAACAGGGCTGTGGGCCCAGAAAAGCAAAAGGGAACCCAGACACTGGGGTCTGCCTCCACACTGCCCACTGGTTTTGGTCCCACCTCAAAATTCAGTTTCCGCTGCTGGTGACATTGTGGCCTCAACTCACAGCCAAGAGCAGGAACTGCCCTGCCATTTCACTGATGATCCTGAAAGAGTATCTCCAAAGAGTGAGGGTCTTGCCTTGGCAGAGCCAGGACTGGGCCCAGGGATAGTGGATCTACTGAGCTACATGCCTTTGGGGATAGGCACAGTGCTGATAAAATGAGCCAAGGACCGAAGGTCTTCCCAATCCTGCTCCTGAGCACCTCCTGGAAGGGCAGCATGCACAGGCCGGCAGCAGACAAAGAGTCAGAGGCAAGATGTCACTTCACTCTACAACAATGAGCCAACAATGAACTGTGTGTCTTGGAAAACCACTTTCCCTTTCCTTGCCTCCATTTTCATAACAGAGGGAGAGAAGGTCCTTAGGATCCCTTCTAGTTCTGTATTCGCTGACTCCAAGTTTTCAAAGTCTCCAGTTTCTTCCACCCCCATTCTTCTCAAAGCCCTGCTAGATTTTTCTAGTCTTACCACAGACTTCAGAGCCAGAAGGCTCAGCTAACCTAATCCTTTTATTTAAAAACTGAGATACCTGGAATTCACAGAGAGGAATTATCAGAGTGACCTTGAGCAAGACTCCTAAAGGCAGCGCTAGGCCTGGAATTCAGGTCTCCTCATGCTTTGTTCGTTACACCTGTGCCAGCTCTAAAATCCAATCCCCCAGGGAACCCCACCTCCTCAGAGGAGATGGGCCAGCTTCCTTGCCTGACCTATCTGCCTACAGCCTGCCCAAAGGTCTTCACCCTTACTGCTTCCCCCACCTTTAGCTCCCCACTCTGGTCAGACTCTCTCCCCCAGCAAATCCCAGGATGAATCTTGCCCCCAGGCTCTGTTCAAGAAGGCCCAGTCTTAGACTGTCACAAGTCCACCCTCTCCCCAGAGCTTCCTGCCCACACACTCAGCCCTCACTCCCTGACCTTGCACGGGTCACGTGTCTGAGTCAGTCTCCTCACTTGGCTCCTCTTCCCCTTCTTGGAGCTGTTGTCCACCCAGCCTTCTTCACACACCAGATGCAGTGGAGAGCCAGACTTGGAATCTAACCCCCAGAGACTGAACCCTGCCTCTACCCTTCACTAGGGGTTAGTCACCATCCTATGCCTCAGTGTCTTCATATGAAGAGAGAGTTCCCGACTCAGTCAGTCATAATGAGGATTCCCTCTAAGACATGTAAATACTGAGAACAGTCCCTAGCACACGCACACACACACACCTGTGTGTGTGTGTGTGTGTGTGTGTGTATATATATATATATATATATATATATATATATGCAACTATTATAGATTGTGCTTCATGGACATATTTTTCCCAACTGTTATTTTCTGTGAATGTAAATATAATAACGTATTTCTTGGTAACTCCTAGAACTGTGTGAGATGGGTCAAGGAGGCAATCAAAAACAGGTGAGTGGATGTATATGAAACCTAGTCTTGGGGTCTTGGGGGTGACTCAGCAGGAATGAACTCACTTGTCAAAATGTTGTTCACCAACATGGTTCCAGGACCCAGGAATGGCATGCTTTCCCCCACCGGGGTACACACCTGAACCATGAAAATTCCCCATAAAATTGTAAACGCCCCTTGCCATCTCCTGCCACCAGCAGAGTCCCTTAAACTCTGTTGGATCACCGGCTCTGCTTAGTGCCTAGCCCAGCCCCCTCCCACTCATCCCTATGGACAAAAAGGCTTGGGGGTGATTGATGGTGACAGTGACCTGCCACTGACCCCTCCAGCCAGGGCCTGATGCTGCCATGAGGCTCTGCAACCCCCAAGGCTTTTGAAATGCAAACTCCCCACCTGATGGGGCTGCTGGTTTGCTTCCCCTTGGGGAGTGGAAGCTTTGATGTGGACCCTGCTTATAGTCCTCTCCAAATGTCTGGGCCCTGTATTACTTTACCCTACAGTCTGCCCACTGACTGCCTGGGTGAGTTCAGGGCATGAATCTGAAAGACCTGTGTTCAAATCCCAATGTTTCCATTTTCAAGGTTGTGTTCTTTCAGTCTCTGAATCTCAGACTGTGAAGGAGTATGAGGTACATCCCAGATAATCATTGGAAAGAGTTTATTAGATAACATGAAAGGCGCTTGATCCAATGGAGGTGCATTGTAATTATTCAATAAATGGTAGTTGTGGTGAACAGAAGGATTATGACAATGTGAAGGCACAGGGTTGTTCTCCTTCTTCTTCTTACAATAACCTCTTGACCTTCCTCCCCAAAATGGCCATGTCCTGACACCAACATCTTCCTTTCCTTTTCACACACACAGACTCACAAATACACATACATACATACACATACACACAAAACACACCCATAGACTCACACACACATACAAACACACAGAGCATCTTACCCACTATTTTTTATTTAACTTTCTCCCTCCTGGAGTTACTCTAGAAGGCTCTTTGGAAGAGGAGAGCCCCAGGGAGCTGTCTCCTTCTTATTCCTTCATCCTTGGTCATCCAGGGTTTTTGCTGACAGAGCTCATGTGCTCCCCAGTTAAGCAGTCAGAGACTTGCTGTCCTTACAAAAGAATCTGTTTCCACTAAACCACTGAGCATTTCACATGTCATCATTTTAAAGCCACTTATTTATTCATTTCCTTTATTTGCCTAGTCCTCAAAAAATATTTGGTTGGCATGACTTCCTGTAACCAAATTTGGTGCCCAACCAAAAGGTATCAAGCTGCCTGTACTTTGAGATTAAACACAGCTCAGGCCAACCACCATTTTGAAGCAAACAGCAGACCAAAAGAATGCTCACTGGCCTATCCTGGCAATTGTAAACAGACTTCCGTACGGCGTGACCCGGGCATAGCAGTTACGCTGAGAGTGGCTCATCCACGTCTGAAGCAAATGAAACCACCGTGCCAATGAGGCCAGTATCTGTGCAGGGGGCACAGGAGAGGATCAGAAATACACCATCATCCTCTCCCCAAGGCTACTCATCTGGTGTAAAACATGACTAAGAAGTGGGGGTGAGTGGCTGGAAAATAAAATAGTTTTAAATAGATTTTTGCATTCAGCAGGAAAGGATGATTGACCTCAGAGTTCCAACTCCAAGGCATATGTTCTCTCTCTCTCTCTCTCTCTCTCTCTCTCTCTCTCTCTCTCTCTGTACTATCCCCCGCCGCCCTCCCATCTCCCCTCTCTTTCACAGAAACCAGACTTCATCACTGCAAGGGAATGAGATGGGGCAGATGAGAGCCCAGGAAAAAAGAGCACAGTGAGCTGGGCTGAGATACCTGTTTAAAGTAAACCCCTCTGAAAAGCAGCCTATCCTGGAATGGCAATGTGAAGAAATTTTTCCAGACCTCAATTCCAGGAAGCTCACGGGACAAAGAAATTTCGCAGAAAGAAACCCTTCCGTGTGACTGCGTCTCCCCTCGGTGCTTCCATCGCAGGGTGTTCAGGCGTGACCTCGGGGCAGGATGGGAGAGGGATGTCTTGGGGGTGAAGAGCTTTAACAACTGAAATGGAGACAAGCATCAGAAGGACTCATCCCTCCCCCTTGAGCAAAATGAACTGAGTGGGGAGGAAGGAAAGGGGCTGCTGGGGAGAGACTTCCAAGTCGAAAGAGTCGCTGAGTTAAATTACAGGGGCCTGGGAGGGATGATTAACAACCCTCATGGTTTTCTGCTTCACAGCCATTACTCACTCCAAACCTGGGGCTTCTCGGTTACATAGCCCAGTGCAGGCCGACCATTTTTTCCATTGACTGAAAACACATTCTGACTGAAAACAAACTTTGGATCCCCGAGGCTTGGCAGGCCCTGGGTCCTTCTCCATATTTAATCAACGGGAAGCTAAACACTTTCAATCTGTGATGGCTCATTTGGACGGGGTCTCGGGGCTTTTGCTCGATGCCAGATATAATAACTCTCCCCTCTCTTTTCTAAGGCCTATTTTATAATTTTGCTGTTTTTCAATGTCAAGCCCATCTTTTGAAGAATTTTTATTGGATTTCCTGCTAGACTTCAACAAGGATTTTTCTTGCTTTGGCAGAAATATCAAGCAGAACAGGGGAAAAACTCAATCATCATCTTGGAAAGTCATGATGGTGTGTTGGAGGGAAACGGGGGGAGCCCTTTGTCAGTTTGCACACAAACAGGTTTCTAGAGGCTGGAGCCCCAGTTACCAGCTTTTGGGAGGGCCTCTAACTTCTAAATCCCGGGGTGAAAATTGACAGGCAGGGCGGATGAATGTGGGAAGTTGGGACAGGGTAAGGGAATGAAGACGTGAGTGTATGAGAGAGGCTCACAGCGGGCAGGTTTTAAGCTGAGTTTGGGGCACCAGCCCTGGCCCCACCACACACCTGTTCACACTGAGGATGGGGAGACAGAGGCCCCCTCTGAGGCAGCAGGCAGACCCTTACTCAACAGCACGACCCCCTCAGCGTGGCTAAAACCTGGAGAAGGGGCAGGAAGGCCCTTTCCCAGAGACTCCTGTTTTACCAGCCACATTTACAGTCTCTGTGGCTGCTCAAGGCAACGTTTAGGTCTCTGGTTTTCCTTCACAGAGATTATTCCCCAGAGGAAGCAGCTTGCCAGTGAGTGACAGCTTTTGTTTGCTCATGTTTTCCTCTCTTCCCAGAGTCAACTTTCAGAGTATACCAGGATGTTCCATCTTACTCCTTGACTTTCTTTTCTTTTTCTTTCTGTTTTTGAGGCGGTTAAGGATGGGGGTGGAGGATCTTTATAGAAACTCTGTAAAATATTATCCAGGGAAGAGTGGATGGTGGATAATTTCATCCAACAGTGAAAGAGGGAGAAAGAAAGCCCTTTGATACTTTGCATGTTTTGTTTTTACATTTTACTTTTTCATTTTGTGTATGTGGTGCTGTGAGGTAAGAGCACTTCACGCCTCCCCAACCACTTCACACCTACCACCATTATTAGCCTCACAATTTACAGAACATTTTCACATTTCAGTCTCATCTTTTTATTCCTACAACAACTATTGAAGATAGACAGGGCAGGTGTTGTAGCTGCCATTTTAGAGGTGAGCAAACAAGACCCACCCAGGCCAGATGACTTACCCCAGTCTTGTGGGTAGTAAGTAGCCAAACCAAGGATTGAACCAAGCTGAGGACTTTTTTCCTACTTCACCACAGAATGAGTATGCTGAAGGAGAGCTCTCTGGCCCTTGACTAAGACCTCTCCTAGGCTGGGCAGGGCACCCCAAAGTAAATTCCCTGCAATAGAATCCACTGAGAGTTGAGATGTCACAGCAATTTTTACCAGCCCACAAATTGCAGAACAATTTCTCCTCAGAGCAGACTGAAATACCAGGATTCCAGGGCCTCTAAGCCACTCCTCATTCTTTCCATCTTCAGAAGGAAAAAGAACTCGAAAAGATCAGGTAAGTCAGAATACTTATGGAGTTCTCAAGACCCAGCACGAGGCTGGAATGCTAAGGGATGCAGCATGAAGAAAAGACACTGTTCCCGATTTGAGGAGTTTACAGTGCAGATGGGGAAATAGACAAATCCTCATAGAATCCTAAAATGTTGTAATGGTAAAGGACCTTAGAGATCATCCACCTATTAATTTTCATTTACCAGTGAGGAGACCGGACAGTTCAGAGAAACAATGGTTCAGTTGGGACAATAAGAAACAGTATATTTTTCATATTAACACGTGTAGTGGGGACTGTCAGAGAAAGCAAAGTGGTCAAGGACATGCTTTAGGATGCAGTCTAGGAGAAAAATAGAATTGAACTCAGTCTGGAAACACGTGTACAACTAGATGGGTGGAGAGGAAGAGAAGGGCCACAAAATGCAAAAGAAACAAACTGAGCCCAGGAGGGATGCCAGAGTTGAGAGATGGGGAAGAGCAGGGATCAAGGCTGAACTCTTGGCTGAAACCTGGTGGTGATGGGTCTGAAGCTGTCAGGAAGAACGTGCAGAAAAAGTCAGTGGTGAGTGGTCATGTGTCGGTCAGGGCTGGACCCTTGCTGACCAGTGAAGCCCCAGGCCTGGAATTGCCTCAATTCCATACCCACACCTAGCAGTCATCTACATGGGCCCCACAGAAATGAGGGGAGTACTGATTATTACAGGTTTCCTCTCCCTCCCCACCTAGCCTCCTCACTGCCCGCTGCCTCCTTAACAGTCCTGGGCACTGCCTCATGCCCAGCCTCTCATGCCTTGCTCTGCAGTAGGTCCCCGGCCAGGACTAGCATGGATAGGTTGAAACAGCAAAGAGATGGACAGAATGAGGAGTGCTTAGAAGTCCTGGAAGCCTAGTCTTATAGGCTTATAATTTCTTTCTCTGAGAAGAAATTGTTCTGCTATGTGGGTATGACAAAAAAAAAAGTGAGGGATGGGTTGGCTGTCTCAGAGCACTGAGAACGAATATCTGAAGATAGGAAATAGAGCAAAAACCTCTCTCCCCAACACATCTGAGAAACTCAAAGCAAATTGGACATCTGGGACAGAATTTTCTCCAGCTCTTATGGATCCTAAGGGCATAAAAGCAGGAAAAGGGGGTTCCCCCACCCCCCAACTGAGTCCCCATCCTACTGCTTCAGCCCTGTGGCTCCATCATCTCCATCAACCTTTGCACCTTGTTACTTTCCAAACTTATGCCTCAATTTACCCATTTTAGCCTAGAAACAAGAATGCACATCCTCTTCCTTCTTAATAAGACTGAGATGAAGACCAATCAGACACACAAGGCTCCTGGGGTGTGGTTGCAACTAATACTTACTAGTAATGATCACAATAATGTCATTGTTACTGTGCCTCCAAAAACAAAGCCTGTCTGCCCTCATGAACAGCCCTTTGTTCTTCCAGCTGCTCCATCTGAGGGCAAAGCACATCCTCCTGGAGGTTACATGAGCAGCCATCTCTATCTTCCTCTCCTAAAGAAACACCTCTATCATCCAACATCAAACTCCCAGGTTCCTACAGCCCAGAACCCCTCATCCTAACTGACTTCCCTCAGGGAAGAAGGACCAGCCCCATCTATCTGCATTTCCTACTCAAGGGTACTAAGAAGGAAGCTGGGGGACCCACTCAGTCAGCCTTCCCGTGGAGCCCTGTGTCCATGCTCACACCTGCTCCGATCATTCCAGGAAAGGCAAAGTGCAAAATCAAAGTCACCCCTGACTATGAACAATCAAATCCTTTGAATTCCCTTTAGACCAGACCATTCCCAACAGGTTTCCCGATGCCCCCCATTACACATGCCACGCCCCTAGGTATGCCTACCCACAGCTGCCCGGCAGGTATGTTCTTTCCCCTGTCTGAAAAGCCAAGTTCCAGGAAGTCTCTCCACCTGTCCCAATCTGACCTGCTCTTCCTTTCAGCTCAGTGTCGTCACTAAGTGTGTTCTTCCCTCTGGTCTTTTTCTTTGTTCCTTCCTCTGGCTCCCATTTTCACTCACTTCCTTTGCTGTTTGAGGTTAAGAAGCATGCTATGGTATTCCGTAAATTACTTGGCAAGGGTGGATGACAAAAACAAAATGTAATTCAGATTAAAGTTACCTTCCAGCCGAAACGATAGTTTATTAAATAAATGGCAATGCTGCCAATCAACCTAGCTGGCACCCAGGCCTCTTCTATTAATCTTTCTTGGGGTGATTTAGGATCCACCTGGGCCCTCTAAGAAGATTCTCCCATCATTTCCTTCCCATCTCTCTGGATCAGGCTGCTGGGTTTGGCGCAGTTGACAAATTCCCCAAGTAATCCCTCAAAAGATTGGAGAAATGCTCCGAACGCTCCATTAAATTTATTTTCCATGCTTTAAGAGACCCAAAACTATGTCCAATAAATAAGTGTTCCCTGTGATTTACTGAAATGCTCCTCTGATTTAAAGTTATAGGGGGAAAAATATGGAGCCCTTGGGAGCCCAGGACCAGCCTTGCAAGAGAGACCAGATGTGAGGTTTCTGCCTGGGGAGGGGAGGGCTGGGGGGAACAGCCCAACTGGTGGAGGTTTGAAAGTGACAATGTCTGAACCCCGGTTCTCGGCTTTAACATAAAAGGTCCCCAGTTGAGCATTCTTTCTCACAAAATTTATTGTGGTTGTAGTTAGAGGGGGAACCATCAAAAGAGTAATTCTGGCCCTTGTTTTGCAGAGCTCTTTTGATAAATATGATACTTAGAAATATGCCTCCCACTAGACAGAAAAGCCATATAGTTAAAATGAAGTAATCTGTCAGTAAACTCGCTAGAATCAAAGCCAAAATGAAACCTGTAAAAGGAGAAGGGAAAAAGCTCCACTTAGAAATGCTTGAGTCAAGCAGGGGAGAAGGTGGAGATTAAGAATTGTCCTTTATTCAGATATTTTTATCTACAGAGTTAAAAGCGGAGATTTATTTTTAAAGGGGGCTATTTATGTTCCAATCTCCAACAGATGGGCCTGTGTTCCTGCTTCTCTCATGCAGCCCGGCTCAGCAAAAACAGCTTTTCTTTAGAGCTGAAACTTACCCAAATGAAGAAGGCATAAAAACTTTTGGAAGCAAATGTAACCTTTGGAGCTGCTCGGTAAATATTGGATCTGTTTACTGCAGAGGTCCAGATGTGCCGAAACCAAGGAACGAAGAGGAAGGAGGGAAAAACGACAATGGGAAGACTGAACTGCATGTGAATTTGTTTGTATGTGTGTGTGCACATGTGCGTGCACACATGCACGCTGATTTCTGAAGGGCCGAGAAGCTTAGACTAAGAAACATCACAGTGGGGAAGTGACATCAGCAGTGGGTTGTCCCAAGTGGTACTGGCTTTAGAAATGCATCTCTATTGTCCTTAAAATCTATGTCTCTAAGGTTCCTCCTCCAGCCATGGAAAATGCCTTTCTCATGGTTAGTGTAAGCTTGATCTCCTCAAAAGGTTCAGATAGGCTTCTTCCAGGATGTCCAGAGTAGTCCTTTTCCAATACATAGCACCTGGCATGTGGAACCAAGGTGAATCGATGACCTGTGAACCTGGGGAGAAGTCACCATCAAAGAATGAAGATTACCTAGATTCAGGGATATCTCCAGAAACATCCTTTTTGTTAGAGGAACATATCTTAGGTCAGGGGACACAAGGTTTTGTCCTATGAAGCCATGACCTCCTCATCATGTGATATCCTCTCTTTTCTCCTTGACACCCTGGATACATTAACATGGCCTATAAACCTGTGGTTTGTCCCATTTTGCTTTAGAATTTGCAACCATGTCCATTCTCCACACATGTTATTAAATGTAGTCTTTTCTTCTACAAATCTGCCTGATGTTAATTTGTTTCTTTGTCTAGAACCCAGAGGGGTGAGGAAACTTCCCACTGCACCCCAACATTGGTGATGAAAAACATTTGGCGTAATTCTCCCAGTTAGATTTACTGCAAATTGTGTCTTACTTTTCTTTCCTCCTTCCTCAATCAAAGAATCCCAACTCTCTGGTTCCATTGGCTCTTGGTTATGCTACTTTGCAAACACAGTTCTCAACCCTTTCTGAGAGGCCAGCCAATCCCAGAAAAAAATGCTCTTCACTGAGCAGCAGGTGCTGGACTGGACAACTTCCCCAAGACCTCATCCCAGGAAAAGCCTACTTTTATTGTGTCTGCCTTCTAGGGACTTCCCTCTTCCTGTCCCCAGAGCAACGAGCCAGGCAGTCAGCCTGGAAAATAAGAAGTCCCCACCACTTCCACACCAAGATGGGAGTCAGGAAGACCGACCTGCCCTTTGTCCTGCATTCTATATTTGCTCCAATCCTGGTGGGGTTGGGGGGGAGGGTGAAGCTCCACGGTGTTTATATAAACCAAGATAAACTGCAATATTCAAATTCTCCCATTCCTTTCACTAGTATTTGTACTGCAGTGAAACAGACCTAAAATGAGACTGGAAAAGGAGACGTTTCAAGGCCGAGACCTGAAACAAGGACTGGGCCCTGTTCTGCTTCTGGTCTACCACTGGGCATCCATCTGTGCCTCCTGAGGCCAGCAGCTTTGTGTCCCTGAACCTCAGTCTCTTCCTCCCTATGATGAAGGGCAAGTCGATGACCTCCGATCCTCGGACTCCCAGAGGCAGCTCCCTTCTCAAAGCTCAGAAGCCTCCCTCTCCGTGGCACCCACTCTGGTCTGGGCAGAGCTTGAGGGTGTGGAGTTTCAGCAGCACCTGTGTTTACACTGTACAATCTGCAGTTTACTGTAATAAAATCATTTAATACAGTCATAATTTTTTTGGCAAGAGGTTGTGTTTATGGTGAGCAAGACGGAGAGGGAATGATTGACTACGACTGATTAAAACGATAAATCCAAAACAAAGGAGGGAGGACATGAGGAGCACAAAGCCACAGGCAAATCCAATTTAAGTCTCAAGTTTTGTGCCTTTGTGGGAACAATTCTGTCTGATGATGAGCCAACCCTGGAGGTGGGGGCCTAGGCTTGGGCTGGGAGAGATGGAGGCCCAGACTCCAACAGTACATCTCAACAGAGTTTATCCTCGCAGGGGAGAAAAATATGGAAATGGTTTTACAAGATCTAGTTTTACAAGAACTAGTTTCCTTGAGCCTTCATCTTCAAAAAAGGATTTTAAAGGAGGGTCTGGAAATAAAGGAGTGTGTGTGTGTGTGTGTGTGTGCAAATGTATGTGCATGCATACATGCAATATACAGGTATATCTAGGTAGAATAATTTGAGCAACACCTAGAAACACTGCCAGAGTCAAAACTATCCCTCAATACATATCTGAAACTACTATTCGCCAAGGTTACATAAGATCACATGCTATGTGACCTTACAAACATTGTCCTTACACAACTAAGGCCACCTGCTACATAGTAGAAAGTGTTCCCCTGGGCCTCCCCTGGTGGTGCAGCATTTGAGCACTGGGTTGCGAGGCTGCCCGCAGACTCTGCAGCGCCAGTTCAATCCCCAGCCACCGGCGAGGGTCCCATAAATAATAAATAAATAAATAAATAAATAAATAAATAAATAAATAAATAAATAAAACCTGTAAGATAGGTATCTCCATTAAAAAAAAGGAAAAAAAAGAAAGTGTTCCCCGGGCAGAAATGATACAAAAGATTCTTCATTCAACAAATCTAACCAAGTAAGTGTTTACTCCTATGAGCACCTTTCTAGGTCCCTGGGGGAGAACAGTGACCCCTATAGAGCTTCTCTTCTCATGGTATTTCTATTCCTATGAAAAACACCAGGTTTGCCCCCAAAAAAGGATATGCACAGGTAAACAGATCTTACTAGTGTGGTAAGAGCAATAAACCAAATATGTACAAAAGGTCAGGAACACTTAATGGAGACTTCTGAGCTAGAGCTTAAAGAATGAGAAGAGTCACACTTTCATTGCCAGAAGATAATGGTGCTCCAGGCAAGGGCCACTGCACTGACAAAGGCATGGAGTTCTGGAAGGGCCTCCTGAAGTTGGGAAGGGAGAGAAGTTAAACTCCCAGTAAGGGCTGGGTATTAAGCAAATTGTCTGGTTATCACTAATGCCTTCCTTACTTAACAGTTCACGGAGAACAAATCTCCAAAGAACAGTCCAAGGTCAGGCACCTGTGAGGAAAGACTCACATAATGGGGAGGCTAAGGAAGCACTTGTGAGATGAAGTCAAGATAAATCAAAGGGTGTTGTGGTAGAGACAACTACTGACCCCCAAAGTTTCATGCCCCCTTCAATATAATGTGACCTTGTTTCTAGAGAGTGGCTACCCAGTCTACAATTTCAACCTCCACACCTGCGCCCCACCCCATGCATCTAGGAATGTTTATGTGACCATTCTAAGAAATGGAAGGTGAGCAAAAGGGTTGTGTCACATGTAGGTCAATATAGTTAAGCGTCCCATGTACTCCCTGGGTTGAAGCCCTTCTACAGAGTCCAGGGAGGCCATGCCATGAAGATGGTGGTTTCACAAAACTAAAGGAGTTACTCAAGGGCACTAACCAACCACAAACACCCTCATCTGAATTTTTGTTAGTGGGAAGCCCATTGCTTGTGTCAAGTCACTGAGATTTCGGCATTGTTAGTTATAGTGGTTAGTCTATCCCAATACAGGTAGTCCTCTTCCAGGTGAAGGACACGTTTAGAGACATCCTATCATAGAGAAGATTCCCTGGGAGTGTCTGACACAGAAATACAAGTTCTTGAGTCAGCACCTGGGAGGGAAGCAGCACGGGGCAGAGGGAGGGTTGAGCTCTGAAGCTGCTACAGCAGAGAACGGAGTCAATGCCATGGGGAGCATGGGCGCTGGGTGCCCTTCAGCAACATCTTACCTTGAAATAAAAAATCCAGACCTTTATACCCCTGCATTACCCAGTCACTTGTTGCAAGCTACTGCTAGAGAGGGAATATAACCTTGGCTGAAGCTGCCCCTTTCAACAGAGGACAATCTCTATCACGTAAGACAGCTTCCAAGAAGGTCCTAAGACTGATCATCACCTTTCTCTCCCCTCTAGCTTCAGGGAATAAGAATGCCTTTTTGTGTTACCAAGGAGGCCCTTGGTGTTAAGTTGGTGATTAATTATCCTCCGCCTTTCATTGTCTCTCTCCTCAGTCACTCTCAGGAATAGCTGCATTTCCTTAGTCCTGATGCTTACTACTGCCCCAAACCTCTCACACACCTGAGAGAGCATACCTGCCAGGACATTTCGTTCCATGCATGGAACGAATGCACCACCGATGAAAATTTCATCACCACCAATGAAAATTTTAATAATCGAACTTCTTCAGCATGCCAGGTTCTATTAGTACTTCATCTCCTGCCAGAGACAGGGTCTTCACTGCCAGTTGGCTGGCAGATGCTCCACTCCCAGATTCCTTCTTAACATATGCTTCCTAGCACCTTCTCTCATCCCACGTGTTGTAAGTCCATCTCTCCAGGAATCACACTTAGAGATGGCCATTTGCCTACGGGCGATTCATTGGGAAGTTTCCTTGAAAGGACATGAAGTATACAGGGTTGGACAGAAGTTGAAGTTCAATTGCAAAGCAGCTGCAACAGAGGCTCCAGTCAATGCGACAGAGAGCCCTGGAGCTGGGATGGCCTTCAGGGACATCCATACATGGAGACAAAAAATCCAGATCTTTAAATACCAGATTGTCCAGTAATTGGATATGGGCTATCCCTGGAATGAGGGACACAATCTCCAGTGAGGTACCCCCATCAGTTTAGGGTCATGCCTAGTGAGGGGTGAACCCAAGTGCCATCTACAGTGTCCCTCCCAGAACCTGGGGAAATTAGTGACTTTGTCCCCAGGGAGAGTCTCACTACAATCTCCAATTCACAAATCCATGAAATTTGAGGAAACCTCCTTTGACATTGTGATTTATGGTAATAAATATACATTTGATCTTTGTCCCTGCTCTGGCACAAAACCTTAAAATCCTAATAAGAGTGACCAGGTGTCTTTTGTTATGTTAATGAGGTGACTTTGGGAAAGGGAGCGCTGGGGGCTGGTTGTCAGGGGCCAACCCTGAATTTAAAGGGCTGGAACTTTATTTTTACCCTCTGACCTCTGGGAATCGATTACATTCAATCACCAATGACCAATGATTTAATCAATCATGCCTATGTAATGAAGCCTCCATACATACTCAGAAGGGCAAGCTTCACGGAGCTTCTTGTTGGTGAACACATGGAGATGCTGGCAGAATGGGGCACTCAGATCGGGCATAGAAGTTCTGCATCCTCTTCCCTGTACCTTGCCCAACATGTTACTCCATCTAGCTGTTCCTAGTTATATACTTTTTAATAAACTGGTAATCTAGTAAAATGTTTTTATCTAACAAATTAACGGAGCCCAAGGAGGGAGGTCATTGGACTGCCCATCTCTAGCATTCGCTATCGCACAGGTGATAACCTGGCCTTGTAATTGGCTTCTGGAGTGGAGGGGAGGGTTAGTCCTGTAGGATGGAGCCATTAACCTGTGGGACCTGACACGATCTCTGGGTAGATAGTGTCAGAATTAAGTTGAATTGTACACCCAGCTACTGTCTGAAAGTTGCTAGTTGGTATTAGAAATGGACATCCAAAGGACAGCAAAATCTTATCTCCATATAAAACTTTTGGCCTACATGATGACACTAAAATAGGAGAGATCTGTTCACAGACAATCTTGCCTCATATTGGCCATTATCCTCATGGCTATTATCACAGGAAAGGGATTGGAGAGGTGGGGTCAGGGGGGAGGGGACAGAGGACTGTTTCACTTTTATCTTTCAATGCCAAGCACATTTGTCCAAGGAAACAATGTTGTATTACTGGTTCTCAGTCTCACATCATCATCTAAACTGAAGTGGTCAAATATTTACCAAAAATTTGCAACACATTCTTAGACTATGCCCATTTGCTTAACCTCCATACGTGGAGCAGGACTGGAAACGAGGAAAATTGCTGGAGAGAATTGTTGAGTGAACAAGCCACATTCACACACACACACACACACATACACACACACACACACACAAACACACACACACACCCCCCACCTTATGCTCGACCTCAACAATATAAGTGAAAGGAGAGAGTATCCCAGAAACAGAAGGAAAGGAAATTAAGTTGGTTGAATATCTTTTATGTAACAACACTATATTAGTTCCTTTTAAAATCCAATTTAATTTAAACCCCATGATGACTATTTAAAAAAGGAATCACTTTTAGGAGGCAGTGAAAACTCAAGCTCAGAGTGGTTGGTGATTTGTCCAAGGTAACACAGCTGGTGAATAGTAGCGCCCACATTCGAATGCAGGTCTGTCTTACTCTGAAGTTCCACACTATCTTCATGCAAAATTCTCCCAAAGCTGTACTCTGCAGAGATAATTATGACTGTCTCCATTGTCTGGGCTCCAGGAAGGCCACACTGAGCCACCTAAAACGTACCGATGTCCCCAACAGGTAAGATGCCATGTTTTTTAGACTTAAGACAAAATTCCTTTTATATTGTAGTTATATTTTCAGGGGAGAGGGAAAGCATTAAATCACCACAAAAAAACAAAGAGCCTCTACAGCTTTTTGGAAGCATATCATGCAATGTTTTCTAATACTATAGATCAGAAAGTTCAAGTCCAAGAGTCCTCACTCCACAAGCTACAATGGTTTTCCAGGGAACAGAAGATTTTGTTTCTGTAAGAAAATTAACTTTTTATTAAACTTTACACAGTTTCCATACATACTTTCCTACATCCTTCAGGGTAATAAATTATAAGAGTATTAATTAATGTTTATTTTGCAATAATGACTCCCAAGTTTCCTGAGTCAAATGATCCAGGCTTTTGTGCTGTGGGAGTTCCTGGGTCAGCTTTTTAAAGTTTTCTGTCTCCTCCCTTGTTGTTAGTCACCTCTTATTGCTGTCAGTGTGATCTGTCTGTATTGGCCTTTACTTTATTGAATAAATTGCTGTTGGAAACCAAATAACCAGACTTGCTGGAATTGTGTATTAGAACTATTAGAAACTAGATTCTAAATACATTTATTCATTCAACAATAATTCATCAAGCATCTACTATGCCCATTACCCATGGTATAGTCCATAATCATATTACACTATGGACCACTATGTGCTAGGGAGACAGCAGGAAACAAAATCCCATCCTTTATGGCATTGATATCCTGTTGGGGACAAAAAAGTAATTGGCAGCATCCATTCTAAATATGCACAGGCCATTCTTGTTCTCTGACAAGTTTCTCACTGTGTTCTACATGGGAGGGACTGACAGATAACCAAATTGTCCACAGTGATGTCTTACTGTCCAGTCAGCAATGAGTACATGGGTTCTGTAGTGTTGTCCACAGCACAACAACTCAGTGTGGATTAATAGGCTTTGATATGCTTGTCCGGAAGCTCACTGCCATCCATAGCGCTGTTTCTCTAGGAAAATATATTCCAGGTTCCAGACAACTGACTTTCTGGTGAAATTTTAGAATTCATTTGTAAGTTGAATACTGCCTGTACTTCCCTATAAATGCTCCAAATAACTGGACATACATGACCAAAGGGCTAGAAATGAGACTAACTGGACAGAACCCAGCACCCCCATTTAGTAGCCCAGATGCCTTGGACAAAACACTGTGTCTCTGCACCCTTGTAAGTTGGGTCCAAACCCTTATATCCTGGATTTCATGAAGATTTTATTAAATAGACAGGATTCTGCTGCTTTGAAAAATGTTTGGTAAACACTATTTTAAAAATCAATAAATATTTCTTCAATGAATGAATAAATAAATGAATGAGGAAACTTCCTTTATACATCTTGAGTGGTATCCAAAAATGAAGAATATTTCATTAAGAATTATTTTTTCTTTTTCTCCTTTCCATGGTGGCTTCTGACCCAATGTGTAAACTTTTGGGAAAGAAATGGAATGATTGTCCTGACTCTGGAGGACCCAACTGAGAATTTGAGCTTTGGCAGGACCCAAAAGAAAAAGTAGTTTATATAAGTGAATCTGATAAATTATTAGGACTCAGAATGATCAGAAATAGCCAGGCAGTGTGCTCTTGTTTGGTGGAAGAAGAAAACATGGCACTTGAAAAAAATGTCAGACCAAGAACAGGCTTCACAAATAACCATTCATGAGATCCCAGGGGCAGGCCCAGTTTACTGCCAGGGAGGACAGAGCTGGTGCCTGTAGGCAAAGCTGGCCTGTGTAATCCCAAACCAGGCTGCTGTGAAGGAATCTTAAGATCATAACCTGCCTGGAATGACCTTTCTCCCATATCCCTTTTCTTTAGGCCCTCCCACCTCTATCTGGGCTTCTCCGAAGGTCGGCTTCAGGGAAAGGCAGGTACATGAAGGTCTTTCTTTGTGTAGACAACCTTAATGGGAAACTCAGAGAAGAAAGTCCAGCATACCCGGGGAGCTGTCACCACATGCACGAGCAAAGAAGATTTATGTCGAGGACCAGGATGTGGACATACCAATGAATTATCCTTTTGTGCCAAAGTAAATTGGATGGAGGAAAATGTGTGTCAAGGAGGCAGAGTCTGGGCTTGGCTGCAATCCCCAAGGCACCTGGGGAAAGGTCCTCCTTTCCATTCTCGTAACTGCACAATTCTCTGGGCCAGTGGTTCTTTCAGACTCTCTGGCATAAGAATAACAAGGGTTGCACATGTTTTAAGTCCATCTTCTTACTTGCATTAACTCTTTTAATCCTCTGAAACCCAGTGAGGTCAGTGCTATGACTTTCCCCACTTCAGAGATAAGTAAAATAAGACACAGAGAGGTTAAGTAACTTACTTAAGGTCACACAGTTAGGAAGGGACTAAGCAAAGATTTGAACTGAAACAATCTGACTCAAAACATATATTCCTCCCTGCCAAACCACATTAAACTTCAGCCACAGAAAGTATATAGAAACCCATGAAAGGAGGAAGAATGGTGATTCATGCTCTCACCATAAAGAAACTTCCAAGTACCCTCCGGTAACACTTGCCAGCACCGAGGGCAAAATCAACAGGGACTGTTATAAACAAGAAATGTGTCCTTCGTGGTCACACAAGAGAAACTTAGAGCCTTCAGCAGCCTCTAAGAAAAGACTAGAAGCAAAGGAACTCAAATGTTGTGGGTGCTTTCTGTTTCTATACTTTTCAAGGATTACTACTATAAAAATTGTAGTGCATTTTCTTTCACCTTCCTGTGCATCTATAAAAATACCCAGAAGTGATAGAGACAGGTTTTTATATTTTGCCTGATGAACACAACATTTCTTGGCAGCTATTTTCCTTGTTTCTAGGAGGAAAGGGATATAGTGGCTATACCCACAAGCTGGACCATAGGAAAGTTGAGGTTCAAATTCTCTTTCTAGCCCTCTGTGACCAAATGTTCTCTAGACTTTAACCTTTTGGTCAGTATAATGGCATATAAAGACTTCTTTGAAAGTCTTAATAAATAAGGAGATGAAATCAAACATTTTTACTGACTTTACTGTGTGAACTCTAGATTCAGACAGGACAAGTAGTTGATAAGCAAAGTGCTTATTCATAGAAGAATTCCAAAGAAATGGGTGCAGAATGAACAATAAAATTTTAAAATCACCACTGAGCAGTCCCCGTCCTAGTACATTCTAACAGGGTCTTCATGAACCCTCGGTGTCACCAGACTCATACTAAATGACAGGTCAAGGCAAGCTAGGTTTTTTTCTATGATGTGTATGATGGGTCTCAAGGTTCTTTCACTGCCTGATCCCATCACAGCTCTCCTGTTCTCACTATGTTTGGTACAATAGCACCCCACTACCAGGCACTAAAATCTGTATTCATTTTCTATTACTATGTAACAAATTATACAAACTGACTCATTTTAAGCAATACCTATGCCATCTCTCCTAGTTCTGTAGGTCACAAGCTGTCACGGTCTGGCTGGATCTGCAATCATCCTCATCTGCAGCTTGGGATCCTCTTCCAAGCTCATTCCTGTTGTTACAGAACCTATTTCTGCAGATGCAGTGCTGAATTCAGTCCTTATTTCCCTCTTGGCCATTGACCAAAGACTGCTCTCAGCTGCTAAAGGACTTGAATACTCAGGTCCTGGCCCCTGGGCCACTTCCATCTCAACAACAGAGGACTCTCCCACTTCAATCTCTTTGATGCCCTTTTCTGCTATCAGCTGAAGAAATCCTTTGCTTTTAAAGGGCTGACATATTTGCACTAGGTCAACCTGGATAAACTCCCAATTTTAAGGTCATCTGATTAGTAACCTTAATTACATCTGCAAAGTCCCTGTTGTCATGTTATAGTTCTAAGAGTAACACCAGAGGGTAAAGGGGTGGGGGTCATTTTAAAATTCTGCCTACACCTCCCCTTCCTGACAGAAGTGTGTGTGATCTTCCCTTCTTATATGATGTTCTATTTTCTTCCTCCTCCACCCCCTCCCTTTACTCCTGAAGTGCCAGCCTTAGGCTTGAGAGAGTTGTTTGCTTGGAGGAGGGAAAGGAATTTAAAAAAAAAGGAAATGTTTTATTTTTCTCTAAATCTTACAACTTTCCTTTGGTTTTCTTCTACTAGAGGGGTCAGAGAAATGCAGCAGGTGACCCTAATGACAGGTAGCCAGAGCCACCAGTGCAGAGCCAAGAGCCACTCTGCAGTAGGGCTGGCTGAGTGTGAATCTTGGCTCTGGGGTGGCCGGTGTGGCTTCAGCAAGTTATTTATTTTCTTTGTGCCTCAATCTCCTGGTTTATCACATACAGGCAATGATAGCACCTACTATATATATAGTGCTGCCCTGAGGAATAAGCTAGTTAATGTATATAAAGTCTTAGAATAGTGACTAGCAGATAGTTAAGTGTCAGCTATTAACATCTGTAATGTGAGTAATCACAGCAAACACTTACTTGGGTTGTTTTGGAGAATTGAGTTCCTTGGTATTAAATACTTACTTCATCCCAGAACCAGGTGTGCAAGTACTAACTCAATAAAAGTGGGATGCTATGAGACTGACCCAGGGTTACGGGAGGAAAGTTCCCTTGGCACAATTTCAATGCCAGAATAACTTGCAGAAAACTCACCAAGGCTTCCTCTTAAACTCAAGATAAAGTTCAAATATCTCAGGGAGTTGTGAAGGTCTCCAGAATATCACATAGATCTTGCCAGCCTAATTCCTCCACATTCTCTGTTCATTTGCCAAATGGTCTTCCTAGGATCATGCAGTGTCTTCCCAATGCCACAAATTTTCCAACTTCCCTCTCCTTTGGACCCTCTGCTAGGGTCCCCTCTCTCCCTTCCACCCCAAGTCCATCACCTCCTAATTCCTACTCATCAGTCAGATTTCACATGGAAAGTAATTTCCTTTGGGAAGTCAGCCTTGACCATCCACCCAAACACAGACACAAACACACACACACTTCTTTATTCCCAGGCCCTCCTTCCAAATCCTTTTTGAAGATGAAGGCTCAAGGAAACTTTGTTTCCACAGATGGTGACTCACTCTTCCTGCACATGACAAGGTCACCAACCTAATCCTGGCCCAGGGGCCCTGGGCTTTGAGTCTCTGATATGTCTTGACAATAGTATTACCTGTGTCCTCATATTCTTGTGACCACTTGGTCTAAGACACATGGATATCACTGGCCTTTTCTGGGTCCACCCTGCTTCACATGTGAAACCCAACATGATAGAGACACAGCATGTGCCCACATGCCCCGAACCCACACCAACATGTGTATGCAGGCAAATTTAAGAACATCAACCCTCAGGCCTCAGCAAGGGGAGGGACGGGGTCCTGAGGGGAAGGCAGGATGGACCAGCACTGAATGGAACTGGGAATGGGGGATCCTGAGGGTTAATGGGGACAGCAAGAATAGGGAGAGGGAGGTCAGGGAAGAGATGAGGAGGGTGCTCAGCATGAGGCCAGTTGTGTGACCCTCAGGAGGAGAGGCAGGATTCCTGGTGATTTCTTGCCAGAAACTTGCCTCTAGCCTAGATGGTTCGCAGCTAGGTATCAATGGCTGCTCAGCAACAAGAGTACTTTCTGCCAAAGCCGATCAGCCTCCTTTTCCAACAGGCGAGTTTTGGAACTCAAACGGTGTGGAGCTAATGAAGAAACAGGGAGAGGATGTCTGGGTAAAGCTGATGAAGTTTACTTATAAGGATGTAGGGCCCTTGGTCACTGACACCATCTCCAGCATCCCCATGAAGAAAGTTCAATTCTTGGCCCCCTTCTGCCTTTCCAGGAAGAAAGGGTCCCCAGTCACATGCTGGCAGGATTGCTTCTATAAGATTTGCAAAATTCCTAGAGGGTGGGATCTTCCCCCTATTTTCTTTACCCACTTTTTTTTTTTTTTCCAGAAGTAGGACTGGTGCCTCCACACCTCTGTTACACATATTGGTTCTGACAGCTCAAATTAATATGTCACAAGCTGTGATCCTCTCTGGCGACAGGCCTTTTGACCCTATCAGCGCAATCTGCCTCCCTGATTGAAAATCTCTGCGCCTCAAATTGATTCAGAGTTTTATAAACATCCTGCAGCCATGATCCAAGGAAGCCACCGATGAAAAACCTGGGAGAGATTAATTTGTCCTCCTTTGCCCAACTCTTCCAACCAGCAGGACAGCAGAGCAGGACAAGCAAAGGAGTTTAAAGGAGAGTCCAGGAGCCCCCGACCCCCTAAATTGAGCAGCGCCCTCCTCTTGCCCTACCAGCATCCTCAAATGCTCTTGGAATGGTCTGTGAGAGGGAATTTGATTAGGCATCAGAAAATTTGGGGGTCGACTGTTTCAGCCACTCACTAGCTGTGTGACCTTGCAAACGCTCCTTAACCTCTCTGAGTTTTAGCTTTCTCTTTATAAAATGAAGATATTAATAACCACTCTGCTTAACTCAACAGGCTTGCTATAAAGATGGCGTGAGATGATGCATTCTGAAGCATTGATGAAATCGTGACTGGTTTTTATAATATACTGAGGAGATAGATGAAACAAAATTAGCAAAATGTTGCTAATTTGCAGACTCTGGGAGATGAGAACATGGGATTCACTATGCTCTTGTAATTTTGCATAAGTTTGAAAATCACCAAGCTACATTCTTTAAACAATATACATTAGAGCCATAAAGTTCATGTCTTAGAAGTATGCATGTGTAGCGTAAGAGTGACTGTGCATGTGTTGCGCATCGTACTGATATGTTTGAGTGTGTGACTGGATACACTGTGTATGAGTGAGCGTGTGAGTTTCTGTGAGTTTCTGTGTGAGTGTGGAGAATATATTGTGTGTGAGAGACTATGGGTGAGTGTGTGAGTGTGCATTTATGAGAGAGTGGTTGGGTGTGGAGTGTGTGTGCATGTATATGTTTGTACAAAGTCCTTTCCCACCCACATAGGCATCTCTAGAACTGCCCATTAGAACAGAGTCGGCTGGATTTGGGTTAGAATGGAAAGATGTTATGACACACTGCTGGTTTAAAAATTAGATTATAAAACAGACAGGGGCATCCCTGGTGGAGCAAGGGGTTAAGCACCGCACTATGAGGCGGTCTGCGGCCTCTGCAGCACGAGTTTGATCCCCAGCTGGCCAGGGAGAAACCACATGGCGCAGCAGACCTCTCCTGTCTTGCCCGCTGCTCCCCTCAGCAGTGTGTTTTCAGTCAGTCTGCCTTGTCTGTTCTCCACTCTGTCTCTGGTGAGTCCTCTCACCCCCCACATCTCTGGACTGTGCCCCAGCTCTTGTATGCATGAATGGATAAATCTTTAAAAATAAATAAAAAAGATAGGGAGGAACAGTTCCCTGAAAGGGGTCCACAGTGGTACTGGACAGAGCTCTGCACCAGGATGCCCCATCTGTGAAGATTTTTACACACAGAATGTCCCTGCCTTCTTGTATGTGTTCCAAGCACCCTCCCTGGGCCTCCAGCGCTGCCCTTCACATGGAGATGCTCTGTTCACTTACCTGCTGTCTCCTGTGTCAGTACCTTGAAACTGCCATGCAGGTCCTGGCCTTCATGCAGCAGTGGCCTCTGAACAAAGCACACTATTGATCACATCAGCAAACCCACTCCTCACAACCACTCAAGCACTATACTGGCTTCAAGATTCTCAGGCCTCCTGACAGCTTCTAAAATCTTCTGTCCTGCTGCTGCTGCTTCCCTGCAGCACAGCCTTTCAGGCCCTTACCCACAGACTGTTAACCCAATACAGGAAACCGCCCTCTGCACTAAGGGAATCTCTGAGTATGTGGGAACTGAGGGGCCCTGTTCGTGCCAGGCATGCCCAGATAAGTCTGCCAGGCACACAGACTTTGAGCAGCCCTGCCTGGCCACCGTCAGCAGGCGTCTTGTCAGCATCCTGAAAGTGGGTTCCAACAGCAGCAGGAAAGGTCAGGCAGACCTTTCCTGCCTGACAAGGGCTGCTCCATCATCATCACCAGTTGATACTGTACTTGGAGAGAAAGGAAGGGGCCAGGAGAGGAAGGATGAAGAGGAAGAGGAGACTGTAACTCCTGCATGAACCAAGGGACGCCAACCAAAATTATACTCTTAGTAGGATCCAACTTTCGACCCTCAAGTCCTTCCTAAACCACAGAGGAAGTGCTCACCGGTTACAATTCTTATTGGGGAGGCTGATGGTTAAAAATGTCCTGTCAGATGGCTCCCTCCCCAGGCACCTCCCTGGAGCCCTGGAGCACCTCCTCTTGGTTCCTTACCATTCCACTTCCAAAGTCGTCACAAAAACAAACGCTTTCTGTCCAGTTGTCTTGAATGTAGGTGAAACTCCTCACTCTCTGTGAGTTGTCTCCAAACAATGACAAACAGACACAACATTCACAACTTCAAACTCCACCTGTCTCCAGCTCTCTTGCTCTGCAGTCCTATCTGCCTGGTGGCAAGTGTGCTCAGCCAAGGGGCACACATGGCCTTGGGCTTAGATGTTGGGTGCCCACTCCCAGCTCTGTGACCTGGGACAAGTTATTTAATCTCTCAGTCTCTTAAACTATAAAACAGAATGACTGTATTTATCTCTTAGTGTTGTTCAGATGATAAACTGGGTTAATATTTATCAAGAGCTAAGCACAGTGTCTGACATGTAGTAAATGCTCTGTGAGCTGGCTGGCCTCAGCACACCTCGCCCTCATCACCACCATTGTCACTACTACTGTTTTTCATGAACCCTTGTTCTTGGCCTCCTAGAAAATGGTGTTTTCTTCATTCATTCCAAATCTAACTTACTCACCTCTTCATTTACTGAGAAGTCTACTGTCAAAGTCCAAATTATTTCTTAAAACTAAAATAAGGTTTTTCTTTCTCAAACTCTCTTCCCTACTACAGGCCAGAATCCCATTTCTTCATGATACTCTTGGACTCTCAATCATTGGAGAGTCTCCTTCAAAGCAACAAAATACCCTTTGTTCATCTGTGAGCTTGTATTAATAATCACTACCAGTTTACAAAGTTCTTGGATTTACGCTATACAGTAATCCCTGTTAGAGGCCCTCATGGTAAGTGGTTCACCCAGGACCCTTTGGTTCCCCTTTATAGTTCATAAATAGCACAGTTGCCTCTAGACACCTGACTTGTGCTCTCTTGTACCCAGTGTGCTCTCCAAACCTCACAGGCCTCCAGCAAGACAAGGAGACTGCATGCCTGAGAATAAACACTGGGCAAAGAGAAATCACTTCCCAGGGGTCCTTCCCTTCTTGGGGCTTTGGGATCTCTAGAACCACCCATTGGAGCAGAGTTCTTATGAAAAAGTGGTGATGGAGATGAATTTGGGTGAATGTAGGAAGATGTTTGTGACACATTGTTGGTTAAAAAAACTAGGTGATAAAACATTCTGTACAACAGGATGTCATTTTGTGACAATACACACATACATGCCAAAGAAAAGAGACTGGAAGGATATCACATTCAGTATTGCCAGTGATAGAAATAACAGATTTTTAAACTCGTTTGTTTTACCTGTATTGTCTAATTTTTCCACAAAATGGCTTGTTACATGGTAACTTAGAAAAAAGTAAGACCTGGGGGAAAAAGTCTCAGGTGCATAAAAGCTTTGTTGGCCAGCCGATGCTACTATTTTGGAGCTTTCTCCTTACTAAGGAAAAATGGACACCGAGAGAAGCTTAGCTTCTACATGGGACTCCTACAGGAAACCTAAACCCCACATGGTGACAACAGCGGGCCCATTTTCAGGGAAGCTTTGGTTCCAGGAATGTACCCCAGTATCCCCTGTGGGAAAGCAAGCACATCCCCATCACCATTACTAACACAGGCAAAGCACTTAAATTCCTCCTCATGTATTCCACATCACAACCTGTCAGGTAAGGGGGCACTTGTTATTCTCCCCATGCCACAGAGAAGGAAACTGAGACCCAGAAAAGTGAAAGAATTTGCACAAGAACCCACAGCAGGAGATGTGGGGTATCTAGAGCTAGGTCAACTCTCAGTGAGCCTCATGCTAGTTCTATTAACACATTCCAGGGTCCAGGCTATTGTGGCAGGGATTTGAGAAGCCACCCTAACCCTCCTAATTACCCAGCCATCTCCCTGGGGCCTGCTTGGGAACTTTCCATCCCCTACCTGGCCTCAGAACTTCCTGACCAGAACATCTCCTGAACCAGTAACTACAGAAGACAAATATATTAGTTTGCTAATGTTGCCATAACAATATGCCACAGACTGAGTGGCTTGTACCATAGAACAGTTCTGGAAGCAAGAAATTCAACAGCAAGTGTGGACTGAGTTGTCTTCTAGAAGGCCTCTCTTCTTGGTTTGCAGTTGGCCATCTTCCCCTGTGTCTTCCCTCTGAGTGGTTCAGTGTTCTAATTTCCTCTTCTTATGAGGTCACAATTCATATTGGATTAAGACCCACCCCAGTGACCTCATTTGAATCTTCTCTTTAAGGACGCTGTCTCCAAATACAGTGACTTTCTGAGGTACCAAGGGATAAGACTTCAACCTCTGAATGTGGGCTGGGAGCCTCCTGGGATCAAATCCAGTGCTCGTTCCAGGTACATTCAGGGATATTCCTGAGAACATAATGACAAGATGCATTTGTCCTCCAAGAATTTTTCCTGTATCATCTGATTTGAGCCCCACTACAGTCCAGTGAGATACTCAAGGTGATAATCAGTCCCATTTCACAGGTCACACACTTGTAAGGAGCAGAGCTGGAAGAGCCCACAGCTACTGGAGCCCAAAATTCTCTCCACTTTATGCTCAGGGATGTGACTGGGCTCTCATGTGTGTTATTCTGGCTTTAGAAGATAAAATTAATGAGCAGGCCAAAAGCCCTGAATAAGCATGTCCCATTTTGAAAAACACCATGGAACCATCCAGGGTCCTGCCCCACCCTCTGCCCTGAGAAGATGAGATTGAAAATTCAGTGGAGTGGGCCTCCCCGGTGGCGCAGCAATTGAGCGCTGGGTTGCGAAGCTGCCCGCGGCCTCTGCGGCGCCAGTTCAATCCCCGGCTGCTCCCCGGCCACCAGAGGAGGGTCCCACATGGCACGCAGACCTCTCCTGCTGCCCGCTGCTCCCCTCAGCAGTGTACTTCGGTCCTTCTGCCTGCTCTGCTCCCTGCTCTGGCTCTGGTGAATTCTCTCACCCTCCCATGCTTCTGACTGTACCCAGTGCATGTATAAACAAAAAACAAACAAACAAACAAACAAATAAAATAAAAACATGCCTCTATAAAAAAAAGAAAATAAAATAAAAAAAAATAAAATTCAGTGGAGTAAATGTCACTCTAACCCAGGTTCCAACACTGCCACGTACTAACCGGTGACGTGGGACAAATCTGTGACCTTTTCTGAGCTTCAATTTCACTGGGAATTGTGAGAATGGTGGTGTGATTTGTGGTGAAAGTCTATATTGTCAAACTGATTGGTTTTGAACAGCAGCTACCACTTCTTAGATGTCTGAACTTGGGCAAATCATTTAACTTACCGGGCCTTCAACTTTTTGTTACATAATTATAACCACAATAATTTGTATTTACACCTATCTGTGGCTGGTGCTTTGCACAGATAATCCTCACCACAACTCAATGCAGGTATGCTTTCCCAATTTTACAGATGAGGATCTTGCCTGAGAGGTGGAGGAGGTAAAGAGACTTGCCCAAGGTCACACAGCCAGGAAGCAGCAGAATGGAGAGTTCAAATCAAGATCAATATAACTCCCAGATATCTGCCCTTTGCCTTCATTTACACTGCAAGGCCAGTCCATGGATTGCACTCAAATACTGACTCATCAGGCACAGAGAAGGCCTTCACTGAGTGATAGCACAACTATTAGTGCTCTGATGGGTGTGACTGTGCTATTAACCTATAAGCCACTTGTCTAGGTAATACCTGGAGTGATTATTCATGACACCTCAGATCAGGCAGATAGGTTGACTAGATGGTATCCTTGACTAGATTGTATCCCGTTGGGGACAAGAACTGTATCCTATGCCTCTCTGTTCCTCCACCATAGCTAGCACCTGCACCTGTTCTTGTCAACTGTATCCTATAGCCATTCACATCATATCCTCCACCCTACTGAAGTCCTTGACTTCAAGCCCCATCCCTCATACCAAAATGCCATCATCATCCAGGGTGAGTGTGGCCTCTTTGACCACTGGCGTAAGATGCGCAAGACTTAGTGAGGCATGCTGCAGATGCCAGATATGGCAACTTCTGGTCTTCTCCCTCTCCCAGATTTCAAGGCCCTTTTCCTCTATGAAATCCCTTAAGATGCCAATGGCCCAAACTCTACACTAATTATTGTCGTTCAGGGCTTATTCTTATATTTTGGAGTTGGGAAGATATAAATAAATATTTACAATGGAATAAATATTATTTTTAAAAAGTCTAATTATATGTTACATGTTCTGAGAAGTGGTGATAATAGTGGTCCATACCACATAAACCACTGTTGTAAGAATTCAGTGAACTAACAGGCTGAGCACATAGTAAGTCTACATAAGTGTTAAGTACTTCTATCATCATCTTTGTCTTCATCATCATATGCTGATACTCCAGTAACTAGAAAGAGGAGCTGCCTCTGGGGGGAGGGGCAGGGAAGGCTGTAATTTTTCTTTCCTATGTATATTTCTTTATACCTTTTAGCTTTTAATCCACTTAGGTGGGTTACATCTGAAAAAAAAACAAATTTAGAAATGTTTTTAATTACAAAAGAACGGTGTGCCCAGCATGCATTGAGCCTGAGCTGTGACAGTCATTTGTCTCCTGCTTATCTATCAGTGGGTCCTGCTCCTCCATCTTCATCACCATCTTTGTGATGTTGGCTGCTGAGCTATTGACCTGCATGGTGTAAAAAAACACCAATCATGTAACACTGGAACTAGGGAATACCATTGTTTCCCTGTTAGGGGGTGAAGAAACCAAGGTGCCCCAAAGACAAGGAACTGACCCAGAATCCTGCAGATGGCAGGCAGCAGAACAAGGATCCTGTCGGGGTGAGATGACTCTCTGGGCCCACTGTTGTTATTGCCCCGACCCTTCCTGGTCCCATCCCACGCCCATCCAGCCAGTGTGGGTACATCCTGTCCTCTCAAAATAGACCGAGAGAAAAGAATCCATGTCATCTCTTTATATTCACAAAGCCTTGCTCTCACTATCCCTCTAAAAAATAGTAATAGCTTTCCCAGCCCCAGACCAGAATAGACACTGGTTAAATATTTGCTGAATTGAATTAAACTTTTTAAAAATGTAGTGTCTTTCCAGGCCACAGTCTTCATCATCATTATCATCATCATTGAGTAGTATCTCATGAGGCCACTGCACTGTGCAAGGAATGAGTCTGGAGAAGAGCCACAGGTAAATAAGTTCTGGCAGATCTAGAAAGAGCCTCTGGATAACAATTCAGGGAGGGAGGAGGGGTAAGAATTAACTGAGCACCTGTGGAAATTTTCACTGAATTGCTTTGTGTCCCTTCCTATCCCATGGACACCCACATACATGCATGTGAAGTGGCCTCTGTGCAGAAAAGGTGTTTCAGCCATAAATCTCACGTGATGGGGCAAGAGGTTTTATTGAACAATTACGGAGCGGCAATTGCATGGCAATTATCAACTCAAGGAGGAAAGGGCCTCCACTTTACCTCTCCTTTATCTCCAGGCTCCAACCGAGATACCCATCAGAGCCAGGCAGCCAGCTGCTGTTCAGGTTTAACATCTCCAAGGCCTTGCTCCCTGGGGTTGGTCCAGGGCATGGCTAGGGCACTCACTCAGGACTGGGATGAAGCACCCCTCTCAGATGGGAAGAGTGTACTGTCACTCTAGATGTTCCCCCAGAGCAGGGGTTATCCTTTTCTGCCTTGATCATTAGAAGAAGGGGCCACCCTGCTCTGTAAACCAGGAAACTTCCAGTCCTTCCAGCAGCAGGGAGTGAGGGGCATTCTGTCCCTGGAGCTTCCTCAGAGAAGTGGGGTTGTCCTCTAAGTGTCCCAGGTAACAAAATAAGCATTATCCTCACAGGAACTAACCTGTACATATCACTGTAAAATTTACGAAATATCTGCTAGCCATTAGCTCATTAGCTCTCATTTCACAACAACCCAAAGAGGTCAGTAGGACAAGAGTGATGCTCCTATTTTTCAAATGAGTCACAGTGACATGAAATGAATTGTCCCAGATCACACAATTAATCAATGACATAAATCACACCATCTGAAACCAAAATTGACAATAAAGATGGGAACCCATAAGTCTTCTCCCTCTGCATTCAGAGGGTAGAAAAGAGGCCTTGCTCCAACAAAGCCCAGAGGGGAGTTGAGCCAGTCCGTCCTCAGGAGACCACATGCAGCCAGCAAAGCCAAAGCTCCCACCTAAGTGCACTTGGGGGAGGGGAAGAGCAAAAGCCCACCTTGGTCCTTCCTTCTCCACTCTCTCTGTGCTCCAGGACCCATGGGGCAGTGGGACGGCTTCAGCAAACTCTCAAAGAGCCACACAGAACTAAGTGAAGATGAATCCCTCCCACCACACCAGCTCAGGGTGTTCTTGCCCAATGGGGAGGCTCTGTGTCTCAACTTTCCTGCTCCCGATGGAGATAACATCTCTTCTCTGGTTTCAGTACCACCTCTCCCCTAGGCTGAGGCCCTCCATGCCTACTCTGCCTCTGTCCTGGGTTTAGTTCAGTAGGACATTTGCTGTGGCTGCCTTGTCTCGTTGTAATTTATACACCTAAAATCAGAGTTTTTCTATTTATTATCCTTTGGATACTACTCTCTCTCTCTCTCTCTCTCTCTCTCTCTCTCTCTCTCTCCCCCTTTCTCTCTGCTCCATGCCTCAAATCAACTCCAAATCTTCTCTGCCCCCTGTGCATTTCTAACCAGCAAAAGTCCATCGATAATGGTTTCAGTGTGCATCTCACCCTATTCTACTAAAGAACAGAAAGATCATTGGTGTTCCCTTCATGGGAAAAGGCAGGGAGCCCAGCACACTTGCCACAGGGAGAGCCTGTCCCTTACCAGTGGCCCTGACTCTAGACTCAAGCCCTTTTCCTTACCACCATGCACATTGCACAGTGCTTGGCACACAGCAGAGGCTCAGAAACTCCCCCTTGGAACTTACTCTTACTTGGACACTATCTGCCTTCTAGTGTCTTCCAACTATGGGAAAGAAAGTAGAAAACAAACACAAGGGGCAGGATATTTAGGGACCACCTTCACTCTGTCTGGTTACTTTCCATTTTTAAATCAGTCTGCTAGTTTTCCATTTTTAAACCTGTCTGATCCATCCATCTATCCAGCCTTACTCCTGACAGGCCCTGACAAACACACTCTGAACTATGAACACATAGATCTTGATCCAGAGCAGTATAATTCAGGAAGCAGTGCCCAGCCCTTGCTGCCCCATAGAGTAAGCAATTTACGTGATTTCAGGGGATAAGAATCATCAGTCCCTTCCTCAAAATTGCATTGCCTCTCTTTTCGCTAGTGTTAGTAACTTTAATCATAGGGAATAAAGCCCAGCACTATGGGGAGTGGGGGGAGGGAGTTAGGAAGGGACTGAGGCTACAAAAGCAATACATCTGAGAGAACTAAATATTGGCTTAAATTCTCACTAGAGTGTAAATGACTGCTAGCAGTCCTGTGAGCTAATTGATGAAGATACCATTAGGGAGGGATGACTTTTTAGAGAAAAAAGGAAGATCACTCAGAGTCAGGGTTGGAAAGGTGCTTCACCTTGTAGAGAAAGCTATGGGCTGGGAAGGATAAAAATTCTAGTCCCACCTCTGCCTATAGTTTACCTGGTGACTTCAGGAATATTGTTCAGCAACTTTTTGAGCCTCAATTTACAAATCTATAAATTGGGATAAATAAACAATCTGATCTCTAAGTTCCTTTCAAGATTTGGCAAACCTTAACTCAATTATTTCAGTTTTGCCTCCAGCCTATTTAGTTCTGTATTCTTAACTCAGCACTGTACAAATAACAAGTACGTATCATGAAAGTGCTAAAAAGTCCCATTGTTCAGGCCGTGAGTCAAATAATGCCTCCCAAGTTGATTTGGAAACCAAGGTCATTACAACCTTGAGGAATATAAGGGGAAGCATAAGGCTGAATCTCTTGTAAACCTTTGGTATAATAGGAGGTGAGGTTCACTTAGATATAAAAACCTGCAATAGTAACTATGAAATTACAGTAATCCCTAGATTTGTAGTGATTTGCCATGAACCATCCTCAGTCATATCCATCATGTAATTTGATCTTCCCCAAAACTGTGTGTAGTAGACAGGGCAAGAATTAGCAGACCCATTTTATAGATTTAGAAACTGAGTCTCAGTTTGAGGAATCACAAATGAGTTACAGCCAGGATTGAAACTCACATTAAGTGATTCTTCTCCTTCTGAACCCCCCATTATGTCCCTTTTTTACTTTTCACTTCTGGTTCCAGATCCAAAAGCAATCTAGTACCAGGCAGTAATGGAAGTTCAAGTACCCCGATTAGCTCTGCCTCCCCTTTGCAACCTTATTGCCATGGGATCTGGAGCTAGAAACCGCCCTACCACCTCCTGCTTTTCGCTGTTCCCTTCCTGCAGCTGCCATGGCTAGAAGAGCTCTTAGGCCCCAAGACCCAAACACTTAAGTGTCATCACCCCCTTCTCTCATTTCCCAGAGTTCTGCCTAGCCAAGGCCTGGTTTACACTGGGATAATTGTAAAGCAGGAGACTTTTGCTCAATACTAATCAAGCAAGTAGGACAGAGGTAAGAACAAACCCAACCAGGCAGGGAGCTGGGGGTGAGGTGGAGAGAGAGAGAGAAAGAAAAATAAAGAGAGGAAAAGAAAGAAGCTGCTTTAATAACAGGGTAATTGCCCTGTTTAGGATTACAATCTGCCAGCATTTCACTAAACTTTATGACACTTGATGACAAGTTAATAAGCCAGATACCTCACTGTGTGCCTTAAACTTCTCTAGGCAGGGAGGCAACCTCTCAGCCAAAAAAAAAAAAAAGCCAGGAAGGTATGGGGGAAGAGGGACCAAGAAGGTGGGGAAACTGGTTATTTCTGTTGTCAAAATGGCCCCAGCAATAAATCACCATTAATAATACTGTCATCTATCAAAGAGGAACTCCAGTTGCCAAGGCCTTTGAAGTGGCAGCACCTATAATTTCCCACCTATAAAAGGTACCTTTGTGCATATATCATGCTGAAAGTTGACAGGAGTGAGACACTGAGGAGTTCATAACTTCTCCACACCCAACCCAACATCCAGCCCATGAAGTTCCCCGTCACTCCCTCACCCAGCTAGGCCTAAGGGCCAGACCAGTCTCCACTCACTCTACCACAGGTTTGAGAGACAGACAGGCTGCCAGGCCTCAGCTGCCAGCAGAGCTGGGAGGCAGGGGTGGGGGAGGGCAGGCAGAGAGTTCGTGTCCAGGCAGATCTGGGCGCTTCCAACCCCACCAGCAAGTTAACCTCCTAAGTAACTAAGGGGTGACACCTGCCAGCTTTCCCTCAGCACTAACTCCCAGGAGTGAAGGCCCTGGTGAGCCTTGGAGGCCAAGGACATGCCCCTGAGGCATGACTCTGTCCACACAATCACCAGAGGAACCTCCCCAGGGAACCTTCCCAGATATAATGAAATAAGACTGTCCCTGGAAGGTGTGGCCATGGAATCTGCCTCTTTAACAGACTCCCAAGAAGAGATGTTCAAACACAAGAGACCAAGAAGCACTGGAGCCTGGGCCCTATCCTTTTGTCAGACCAGGAATCTGGGAGCCCTAGGAGGCAGCCCTGTGTGTCTCCAGCTCTCAGAAGGACCCCTGAGTAGACCTGGTTGCATGCTCAGTCAGCCCTGGCTTCAAGAACTAAGAATCAGAAAGTGACTCCAACCATTGAAATGTATTTTCTCACAATTCTAGAGGATCAAATGTCAAGAAGTTTATTTCTTCTGAGGCCTCTCTCCTCATTTGTAGATGGTCATCTTCTCCCTGTGTCTGCACATGGTCTTTCCCCCTGTGACTGTCTGTGTCCAAATTTCCTCTTTTATAAGGACACCAGCCATATCAGACTAGGGTCCACCCTAATTATCTCACTTTAATTTAATCATCTATTTCAAGACCTTATCTCCAAATATAGTCACATTCTGAGATACTGGGTGTTAGGACTTCAAATTATGAATTTGGGGTAACACAATTCAATCCATAATGGAGCCCTAAAGCTCAGCATAAAGATGAAACTCCCCAGATGACCTCCCTAAAGGTTGCCAATCCATTGGCAAGATCTGAAACTGAGATAAACTTTCTTCTGAATTCTCTGGACCCAGCATTCTCAGGCCTGGACCACTGCACCTTATGGGTGATTTGTCACTTGAATTTTAACAGAGCCAGCATGCCTACATCCCTCCAGGAGGAGGAGCCTCCTTTCTTTTTTTTTTTTTTTTTTTTTTTAGCCTCCCATGATGAGGTCCTTTTGAATGTGACTTAGACCAAGATCCCAAGGAGTCTCTAAAGTGGACTTTTACTGAACATGCCCTATGTCCCCTGCTACCATGTCATTGTCACAACTATGAATAAGTACAAAGGAGGAAACTGTGAGATAATTTGCCCAGGGTCAAGAGGTAGCTAGGACCCAGCCTGCCTTGGAATCCAAGTCTTGATGACTCCAAATCCCAAGTCTTCATCCCCTTTGCTTCTCCACCTCTTCTTACACAGGTAGCTGCTGAACAGTAACCCTCTGAACTGCCTATGAGAGCTGCTGAGCTTCTGGGAATTCAAGACTAGACATAGTTGACACAAAGCAACTTTTATCTGTGGGGCATTTTTCCGAAATCATAGCCATATATATTAATGTGTTTTCTATATTCACAGACATAGTCAATAGCAGTGCCTGTGTGTGTTTGCTCAGACTGAGTTCCTGGGAACCCCCCACTAGGACCCCAGTTCTCTCTCTGTTCCTGGCTCTCCCTTCTGCTATTATTCCCTTCCCTCTTCTCTGGACCTCATCCTCATGAATAAATGAGAGGATTAAACTAAGGGATTCTACAACCCCTTCCTTCACTAGCACCTCTGGATCTTTGGGAAGTCCCAAAGAGGAGAGAGGTGAGAGTTGACCTTAACCATCCTTTTAGCCCTTCCTGGAGAGTGACAAAATCAGCCTAAGGGCCTCCATGTGTTCTGAGGCAAACAGAGGAGCCAAAGGCCTCAGAAACCTCCTAGGCCCTGCTTATCAGCAGGATGAGCAAGTCTGTCCCAGCAGTGTATCCCCCAAGTGTACCCATTCCTCACTGTCTAGCTCTCCTCATAGCCTCTGGCCTCATTTTCTGCCCAGCCTAAAATTTCCTATGGGTGTCAGCTATACAGTCCCTGAGGCATCTACAAAAACCCACAGACACTGGCTCCCTACATGCTAGAAAAAGGTGAGGAGGGATTTTCTAAAGCTTAGGAGCCCCTTCTTGGTGACAGGTGATTTCCAAGGTCTTGACTAAGAGTTGGGAGGATGGTTTCCCATCTGGCCTTCCTCTTGAGCCCTGGTGGTATGACAGTGAGCAAGGCCTTCATCCTCTAGTCCTCACTCTCTTCTGTAAAATGAGAGGGTTGCGTTCAAGACCTCTGGAGGGTGTTTATGCCTGTCTCCCTCTCCCTAGCCATCTACCTATGAAAGCACCTGTAGAGCATTTCACAGCCACACAGATGCAGGCACAGTACCCCTCTCTCATGCCCATGCCCCACCCCACCCCACCCCCCAACACACAGGGGCCCCTCTTCCATCCCTTACCCACCTTCCCTTTCACAGGGGCTGCTTTCTCTCCCCTATCATAAGCAGTGTGTCTCAGCCCCGAGAAGCAGCTCCAAGGAATGGAATGGCCCCACAGTGGCTCCCAAGAGGACAGCTTCTTGGCAGGGATGGGAGTGGGTGGAGTACAGCAATTTTTTTCCTTTCAGGCCCAAAGGGCTGTCAACCCTCTTCAGCTGCCCTGGAGCCTGAAAGCCAGAGAGAGAGAGAGAGAGAGACTTACAACCAACCAGGACAGCTTTGACCCAGGCCTCTGATAGACTGATAGAGTGAACAGCTCAAATCTAAGCCCTTCAGGAGGAGGTTTATGAATGGGAATGCAGCCTCCCAAGAAAGAGAGCCTGAAGGGGGGCCAAGGACAGGTTGTGCCCTAAAGTCCATTCCTCTCAAGCAGATCCTCTGAGGTCAGAGCTTACCCTTTGGGGAGAGGGATATAGCCTGGCCAGATACTCAGAGGGGTGGAGCCCAGAGGGGTGGAGGCACTGGGTCTAGGCCTCTGAAATTCCCTGACACTTGCTCTCCTGTTCTTCCAAACATGTAATCCATGTTTCTCTAAACACAGCTAGGCCAGACAGAGAGAAAGAACCAGATAAGATTTGAGCTAAGAAAGGCACATTTCACCGAGCAGGCCCTCTGGGGTTTGTTGTGCCTCTTCTTGTTGTTGATACTGTTGTTCTAAGTGACGATGGGGGTGGTTAATTGCTGGATTATATTTCATCCCTGCCACTTTTCAGAAAGAACATAAGGTTAGGACAACCCCCAGAGGATCCAGAACCCTCTGGCTCTTGCTCTTGCCCTCAACTTGTTCCCTGGGGGTGGCAGGGAATCCAGATGCTCCCTGGAACATCCCCAGATTTGCTAATTAAAGAGATTATCCCCCTCCTGACACTCTGTGTTCTTCTCCCCTTCTTTCCCAACCCCTGGCCCTGTGCCTCCCTCGAAGACCCTTAATTCCTGGAATCCCGTGTGATGCTGATGCTCCCAGCTCCTGAGCTCTCCTGCCCCGAGGGCAAGAAATCCAGAGTCCTGGGCAGAGCCAGAGCATTGTCTGGTGTCATCAAAAGGAGAGAGCTGCCTGCATTTTGGGGGCCCTTAAGCGGCTCTGAGTGTAGGAAATATGTTCAAATCCTCCAGAACAAAGGTGTCGCCAAGACCCAGGCCCTCAAGGGAGAAACATGCCTCTGGCCTGTTAGTTGGGCCATAGCATGTGAACAAAGGGCCTTGATGAAACTGCAACCCTCCCCGTGTGGAGGTGACAGGAACAGAAGGCTCTAGTCAGTGGAACAGGCAGAACAGCAGGCTCTGCTTCTGTACTCTGCTCTGTGCTCCGTACTCCCTGCTCTGTGCTCTGCTCTATACTATATGCTCAGATCCAGGTAGGATCCTAGTTTTAGTGAGGCCAAAGAAGAGTCTCTGTCCTCTGGGAATTAAGTCTCCCATTGAGAAATAACAACTACCCCGCTTAGAACACTGGGAACCAGAGACAATGGGATAGAGAACATGCCCCCCACCCCTTCCGGCCTGCAGGTAGAGGTTGACTCTGCTTGAGAATAATTGGCAGAGTACATGGGCCACTTAACTGCTAGATAGAAAAGATCCTTTCCTCCTCTGTGTCTATGAGTTCCTGGCTCGCTCTATGTGATCTGACACCCGTTGCATCTTTGACATGCTTGCTGCAATTTTTGAATCACGAACACCAAGTCGTGAGCACAGAGGAAGGTGGCAGCCCACCCGCAGCAGCTGTTGGTGTGACACTGAGGCTATACTGGGTAGATGCTAGTTTGGGGTTGCTATTATTAATATATGGGACTTCATTTTGGCGTCCACAGAACTTTTCATTCTATGCTCTCTATACATGAAAATTGTACTAAGGTCAAAATAAGATATGGGTATTATTATTGGTCTGATAAGATGCTTAACAATTATGACAAATAATCTAAAAATAATGACTTCTGCTGCAGGAAAACCCTGTCTGTGGGGGACTCTGTCTTGATCACCATCTATCTATGTAGGAGGCTACATCATGAGGTCCTCTAAACTTTCCACCAATCAAAGAAGCTATTGACATTTGTTTGGAGTTGACGTCACAGTCTCAGAAACTTTTGAAACATGTCCACATGAATTCTGAATTATGCAAAGATTTGGTAAATTTTTTAAATAAATGTATTTTTTTAGGATATCCCAGAAATAAAGCTACACCAAGACAAAAGAGGAGCCAGAGAGTTTCTTTCAGAAACTTTTTTTCGGTTTCTTTCCTGGGATTGGTTGCCTCAAGCTTAAAGTTTCAGACACCCCATTGAAGCTGCTCCCTCACAAAGCGACTTCTGGAGTAGAACCTAAGGCCTTCACAATGACCCAACCAGGCAGGGTCTCTGTCTTTCCAGGCTCCCCAGTGTAATACAGACAGCAGGTGACAAAGATCTACAGAGACACCCTGCAGCCATTCCTCGTACCTAAGAAACCAGTCCATGACCACGGCTATGCATGCAGGAATAAATACATATTTGCTAAGCACCAAATTAGATCTAATGACCCTGGCCTGTCTCGCAGGGTCATCTTGAGAAATGGCTGATGTCAGGCGCTGAGCGTGAGCAGCTGTTCTCCATTTGCACTCAACAAGAGGAAAGGCCTTAAATTACAGCAGGAGGGATTAAAGTTAAACATTAAAACAGCTTCCTGGCTCAGAGGGTTGTGGAGCAGTGTAATGTGCTACCCAACAAGATTTGAAAGAAGGTGGTTAGTGATCTGCCCAGTCAGTTTTATTAGGAACTTTTTTTTTTATTATTAAATCATCTGGTCCATCCTCTTGAAGACAAGGGGCTTGGACAATACACCCACCTAGCAAGGCCTCTCTGGACACAGAAGAACCTCTGTATCCTTATCATCAAAAGGGCTGTGACTTAGAAGAACTCCCTCACCCTACACAGTGAAAAGAATCTGGAGTCATCATCAAGGTCACCCTTCAGACACCCTTTCAAGTCTTTGCTAACAGTAGTCAATGTTAACACCAGAAAGAGTGCTTTCCAAACCCTCTGGAGATGAGGCAGTGTTGGCACCAAGAAAAATCCCGTACCTCCAGAGACAGAGAAAGAGTTAGATCATAACATTTTATTTCAAGAGGAACAATTTACCCACTTTACAGATGGGAAGACTGAGGCCCAGACATGGGCAATGCCGTCACAGTTACTTTGTACCAGAGCTGGGATTGGGAAGCTTGATTTTGCCACTAACCACCTTTGTGGCCACATGTCAGCTGGCACCTCTGGTCCTCAGTAGCCTCATTGACAAAATGGGAATATTGTAAATATCAAGCTTTACACAGGGGATGCTGTTACCAAGTTTAGAGCACTGAACTTGCCACTGCCTTACTGTTGTTACTCCATATGTGGTCCCTGTTGTTAGGCTATCTGCCTTCAACTTAGAGCTCTAACTTGGATGTGGTTCATGTATATTTTACAGAATTATACAAAAAAATTAAATGTTTGATAATTAAGACCAGGAAAGATATGGAATTAACCTTAGCATCCTCTTATCCAAGTCTGCTCATCTGGCAGATGAGGAGATGGAGGGTGCCCATGGGCACTCAGAGAAAGACAGGAGAGAAACTGCTAGTAACAGAGTGGGGGTGTGAGGATAGGTTTTGATGAACTTTGGATGCATGTGGAGATGGTTGATCCTTGGCCATGGGTGTGATTTTCAACGCTTTGACTTGCAATCCTAGGTGGTTCCTTAGTAATATGTTCTTCTATAGCCCCCAGCTACCTGATTCAAGGGTCAACATCCACAGGGTCCCCCAAAGCCTCTGACCAACTTGATAAACCCAATGATGCCAGAGCAAACAAGAGTGGTTAGTGGTTTCCTTCCCAGCCCTTCCTTCTACAACCCTCCTACCTCGCACAGATTCCAACCCCTCCCCTACACATATACCTTCTGGCTTAGTCCCACCCCTAACTCCCAACCCCTATGCCACCTCCCAGGATCAGTCCCCATCCCATCCTCACCTGGCCTCTAAGATCGGTCCCCACCCAAAGCAAGAATGATTAAAGAACAAACAAGGACGTTTGGTGAGCTCTCTATTCATGAAATTCTATGTAAGCAAATATTACCTGATTTGAATCCCCCACCCCCAAAGTCTTGCAAGATAATCACCATTACCCACCTTTTAAGATAAGGAAACTGAAGGTCAGAAAGATTAACCAAATTGTCCTGGTCACACAAGCTCACATGTGGCAGATCTGGGGATTAAACGACTTCTGAGTTCCAAGGCCAGAGAGTTTCTCGCCACCTGGAGCATCTGGTTTCCACATCAGGTCCTTCCACCTGAAGCCTTGACTCCACGTGCCACTTCTGATGCCACAGTCTTCACTTGTACCTGGGGCCTGAGTCTCCTGGGATTGACAGGGACTCTTTATCCCCACTCAGCCAGGAAGTTCTGTGACAAATAACAGACATCCTTATAGTCATTCGTCTATTTGGACTTTCTAACTTCCAGATTCTCTATTACTGCAAGACCCCTGCCAATGTCCCCTCTCTCTGTTACCCAGGTGACCTCCCTGTCTGTCACACATCCTTCTGGTTATATGATTTGCCTGCAGAAAGAAACTTCTCGCAGGGAGGCTCACCCTCGGGTGCTTTGCTTGCCTGCTGCTTGAAGTTGCTATTGACTTTGCCCCAGTCATGCCCAGACTAAGATTCTGCAACCAGGCCTCCTGGAGACACCCCAGATAGGAGCCCATTAGCACAGCTGTTATGAGAATAGACTTTGGAGTCATACTGACAGCTGGGATCTCTTGGGCAGTTTCCTCATCTGTGTCTCAGGTTCGCCCATCTGTGAAACAGAATGAGTACTGCCTCACAGGGTTATTATGAACATAAAATGAGTAAATGGTTGCAAGTGATTAGAACAGAGGCTGGCATGACTATATCATTACGTGGCTAGTGCAACATGCATGTTATTAAATGAAAGTAAATGCCTATACCCTCAAGTTTTAAAATCATAGACCATTAATTCAGTCCCAGACTTGGGGAAGCTCAAGGTTGGAGGGAGCTACCTCCTTCTCCACACAAGAGGACTTACAACTATCATTCCCAAGAGTGAGCAACTGAGATACCCATAGGGACGGAGAGTTCACTACCTTCTAGCAGACTATCTGGTGCTAAAACTTTAACTTGATTTGGGTTTGGTTTGATTCGACTCAGAGTTAAAAGCAGCCTGCTTGGGGCTTCCACCTACGGGCCTGAGACCCATGACTGCTCCTTCCACTTGGCAGCCCAGCTCCCATTCCATCTCACCCCTGCGGGCACTCTCAGGTATGCACCATGATTTACTGAAGCTTTCCTTGCTGGAGGTAATGCAAAACAGCCTGGTGCTGCTTCCCACACCTTTCCTCCCCAAAGCCCCCAGGCTGGCATAGCAGCATGCAGTATATGTAGACAGTTTACAGGGCCCAGGCGGAGATCGATGCAGGACCAAGTGATGGTGCCCAGGGGCAGAGTAGAAAGCGTGGGCACTGAGAAAAGCCTCCAGGCACATGTCTTTCCAACGATGAGACAGGGAGAGACTTTTTCAGAATCTGTCTTAACACAGGCAGGAGAGACAGGTGGGAGGCAGCTGGGAGGCACCAGAAAGCCTCTTGCCCTTTTGAAGGTCTGTGCTTTGGGTTAAGCACTGCCCTGTCCCCTATTCCTTTAGTCAATGCAAAAATTGATGGGAGGGGGCCTCCTTGGTGTTGCAAGGGTTAAGATGCAACCTATGAAGCTATCTGCAGCCACTGCAGCGTGAGTTGGATCTCCCCCCACCCACACCCACCCCCCGCTAGCCAGGGAACAACCCACATGGTGCAGCAGACCTCTCCTGTCTCACCGGCTGCTCCCCTCAGCAGTGTACTTCAGTCAGTCTGGCCTGTTCTGTTCACCACTCTGAATCTGGTGAATCCTCTCACCCCCACACCTCCCACACCTCTGGTATATACCCCAGCTCTTTAATGCATAAATAAATAAATCTTAAAAAAAAAAATTGGGCCTCCCTGATGGCGCAGGCAGTTGAGCACCGCACTGTGAAGCTGTCCGCAGTCTCTGCAGCACCGGTTCGATCCCAGCCGACCAGTGAGAATCCCACATGGCGAAGCAGACCTCTCCTGTCCCACCCGCTGCTCCCCTCAGCAGTGTATTTCAGTCAGTCTGCCTGTTCTGTTCCCCGCTCTGTCTCCAGTGAATCCTCTCATCCTCCCTCGAATCTAAACTGTACCTGTTCTTGTATAAAAATAAATAAATCTTAAAAAAAAAATAGATGGGAGGCAGAATAGGTAAAGCCTGTGTACTTTAGGCTGAGTGAAACAATGTTTTCGGAGGGTAAGTGACAGGGTCTGCTTTGTGGGGAGAAGGAAGGTCCTGGAAAATAAAAGAAAGGGCAAAGACCCTCTACGTCTCACTTGCTTGGATGGTTGAATAAAGGTACTGCTCTTAACCATTGATCTAAATGAATATATTCATCTCTACAACAGCACAATGAGGTAGATACAAATAAGGAAATGAGGGCACAGAGAAGCCACACAGCATGTCTACAGTCAGACAACTAGGAGCAAGCAGAGTTAGAAACATAACTTATGTCTGGCTTTGTGTTAAGTCCTTCCTACAGTGTTGAATGACCAGACCTCACTGCCTCCACAGTATTAGCCACATGGAGAGCCCCACATCAGGCAGGGAAGCTTCCCTTTCTCGCTCTCTCTCTCTCTCTCTCTCTCTCTGACATACACACACACACACACACACACACACACACACACACACGCAATGCACATGTGCATGCACACCCATAGACTCACAGAGCCTACCCAACCAACACCCAAGGACCGAGAGCTGGCCTCAGCACTTGGGAGAGCAGCCTCTCAACAGAGTCCGGGCATCAGGACTATGGAGCCAGACCACCTGTCCAACCCTGGCTCGGCTTCTGAGAGCTTGTGACCTCTCTCAGCCACAGCTTCCTCATCTAAAATGACGCTTACAGTGCCTGCCTCACTGAATTTGGGCAATGATGAAATGAGTTACTACATGTAAGGCACTGAGGACAGTGAGTAGCTGTGTGTCACATATATCCAAGCCAGCAGAGAGCTGATAGGCCATGAGAAGAATCCCCTCCAGCTCCATTCACGTCATCACAAATGGTAGGGTTTTATCTTTTTGACAGCTGCATAGTATGTTATCATGTACATATATAGACCACATTTACTTTGTCCAGCCAGTCACGAATGGGCACTGGGATTGTTTTCATGAGTTTATTGAAGTTTGAAACTATACTCCTAAAACTTGTGTTGTAAACCAATCATGCTTCAATTCTGGGGGAGGAGGGACTTTAGAGAACTATAAAAAAAAAACTGGGTTCTTCCATTAACTATAATGCTGAGGCAGGGGGTGAGGAGAAGAGGGAGAGAGAGATAGACACTGTGGTATGCAGTGTCTATTTAATATGCAGCGGGTATTGGATTTTCCCTCTTTCTTAGATACTTTGGGACCCACTGATTTATTACCAAACATCTGGATTCCTGATTTCCATTGCACCATGGAAAGAGGCTGACAGCAACCTATATGTTCACTTCTGTCCAGCTCATCAAATGTTCACTGGGAACCTGCCATGGACCCCAGGGAGACAGGAAGACAAATTCCATATGGCCCTTACCCTCAAATAGTTTACAGTCTAGATAAGGAGATAAGGTGTAAACAAATAGCTCTAATATAAAGAAGATGTGATCATTGCTGGATTAAAGATTCAAACAAAATGCCACAGAAACCCAGGAAGGGAAATGTGGCAAGAACACTAAGAAGTATGTACTTGCTTTTTATAAAACAATCTGGTGGTAATCATCCACAGCCTTAAAGACGCTCACAATCTTTGACCCAGAAATTTCACTTCTAAGGATCTATTTTGAGGACATAACCAGAAGCATGCATAGATTTATGTGCAAAGACATATTTATGTCCTTTATTATAAAGAACATGGAAAACAAAGCATATGTATAATAATCATACTACAGGTAAGAGGATGGGGAGTATTTCAAATAGAGACAAGGGACTGTGAAAAGACTTTTGCAGGGCAGCAGCTCCAAGCACTGAAGGAAGGACAATGAGAGAGAGACAGAGAGAGAGAGAGAGAGAGAGAGAGAGAGAGAAAAGAGACCAGAGGAGAATGAAGGCCAAACCATGTGAAACTTGTAGGCTGCAGTTAGCATTCTGCTCTCCCTTGCTTGCCCTAAGGACCACAGGAAAGAAGACTTTGCCATATTTTACATGGAAGGGTAGCAGGATCACATTTGGGTTTCCAAAAGAGCTTCTGAGGTCCTCCCTGGTGGTGCAAGGGGTTAAACACTGCACTATGAAGCAATTTGAAGCCTCTGCAGCATGAGTTCGATCCCCGGCCGGCCAGGGAGCAACCCACATGGTGCAGCAGACCTCTCCTGTCTCCCCCACTGCTCCCCTCAGCAGTGTATTTCTGCCCGTTCTGTTCCTCACTCTGTCTCTGGTGAATCCTCTCAACCCCTGCATCTCTGGCCTGTACCCCAGCTCTTATAGGCATAAATAAATAATCTTTTAAAAAAATTTTAAAAAAGAGCTTCTGATTGTAGTTTGGAGAATGCATGCCACGTGCAGGAGCCAGTCTGAGTGCTTTTTACCTGTGTTCGCTTATTTAACCCTCCCCACTATATGAGATAGGGAAGCTTAGACTAAGTGAAGTCAAGTAATTTGCTTGAGGTTGCACAGCAGTAAGAGGTGGAGCCAGCAGTCTGTGCCAAAGAACTTAGTCATATGCTAAGATTGAAGTACTTATGTGATATAGACAGACCAGTTAGGTGTCCTTGCAGTAACTCAAGGGAGAGGATGGAAGAGGATGGGAGAGGATGGAAGAGGATGGGAGAGAATGGAAGCTTAGAGAGAAGTGGACTGTGAGATAAGGAGAGAGGTATTATTAGTAAAACTTGTGATAATTGAGGGTGATAAGGGGTGGGGAGGGGAGCCAGAGGGTAAAGATGGGTCAAGATAACTCCTAGGCTTCTGGCTTGCCCTGCTCTGAGAAAAGGAGCAGAGTATTAAGTACATGTACAAACATACTATATACACACACACATATGGACCATGTGTGCACACTAGGCAGAGACAGAGAAAGAGAAAATGGATGCACACAAAATAACAAGTGTCTCTCTTTGAGTAGAGGGCTAATGGGTTACTTTTATTCCTCTTTTATGCATGTGTACATTTTAAAAATTTCTTTCAATCAATGTATATTATTTCCATAATCAAAGTAAAATCAGTTATACCTCCAATATTTTCATCAATGCAAGCACAGTGACCTGGGTGTGCCACACACATGCAGACTAGCAGGCATCCCCTGCAGGCGCCTTCGTGGAGTGAAGTGTCTGACATCAGGCTGTCCATCCCAGGCAGGAAATGACAAGCAACCTTCTACAGCCTCCTGGGCTTGCCCTCCTCAAAGGCCAAGCTCCTCGAGAGGAGCAACCAGACCTCTCTGAGAGATCTTGTCTTCCTGCACTGCAGAGCGAGAAGCATGCTTCCAGCAGAATCTGGAACTAGCCACCCAGAGGGTGAACGAGGAACGAATCCTCCAGTGGCCCCACAGTGCATGGTGGGGTCCCACTGGCCACTACATATCCTGCCAACCCCCTGGTAGGTTTCCTGTCCCGGTAGGATGTTGCATTTATCTTCCTTACAGTCCAGGTGTAGGCCAGAGGGTAAATCCTACAGAAAAAGGTTGGGAAAAACAGGCACAGAGTCCCTAACTAAACCCCATTAAGAACAAAGTTAAGGTTCAGAGGATAGCATCTACAACAGAGAGACTCCAACAAGGCAGGAGACTCTGGCCAAACAATCAGGAGCCAGGGGCTCAGTCTCGGTGTGAGCCAGGAGGTACCCACATTATCCGGGTAGCAAAGTATACTCCCTGAGGTTGGTGGGAACATGCTAAAGAAGTAGGGGTTCAGGTGACCCCAGCAAGAAATTATCCGTCTCTCCTGCCAGAGACTTCTCCAAGACACCAGCTACCTGCATTGTCTTTGGAGGGGCCCCTTCGGGTTTCTGGAAAGAGCAGTGGCAGATTCAGAGTCAGCACACCTCAGTTCAAATCCAGGTTCTGTTACAGGTTTAAAAATGGTTATCATGGCAACGGACTCATAGGGTTACTGGGAGGCCACATGACAGTGAGTGGGCGCCACTATGCCTGGCATGCAGAGTCACACAGTATAGGGTTGTGTCTACTGGAGGTGGTGGCTGGGAAATGCCTTCCAGGGGCTATTCCTGAGACCAAAGGATGTGCACACTACACACACATGCACACACACACACACACACACACACCATATGTGTCAACATTCACATTAATAGTTAATGACATAAACCGAATCATAACCACTTAGATACACACAAGCATGCACAACCTGTTTACTCACAAACATTCTTATAGTCACAGTTAATTATATACATAACTTGGGGGCAATTTGCAACTTACAGAGTGGCTTTTCCCTGAACCTTATCTCATTTGATAATCAAAAATTACACCATGAGGTAGATAAGCTAATTGTTATTATCTAGTTTTTACAGACAGTAAAACTGAGTTTCACATGACAGAAAGTCTCCAAAGACGTCGTTAGTAAGAGACAGTGTTAGATCTAAACTCAGTTCCACACTGTATGCTTATTCACTCTGCCACACATCCTCCCAGGACTTAGAAACTCTCCCACATCCTAATCATCAGCGATGCCCTCATGGTTCTCCAATTGTTTTCTCTGTGTTTTCAAGTATGACAGCAAAGGTCGTGCAGTCATCCAAACATGGTTTTGATTCCCATCTCCCTGTTGCAAGCTGTGTGGCCTTGGGTAAGTTGCTTAATGTCTCTGGTCTCATTCTCCTAGCTATAAAAGGGGGATAATAACAGACCATACCTCACAGGTGTGAAAGCTAAATGTAAGAAACATGCCTGACACAGAGGAAAAGTTTAACCAAAGTTACTTTTGAACAGTTCGATTTTTCTAACACATGCTAGCTCATGGAGTATTGGACATACTCTTTTGAGAACCTCCTAGAGCATAGAGCTGGACACAACCAAGCCATTTGTTGACTATATAAAGATGAGTCTCAGCTCAGTCACGAGCTCGCTGTGGGACTCTAGGTGAACTGTTTCACCTCTCTGGACCCTGCCTCTCTGATCTGGTAGTGTTCTGGGGCAGAGCGGATTGACAAATTCCATTCACAATAGTAGCAAAGGGGCGTGGCCAAGTGCACCAGAGGGAGTCATCTGGTTCGAATCCCCAGCTCCACCTTGAGCAAATCACACACCCTCCAGAAGCATTCATTTCTTCATCAGTAAAATGAGAGTGACAACACTGACTTCATGGTGCTCTTGTAATGATTAAATGGTACAAGGTGTGCAAAATTCCTGGCACATGATGAACATGCAATGAATGCCATTGTAGTGGAGATGGTTGTTATTTGATTATTGTTGTTACTATTAAGCTTCTGGCTTGTCCAGCCAGGAGCCCTGAGCAGGCAAGATACACGCCCAGGGTGACATGGATCCTGTCTAGGTTAAAATCACAGCCCCCCTCTCTCTGGGACTTCCCCACCTGCCCAAGGCCCCCATCCAAAGAGCAGACCAGCCCAGCAGGAGACTAGCAACTTTCTGGAGTTCCTGGTAGAGGCAGGCTGCTCAGCAGCCAGCTCTGTTAAAGCGCTGTCTGCACCACCACCCCCACCGCTGCCAGGAGGACTAGGTGATGCTGAGACCCTCCAGGGGAGGGCCTGGGTAGAGGAGGGAGAAGAGAGAATCTTGGGGCCGAGGAGAGGAGGAGGCAGCAAGGAGTTGAATGTTAACCTTTTTCTCTGCTCTGACCTCCCCTGAGGCCATGCTGCAGCCAACTCCAGTCTGGCCACTTGCCAACCCTCAAGTGTTGCCTTTAGGTTGGGGAACTCAGCCGCTCCAAGGTGCTGACCTTCCTGCCAGGGCCACAGCAAACACCTGTCACAGGCTTGAGTGTCAATGACAGGTCCTAGTGAGCGGCATTAAGGTTAACATGTGCATTAGTGTGCTCTGCCCTTCAGAGGTCAGGGGGCCCATTCAAGCGGCCCATTTAAGAGGCAGCTGGAGGAGGGGGCCACTGCCACCCTTCAGTCCAAGCAGGTGGCTGTATTACTAGTGCTAAAGTCCTCCCCAGTCATCCATGTAATTGAAGTAACTTAGGGGATTTTCTCTCCCTCACCCCAGAGCAGGAGGAAGAGGAGGGAGTGAGAGGAAGCCACATTTGTCTTAAGCAGGTCCTGCTGGCTTGCTGCTGGGAAGGTGTGCTCTCTCTATGCTTGGGGGTTACAGGAGAGGGTCAAGGGTCACTGATGCGATACTGTAGCTCCCAGAAGTCTTCTTCCATTAACTGTGAATGAAGCCTGAATATCGTATGAGTTTAAAACCACCCTCTTCTTCCTTAAGTTCCCAGGACCAGCTAACCCCTCTCCCTACTATCCTTGGATGGACCTCCTCTCTTCGTTTCTTCCTGTTCAATTTCCAGGCCTTTTAATCCTCACAGCAACATCCTCCCCTGACCACCCACAGAGAGCCCACCTATCTCCACCTTTAGACCCTGAGATCCCTCATCACTCTGAGAGAACAGAAGAGATTTGAACCAAAGTCCTCCCCGAAGCAGAAATCACCAAAATCAAGACTAAGACTTTTAAATGAGGACAAGTACTGAGCAGAAGGTCAGGTTGGTAATTGCCAGGTGCCACAAAGGATTTTCAGAAACAAGGAAGGATTGCTTTCCTTCTGGTCATTTAACCATCAGGAAAAGTACAGAAAGGATCCACTTCATCCCAGAAACAGTACTAGGTATTGGGAGGCCAAAAAACAGTCCCTGATAAAGAAACTGAAAGATAGCTAGGTAGATAAGGAGTATATTCAGGATCCTTGCTGCAAATAAAAAGGTGAAAGATGCCAAAACTTATATATAGGTAAATAGCCATGGGACCAAAAGGAAGGGAGAGAACATTAGCCTCAGGGAGAAGGAGGGAGGGGTTCTTGGAGGAGGCGGCATTTGCATCTTGAAGGATGAAAAGATCAGGATGTCAGGCAATGGGGACCTTACAAGGTGGAAAAAAAAGAGAATGCAAGCACTTTTAGAGGGTGATGTGACAAGGTGTTCCTGACCACAGCTTGCCCTGAGTGTGCCAAGCTATGACCTAGAAGTCAGGAGGAGTTATTACAAAGATAGCTGCCCCATATCTAGAAAAATGAAACAGGTGTCCCTGAGAAAAAAGTCCTGATGCTGATTTTTAGGGGTCTGCGCATGTGATACATAGTGGGTGGTGTTATTATTGTAAAAGATGTCAGGAATAAACCACAGGCCTCTCCACAGATGCCAGGGCCAGATGGGAAGACTAGCAGTATTTTGACCTCACTTGCACCCTGTGTCCCAAAATTTTCCCAAAGCCTGCCCCCAGAAAGTCAGACACCAAGTGCTTTCACCAGCAAAGCAGAAAAGGGGAACCAGAGTTTAAACAGCACCCTCTATCTCCCACCAGGGCAGTTTTATTACTCACCCACATATTATTTCCCCTCCTTCTCACAGGCCTCCAAATCACCATGAGGTCTTTTTCCAGATGTGGAAACTGAGACCCTGTTGCGCAGCTTTGACCAAAACGGAAACAGGGGTAGTGGTGATGGTGATGAGGAGTATTTACCCTGGCTAAGTACTAGCTACATGCTGAGGCCAGGAGCTCTGGTGACCCTCACCTCATTATAATCTCCATTTTACAGATGAGAAAAGTCAGAGAGGTTAGAGAATTGCCCCAAGTCACACAGTGAGTTAAGAGGTAGAAACAACCAGTAAATCACCCCTTTTTAACCTAACACACCAAAGACGGTTTGTAACTACTAAGCCCAGTCCAAATGGCCTTAAAGGCTGGATCAAGGCTGGGGGAAGAAGACAGGAAGGAGTGTCCTCACCAGTGAAGCCTGGAGGGGTGACTGGAGAGACCCATATTTCAGGGATCCACTTGTGTGTCTTTGCAGAAGAGAGAAGTCCCTTAGGGCTGACAGGGAAGAAAGTCCCAGGGTTTAACCCTGAATGTGGCCTGAACCCACATTCCAGCCTGGGAGAGCTATGAGAGGAGAAAGAAATCAAAGCAATAAAACTTCCCCTCCACCTGGAGCAGGTAACCAGGGAGGAAATGAGGCCAACAGCAGTGTATCCCTTGATCCATATTTCATAGGAGAGACCATAACAATTGGACATGTCACTCCTGAAAACCAGAAACTCAAAGCAATTTTAGATGAACTTTCAGAATGATGAAACAAATGGCCATGTTCGTGTTATACTCCAAATAAATCACACCAAAATGATAGCTGTAATCCCCAAAAGTACACAGAGAATTGATTTTACTATGACACTTATCATGATGAACGGGCACACCCCTGGACAGGCCCATCTTAAGTGGCTGCTGCTTAAACCCTGCCCTCCCAGGCCCAGTCCCCCTCCTGGGCATGGTCCCTGGCTGCTCTCAGAGCCCTGGCATGCAAAGCTTGGCTCATGAAGTTGAACTGAGACCTGCCCAGGTCATACTTTGAGGGTCACCTGAAGCTTCCACAGCACTGGGTGAGTCCATGGGCAACAGAGAGGGATGTAATGGACCAAGCTCCTATCTGAAATAGAAATGGGCCTGGCTGGCTGTGGTGTCTGGGAGAAGGGAGAAAATATCCAGCATTTTCTTGGTTGACTACTCAATCTTCACTACCTGAGAGCTGGGTATCATTCCATACTCCCCTTTTCAGATGAATTAATTGAGGCTTAGCAAGGCCAATTTACCCAGCAATTTGAATAAAGGTCTTAGTGGTGTCAAATGGAGTCTCTTCCCAGTGTGTCCTGCTGCCACTTGTGGTGCTAAATCTTGCCCAAATCTAGGCAAGCTTTGATTCATTCACTCATTCACAGGTCAGCAAGTATTCCTGGAGTGTCGTGGGGAGCCAGTCTCTGCTTCACAATACTCACCACTAAGTAGAGGGCTTGACACAAATGATTGAAAATTGCAAAGGAGAAGCAGGCTTTCAAGGAATATCATGCTGGCCCATCTTAGCAGGGAGCTGCCTGATTCAGGGTATGCAGAGCAGTCTTGCTCCTGGGAGGTGACACTAAGCTGGGAGGCCAGGGATGAGATGGTATCAGTCAAGCAAAAGGGGGAGAGCCCAGTGGGACCAGGTCTGGAGGTAGCCGGTGACTGCAACCGAAAAGGGGGTGAGGCAGGCAGCTGTCTGAGCAGGGCAGGAGGGCAAACTGACACATTAAGGAGCCTATCCCCGTTATGATGCTCTGGAAAACCACTGCCAGGATTCAGCAGGAGGATAGGATCAGATTAGTGTTTCAAGAGCCCACTCCAGTACCTACTCAGAGATCCTGCTGAGCTTAGTCAGGTCACAGGGAGACTGAGCTTGTTTTCAGATGGGCAGCTAAGAAGGTATAAGGTCCCATACAGGAACATGTACATTCTGCTAACCGGAGGCCAGGACTCTATCACTCACCATCAAAGCCTGCTGTAAGACAGAGAGAGCAAGGAGTAGATAGAACACGTTCTGTAAAATAGGCTATAAAAATCAACTCAGAACAAAATCAAAGAGAGTTTATGAAAATAAAAATAGATGATGTTTCAGAATTAATGTCATAAACAAAATCTCTAGCTCTATATTGTCATGTGTTTTACACCTCCAACCTCAGGGCTAAGATAACTTTAGCTTTTTGTTTTTTGTTTTTTGTCAGGGTTCTGTGGGTCTTTTTCTGATTCATTTTGTTTTTTGTCATCTGTCTTTTGATTCCTTAATGCAACTAGTACAACCTCATTTCTGCTTCTTACTAGCTTTGTGACTTTGGGCAAAAGCCTTGACTTCTTTGAACTTTAATCTTTCCTTTGGCTCTAAAATGTGATGATCCTATGACACCCAGAGATTCTGTAAGAAACAAACACTTTTATATCAGACAGTGACTGCTTGTCAAATTCAAGCCGTGGGAATTTATGATCATTCAACTCAGAGAGCAAATAACGGGAAAGACCTTCTAGCCCCCCAAGACCCCCAGCATAGGCCTGCTGGGCTGCAGAGTCTGACTCAGGGGAGAAGACATACTCTTAAGGCAACATCCATGACAACTTGCCCCACGTATCCAAAGATGAGGATTCATGGGGCAGTGATCAAAATCCAGAAATCCCAAAGTTATAAAAGGACAAAAAAAATGGGAATTAGATAATTAGCTCCCAAAAAGATTCTTCTCTCTTGCATTCTCCAAGGCAAACACTTAGTGAACCAAACTAGAAAGAAGAGAAATTTTAGTAATGTCATTCACCTGCCCAAACAAATTGAGAGAACAACAGTAACCCCAGTACAACTTAGCAAAGCCTAGATACAAGCTCCTACCAGATATGTTCAAACCTGTAAATTTCACACTTAAGTAGTAAAGGATGAAAGCAGATTTAAGGGGAAAAAAGTCATTTTCCCCAGGAGAGAGGAAAGTCAATCCCCAGGAGCTTGTCTTGAATACTTTTACAATCAAGTTAATACATACCAACACTGATGGAGGTATAAACCCTTCTCATGCTTCTAGCTCTTGTGCAAATATAAAATAAAAACACAATAATAGAATAACTACAATTAAAAGCACCAAACCAATAAAATTCATATTAATGATGTTCATTTATTGTGATGGATAGTGAATGACTTGCAGAAACTGAGTGTCTGGTGTTGGGCTTACTAGCGGAAAAATATCCTTGCTTTAGCATTCACTCATTGTCCAGTTCATTTCCTTGGACTTTAACATGATGGACCATCATTTAATCCAGAGGTCAGCAACCATTTCTTGTAAAAGGTCAGGCTGTAAATATTTTAGACTTTTTGGACCATAGGGGCTCAGTCACAAACTACTCAACTCTATCGTTGTAGAATGAAATCAGCCTTAGACAATGGATGGGCCTGGCTGCATTCCAATAAAACTTTATTTACGAAAACAGGTGCCAGGCAGGATTTGGCCCAAGGGCCATAGTTTGCTGACTCCTGATTTCATCCATCATCTTTATTATGTCATCATTTGGCCTTTTGTCTTTTAACAACGAATTTTGCTTTTAACCATTGATTTATTATTTTTATGAATGAGTCAGTACAATAATTCACTCCAAAATTCAGGCTTTAAAATTTAAAAGAAAATTTTCTTGCCTAGTTACTACTTACTCATTGCTAAAGAACTAGTAAGTGAGATAGAAAGCAAGCAGGATTTGAGCAACACACCCTCTCAAGTGGGAGTGGAGACCTGTGTTCTGTGTGCAAATTGTTCCTGGACTATGTGGCTGTCAGTTGTCTCATTTCTTTTCTCTGAAACATCAACAGAATACCAGACTGTCCTTTTACCTTCATTGGACATGGACATGTTATTTAAGATTGTCAGTCTCTGCCTTTTTCTCTTTGTTATACCATTCAGTCATTCAAACAAACAAACTACAAAGAAAAATCTTGAGCCTGCCCAAATTTCAGGCACTGTTCTGGGCACTAGGTAGGAATCTTAAGTGAAAAAAGAAAGAGAAACAGACCAAAAATCCCACCTTGACAGATCTTACATTCAGATTGGAGGGTATGACATGGAAGAACCTAAAATATAAACAACATATTAACACCTCAGTTGTGCTGTGCTCATGAAATCAAGTCTTTAATAAACAATCTAAGAACCCGGCCTCTTCAACACATTAAAATGATCTCCACTTGTAAAATATCATCCTAAAGAGAAGTGTCATGTTTTCAGCATGTACAGTTCAATGATACAAATAGGAAATGTTTATTTGGTTTGACCACTAGGACAGGTCAACCTAGGCTGGTTTGCCAGCCTCATGCTATCACTTTGGGGGCTCCCAGGACACCACTGGGGTCCAAACATAAATGCACCAAAATGAAAGAGCACCACTGCCTGGTATGCGCAGAGGTCCTAGACTCTGCTGCAGTGTTGCCCAGACCTCCGTCTCTGTCACAGCCCTCACCGTGGTCCTTGGAGAAAAAGCAGGCCTAGTGGTCTTGGAAAACAAGCAGGCCTAGTGGTCTTGGTGGTACCGGTTCTGCCCCTGCAGACTGTGGAAGTGGCCTGGGGAGTCTCCGTTCCCTGTATGTAAATCTGGAATGACAGGAATGCCTCGCCTGTCTCCCTTAGAGGATTCTTACAAGAACCAAATGAGATAAAGTACAAGAGTTTTGAAAGCTAACCTGCTAAGAGCAGGTGTGGCCCCAGGAAAAATAAAAACCCAGAAGCCTCCAGAGCGGTCAGGTTTGTATTGATATCCAACTTAACCCCAAGCACCTGCAACCACTGACCTAGTCTGCTACCCAAACTGTCCTCACCTTTGGCCAACCAGGTATAAAAGTGACCTGTCAGCATGATGCAGCTGTGTTGTTACAATTGCTACTGTTACATTATCATTATAACTGCTGATATCACTATAATTTTAGTGTGTTAGAAGAACTTTAGGTTCAGATTTCTCAGGTGCCCACATAGCTGAATCCTCTTAACAAAAGGGAGACCCTTATCTGTCTTCACTTTCAACTTAACTTCCTGAACATAATTCATTACCAGCCCCAAGATTTCTCATTTTTCTGACAAAACCTTCCTTAGACTGAAAATAGATATTTTCCCTATTATCTTTTGCTTTAATCCATTTCAAAAGCTCATTGTCTATTGCATTCTCCTTGTAGTTGGGGAGAAGAAAAGAGCAAAACAAAACAAAACTCCATAATACTGCCGACTAAATTCTGCAGGATTATGGAGCTGAAAATGAATGAATATTCATGTTTGTTCCACGTGAATATGCAGGAAGCCCTCTTTCCTTACAACACTCAAGCTGTGCTCTGCACACACACCCTCATCCTGATCAGTGGGCATACACTCAAACCCTGTTCTGTGAGAGCCCAGAATCAGAACAGACGAAGTGTCACCACCCACTATGCCCTCAGTACCCGGATGGCACTGTGCTAAAGCCTCAGCATCCTCCAGGGCAGCCTACTGAACGCCCTCTGGGGGGCAAGCCCTCCTCTGCTGTATGTACACCCATAGGGACACAAACTTGTAGACTTCTTCTCTATTCTCTCCAATTGTCTCTTCGGCCCCAGAGTCTCTGATCACAGAGCAGTTATTCTCAATCAAAGGCTGCTGGAGGAGTGCCTCACAAGTGCCCAGGGCAATAGCCTGAGGTGCACAGAGCCTAATAATAAGGTAGTTCCCTGGAGGAAGAAAATATCATCCTCCACGCTCCCCACCTCCTAGTCATTGGGCACCCCACTCCCAGGGGGAAGCTCAAGTCAGACTGCCCCAAGAGAATAAGTCCCCTAGGATGACAACATTTTCAATTTACTCTCTGATTCTTTTCTTTAATATGTGTGTTGTGTGCTTTTCCCTTTGTCAAAAGAGCCCAAGTCTTTCATTTTGCCTTTTATTTGTCTTGCTGCCGGTACAGTGAAAATGTATTGGCTTTTCAGTTAGTGATTACACATCATCACATACCCAATTTATAACACCATGCCCCAAAGAACAGATGTAATAAAGCAAGGGCAGGAAGTAGCAACCTTATAAAACAGAGCTGCCGACTCAAAGGTCTTTGCATGTGTGCAGGAAAGAAAACAGTGCCTGCACAAGGCCTGGGCACTGGTATTTTGCAAATGATTGCAGATGTTATGGACACAGTTCCACAGCCAGTTTCCTAGCCCAAGGACACACGGTCTTTGGACACAGTGCACCTTGGGGAAGGACAGCATCCACTGAATCATTGAATCCAACCCAAAATAGGTCCAGGACCAACCAGCCTCCCAAAGTTCAGGAAGTCTGGGCTGGGAGGTCAGTTCACCTCCCCATAGTGTGCAGTTCTATGCAGTTGTTCCAGAAGTTCTCTGGGTCTCAGACATTAAATCAAGCCTTTGATGGCATTTGCTAGTGAGACTTCCCAGGGTCCTTTTCAGAGCCCCCCAGATTGCAGGCAGGATCTCTAAGATCCCAGTACAAGTATCCTGGGTTCCATGACCATATGAACTGCAATTATATCAACAGTTTCTAATTTTTCTCTTTTGTTCTGTATAGCTATATGTAATTTATTTGTATGTGGCGTAATTCAGAAGAGTCTTATCAAAGGAAAGACCTTCGTTTCAAGCTCAGGGCTAACACTCTCACCTTGGGGCCATCCCTTCCCTCTCTAGCAGCCTTTCCCTTCACTCAGAGTGGCCTTGGGCCCAATCTCAAGGGCGAGGTGTGGAATCCCATCTTCCTCCTGGCCCAGACCTACTTGGCTGATATATTTTGCCTTTAGGCCCAGAAGCCCAGATTCCTATGGGAAACAGTACAAACCTCCCTGGACAGTAGGTCAGAGGACACCACAGACCAAAACATCAACACCCTGTGCTGTTCCTTCTCTTTTGTCTCCAGAGTGACTGCTCACATTTTTCTCTCACACAAAGCTCAGGCCTTCCCAGAGTCCCCCCCTGCTGTCAGCCTGTGTGAGAAGAGGTCTCTCTTTTTTTTTCCTTTTTTTTAATTATTTAAATTTTATTTTTACATTCCCCTTACAATTACAACCCCCTTATTTTGACCCCAAGCCCTCCTTTCCCCGCCCCCCACCCCCCATAGAGTATCTCTGGTTCATAGTTGTTTGTTGATTTGGGTATTTTCTTTCTTATAGTTATTCTTTTTCCTGGTCCCTTATTTAAGTTTTCTAGATTCCTGCTATAAGTGAGACCATCCAGTATTTTTCTTTTTCTTTCTGGCTTATTTCGCTGAGCATGATCCCTTCCAGCGTCATCCATGTTGCTGCAAATTGCATGTGTTTATCTTTTTTGAATGCTGAGTAATATTCCATGGTGTATATGTACCACATCTTCTTGATCCAGTCATCTATTTTTGGGCATTTGGGTTGTTTCCCAAGCTTAGCTATTGTAAACAGTGCTGCTATAAACATAGGGGTGCAGGTGTTCTTTGGGATTGATGTTTCTGTGTCCTTTGGGGAAATACCTAGGAGTGGAATTGCTGGATCATATGGAAGCTCTATGTTTAGTAGGTCCAGAAATCTCCACACAGCTCTCCATAGTGGTTGGACCAGTTTGCACTCCCACCAACAGTGCAGGAGAGTTCCTTTTTCTCCACAAGAAGAGGTCTCTCTTTCCCTCTCCTAGCCATTCCTCTTCCTTCCTCCTTCCCTTCTGGGTTCTTCTCTATCCCAGACCCCTCCACACATAGTCACGCACTGTCACACAGCCACACAGACACACCCACTCACACACACACACAGACAAATACCCTCAGGTGCTCACACACTTGTATAAACACACTCACATTCCCACATTCATACTCCTGCATACTCACAACACATACACACACACAAACACACAAACACACACTCACAATGATCACACACACACAGAGAATCCTTTTCCAAGGATTCCTCCCAAACTGATCTCAGAATTTAAACTTTGCCCCACACTCTTTTCTACTTTATTATAGTCTAATTATTTTATGTGTATTAATCACACATACTTCCCCCAACTCTGCCCCCAAACCCTAAGAGGGCAAACCAACAGCATATGTTTCCTCCATCCCTCTCTCCAGTATTAAGCTAAGAACAAAACTGAAGGCAAGAGCTCAGCAAAATTTTACAATCACTGAGCTGAATGAGGTCTTGGGGATCACCAAGCCTCCAGTCTCCCCACTCCAGACTGGAAAGCCTGATGGGTGCACACGTGCATGCCTGCTCTGACGGCTGATGCACCGATTGGCATGGTCAGAATAACAGTTTGTGGGTGCCAGGGTCATGCTGTGGTTGCTGTCCTCTACTCGGCACTGTGGTGCAGTGCTGGGATCCAGGACCCGGCCACTGCTCCCCAATTCCAACACCAGCTCTGGGAAGATCACAGGAAGTCACAGTCAGAACTCTGACCTGATGTCAGAGCGACTTCCAAGGCTCGCTCTGCCACTTCCTCTGTGATCATTAGCAAGTTCCTCTAAACCTCAGTTCTTGGTATAAAATGGGAACAGCATCTATTGTGTCAGCCTCTATGAGCATTAAATAAGATAGAGCAGAAAGAGCATTCAACACAGGCCCTGGCACACAACAGGGGTGCTTGATGAGCCCCTGATTACTAGCATCTGAGTTAAAAAACAAAAGGTAACACCTGTTACCTGTGACTATCTACCATTCTAAGCTCAGTTTTTTTGCCTTGTTTTGGGTTGGCTAGTTTTCTCATTGGCAAAATGAAAATCATAAAAACTGCCTCACTGGGCTGCTTTGAAAGTTGCACCTGGGCAGTGCCCAGCACCATCACCTGTATCCGTGTCTACCACTTAGTAGACATGCCATGCAAGGCAGTAATTGCCATGATCTAGAAAGTGGTGACATCTACCTGGGTATGTGCTGAGGCCCCCACCAGCTCCTGCCACCTCTGCGCTGTGTCCCACTTAAATCCAGGCAGGTTCTTCTAGGACAAAAATCTCAAAAATGCCCTCCCTGAACTTGGTGAACACACCTGAGGGGAGAAGTCATATATTGTCCAAAAATTAACAATGATATAAGAAAAAGTACTAAAATTTTTCAAAAACACATGCCCCCCTCCCCTCCGGCCAAGGCACCTGGAGAGTAGCTGCTTTTCTAGATCTCAAAGCACTTTCAGTGTTTGTGGTCATTCATTTCTCCCACGCTTTTTGTAAACCAGATGCCTACTTGACCCTGTAATTATAGAATGGGAGCCTCATCCTCTTTCACAGCCTAGAGAAACAGAGCCATTATTACCTTCACACGCCCTGAGAAGGTTAAGGGAGGGCCAGAGAAGTAGCAAAGGTGGCCACAGTGGGACCCCATCGGGGCACTTCATCCAATAAGCTCTTAATGGCAAAAGGTTCAAGTGCCCTTGTCCTTAGAGGGCAGATGCTTGGGGATTGAGAATCAGAAATGGCATTTCAGGGAAACTCCAGAACAGACCCGTGTCATACTTTGAGACGCTCAGTGAACAGCTTATTCACTTGTATCTTAATTTTAAACTTTTTTCTGACTAGAAAGTCATCATAAAAAATACAGAAAGGCATATATAAACCACGAGATACGCACCTATGTGTCTACTGCTAACTATTTTTGCATGTTTATCCTAACGATGTTGAGATCTGCCATATGAGAATTTTTACATCTGTTTTCCTGTTACTGTTACATATTATTATACAATTAATTCCTCATATCATTAACAACCTCTTTAATGACATCATCTTCAATGACTCCAGAAACACTCCCTCATTTGGAGACCACTAATTTATGAACCATTCTCCTACTCGTGGACATGTAGGTTGTAACCAATGTTTAACCTCAACACCTTCTGAAGCATATGAAGCATGATGCTCTCGACCAGAGCTTTGAATCTGCTGTCCCCTTCCCAGCTCCACATCCCACATCTACAGTTACAGGGTGAAGGTCAGAAAGTTGCCCTCTGCAGCCTCCTCACTCACATATCCAGAATTAAGATTTCAGTGGCTAAAGACCATCACTGTTATTCTCACAGACGTAATTTAGTCAATAAGATAGGTGATCTAAATTGTAGGGGAATCAATTTTTACTAGAATTCTATAAAGTTTATTGAACAAAATACAACCCATAAATCTTTCCTTTTCTTTTTTTCTTACCTTTGATCTGGACGCTCCTAGTCCAGACTCTTTTGATTGTAAAGATCAGAAACCCACTCAAATGATATTGAATAAAGTTAGGGTTACTGCAAGGATACACAGTATCCCCAAGAAACCAAGAAACATTGAATTGGGCCTCATGCATGATTTCTCTGCTCTTCGTTGGGGCCCCTCTCATCCCTGCTCCCCAACCAACTTCTCTGAGTCTCGGTCCCTTATACGTCCAGCAAGCACGTGGTCCCAAGATGGCTCTCTGGCCCTAGCTCTACATGGCAACATCAGTGAGCAACAGCCTTCTGATCCCTGGTTTATATTCCCCAAAGAAGGAACTTTTTGTCCAATCCACATAAGCCACTGATTGTTCTCCGGCCAGCAAACAATCAGGCTACTCCTGTCTTCCATGTCAACACCTGACCCAATTGGCTGTGACAGAGGAAGACAGAGACACTCTCTTGGGCCCTGTTCACTCAGCAAGACCTTGGAAGGACGGAAGAGTCCCTGAAAAAGGAGTTTAGACAAAGAGCCATACTATCTAACTCCTAGACTAAAGGGCTCTAAACTGAGTCAGAGATTCTGTTTCCATAAAGGTTCTAGAAACAGTCAACAGAAAATATGCCTCTAGTGCTCTCTTTTCCCACAGTCAGGTAGACAAACAACATGGTTTTTGGAAACCATAAGCCCTGTGTTCCTTAAGTAAGCCTGTGATTCCCATCAGGAACCCTGAACCTCCAATAGATTCTTCCCATCAGCCAGGACCTGGCAGTTCAGGGGCGCTTCAAAGCACCTTAGAACTGGAGAGACGGTATCCTGGCAGACTTCCCCAGGTTTCCTGTACCATTTATGGGAGCCAGTGAGTATAACTGAATACCCTGGGACCTCACACTCCAAATATTTCATAAGTCCAACCTAAGAAAAGGCACTAATAAGGGAAGAAAAATGTCATATGCCAAAGAGAAAAGCAGGCAGCATGTGGAAGTGCCAAAAACTGAAAACAACCCAACTCTCCATCCACAGTAGAATGGGTCCATTGCAGTATGGACCCATTGAATGTTATTTAGCAATGAGAATAAATAAGTCAACTCTGCCACCTGCAACAACATGGATAATTCCCACAAGCAAAACAAGCCAAACACCAGAAAGGTCCATACTGTATGATTTCATTTCTACAAAGTTCAAAAACAAGCAAAACTAATTGATGGTGTTAAGAAATAGAATTCCCATCCTTTGATGGAGGAGGTTGATAAAGAGTGAGAGGGAGAAAGTAGAGAGGGTATTTGGGGTTCTGGAAACATTCTTCATCTTGATGGTGGTTGCAGGAGTGAATTCACTTTGGAATAGTTGATTAAGCTGTACTTGTGATTTGGGCAGTTTTCTGCATGTGCTTTATGCATCCATGTTTTATAAACATTGTGACTAAACAGTGTGATATTTGAGACCACCCCCCGACATTATTATATTCCATATACATATATGACTCCTACAGACCACAAAGGTGAAGTGATTTCCCCAAAGTTACACGGGTACCTCAGGTAGGCAAAGGTACCCTAGGTGTAAAGACTCCAAGACCATTGCTTTTTATATTATACAAAGATGCTTCCATTTTTGTATCAAGCTTCAACCAAAACTTCCATTCCTGCGAAGACCCATCAAAAATGCTTCCACTGTGAGTAGAACATGTGCACATATGGAAGAGAAAATGTAACCCCAAAAATTAACATAAAAAAATTTAAAAATGTGTGTCTCCACCTCAAAAGAAGAAACAATTGAAATTTAAGACATTTTTTGAGCCACGAACTAACTTTGATGTAATGACAGCTCTCTAATGAGCATTAGCCAAACTCAACACTCAATTCTTTTGCCTTGATTAGATAAGTCATTCCTGCAGAAACACCTCATCAAGAAGGTGGCCCCCCTTTCACCAGTCCTTCCAGACAGCCGCTAGGCCGCTGACCTCATGTCTGATACTGGTTCTTTGGCAAGGGTTGTTGTATTGCTCTTCCCAGGCCCAATGTTGCTTTAAGGGGCTGTTTGGTTCAACTTAAAACTAAAAGAAAGGGGAAATGAGAAAAATGTAAAATTATACTAAGAGAGGACAGAGAGTCAACTCTCTGGATTGCACCTGGACTTTATACACCTCTTGAGATTGTGGGTGTCTCGTGAGAAAGAAGAATAGAGAGCTTTGTCCCAGGAAGGGTTTAACATCACAGAATTCATCATACTTGAAAGAGACTTTAAAGTTCAACTTCTAAGAACAGAGAATTGTAAGACCAACACTTGGAAAGCACTTTATAGTTTCCAAAGCCTTTTCACATTTCTCAGTTGATGCTCTGGGCAATCATTTTGAAAAAAAATAGTTATTCCTATTATCTCCCTTTCAGAGACAAGGAAATCAAAACTCAGGCCGTTTGCAGTTACTGAGCGGTCTCTCATTATTCGTCTCGGTCGGTTGAGTCCAAATCCCAAACTCTTCCCCCACACTATAAACCACACCTAGCTGAAAGGGACTCCTAAAATTTGTCATCATTACTTTTCAAGAAAACTTGGAGCCAGAGGCCAATAAGCTTCCAAGAAATCCAACTATAGGATATGCTAACCTGAGTCTAGCTGCTCCATGCTGAGTGTCTGTGATATTTACAGAGACACCCATGTGCCCACAGCACACTGCATTTTTATGTAGAACATCCTCAGTCAGCCCATGAAGTCTGCAAGACTTAACCACTTCAGGAGCTTACCCAGTTTGGTTGTGGCCCAGGTCTGCACTAAGGACATTGCAAAGTTAATGGAGAGTAGTGGAACCAGCATAAAGGATGCAACCCTAACATCCTTTGTTATTTCTCTCCATGGAAGCAAACGTTGCCCTCAAAGTGCCACTCTCAGCAATTAGCATTGACCCGCTGTGCTCCTGAGCTGGCTCCTGTGAAGCCGTGAGTTCAGGATGAAGGTCTGTCCAGGAAAGGGTTGGGAAATTCCCCCGAATCACCCATTTCTTCCCCCAAGCACATCAGAACCCTGCTATTTACTTTCCTAGGAGGAAGTCACTAAGAAGAGATTCAGACTAGAAAATCATCTGCCCAGATCTCTACCAGCAGCAGAAAAAAAAGAGGCAGAGCCACCGAGACACTCCTCGCCTCCCATGAGGGAGGACCCTGGGGCAGAACCCTGGTGGATGAGGGAAGCTATAAGGTATTTCCAATACATGATATATGGATCATTTTAGAAACCAGTTGCTTTTTGACAAGGAACTCCCTTGTTCAATAGTCCATTCCTTAACGACAACAAGGGACAAGGAGATTTCTGTTTACACAAATAAGGAAGTAGAACTCAGAAAGAACACTGTCCCTTGTGTTAGAAATCTGCTATGAAGAACTTCCTGTTTTCAGAATTACTTTTCTTTGCACACATGTTCTGATTGCCCCATAAGAAACTGTCTTGGCTGGGCAAATTGGAGACAGGCAATGATTTAAATCTTGCTGCTGTTGCCCTGCCACCACTACTTTTAAAAAGTATGCCCACAGAGTCACTTTGGTGGGCACAGCCCACTGGCAGAAGGTCGTTGCAGGCTAGAAGCCAAACCCCAAGTAGCCACTCATTGCCTTTTCCTCCCCAAGTTTCCTGAAGTTCTGTTGATTGTTCCCCAGAGGCCCCAGCTTTTCCTGAATGTAGCATGAGCTCACCCAGCATCCCTGGGCATGCCACGGGCTTGGCAGAAGAGGCCCTGCACTCCAGTGGACATGGTCCCATGGCCAGGAGGACTGGACCAGGCTGGCTTTCAAAGGAGCCAACCCACAGAACTTGAGTTCCAACCCTTTGAAAGCCCTTTCCTGTAAGCAACATGACATGGGCTGCTGCTTTCCCTGCCTGCTGCTGCCTCTGCGATCAAAAGGAAGAAGAATCTGGGCCTTGAAAAGTGTTGCTATGGGCTGGAGCCCAACACAGAAGGGCAGACACCCAGACATCTGTCAGGAGTGAGTATTGACATTTATTGACTGTCTGCAGACAGACACTACACTGAGAGCGCTGGAGGTTACCAAGGATCAGCCTCAAAGAAAGGCCCAGAATTACCACGTTACCTGCACAGAACAGTCTCCCAGCCCTCGCTGTGTGCCAGAGTGTTGGCCTAAATAGAACAGCCACACCAGACACAACACAAACCTATCAGCCAATATCAACATGTACCAAAATCAACCAAGAGCCTTTTGGTCTAGTGGTTCTCAAGCAGGGCAGTACCACCGACTCGGTGGCCACTTGGCAAACCAGGGAGCAGGAATTTGGGTTCAGAGTCCCAGTATGTCTGGAAAATGCTACTGCCCCTTGGGGTAAGAACCAGGGATGCTAAGCCTCTAGCAAAGCAAGAGACAATCTGCTGCACTAGAAACTGCCCTGCCCAAAATGTCAGCAGTGCTCTTGTCGAGTAAACTGAACACCTAACATCCGCTCAGCCTGGTTTTGTCTTGTCTCCCTTGAATAAAATGTACAGTCTCATGTGGTGTCCTGCAGTGGGAGGAAATACTTGCTACACTTGGGAAGGCTCTGTTGCTGGCATTGTGCTCGTTGGCATGAGGAAAAATCTTCATGGGATAGCGTCATAAACATGGGCTCTGGTAAGCCTCCCAGGTTAAAGTCCTGCCCCCTGTGATTGTAGTCAGCTCCCCATCTGTATATGCGGGTAATAGTCCGTTCCTTCCCCAAATAAGAATATTTAGGACTGTGTTCAGTAAGTATATTGATTTTTACTATTAGAGAACTGTTAGCCAGGCATCTGATTTAAATTTTTCAGTTACAGATACAGTGTAGTAAGGTGGAATGAAGATTGACTGAGGTGTAGAAAATGGAGCTTCAAATTCTAGATCTACTTTTTTACCCTGAGGTCTTTGGCCAATCTGTTGACCTCTCAGAAGCCCATCTTTTCACACCTAAACACTTTAATACTAGCAATAGATCCTTCACAGGGTGATGGTGGGGATTAACTGAGCTTAGGAAGTGAAACTGAAAGTGAATTGACCGCTGAGGGAGCAGCACAAATATAACAGATCCATCACATGTTCTGTCCATGTAGAAATGCCTCACACTAGACTATCACACCCATATGTTGGTGGTTTCTTCTTCACTTAGGATGACATCATTTCCTCTGTGATTTAAAATAATCAATGCAATAGCATAGAGAAAGATGTTCTACCTCACTAATAATAAAAGATACATAATAAAATACCAAGAGACCATTTTTCACATAACACGCTGGCGAAGATTCAAAAGGCAGACGATGTTCAGTGTTGGTGAGAGAAACAGGCTTCATATATATAAACACTGTGGGTGGGAATATTAATTGATACAATATTTCTAAAAGACAATATGGCAAGATGTACCAAAATTATATATGTGAAATAACTGCTCCTTATCTAAAAACTGTGCAAAAAAAGGTTTATAGCTGCATTCCTCACAATGGGTAAAAATTGAAAATAGCCTAAATGCTCTTTAACTGAGGGATGGCTAAATAAATAATGCTACATCCATCTATGGGAACATAGCCATTGCAAAACATAAAACAGAACTGTATGTAGCCTCGTAGAAAGATATTTGTACTAAATTGAGTGGGTACACAACAAATTATTAGACAGCACTATGGTACGATCCCACTCATGCAAGAAAAAATTTACAAAGATTTTATAGATTTTCAAATATCTGAAAGAAATACACTCAATTTGGAAATTATCTCAGGGGAAAAGCCTAGAGGGTGGAGAAAGAAAAGATTTTCAATCTATATCTAGAGGTGCATCCTATTTAGAGGTACATGCTACTGGGACGCCAAATGGTCAAGAGTAAAAAAAAAAAAAAAAAAGGAGCTAAAATTCAGTCAAAGAGGAAGTCAAAGTCTTGGCATAATTTTCTATTAAAACTTTATAATCACAATTTTTGTATTAAATCTACAATGAAATTTGAAGGGCTTCCATAGAATGCAGCAATGGCATTTCCAGACCATCAGCTTAAAGGGACGTTCCTGCTCATCTATGTCATTCAAGAGTCGGTCACTTTCAACGAAGGTAGAAGAGGAGCAAGATGTTTTAAGGGAAGTTTCACTTTTCTCTATCATTCCTTTTATGTTCTTTATTATCTCTGAATCAAGGATCATTTATCATATAGATTGTATGTGATTTTTGAGTTTCCATCTTTTACAATATTAAGGTGGTAGAGTTGACATTCTGTCATTTATTTATCCTCATAAGATGTGAGGGAGTCTCAAATAAGACTTTTTCTTGAAAGACTGATGGCCTAAATAGAATTAAATGTTTAAAAATTAAAACAGTTCTGAAAGGTTGTTTTATATAATGACATGAATGTTATTACAACAAATAATTCTATAAAATGAAACAATGACATAATCTAATTGTGTTTACTTGGGCTACCATAACAAATTATCATAGACTTAAACAACAACAAACATTTATTTCTCACAGTCCTGAAAACTGGAAGTCCAAGATCAAGGTGCTGAATGATTGGTGTGGTTCCTGTTCCTGGTTTGTAAATAGTCCTCTTCTTATGTCTTCATATGGCAGAAAGAGAGAGCTAGCTCTCTGGCCTCCTCTTATGAGATACTAGTTCTACCATGTGGCTCCACCCTCGTGACCTCTTATAAACCTAATTACCTCCCAAAGGCCCTACGTCCAGATAACAACACATGGGGGTGATAAGAAGGGGAGGCGGGGTGCAAACATTCAGTCCATAACACTAATCTACATTTTTGTCTTGTTTCCTAAGTTTTCATATGGGATCAGGGGGAGGGAGTCCCAAAAGTATATAAGGATGTAAAGTGTTTTCCAAAGTTGTGTATTTAACTTACACTCTTACCCCTAATATTAAGTATCAGCTATTCCCCTATTTATTTAACAATTTGAAAGCCCAGATTTTTTGCTCGTAAAATTAATAGCTTTCACTCTCACACTGCAATACTTCACTCTTGCGATAATAAATGCACATTTTTAACTTCCATTGGTAGATAAGATTTCAACATATAAAGCACAAGAGATTCCCATTCCAAATTATATCTAGAGAGCTTACCTCTATTTCAAAATGAATGTTTAGCTATTAATAAATCTGAATGCCATGCCTGGTTCATAATGCTATTGTTACAATCAGATATGATTCAATCACACAATTGTTGATTATATACAGGTTCAGGGACGCAGAAATGATATTGAAGTCAGCATCAACTATCTGGCCTTCCAGAAGCCAGACTGAAGTCAAATACCAGCCAAGATGGGCTGAATACCAAGGTCAAAAGTAGCCTCTCTTACTTATTCTTGTTTATATTGTTGAGTATCTTCTGTTGAGAAGCATGCACGTCTTTTATTATTAAACACACATTTCTATTAAAATCATACACACACACACACACACACACAAAACAACCTAGTACTCCATCCTTGCTAAAAAAAGTAGTATGGATAGGAACATTGGATTGGACCGCTAAATAGTCCCCAAACTTTTTGAATAGAGTTTATTGTTTGCTTAAAGAAAGAATGAAAACATGCCTTTATATCATTGGGCACAAATTTTCAAATGAATTTTACATCCACCCTTTAATATTAATGCAAAAGTTCTGAAAAGATTGCAAAGCCAAAATTGAAAATCACTGGACCATCAGTTACCAAACATCACTGGTGGGAGACCTCAAGTTCACACAGCAGAACAGATCTTCTCTGCTCCTTACATCCAGGGTCTAAGAGAAGGTATGTTTACAATATGGGGGGTTGCCAGAAAGAGGCTGAAAAACACTTTCTTAGACCTGGAGAACACCTTTTGTTGAGCAGGCCCAATCTAAGCTCACTTATAAAGGAAGAATGTTATTGAAATAAAACATGTTGACTTGAGAGTGAAATTGGAGCTGCCTCTGAAAATAACTGTGCCTGAGTCTCCTCACCTATAAAACAAGGACATCAATGCCCGCCATCTGTGTATGACTGTGGGTTGGGGACGGAGGAAAGTTTAGGTAGTTCGAAGATAAAGTTTGTAAAGACCACTAATCTTAAATTTACAGAGCCATGTATTTTATTTATATATACCTATGTAAACTCCACCCAAATCAAGACATGAACCATTCATTTCCAGCACCTTCCAAACTCCCTCAGTCCCCTCCCCATTTATACCTCCTTCCCTGCTAGCCATAAGTCCTATTCTGACTCTCCCCACCAGATTCATTTTGCCTGTTTGTAAACTTCATATAAGTTGAATGGTCGAGTATGTGTTCTTTTGTGTCTGTCTCCTTTCACTCAACATAGTTTCTAGAGGTTGGTCCATGCTGCTGCATGTTTCCTTAATGGCTGAAACCGCCAAATAAATTATCAGAGAAGAAAAGAATTTAGAAAGAATAAAATACAAAAATAATATATAAGATGTAGTAATAACTCACTGGTTCTTGGTGTGTAAACTGTAATCTCCTTGAGAATAAAAATGATGTCTTATTTATTTTTGTATTTCCACCCCTTAAACTTAGGCCTATCTCAAAAAATGAGGCTCACCAATTTCTTTCATTGAAAATTATTATTACCGCATGAACCATCTGGCCTTTTACATCCTGTGTTTTTGTTAACCCTTTGCCTACTTGGCCTCCCCACCTCCCCAACACAAGCCTGCCCCCGTTGGGCTCTGTCCTTGTCTTTCCTGTCTGGACTGCGCTCAGGATCTGTCCCTGTTTTCAGCTCTGTGGCTTCCCTCTCAGACACTAGGATGACTCACCTACTGGAGAGAAGGGAGCTGGGTGGGAATGGGACCAACTGGCTCAAGGGCCGAAACAGGAGAGGATCCCTCGCCAGGCCAGGAAAAGTGCTGGAAACAGCCGGATGACCTGGGCTCCAGACCTGGTCTCCACCCGAGGCCCACAACCTGCCCTCCTGGACCAGCCCCGTGGCCAAGTTTAGAGCTCACCCCAGCTGTCGGGGCACACTGTCACTCCAGCTGTTACTGAGCAATGGATTCCTGTTGCCAAGATATGGATTTGGTTTTAATAACAGTTAGTGCAAACACTGTAAATTTACTGCTGCGAGAGAGAGTTTTTGAAAACGTCCACTCTGGCTATAATTTTTCAGCCGCGCCAGCTGTTTGTGCTCAGCTCATACCTGACATGGTGCTTTGAAATAGCAATCACTGTATTTATAAGAAGGCAAGGACTCATAAATATGTCACAAGTGGAATATACAACGCCATATTTCACCATTTTCTATTTTAAAATTGTGAGTTATGACTGCAGAAATGCACGCCCATTAAAGGTGATATGATGTATTTTCTGCCCTGTTCAGGAGTCCATCCATCATCGAGACAATAAAGAAAACCGCACTTACTTTTTTCCTGTCGTCTGTAATTTATGATCCCCAAAAAGCTGTAACCTTTTGGCAGGCTTTGCAGAAACCACTGCACTGTTAGCAACTAAATAACCTTTTATAAGGTTTTAAATGTGTTGCTACAGTCTCAATGCACTTGCTGTATTGATCCAGAAGATCTTGGGGAGAAAAAAAAAAAGGTAGGGGGAGGAATGAAAGAAGATGATCTATAACAAGATCGATAACGGCATATAGATTGTTGAAAGATGCTTCTAATGATTTTTGCCAGCCATCATCTTTCAGCATGCCACGCCCTATCTCTTAGGCTTCGGTCTTGGTTTGGAATTGATTGACCTTGCTTTCCTGCTGCCTCCCTCCCTCGCTCCCTCCTTCGTCCCTCCTGTAGAGCTGCCAGACAGGGGAGAAGCAGAACAGATTGGCCACCACCGGCTATTTGCAGAAAAACTCTGAGAATCACAGACTGGAAGGGGCCCTGGAGACAATCTCCGTGTACAGAGGAGGAAACTGAGACCCGTGAAGATGCTGTGACGTCTCCAAGGTCAAACGACAATTTTAGGGCAGAAGTCAGACTTGAATTCCTGCTTTGTAATCCACTCATCTCCAACTCTGCCTCTCCTTGTCTTGTGTTGGCACCACCAGAAGAGGGTGTACATGGAGCAGGGGAATTCCCAACATGCACTGCAGACCCAATCAATCTGCCAGGTCGTGGGTTATAGTGACAAGGTGAGGAATTTGGGCATCAGGCAGAACTGAGTTGAACGGGGACCTACCTCTTACTCCCATGGGTGATAACACACCCAGCCAGATCCCTGCTACTTCACCTGGACTATGGCGCTCACACTCTACCTTGTAAAGGAAGGGAGAAGATTAGATCTGGGTGACACTGAGCTCCCAGTCCAGTAGGCAGCAGGTAAACAGCAAAGGTTTGCTCCTTTCAGCCTTCTCCCATCTCCAGCATTTCCTGGCTTCTCCCTCCTTGCCCTTTGCTTGCCTCCAGAACAATAGCAATGAAAATTTTCAGGGACGAGCCAGTGATGGGGGAGAGTAAGGTAATCTTTCTAACCACAAAATCTTTGGTGCAGAGGCATTTCCATGATGTCACAAATGGAAGCAGCTTAATTGATGACCTTGTTTTCCTCTCCCTGAGCATAAGCCGAGCCAAGCTCACAGAGCATAGACACCACCAGGCTTCTGCAGTTCCCTTTTGGGGTGCCCATGGGTAATTGAGCGTTTAACACTCTACCCTTGGTAGGGAAAATTTGCAGGTGGAAAAAAATATTCTTTGAAGTAACTGGACTGTAGATGTAGCTCAGGGGACACTCCTTCCAGATAGCCCTACATTCTCAAAATCAGCATTTTTAGCCCTGGAAACTGGCTGCTTTGGCCTGCAGGACAAATCCAGTCAGAGCCTGAGTTTGTAAATAGAATTTCCACACCCATTTGATTCTGTATTATCTGTAACTGCTTTGAGGCAACAAGGGTAGAGGTGGAGGCATGCAATGCCAAAACCCCTCACTAACTAGCCCTTTCTGGGAGAAAGTTGCAAAGAGTAGAGTAGAGTCCACTCTACTCTAGAGTCCACTCAACAATGCTATATGACAGTGGCAGCTTCTCAAAATTAATAATCAATAATTACATGTGTGGCAACTAATGCTGTATACAAGGTGCTTTCACAGACATGTTCTTGAGTAAACTGCCCACTAATGCTGGAAGATAAAGAATAGGGTTATTCCTGTCTTACAGAGGAGCCTGCCAAGACCCAGAGATGCAAAAGACTTAGCCCAAGATCACACCGATGGTCAGAGCAGAGCTGAGATCTGAGCCCAGACTAGGCCATCTAAGAAACCGAGCTCACCCACTATCCCACCTGAAGTGATCGGACCCACTCCCCATGTGCTCGAGGGCTACAGCTCATCAGCAGGTAACCTGGATGGCCCTTTGGACCTTGGTTCCTTCATATCAAAAGTGAAAAGTCACTGAAAGACTCATTTAAAAGATACTAAGGGCAGTCTCCCTGGTGGCACAAGTTGAAAAACATTAAACTATGAAGCTCTCCGCAGCTACTGAAGCATGAGTTCAATCCCTGGCCGGGGAGATACCCACATGGCAGGGCAAAACTCTCCTGTCTCACCCACTGATCCCCTCAGCAGTGTATTTCAGTAGATCAACTTGTTCTGCTCCCCAGTCTGTCTCTGGTGAATCCTCTCACCCCCTCCACACACACCTCTGGCCTATACCCCAGTTCTTATATGCATAAATAAATAAAAATAAATCTTAATAAATAAAAGATGCTAAGGGGCTGCATAATAACAGGAACACCCTACAAAACATTGCCCAGAGCAAAAAGGCTATTTCCCTGCCCAACCTAAAACCTGTTCCACCCACAGAGCAGCCATAGGAGAAAGGAGTGAGGAGGAAATGTAGGTGGGTGGGAGGGGGAAGAGGTAGGGGCTCCCTCTGTGGACTGGTCCTCCGAAAGCCCGCCAACCACCCCTGGACCCTACATACACATGCAGAACTTATACACAGTGCAGCAGCCCCGAGAGGCTGCTGAGCCCACTACAGACCCTATCTGGCTCCTGGTCATTTGGCCCAGGACAGGTGACAAGGGCTGGGGGGCAGGGATGGCCAGGGGGTAGGTAGCAACTAGGGTAAAAACAGTCTCCCCTTTGTCACTTGTCTTACCATCGCTGTATAAAAGTCAGTCTCTCTCTCTCTCTCTTCCTGTGCTCTCCCAGAGCAGCCCCCCCAAATCATTATTAACATTATAAATAAAAACGAGCGGCGAGTTATTAAATGTAAAATATGCAGAGTTCCTCCCAGAACTCGCCGGGCAGTTCATAAACGTGACGGCTTAATTTTGCTGCTGATCCAGGCAGCTGATGAAGCATCTCCAGCTCATGGGCTAATTGAAGCTGTTAACGAAGTGGAGGAGAGAGATGATTATGGGCAGCTTCTCTCCCGCCTGCAGGGAGATCAGGACAGCAGTGGCTGGATGAAGCCCGAGTCCTCGCTCTCCACCATGTCCCTGCAGCCACCCATACGGACCCTCGGAATACCCAAAGAGGAGCCCCTTCCCTGCATCCATACCTTGGCCCTCAACTGAGCTCCCACAGTCCTCACCTGGAGCCCAATTCCCTGCTAGACAAAAGCATTTTCAAACAGGCTGGCGTAGGGTCTAGGTGGTGTGGACTGCAGGACAGTCAGAGGGATTCTCAAAAGCTTTTGCCTCAAACCCAGCCTTCTCAGAAACCATCCAGTGTTCATCAACAGATGAATGGATAAACAAATAGTGGCATATGCATATGATATGAGCAGAAAAAGAAATAAAGCACTGATACTGCCTGCTTAAAAAAAAAAAAAAAACCATAATCCTTGAAAACTTTATGCTAAGTGAAAGATGTTGCACAAAGGTCATGTACTATATGATTCGGTTTATATGAAAGGTAAATCCATAGAGACAGAAAGTAGATTATTGGTTTCTAAGAGTTGGGGGAAGGGAGAATGGGGAGCAACTGATTAACACTTGCAGGTTTTATTTAGGGTGATGAAGCTGTTTTGGAGCTAGATAGAAGTTGGTGTTCACTTTTGAAAATGTTACTCTTATGTTATATAAATTTTGCCGTCAATTAAAAAAATGAAAACAAAACAAAAACCCAGGCTGAGTTTAACTTGACCCTTCTACATGCAGGAAATTAACACTTTTGCATGGATCTCTAATTTTTCAAAACAGATCTAACACCGTGCTCCTGGCTCCCTGTATGAAACGGGGTGCCCAGACACTGCTAAATTCCTAGCAGTGTGTTAAGTGCAGGAAGCAGGGGAGGGGTACTGGGATCCAGAGGCGAAGACAGAAACCAGGTAGAAGAGACAATCTCTTCCCTCCGTTCGGGAAAGCAAACCACAGGAACTGAAACCACAGGAACACGAAGACAGCAAGCCATTTACTGACTTCAGGATGTTGGACATTTCCAGAGCCCCAGGACCTCAGGTTTCAGAAACTCACTACTGCCAACTTCATCTGCTTTTTGGGAGTCACTTAATTGTTTTTACTCTAGTTTCTTTGGGTTTTTTGTTGTTGCTGTTGTTTTTTATTTTTCTATATTTTTTACATCATTTTTCATCTTTTTAATATTTTATTTTATATAATGCTTACATCGTTTTTCATTTTTGCACAATGTATGCATTTTCATTTTGGTTATATTCCCCATACAATTGCACACCCCCCCCCTTATTTTGACCCTAGTCCTTCCTCTCCCCACTCTCCCACCACTCTCCCCCCGTAGTGTGTCTCTGGTTCATAGTTGCTTGTTAATTTTGTTTTTGTTTTTGTTTTGTTCTTTTTTTAAAAGATTTATTTATTTATTTATACAAGCACTGGGTACATCCAGAAGCGCGAGAGGGTGAGAGAATTCACCAGAGCCAGAGCGGGGAGCAGAGCAGGCAGAAGGACCGAAGTACACTGCTGAGGGGAGCAGCGGGAGGCAGGAGAGGTCTGCGCACCATGTGGGACCCTCGCCCGGGAACCGGGGACCGGGGATAGAATAGGCGCTTCAGAGGCTGCGGGCAACTTCGCAACCCAGTGTTCAAAGCTGCGCCATCGGGGAGGCCCGCTTGTTGATTTTGATTTTTACTTTGTATTATTTAGTCTTTTTCCTGGTCCCTTATTTAGGTTTTCTAAATTCCTGCTATGAGTGAGACCATCCGGTATTTTTCTTTTTCTTCTAGTTTCTTTGTTTTTAATATAGTCTTCAAGCACTGACTTTAAAAGTTTGATACAAAGCAAAATTAAAGACGAAATAGAAAATGTATTTTAATGGATATATTAGAAAATGGATGCTTTAATATGTAAAAGGGCATTAAAAGATCAATAGGGGGGCCTCCCTGGTGGCACAAGGGGTTAAGACCCAGCACTATGAAGCTTTCTGCAGCCACCACAGCATGACTTCAATCCCTGGCCAGGGAGGTGACCCACATGGCTCAGCAGACCTCTCTTGTCTCACTTGCTGCTCCCCTCAGTAGTGTATTTCCGTAGATCTGTTCTGTTCCCCACTCTGTCTCTGGTGAGTCCTCTCACCCCTCCATACCTCAGGACTGTACCCCAGTTCTTGTATGCATAAATAAATAAATCTTAAAAAAAATCAATAGGAAAAAAGATGAACACCCCAAAAGGGAATAAATAGGTAAGTAACACAAATTTTGCACAAAGAATCTATAGTTATAATAATGAAAAATGGAAAAATAGTTCATCTATGTTTCATCTTAATCATTGTACAGTCATACTACAGTCATTAACAATCATATTTTTCATAATATCTAATGATATTCATAATAAAAGAGGAAAAAAGAATGAAAACATTCAATATTCCAGTGTTATGTTTGTTTTTCCAAAAAATGAGTTATAAATAAATAATAAACTAGAATATACACCAAAAAGCTAACCATAGTTATCTTATAGGTCCACAACTTTTTCTTTCCTTTATACTTTTGTTTTTCTTAATTTCCATAATGAGCACATAATTTTCTAATTTAGAAAAATACATTTAATCTGTGATACAACCGAATAGCAAATTCAGGGTTTTACATTCAGCTCCATAAAAATTTCATTTGAGCATCAAAATGATAAGACCTCCACTGAAATAAATTTCAAGTGCTATTTAAAAAGGATCTTTGAAAAAAAGACAAAACTAGCAGGCAACTATAAAATGGAGACATTCAGCAGGGAGGGGGAGAGAGAGGGATTTAAAACAGGGACAGGAAGAGCACAGCAGACTACGGCGATGGTTTACCAGCAACAGGAGGGTGGGAATTTCACGGGGACTACACCTGAGGGGAGAAATCAAACATTGTACAGAAATGAACAATGACGTAAAATATATATATATATATATATACACATAAACAAATATTAAAAATAAATAAATAAAAAGCATTATTCTGGGACTGTTTCTCTCTAACATCACCTATCTCACTTAATTGTTAACTACTTATATTCTCAACTACACATAAAAGTTCTTAAGGACAGGAATCTAGTCAAGTTTATTATAGCACCAAGTACCATAATAGATGCTCAATAAACACTTGTTGAATAAATAGTGAGAACTGAGACATTGTCGGTCTGGAAGAAATTGGGTGAGAGGCACGAGAAAGTGAGGAGGGCCTTGAAGGATAGATACAGTGGAATATTTATAAATTCCTTTATTTACCCAGTGAACACACTAGGCCCCAAGCATTTTGCTAGGCACTGTGGGTCCTAAGTCAGATATGATATAAAACCTCACTGTAGGGAACACGCAGCTGAGGGATAGAGGTAGCACCAAAAATGACAGGAACAAAAGATAGAATAGGAAGCACAAAAGAAGAACCTGTCCATCCTGCTGGCACTGGGAGGCAGAGGGAGAAAGGACAACCGAACGAGGAAAGAGAGAGGAAGAAAGGAGAAGAGAGTGAGGAGGGAGGATGAGGAAAGGAGGGGAAGAGGAAGAGCAATGTCAAAAACAAGACTGGCATGTGCAACAGACCACAGCAGAATACTAGAGGCCTCCTAGAACCTCCAGGTGTGGAAGCAAAGCTCTAGAAATGTGTGCAACTTCTCAGGAAGGCTTCTCTGTGCCCCTGGGGTGGTGTCCTAAGGACTGGCCCCAGCGGTTCTCCCTGTGTTCAATGCCCAGCTCTGCAGAATCCTGGCTCCCCCACACTGGACTGGGAATACATGTCCACTCTGGTGGGAGAGTATTTTACCCTTGAAAAGAGGCAGACCTAAAAATTTGGGAGCCCATGACGATGCCGCAGGTCTCACAAAGCCACCACCTCCTTGTGATCAAGGGTGAGTGGGAGGCAGATAGAGGAGGAGCTCCTTTTCATGCCTGGCTCCTTATTTTAAATGGGATTGCCCACCACATGTGCCCACCTGATGTGCCCACGCATAGGACTTCTCCCCTGAGTGCCCTGGGAGCACACCCAGTCCTGCCTACAGGAAGGTTTTCAATCCAGGAAATGCCCGCATCTACCATAGTGCTGCCATTGCCAGCTCTAATCTGGAATGCATTATTTAAACACAGGCAAATGTAAATTAATGTCATCTTCAAGTTGGGCTTCTCAGCAAGGTAACAAAATGTTGACATCAGTCTGAAAGTCAAATTAGGTTCTGTGTTATGTGGTGTGACCCGAGGTGTTGACACGCTGGCCCTCTGCGCTCGGAGCTTCAGGAAGGCACATGATTGGGAACAGAACTCAAGGCTTCAACTGCCTCCCTGCACACACCAACAGCAAAGCGTCCCTGTGAGTCAATCCGTGTTGTTTCTTCATCCTCTTCCAGGAAATGGGGTGATGCATTAAGTCATTCTTCACACCCTTACTGACAATCCACCCTGTGTCTAATGCTGTGATAGGTACTGAGAACAAGGGGTCCCCTCAATGGCAAAGAGACAGAGATCAGCCTACAGTCCTCCCAGGGCCACCCCCAGGTCTCCTGCTTTTCATTATCAAGTTGCTATACTTCGCCTCTCCTCACGTCCCAACCAGCCTCCATGCTGCTGGCTGCCCTGCCCCCCACCCTCCACAGGAACTGTTCTGACTGAGGAACCCTAAAATGACCTCACTGTCAAACGCAACAGGGCTCATTCTTCTGGTCACCCAACTTCTTCACACTGTTGTGTAGCACAAGTGTTTTTAATTCTTCCCTCTCTTACCATCTATCTCATCAGTCCCTTTTAGTTTTCCTACAAACTTTCTGACATATAATTCTCCTTAAAGCCCTCAAAGTCCTTCCCATCTCCTACAACTGTAGAATCCAAATTTCTTGGCATAAGACCTCTTGGGGGCCTCCCTGGTGGCACAAGGGATTAAGCACCACATTATGAAGCAAACCACATCCCCGGCAGCACAAGTTCGATCCCTGGCCGGCCAGAGAGCAACCCACGTGGTGCAGCAGACCTCTCCTGAGTTGCCCGCTGCTCCCCTCAGCAGTATATTTCAGTCAGTCTGCCTGTTCTGTTCCCCGCTCTGTCTCTGGTGAATCCTTTCACCCTCCGTACCTCTGACCTGTACCCCAGTTCTTGTATGCATAAATGAATAAATCTTTAAAAAAAAAAAAAGATCTCTTAGGATCCAGCTCTTACCAGCCTCTCCAGACTCATCTCCCCCCACCCCTACTTCTCATCTTCCTCTCCCCTTAGCTAATGCTGCAGAGCTCCTGCATGCCTCCTCCTTCTGCCTCCTCTGTCCATGCTCTTCCCCCAGAATACTCTCCTTCACTCACCTGGCCACCCACCTGATGAACCTGGACCATTCTTCCAAGTCTCGTCAGTAGCCACTTCCTTGCTGAACTCTCCCCAGATCATTCCCATTCCTACTTACTCCAGAGAGTCACCTACCCCTATCTGAACTATCTCTATACTTCCGGAACCCCTTTTCACTATCACGCTTATCACATTATATTGTAATTGTCTCTGTATCTGTTTTAAACATCTTGAAAGTAGAGGTTAAGTCTCACTCCCCTCTGTAGCTCCAGCTCCTTGCACGGTGCCTGGTACTGAATTCGATTTTGAGACTTATTTATCAAACAACCTTATAGAGCTGTTTAAATAAGGAGGATGTGGTAGACAGGATACTCACCTCCCCAAAAGATGTCTCAGTCCTAGTCTCTGGAATCTATATGTTCCCTTACATGACAAAAGGGATTTTGCATTGCAGATGTGATTACAGTTAAGGACTTTGAGAGGGGGAGTCTCCTAGATTATCCACTTGGATTCAATCTATTATGTGAAACTCCAAAAGTGAAAAACCTTCTCCAGTGGTGGCCAGACTCATAACCATGGAAGAAGTGTCAAAGACATGCAATATTGCTGACCTTGAAAGTGGAGGAAGGAGGCCATTACCCAGGAATGTGGCCTTCCCTGGAAGCGGGAAGATCAAGGACATGGATGCTCCGCTAGAGCTTGGAGAGGACAGCCCCATGGACCCCTTGGCGTCTGCATGGGGAGAGCTGTGGTAGACTTCTCATCTGCAGAACCACAGGATGATCAGTTTGATTTGTTTTAAGTTTGGAACAGGATCAGTTATCACGGAAAAGTCAATATTTTTAAAAAGGGAGTTAGTACACAAGTACAATAACTAAAAAGAGAAAGTGTCCCAGTGCCCCCAAGGACATGGAAATAGAAGCCAGTGGGGTTCAGTGATGAGAAAGGGAACTTGCAGTAGAGGCACTGGGATATGCCTTCTGAAAAAGACATGAGAGAATTTTGAAGGATTTTGATTTTAGACACAAGTTAATGAGGGACCGGGGTGCTGTAGCTGGAGGGAAAAACACCCAGAGATCATAAGTCCTGAGAACGGATGGGGGTTTGATGTCTCCCCGGTGTGAGAGAAACCTCACACCCTGCCCAGCTAAGGGTGCACCCCATTGCTAGGAAGGCTGGCACATCCCCAGTTTCCGCCCTCAATGCACAATCCAGACATGACTTTCTCGCCTAAGTTCACTCTCTCCCAACACTGGGAGCCCCTGGATGGGGGTTGACATTTATAGCGTGGCTGGTCAGACCAGACTTGCCCACAGGAAGTCATTAGAGAACAAAACAATATGCAGTACACAAGCTAACGGAGTATCACTGAGTGCCATGTATGTATTTTAAGTAATAAAGACAATGGGAGACCCATGAAGAAAGACATCATCATTGGCTGCTGGGGACAGAGAGGCGGGTTTTATGGAGGAGGTGGGATGCGAGAGGACTCTGGAGGAAAAGACAGCTTCAGAAAAGGGAGGAAGGCAATCCATTTAAGACCAAGGAACAGAGGGCAACATGAGGCAGCACCTTAGGTGGTTTCGGGGTATAGGTGGCTGGAGTATGCTTTCCCCAGTCACGAACAGCTCCCTCCTGTTGAAAAAGAGGCTGCGCTGCCCTCTGTGCTTCTCCCTAGAAGGGATGATCTGGGCCCCTTCTTGAGAATCCAGTTTGAGCCCTTGCTATTGGTAGTCTCTAAAGGTAGTGGGAAATCCTAAAGGTGCTGGGGATGATAGCCACCCTCCCTGGTGCTGCTGGCGGGACATCAGCAGCAGTGGGAGAACATGCTTTCCTGCAGCAGCTCTGAGGGGCAAGTGCACTTGAAGCATTGTTTGGAGGGCTGTTTGGTGTCAGACGTACGGTTCAGGGAGGAGTTCTAAAGTTATCATTCAGAGTGAATTCATTTGAAAAATCACATCTTAAATGACAAGGCTGTCTATTACACATCACCATTAAACATGCCAAAGGAGAAGCCATATTAGTAAAATGCCCACTTAACCTACCCTGACATCTCAACCCCACCCATTGCTGAACTTCCTAGAGCCTCATTTTTTTTAATAAGGGGAAGTAGACAAATATGTGTGGTGAAAGCTAACAGCCCTTATTCACATAGAGACACAGTGTCATCTCTGAGCCCAATACACAGAAAAAGGAGGGGGAGCTAGAATGGAAGGCCCTGCTACACGGACACCCAGCACCCTGCAGCTTCCAGCAGCGCTATTGGAACAGAGGCTTTTCTTTTTTCCCACAGAGCACAGTGGTGTTGATTCCGTAAAGCTTTTGTTGAGACAGGAAAGGATAAGAATGAATTTGGAAAAGAAAGGGGCAGAGATTCTTTTCCCCTTGTATTCTGCTCAAAGTATCCCCCTCCCAAAAAAATTAGTTGAGAACCATGGTATGAAGGAGAGAAAAGAGACAAAAACTAGGTGACTGAGCAAAACAAAGAGAAAAAAAATCAAAGCGGTCTGATCGCTGGGCACTCAAGTGTCCCTTCCAGTCTCTGCTTGGACCCTGATACCAGGGTCAAACCAGTGAGGTGCACCAGGGCGTGTCGAAGGAGGGTTAGAGTTCCTTTGACCCAGTGTCCCCGCCTACGTGGATGGGACAGAGGGAGTTCAGGACAATGCAGCAGTGTACAGCATTGCTCAGGAAATGAGCTAGTGGGTGAACAGGAGTAGAGTCCACACCCTGCAGTGCTTGAGCAGGAGCTGAGAGCATGTGTTACAGATTTCTTTGACACGTGGTCACCAGTCTGTCCGCAAGACTGAAGGCCAAATGTCATGTTGGTCAAGTTATACCAAAGTGTTCATAGTGCTTCTTCATTTTTATTTGCTATCTTGATGGAAATTTTCTTTTGCTTTGCTTTATTCTGCCACGAGATGAATAGAATCGTGACTTATATTTCACAACGTGCACAGTGATTTCATGTGTGGCTGTTGTGTTCATGCTGCCGACAGCCACGGCCTCCCACGTTATGTCTATGCCACACGCTCACTCTCCCACCCACTTCCTGTTACAGGCAGTAAATCACAGCGGCTAAGTGCCACTTGCACCTCAATACCTGTCCGAGTGCTCCTTGGGAAAGCAGCATAAGAACTAAAACCGGCTGTGCTGAAGGAGTCCCAAGCCCAGAAGGACGGACGCTCTCACCTTGGCCACATAAGAATACATCTTCTCCGAAATCTCCTTGAGAAGACTAAACCCAGAACTTCGAGAACAGACCAGAAGACACAAAGAAGGGCTTTCAAAAGTGGGAAGTAGGACTGGGTGAAGAGAAATGTAGAAGCCCAGTGCATAATGTTATGTTTTAAACCACATGCCTTTTTCCAGACGGGGTTATTAAATTAATTCAGAACTTATGCTCACACTTAAAAGATTTCTGTCACATTTTATGAACACGATGATCTCAGAGTAATTTGCACTGGAAATGTGTCATATTAAATCAGGAGCACTAATAAACTTTATTACTTAAACTCCACATGGATCAGACGTGGCAGATAAACCATTCTACTTTTACACTCATATTCAGGCCATTGAAATATGGTTGCTCCTATGGGAAAACATAAATACACTTGATAACATGCTGTCTGCCCCGCCATAAAAGTGCCGGTCTGCATGCTGGAGGCATCACCTGCCCTTGCCTCTCCCCACACAGAAGCTTATTACAGGAGTAGGACAGGTTGACCCAGGCAGAGATATTTCTTTGGGATTTTAAAACACTTTGATTTCCATGGCTTTATGACCTTCCATTCACCCTGAACAGCCGTTACGCTGGACTGTGTGTAACAGTTAAGAATTGTTTTACAGGTACAAGTGCAGTATAAAAAGTACAGGTTGGTGAGTTATGACACCTGAGTTCTTCCAGTTCTGCCACCAGCTGGCTCCGTGATCTGAGCACAAATCAGATAGGACGGTGTAATAGAAAGAGCATGGGCATTGAGATCAGAGGTCTATTTCCTTTTAACAGATGTTTTTTTGAAAGCCTAACATGATCCAGGCCCTGGGTGAGGCACTAGAGATACAAGAACAAGTACGAATTCAATTAGTATCTAAACAGGATATTTAGGAAATTAAATTAAATTATTATAAAATATGTATAACTGTGTACAATTTCATAGAAATTTTACTTTGTGTTTTTTTTTTAAATTCATACCTAAAAAATGTAGGAGTAAGGGCTGGGAAATTCAGAATGGTGAGGAGGTACTTCCAGATGTTAAATAAAAAATCATTTCAATATGGTATAATGTTGGTAAGCTTGACACAAATGTTCAGTCAATAAACCTGTAGATGTGAAAGCTGGGGTGAAAAGAAGGGAAAGAAATGGCACCCCCCCAAAATAAAATATTTTTTAAAATCTTAATATGACTTCTCACCAAGGAGCCAAAAAACTGAAAAGTACAAAAATTTACTAAAAAAAATTAAAGGAGACACAAAAATGGAAAGTCCTCTTCTGTTACTGGATTAGTAGACTTAATATTAGTAAGCTATCAATACTACTTAAAGTGATCTCCAGATTCAGTGCAATCTCTATTAAAATCCCAGCAACTTTTTTGCAGAAATAGAAAAGTCCACATAGAAATTTAAAATTCAGATGGAATCTCAGGAGACATTGAATAACCAAAAAAATTTTGAAAAATAATACAATGGGACTTCAGTCCATGCAGCAAAGTTATGGTAATCAATACAATGTGGCACTTCTATAAAGACAGACAAATAGAAAAATGGAATAGAATAAAGAGTCTAGAAATAAACACTAGCAAATATAATCAAATGATTTTTGACAGGGATGCCAAGACCTTTCAATAATCTTCAAGAAATCATGTTGTGAAAATTAGATATCCACATACAAAAGAGTGAAATCAGGGACCTCCCTGGTGGTACTAGGGGTTAAATCTCAGAAGCATGAAGCTACCCACAGCCACTGCAGCACAAGTTCGATCCCCAGCCAGGGAGTTAACCCACATGGAACAGCAGACTTCTCCTGTCTCACCCATAGCTCCCTTCAGCAGTGTATTTCAGTCAATCCACCTCTTCTGTTCTCCACTCTGTCTCTGGTGAATTCTCTCACTCCCTACATCTCTGGCCTGTACCCCAGTTCTTGTATGCATAAATAAATAAATCTTTAAAAACAAGAGTAAAATCAGACCCTTGCCTTACCTCAAATATGTAAATATTAACTCAAAATGGATCAAAGATCTAAACAAAAGAGTTAGAACTACAAAACTCTCAAAAGAAAACATACAGGTAAAACTTCCTGACATTAAATTGGGCAATTTCTTGGATATGGCACCAAAAACACAGGTCACAAAAGAAAGATAAGTTGAATGTCATAGAAATTAAAACTTTTGTGCATCAAAGAACACTGGTAGAAAATTGAAAAGGCAACCCACAGAATGGGGAAAAACATTTGCAAATCATATATCTCATAAGAGATTGCTATCCAGAACATAGAATTCCTGTAAATCAACCAGAAAAAACAACCTGATAAAAACTTAGACAAAGGGGGCCTCTCCTGGGGCGCAGCAGTTGAGCGCTGGACTGCGAAGCTGCCCGCAGCCTCTGCAACACTGGTTCAATCCCCGGCCTCCAGCGAGGCTCCCACACGGCACACAGACCTCTCCTGCTGTGCCTGCTGCTCCCCCCAGCAGTGTACTTCATCAGTCTGCCTGTTCTGTTCCCCACTCTGTCTCTGGTGAATTCTCTCACCCTCCCGCGCTTCTGACTATACCCAGTGCTTGTATAAATAAATAAATAAATAAATCTTTTTTTAAAAAATTAAGCAAAGGACTTAAGTAGACAAAGTCTATTGTAGATACACAAATGCCCGGCAAGTACATGAAAGGGCGTGCAACAGCAGCAGTCATTAGAGAAATGCAAATCAAAACCATAACAAGATACCCATTAGTATCAATACTATAAAATAATTTTTTAATGAAAAATAACATGCTGGCCTGTTCTCTAAGGTTATAGAGAAAGTAGAACCTTATGCATTAGTGAGAGGCATGTAAAGTGGTGCAGCTACTATAGAAAAGATTTGGCAATTCATCAAAATATTAAAGACAGAATTACACTGTGATCCAGTAATTCCACTTCTAGGTATATACCCATAAGAACTGAAAGCAGGGCCTCCCTGGTGGCACAAGGGGTTAAGCACAGCACTGTGAAGCTGTCAGCTGCCTCTGCAGCAGGAGTTTGATCCCCGGCTGGCCAGGGAGAAACCCACATGGCACAGCAAACCTCTCCTGTCTTGTCCGCTGCTCCCCTCAGCAGTGCATTTCAGTCAGTCTGCCTGTTCTGTTCCCCATTCTGTCTCTGGTGAATCATTTCACTACCACCACCACCCCCACCTCTGACCTGTACCCCAGTTCTTATATGCATAAATAAATAAATCTTAAAAAATAACTGAAAGCAGGGACTCTAATAGCTATTTGTACACCCATGTTCATAATAGTATTATTCACTATAGCTGAAAGATAGAAACACTAGCATTCATTAAGAGATGAATGGATAAACTAAATATATATCGTATGACAATATCATGGAATATTATTAAGCAATTAAAAGAAACAAGCTATTGTTACCTGCAACAGTATATGAATCTCAAAAAAAATGTTCAATTAAAAAAGGCAAGCATAAAGTGCAAATATTATATGACCCCATTTATATGATATTTTTAAAGAGGACAACTATATAGAAACAGATGAGTGGTTGCCTGAAACTAGGGTATAGGAGTAGAGATAGACTTTAAATCATCATCAGGAGCCTCTGAGCTGATGGAAGTGTTCTAAACTCTATTTAATGATGGTTATACAACTGTTTAAATATACTAAACTCATCTAACTGTACACTTAAAATGGGTGAATTTTATAGTATGCAAATTATTCCTCTATAAACCTGGTTGTTTTTTTTTTAAGCGGTGTCAGTTCTTCTCAGTTCCTTACTGTAATACCTAAAGAACTATTTTCTGAAGTCCTGAAATGAGAAGAAAAGGTTGAATGGGGGCCTCCCAGGTGGCGCAGTGGTTGAGCGCTGGGTTGCAAAGCTGCCCGCGGCCTCTGCGGCGCCGGTTCGATCCCAGGCTGCTCCCAGGCCCCTGGAGGAGGATCCCACATGGCGCGCAGACCTCTCCTGCCGCCCGCTGCTCCCCTCAGCAGTGTACTTCGGTCCTTCTGCCTGCTCTGCTCCCCGCTCTGGCTCTGGTAAATTCTCTCACCCTCCCGCGCTTCTGACTGTACCCAGTGCATGTATAAACAAACAAACAAACAAATAAATAAATAAATAAAACATGCCTCTATAAAAAAAAAAACATTAAAAAAAGAAAAGGTTGAATGGGTAAAGCAAGCAAAACGAAAATGATCAAATTGTCCAGTATTTATGATACCAAAAAAGAGAATTACAGGCTTTGGAGGCAGCGACCCCAGGTGCTGCTTCTCAGCCTCCCCTTGAGCCATCACAAGTGCCTGTGCAAGGTCCTAAGGGAGAGGCACAGTGTTTCTCCTCACTCTCCCACTGCCAGTTTGCTTTGCTACCTAGAGAGGAAAAGAGGAGGACGTGATTATCACGGAGGTGGCTAGAGGAAAGGCAGGTGGTTAGATAAGTGAGCGTGTGCACATGCCTGCACACAGATAAACCACACATGCAGAAACAAACCCGCTTGTATGGGTGAGAGAAAATATAAGATTTCATCACAATTATATTACATAATTACAGGGAAATAAGAAGGCAATATATTCAACTGCTATTCTTGGTTGACTATTGAATTTTAACCAGGAAATGAATATTACTTAAAAGGAAAAAAAAAATTCTTCTCTTTCATTGGGAAGATTGTGTACAACAGAAATATTTAATCCAAGCTTTTGCCTCATGAAATTAATTCTAATGTAAATAAGATTTTTAAAGGATAAAAACAGTCTGGAATGTTAATTTCAAATTTTACACTGTTATCAAAAGACTGATGCTTCAGAAAACAAGGAAGTAAATTTAAAATGCTTTCATTAGGTTAAAAAAAAAAACTTACTATCTTCATTAATGTTCATTTACCCAGTTATTATAAGTGTCCCCAGTCAGTATGCAAGAAGATGGGGAAGATCAAGAAGCAGAAGTAAGCTCTGTGCTCATGAAAAACTTCAACAACACAGGTTCCCAAGATAATTATTTTGCTTGTATTTCCAGAATGACCAGTTCCATAATCTGATTAGTCAAACATTTATAGAATTTCTACTTTCCCATTATGCACTAGAGTCATAACAAATTGTATGACTAGTTTGTGTGGAAAAGTTCATTGAAGGCAAATATAGAAACTACCTTTGGTTCTGTCACTTGCAGACTATCAAGCTATGTGGTCACCAGTTTATGCACGTTTAAGATATGAAGAGATAATTCCTACGTCTCAGGATTATTTTAAGGATTAATGGTATAATATCTGGTAAAACACTTGCCACAAAGAGGCCACCCAGTAAATGACAGATATTCTTCTGTTCCATTCCACACTTCACCCACTGTTCACCATCTTACCCAGACACACACACACACACAAGTATAAATAATGCCAGGCAATATGACAGCTCCACAATATCAGAAACCCAGTCGCCTTCTAGCATATGACTCTTACAGTCTCAACATGTGGCTTCCATTTTGTTTTCTAAGATGCTTACTGTAGGTGGTGCAAGGGGTTAAGTCTCAGCTCTATGAAGCTATCCACAGGCAAATGCATGAGTTTGATCCCAGCCAGGGAGCTAACCCACATGGCGCAGCAGACCTCTCCTGTCTCGCCAGCTGCTCCCCTCAGCAGTGTATTTCAGTGGATCCACCTGTTCTGCTCCCCACTCTGTCTCTGATGAATCCTCTCATTCCCTGAACCTCTGGCCTGTACTCCAGTTCTTGTATGCATAAATAAATATATTTTTAAAAAGATGCTTACTGTAACTCCACCATTGCATGTATCCTCCTGTCCGAAGGAGAGAGGCCAAAGGCAAGGTACCATCCATCCCTGCTGTTCAGAGGTAAAACTAGAAAGTTGTGCACACATTGCAATTCATATTTCAATGAGCACTGCCACCCTGGGGAGCAAGGCCACATTATGACTTTTGTGGAATCTAGACACTCGTCCTTTTCTCCTTGAAAATAAAATTTTAAATTATTATTAAATATTTGTATTAAAATTATATTTTATGTCTGCATCAGTATAAAGATGGATGTGTTTAAATTATAGATAAAAACATGTTTTCAACTCAAAAGATTTTTAATCATTATTTTAAGGAGATTAAAACATTTTCAAATAAATTTAAAACATTTTTAAAAAATGCTGCAAGTTAAATCATTTGCATTTGGATTATAAAAACACATGTCATCAGTTGTCATTGCTCTCTTTTTGTAATAATAAAGTCTTCTTATAAAATGGTTTCTGAAAAAAAGAGATTAAAACATTTCATAACTCTTTAAAAGTAGGATGTTCTTACTTGCTTAATGGATAAGTCAACCTGCTAGATAGGGTGCAAAAAAGGAGAGCAGAAAGAAGATCCAGCCACCAGATCTGATCAGAGACTTCTGATCAGAGAACAGGAGGTGCTGTCCACCACGTCCCCCACCCCTAATAGAATGCAGTCTTGATTTGCTCTCACTGTGACTTAGGCAACACGACATATAGGATCAGAGAAGGCAGCCTCCCCTCAGAGCTAGGCAATAAAGTTCAGGGATTCAGTTCCCTCCAGTTGTGTTCCCAGCACAGTTCCCAGCACAGCTGTCAACTTGGAAGAATGACCATCCCATACAGTCATGGTGGATACAAAATTTTATCCATTCCCCAGCACTCTTGCACCACCAATCTAACTAATTCCAACATTGGTCTTCATCCACATTGGTCTTCCTTATGCAGCTTTCAGATCTATCATTTCCTGATGCACTTAGTTCCAACCTATAAACTTATCTGTAAAACACATTTGCTAGGTGACCAATTCATATTGGTTTTCCCAGAAACTTCATGGTGTGGTTACTGAAATTCTTGTGTTCCACGAAACCTTTTAGTCTCCAACAAACAAAGATAGTTTGTCGAATGATAATATAATAACCTTTAAACTTCATCAACTTCTGTTGATGATAAAAAACACGAAAAACAAGATAAAAAGCACAGGAAAAGGTTTTAAGTAACAATTGTAGTTCTGGAAAGTTCAAGTAGCATCTAATACTAGAGCTCAGCAAGAGATACACAGTCATTAAATGTGGGCAATTCAGGTATCCTGGCTTCCCAGCCATTTCAGTGTGAAAAGGAAAGACTAGGCACCAGGTCCCTCTTCTCTTGGCTCCCTGAAATGACCTCTTCTATAAATATTTTAGATGAATCACCAAAGGAGAAAAGGTAGTGGCTCTCAAATCAAAGTGCACTTAAGAATAACTTAAGAACCTAAAATATGCCTTTCTGAACCCTATCCCCAGAAAGCTTGGGTGATAGCGAAAGGTTCATGCCTGTACACACTCGTGGAGCACATTTTCCAAAATTCTGGAGTAGGGAAAACATTTTCCCTCTCACAGCAAAGAAAGTGGAGCTATGTGGGAATGAAGAGCCAAAGCGCAGAGTGTGCAGACTGCTGTTATCAGAAAAGCACTTTCTTGTAAATCTTAAGATGGTTGGAATACCTAAAGCAAAGTAGATCTGTGTTAATCGAGATAACTAGGCTCTATATACACATACTGCAATGTAGTATGTAGATCTATATAGCTGTAGTATATACATAGATAACAGCACAAATGAGATAACAGCCATTAAAGTGACAGTGTATAACAGGCACTCAATAAATGTTTATTCCTGGATGTTCCATGGTGGTGTGTTTAACATGTATATAAAAACATATCAGTAGTCTTGTTTTGACCACATTAAAGCTGATATGGCCAAATAGAGATGACAAACAGGCAGTTGGATATAAGATCCTCAAACTCAGGGATTTGATCAAGAGTCAGGATATAGCTAAAGATACAGACTTAGGGAGCTATTCACTTGAAGTTTCCAGGGCTCTGATAAAACAAAAGCCAGGGGGCTGGGATTTTAATGCCATGTCAAGGTCAGAAGTCCCATCACCTCTAAATCATAAGCCAGATCCTGGCATGAATCCAGGAGCCAGTTGCACACAGGCTATCCCTAAGCAGAAAGGAGAACGTCTTTGTCCCTCTGTTCATCATTGAACAGAGCCATAAAGTTCATTGACTTTAAGGCTATGTGTAAAAGTTCCTTTGCCTCTGGAGGTAAAAACCTAAATCATTATTGCTCTGTACAGAAACTCAGACTCAGGCAGAAGCAGGCATGAAATTGTCCCATGGGCAGACTCCTGCCACCCAAGACATCAAGAGAGAAAAATTCCCAGACTATATCACCAAGGGAAGATGCACGTAGGCCAAAATCACCAAAAATAAGAGAAATCTCAAAATGATGGTAGGCAATCAACAAACCCCAAAGCTACCCCCATTCCCATTTCCTGAACTAAAGAGAATAGACAATCTGAAAGGGACTTTGAATCGGTGCAGTTGAAAATAGAAAAGTATTGAAGAGTTTGGAAAAAGTTTGAACATGTTGAAAGTGGTGCTTTAGACTGATTAAGGTAGCAAAGATATGCAAAATTAAATAGAGATGGGTGAGACTGGAGGCAACAAGCTTAATATTTGTTAGTCTTCACTCTAGGAACTTCACACTATCTACCTACAGATAGTGTTCTTTCTCCCTTCAAAACTCTCCTAAAATTTAATTGACACACCTCTTATGATCTGATGACCTCAGCATTTATTCTATGGCTTATAACTTCTTGCACATATATAAACCATATAAAGGAATTTGCTAAACTCAAGCCTCCTTGTAGCAGGACGGATGGATAGATGGATGGATGGATACATACAGAGATAATCTTTTTGTATTCCCCATAGCACCTAACATTGTATGTGTTGGGTACATGAGAATGCTCTGTAAATGTTTTATAAGTAAATGAACCAACAAATGAACAACAGCTATGAAAGAAACTTTGATCAGAATCTTGCTCCATGGACATTTAACTTGAACTGAAGCACAAAACTAAGCTGATAGCTCATCATTAGCTCATTCCTCTAGAACCTCACAGGCCCCCTTAATTGTTTCTTTTCTTTATAGTCTCTGTGTACAGTATCTGTCAATATATTTCATCAGAATTCACTGACATCTTTAAGCCCCATTGCACTTGATGAAAATTTTTTGTTCTGTATGGATGTCCCTGGTTCAGATTGCTGTATAACCTGTCTCCTCTTCAAATTGGTTGCCAATGCATCAACACTTGACTACATGTTATAGTAAGCCTTACCCTAAATTGACTAACCCACTCCTAATGAGTTAGAACCCTCCCTCCCCCTTCTCTCTCTGAGAAACAAGCCCAACCTAATGACCAAGCTCTGGGAAACAATAACAATAATCTGCACAGGGGCACAAACTTCCCACAATGAATAGCAAAGTAGCAAAAATTCCAGAATCTCCTGAGAGGCCCAGAGCCATGCTTTATCTCCAAAGCTTTCCTACATAATAACGCTGGTGACAATATTTTATTGAACATCTAAAATGTCAGACAATGTTAGGCATCTTTAATATAGTTTGGTATGTAATCCTCATAAGAATCCAGTAAGGAATGTAGTTGCATGCCAATTTACAGGTGAGAAAGTTAAACATGAAAAGTTAAATTTTCATCCTTTATAAAGACTTAGTTAAGTGTTAAAACTAGGGTTCAAACCCTTGTCAGTCTGAATTCAGTGTGTATTATTTCCACTGGCCCATACTGCTTCTATCACATATGCCCATGCTCCAATATGAAAGCCAGTGGCTCCCTGCCACTTTAGCTAATTGTCTTATGGATTTCAGATGATGTACACAGGGTTTTGGAGCTGGAATTGCTTCCCAGGGGACTGAACATAGGTACACGCTTCTTGAGTGTTTATTTTCATCTCATTCATGGCTTCTTCAAGAAAATGACTTAAAATTATCTGATCTTATCTTGTTGCCTCCATTTTGCTCCACCGGGAATGAGCAGATTCTATCTAGCTCCTGATTTTCATGTCCCAGAGGAAAGTCAACTACCTATTCGTGGGGCCAAGCAAATGCAAATAAGTAGCCTGAAATATTAATGGGTTTCTTTGGGGATAAACAGTAAGGTCATAATGGGAAAATGGTGTTCATAGCACATGTTAGTACTTACATCATTAAAATTGTTCATTGTCCATGTGGTTCAAACACATTGTACTGGCTTGCTCTGTAGGCTCAAAATAACTGCAGAATCATTTTAAATATTTTCAAGAAGCTTAAGACAAGTAATTTTTTTTAATGGTTCTACCCCCAACAAGATAATGAGAGAAATAAACTGTTAACCATTCACACTGTGGAATATATAAATTAGTTAAATTAGATGGGTTAGTTATCTGTAACAACAAGCACAAATCTTAAAAACATACATAAAATGTTGACTAAAAAAGGCAAATCCCATAAATCTACTTAAAATATGTGGTAATTTTAAAGATGTTTGCAAATTCTTTGACACCCCACCCTTCCAGAGGTAGAGACTAATTTCCTTCTTCTGGAATGTGGGCCAGATTTAGTGACTTCATTCTAATGTGGTAAAAGTGAACATAGGTGACCTCCAAGGCTAAATAAATAAAAGGTGTTGTCATATTTGCCTTACTCTGTTGTATAATTTTTTTCAGAAAGAAGTCAATCACCAGGCCATGAGGACACTGAAGCAGTCTGTGGAGATGTCCACATGGGGAGGAATTTAGCCTCTTACCAACACCCAGCAACAACTTGCCAGTTATATGAATGAGTCAATTCAGACAAGGATCCTCCAGCTCCAGTTAATGCATCAAATGACAGTAGCCCATCATAATATCTTGACTTAAATCTCATGAACGATTCCAAGCCAGAACCACACAGCTAAGCCAATTTCAAATTCATGATCAAAAAAAAGTTTGCATATATATTATCTTAAGCCTCTAAATTTGGTGGTACTTTGTTATACAAAAATACAAAACTAATACACAATGTGATAGCATTTTTTATAAATCTCAAAAGTAGGGCCTCCACAGTGGCGCAGTGGTTGAACACCACACTGTGAAGCTGTCTGCAGCCTCTGCAGCTCCAGTTCTATTACCTGCCGGCCAGGGAGAACCCCACATGGCACAGCAGACCTCTTCTGCTTTGCCCGCTGCTCCCCTCAGCAGTGTCTTCAGTCTGTCTGCCTGTTCTGCTCCCTACTCTGGCTCTGGTGAATTCTCTCACCCTCCTGAGCTTCTGACCTGTACCCACGTTCTTGTATAAATAAATAAATAAATCTTTTTTTTAAAAAAAAGTAAACAAATTGCTTATACAAATATGTGTGCATGTGTGTGTGTATGCGATAAAACTGTTTTTTAAGTAAGAAAATATCAGACAAACCCTTCCACTGGGAACAACTATAATACATAGGCCAAATAAGCAAAACAATTATGTAGGAACATCAGCAAATAACCATGTTGGCAGGATGAATGGGCCTGAGAGCTCGTACAGAAGGAAAAGAAACCACACTTTTGTGGTTTTGTGGTAGAGAAACCACACTTTTGTCCCTGACTTTTTCTTAGGTCACTTGCCACTTAACAATATGGAGCTATGGCACCTAGGGGCCAAGTAACAGATTGAGACTTGCAAATGTCTCATTAGGCTGATAAGTCAAGGCCCATTAAAATGGAAAGAATCTGGCAAATACTTCGATTTTAGGTGAGATCCAAAAACAGCTTTGCCTCCAGGAATGAATTAAGGACTATGCCTAGTAACTACAAGTAGAAACAACTAGAAAAAAGCCAACCCTCACAAAACTCCTAGACCCATCTTCAATTGTATCATGGTGATTTGAACATACTTTATCTCCTAGTCAAAGGAAGTTAAATAATCTTTGAAGGAAGATAATATCATCCAAAGACTATAATTTTTTACATATAATGTCTGGGATTCACCAAATGTTGCCATGTGTGCCAAGAAATAGGGTCAAACAACTCAAAAATCAAGAGGAAAAAAATAGAAAATGCAGTGACATAGATATTGGCACCATCAATAGGACTTTAAGGTAACTATTATTAATAAGTTCAAGAAAAGAAAGGGAAAGATATTACCAAAGAATTAAAATCTGTTCAGGAGAGGGTTCATGAACTAGAATTAAAAGAATAAAACTGCTGAAATTTTATAATTGAATAGATTGACTCAAATCAAATTATTTGTAGCCAAAGTGAGAATAATGAAGCACAGAAGTAAAAAAAAAAAAAAAAGACAATTAAAAAGATATCACATTTGTAATTGGAGCACAAGGGGTGAGGTGAGAGATGATGGAGTAGAAGTAATTTTAAAGAAATAATGGCTCCAAATTTTCAGAAAATGATTAAAAACATCAAGCCGTTTAGAACATGGCAGAAGTAACACTGAGCAATTTTTGTGGCAAAGTCATAAAAGGCTATGTTTTGTGTGCCTTGTTTGATAAAACACTGATTCCTGGAGATCTAAGACTGCTGTGCTGTAAAAACACCCAACCTACATGGAGAAGATGTGGGTAGGCAATCTAGTTAATAGTCCTAGCTGAACCCAGTCTCCAGTTACCATGGTCCAGACACTATACATGTGAGTGAAAAAGTCTTCAGATGATTCCCGTCCCCAACATTTAAATCATTTCAGTCTGCTCCAGACATTGTAGAGCAGAGATAAAGTATCCCTCGTATATAACAAATCCTGACCCACAAAAACCTATGACTGTGATAAAATGATTGATGTATGCCACTTTGGGGGTGGGGGGGAGGAGGCCTGTAATTTGTTATATAGCAAACTATGACTGAAAAGGTTAAAACTGAAAAGATGAATGGGAAAAGATGTACCAGGGGAGCATTAGTCAAACGAAAAGTGGTGTGTCTAGACAAATATAAGACAAAGTGAACTTTAAAGTAAGCAGTTTTATTGAATGATATTTCCTAATAATAAAGAGTTTGATTCAACAGAAAAATAGCAAACTTAAACTTGTAAACACACAATAACATAGCTTCAAAATATATAAAGCAAAACAGAATTAAGGGAGAAATATGTAGATCCACAAGTACAGTTGGAGATTTTAACATCTCTCTCTGATTATGTTTTAAAGAACTGAAATCATTCAAAAAATCTTCCCTTGTGACAGTGAGATTAAGCAAGACATTCAAAACAGAAAAATAACTAGGAAATTCCTGATGTTTATAAGTTAAGGATTATACTTTTCTATATAGTCTATAGGTAATGGTAAAATAATCACATTAAAATATCAAGCTTTAAGTGAAAAAAAAAAACACCATTAACAAAGAGAAAAGGCAAGTCACAGAAAAGGAGATCTTTGCAACATATAAAGAGATTACAAAACACATTTAATTGAATGGCAAAAAATAATATATCAAAAATTAGGAAGTAACTAAAATAGATATAAAGGAAAACAACCCACGATGCTCACCAGAGTGATAAGTTATAGGGATACTTGATTTAACTAATGGTAACAAGTATGAGCACAGATGTAGTACAACTAGAATGCAAACACACTGCTGGTAGATATGTAAATTGGTACCACAATTTTGGAAAATTGTTTGGAAGTACCTATAATGAGATGTACATACCCCATGATGCAACAATTACACCACTGTTATACTCAGCAGATATGAGTATATATGTGCACTAAAACACATGTACAGGAAAGTTCATAGCAAAAAATGAACACAACACAAATGTTCATTAACTGTAGAATGAATAAATAAATTGTGTGGTTTATTCATATAATGGAATACCACTCAATCATAAAAATAAATGGATATATGAATGCATACAACAAAATGGACAAATCTTGTAAATATAGTTCCAACTTAAGGAAGACAGGCACAAGAACACATATTTAATAATTCCCAAACTAATCTATGGTGATATAAATCAGAACAGTGGTTACTCACAATGGGATTGGAGAAAGAATTGACCATAAAGGGGCATAAGGAAGGATCTGGAGGACAAATGATGTGCCTTATCTTGATGTAAGTATAGTTACAGAAGCGCATAACATCTGAAAGCTAATTAAAATTTGTTTATTCTACTGTTATGATTGTTATACTTTAATTTTAAAAACTGTTATTTAATTTTAAAAATTGTTATACTTCAATTTTAATTTATGGCTGATTTGTAGCTTCATACTATTGTGATCAAAAAGATACCTGATATGATTTCAATCTTCATATATTTATTGAGACTTGTTCTATACAATCTATTCTTAAGAAGGTTGCATGTGTGCTTGAGAAGAAAGTATAATCATTTCATTTAGGGTGGAATATGCTATATATGTCTATTAAGTTCATCTGGTCTATCATGTCATTTCCTCATTAATGATCCATCCGTTGATGTGAGTGGGATCTTAAAGTCCTAACCTATAATTGTGCTGCTATCAGGATCTTCTTTTGGTCCATTAATTTGTTTTATATATTTAGATGATCCTGTGCTAGGTTTTAAAAAGTTGTTTGTTTTGGTTTGGTTTTTTTAGCACAGGGAAAATAAACACAAAATGCAGGATGATGGGCATGTCTGGAAGAGCGATGAAAAGGATGGAATAGGAAAGAAACACACAGAACACTATATTTTTACATACATGATGCCTCATACTCTCTTTTATATTATCAAATGTTACATTAAATATGAGTAAACATTATTTCAGTAAAAACAAATTATTCAAATATTTAAAACCCATGTGCTGATCTTGGGAAGAATTTTTAAAGTAAAATTAATATAAATGACTCTCAGAGAAATTTAAATACAAGAAGACAATTACATCAACTTAATAAATGTCCTCCTAGCATCACGCTGATTATACCTTCAAGAGACTACTTTGTATGAGGTAGAGCAATAATAACGACAGGCATTATTGAGTACGTACTGTCTGTTGGGCACTATTGTGAATGCTTTACATGCATTTAATTGTCATATAACCCTATGAGGCCAGTACAGTTATCACCCCAATTTAACAGATGGGGAAACACACACAGGGAGTTCAAGTGATTTGCCCATGGCCTCACAGCAGGCAGGCAGGAGAGCCAGTATTTGAAGGCTGGTTTTGAATTGCAGTCTGCTTTCAGAACCCACTCACTTAACCTCTGCACCCCTCTGCCTCTTATAAGAGGCACGTCTCAGATTTCTGGGAGTTCTCAACATCCCCGACTCTTGACAAGGCCTGAAATGGAGTTCCAGAGTTTTATAACACCCACCTCATAGAGAGGGGTGTTATGGTGTGTCCTTAATTATGATGACAATGAATTACATTGTCAATACCGCCAATAACAATAAAAATAAACATTAAGCCCACACCGAACTGTATTACAGTGTAGATTAAAACTTTGCATGATCGGACAGATAACAAACATATTTCCTAATTCCATCCCTTCAATAAGAAAGAAGTAACTTGGCTAAATTACTTTTTCGCTATGAATCCTCTCAGTCTTTTTCCTGGCTTATTTATGGCACCTACCACTTTAACAATGTGTTCCATTTATTCATGACCTGTGTCTTACCTCTCCTCTAGAAGGACAGGATCTGTTTTTGATTCTTCCTTACCTTCCTATGATGGACATTACTTGGACATAGTAGGCGCTTAGCAAGTATCTGTGCAATGAGTGCATACATGACAAGTAAATAAAGATAACATGAAAAACACCATTTTTTTATAAAAACTTTCACATATCCCTTGACCTTGCCTTAGAAAAGGGCCTGAGTAATAAAAACAAGATGCTTGAACATTACTAAATACCAAATCTTGGCTAAACAAATGAAAGTAGGAAGGATAGGTATTTCTTCCACATTGTACAGCAGCTGTTTACCATTCCTCAGCTCTGTGAAAGGCCTCACTGGCACTTGGGATGTGTCAACATGTCTATTAACTAAGAGTAAAAAGGAATAAGCTGCTGCTCTACTGTCTCTTGATGATGAAATTGAGTCTAAAGGAAGTGATGAGCAGCTGGCTGGGGAGAAACCCTGCACATCGGCCCACACATATGACAGTGGTGGTGGTGGTCTGTCTTGGGAATTTACAGTGAGCAGTTCTTATTCAATCCAGAGGAGGATGGAGGTGAGCACAAATGTCTTAAATGTCTTCAAGAATTTTCTTGAAGAGAAGTGTCTTCAAGAATTTTCTTTCCTTTTTTCCCCAGCTTTATTGATTTAATTGAGGGACTGCCTGGGGGCACAAGGGGTTAAGACACAACTGGGACTGATCACAAAGATATACAAAGAACTCACACGACTCAACAAAAATAAACAATCCAGTCAAGAAATGGGCAAAAGAACTTACAAGACATTTCTCCGAAGAGGAAATGCAAATGGCTGACAGGCATATGAAAAAATGTTCAACCGTCTGTTATCATCAGGGAAATGCAAATCAAAACCACATTAAGGTACCACCTTACACCAGTAAGAATGGCACATATTAAAAAAACTAGCATCAACAAATGTTTGTGAGGATGTGGTGAAAAAGGAACTCTCCCACATTGCTGTGGGAGTGCAAACTGGTCCAACCACTATGAAAAGCTGTCTGGAGTTTCCTCAGTCTACTAAGAATGGAGCTACCATATGACCTTGCAATTCTACTCCTAGGGATCTACCCAAAGGACACAAAAACAGTGATTCAAAAAAACACATGTACCCCATGTTTATTTCAGTACTATTTACAATAGGTAAAACCTGGAAACAACACAAATAGCCCAAAAATAGATAACTGGATCAAGAGGATGTGGCATATATACACAATGGAATATTATTCAGCAATCAAAAAAGATAAAGTCATGCCATTTGCAGCAACATGGATGGAGTTAGAAGGAATTATGATCAGTAAAATAAGTCAGAAGGATAAAGAAAAATATCAGATGGTTTCACTTATAGCAGGAATATGGGGAACCAAATAAGACATCAGTGTAAAAAAAAATAACAGTACAAAACACAACAAAGCAAAAACAGGTAATTATAAATCAGAGCCATTCTGCAGGGTAGGAGGAGGGAGAGGGATCAGAGGGAGGAAGGGAGGAGCACCGGGGACTGAGGTGATGGTGCACGGGTGCATTGGTGAAGGAAATTCTATGGGGACTACACCTGAGGGGGGTGGGAGGAAGCAAATATTGTTTAAAAACAAACAATGATGTAAAAAAATAAAATATAATATAATTTTTTAAAAAAAAGATGCAACCTATGAAGCTGTCCGCAGCTACTGCAGCATGAGTTCAATCCCAGGCCTCGAGGGAGCAACCCACATGGCGCAGCAGACCTCTCCTGTCTTGCCCACTGCTCCCTTCAGCACTGTATTTCAGTCAGTCTGCCTGTTCTATTCCCCACTCTGTCTCTGGTGAATCCTCTCACACCCCCACACCTCTGGCCTGTACCCCAGCTCTTGTATGCATAAATAAATAAATCTTTAAAAAAAAATTTAATTGGCATACAACGTTGTGTAAGTTTAAGGTAATACAAATATAATATTGCAAAAAGATTACAAACATCTTGTCACACAATTACCTTTTTTTGCAAAGAGAATATTTAAGATCTACTCTCAGCAATTTTCAAATATGTAATACAGTATTAACTAAAACTACTATCCATACATTAGATCCCCAGAACTTATTCATCCTATAACTGAAAGTTTATACTCATTGACCAATATATTCCCATATCCGCCAATTTAGATCCTGATAACCACCATTCTAGTCTCTGCTTCTTAGAGTTCAGGTTTTTTAGATTCCTCATATACATAATAACATGCAGTAGTTGTCTTTCTCAGTCTGACTTATTTCACTTAGTGTAATGCCATCACGGTCCATCTGTATTGTTAAAAAAGGCAAGATTTCCTTCTTTCTCATGCCTAAATAATATTCCATACTGTAATATAAAATATGTAATAATATTCCAATAAATGTGTATATAACTAACATCTTTATCCAATCATCCATTAACAGACACTTAGGTTATTTCCATATCTTGGCTATTGTGAATATCCTGTAATGAATATGGGAACACTGATTTTTTTTTTTTAAGATTCTGTTTTCATTTCCTTTGGATAAATACCCAAGTGGAACTTCTGGATCATATGATAGTTCTAATTTTTGGAGAAACTCCATAAACTGTTTTCCATAGTCACTGCAACCAATTACGGTTCCATCAACAGTGTACAAGGGTTCTCTTTTCTCCGTGTCCTTGACAACACTTGTTATCTCTTGTCTTTTTGATAATAATCATTATAACAGGTGCAAAGTGATACCTCATTGTGGTTTTGATTTGCATTTCCCTGATGATTAATGCTATTCAACACCTTTTCACGTACCTGTTCACCAACTGGGCTCCTTCTTTGGAAAATGTGTCTATTTAGATCCTCTGCCCATCTTTAAATCAATTGTTTGGGATATTTTGCTATTGAGTTGTGAGTTCTTTATATATTCTGGAGATTTACATATCAGATAAATGATTCGCAAATATTTTCACCCATTCCATAGGTTGCCTTTCATTTTGCTGGTGGTTTCCTTTGCTGTGCAGATTTATTGTTTGATGTAGTCCCATTTGTTTATTTCCACTATTGCTGCCTGTGCTTTTGGCATTAAATTCAAAAAATCAGTGCCAAGACCTGTGTGATGGAGCTCATTCTGTGTGTTTTCTTCGAGGAAGTTTAAACCGTTTTGAATTGGGCCTCCCTGGTGGCGCAGGGGGTTAAGCACCACACTATGAAGCAATCGGCAGCCTCCACAGTACGAGTTCGACCCCCGGCCTGCCAGGGAGCAACCCACATGGCATGGCAGACCTCTCCTATCTCGCCCGCTGCTCCCCTCAGCAGTGTGTTTCAGTCAGTCTGCCTGTTCTGTTCCCTGCTCTGTCTCTGGTGAATCCTCTCACCCACTGCGTCTCTGTCCTGTACCCCAGCTCTTATATGCATAAATAAATAAATCTTTAAAAAAAAAATAAACCGTTTTGAATTGATTTTTGTATGTAGTATAAGATAAAAGTCCCATTTTATTCAAATTTCTGCCCTTCCTCTGTCTCTCTTCTAGCTCCACTTCCACCTCTTGGTTTCTTTTGGAAATTTTTCTTCGAGCAGTGGGAAAGGTGTGTGATGACCCTTTTTAATATGAAGCATTATATTTAAAGATGTGACCTATGCCTCAGAGCACCTCTCAACAGCCAAGAGAAGAAAGACTGTTCTTCCCTTCCCTCAAAAAAGCAAGCTTCATTCCTCCAAGCTGGATGCTGGATCTACTTCCTCACCCCTCCCCCACCCTCAGCTCCTCCCTATTCCCTCCTGCAAGCCCAGAATACACCTGTCCTGTGTCCTCTTGCCCCTACCCTACTTTTTTTCTGATCTGCAGTGGGGAAAGCTCGAGCTTGCTCCCAGGAACAGAGAGAACCCACAGAGCAACTCACAGAATTCAGGAACAAAGTGTTCCTTAGGGACACACTCAGCAGAGTATCTAGTCCAGTTTGTCTGTGCACATTCTTTTATTGCAGAAAATCAATTTCTGGCCACCAGGTGTTTTGATGTCTGCCCTGAGCTTCGCTGCTCTCTCACCACCACGGCCTTGGCTAAGTGACATGGAGGAGGAAGGGGTACTCTGAGGCTCAGACTAAGAAATTTCATCCAGCCACCTTCTTGTCTTCCAGAAGCATCTATTCATTCTCACCATGCTCCGTGAGATTTTATGGCACCTGTCTCAACCACTTTTGGTCTCTTCTTGGACTTACTTCTATCTTGTCTATTTTTCAGGCTCTCTTCCCACCATTTTTCTGTCTCCACCCGCTTCTTTCTCATCTCTTTGTCTCTGTCCAGTTACAGGCCTCTTTCTATCGCCCTGTCTCCATACACCGTTTTCTGCATCACTGTGCCTCCTCCATCCTGGAGGATTCTGGGAAATGCCTGAGTTCAGCTTGGCTCCTTGCTCCAGCGCTTTCATCCCGATCCAGGTGGCTGCAATCCAGTACAGGATTTATGGTGCCCTGACCCTGAGCCGTCAAGAAGGAACAGCCAGATTAATGGGGTGGGCGGGCTGGGGTAATAATCGTTTGTTTGATGTGACAAGCCTGATAGGCGTTGATTTACTTACAGACTGATGGGCTTTTAATTGAGCACCTCCATCCCAGTCACTTCAAAGGCAGGGGAAGTTGACAAGGGGCCCCTTTCACGGAGGGCTCCTGGTGACTGACAGCCCCCCTCTGCTGACGCTCCCCTTAGCCCAGGATTGGGTCCGGCAGCCTTTACCAGGCCCTCTGGCAAAGTAACACATTTTCAGTGTATCTCAGAAATGGCCTTTTGTCTGCTGCCAAGGAAGGCAGGCCCTGCTCGGAAGGCCTGCATCTCCCAGAAGGGTGAGGAATGTAGAGGAGTGGAGATGCTGGAGCCGGCCTGGGAGAGGAGGACCAGGTGGGAGGAGATTTCAGGCCTTCAGCATGCCAGGGACTACTTACTTTGTTCTTTCCCTCCTCAGCTGGTCCGGCTCTCCTCTTATTTTCTACTCATTTTCTCACTTCCTCCCTTAAACCCGCTTTTCTGCTTACTCCTCCTAGCTTTCCAACTTCTTGTTCCTTAACTCCTCCCACTACTTCCCTCTTCCTTCTTCCTCTCAGGAGAGGTCAGAAAAGGTGGAGTTGGCTTTTGCTTCCCCCGGAGTGGCCTGTTGACTCCTCCTGGACAGTCACCTTCCTCTCAAACTGCAAACCGTGAGGTCTTAAGCTAAGGGCATGCTTGGCCCTGCAGGCCCAGTCTCAGTGAACCCCTCCCTCCTGTGGGCAATACTGCAGTTACCAGGGTCATTGCGCTTTGTAGCTAAAGCCCCCGGCCACAGGTCCAGTGGCATTTTCATCCCATTCTTATTTGGTCTAAAAGATGCTTTAATAATGTAAGTTCTACTTTATTTGAAATTTTAGAAAACATTCTTTATCTGTTAGAATGGATTTACTTAGGTTTTGTTTGTTTTGCTAAGTCCTGATTTACTGATTGCTGAACTTTCCTTCTCACGGAAGATTTGCTCAGTGCTTGGTCACAATGTCAGCTCACCTGGCTGGGCTGGGTCAGGGGATTGGAAGCAATTAATAAAGGAGAAGCTTGGGAGGCCTGCAGCCTCAAAACCTCCTCACTAGGTCCAGAGTCGTGAGACCCTCCACCCCACACCACATACCCAAGTTAGCAGGATTTTCAAGTTCCAAATCAATCCTTTCAGTGACTACCCTGGACTATAGGCAAGTCTCATTCTTTGTGTTTTCCTCTTTTTCCCTTGTCATAACTTGTCTAAACTCATACAGTTGGTAAGGAAATGAAAGAGCAAGTACCTGGCTGCAAAGTCAACAATAATAACTCACATTTGCATGACATTGTTTAATTTAAATAGTACTTTCAAATGTTATCTTAATTGATCTTTTAACCACTGTGTGAAGAACTTATTATGCCCATTAGATATATGATAAAATTGAGGCTCAAAGGATAACATGGGCTAAGTGGTAACACCTATCTCTCATACTCAGGTGTTCCCCCTCTCATTCTGCTCCATGCTGCACAGCACCTCACTGCATCCCAGGCTATAACTCATTGCTTTAGAAGCTGCATTTTCTTACTCAGAGTCATTCCTGTTTCCTGTCTTTGTTTTTCACTTTTTAGATCCTCCCCTGGCTCCTGAATCTCCTGCTTCGGGTGTCCAGAGACAAAGCTTTGAGAGGCCAAACCTCTCCTTAGTCTCTGCCCTGAAAGCCACTTGCAGGCCTTCCCTGAGATCATGATGTCCCTTAGGAGTGGCTGTCCCCAGCTCCCCTCCAGTGTCTACAAATGAAACGACCATGTGAAGTATTATCTGTTCTTGGAACATATCCACTAAGATTCTTCATTGGCTATCATTTGAAGATCCACCCGAGAGATTCCTCCCAGAGCCAAGAACACATGAGTCTCTCCTGACCTACTGGAGGGGTATGTACCATGGAGCTAAAACCTAGGGCAGCGACTTGACAGAAACTAATCATCTCTCCCTTCTCTGCCTCGATGCCTTGGATATAGTTCCACTGATGTGTTCAATGCCCCAAGATATGGTTTGTTTACACATTCGTCCCCCACTAGAGAGTCTGATCCTTTAGGGTAAGTACATCTGTTCATCTTATATCCCTAATGCCTAACAGTGAAATTTTTGTTGCAATGATTGTTGCTGAAATACAGATCTTACTTGATTTATGATGGGGCTATATCCCAATAAACCCATTGTAAGTGAAAATATTATTAAGTTGAAAATGCATTTCGTTCACCAACTCTATCAAACATCATAACTTAGCCTATCCTAACATAAACAGGCTCAGAACACTTATATTAACCTACAGTTGAACAATTCTGAATTCTGATCTTTTCCGAGCTGGCAATATGCAGTATTATACAAATACTCTTTTTTGATGCTGGGCAGTAACAGCAAACGGCAGTTCCCAGTCAGCCAGGAGATCAGAGGATAAGCAGCTGATACATTGCAATGTGTTATTTGGATATTGTGTTTTTGTGTGTCTACAAAAAGTATAACTGAATGTTTATCACTTTCTACTGAATGTTTACCATTTTCACACTATCTTAAAGTTGAACCATTGTAAATTGAATCATTGTGAGTCAAACTATAGTAAGTTGGGACCATCTGTAATTGTTACAAGGCAATATAATAGACTGAAGTCAAATAAACTAACATCGCATTCCCAAGTCCACTGCTTGCCAGTTGCAGCCTTTGAACAAGTCATTTAAATATTACATGCCTCAGTTTTCTTATCTGCAAAATGGGTACCTACCTTATAAAGCTATTGGAAAGAAGGAGTTAATAATATATTATAGGTAATCAATAAGGCAACATTATTTTAGGTTCAGCAGAGAAAGGGGGAAATGCTGTGAAATAGTCTGTGACACATTGCTTTTTTAAATCAATGTCAGAGGTGCTAAAAATGTGAGAAATACATCTTAGAATTGATGAAATATACCTATGTAATACTTAGGAGAGTAGCTGCACACTATCTGAGTGAGAGCTATTGTCACTGCTGTTGAATTGCATTCTCACAAGAACCCTGTGATGAGTGAGTTAATCCTCATTTTACAGATGAGGAAACAGAGATACAGAGATGAAGTAGCTTGACCAAGCTCACAGAGCCAGTGAGCCCTCAGCATTTAAACCTGCCTTTGAGGTGCAATAATCTATGGTTATTACAATAGCTGGCAGCCGCCCACCAAGCTACCAGGGAGTTAGGAGCTGGGTTTTGTTCTCAATTGCATTAGCTCTCCTTAATCTAAGGTTTTCCCCCTCTGGTATAATTACTCTGCTTCTTCCTCCCCCTCCTCCTTTGTACTTGGCTCTGATCTTGTAACTTTTCTGTTAATGACTTTAGGTTTTACTGTACCTGCATTTTGAATTGTAAGCGACATCAGAGCTTTTAGAGGGAGTATAAATAAATATGAAGGTAAAAATAGCTTTTAAAGATGACGTATGGGGCCTCCTTGGTGGTGCAAGGGGTTAAGTCTCAGCACTATGAAGCTCTCAGCAGCCACTGCAGCATGAGTTTGATCCCCCTGGCCGGCCAGGGAGCTACCCACATGGTGCAGCAGACATCTCCTGTCTCACCCACTGCTCCCCTCAGTGTATTTCAGTCAGTCCACCTGTTCTGCTCCCCACTCTGTCTCTGGTGAATCCTTCTCTCACCTCCTCCCCACCTCTCGCCTACACCCCAGCTCTTGTATAATTAAGTGAATAAATCTTAAAAAAAAAATTATATGTAGCAAGAAAAAGTAAAAAAATATGCGCATGATCACACATGGTGATGTATAGTCTCCACATGGACACAGCAATACCTCCAGTCCCACAGCTGAGGCTAGACACCCAGATAACATGCAAAAACTCAGCTTGCCCCTCAAGCTAGGTTGTCAGTCACACCAGACTCTTTTCCAATAACCCAGTGAGAACCTACAGAGTGGAATGAGAAGAGTGGAGTTTGGGAGACATGAGAGGACAATAAACTTCTCTAGAACTTTCTCTGACTCTGCTTGATACTCCTCCCCCTAACAAAAAGCATGTACTTGAAAGAGTATGTTTCTAGCTCACACTGCAATGAGGCTGAGACATTTGCTCCAAACAGAACCAATGTAAAAAGGCCATCCTTACTTTTATTATCAGAAAGGAAACCACCAGAAGGCATTTTACTGGAGGCTTCATAGTAGTTTCCTCACAATCCTAGTAGTAACCCAGTACCATGACTGTCATAGAGAGATGCCACTTCTGCATCATCTCCCCAAGAGAGGAACTCCAATATCCTACCTCTTCTGCCAAATTTGTAACACACATATGAAAAGATAATGAATAAAATATGCATAGGGTTGTGCTGCTTTTTTTCTTCCCAAATAAGGAGGATATGGGTTGGTAGAGAATTGTTTTTGTGAATTGCCTTGGTTTTTTCAGGACGGGATCAGTAATGATCAGGGTGGAAAGGGTTTTTCCAAAACTTCTCTCAACTCTTCCACATGCTTTGAGGCCCATTTGACTACAGGGTGGAGCTGAAATTTGGGTAAGGAGGGGTGTTTAAAAGGGAGATTTGCCATGAGAGAGAAGGAGGTCATGCTATCCCTCAGCTCCCCTGAACGGAGCCTACTGTTCTTCCTCCAGAATGGAATAAAGTGTACTCCAGGCTCAGATCCACCAGATGAAGAAAGACACATCAGCAAAGAAGGGGGTATCTGAAAAAGGGTGTTCGGCTATCCATTCATCTACGTGTAAGTTCATCTCCGAGACTTCCAAGAAAGCAGCCACACACCAAATCCCTTCCGACGCTGTCTGTATCTGAGCCTCCTGTGAGATAATCCTCTTAATGGAATATTTAAGAAATGGGATATAAATCACCAACCTTTTATCTCACCTGAAGATTCATATTCCATAGGATGTATGGCATATATGTCTTTCTACATAAAGATGATTGCAGGTGCCTGTTTGAGCAGACGGTGCCATCTTTGTGGGCTCAATATATTTTTCGATATCTAAATCTATTTTTTTCTGGTGATATGAGTGGAAAAATGTGAATTTTAGAGATCAGAGACCAGAACAGAGATGCACTTAGAGACATTTCAAAATTAAAACACACATACCTTGGAAAACCTTTTTGTCATTTGCAACAAACAAGATGCCTATTGTCAAGATATGCTCATAAATAACTTGAATTTGGCATATGCTTTTGTACCAAACAGAAGATGAATAAATTAAATTTGATTTACAACCTTTTCATTTTTATTAGCACTACTCTGAAGAGTTTATGTAAGGGACGTGCCAGAGCAGTTACGCCAAATGTTTTAAGGCGTTGGTATTGATATTATATAAATTAAGGTGTTTTAATTTGCATTCTTTAATTAACTAAATACTGGCAGAAAAATAAAACACAAGGGCAGTCTTGACTTATTGCCTCTATTAAACTGCTGACGCCTCTGAAAAGATGCTTTAAGTAATCCAATTCATGTGGGGTGAAGGAGGGAGGGGCATTAAGACTCTTATTTGGAAAGATATATGGGGGTTTTAAAAACCTATGTTCAGGGCCTCCCTGGTGGCGCAAGGGGTTAAGTCTCAGCACAATGAAGCTACCCGAAGCTACTGCAGCATGAGTTTGATCCCTGGTCAGGGAGCTGACCCACATGGTACAGCAGACCTCTTCTGCCTGCCCGGCTGCTCCCCTCAGCAGTGTATTTCAGTCAATCCACATGTTCTGCTCCCCACTCTGTCTCTGGTGAATCCTTTCAACCTCCCCCCCAACACACACACACACACATGCACACACACACACACACACACCTTGGCCTATACCCCAGTTCTTGGATGCACAAATAAAATAAATCTTTGGAAAAAAAAAAAGAAACCCATGTTCAGCTCTGTTTGCACAGTGGTTGAAGGGGTGGGTGTGTTCTAAGAAGGTCTGAATTCATGTCCCCAAGGAAGAAGTTAACTAAGTGATTTAACTATATCCATGCTGAGCTGAGCGTCAAGGGGGCAGCCCTGTCCTGTCGCTGGGAAGGGGCATGTTCCTGTGTGCAGAGCCCCGCAGACCTGGGCTATATCACTGCCAATCTGGGAAGAGGCAAGTTGGTTGAATTAACCCAGCAGATCCCGTATCAGTACGATCACATACAGAAAGCAAGGAGAAAAAATAGTCAGAGATCCTTCAGCGAAGCTGGTTGCTTCCAGTCAATGGATCCCATCACACAAAGGCCCCCAAACCATGAAATAAAAAAGCTTTCATCTTTATGTACGAGGAGTACTCCAGTTCCTTCCATGTCCTGGGGCCTGTGACCACTGGCAGAGACATTTTCTGAATTCACTCTCACAATGGAGATAGTTTCATTCTCAGTCAAGTTCATTCCTTCTTTTCCCTACTGTCATGATCATTCATGATTCCTGCTCTGTGCTTTGTGACCCTCTCCTGTAGGGTAAGAGTCAACTCTGGTAAGATCTCATTCTCTATCATTTTCCCTCCAGACATTTTAGGGAGGAACAGCTTTAAGGAGAAGATTACAACTTCCGGTTGCTGGCAATAGAAAAGAGATTTCTCCTCAAACACAGATGAGAAAATTCCATTTGCTTTCTCTAAACTCAGGGTCCCCCACAAGTGATCTGTACTCCTGCCTTTCCTGCTCCCTTTCCATTCTCAGGGTGTCAGTCTTGCATTCTCTACTTAGATGTCCTGTCAAGGGCAGGGCTTAGGGGCCTCACAGATACCTGAGGTGACTGGAGACATCACATCGGGAGCGATCCAGTGGGAAGCAGAGTTCACCTTCCTCCTACAAGGCCTTTGCACAGCCATGCAGTGTGTCTGTTTTGAGAGCAATGGAAGGCCAGCCCAAGCACAATGGCCCGGACAGCCGAGTGCTGTTGTTATATAATGGCCCAATCCCAGCTTACTTCCTGTTTGCATTTCTTGATTTGCTCCAGGAATAAAGGACGAATTCCAACTTTTAATAAGGAAAATACTGTTCTCCTTTGCCAGCATCCTATCCCCCTCCCCACCCCACCCCAAAAAAATCGCACTTTCTTGTCGTTTCCCATCTTGCAGCTCTGTCAGTTGTTTTAAAACAACTGTTTTAAAACATGTCTCCTGTCATAAATAAGATTGTCATTATGTATTTTGACTGCAGTGGTGAAAAATTCACCCAGCTTAGAGAGAGGAGAGGACACGTGAGAGCCTCTTCGGGCCTGATGTGGAACAGGAATAAACACGGGAAAAGAGCCACGGTCTCCTCATGCACTGTAACTACTGTCGCTTTTCTAGTTTGATTATTCGGGTGTTTTGTTTTGTTTTGAATCATTTGTTCATTAGCTGATTGATTGGTTTAAAGAAATTAATGAGAAAACACAGGCAGTCTGGCAGAAAGCAGTTGTGTTGAACTTATCAATGGCAGGACTTGAGAGACGTGGCTCCCTCAGGAGGCCTGAGGAAAGTTCAAGATGTTAGGACTAGACTCCAGACAGCCCGAATGTAAATTTATCCTGATTCACTCGCCACCACCCACCCCCAACACTCGGCCCAGTCCCAACTGTTCTTCTCAATGTGGCAGGTTTAAGGTCACTAAGAAAAAGTGCCAGTTGACTCAGTGCCCAAGGAGGCCCAAGACTGAGACTAAAAGCAAGGGATCACGATGTGAGAATCTGCAAGGAGAAGCTGCAGGTACCAGAATGCCTGGGGAGGGAGAGAGATTATTGTAATTTTTATTTCTTGGCAAATGGTTGATAGAACAGAAAGCTCTTTTCATCCCAACCCTTGTTGAGAAATTGCTTATACATGACTTTTGTATCTTTGAACTTTGCCAGTAATACCTTTTCAGCGCAAAATGAAGACTACTTTCCTGCCTGGGTAAGCACTCCACTAACAATAATTCTGATTGCATGATTTGATGTCTTCCAAAGCTTCACAGGCCTCATTCTGGAAATACATGGTAAGGACAGGAGATGAGCCTCTCCTGACAATACCCAGACTATCTTATGTATTGTCTTTGACATGAACCTGTTTGCCTTTTCATGAGCATGAACAAGAAATGTCTGGATAATTCAGAGTTCTTATTAAGGTTCACTTCTTGGAAAGATTGTTCTACAGAGGGTGCCTGACTTAAGGACTTTTCGATTTTACAATGGTGCATAAGTGATATGCATCCAGTAGAAACCACACTTTGCATTTTGAATTTTGATCTTTTCCCAGGCTCTGGAGGTGCAGTAACAACCCAGATGCTCGGCAACAACAGCAAGATCAGTTCCCAATCAGATACACAGTCACGAGGTAAAACCCTGATTCTCTACAGATTGTTTTTCATTTTTAGTACAATATTCAGCAAGTTACATGAGACACTCCACACTTTATTATAAAATAGACTTCGTGTCGGATGATTTTGCGCAGCTGTAGCCTAGCGCAATGCTCTGTGCATGGTGAAGTTAGGCTAGGCTAAGCTATGATGTTGGTAGATTAGATATACTAAATGCATTTTCAACGTATGATATTTTCAATTCCTGGTGGGCTTATCAGTACATAACCTCCTCACAAATTGAGGATGATTTGTGTTAAAATATCTTTACCAGTATCTTGAATTCTTTTAGATCAGACTAACTTACATGTCTCTTCTCCTCCAAGGAGGAGGCACAAGGACGAAGTAGAATATGAGGAGATGGACATGGATTTAAGGATAACGAGCTGTAGCACTCCAAATGGATGTGACCATGTCTCAAAGGGATTCCCATGTTTTCTTGCCTGAACTTTCAACTCACTCCAAGGCTATCCTACCAACTTTTAAAAGGGGCTTTAAAAGGGGTTTGCTTTGATGATATGTAGCAGTTGACCCAGCAATTCTATTCCTAGGAATTTATCCTATACTTACACTGGCACATATGGAAAATAACACATTATAATATATAGATGTATGTGTATGTAGTTATAGTTATGCACTACAGGAACAAAAAATTAGAAACCATCTAAATGTCTACCAGTGCGGGATTATTCAAATAAATTGTGGCACATCCATGTAACAGAAATTGAAAAAATAAATAAAGCACAGAAGTCTATGATGTAATCTCTAAAATATATCTTTTTATTTTTAAGAAAAGCAAGCAGAGAAGTTATGTTTAAATGGGAAAGAATGTATTTGTGTATAAAAGGGAGAAAGAATATATATGTATTTGCTAATATATATACCAAATACCTCTGGAAGGATGGACAATAAACTCAGCATTGATACACTGGGCAGAGAAATTAAATGGCTAGAGAAAGGTCTTTTCACTGTCCAGCCTCATAACACAGTAATTTGGCACCACAGAGATGCACCTCATCATAAATCAACAAGTACATTTTTTCAAAAAATGAAAAGATCATTTAATCGCTTGAATGGACTACTCTGCTTGGATACTTCAGGCCATGGGTTTGATTGGGACCCCCCTCTCAGGCTTCCTTCTCTGGGAGCAGCTGGCAGAGGGCCACCAAAAGAAATAATCCTCAAAATTGTTCTGCCATCTTGGAATTGGGTTTTATCAAACACAACCAATGACCACTGAGCCACCAGCCAAGCAGCATTCCCTTCTCTCTCATCGTGTTTGCTCACATGAGTTTGAAGCTGCACATCTCTGCTTGCTGGGAGCACTTTCTAAAAGGGGCACGCTTTGGGCACACTTGGAGGTTTATACATCAGAAGTGGGAGATTGTAGAGACATCATTACCTTTAAGATTGAAGTCCATAGAGGGTCAGAGTGGGTGTGACCCCAGTCCTGTACAACTGAGATATTCCGTTCATAGTCTGCTCCCAAACAAGATGGTCTGCGGGGCCCCTGGTACATGATGGGTTCAGATGCTCCCTGCTTCCTTTTCATGGGGCTTTTGCTCTACTTCCAGACTCCCCTTCTTTTTTTTTTTTTTAAAGATTTATTTATTTATGCATACCAGAACTTTAGTATGGGTCAGAGGTGTGGGGGGGTGAGAGGATTCACCAGAGACAGAGTGGGGAACAGAACAGGTGGATTGACTGAAATACACTGCTGAGGGGAGCAGCGGGCAAGTCAGGAGAGGTCTGCTGTGCCATGTGGGTAGCTCCCTGACTGGGGATCGAACTCATGCTGCAGTGACTGCAGATAGCTTCACAAGTTGCTTCTGAACCCCTTGTGCCACCTGGAAGGCCCCAGACTCCCCTTCTACCCAAATGAGAGACGGTGCATGAACATACCTAGAATAGTTCATATCAGCTCCCAGAGGGGTTCAATGTCTATAGGATCTGAACTTGGAGTAAATGCACTTTAATAGTAACTAAACTAAAAGGATTTAATAAAATCAGCTTAGCAGAATTTCTTTATCTGCAAAAGAAGCACACAGATGCATAAAGGTAAGCACTGCACTGTCTTTTAGGAAGTGAGAATGCAGGGAGCTGGGAGGCTGGACCCTAAAGCCTGCTTGCTCTGGTTTTACCTGCCATGGGATCACCTCAGGCCTGCACCTACCAAGTGGTCAATAAACAGTAACTGAATGAATTAATCCAATCCAGTTCAATTAACTGAATGAAAGTTCGTCTTACTGCCTTCTCTGCCTCATTTTCCCCTCTACCATATTCTCATTCCTAGAGATAAAAGGAAAATCCTGCTTGAGAAGACCAGCCCTCTGGAAAACAATTAAAGTCGTTTGTTTTGTTGTTCTCGCCCTGCTGTGGACCTCCCTTTCTCTCTGCCCTGCACTCAGTAGATTAGCTCAGGAACCACAGGATTTGCATCCCATTTCTCTGTTCTAGTAGTGTGGTTTGGACAACGCCTCTGGGCCTCAATGCCTCCTCACCTTTAGAGCAGACATATGAATGGTGTTGTCTTGTGTTCCCTATAAGAAGTAAATGAATTATTCTATGTAAGGTGTTCAAAACAGTGTCTGGCACCCAATGAGCTCGCAATAAGTGTTATTGTTATCAGGGTGGAACCCCCACCATCTGCTAATCACAGTTGAGGTGTTGCCTGATTACTAAGGTATGACTCCTCCCATCTGTATTTGCAACTTGAAAGAGGAATCTCCAGAAATTTGAAGGCCCAAAGGAACAAAGTAGTCAAGGGTGAATGCCCAGGGCTAAGGTTGATGTGTGGGGCAGAGCTTCAAGGGAGGGGAACTTCAAAAGCACACCTACTCAAAACCCCTCTCCCAGGCGAGCCCAGCCTATCTCCCCAAGGGCTGATAGGAGATAAATGAAACCACTTCTTCAAAGCTCCCTGCTGGAGGACCCGATCAAACACCGGGACTTGAAGATAAGAGTCAGTCTACATTTCCTTTTGTCCATTCCTTCCCACCACCATCCAAAGGAAATTCTAGGGGGAGGAAAAGTGGTTAATTCCTCCTTTTCTTATCAAAGGGAGTTACCTCCCCAATCACAGGAGCCAGTGAGCAGTGATAAGAGGCAACAGACCCTAAGCCAGGGGAGAGTCAGAAAGGTCTCTTCTTTGCCCACGTGGCCAAGAGTTTGCTGTGTGACTTCACACACCTCCTAAAGCTCTCAGTGGCTGTTTCTTCATCTGTCGAAAGAGATCAAAAATCAGTCCGAAATAACTCAGAAAATTATTGTGATGATAAGTGCAAAAATGTATTTGTAAAATATACATTAACATGTCTACGGAGAATCTGTTACAGGGCAGGGAGAGGGGCAGCCCAAACCCCGCAAACCTGCCTATTCTAAATGGGTTGTGCCATCCGCTGCATTAACACAAAACAGGAGACTTTAATGGGAAGGAACTTTAATACAATTAGGAAACAATACAGGAAAGGCAAAGAATCTAGTTTCTAAATCAAGCACCCAAAGTTATCTGTCCCCTCGGGGTAAAAGTCCATCCAAATGGGATTGGCCCAGAGCAAGGCCCCTGTAAGAGGCCGGACTGGCCACAGTGCAGGTTCTCTGATCCCATGCAGACCGGGTAAAGGAGGAGTCAGAGTCCTTAGTGGGTTTTTTGCAGGTCTTTTATTGGGGTTCACCAGGTGTATGGCAGTCAGGGGTGCTGGCTGGGAGGCCTACCAGCCTGGTAGGCCTCCCAGCCCCCAGCAAGTCTTCACTCTATCTGGACTCTCTGGCGTTCGTTCTGCTGCTTCTCGGCTTCTGCTTCGGCTTCTGCTTCGGCTTCTGCTTCGGCTTCTACTGCTGCTGTTGGTACTGCTGCTGCTGCTGCTGCTGCTGCTGCTGGTGCTGCTGGTGTCCCCCCGTGACGCCGCCCTAAAAAAGTACAGTCTTAGCTCAGCTGAATCCCATCTCCCTATGCCCACACCCTAGTCCAGGTGCCGCCATCAGGCATGCATTCAGAACAAGGATCCATCATCTATCCTGATGGCGGAAGGGCAGAAAAGCCTGACATTTTCTTTACCCTACAGCCCCAAAGCCTGCCACAAGTCTAAAGCACCTTCCAGTGGGGACCCACAGAAAAGGGTCAGAAACAACCAGACAAGCCTGGAAGGAAAAGAACAAAATCAACATCAAGATAAAAGCTGCCATTGTCACCTCCCCAGGGGTCTCACCAACATCTGTGTCACCCCATCTGTTAGGGGGAAGTGATGTCCTGAGTTAATCCCATACAGGATTAACTTTGTGGACTCCACCCCCACTCCAGACTAAAGCCATCAAGACTCTGGGAAAGACAAATCCCATCACCACCAAGGGAGGATGGCTGGGACCTGAGGGTGGAGTTGGGCAGCCAGGTTGGATATAAAAAACCAAACACGTGGGCCTGGGGCTCTCTCTGGCTCGCGATCGCTCGCCTCCTGGCTTCACCGCTCCTGGCTGGCAGCCAACTCTGAGAGCGCCATTTTGGGATTCCTAATCGGCGGATCGGGTAGGACTCATTTAAAACTTTGTCTCCCACTTTTCTCCCAGAGCTGTACATTTCCTCATTTCCCCTTCCCTTTGTAAATAAACCTTTTATTAACCTTTCACGTGTGCCTGCAGTAGAGCATTGATAAGTCCTTTTAAGCGCGCGGGTGAGGACCCACAGTCAGGCACCCCGTTTTGTATCGGGGTTGCTCTACAACACATCCACGACCAAAAGACAAGCGCAGTTTCTTCACGTGTCTCTAGGCTCCATGTGCCTCCTCCAGGTCTCCTGGCTCCATCCTGCTTCCTGCCTCAGTTTCCTCTGCAGCTTCTTCTCTCCCTGCTCAGCTCCACCCTCCCTTGGGTGGGGCAGGGAACCTGGAACCTCCCCCTTTCCTGGGGACCACCCTGTTACATTACCACTTTGAAATATACAAATTTATCCACCTTGAATCTTTGGGGGAAGCCGTTTATGTGTAAATATTATTATCCACTCAGCAAATAATCATACAGCATTCAAACTTCTTGCATTCATATTCCAGCCCCATCTTTGACCACTGGTACTTTGAAGCTCTCTGTGCCTCCTCGTCCTCTCTGTAAAATGGGGACACGATAAGGACCTCCCTCATAGGGTCTCTGTAAGGATAAATGCAAAGTGCTGCAGCATGGTTGACTGCTGGGATGTCAACCTTCAAACACCCCCTAGGCAATAAGGATGCAAAGATGAGGACAATACAGTAAATGGGCCAAAATTAAACCACAACTGTGGTCATGGGATAGGTACAATAATAGATCACACTCTCCGCTCGGATAGCAAGGAAGAGCGAGCCAATTAAGTGGGGTTCCTTAAGGCTGGCCACTTGGTGCCTCTCTGGCCCTCTCCATCCTGGACTGTGTTTGAGCTCAGGGATGGGGCTGACAGAGGATGTGGCTCCGAGAGCCTGAGAGCAGTGTTAAATCAGGGCTCCTGGCCAAGGCAGTAATTGCCAGCCGCTGAAAGATATTAAGCGCCAGGGAGGAAAACCAAGTTCTGTATGAGGCAGACTTTTCAGAGTTCTTAGAGCTTGTAAAAAAAAAAATGTAAATAGTTACCCAGTGAGATATTATTTCATGTTGTTGCCATTAGGGCTCGAGTGTTATGCAGAGAGAGGAGATCATTCAGGCAATTCTGCCTCAGCCAGGATGAGAAACTCCACATTAACCCCACACAACAAATCTACCACCTCTCGCCCTCAACCTGACTCAGGCATTTTTTTCCTGGGTGGTGGATTTTATGTAAATCGAAGTAGTGAAAAAAATCTAAATAGTCAGAATTTCCTAAAGGATTTTCTTGATTGGGTTGGTGGAAAGGCTTTTTCTAAAGACACATTTGACTGGAGGCTAGGGGAGGCACACAGATTTTTCATTTGAATTCTGAGACTATTTGGGTCTCCCCACCCCTTCAGTGCCAAGATTCTCTGACTGCCTAGCTGCCCCGACATCCTCCGATTGCCTTGCTACCCTGATGGCTGTGCCCTGACGGCTGCCCACAGCAGTTGTCCACAGTGCAAAGATGCCATCCATCATCACGTCAGTGACTAGCATTGTCTCTCCTAATCTCCCCAATGACCTGACTTCTCTTACATCTCACCCTTGAGGAAACTGAATCGTAGTGTGTTTACTTGTCCAGGGCCACCGCAGCAGCAGCCCAGTACAGAGCCTGAGCTCTGAGACACCTGATCCCATATGACCTCTCCCGGTCACATGAGTGGGTGAGTGACTGCCCTCCCCCCTGCCTCCTTCTCTTCTGCTCTAAATGGAATGATGACAGTACTGATGCTCATCAAGTGCCTGACACACAGAATTGTATCCTGCACCGCTGATGTACATAGCCTTCTCAAGCTGCCCTTCCTCCTGCCCTATTTTAATGCTGCTGCTCCCTCCAGGGCAATCTGGATGAGAAGGCCCCTCAGCCATACATCCCGCAGAGCAGGACTGGTATCGTATGGCATGGCATGTGCCCCGTCCTAATGTTTTGCACAGACTTTACAACCATACCCCTAGCACAATGCTCTGCCCACAGCTGGCTCTCAATAGACACTGCCCACGGAACACTGAGTCTTACTCTCTCCCAGGTGACAAGTCATTCCTTTGAAAGCTGCTCTTGCTTTCTGCCACTAGGGTCCCATTTAGGACTCTGTATATGTTAGCATTTCAGCTAAGTGAATGTCAAATAGTGATTGTAATAATCACCCAGCAGAGTTTTAATTAGGCCTCTGGCCTGGCCAAGTATGCTTTCCCATTTTCTCTCCTAAGGCAATATGATCGATCTAGCCAAAAGGGCCTGCTGCCCTCACTAGCACCCAGAGAAAAAAGGAAGTGTGTGTCCACTCCCTTGCTAGCACTCTCCAGAGGCGAAAACAGGCCTGGTCTCCACCTCCATGTGGTCTAGCACCCACTCTTCCTATCAGTGATCACTGCTGTGAACTAAGGAAATGATTTTTTTTTTTTTAAGGACAGTATATTATCACTTGGCAAGCCCCCACTGTCATCCTTTCTCCCTCTCCTTGATCCATTCACTCTCTTCTACCTCTCTTTCTGTCCAGCCTAAATCCTCCTTTCTTCTCTCCTTTCTCCTTCCTGCTGCCTCCTGCCTACTTTTCCACACAAATTCCTAAATGTCTTTTCTTTCTCTCCCCCTCCCCTTTGCTCCCAACTGATTTCCCATTAATCATTCCTAACACACATCTGCTTGGGTCCTAGAAGGATTTCTTGGCTGGCTTTCACAGCTGGGCTGGTTACAATAATCAAGGAGGCTTTCATCTTTTACTGTCTCCAAGGGTTCCCCTCTTCCCAATCCTTCCTCTTCCAAGGTGCTACAAAAGCCCACCCTTGACCATTCTGCAAGGCTTTCTCCTGTTTGTTCCTGCATAGCAGCCTCCCAAAGGTCAACAGGCCTTGCAGGTTGAAGCAGCCCTGCAGTGGACTTTAAAATGTGGTCTCCACTGATGTAAGAATGCACAGAGTCTAACATAAGTGGAGCTAGGGGGTGGGGAGAGAGGGTCCACCACAATAAATGGGATCACACACACACACACCCCTGCATTTTTATTCTTGTACCCCTCTTGCTGCAATATGGAAGACTTCCCCCAGTGCCGTCCCTTGCCATTTGTTTTGACCTGATTTTACCAGGATTATAGTTGGACTAGACAAAGCCTGTGTAATTTCTAACAGGTCCATACATTGTGCCCACAAACCAGCACTGGATCCAGGGAGTGCATTAAGTTTAATGTATGACTGACATGATCTGGGAGTGGTGCCTGTGTTTTCTTTTCTGAGCATGATAATGGTTCTTGGTTGCTATTTGTTGTTTCCGTGATAGTTACTCCCTTCTGTTTGAAGAACCCCTTTGAAATCACCTATTCCCATCTTGGGTTCTCATGTTCTGTCAAGGCAAAGATCAATTCCGCAGTGTCAGGGACGGATAGTCCTGGAGCAATAAGCCCCAAGTGACAGGTCTGTCACTTGGAGTGACGGATTGGGCCTGCAGGAGTGGTGCTGGCAGCAAGGCAGTGACACCAGGGCGCCTCCACTGGCCGCCGAGAGCACTGTGAAGGGCCTCCCCAGAGGCCGGTGCACAAAGGGCCAGCTTCACTTTCGGATGTTCGGCCTACTGGGGAACTTTCATAGGGAGAACTATGACTTTGTAAAATCTCTGCCAAGTGCGAAGCTGGCAATACACACTTTATCTTAAAGGCGGGAGGAGGGGGTGGGGGTGAAGAAGAGCATTATTTTTAATTAAAAGTTTTTATTTCAAAATTTCCCTGGGAAAAGTTAGCGCTTCCCTCCCCCCAAACCAGCCCTCACCTCCCACCCCCCACCCCCCGCCAACACACACACACATACACAGAAAAGGATGGAGGTAGAAGGCATCTCTGGAGTAGAAGGCATGTCCTTGTCGACAAGAAACACTTGGCGATAGATCTCCCCGCTCAGGGATACGGGACTCTCGGGTGATCCCGGGACCTTGCTAAAATAACAGTTAGGCTTGGTGCAGAGAAGGAATTGTACACCTCGAAACAAGACGTGGTCGGAAACCCGAAACACACCCAGTGTGCCGGCACAGCGCGCCCGGCGCGTCCCGGAGGCCGGCACAGCCCGGGCGACCGAGCTTCCTCGCGACCTCCCGAAGGGAGTCCTCAAACTTGCCGGCGCCGGATAGCACAGGCTCGAAGAAGTTGGCCCGGCTTGCGCCGCGTCCTGGGAACCGCGGAGACCTCCGAGGCTCGGGCGCCTTCCAGTGAGCCCAGCCCCGGAGAAAGCCAGTTAAGGGAAGACAGCGGGGCCGAAGCCAGAGCAGAGCCAGAGCCGATCGCAGCGGAGCCGGGGATCGGGAGGAGCCGTCCGCCCCCAGGCGGCCTCCCAGAAAGGTCTGGCTCCGGCAGTACCCGAGAGGGCTTCGTGCGCTCCTGCTCCCCACCCCACCCAATCCACCCCACCCCAGACACACACACACACACACACACACTCTCTCTCTCTCTCTCTCTCTCTCTCACACACACACACACACACACACACACACACACACACACACACACACACACTCGCGCGCGCGCGCGCACACACGCAGGCGGGTGTCCGCCCCCGCCAGCATCTCTCCACGGTGGTGTGAAGTAAGGAGCGAGAAAGCGCGCGCCAGGAACGCCAGGAGCAGATCAGGAGCAGAATCCAGGGTCCCGGAGAAGTCGCGTCCCCTCCGGGGCCCGGGGCACGGGTGGCCCCTGCGGGGGGCAGGGAGTCGAGTGGGTGGCAGAGGCCCGGGCCGCGGCGGCGCGCGGCGAGGCCCCTTTAAGGCTCTCCCCTCCCACCGGCGGCGCCGGCCTCCGCCCGCCGCTCTCCCCGCCCCGGGGTCCCGGCGAGCGCTGCGATTGGGCGGGCGCGGCGATCCCTTTGAAGTGTGGCTGCCGATCGCGGCTATTTGACGTGCGGCTCGCGGAAGGCGAAGGTTTTTGTGTCGCTCGCCGGGGCTGGGGCTGGCGGTGGCGGCTGCGGCGCGTCGGTGGAGGAGGGGTGGAGGCGCAGCCACTGCTGCACCGCGCTCGACGCTGCGGAGCTCGCCTCCCCGGTGCGCCCCCTCCCTCCCCGCCCCCCCCGCGGCGCTGCCTCCTCCAAATGAGCGATTCGCCCGCTGGATCTAACCCAAGGACACCCGAAAGCAGCGGCAGCGGCATCGGCGGCGGCGGGAAGAGGCCGGCGGTGCCGGCAGCGGTGTCCCTCCTGCCCCCGGCGGACCCCCTGCGCCAGGCGAACCGGCTCCCCATCAGGGTCCTGAAGATGCTGAGTGCGCATACCGGCCACCTCCTGCACCCGGAGTACCTGCAGCCGCTGTCTTCCACTCCCGTCAGCCCCATTGAGGTCAGTCTCCCGGCCGCTGCCCGCCCAGCGCCGGCCCCCTTCCGCCCACCTCCGCCGGGCCCACGGCCCTGCTCCCTGCGCCCCGGGGCTCGGTGCCACGTTCTGGCCCGGCCACGCTGGCGCACGGAGTGAGGAGGGACCGAGAGGCCGGAGACCACCCGGGTCTCCCCCAGCTTCACCGTGGAAGATTATCCTTCCACCTCGCCCTGCGGAGCTACGCGTTCTCTCTCCAATTGCTTTTGCGCCTGGAGTCTCCACTGGAGTCCTTTACTTTTTCTCCGGCGCCCAGTTTCCAAGCCAGAGGTGATCTCCCGGGCCCGCTCCGCGCCCACCCCACTCCACCCTGGTTTGCTCTCTTTGAAGCTCGGGTCGCCCCCGTCCCACTCCGCCTCGGTCCCATCCGGTTGGAGCGCGCTACGCCCAGGCGCTCCCGAGCCCAGGTCTTTCTTCCTCCCACTTCCCGGGGTGCCCTCCCCGGGAGGGAGGGGCTACCGAGGGGAGCGCCAACGGCTGCCCTTCCTTTAGCTAGCGCTGCTCCGGCTTCTCCCCCGCGGCGCCACCGCCAGAAACCCGTCCTAAGCGAAGTTCTCCAAACTGCAGGAGAAGTTTTTGCCCGGGCCTGGAGGAGGGGGCGATTTGGGGGAAAGGGGCGAGTCACAGCCCTTCCCTCCCCCAACCCCCACTCCAGAGAAGCCACCTCCCGTGGCGGCCTTTGGTGGACTCCTTCCCCTGCTCCGTCTCCCCCAGAGCCTGTGGCGCAGTCGGAGACACCGAGCGCGGAGCCCTGCGCGCGGTCAGCGCGAGCGCAGTTGCGCCCAGCTGCCCCTACCCCCGGCCAGCCCAGGCTCGGACCCTCTCCCCAAGGCCTTCCCGCGGCCGCCTGTGCTTTGCGCGCTCTTTCAGCTCCCCAGTCACCCCCTCTTGCTCCATCCGTTCCCAGTCTCACCCCCTTCTCCCTCCCCTTGCCACTGTCTCCCACAGCTGGACGCCAAGAAGAGTCCTTTGGCGCTGCTGGCCCAGACTTGCTCACAGATCGGCAAGCCGGACCCGCCGCCCTCGTCCAAGCTCAACTCGGTGGCGGCCGCGGCCAACGGGCTGGGAGCGGAGAAGGACCCTGGCCGCTCCGCCTCCGGCGCCGCCTCTGCGTCTGCTGCTCTCAAGCAGCTGGGGGACTCCCCCGCTGAGGACAAGTCCAGCTTCAAGCCCTACTCCAAGGGCTCCGGAGGCGGCGACTCCCGCAAAGACAGCGGCTCCTCCTCCGTGTCCTCCACCTCGTCCTCGTCCTCCTTGTCCCCTGGAGACAAGGCAGGCTTCAGGGTCCCCAGCGCCGCCTGCACGCCCTTTCCCCCGCATGGAGCGCCGGTCTCTGCGTCTTCTTCCTCGTCCTCGCCGGGTGGCTCCCGGGGCGGCTCCCCGCACCACTCTGACTGCAAGAACGGCGGGGGTGGTGGCAGTGAGCTGGAGAAGAAAGACCAGGATCCCAAACCCAGCCCGGAGCCTGTGGCTGTGAGCCGTGCCAGCGGTGGGGAGCCCGGTGCGCACAGCGGCACTGGAGGGGTGGAGGCCGGGGCTTCGGGGCGCAAGTCTGAGCCCTCGGCACTGGTGGGGGCTGGCCACGTGGCACCAGTGTCGCCCTACAAACCTGGCCACTCCGTGTTCCCACTGCCACCCTCCAGCATCGGCTACCACGGCTCCATCGTGGGCGCCTACGCCGGCTACCCGTCTCAGTTCGTGCCTGGCCTGGATCCTAGCAAGTCTGGCCTCGTGGGAGGCCAGCTGTCAGGGGGCTTGGGGCTGCCACCGGGCAAGCCCCCCAGCTCCAGCCCGCTCACCGGGGCCTCCCCGCCTTCCTTCCTGCAGGGATTATGCCGTGACCCCTACTGTCTGGGAGGTTACCACAGCGCCTCGCACCTCGGTGGCTCCAGCTGCTCCACTTGCAGTGCTCACGACCCAGCCGGGCCCAGCCTGAAGGCGGGGGGCTACCCGCTGGTGTATCCGGGGCATCCGCTGCAGCCCGCTGCGCTCTCGTCCAGCGCCGCTCAGGCCGCACTCCCGGGCCACCCACTTTACACCTACGGCTTCATGCTGCAGAACGAACCGCTGCCACACAGCTGCAACTGGGTAGCGGCCAGCGGGCCGTGCGACAAGCGCTTCGCCACCTCCGAGGAGCTGCTCAGCCACCTACGGACTCACACGGCCCTGCCGGGCGCAGAGAAACTTCTGGCCGCCTACCCCGGGGCCTCGAGTCTAGGCAGCGCCGCTGCAGCCGCTGCAGCAGCAGCCTCCTGCCATCTGCACCTACCCCCACCCGCCGCCCCAGGCAGCCCCGGGTCGCTGTCTTTGCGGAGTCCACACACTTTGGGGCTAAGCCGGTACCACCCCTATGGCAAGAGCCACTTATCCACAGCTGGGGGCCTGGCGGTGCCATCCCTCCCCACAGCCGGACCCTACTACTCGCCATATGCGCTGTATGGACAGAGACTAGCCTCAGCCTCTGCGCTCGGATACCAGTAACTACAGCTCTTCCACCCCACCCCTACTCTCTCTCCTACCCCTCCGCCTCCCTGCCCCCAACCAACCGCCTGGCCGCTGCAACCTCCACTACTGCTCATCCCTGCCGGGATTCCCTGCCCAGATCCTCCCCACCGGACTGTGTATTTATTTACTATAATGTTAGCTTACAAGCTGGGAATATAAGTGCATTAACGGCCCACACGAGTCAATGGTATGCAAAAAGTCTGTGTTCCCCCAAATAATATTAATCATTCAAATAACTACATGTTCCACCCCCCCTTACTTGCTTTTTTTTTTTCTTTTTCTTAGATGTAAGTTTTCACTTTCCTTTTGCCTTTTTTTTTTTTTTTGATTGGTTTGGTTTTAGGGGGAGGAGGGAAAGTTGGGGTTCTTGGGTTCTTCTGTTTGTTTCCCCTTCCTGGGAAGTTTCTTGCATGCTTCTTAATGGTTAAAACTACATTTCCCTCTTCTCTTTTTCCCTTCATTCCCTCTTGTTTCCTTCGACTTGAGGTTCTTTTTTTTTTCCTTTGTATAAGAGACAGAAAGGAGATTTTTTTAACACATTTGGGGTTGCAGGGAGCAGCTGGTGGCAGGGGGTCTTGCACTCTGTTGACCTGAACTGTCTCTGCAGCTCCACCTCTACAGCCCTCTCCTCTTAGAGTCTTTGATCTGCACCCTGGCCCCCGAAATTAGAGCCTTGCTCCCCTACCTTGCTCTGAGCACAGAGAGCACTGACCCCACCAGCAGACTCCCTAGAGAGAGGGTCCCAAATGGCCTGCCATAGAGTCTTTCTACTCTCCAGACTCTTCTGGGTCCCAAATACCTGGTGGTCACACTGCCCACTGGTAGGGAACTTGTAGGGCTCATCTTATTAATGAAAAGTCTAAAAAAAAAAACAAAAACCCGCTGACATGAAACTTTGCTCTTTATATTTTGCAAAGTGCTTTTGTAGTCATTGTTTTTCTCACCGTGCTGGGGTGGTCTCCCTCTCCTGACCTTAGCGATGAGGCAGGTGATTGTCCCTAAATCCCCCCAAAGCAGACCAGTGGCAATGTCAGCAGGCAATACAACCTTGTTAGCTTGTTAGGGAGGTTGGGGAGTCAAGGAGCACATGGATCACAGCAGTCCTGCCGCCCCCTCTCAGGCCTGACCCAACAGTCCCCAAAGTTGGATGCGGGGCCCCCCCAGTGACTGGGATTGAGGACTCAAGCCTCTGGGTCTTCTCCCCACACCTTCCCTCCCTCCTGGTCTTAAGCAGCAGCGCCGGGGCTGTGGGGCCTGTTTGGGGTGAATAGAGCTCTCCCTTGGTAAGACTTATTTTGTTAATAAATGGAATACTTGGCTATATATCACACCGTGGTGTTTCTCTCTTGCCTCATCTACCGTCCCACTTCCAAACATCTAAGCAGATGCCCTTCTTTTATGGTTGCTTAAAATACCTGATGCTTTCCTTTTGAGATTTGGGTTCAAGGGCAAGTGTAATGCCTTTCCTTAAGAAAGGGGGGAGGAAAAAAAAACAAAACTTCTGCCAACACCAGGCATTAATTTTTTTTTTCCATTTGGTTATTTAGCTCCCAGCTTCACTTCAAAGGCCTTGACATTTCCTGGGGACAGGATGGAGGGAGCGTGTAAATGTGGCTTTTCCTCTAGGCCTAGATTCCAGGTACCAGGAGCTGAGAAAGGAACCTGGACCTAGGGCTCAGTTTCTGGCTGCACGGTCCCGAGCCCTGCGGCGTGCAAAGACGGCGTGTCTCTGGCGCCACCTGGTGGCAGAAAGACGAGCGGCTGGCGCCCGCCCCCAAAGCACCTTGGGTGCTTCCTACTACAAAGGCACAGGACTTCCTCTTGACAGTGCCTGTCACTCACCCTGAAACCAAAGGGTTAATGCACCTGCTGAGAGGTGCCTCGCAAGGTCTGGGGGTTCCCCAGGCTCAGTGCTGAGTTGTCGGACCCAATCATCAGCTTCCCCCAGAGACTTCTCTGGGCATGGAGGCTTAGGTTTTATTGAGATACTGAAGAGATTACTTGGAAACTTGCAGCAGCTCTCAACCTCCTGTTTTCTTAAACTCTGACGACTTACAGTGGCTTCTGCTCCTCGAGCTCGGGAGGAAGGGAGGCACCGTTTATAACGGGTGGTGGACCGAGAACCCACTGCTGTGGGAGTCTCCGAGGCGCCTGGTGGAGAGAACCGACGGCTGCCGGAGGCCGCGCTACCAGGGGCGGTAGCCCCGCGACGCTACCTGCGGCCTTCCAGGTGCTAACTCGCCATACACCACTTGTAGGTGAGCGTAGAAAGCTCCCCCAGACCTGTCCAGCCCCCTCCTGCGCTCACTCAATCGGGCCGCCAGTTCTGGGGCCCCGGGCGCACCTGCCTTGCGCTCGCGGACTCTGGGCCTCCTGCGGCCAAGACGGCGCGGGGCCACCTGTTGGGCGCACGTCAAAATGACCCTCCTGGCCGCACGACTTCGGGGTCTGTGGTTGCTGCTGGTGTGTGCTTTGCTTTGCTTTTTCTGTGAGGAATGCGATGTAGTAGGCAGCTTGCGACGGTCAAAGTGGGTGCATCTGAGACGTCGGTAGCCCGAAAGTCAAGAGCAGCGCTTGTCCACTAGAGAATCGCAGGGCGTGGCCCCTCTCGGGACCTGAGCCCCAGCATAAGATGTTTTCGTGAAGCCGGCAGTCTGGGAGGGAGGGGTGACGCTCTATCTTTGTTTCTAGGCAGAATCCTTCGTTAGTGAAGAAGGCATCGGGGTTCTGCAGAAAGTCAGTGCTGGCACCTTAAGACCCTATGTGTTTCTCAGGCCAAGAGAAGGGGCCTGGTTGGGAGTCTTTGGCCACCAAAGTCGCCCTGAAACCGCCTCTGGCTCTTCTGAGGAATCCTCGTTCTCCCATGTCCTGCAGTTGAATCTTTAAACGCCCTGAAATGTAGCGTCTTCCTCTGTTTGCTTGTTTGTTTGTTTTTCTCTTTCTCTGTTGTTTTCTTGCTGTTGGTTGTTTCGTTCCCAAGTCTCCCCTCTTCTCCAGCTACCTTTTTGTTAATGCCTGCCTGCTAAAACCGCTGGAAATTGCTCCCTCTGCCGGAAGACTTAAACTTTTCTCTTTCTTGAACTTCATGGTCTTCAGACCTCTTGCCTAAGAACCAAAGGACTCCTCTTTTTGGAACAGGAGAAAACATGACTTGTCTCCAATAGCAAACTCTCCGTAAAACAAAAGGAACTTTTCATAGCTGCTTGGCTTATATGCAAGGTGTGAAAATACGGGTTAGAAATTCCTAAGATGGTTGTGTTTCCCCCTGGAAAAATGTATTGGAAGTTAAGCAGACTGGGTGCCTGTGCCTCCAACTACCTTTATGCCACCCAAGGGTGGGAAATATAGACTGGAGTGGCCCAGTCCTCACTCTGAAATGTCAATTCTCCCTACCATTAATTGGTGACATTCCAAAACATAAACAAAAACAGGCTGTTTTAATTAGCTGGAGGGGAGTTTGCTACTTTCAGTTAACTAAATTCTCATTAAACAAAGTTGCCATTTTAATAGACAATTCCCCCACCAACTGTTCCTTTGCCTAATGAAGTCATTCAGCAACCCTTTTGAGAATTCACTCTACCTTCTATATCTTCTCCTCCTTCATTTCCTAGCCCTCCTCCACCTCTACCTCCTAATCTCTGCCAGGCACCAGAAATGGGGACTGTGTTCCCAAAGCACCAGGAAGGGTGGAAGCCACAGAGTTGGAATTTGAGACACTGGACCTTGCTGGCTCCAGGTCATATTTTCACACCTCTTGCCTGGTTATTTTCATGGCCTCAGTGGGCAGTGGTGAGAGGAAGAGAGGAGGAGAGGGAGCCTCAGATTAGGTTTGACACAAGCAGCAGTTCAGCATGTAAGGTTTACTTCCCAATCATCCCCCCACAAACCCATCCCCTGAGAAATCCAGAGCGCCTTCCCCAGGCGTCATTGCCTGGGCTGAGCCAGCCTCCAGAGATACATCTCGATATATGAACTTACTCCTTCCTGATGTATGTCTGGGTTACCGTAGAATTCATCTTACAATAATCCTGTGGCTCTGCACTTTATTAATCATTCTGTAAGGAAGCTGCACTCCAGTTTTCTGTTTGATTTGATTTCATTCATCCTGTCTTTCTGCAAAATAGATGGTTGAGTGCATCCGATAATGTATGGTTTAATTTGGAGCACTATGGGTTTGAATTACCATTTTCATAATGTGCTGTGCATTAATGTGTTACATCATTTATAAAGAGAAATGTGCTGGGTTTCAAACTTTCCTCTAAAAGCCAAAGTCACCTAAAGGAAACAAAGCCAAATCACATCACCCCATCTTCTTACCTCCCTGCCAGAGAAACTCCTGCCTCCCCAACCCGAGGTTAAATCTGCCAAAGCTCGTAAAACCCAACATGAGGCTTTTGTGTTCACATAATGCAGGTGGGTGTCAAGGTTTGGGGGGAACTTGCACATGGCTGCCTGGGAGCCATCAATGGCAATACAAAGCTCCCCCTCATTATTGCATAACAACAGCTTTGCAGCCAACTGGGTTTGCGGAGACCTCCAGTGGATGGCTCTCCATCGACCCTAATCCCGAGCTCCCTCCCCAATGGCTGTAATAACACCAGCTGTCTGTTACTCAAACTCTGACTGAGGAGGAAAAAGCACTGATTATCCAAATACAGTCATTAAAGGGGAAATGTGTTTTTAGGACTGTCAGAGTGATTAATGAGGGCTAGCCGTCTTTGCAAATGCACTTGTTTAGTCTAACTGGCAGCTTCTATTTTCCTATTGATTTATTGCAGCCGTTGCCGGGCCTTGGTGTGTGCGAAGTCAGGGCACTTCACAACTGCGCCCTGTTTAAACAGGAAAAGCATGCACCATTTTGTCCGGGAGGGAGGGAGCAGCCTAAAGTCTCTCCCTTCAGTTTAGTCTCCGGGGCCCAGACCAACAAAGAAGACATTAAAAACCTGCAGCCCAGAGAGGAAAGGAAGCTGCCTCCCTCAGTTGTCCCCAGTCACTTGGTTCCAAGGTCAGTGGCACCCACCATGGGCCTGGACAAAGCCTGCCCTATTGTAACACTCAGCAGGCCCACGTTTTCTCTTCTAGTACCCCCAAACCAGCTGTCAGGCACTGGGTCAAAGTACAGGAAAGGCACCCAGCAGAGGGGGGAGGGACCCTGGAGGCAACTGGTGGGACAGGGCCAGGGAAAAAAACTACACAAGGCACCCCCACTGTCCAGGGGTAGAAGCAAGGTCAGGAGCCTTGGGCAACTGATAGAGAGTAGGAGTTGATTTTAACTTTTCAAAAGGGGCAGAGGAACCAAAGAGTTCTGCTTGTACATTTTATGCTTTGACAGATAATGTATCTAGTGACCAAAATAGAGAAATAGCAACTTGAAAATAGAGACCTAGTACTTGGGGATTCTACTTCCAGGCAGCCAGTCATCCAAAGGCAAACAAAATTTACAGCATTCCTGTTCTGTTCCCAGCACAATGCTGAACACCACAAAACACAAGAAACCTCAGACATATTTCTTGCCTAATTTAGTTGGAGGAGACAAGACTCTCCCTTGTTCCATGACATAGGGAACAAGATAGCATTCTCTGTCACTGCTTGTGTACCCATCTAATGAAGTGCTAAATTCTACTCTGCAGACAGTGCACCAGCACTGGCTATAACAAGGTGCTAATTGTGCACATCAGAGGGCTGATCTCAGGAATGGTGGAGAGAGCTGATGTTAAGGACCTTCCCATGAGCGCTCCAATCTGTCTGGAGGCTCCCAAGTTCTTCCTAGAACTGTCCTCTTTGGAACACTGAAAGATGGGTGAGGCCTCCATTCCACAGTGGTGAGAAGACTGGAAGTAGAGTTCCACAGTCAGAAGTTTCCATTTCTAAAGCAGATCAGGTTAACAAAGGCTGTATATAACCCATCTGAGTGTTCCTCTGCGCGCCCTCTCCCCATCAACTTGCACCTTCCCCAGACCACCCCAGGCATAGAAATGGTTTGTACTTTTTCCTAAATGAAGTGCCATCCCAAGTTTTCCCAGAATGATGGGATGCCACCAGCATTACCAACACTACTTAAAACAGGAGAAGCTGTCAGCTGAACCAGGAAAAATTACCCTTCAGAGAAAAGATTTCAACCTGCTGGCTAAGAAAAAAATGAAATGGCCATATTTTATAAGCTTCCAAGTAGAGATAAATGGAATAAGTATACTTTGGTGAACTTTCAGGCTGTCCTGGAAAATCCAGAAAATCTACACATGATACCTCTAATCAATAAAGCATTGAAATGGGAGTCAGAAAACCGATTTTGTTCTTTGTGAAACTTAATTGCTGTGTGACCTTGAGTAAATCACTTCATCTCTCTGAGTCTTCTCTCCCTCCTCCCCATTTCTGAAGTGAAGTTGTTGGTCCCTATTATCATTAAGCCCTTTCTAACTAGAAAATACTATGAGTTTATAAAATGATTAAATAATAAAGCATTATGGTGGCCAGAGTTGCTTAGGATGCTCAGTGAAATACAATTCCAAAGTTCTTATCAGAACACTAAATGTGAGAGATAAAAAAAAAAACCTCATGCCTTTACCTCAATAACAGCCAGAGGGTGCAACATACACAAGAATATTGTGATTTGGACTTTTCCTCCAGAGAACTGGTTCCAACAAAATTAATTATTTAAATATATATTTTTTTAATTTGGTGAAATGCTGAGCAGAGGTATTTCAGAGATTGTTCAGGTACTTATGAGTCAGTAATTATTATGAAAATAATGTTAAGAATCCTCTAAGATTAAACCAAGATCTCAATGTGGGTTGTACATGTTAGTACCCTGTCCATAAATCATGGGGTACTGCTCGTCCTTCTTACTTTTGACAACTTCAAATATGGCACCACAAAACAAACATACAGAAGTGACAGGCCAGGCTCACCCAACCCACCCCACACCACACCACCCCACCCCCCCGCTTCTCAAGCACCATTTTGTATGTTCCATGAACAGTTAAATATAATAATATATGCTGTGCATTTAATGCTTACACTAACCTCCAGTTCCCTTTCACAAGAAAACTGAAATTTAGAGGCTTAAGTGAATTACCCAAGACCTTATCATCAGAGAGCTCTGGAGCCAGGGTTCTAACACAGTTCTGACTATAAAATTGTTCATATTTTGTATTTAGATGGCTCTACATGCTATAGGAAAGACCTAAACCTCACCTGAATTGGGCTGGCCCATCCCAAATAATCTTCCTTTTGATCAATTTTAAGTGACTAGGGACTTCAGTCCTATCTATCTGCAAAATTCCTTCACAGACGTACCTAGATGGGTTTGATTAAATAGTAGGAACGTCATTCAGTCTGATGAAGGTGACACATTGGTGTTGCACTTGATTAATCAGGTTGACTGAAAGTGTCATCCTCAGTGGTCATGGCAGGTAAAGGACTGGAGGGAGGGTCTTCCAGCAACAATGACATGTTTCTCACCAGAAAAAAAAAAAAAAAACTGTTACTTCTGCTCACAGTCCTCCAGCCAGAACTAGTCACACAGGTCCTCCTAACTGCAAGGGCATGACCTTGAGCCTCCCTCATGCCCAGAGGAGTGGAGAGCTGAAGGGATCCACCACTGGTGTCATCCAGGTGCTCTGACCAGTTTCCATCCTGCCCTCCCAACCTCTCCTTTCACAGAGGGAAACTGAGTTTGTGGTGAGATGAAGGGCCTTGGCGTAGAAGACAGGATAAGCTCCTCTCCCTCCCGCCTACTCACCGCTACTCTGCTCCCTCAGGCTTCCCATAAGGAGGTTCCCTCTGAACCCATGATCCCTGTTCACCTGGAGAAAATTCACATTTGAAGTTGTAGGAAACAGGTGCCCCGAGGTCAGGTGCAGCTGACCTCACTATGGTTACCACCAAAGTCTTGAAACTATGAGACCCCAAAGTTCAAGATGTGTGACTTCAGCATACTTTAGAATCCTAAGACTACAACTGCGTGGCTTGCAAAGAATCACCTAGTTGAGCACTGAGGCAGCATATTAACACCCTCCCTTACAAGAAGGGGAAAAGCCTCAGACCCTTAACAGTGCTCTCAGCTATGAAACCTACCAAAAACTAAGAATCCATTCAAAGTGATAATGATCAATGGTCACTGACAAACCAGTGCCATTAGCATTATTGCTCTGAGTTGATATGAAAGAGGTCTGGGCGACAGGGATCAGACATGGCTGTTCTACTTCTTGAACATTTACTGAGGGCTAGTTGTGTGCCAGGCATGGTGCTAAGAAATCTCCATCCAAGGTTTCATTTCACCTTGGCAGCAACCTTCTGTGGTATATCTTTTATTGAATACATTTGACCCAAGGTCACAAAGGCAGTAAGCAATAGAGCAAGATCCCTACTAAGTCTGTAAAGACCTAAGTTCCTGCCACCAGGGCCTCCACCACGTACTGTTGTGATGTGATAAGGTTGAAAAGCGTCCAGTCCAGGGCAGAAGTGTGCCACCCGCCGCCACCCAGCCTGGTCTACATCTGCCCGGAGGATCCTTCCTCCAACTCCCCCAAAGGTTCCAGGTGGGGAGGAGCACCCACCTGGGCAGAGCCTTGCTAACCTCTAACCCTCTCCTCTGAAAACCAAAGGTCAGAAAGAAACCTTAAATCCCCTGATCCCAGGCTCACCTCCCAAGAATCACAACCTTGCCTTAAGTGCGCATCCTTGTGGAGATGTTGCTCATGAACCTACTATGTGTGTGCTAAGTGCTACTGGAGGACAGAAGATGCATAAGGCAACACCCCTCCCACCAACTTGCTTACAGTCTAGGAGGAAACAATGCAAACCCATATGATAAATAATGTGAAGAATAATGTCAACAAATGAAGGGGGTCCATGAAAAATGCGAGGTGTTCAGAGCACCCCGGGAGCTGGAAGGAATTATTCCTTCAGAGGAGGAAAAGAGGTCTTTGAAGCCAGTTTAGCAGCCAGAGTGAAGCCCGAAAGCCGGACTGTGTGGGGTGTCTTAGGGGACCTCCCTCCAGTTCACACCAGCTTCCAGGGCACACAAAGGCACTTTACTTGCACAAAGGCAAGTAAAACTGCAGGGAGCCAGTGCTATGGGGCTTCCAGCACAGGTGTAGTCACCCAGGGGCCTCTTCAAAAGAAGGGCAACAGTCTCAGTAGAGATGGCACAGTTAAGGAGCTCAGCGGAAGGGAAGAAGGCTCCTTTCAAAATTCAGCTTGGGACTTGGAATTGAAACCTGTATCATGTTTGCTGACCTAGCTCTCCTCGTCACAGCCCTGCACCCCGGGCCCTCCTGCTCCCGGAACCCACTTTCCTGGCCCCAGTTACAGCCTCAGAGCTCAGAGCAAAGAGAGAGGAGCCAGGCAGCCTCTGGATGGTGGCACTGACAGGTGCAGCCTTCAGGCCATCCCCTTCTTAGGTCTCCCCTGTCTCCCCCGACCCTACTCCCCTCTCTGGCAATGATGGAGGCAGGTTTCTTTGCACCCCTTGCTCCTAACTCTCACCCTCTCTCTGTTTCTCCCCCAATGCCATTCCTGCCCCCAACACATATCCTCTCTCTCTCACCTCCCTTCCCTCCCCCACCCCTTCCCCTCCATTTGTTTCAATGAACAGCCCCTTTTATCTATTCTGTAGGTACAAATGAAGCTGTCAAATTTGATCAGGCGCTTGATATGACAGGCTGTGGGAGTCAGGACCCCTTGAACAGAGTGGGCCTTGTCTGTCACAGCCCGCCTGACACTTCCCATAATGCCCAGACTGATGAGATTCTGAGTAGGGCCCAGCACATTTTCAACTCTATTTTGGGTGAAAACCCTTCTTGAAAGATCTTGAAAGGAGCTGGCAGTTCAGCCGCCCGGATGATTAATGAGGGTTGGCTCCGCGGGATGGATTTCTCCTGGTGCCAACAGCCTTCCTCCCAACAGGCTAGAACGTGTGGCTGGTGACTTCCCTAAGCACTTCCCCCTCTCAGCAACACCCCCAAAACCTCTTCCCCACCCACCCCAGACATTCCCCCAGCACCCCTCACCTTAGCATTTCTCCTGTTTTCAGGCAGGAACAGCGCTGCATATGGAAACTATTAACCATCCCAGCTGAGAGAGGCCTGCCTGGAGCAAGCTGGCCTGCTGGATAACTTTGCAGAGCTGAGGGACATGGAGGGAGCACGAGGGGGGCGGTGCAGGAGGGGGTCTGGTTAGGACAGTGACCCAAGCTCTCCTTGAGTGCTCCATTACAAGCCCCAGAGGTGGGTCTCTCTGCTCTTTCCCTGTGGATATCAAGAGCTCTGGGGACTGAAACCTTGGGTGTCTAAAGGCCCCAAAGGACAAGGCATCAAAGTCCTCATTTTTCTTTTACCTCACAGTTTATCCTAAAGGAGGCCCTATTGGCATTTAGAACAATATAATTCTTTATTAGGCAAGACCCTCCTGTGCAGGGTGGAGGGTTCAGCTAGCACCCTTGGTTGCCAGACACTACCTGTTAGTCATGTTCCCTAGTCATGGGGAAAACCAAAAATATCCCCTATAATTCCACATGCCCCCTGGGGGTGGGGCCGGCCCTGGTTGAGAACCACTTTTAGGGGAAAGAGCCTCCCTCCCTCTACTGGCTGCATTGTCCAGCCCACTTCTCTGCCTCCTTGAGGTTCACTTACATCCCTCAAGGCCACCTTGAAGGAGGGGAAAGGAGAGGTTAGGTGTTCACCCACCACCCCTCACTAACTTCCACTAACCCCTCATCCAACACTAACTTCCCTCTCCTTTGCTGCTTACCTCAAAGCAGCCCTACTCTGAATGCTATATGTTCCTTCCTCTTCTGCTTTCCTATTCTCTTCCGCAGATTGTAGCTTAGCAATGCTGAGAGAGAGAAAATTATGCACAAAACTTCTTTGGAGTTCCAAGCTCAGAATCCTTCAGCAAAGGACACATTCTTTCCCCTAAACACTGAATGGCACACTTGGCGTCAAGAACATGCTATTTCTCGCTCCACAAATCTCATCCACAGATTTCTTTTTCAAGGCAAGTCCTGACATCGGGGACTCTATCAAAGGAGGAGCTGGGTGTCTGTACTCACACTCATCACCCAGAATCTCCTGTGGAGCTGGCTCAGCACATCCCATGGGGCCAGGCCATGAGTTAGGGTTCCCAGCCCAATGGGTAATGTCCACCCAGCTCTGATACCATCTAGCCCCAGATGGTTCCCCAGATATCCATCTGTTGAGCATCTGCTACATACTGGGCCAGACTCTGGGCATAAAGTTGTGAGCAAAAAGACAAAACAGCTCCTGCCTTCCTGAAGCTTATAGACTAATAAGGAGAAAAACCTAAAATAATATATGGTAGTAAATTATGGTAAATAACTGCAATGAAGGAAAAGCATACAGAGAGGGTATAACCAGAGAGCCTCATTTAAAACTAAGGTCACACAGACCTTCCTGGTGGTGCAAGGGTTAAGCACAGCACTGTGAAGCTATCCACAGCCTCTGCAGTACAAGTTCGATCCCCGACTAGGGAGCTACCCACATGGCACAGCAGACCTCTCCTGTCTCACCTGCTGCTCCCCTTAGCAGTGTATTTCAGTCAATCTGCCTGTTCTGTTCCCCACTCTGGCTCTGGTGAATCCTCTCAACCCCTGCACCTCTTGCCTGTACCCCAGTTCTTGTATGCATAAATAAATAAATCTTAAAAAGAGAACCTCTTTGGGATCATGGCCTGAAGGCTGAATGGGGTCAGCCAGCAGAAGAGGAGTGTCTCGAACTGCAGAAATCCACACCCCAATAGCAGCTGAATTCTCCTGTCACAACGCCACTTTTCCTTGTATGTGCCTCCATGGAAGGACAAAAACTCAGCAACACAGCCAAGTCCTGAAGAACCAGAGGGGGCATAGCTGGGAAGAGAAAGGGAAGCCAAGGGCTATGGAGCTGTCTCCCAGCGGTCCCAGAGTCCAGGACACCAGGGCAGGCCCCAGGACAGGTCCCCAGGCAAGAAAAGGGAGAAGGGAGACCAGTCTGTTGCAGAAGGACAGGACAGAAAGCAGCAGGGAAGAGCTCGGGCGGAGCTGTGAGGTTTTTTTGCTCCTGTGGGATAGACAGCTGCAGAGGGACAAGGACATTAAACTAATGATCAAATTGATGTATAATGACAAGGCTCTTACCAGGATGATGAAAATTCAGGGAGACTTGGTTTTCGCACTTCCAGAAAGATAATTTTTTAATGAAATATGAAAGAGAGAGTTTCTTACCCTGGAAAGCCTGGGTCTTCATTGGCCCTCTATCGTCTAATCAAGATCCAAGCTTTCACCCAGCATTCGAGTCCGCCACAATGGCTCCCACATGCCCGTCCCCCTGCCCCTGTAGATCCCTGCACAGAAGCCAAACATGACAACTCACAATTTCCTAGACATCGCACTCTTATACTGAGCTGCTCCTGCTTCCAAAAAGACCTATCTTCTCTCTCACAGATTACTGGTCTCATTTTTACCCCCAACCAATTGCAGTTTCCCTCGATCTGAGTCCCTGGAGCCCTTTATTTTTAATCTCCTGAATAGCCCTTCTCTGTGTGAGGACTTCTCATCACTCCCCCACTGCAACAGACATTCCTTAAAGGCAAGATGGGTCTTTTATCCATCCTCGTGTCCCCTGTGCCTAGGACTGTGCCAGGCATGAGGTAGATAATCAATTAACTTAGATAACAGCTAAAGGATTAAAACACTTGTCCACACCTTTGAAGTGGTCATTAGATGAGGGGAGAGACACAGGCTTACTTAGATGAAGGCAAAAACCAGGAGCAGAAGAGCCGCTGCAACAAGGAAAAAGGAAGACTATGCAGCCCCCAGCAGTCCCCGGGGAGTAGTTGCTCCTCACCCTTTTCCTTCTCTAGTCTGTTTCCCGTGGCCAGGACAAGACTGAAGGCAGGCAGGGGAGACTCACCGGGGACTGGGCACTCGGAAACCTCCCTCCCCTGCCAACTTGCCATGGTGGCTGAAACTCCCCCCCTCTTGAGTCATTCCTTGGAGTTAAGGAACAAAGTCCTAAAAAACAAAATCATAAAATGTGCTTGTGAAAAAGGAGAGGAAGAAGACAACCCTCATAATACATTTGTGGTCACCAAACCTGTTTGGGAGCCGTCAGCATCTGGGCAGAAAGGCAGCAGAGTCTGCAGGGAATGAGACAGAAGGCCACAGAGGGGGAGAAGGAGTCATGACTGGAAGGCTCTGTAAGGGGAAGTTTGTCCCAGGAAAGGCATTCTGGGGTGAGCACCCCCAGAAGGCCCTGGCAGGACACACCAGGAATGCAGGGCAAGGGCACATCCTTTCCAAGAGCAACCCAGCCACCATTCAGACTCTGTCTGACACGTATGCCCCCCACTGACGGCCACCGCCACCAGGGAGGAGCCCTGACTTGTGTTCATTGCTGAATCCAGTCTCCAGTCTGGTGCCCAGAGACTTTCCTGAATAAACGAATGCATTAGTGAGGCTGAAGAAAGGTCCTGAGAATAGACCCCAAAGAGCAATTAGTCCTTCCTCTTGATTCTGCAAAGGGACCCAGAAGACCTGTGGCAATTCAAGCTGCTGGAAGCAATCGCTGAAATTTGTCAGGTCTTCCATCTGACACACAGAGGTCCCCACCTCGGCAGTTCAGGAAGGCTCGCACTTCAGAAACTTACCCTATCAGCTCTGATCGCAGAATGAGCTCCCCGCTGTCTCTCAGGATTTCTTCAGGGAGAAAAAGAATTTTCCTGGCCATTGGGCCAGAATATAAAAAACAAGGCTACATAAAGTAGGCTGAGAGAGAAGGAGTAGGCCAAAAACAATATGCTCCTCTCTACCCTGTTTTTGTAGGGCCTCAACTTCTTTTCCCAATGAGGAGGAGGTGAGGGGAGCAAAGCCTGATGACCCTCTGCCCCTTGCCAGGACAGGGGCCTTGGCAGGCAGAGAGTCAAAGAAAACTTTTCTGAGACTGATTACCGAGAGGGTAACTAGGTACACAGAGCACATGTGAACTGGCTCCTCGTTTCCAATTCAGGACTGTCAGATGGTGATTAATGACTAACAGCCACAGAGCAGTCTTGATTGCCAAGTGCCGTATTGTTAATGCTGACACTTAATGAGGCCGGACACAACTCCAGCACAATTCCACACCATCATCTGCAAATAGCGCTCGACGGACTTAATTGGTTAAGTATTTGTGTGTGTGTGTGTGTGTGTGTGTGTGTGTGTGTGTGTGTGTGTGTGAGAGAGAGAGAGAGAGAGAAAGAGAGAGAGAGAGAGAGAGAGAGAGAGGTGGGAGGGAGGTATAAAGGGCAGAAGGAAGGGGCAGGGTGACTGTGTGAATCTGCTGTGTGAACCTCTGTGTTTGACTGTGTTATCCCACAAGTCAGGTGGTGGGTCCGTATGATGCAACTACAGACCTGCAATCTATCATCATGCCCCACGAGAAAAGTCTCTGACATGGCGAAACCTCCCCAGCCCTCTCCCCTCCCCACCCCTCCGTGTGACCCCCACGGTGGCCTCCCCACACCACCGCCATTACTGCTGTCTCTCAGGGGCAGCTGGGAACTGGCATGTTTGTGAAGTTAAAATACATGAAAGGGAGTTGAAAGAAGAAGTTGTCTAGAAGTGGGCCAGGATCCAGGGCTCCTGAGAAGCCACTTTTTCACTGGACTCCGATCAATGGTCCCTTGGCCTGCCTGACTGGGAGGCTCCTCCTTTGCCAAGAGAACTATGTTACCCCCATTCTGGAACTCAAAGCTCTCTTAGGAGAGGAACGGAATCCATCTTATTGTTTGAGACAGAGTCCCAGGCTGTAAGGCCAGTGAGACTGGCCAGCAGGGTTTCTCAGGGCCAACTGAGCAAGGTGACAAGGGGGCCAGGGGAGGAGATGCTGGAAGGGCAGAGCAGTTTGAAGACTGGGTGGTCTTGGAGTACAGGCTATCCTCACCGTGTGGCTTGGCCTTCCTGGGACAGAGGGAAGTCAGTGGAGTCCAGGTAGCAGGCAGGGCAGTTAGGATAATAACCAATGGACAGAGAGGAGCAGTTCAGACAGTGAGCATGACGAGCCGCCTGCTTTCAGAGGAGAGGAACTGGGCCATTCAGACGCAGGGGCTAGAAATGTCTAGAAAGAGCAGGCTAGTATGCAAAGTGCTCTGAAAGATGGGAAATCCTCCAATCAAAGAAACTGGGAAGACCGTTATCCAGGTGAGGGTTTTGGAATGTTGAATTCCTGTTATTACCTTTCTAAAGCCTTGTCCCTCAAAGTATGGCCTCAACACCAGCAGCATCATTGACTGGCCTGGGAGACTTAGAATCTCAGGTCCCACCTCTAAGCTCTGTCTGTGAGTCTGCATTGCAACAAGACCCCTCAGGCCACTGCATTCACATTAAAGTCTGTAAAGGGTTGCTGTGCATGTCCTGGTCAAGAGTCCACACACAGAAGCAGGCCCAACAGGCACCTAAAGTCTGATAGTCCCCCGACACCTGCCACCTACACCAAGAACCTCCCCCAGACCGCCAAAAAAGACCAGGGCTCCCTACAGGTTCTTCCCTATGCCCCCCCACCCCCCACCCTACAACACTCCCATGGCTCTGAGAATCACAGCTGGAAAACCTTGAGAATCAGCACCAAGGGTCACGTTGCTATTTTCCATCTGAAACAGACACAGCAGGATAACCAGAGATCTTCCACTTTAGACCTGACTATGGTGAGGCAGCCTTGGGGGATTTGGGGAGGCTCACCACCCCTGCTGCCCCCAACACCCACACATACACCATAGGCTCAAGGGCTCAGATACCAGGTAAGAGCAGGCAGCTTTCTCCTGTGGGTATCCCAGGTCTGGGGTCTTTGTTCCAACACAGTGGTTGGAACCTAAATGCCCCACACTGAGGAATTCGGTTCATTGCAGAGGCCTCATATAATTACGGCTGGCTGGCCTTCGTTCTGTTAGGCATTCCTAACCTCCCTGGCTACCCTGCTCCCACTGCACCAGCTGTGGGAGGGTCAGTCATTGAAAATAATAATTAAAAGCTAATGTTTCCTCTTGAGCCTCCAGCTCCAGGGCTGCCCCTACTGTGACCCAACCTTCTACACCCTTTTCCATGCACCAGACCTTCCCTGCCCAGGCCTCTCCTCTTTGAAATGACAAACTTAGGGTTCTCTCACTGCGTGTTCTTGCTTCTACTGCCAAATTAAGCTTTTCTTCTAGTTTTCTATTTTTTCATTTACTTTTTTATTTTCTTACATCAATGTTCATTTTCATACAATATTTGATTTCTCCCCTCAGGTGTAGTCCCCATAATTCTTCTAACACTACAGCAGTCACAAACTATCACCATAGACCCATGTGCTCTTCCCACTCTGGTGTGGACCACTCTCCCTCCTGTGTATGCATAAGATCTATGGTCAGCTTGCAAGTTTTGTATTTTTCCTGATCCTTTGTTAAATTTCCTATATTCCATCTATCAGGGAGACCATCCAATATTTTTCTTTTTCCTTCTGACTTACTGCACTTAGCATAATCCCTTCCAGCTCCATCCATATTGCCACAAATGGCATGAGTTTGTATTTTTTTAAAGGTTTATTTATTTATGCATACAAGAGCTGGGGTACAGGCCAGAGGTGCAGGGGGGTGAGAGGATTCACCAGAGACAGAGTGGGGAGCAGAACAGGCAGGTTGACTGAAATACACTGCTGAGGGGAGCAGCAGGCATGACAGGAGAGGTCTGCTGCACCGTGTAGGTCACCTCCCCGACCAGGGATTCAACTCATGCTGCAATGGCTATGGATAGCTTCATAGTACTGTCTTAACCCCTTGCGCCACCAGGGAGGCCCCTTATATTTTTTGATCGCTGAGTAGTATCCCATTGTGTATATACCACATCTTCTCGATCCAGTCATCTGGATTTTAGGGCATTTAGGTTGTTTCCATATCTTCCCGATTGTAAATAGTGCTGCAATAAACATAGGAGTACAGGTTTCCCTTTGAATTAGTGTTTTGTTTTGGTTTTTTAAAGATTTATTTATTTATGCATACAAGAGCTGGGGTACAGGCCAGAGATGCAGGAGGTGAGAGGATTCACCAGAGACAGAGTGGGGAACAGAACAGGCAGATTGACTGAAATACACTGCTGAGAGGAGCAGCGGACAAGTCAGGAGAGGTCTGCTGTGCCATGTGGATTGCTCCCTGGCTGGCCGGGGATGGAACTCCTGCTGCAGAGATTGCGGATTGCTTCATAGTGAGGTGTTTAACTCCTTGCACCACCAGGGAGGCCCTGAATTAGTGTTTTTGTGTCCTTTGGGTTGATTCTCAGGAGGGGAATTGCTTTCTTAATGCTCCTGTGACCTTTGTGCTGTAACCCTACCCCTACTGATGCTGACAGTGTAGCCAAGACCATGGGCTGTAGTCTCCAGTTTTAACTCCTCTCCTCCCTGGTAGCCCGTGGCCACGCTCTTCATGTATCTGTGGTTCGGTTTCTGCCTTGTAAAGTGAGGAGATGCTCTCTAAGGCCCTTTTCAGTTGGAAAACTATGATTCTATTTCAAGAATTATTGTGAGGATCAAATGAAAGAAGATAATGGATGTTATAATCCATTGAAAAGTTTTAAATGATACAAAAACATATGGTAATAAGGAGTCTCCTTTCTTCAAATTGCCCAACAGCATGTGTCTTTGTAAATGTCCTATTGTTTTTGTGGTCTGTGTTTTCCTCCACAGATTGGGAGCAACATGAGGGCAAAGACCTCAGTTTCTATTTCTTTTTCATATCCTCTTTCTGAGAATAATACAGAAGCCACTCAATGGCCTTGCTTCCTGGGTGACGGATTGATTACCCTCCTGGCTGCTCCTTCATTTAAATGGACTTGTAAGAAACTTAACAGAAACAGTGGTCACCCTTGCTTCTTAGAAGGTGAACCTCTTTTAAATATGCATGTCTCGCTTCTCTTGAGGAAAAAAATAGTTTGCCCCTGTAAAATTAGTTGTATTTGGAAATTCAAATGGCATTTTAATACTGCCTTACAAATTAGCTCAGACAAGCAGGCCCAAGGCTTAATTCCATTCTCCACGCATTTACTGAGTATTTTGTGTTGCGTACCAAGCCACTGCTCAATAGTAGGAGGAAACAGAAGAAATATTATAATATTAATAGAATTTTTAAATATAACATTTTTATATTTTTAAATATAAGATTAATAGAATTTTTTGAATAAATATAGCAGAACTTAGATCAAAACTCTTTGGAACTCCAAAAACCATCTTCAAAACCTGTCACATTCTTTAGGACACTGGATAGTCAGTCTTACTCAGACAGGTCCAAACTCTAAAATAATGTGCATCTTATAATGACAGTCTTTAATGAGTAGGTGGGAATAATATGTGGCCTCCCCATGTGAACACAATGTTCACTTGGAATCACAGGGATTAATTTCAGGACCCCAGAAGGATACCACAATCCACGGATGCTCAAATCCTTTAGTCCACAATCTGTACCTTCAGGTTCTGCATCCTTGGATTTATCCCACTGACAGCCTCAGTGGGCTGAATCCCTGAATATGGAACTGACAAATATGGGGGACCAATAGTAAAAATAAAAAAATGACCAAAAAATGACCCAAAAAAATAAAAATTTTTACTATGTAAAAATAAAAAAATACTTTTATTTTTAAAATTCTGTGTATAAGTAGACCATGCAAACCCATGTTGTTTAAGGCCAATTGTACTCTGAACATCTTCTTTCACTGACTGCATGGGTTCAACAGGTCTGTAAAAATCAATTTCAAAATCAAAAACCGGTCTCCTTGCTTTTCCCCTTGCCCTGTAACCTATCCCCAACCCACTTGTAGTCTCAACACAGCAGCCCGGAAGATCTTTTAAAGACATAAGTCAGATCATGCCACTCATCTGCTTGAAATCCTGCCTGGATCTCGTCTTACTCGTAGTAGAGGTCAAAGTGTATGGGGTACTTTCTGAGACACTACATGATCTACCTCCTGTTCTCTCTCTAAACTTATCTCCCACTACTGTCTCCTTCGTTGCTCAGTTCCTATCATATGGCCTCCTTGCCATTTCTCAAAAATACCAGACAGTTCCGGTTTTGCTCTAGCTGTCCCCTCTGTCTGGAAAAAATTTCCCCAGACATCAACAAGGCTAACTCCCTCATTTCCTTCAAGTCTTTAGTCAAGTCTCACCTTCTCAATGAGACCTAGACTGACCTTCCATATAATACCTCTATTAGTAACACCTTCTATTGAAAACTTTTTGTAATAATGCTACACACACACACACCCTATCCATACAACACTACTGATCCCCCCTTACCCTAGTCTTCTTATTCTTCTTTTATGTTGCTTATCACCTTTAATTATACTACGTAATTATCTACATACTATTTATAGTTTTATTATTCTCTATCCCCTTGCTAGAATCTTGGCTCAGGAGGGTCAGTTTCTATATTTGTTTAGTTGAATCTGTACAATCGAGAGCTGACACATCACGAGTTCTCAATAAAAGTATGTTGAATTGAATTGAGTTGAGTTGAATTGAACTGACAAAATATGGATTGGGTTGTGTTGGGTTGGGTTGACTTGAGTTGAATTGAATGAAAGATCCCCATATATCTAGTCCCTGCCTTCCAGTTGCTTACAAATATGATAAGAAAAAAAAAAAAGATGACTGAACAGTACGAAACAATACATGACTAAGTAGAATCCACAGGTATACTTAAAAACCCTGGGAGGGATGAGTTCAGGCTGAGGAAGGAGAAAGGACTTGGGCTGAGTCTTCTCTCCAGCAAATCTTCTAGTCCAGCATCTCTTCTCTTTCCCACCACATGCCCCAGTTATGCCAGGCTCTACTTGTTAGTTCACACGGCCTGCCCACCTGAAACAATCCACCCTCCCCATCCCTGCCCACATTTTACTCACTCATCGGTGTTTATCCCCAGGCCCCTTCCTCCATCCAACCTTCCTTGATTACTCTAACCCTCATTGACTTCTGTTTCCCTGAGCTAATATAGTGCCTATATTTCATCAGACTATTTTGTCTTTAAAGAGAAATACTATGTGTGCCTGTGCAGTATTTCCCCAGCTGAGGACCACACCTTTACTGCTTCTCTCTTTCAAATTGTTCCAAGCACTACGCAGCGGTAGGACCCAAGTGGCACCAGTTGGTTGGTCAACAGTCAGAGAGAGAAGAGGAAGCATTCCAGGCATGCTAAGCCTCAAAAAAACACTGTGGTGTTAATTGACGTGATGATTTTAATAATATTACACTTGAGCCCTGAAATTTGAATCACCTGAAGAGCTTTTAAAAATATCTCCAAATGGGAACCCCCACCCTAAACCAACTTTACCAGAATATCAAGGAATGTGGCCCTGGCATTGTGTTTTTAAAAGTTCCTCAAGTGATTATAATGCATAGTTGTAGTCAAGAACAATCACAGGGGGGCCTCCCTGGTGGCACAAGGGGTTAAAATGCAACCTATGAAGCTTACCGCAGCCACTGCAGCACGAGTTTAATCCCCAGTCAGGGAGGTGACCCACATGGCACAGCAGACCTCTCCTGACATGCCCACTGCTCCCCTCAGCAGTGTATTTGATTACCTCTGCCTGTTCTGTTCCCCACTCTGTCTCTGGTGAATCCCCACACCTCTGACCTGTACCCCCATTCTTGTATGCATAAATAAATAAATCTTTAAAAAAAAAAAAGAACAACCACAGGATTTTTTTTTTTTTAAGATTTATTTATTTATTTATACAAGCACTGGGTACAATCAGAAGCGCAGGAGGGTGAGAGAATTCACCAGAGCCAGAGCGGGGAGCAGAGCAGGCAGAAGGACCAAAGTACACTGCTGAGGGGAGCAGCGGGCGGCAGGAGAGGTCCACTGCGCCATGTGGGTCACCTCCCTGGCCGGGGAGGTCTGCGCGCCATGCGGGACCCTCCTCCGGTGGCCAGGGAGCAGCTGGGGATTGAACTGGCGCTGCAGAGGCTGCGGGCAGCTTCGAAACCCAGCGCTCAACGGCTGTGCCACCGGGGAGGCCCAACCACAGAATTAAGAAAGAAGTATTTATATATCAGGAGTAAAGGGAAAAGGGGTGAAAAGGAAATTGGGAAAGAGGCCTGAAAACCTGTAATTGCGCTTATCCTTCTGCATCTTATTCCCATTAGTTTGTCATGGGAACTTGTCTCTGTCAGAGTAGTCTGGATCGATCAGCAAAGATAGATGCTTCTGTCCTTTGCCACGGACAGGACAGTCAGCATCAGCCAGTGTGGGCACAGCCAGGGTCCACCTGTCCCCACCAGAGTCAGAAAAGTTTGGGGAAACTAGAGGGCTCATTTAGACCACTTGGAAATGTGTGTTGCTGTCCCCCAATAGCACTGAGCTTACTTTACTCTCTTTTGTGCCTGCCCATCCAAGAACCCAAAAGCATGTAAATTATTCTCAAGCTACCCTTTTAGAAATTCCTGGCTGATTCCTCAAACTCCTCTCCACATGCTCTGAAACCGAGCAGAAGTTGCACATGTGAGTCCTCACCTGATCTGATATATAGATGTTCTCTGGCCCACTATTTTTTCTCCTCTCCTGCCTCTTGTTTTCTGATTCCTCCTTTTTGCTTTTCCCCCTAGAGATTTAATTTATTTAAGCATACAAGAGCTGGCGTACAGGCCAGAGGTGTGGGGGGTGAGAGGATCCACTAGAGACAGAGTGGGGAACAGAACAGGCAGATTGACTGAAATACACTGCTGAGGGGAGCAGTGGGCGAGTCAGGAGAGGTCTGCTGCGCCATGTAGGTTGCTCCCTGGCTCGCTGGGGATAGAACTCGTGCTGCAGAGGCTGCGGACCGCTTCATAGGTTGCATCTTAACCCCTTGCGCCACCAGGGAGGTCCTGATTCCTCCTTTTTTCTACCCACAAAAACCCAGAGACCTCAGACAGGCCTAAGCAGTTACAGCTCAGGCTGCACTTCCCTGAGCTGTCTTCAGGTGGCGCACATGGGACCTCGCCTCTCGCCTCATCCACAAGCTACACCTCCCACACCCAAAATTTCACTTTCACCAAATGTCACTATTTACCTAATGCCACAGTTAGGAATCAGGCCTCTGGGAAAGGCGCTGGGGCTTAAACCAGACTAAGGTGCAAAGGACTGAGATGAAAACTTTTCCTGAGAGCAGGATCTGCTTATTTGGGAAGAGGAGGAGGTGGGGACAGTAGGAGAAAGGAACGTAAAGGGAAATATGTTGGCACTCAGTGGCTGAAGGAGGGAGAGAAGGGAGTGCCAGGGAATGAGGGGGAGGGTGTGGAAAGACAAGGCTGGAGTGCTGACGACAAGCTTCCCCAAACCCACAAGCTTGCCAAGACCCAGCCCTAGGCCCACAGGGGTCATAACCCAGAGTGACCTCTGAGGCTGCCTCCTTTCACCTCCTCTCTCCCCCATCTCCCTGCAAGAGTCCCGGTCTGCCAGGCTCTAGCCAACCTGTGGCCTCTCCACGCTGACAACCGCCCCCCACCCCCAAATGCCAAGCAAGAAGAGACCAGCCCCCAGCAGTGAACCCCATATATACTCCAGAGGAGGTAACTCGAAACCCCAGAGCTGGGCCACGGGAGGAAGGGAAGGGTAGAGGGGGATGAGGTTTTTCCACTTCTATTCGCAACTGTCAGGCGGGTGATTAATGACCAACAGGTTTGGAATCGCCTTTATTGCCAGATCAGTATTGTTGCCCGTGACAGCTAATGAGGTTGGACAGGCTTCCCCACACTGAGCTTTATGGGGCCGGCTCCCTCCCCTGCAGAGCTCACAAGCCCTGCCAGCTTTTGTGCACAGGAATGTTCCAGCCCCACCACCTCCCCCTTCGTTCCTCCACCACCTCCCGCCAGTGCCCTGAACCACCATCTCACCCAGAACCTCACCCAGCCACAAAGGAAGCTGGGTATCAGGGTTTCCTATGCCCAGTCTGCTCCCCAAGCCCCATCTGTTCCAGCTGCGTCCCTAAATATCCCCTCCCTTCCACTGGAGCTAGAGCAGTGGGACCGGGGGAGCTCACGAAAACAAGAAAGAGAAAGGAATAAAAGCAAACATTACAGCTTTTGCATCCAAGAGCAGGGGAAGAAGCTTCCACAGACTTGTTCTGGACAATCTGACCAGCAACCTTAACAAGCCATTCCACAGTCAGCTGTAAAATTCAAGAAGTGTTTTATACACTTACTGCTTCAATCCAGCAAATGTGTTGAGCGGGTGAAAATGGAGAAAAGAAGGAATGTAGGAAAGGAGTTTTAATAACAATTAATAACGATTTTTAACCACACACCTTGAGCCTAGATACACAAAACCAGGTTTTAGTGCAGAAATCAGCTTGGTCCCAGGTCTCAGCATAAGGAAATACTGGCTTTGTTTTCTGTTCTCTTACAAATAATCTTTACCTTTGTGCTAGTTCACATCTTGATATGACTAAGCATGTGTTTGCCTGGGGTTTAATATTTGAAGGGATTGGAGCAATGTAATAAGCAAACAGTTTTAAAGGCCCAGAAAGACCCCCTCAGCTTAAAAATCTATTACTTTTCAATGTGATATAAATGTATTTTGCTTCTGCTCAGAGCAATTTCCTAGTTTACTCTTATTAAACCAGGAGACGGCTTAGTAGAGTTCTTGATTTATGAAACACATACTAGATTCATTAAAACCTTAAAAGATTTAATACATTTTATCAGGACATTAAATCTGTGCAGGCTTTTTAAATCAAATACCTGCCATAGTTCATCCCCCACACCCTGCACACTTACTTAAGAACACTAAAATGTGCACTGACAAACATTATGGGTGTTTCAGGTCTGATTTCTAAGTGGCTTTAAAGTCCTCCCTGTAGGATTTACAGCCCAGCCTCTCCCCATATGATCTTCTAAAGAAGAAGTGAGTGTCCTCTTTGGAATTTGGTTCTGCAATATGAGCTGAGATCTACATTTCAAATAGATATTCTCTAAGATCTGCAACCCCTCTCCCCCAACTTCCATCCTTCTCCAGAAGAAGTCCTGGGCTCTTCTTCCATACACCCACACTCATAGCACCACCTCCTATTCCCTACTCCCCTGGCTCAGACAGCACTACATCAATACAACATCTATCATACTTTGAGAAGCCTGGGAAAGCTTGTCCTCAAGCCTCCCTTCCTAAGTCTTGCTACATAACAGTGGTTCTCAGCTGGGGGAATTTTGTCCTCCTTCTGCCAGGGGAACAAATATATCTGAAGATATATTTGGTTGTCACATCTGGGCCAGGGGAGAGGGGCTACTACTGGTGTTTAGGGACAGAGGTCAGACATGCTGCTAAACATCTAACAATGCACAGGGTACCCCTCTACACAACCCCTCCCCGCCCCCACACACACACAGAGAAGAGAATTCTCCACCCTAAATATTATAGTGCTCAGTTTGAGAAATCTTGCTGTAGGATCTTAACAAAGAGGAAGTGGCCTCTCTCATCTTCTATGCTTTCATCACTTAGGATAGTGTCTTATAATTGGTAGGTACTCATAAATGTTTTTTGAACTAAATTTCTGTTCCAGTACATTGACATTTTCCAAATTACAAATGTAGGAAGAAAAAATATTGATGTGACAATCAAATGATCTGCCCAAGACCTTAAGGAAGGACTTTACCTTCTTGCTTGCATAGCCTCATCTGTAAAATGGGGTTATACTGATACTATCCTCAGATTTGCAATTGTTTCTGAAAACACTTTTTATGTCTTAAAGGAACATGTGATGTTATTTTACTCAACAAACACTTTGAGCACTGATTCTGAAGTACCAATTATGTGCTAGAAATTATGTTTGACTCACTGGACTGAGAGAAAGAGATACAAGCTGAATAAAATCAATTTCCCTGCCCTCCAGAAGTTCACATTCATGTGATGAGTCCTGGCATAGCCAAAATATTTCAGTATATTAAAGATCACTTGAGGAACCTCTCTGGTGGCTCAGGGGTTAGGCTCAGCGCTATCACCGCCATGGCCTGAGTTCGATCCCCGGCCAGGGAGCTGACCCACATGGCACAGCAGACCTCTCCTGTCTCGCCTGCTACTTACCTCAGCAGTGTATTTCAGTTCATCTGCCTGTTCTGTTCCCCACTCTGTCTCTGGTGAATCCTCTCACCTCCCCACCCCCTGTACCTCTGGTCTACACCCTAGTTCTTGTATGCATAAATAAATAAAAATAAATCTTTAAAAAAAAGATTGGGGGCCTCCCTGGTGGTGCAGGTGGTTGAGCGCAGCGCTATGAAGCTGTCTGCAGCCTCTGCAGTGCTGGTTCAATCCCCACTGGCCATGGAACAACCCACACGGCGAGGCAGACCTCTCCTTTCTCACCCGCTGCTCCCTTCAGCAGTATATTTCGGTCATTCTGCCTGTTCTGTTCCCCTCTGTGTCTCTGGTGAATCCTCTCACCCTCCCGCACATCTGGCCTGTACCCCGGTTCTTGTATAACTAAATAAAATCTTTTTTAAATAAATAAATAAATAAATCACTTGAGGCACAATGTGGAAGATGCAGTGATATAAGGGTAAGCAACAAAGTGATGGGAAGGAGATCGCTGAGGATTCTTACAGTAATTCAAGTGAGAAGTCATACAGCCCTGAACTAGGATAGGATATAGAGAAGATACAGCGTCGAGGAATAACTAGAACTTCATAATACCTTTAGTGGGAGGAACTATGAGTTCAGTTTGAGACATGATTGGCTTATTCCCATCCAACATCCAGAGATGCTGTTCTAATTTGTAACTTGCGGCTATCAGTATGCAATGAGTTGCATCATCAGCAACCACCTAACTGGAGTATTGAGAACACAAGAGACCCCCTGTCTCATGAGTAAAATTAATAGGCTAGGTTAAAATCACAGCAACAAGGTATACGTACATTAAAGATGAATGTTGTATAACTGTGCATAGCAGTAAGAAGGAATGATATAGATGAAATTCAAATCATTCCTTTGGGTTAAAAAAAAAAGACATTCTCCCCTCCCTCTCCTGAAAAAGGAGTACATACTTTTTGATTCTATTTATATGAAATTTTACAAAATGCAAACTAATCTATAGTGACAGGCAAATGAGTTTTGCTTGGGAGTTGAGGGTGGGTCATGGACAGGGGTGGGAGAGATTAAAAGGGGCATGGGATCTAGGGTATGTTTGTGCTCATTTTCTTCATTGTGATCAATTTCCCAGGTGTATACATATGTCAAAACTTACCGAATTGCACACTGTTTATGAACTTCATTGTATGGCAATTAGACCTCTGTAAAGTTGTGAAGACGTGTAATCACGCAGTGATCCTCAGGCAACTTCCAACTAACTTCCACCTCAATTTGTTTTTCAGGATTCCTCTTTGACCCCTTTACTGAACTCCCTTGAGGAAATCACTTTGCTTCATTAGCTTAAGCAAATTCCCTTTTGTTCTCAGAAGGTGCCAGTGCAGGTTTTTCCAACTGAAAATACAAGGTAGCCTTCTCAATAATTAAATATAGAGTTCTTCATTCCTCTTCCCTCAATTTCACCTTAGTCATCAAATGTCCTTAAAGATGACTTCTAAGAGCTGACTTCTAGAGCACATAAAGGAAAGATGAAAGATAAAAATAAAAAACTTTCCCCAGCAACTTCCACTCTTGTTATGTGAATGAAGCCAAAGATTTAAAGAGGTGACTGATTCTTTTGGGGTTATTAATAAAGAGGACTGTAATTGTGAAAGAAGGGTGACATTCCTTTGAATGGCATTCTCCTTTGAATGGCATTCTCACCCACAATTAGTTTGATAAGGGGACTAAACAAACAGATACCCAGAGATAAGGAGATGCGGATTGTTTAGGTAGGAGTATATTTTTTTTCCCTGTTTCAAAATATAACCACAAAATGAACTTGACCAATTTAAAGTTTCATAATTTCTAACCATGTCTATATTCCTGAAAGTTTATATATGAAATAAATGTGGTGAATGTGTGTGTGTTAAGTTGAATCATTACTTTCAAATTCATTTATCATAAAAAATAAACTTGAGGGAGCTTATGAATTCTGCCTCTATAAGTTTTGTGATATTAGGCAATCCCTTAACTTCCAAACTTCCTCCTGTGAAATAAAAATAGAGTTGACCAGGGAGCATGCGGGGATCGAACCGATGCTGCAGAAGCTGCAGGCAGCTTCGCAACCCAGCGCTCAACCGCTGCACCACCGGGGAGGCCCAGGGTCCTGCATGGCGCGCAGACCTCTCCTGCCACCCACTGCTCCCCTCAGCAGTGTACTTCAGTCCTTCTGCCTGCTCTGCTCCCCACTCTGGCTCTGGTGAGTTCTCTCACCCTCCCGCGCTTCTGACTGTACCCAGTGCTTGTATAAATAAATAAACAAATAAATCTTTAAAAAAAAAAAAATAGAGTTGACCTTAAAGGCTGACCTGAAGATTATATAAAATAAGAAAGCCATAGAGCCTAGTACATAGAAAGTAGTTAATAATACTTTGTGGAATTTGAATTGTAAATATCTTTTGAGGTGTAATTTCGGAATCCCTTATCTCTTCTGATAAGCCTTCATTTGGTTATTACTCAATATCATAACTTTAAGCTTATCCTTCTCTCACCTTCTGTCATATTAATAATCTGAATCCACAAGCAGGCAGGAACACATTAAAGGAGTTTGCTACTTAAAACAATGACAATTGGGTCTCCCTTGTGGCACAGGGGGTTAAGACGCAACCTATGAAGCTGTCTGCAGCCTCTGCAGCACGAATTCGAGCTACCCACATGGCACAGCAGACCTCTCCTGTCTCGCCCACTGCTCCCCTCAGCAGTGTATTTCAGTCAATCTGCCTGTTCTGGTCCCCACTCTGTCTCTGGTGAATCATCTCACACACACCCCACATCTCTGGCCTGTGCCCAGTTCTTGTATGCATAAATAAATAAATCTTTAAAAAAAATGACAATTAACACACATCAAACACTTAAATGTACCAAACAGTGTTATATGTGCTTTTTCTTGATTTGTTATTCAACCTTCACAACAGTACTATACAGTTCATATTATCATTACCCCCATTTTACAGGTTAAAAAAAAAAATGAGGCTAGACAAAGACTTTTTCCCAAGATCACACAGTTAATAAGAGGCATGGAGGGGTGGAGGGAGACAGAACAGGCAGAAGAACCGAAAACACTGTTGAGGGGAGCAGTGGGCAAAACAGGAGAGTTCTGCCGTGCCATGTGGGCATCTTCCTGGCCGGTCAGGAATTGAACTGGCGCTGCAGAGGCTGTGGACACCTTCACAGTGCTGCACTCAACCCACTGCACCACTGGGGAGGCCCTAAAATATATTCTTAAACACTTTTGTTAAACAGATCATTCCAGACTTAGCTACTGGGTAACTTTTTGATAGTAAGTATCTTGAAGGGACTTTCAGAAATATTAGATCATCACCTAATGACCTAGCTAGGCGTGTGTGTGTGTGTGTGTGTGTGTGTGTGTGTGTGTGTGTGTGTGTGTGTCTGGGATTTTCAGTAATAGGGTAGGAAGAGCAGAAGCCCTCATTTCTGACACAAAATTTCTAGGCAGCACTATGCAGCCCACTTTCAGCTTTAGCTATATAATACCAAAATATCCCAACTCATACTCCAGGCCAAACCCACAGAAGAGAACAGGCCAGTCCAAACAGCCAAGCCTGGAAAACCTACACTTTCCTTTTCCTATGTCCTAATCCCACCACTTGCTGTTTTCCCTGGGTAAGAGCTTTTCATCTACTGAAGGCTGTAATTAAGTGGACTCCAATTTTCTCCTCTGTAAACAAAGTAACTTCAGAGACTGAAGTGTGATGCTGCCGAACAACGAAGGCTGAAGATTAGGAGACACAAAGTCTGGATCCGGATCCTGGTCCTTGTCCGGGTAGCACTCTGCCTTCAGCCTGCGTTAATCCGGCGCCCAGGAATCAGAAGGGAAGCCCCATCCCAGCTCTCCTGTAACTCCCTGTCTAGTCAGGGACATGATGAAGAGCGCACTCTCCTATGTTTTGCAGCTGGAGTTAGAAAAGCACTTAAACTCATGATATTAAGAAAATGCCAAGGAGGCCTTCTTCCACCTTACTGGAAAAAAAAATTCTTTTTTAACCTACTGTATGGTGCTCGAAGGACTCAAAGGCCAAAGCTCCTAGAAAAGTGAAAAGGGCAATTCAAATTAGGCAAAGATTAAAGGGACTTTAATGGTGACTCTGCACTTCTAAAAGATGTGCTTTATTCAACTGTGCTGTAGGGAGAGCGGAGGGCTAGAAGGTTGCTCCTGCAGGAGCAGGTTGCTCCAGCTAGAAGGTTGCTCCAGCTCCAGGGGGGAAAAAAAAATGCTTCACCCACAGCAGAGGGGAATCTCGAGAAAATTCCAAGGAAAAACTACGCAAAGTGACATTTTGGCTCAGCACCCTCTCTTCCCCCGAATCAGCAACCGCGGCCACTCGCGTCTTCCCCTGGGTCACTGTCCGAGCACGGCGACCCCTGAAAGGCCAGGCAAGGTCCCGACCGGCGGACCCAGTAGCGGGCGCCCCCTGGCGGCCATCAGCGGACACTGCCCGCCCGGAATGCGAGGGCGGGGCGGGCGAAGGAGGGAAAGAGGTGAGCGGGGGGTGTGGTCTTCTCGCGGGAACTGATGGCGTCATCGCAGCGACGGTCCCGGAAGGAAGTAGCGTGCCGAGGGGTGTGGCGGTTTCTGCTGTTGCACGGGGGTTCGGACGAGTACGGAGCGCCTGGAGGGACAGCCTGGTACGCGGCCCCCGCCCCTTACCGCGTTCACTGGGCCTCGTTGGGCCTTGCTGCAGCTCGGGGTTGGAGCTGAATAGCCTCTCCCTCAGCCCGGCCACTCCGGGGACGAGAAAGCAACCTGTTTCTGTCCCGTTCCTTCCCCGCGAGTCTTGAGCCCTCTACCTAGGGCACTTGGGACGCGAGACCCTCTCTCAGAAGAGGACAGGGAAGGGGCGCCAAGTGGGGTGCAAGTAACCTGGGGAGTAAAGGGAATTTGCAGAAGTGACGCCACTGCAGATCGGTAGCTGGATGCCACCACTGTAGAATGAGCGCCTCGCCGGTGTCTGCGCCCGGATTATATTAGATCCACGCCTTGCGCTGGTGGACCCAGGCACCCCTGACTGTGACCTTTGTGGTCAGTTACCGTAGCTTTTACAGATCATTAAGTTTTAAGGAAATAAGTCTCTAGATGCTAAGTCTTCTTCCACATGGTGCCTGGACGCATTTGGACCAGGAGCTCAGAGTCTTCCAGCTGGGGGAACCTCCTCTCTCCTCTAACCGTTTGGGGTGGGGCACTGAGAGGTGCCAAGTGCCAGTCGAGTATTTGGGAAGGAATGTGGCTTCAGTCTTGTCCAAAGCCTCTGCAGAGCCTAGGAAATAACTGGGAAGGTGGAGGAAAGGCCTGAGAATCCCACTCTCATGGACCCTCTGACCCATGGTACTTAAAGTCCCACACTTTACTCTGCTGGCATGCTGTCTTGGTGGCTCTAGCATCTGAAAGGAGTAAATAATGGTTTTCTTTGAAATGACAGGCAATTAGAACTGGAAGGCTCTGACCAGAATTACATAGCCACAACTGCCTGTCATTTAACATCCTCTGTAATTTGGGCCAACATTCTGCAGCTGCCTCTCTTCCCTTTTAGTAGTATGAGTGGCTCCAGTGACAGCACATTCGTGTTCACAGGAAAAGAAAGCTGTGTTCTGAAGCATGCCCAGTTGGCACTGATTCTCCATTGGGCCACGGCTGCATCTGGAGCCACTGCCTCTTCAACAGGGTGGGAAATAGAGTTCCACAGTTAAGGAATGGGCATGTTGACATAGAACAAGATGAAGAGCACTATAGATCTAGCCTTGTGTTCATACAACAGACTAGTTATGAGCTATGTTCAGGGAGCTCACCGTGGTGAGATACTGTCGTAGTTTTCTCCTGCATGTCAGACCACACACACATTTTCCCATATCTTTTTCCCTAGGATAAAGGTTCCCTGATGGCTCAGTTGGGAGCAGTTGTGGCTGTGGCTGCCAGTTTTTTTTGTGCCTCCCTCTTCTCATCTGTGCACAAGATAGAAGAGGGACATATTGGGGTATATTACAGGTAAGGCAGAGACAGGGAGACGCCTGAAGCTCCAGTTAAATGACTCTCTTTCCTAGTCATTGTCTAATATTCTGCTGAATATCTGTATTTATATTTTGTTGAATAGGGGAATCTTTTATTTTTTAAATGTTGCTCTGATTTTTTTTTTCTTTTTAAAGATTTATTTATTTATTTATTTATTTATTTATTTATTTATTTATACAAGCACTGGGTACAGTCAGAAGGTGGTGAGAGGGAGGGTGGGAGAATTCACCAAAACCAGAGCTGGGAACAGAACAGGCAGACTGACGAAATACACTGCTGAGGGGAGCAGCAGGTGGCAGGAGTGGTCTTTCCGGCCATGTGGGACCCTCACCGGTGGCCGGGGGTGGCCGGGGATCAAACCAGCGCTGCAGAGGCTGCGGGCAGCTCCACAGCCCAGCGCTTAACCGCTGCGCCACCAGGGGAGGCCCAATAGGGGAATCTTTTAGATTGAATTTTTGTTGGTGACCATGGGGAGAGAAGTATCATATGTGTATGTGTACGTTTTGTGTTTGTGTGTGTATACACATAATGTTTTTATATATACACACATACATATATAAATGTAAATATAAAAATTAGCATTCTGAGTTGATGTCATGGATGATACTAATAAATGTATATGGATTTAGAGACAAAACCTAAAGCAAACTTTAGAGATCATCCCTAAAATACTGTTTTCTCCCCCTGGGCATCTTGGCACCAATAGCCTGCTCTGTTAATTTTCTGAAATTAACTTTCAAGAAAAAATGAAAGAGCCTGCAGGTTGATTTATAACAATCAACACAAGCCCTAGGATAGTGCCTCTTAGACTAAGAAGCATTATGTCACTACTTATTTTATTTTGTAATGTATCTTCTATTTCATAATGGAAGGCAGAGAAACACGTATAAATCTTGAGTTGCTTTCTTTCCTTTTAGTAACTTAATTAAACAAGTTTTTGCTTTCAGTCTTTATGAACCCCTTGATGTGCCCTGTGATATTTATTTCTGGATTGCCAAGTTCTAAAACTCTGGTCAGGTTTCCTCCTAATTATTTCTCCTTATAATTCTCCCCATTATCTGTTCATATGTCCCAAAATAGGATTTTTATTTTATCAGTTATGTGCAGCTTGATTAGATAGATAACTACTGCCAAAAATATATATTAGAATAATTTATAAAGTATACTTAAAATTATTCTTCAGGTTGTTCATGTCAGTGGACTGTAGCATTAGTGCAGTTAATTGATAACTTACTGGATTTAACTGCCTTAATGGATTGCTGCAAGCACAATGGATATGACAAAGTAAAACAGACTTCCTATCTTAAGTACAGCTAGGGATTCTGCTCTTTATTACACTTAGTCTCTGTGCCTAATTTTCTTGCTGCAAAAGCATGAATAATATTTTTGTGTTACCTTGAGGCTCAATAGACTGTTAGGGTCAAAACAACCTGAAAGCATCTGTGGCCATGATGCTGGCATCTGTCACTCTATATCAAACATTTATGGGCTGGAAGAGAAAGTTGGACCAACAGTATTGATCTAATAGATTCCTCTTGCTGAGTTGAACCCATATCTCTCTTCCTCTACAGAGGCGGTGCCCTGCTGACTTCCACCAGTGGCCCTGGTTTCCATCTCATGCTCCCATTCATCACATCATATAAGTCTGTGCAGGTACACGTGATTTGTGTGGGATGGTTGGATGACTGCAGACTTGGGGTGTTGACTAATGCATGATCTGGAATTTTTTAGCTATTGGATGAATATAACACGTTTTCAGAGAATCATTTAAGGATAATGTATGTGTGTGTGTCTACATATAAAAGTAGAGATGTAGATATATACACACATACACAGAGAGAATGAGGCTCCATGGCCACTTATTCTGGAGCTTTGCTTGATTGTTGAAATAGCTGAATCGGGTCATTGCCTTGGCCTGTCAACCCCATCTGGGAATTATTTCTTCATTTCAAGACATAGTCAGAGAAGTATCTTTTCTGAATGTATCGAAGGAATAATAGAGTGTGTGTGTCTGTGTGTTTTAAATCATAGGCTACTATGATAGATGGAAATTAAATATTGTAATTTTCCTTTTTCTTGTTTGAACGTCAAGAGATGTAGACATAATTTTTGAGAGGAAAGTTGAACTGGCGAGGGGAAATGACATTCAAAAATAGTACCAAGATTAGGTAAGACAAATCTAAAATCTGGTTGAGTTAAAGTAACCATCTTTGAAGTAGGTTCAGCTAAAAAAAAAATAGGTAATTTAACTCCCCCAGAAAAATATCTTGGGATGTTCCACCAGCATTTTTTTCCCTACAAATTTCTTCTGCCATTTATTATCCTTTATGGTTTTCAAAATGCATTCATGCACATCATCTCATTTGAATCTCACCATAATCTCGAGAATGGGCTGAGCAGTATTATACAGGCTGAGATAGCTTAAATGGATCTGCTGTTTCAAGGCTGGTAAGTGGAAGAGGTGGCGCTAACCACAGATTGTAGTACTTCTAACCCAGGGTTATTGTCTCTAAACCATTGTTACTCATCTGGTTCATATGGTGCTTTACTTACAGTGAAGCAGGAATAGGTACCTTTGGTAGTTTAGCTTCACACACTGTAAGTAAGGAGGATTCAGAGAGGAATTCATGTTTAGCACAGCTTAGCCCAAAAATGTATTCCCAGAGAGGGCCACTTAAGATTACAAAATTAAGTTATGTTTGTCATTTCCCATCTTACTACATTTTATGTTTCCTCTATTTCCAGACCACACTCCAGACCGATGAGGTGAAGAATGTGCCTTGTGGGACTAGGTAGGTTGCCCAAAATAAAACTTCAGCCCAGAAAAAGACAAAGGGCTGACTGGCTGGCTGCACTGAGAGACAGTGAAAGAGGATGCACTTCTTCTTGAATTTATCATGTCTGCTGTCCACTAGATATAGGTGATGTAGGACAGTATAGGGAGTCACAGTAGGTGGACAGGGCCTTTGGGAGGGCCTTGAATGCCACAGTAGGAAGCTTGGACTTTTTCAGTTAGAAGCCTTTTTCCACTGAATGAAAATGACATGAGAAGGGAAGATAACTTTAGCATCACATACTATGGAGAATGGCTTAAAGGTAAGGGACTCCTTAGGGACAAGAGATCTGAAGAGAGCACTGCTATAGTGATTGGGTTGAAAAGTCAAAGATTCTAAACTGGGATAGAGTAACAAAACACACAACACCATAGGAAACACTCAGACAAACTCAGAATTGGGCATCCTACAGGATACCTGACCTGACCTTGTCCCACAGTCATTGTACTTGGAGGGTTGGTTAGTTGAAAAAGAGACTTAAAAGACATCAATAAATGCAGTGGTTATCCTTGATGAGAACCTGGTTTCAAAATAACAGCTAGAAATGACATTATAGAATGACTTAAATAACAGATTTATTTTCTCACAACTCTAGAAACTCAAGGCACCAGCAGGGTTAGTTTTGGTAAATTCTCTCTTCCTGGCTTGCAGACAACCAGCATGTGACCTCGCTTGGCCTTCCCTCTATGTATGCTGGAGAAGAAAAGGGACTTCTGGTGTCTTTTCTTTTTTTCCTTGATGGGTCCATTTTAATTTTAATTACCTCATATATGACTTCATTTTAACCTTAACTACCTTCTTAAAGTCCTTGTTTCTAAATACAGTCACACTGGAAGGCAAAGTTTCAACAGATGGATTTTGGAGGCACATAATTCAGTCTATAACAGGAACTAATGGGGAAATTTGAATAAGGCCCTAGTGTTAGATGTTGTTAAGGATTTATTGCTAATTTTCCTAAATTCAGGAATGGTCTTATGACCATATTGAAGCATATTGTCTTATTCTTCCAACTTTCCTGTGTTTGAAATTTTTTCATAATGACTATTTTGGGCAAAGGAAAGTGCTGACCTAAAGTAATGGAAGACAAAGTGAGAAAGAGTAACCATAAAATTCCTTAGTGACCTTTTAAAGTTCTGAGGACTTCTTGACCTTATTTTTTTAAAAAAGATTTATTTATTTATACATACAGGAACGGTGGTATGGGCCAGAGGGGTAAGAGGATTCACCAGTGACAGAGTAGGGAGCAGAACAGGCAGATGGACCGAAAGACTCTGCTGAGGAGAGCAGCAGGCAAGTCAGGAGAGGTCTGCTGCGCCATGTGGGTAGCTCCCTGGCCGGGGATTGAACTTGTGCTACAGAGGCTGCAGACAGCTTCATAGGTTTCATCTTAACCCCTTACGCCACCAGGGAGGCCCGGACTTCTTGACCTTACTTAGTCTTGTCCCTGCAGTTGATTGCTTTAATCCAAAGGCATTGCCACTTCAAATGACATGATGTAATCTTCTTACTAGTACCCCAAAAGTCTATTTTCTTTGTGGAGCAATTTTTAGATGTGATTTTTCAGGAGATTGTGATCTTGCTATAAGCTCTGAAGATCTCCTACTTGAGATCCGAGATGCCTTCTAACCTCCCCTTGCACTCTTGTACTCTTTTTCTGCCAAGTCACACATCTTATGCCACCACAGGAGACCACACTATTTCTGAGCTTACTAGTGACTTCTCTGTCCATTCTTTCTCCAATAGTGGTGGTGTGATGATCTACTTTGACAGAATTGAAGTGGTGAACTTCCTGGTCCCAAATGCAGGTATGATTTTGTAGTTTGCCCTCACATAAGCTTACCGGCTTGCTATTGGGCATCTTGTCTCTGCACCTCAGGGAGAGCTACTGTGTCCAAGAAAGGTTTGAGTCCCTCCTTTTCTCATTCTGACTTTCCCCATCCTTCCCAGTGTATGATATCGTGAAGAATTACACTGCTGACTACGATAAAGCCCTCATCTTCAACAAGATCCACCATGAGCTGAACCAGTTCTGCAGTGTACATACACTTCAAGAGGTCTACATTGAGCTGTTCGGTAAGGAAGTCTCTGACCACAACATGACTTAACAGCCTGTCCCCACCCCACCCCCTGCCTAGTTCTGAGCTACCTACCAGGTAGGATGGGTACTGATGGACAGGAAATTTTAAAGAACCCAAGGCTGAGAAATTGATCACAAAGAAAAGTAGAAAATGTTGATGACAATGGAAGAAGATCATCAGACCGGTTGAGCTTTGGGCACAAAAGTAATTGACATGAATCAGAGGACTGGAATGGAAGTGTTTTCCCACTGCCCCTAAAACATAATTCTGTGAAGACAAGCTTAGTTCTAGAAGAACCATAGAGATCATCTAGTCCATCATCCTCATTTTAAGAGAAGGGTGCTGAGGCCCAAAGAGAGAAAGTCACAGAGTTGATTGGAAGCAAAGCTGAAGCTAGAACGTCCTTGCCTGGCTCTCATTTCACTATATTCCCCACCCTGAGGAGCACCCAGGAATGGGTGATCACAATGGTGTGGTTCTCACATTTACTTTTAGAAGTGGGACATGGACCATAGCTACTTACAGCTTCTAGACTTTTATGAAATTTATTTATTACCCTACACCTGTGGAGATGAATTGGAATACACTTAAAAAAAATCCTCATACTGGGCCTCCCCGGTGGTGCAGCAGTTGAGCACTGGGTTGCGAAGCTGCCTGCAGCCTCTGCAGCACCATTTTGATCCCCCAGCCTCCGGGTGAGGGTCCCACATGGCGTGCAGACCCCTCCTGCCGCCCGCTGCTCCCCTCAGCAGTGTACTCGGTCCTTCTGCCTGTTCCGCTCCCTGCTCTGGCTCTGGTGAATTCTTTCACCCTCCCACACTTCTGACTGTACCCAGTGCTTGTATAAATAAAATAAATAAATCTTTAAAAAAAAAAATCCTCATAGTGAAGTAGACACTTTTTATTCTTTTCACTTGGTCAAAGTAAACATAGCTGACAGCAAAGGAAAAAAAAATTTATTGTTATAGCTCCTTTATGGCAAAATGTTCTGTTCAAATTTGCTGCTAGAAGTTTTCTAGTAGCCAATGCTAAAAGTAAATGAAAATCTCAACCAATAGTACAACTATTTTGATACTAGGACAGATGGTGACTTTTCCCAACAATCTTCATTAAAAGGACCCTAAGTTGAGAAAATTTTTTTAGAGCAGACAGAAGAAGGAATCAGTGATGTTGACAGTGATCTTAATTAAGCAAACAGCCTGTCACACTGTGTATAAAATTTGGGAAATCACCAGAATCACTTTAAAGTTTTCTGCCATAGAAAATTCATTTGATGGAGTTTAAATTCAATGTGATTTTAAGAAAAATTTGGTAAATTTGCTACTATGTTTTTACCTGAAACTCACAGAATTTTTCAGATATCAATTTTCTCTCCAGCCATTGTTTTTTTTTTTTTTTTATATATAGAGGCATGCTTTATTTATTTGTTTGCTGGTTTCTTTGTTTGTTTTGTTTATACATGCACTGGGTACAGTCAGAAGCGCGGGAGGGCGAGAGAATTCACGAGAGCCAGAGCGGGGAGCTGAGCAGGCAGAAGGACCGAAGTACACTGCTGAGGGGAGCAGCGGGCGGCAGGAGAGGTCTGCGCGCCATGTGGGACCCTCCTCCAGTGGCCGGGGAGCAGCCGGGGATCGAACCGGCGCCGCAGAGGCCGCGCGCAGCTTCGCAACCCAGCGCTCAACCGCTGCGCCACCGGGGAGGCCCTCCAGCCATTGTTCCAGGGCTTATGCCATTTAATGAACATTTGAAAGCATTCATTTATTTATTTATTTATTTATTTATTTATTTATTTATTTATTTATTTATACAAGCACTGGGTACAGTCAGAAGTACGGGAGGGTGAGAGAATTCACCAGAGCCAGAGCGGGGAGCAGAGCAGGCAGAAGGACCGAAGTACACTGCTGAGGGGAGCAGCGGGCGGCAGGAGAGGTCTGTGGGCCATGTGGGACCCTCCTCCGGTGGCCAGGGAGCAGCCAGGGATTGAACCGGTGCTGCAGAGGCTGCGGGCAGCTTCGCAACCCAGCGCTCAAACATTTGAAAGCATTTAAAACAAAAGATAAAGGAACTCTAATTCCCATGATTAAAAAAATTAAAATATAAAATTTTTTTGCATTAGAAAATTTGTTACTGTCATAGAGATAAACTTGGTGACTTAGTAGATTATAGTTTCTTATACAGAGGAGCTAGGAAAATGTATTTGCTTTGGAACTTTTTTCCTTGTTACATTGCAATCTTGCTGGCAGGCTCTGTTCTGCTTAGAATCTGTTTGCATCCATAAAGGAAAAACTCCTGTCTCTAATCCTATTCCTTGAACAGGAAGTTTCTTCCCTCGCTCCTTCCTCTGAGGGTAATATGGCTCTCGATATCTCTGATGCATCCTTTTTTGCTCATTTTGTAAAAATATTATCAAATGCTTGTTCAGAAGTATAACTGAAAAACCTCACTGTGTTTACTTAGCAATATAACTCAATCAGCATTTATCAGCATTACCATAATATAAACAACTTGTTGCCAGTGTTACTGAACTGCCTTGTAAAATATTTCTTCCAGATGTTCCCAGTTACTAGCCTGGGGCCACAGATGTCCACCTTTACTCAGATGTAATTGGGTCTGATAAATAATTATGTCATTATTAACTTACAAGGGTAATAGGTCATCTCAGTTAACGTTTGGTTGGTATCCTATTTACATTGGTTATATGAAATGAATGTTTATCTCTTGCTGTCAAATTGTTAGATTCATATAATGTGGGAGGTACTGCCTTTATGGATATTTTTCCCTCAGTGCTAAGAAACTTGTGAAAGCATATCCAATATGTAAAAACATTAAAATTCCTCTCATATTGAACAGTTAAAGTGCTGTTTTAAAAGCCTAACAATCAGAGCATAGTAATGAAACTCGAGCTAGCTAACTAGCTCGAGACTATCACTGAACTTCTGTGGATTGGGCATCTATTAAAGGGCTTAGACTTAATGTTCCTAATGGGTGACTGAGAAAGACCACTGAAAGTAAATGGCAGGATCCTCCCTGGTAGCCTAAGGGCTAAGTCTCGGCACTACCACCTTAATGGCCAACCCTCCTGGCCAGGGCACAGCAGACCCTCCTGTTTCTCCCACTGCTGCCTTTAGCAGCGTATTTCAGTATATCTGCCTGTTCTGCTCCCCACTTCATATCTGGTGAATACTCTCACCATCACCCCACCTCTGGCATATACCCCAGTTCTTCTATGCAAAAACAAATAAAATCTTTTAAAACTAAGTGGCGGCTAACAGTAAGGGAGGTGATTTCCATTGAGATGTCCTAGCAGGTTTCATGGAGTCTTTTCCCAGGCCCCTTGGAGGATCTTATTGAGGATCTCGTGGGCCAGGGGTTAGGGAAGAGGGCTATGAAACCCTGAGGAAGCTGAGTCAGAGAAGGCAGCCTCGGTGCTGCTTGCTGCTGTTGTGTGATCACAGCTAAAGTGTGGGGTGGGGGAGGAGAAGGAACAGAGTCAGTTCTAGTTCTTCATATGTCAGCGCAACCACTCATATGTGAATTCCACACAAAGGAATCAGGACCACAGCAAGTAACACATCAAAAAACTTGTGCTCATATCCAGCACCATAAATTTTCATTTTTCCCTTGTGTTATTTGGTGAAGTTCCTAATGGAAATAGTCTCCTTGGGGCTTTCCTTGACGTCAGAGTCTGTTTCTCTTTTAGAAACTTCTAAAATTACTAGATGATGTGCTCAGCTCTGCAAAATAACTAGCCTAGCCATTCCACTGTCCTTCATGAAAACTAGGAGCCTGTCTTCTCTTTTGCTGCTGTTGTCAGGGAATGGCCCCACTGACTCAAGTAATATGCTAGAATTGTTCCTTTAATTTTTTAAAGCTCATTTCCCTTTGGGGCAGGGTTGATGTTTTCAGTAATCTAGGTGATTTTATCTCAGGCCACAGCACAGGGATGGTCTCACATCTGCCTGATAGGGCTGCATCAGGTGCCACTCCCAAATCTTGTAGGAAATCTGTAGATCTCTGGGCTCTGAGCAGCACACTGCCTCTGAAGACCTTTTGCCTGTCAGATGTACTCTTGAGCTGCTGTTTTAGCTTGTTCTATACCCCTTATATTTCCCTCCACTCTACCTAAAAAGTATAACACCTTCTTTTTCTTTCATGATTCTAGATCAGATTGATGAGAATCTCAAACTGGCTTTGCAACAGGACCTGACCTCCATGGCCCCAGGGCTTGTAATCCAAGTAAGCATTTCCACAATGTGCCCCCTCCATGAAGGTGCACCTCCTCTTTGGAGGAATGTTGTCTTATTCAGGAAGATCAAGGAACAGTGCAGCTGGGAGCTGCCTATGTCCCTCACCAGTCTCACTTTCCCATCATGTGCTATTTTTTCCTTCTCCAGGCTGTGCGGGTGACAAAGCCCAATATACCTGAGGCGATCCGCAGAAACTATGAGCTGATGTGAGTATCCCCTCTGCCTCACCATTTCTCTCTCACACCTCATCCCATCCCATAGCTAACCGAAGCAGTGCCAGGATTTTATCCTCCTTTGGAGTATTTGTTACAGCCCATTGCATTGTAAGATGGAGCAGGCGTGTTGGGACAGTCACCTGGGCTCCATAACTGTGATTGAGAGCCAAAGATGAAGCCCTTTCGAGCAGTGATGCTTTTAAAAGGGCCAGGGGCCTTGTTTGTGTCTCATGGCTCATGCCAAAGAAGATAAGAAGAAAAGACGATTAAGTGGGCAGGCAGGTGCATTTTGCTAAAGTAAATTATGCTTTATTTCCCACAAATGAGTTATTTGGGAGGGAAGGAGAGCCATGTTACTTTTCACAACAGATCAGCTTTTCCCTGGGACATTGAACAACCTTCCAGGAGGGAGTAAGAAATCACAGTTTGCCTGTCCTCAGCAGGAGTGTTTGGTTCCTCCAGGGGACAGAGAAGTTTCTCAAGAGCTTTTCCACAACAGCCTCACATTTGCATGCTTTTTTCCCTTCAGGGAAAGCGAAAAGACAAAACTTCTCATTGCAGCCCAGAAACAGAAGGTGGTGGAGAAGGAGGCTGAGACAGAACGGAAGAAGGCCCTCATTGGTCTGAACATGGTTCTGGGATCCCCTTTCAGGGCAGAAGGGCAGGGGTCAGTGGGAAGACTCAAGGAAACCTCAGGAAGCTTAGACCATGGTCATGGTCCTCTAAATCTTTGCCACACACAGGCCAAAATGGTCAGATCAGGGCGAGGGGATCATGAATTTTAAGTTTCCACGTCTCTCGTAGATTAAAGGGATTCTTCCTATAAATTCTGAATTCACAATGATAATGGCTAACACTGTGAGCCACTTTCTAAATACTTATATATGAATTATTTCACTTTTTACAACCACCAGATGGTATAGACAAAACCACTAACCTCATTTTACTGAACTGAAGCACAGAGCTTAAGTAATGTGCCCAGTGCCATGGCAAGTAAGTGGGGGAATTGGGGTTCAAATCCAGGGACTCTGTTCCAGAACCAGGGTGGTTAATCACTACACTAGACTATCATTAACAAACCTGACTGCTTCCTAAAGTGGCCCCCAAGTAAGCTTTTTAGAGATTACCTTGCTCCTTAAAATACTGCTGTGGGAGAAATACCCTCATGACTTAGGGGAGAGGTTGGAATTTGTTCGTTGCTTTCATCAGAGAAACAACTCTCCTCACTTGGGCCCTCACTGATGGCACAGTTCTGTGCTCACTGGTACCTTCCAGCTCTGCCTGTCATGGCTGCCCTCTTCAGTCTGTGGCTCTCCATCAGCGCTTACCACTCCTGCCTCAGGGAGTCAGATCAAGTGAAAGGTGAAATTTAGTTGAGCTTGCAAACTAAGCAGAGCTCTAAACCTTTTCTCAACTTCATTAATATAGAGGCAGAAAAAGTGGCTCAGGTTGCAGAAATCACCTATGGGCAGAAGGTAATGGAGAAGGAGACTGAGAAGAAGATTTCAGAAATTGAAGGTGAGCAGAAGTGAAGATAATGCCCAAGTTTACCTCAGATCTCACTTTGTGGTAAGGAAGTGGGAGAGTCATTTCCTTGACTCTTTAATCTCTGCTCTAAGATGACAGGATTTCTGGGGGACATTGCCTTTTCTCTGAGCTTTGACTCAAGTTTTGGGGATATTTTGGCCCGGCTAGCATCAGTTTTCTCTTCAGAGAGCATTTGTTCATTCATTCAATGTTTGTAAGTGCCATATGTGCTAGGCATCTTGTGAAGCATAAGAGAAAGGGAATTTTATCCTCCCTGCTGACTTAGAACTCACAGTCTGGCCATGGAAGTAAGCTGGGAAGCCAGGCCAAAACAGCAGCTCCCTCCCTCAGACCTTACCTACTCCTCCTCAGGAGTCAGGAAACACCACAGCATTGGCCTCATAACTGCTCACAGGGTCCCTGTAGATACTAAGTGGGTATGAAATAGATACCTTCTCAGTACCAACAAGATGGGGCTGTAGAGCACTGTTTTCTTCAGTGTCTTTTAGAATATAATTCGCCTTCAGTTCCCTGCCCTCAGCCGGCACCTCATCCCCACCACCTACCTTTCCTTCATGTGGTGCCTTATGTCAGATGAATTGTAAGACAAAAATGGGACCTCATAATGGTGAACATGATATAGTATATACACATGTTGATTTTCAGCGATACACATCTGAAATTTATAATGTTATACAGTATTAAAAAACATTTTAGTATAATTGCGTTGTTTTAATTGGGGAAATATAAATTTACAACATTGGCTGTTATTCAGTGGCATAGGATCACACCTCCTCAGATGCATATCCTCACACTACACTCATTATCAAGAAAAAAATTTTTTAAAGATTTATTTTATTTATGCATCCAAGAACTGGGGTATAGGCCAGAGGTGTGGGGGGTGGTAGAGGATTCACCAGAGACAGAGTGGGGAGCAAAACAGATGGATCTACTGAAATGCACTGCTGAGGGGAGCAGCGGACCAGACAGGAGAGGTCTAATGCCCCATTTGGGTCAGCTCCCTGGCCAGGGATCGAACTTGTGCTGCAGTGGCTGCCCATAGCTTCATTGTGCTGAGACTTAGCCCCTTGAGCCACCAGGGAGGCCCAAGGAGAAAAAAAAATTTTAATGGAACCTCAGGGTTCAGCTTCAGAATATAAAGTGCTCTGTCCAGTTACTATGGAGCCAGTCAAGCTTTACAGGGACCCATTGAGTTAAAATTTTAAAACCTAATTAGGATTTGACAGATCAGTGGCGCCTCGTTAGGGAGCCCTTAGGAAAACATTTTTATTTCTTATAAATACTTGTCATCAGGCACTAAGGCTAGCTGAGTCGGCCACATGGCAGCCAGAACCCCAGCCAGACTGCAGACTCCCCATACCCAGGGTCTTACTGAGGGTCTGCAGTAAGAGCCCACCCACAGACTGACCTTTCTTTCCAGGCTTTTCGCTACAAATAGTACTCATATGAGGCTGGCCTCATTTTCCAGACAAGGGAGTAAATATCACAAATTTTGCTTCAGTTAGAAAGCTAGTTTCAGCAGATTAAGGAAGCCTATTGTTTGCATAATAGAAGTTTAAATAGGTCTTAATCCAAACAGGTGTTAGTCTGGACCAGGCGTGTAATTCTTCTAGAGTTGTGTCAGCCTAACAACTGCTAATTAGAACCTTTAGACTTCATGTTTATGTTTTATGTTTACGGTATTTGGTTTTAAGGTTGATCTGCCTTTGGCCATATTTAGAGCCTTCTTGGGCTTATCTTGTTTTGCTGTGTAGCACAAGAGGGCTGAGGTTGAGAGCTCAGAAAGTGGGGTTTGAGGCAGGGTCACACCCCTCTTCCTATACGTGGGACCATAGCAGAGAGTATTGGGACAAGAGTGTCTCTGGACAGCAGCGCTTTTCTCAAGGGTGCCATCACAGAAGAGGTTGTCAGGCACAACAATACTTGCCGATAACTAGTTCCAGACACAGGGAGATGCTTGAAAAGCACTTTTTCATCTTGCTTGATTTTCCTTTGTGAAATGGGAGCAGGGTGCCTTTTCCCCGTTTTGCAAATGAGGAAACTAAAGCACAAAGTAAAAAGAGTGACCTCTCCAAGGTCACAAAGATAGAAAATCAGGTGGAAATGAAGCTCAGGAGAAAGCCACAGGGAGCAGACACAGTCATCTGCTAGCCTCTGCACTTCTGCACACATTGGTTTTCACTCTGTTTGCTCTCTTTCCCCAGACGCCGCGTTTCTGGCCCGGGAGAAGGCAAAGGCTGACGCCGAGTGCTATACTGCTATGAAAATCGCAGAAGCAAATAAGGTAAAGCCTTAGTAACTAGTGGAGAGAAGGTGGAAGGTCTCTCATCTGGCTCCATCTGAGTTGTCTTTACTTTTCTTCTTGCAGCTGAAGCTGACCCCAGAATACCTGCAGCTGATGAAGTACAAGGCCATTGCTTCCAACAGCAAGATTTACTTTGGCAAAGACATCCCTAACATGTTCATGGACTCTGCAGGCAGTCTGGGCAAGCAGTTTGAGGGGCTGTCTGACAAGCTGAGTTTTGGCTTAGAAGATGAGCCCTTAGTGGCAGACACTGAGGAGAATTGAAAAGAAATTTTATACAACCACAGAAGACACTTAAAGAGATTTTCTTTTTTAATGATGAGCCAGGATGCCCCTCCCTTCCACAGTACCTTGTTTGACTCTCTTCCACATAACTGTGGTGAAAAAAGAAGAAATGGACTTAGCTCTATTCCCCTGCCTGGGAAGGGAGGGCAGGGTTTGATGATTTGGGATTTTTTTCAGGTAAGTAGGTTTTATGACTTCTTTTGTGATTTGTAAACCACAGTTTTGACCTTTGACCTCCAAACACTCACTTTAGCCCTTTGAAACTGGCTTAATTAGGGATGTTGTCCTTAAGGAGTGGGAGAAATATAGGGTGTTGTTTTAGGTGATTTGATTTCCCTAATTTGGGAAAATGTGGTCCAGTTTTCTCCCCCTTGCCTCCAAGGTGGGAGATGCCTGTGAGTCTCAGCAACTGAGCAAATATGTGCTCGAAAGTTTACCAATAGAGCTGTGGAGAAACAGCTGTTTGGCTTTCCTGGCGTTTTTGTCAGTGTATATGTGAGTTATTTTAGGGCATACTTGAGCCCTTATAGGAAGAACTGGTGCTAGGTTTTGCCAGCTTTTCTATATGATAGCCTCCTTGCCTTGGGCCTACAGAGTGGTGGTTTCTGACTACATTACTGGAGTCAGGGTTCAGTCACCACTGCATAATTCTTTTCAAAACTTTTCACCTATTCTACAGTTTTTTCCTCTCAATTTGTTCATTGGTTCCACTCAGCATCGAGAAGACAGGAACAAACAACTAAAGTGTCTTAAAGCTGCTGAAGTGGGATGATTGTATCTGCTAAACACTGGTAGCTGCTTGGCAAACTATATTCCCTGAGATCAGTGTCTTTATTGTTATGGAGATTCTACATTGAAGAGCTCCTCTGGAGGAGGAAGAAGGGTCACCCATCAGATTCCCACATCTTAATGTCAGGCATAAGCTGGGAGTTTGTCTGACTTAGTGGTAAAAGGGAGGCTATTCCCTAAGTAGAACACATTACTAAATCCAGGGACCCTGCTGACTACACAGGGTCAAGACTGTTAAGTCTCTAAAGGGAGGGAGGCTGTGCAGGTCAGAATGCACACCTGCCAGGGTCCCTGTATCAAAATCCATTCAAATGTTTTCTTTTTCATACTGATTAGGAAAATGTTGGCAGATTTGGGGTGGGTCAGAGCATACATGAAAGAAAGGTTTTCCTATTTCTGAAAATGGAGTTGGGGGCAGGGGAACCAGCTGTATGGCTCATGAGTGTGTACCAAATTGTTAACTGGAGGGCAGCTATCTGACTTCACCTGCAAGCATTTGGTATCCTGTGCAGCAATTTCTGACTTAAGATTTGACCTTCTTATTAGCTTTCCTCACCCTTCCCCCCCTCCAGCTCTCAATGTATCCTTCTTCCCTCGATGAAATCGATGAAATTATGAATGATACTTTCTGGCAAAGATCCCCATCTCATTTTTGGTCCCATGCCAGACTTCTGGTTTATCGAATGGCCCCAGATGTGGGGCCAGCTTGCTCCTAAGTAGTGCCAGGCTTGTTGGGAGTTGGGGAAACATTCAGCTTGCCTAGGAAGAAACAAAGTATTAATGCTTAATTCAGACTTTGCCATTCTCTGTCTTAATTCCTGAGATCTAGACTTCTCAAACCACTGATCCTCGTCACACTTTGTCTGGGTAGCCAAATGTCCCTGGAATGATGGCTCCTAATGTACTCAGAAGGCCTTGCAGAAGGCAATCGGTCTCCCAAGAACAGCGCGTGGCATCCAGTGCTAGGGTGCACTCACCCGCTCCCATTTCAGAGCCATTAGTCACTTGTTAGTAGCTACATGAGTTGTCCCGCTTCCCTGATTTACATATTTGTCGTGCCCTCTATTCTCAGACTTGCCTAGGATTCAGAAAGCACTACTCGATAATAGAACAAGGAGAGAAGATATCACAGCTCTGAATGGCATGATTGTTTGGGTTCTTAACTTAAAAATCTCTCTAATACTACATCCTGTGATGGCTTGTCCCTAGCCTTAGATACCACAAAAGAGCCCTGGCAGGGTGATGTCCTTGTGCACCTGCCCCTTTGATGTTAGTACCACTTCCTCTTTAAAACAAAAGTATCAGTATCATAGTACCCATTAGTTCAAATCCCATGGATGTCTGTACCTGCCTGAATAGGGAAATCATAGAATTCAGCTGTTTCCTTAGCAAGGGACAACGAACTTATCTTTGTGACTTTGTTTAACGCTTACCAGAAAATCTGATCTTAAAACATTTGAATTCTAAACATGTCAAATGTGACAGCTGCAATTTTGTAGGCAGTAAGTCGTGGCTGCTATTTATAAATGGAACTTCTATCAAAATAAGTAACTTTATAAAATTCAGTTTTTATAGGGTTTTCCAAGGAAAAGTCACCTTGGTTGAATATTTCTCACTCATTAAACTTTCCAGAAGTGATTCATAATAAGTACTGTTTTTAATCACTTTTTAAATAAAGGATAGACTGTTTGCAAGGAAGCCAAAGTATGTTAATAATTTTTATATGACTAAAGTAAAATAAATTTAAAGGGATCTATGATCAGATTAAGTGGAGGGAGGAAAAGAAATCACAAATAATTTTAGTAATATATTGATCAACAAGAGTAGATATTTTTAAATTATCTGTTTCATTGTCTATCTGTTGCAATGTCTTTCAACACTGATAACTTTACCATTTATAGAGAGTATGTAGTGAAAGTAAGCTCATTATATTTACTGACCTCTCGAAGTTTCGTTGAGACTTGAGGCTGCCCTATGTCTATGAACTTAGTCACTACTTCTTTAGTTCTAGTCATTAGATTTTCAACACTGTTTTCTGTTGTTTACTCCTAAAAGAGATCTTAGTCAATCATTTAGCGTTTGTATTTCTGTTCCCTTTTGTTTCTGCTTTTCTGTAAGCTGGTGATTAAACAGTCACACTAATTCTGCTTTCAAAGAGCCCCCAAGGTCTTTATATGATCCCTTTGTAACTGAGAAATGATTCTTGTTATATTAATAATTACAAGTGATATGCCAGATTAATTGCCTGGGGTTTATAACTGTAGGAATTGTTTTTGGACAACTCATAAGAAAGTATGTCTTAGTTTTATTTTCAGTCTTGCTAAATAAAATGAGTCTTTGTATTTACCTTTTTATTAAAGTAAAATTTAGCAGTCACTAAAAATATATGATATAAAGAAATGAAACATCCCAGCCTAGTGACTTGACAGTGTCACCCTAAAAATATATTCAGATGAATTTCTAACCCCATTATCAGTGTAGAAACAATAAACAACTAATTTGTGAGCATCACATAATTCTTGGTAGGTGCTGTAGACATAATTTAGCATGATGATGAATCCAAGCCCTCTGTAATTCTGCTCCAAAGGGCAGTGGTACTTTCAGCTGACCCCAAATTCATTTTTTTAAATATTTATTTTTAGGGCCTCCCCGGTGGCGCAGCAGGTTGAGCACCACACTGTGAGGCTGTCTACAGCCTCTGCAGCGCTGGTTCAATTCCTGGCCGGCCAGGGAGATTCCCACATGGAACAACAGACCTCTCCTGCCTCTCCCGCTGCTCCCCTCAGCAGTGTCTTGGGCCCATCTGTCTGTTCTGCTCCGCGCTCTGTCTCTGGTGAATTCTCTCACCCTCCCGCGCCTCTGACCTGTACCCCAGTTCTTGTATAAAGAAATTTTGAAAATCTTTTTAAAAAAAATATTTATTTTTATTTATTTATGCACACAAGAACTGGGATGTAGACCAGAGGTGCCAGGGGTAAGAGGATTCACCAGAGACAGAGTGGGGAGCAGAACAGATGGATCTACTGAATACACTGCTGAGGGGAGCAGCCGATAAGACAGGAGAGGTCTGCTGCGCCATATGTGGGTTAGTTTCCTGGCTGGGAATTGAACTCAGGCCATCATGGTGATAGCACTGAGACTTAACCCCTGTACCACCAGGGAGGCCCCCAAATTCATTCTTATATCAATTTCATGAAAAAGTCCCAGCCTCTGCTCTGAAAAGCAGCCCAGTCAAGTAAAATACAGAATGCCCAGTTAAATTTCAATTTCATATAAGCAGTAACTTCTAGCGTTAATGTGTCCCAAATATTGCATGAGACATACTTAGAAACCAATTGCTATGTATATGATTTCCAATTCAACTGGGTATATATACTGTATTTTATTTGCTAAATCTGGCAACCCTAGCGCAGGCTTTCCCAGGTTTGTAATGGTGCTCCCAAACTCTCTTTTGGTTTAAGAGCTTACTACCCAAATAAAATGACCTTACAATTGAATAGGTAAGTTTAGAATTTAGTTACTGAAGTTAGACTACCAAGATTCAAATCCCTGTTCCCACTTCTTAGGTGCATGTTATTGAATAAACTCTTTAACCACTCAAAGCCTCAATTTCTTCCTCTATAAAATGGGATTGAGTGGATTGTGACATAACACAACAGGGTTAGCACTGTGTCAGCATGTGTAAATGTTCAGAAATAACTATTTCCATTTATCTAGAGAGAAGCACTAGAAAGAACACAACTATTAAGTGGGTATCGTTAAGTCGAAAGACAAACAAATGTGATAATAGAGTAAGATATAAGTAGAATAGCACTGTAGAAAGAAAGGAACTGCATTGCAACACACCAGACACATTACTGAGAAAACACTTCTTCAGAAATGTGTGTAGAAAACAAGCTGGTTTGGCTCTCTTGAGAGAAGTTGCCAAATGCTGGGCTACAATTCAAAAGACTTGAGGAGGCTAGAAAGGAAACAAAATACTAAAACAAAAGAAAGACAGCTCATGGCTTGAGGGAGAAAAGGCAGGAAGAAAATTTAACAACTTCTCAGTTACAAGCTACTTAATGTTTGGCTAGGTATTCTCTGGTTCCTCAGAGACCAAAGAAGAGCACATTGCCTGCAAGACATTTTAAAAGATTTTACTTAAGACTGGCTAAAATTTGAAATGAGAAGTAATTATCTGCAAATAGAAAATACAGGGAGTAGCATGAATGACATTTTCATTTTTGATGGTCTTCAGAAATTGGGGGAATTCAGTGCTGCTGGAGATGACGTAGAGAATGTCATTCTATGTGAATGATCAAATAATCTCGATGTATGGCTGGACCAATGGACAGGGACACACACACACACCCCCCCCAGATCTAGGGTTCTAGAATCTACATTGACATCTCAAAAGCCAGCTGTGATGGCATGTTTGCTAAGTGGCTGCTATCATGGCCCTCTGCCCAGGTTAAACTGAGACGTGGGCATTATTTCTCTACTTCAAAGTCAAGTAAGTAGGCAACAGTAATTTTGTATTTTTTTCTGTTCCCTCCAAAGAATCACAGTGAGTTTACTAGAAAGAATTTTAAAACCCATCGATGTTTTTATCATAATTCAGGGCATGAAACTACAGAGGTGAATGTTTTATTTTTTTTTAAAGATTTATTTATTTATACAAGCACTGGGTACAGTCAGTAACACAGGAGTGTGAGAGGATTCACCAGAGACAGAGCGGGGAACACAACAGGTAGACCGACAAAACACACTGCTGAGGGGAGCAGTGGGCACAGCAGGAGAGGTCTGTCGCGCCATGTGGGACCTTCACCAGTGGCCGGGGATCAAACTGGTGCTGCAGAGGCTGTGGCAGTTTTGCAGCCCAGCGCTCAACCGTTGCACCATCAGGGAAGGCCTGGAGGTGAATGTTTTAAAAGCTTGATGGCAGTTACTGGTAACCAAGTATGTAGGTTTAGATTGTTTTTAAAATCTGTTCTTCTGGGTATTTGATTTTTTTAATCCTTCTCTTTTTCCCCCTTTGTGCTTGCAACTATTTGAGCAACTTAAAAGATAATTACTGGTGAAGAAGTGATTTTGGACTTGCATTTTTCAAGACAAGGTAGTAGGGAAGGATGAAAGGTTAAATTGGACAGTTGAAGTCCCAGGAAGTGGAAGAAACTAAAAGAGAAAAAAAGTGGAGGGAAATTAACTCAAAAGCACAGGAAGAAATTGGAAAATGTGGAATGGTAACGTGAAGGGTCAGCATGTTGTTTTTGTGTTCACATTCGTTCTCATAAGGCTGTGGAATAGTAGAAATGAGATACGTCTAGAAATGAATCCCCGACAAAGCCTATCTTTCTCATCTTGCTCTCCCCCAGTGTACCTTTGCAGAAAAGCTCCTCAATAAATGTGGACTGAAGGATAAAGCATTGGGCAAGGGGCACTCACATTCACTGAAAATTTGCACTTGCTTTGGGGGAGGCACTCTGCTAAGCGTATTACATATGTTATCTTAATTGATTCTTACTGCAACTCTGAAGGAGATACTCTTTTATACATGAAAAACTGAGATGTTCATTAACATCCAAGTTTACAGTTTAGTGATATAACCAAGGCTCAGGTCATGTCAGTCCACTACCCTCATTGACTTAAAAATGCTGATCCCTTTTCTGATGTCTTTTTGGGAACCACACACATGTACTCCGTGGCAGGGAAGGGTCACCTTTAATTCAGGGCTTATTAAATGAAGATATTTCTACTTGTTATAGTGTTCTGTAAGGGTTGGGGAAAAATTCCCTTTTTATAGGTCCTTTGGTCTTATGATTAAATTGACAGATTAAGGCATCCCTGGTGGCGCAAGGGATTAAGCACCACACTATGAAGCAATCTGCAGCCTCTGCAGCACGTGTTCAATCCCCAGCCAGGGAGATACCCACATGAAGAGACAGACCTCTCCTGTCTCGCTGGCTGCTCCCCTCAGCAGTGCATTTCAGTAGATCTGCCTGTTCTGCTCCCCACACACGCTGGCGAATCCTCTCACCCCCACCCCCAGTTTACACCCAGTTCTTGTATGCATACATAAATAAATCTTTTTAAAAAAATTAACTGAGGTAAAAAGCTAAGTCTCTCACTCTAGCAGCTTCTAAATCTAGTTCCTGGGGCCTCCCTGGTGCCCCAAGGGGTTAAGCACCGCACTAGGAAGCAATCCGCAGCCTCTGCAGCGTGAGTTCCACCCCCAGCCTGCCAGGGAGCTACCCACATGGCAAAGCAAACTCTCCTGTCTCGCCCGCTGCTCCCCTCAGCAGTGTATTTCAGTCAGCCTGCCTGTTCGGTTCCCCACTCTGCCTCTCGCGAACCCTGTCACCCCCTGCATCTCTGGCCTGTACCCCAGCTCTTGTATGCATAAATAAGTAAATCTTAAACAAAGCAAGCAATCAATCAATCTAGTTCCCGGACACAGAAATTCTTCAGTGCACAGCTCCTTGAACAAGGACGGGCAAACCAATGCGGCATTTTGAAGGTGAAGAGGCCCCAGGGAACAGATCGCGGTTTTTCGCGTCAGAAAGGTCCCGCGGCGGGGGGTGGGGGGTGTCAGCAAGACGCGGCGCGCACAGGGGCCACAGGACGAAGGTTCGCGCTTCGCGCTGAACGGCGCCCGCAAGGCCGCGGCACCCGGCGCCCCGCCAGGCTTTCCGCGGCGACCGCCCCAAGATGGCCTCCGGGGGCGGGGCCTCTCGCGACTCGCCCCGCCCGCGGGCCCCTCCCCCGCGCCTACGGGAGCCGATTGGGTGCGACAACTCGGCGATGCGCCCCGATTGGGCCACGCGGAGTCGTGACTGGGCGGGACCGGAAGGCGGCGGGGGCCGGGGGCCGCGGGGGCTGGGGCGCTGCGCGGGTCCCGGGGGATGTGGAGAGCTGGCAGCATGTCCGCCGAGCTGGGCGTCGGGTTCGCGCTGCGGGCGGTGCAGGAGCGCGTGCAGCAGGCGGTGGCGCGGCGGCCGCGGGTGAGGAAGGGGATCCCGGGGGACGGTGGGCGGCCGCTCTCGGGAGGGGGACACCTGCGTGGGAACGGGTCGTCACGATGACGCACGAGGGTCTCCCGAAGGGGCGGGACCCGGCCGCCGCCTGGGGGTTGGCGCGGACTGTAGATGCCCCCAAAGACTAGCGCAGGGTTTCCCGGGTCGGTGTCGGGTTTTCTGGAGGTTGACTTGGAGCAGAAGGTGTCCGCTGCCCTGGAGGATGGCCCGTCTCCAAGCGCCGCGGCCTGGGCCCGTCCCGCGTCGTGTGTTAAGGGTCTGTCACACCGCGGAAGCGCCAGGCCTGTGCCCAGAGCTCCAGAGAGGACGGCAGCCATCAGAGCACCCGAAGGAGGCCAGGGCTGCAGAGTTCAGGCGTATGGCAGTGCCTTCCAGCTAGTAGATGCTCAGTAAATGTCAGTTCCACGCCTAGGCGAAGGAGAGGGTGGATTGGCTGACCTTTGAAGGCCCCAGAAGTGCACTTGCGTGTTTGGGACATGAAGGCGCTGACGCCCAATCCCCAGCAGTTTATTTTTACCCCCTTATATACATTTTATGACCTCTCAGAATTTCATTAAGCCAGAGGTCAATATCTGCCCTTCTTCGTGCAGTTTTTTTTTTTTTAAAGATTTATTTACTTATGCATACAAGAGCTGGGGTACAGGCCAGAGTTGCAGGGAGAGGATTCACCAGAGAGAGAGTGGGGAGCAGAACAGGCAGACTGGCTGAAGTACACTGCTGAGGGGAGCAGCAGGCGAGGCAGGAGAGGTCTGCTGCACCATGTGGGTTGCTCCCTGGCTGGCTAGGGATCGAACTCGTGCTGCAGAGGCTGTGGATTGCTTCATAGTGTGGTGCTTAACCCCTTGCGCCACCAAGGAGGCCTTCTTCGTGCAGTTTTAACCTGAATGGTGTGGTGTGAGGCAGACCTGAACAGACAGGTCAGAAATCTCTGATCGAGTATGTATAGTGTCACAACACAACACTGGACATAGAAGACTTGTATTATATAATCTTTCCTAGCTTACTAATTAGATGTGACCTTGGACAAGTCACTTTGAACTACTCTGACCCTCAGTTTCCTCATCTGTACAGGTAACAGAATGAACTCTGGTAGCTATAAGCTCCCTTCTATTACTAATATTCTGTGATTTTCCAAGAAAAACAAGGGATTCTGCTAATAAACATCAGTCTGGGGGCAGCAGTCCACCCAGCACAGCTCTCAGGCAAATGGGCTTCCTGCTCCACCATTCTCTCTGGAAATCCAACCATTCATCAACACTTCTAGGAGTTACAGCCTGCTCTTGTAAAAGTCTGGTAATGACAGCACTCAGAAGAATGAAAAGTTTTTGCTAATGATCTGACTCTTTATACCCTTTTTAAAAAAACTGATTCTGTAAGATTTCCAGAGGTTGGTGAAGTACGTGAAAACTGAGCTATGTTATAAAGACAGGTGGTGAATCTTTCCTCTTTGTTGCTGTAGATTTGGTTGCAGCAGAGTAGCTTTGCACTTTGTGTAGTGGTCAGGTGATGGGGTCAGATAAGGGAATCCTGAATCCAGATTTTTTTTGTATCCAGATCTCGGATCTCAAATCTGCCACTGGTTCTTGATTAGACTAAAGTAAAATTAGTTACCCTAAGTGAGTCATTTTTGAGAGTGAATGGGGACAGTTATATTAGTAATTATACCAGTACCAGAATTAATTTCAAAAACTGTCAACTTTGGTGTTTCAGAAGCCAGGAGTAACCTCCCTACTAATCAGGGATCCTCTACCCTTAATAAAGTGATTCTTAAACCTCCAATCTTGGTATACATGTTAATCATTTGAAGAGTTTTCAAAAAGAATCTCAGACCCTCACTCCAGAGAGTCAGATTCACTAGATCTGGAGTGAGTTTGCTGATGCAGTTGGTCAAAGTTGGCACTTTAAGGAAATGCTGCCTTTACTTATCTTGCCCAGCTTTCCCAGGAGAGAAATGTCTTTTGTTAGATATTGAAGTAGCTAGCATGTATTAGATTTAGATGTCATGCATACAAGAAGCCTTTAATTGACATTATTTGAGAGTGAGCTCACTGCTGTATTGGAAAATGGATCTTAGCAAATGCCACGTTAAGATCTATGCTGATCTGTTCAACAGGTTCTTACAAGACTTACAGGAATAATATTCCCAAACATTAACGTATATGGCTCTTTCCTTCTTGTCAGGATCTCCCAGCCATCCAGCCCCGGCTAGTTGCAGTCAGTAAAACCAAGCCTGCAGACATGGTGATCGAGGCATATGGTCATGGCCAGCGTACTTTCGGGGAGAACTATGTAAGAGCTCTTTTCCAAAGTTTCCTTGGAAGAATCATGGTTACAATTCCTCTGACTTGTTCTTTTTTAACCCTTCAGGTTCAGGAACTGCTGGAAAAAGCATCAAATCCTAAAGTGAGTGGATGTCTGAATTCTTTTATATCTAACTACTGACTCAGTTGAAAATTAGATCATGTTGGTGGTTGAGTGTTAGGGCAAGCAATTGGACTGCCGGTAGAAATGTCAACATTCACCTTAATTAAGTCCCAGAAAGTTCTTAGCTAGATTTTCTTTATTAAAACTATAGTTTTCTCTTTTGTGGTTTTATGGTATGATGATTTCAGGAGCTTGGATCCTTCTGAGATTTGAAAGTTTGTTTTTTGTTTTGGTTTTTTTTTTTTTTTTTTTAAGATTTATTTATTTATTTATTCATTTATACAAGCACTGGGTACAGTCAGAAGCGCGGGAGGGTGAGAGAATTCACCAGAGCCAGAGCGGGGAGCAGAGCAGGCAAAAGGACCGAAGTACACTGCTGAGGAGAGCAGCGGGCGGCAGGAGAGGTCTGCGCACCATGCGGGACCCTCCTCCGATGGCTGGGGAGCAGCCAGGGATTGAACCGGCTCTGCAGAGGCTGCGGGCAGCTTCGCAACCCAGCGCTCAATCGCTGCGCCACCGGGGAGGCCCTGAGATTTGAAAGTTTTAGCCAGTTCATCCTTAATGGATGACATCTGAAAGATGGAAGAAGTTGATGGGATTAAGAAACAACAATAGGGCCTCCCCTGGTGGGGCAGTGGTTGAGCGCTGGGCTGCGAAGCTGCCAGCAGCCTCTGTAGCACCGGTTCAATCCCCGGACACTGGCTAGGGTCCCACATGGCGCGCAGACCTCTCCTGCTGCCCGCTGCTCCCCTCAGCAGTGTATTTTGTCGGACTGTCTGTTCTGTTCCCTGCTCTGGTGAATCCTCTCACCCTCCCGCTTCTGACTGTGCCCAGTGCTTGTATAAATAAATAAATAAATCTTAAAAATAAAAGACACCATGGCTCACTTTAAAAAAAAAAAAAAAAGAAAGAAACAACAATAGAAGTCTTAGGTCTTTCTCTAATTATCCTTAGGAGCCTGACTGGAAATGGCATAGTCATGAAAGGTCAGAGAAGGGAGTGTGTGAGGGTTTGAGCCAGCAAAGCCTCCATAAAGTCTGAGTAAAACATGGTTATCTTTTTCTCATCAGATTCTGTCTTCATGTCCTGAGATCAAGTGGCACTTCATTGGCCACCTACAGAAACAGAATGTCAGCAAATTGATGGGTAAGCTAAAACTCTAAATATGAAGACAGAGCTCCTTGTACTACCTTCTTTGGAAGAAAACAGATTTTGGAATATTCCTAATTTACCATTTGTGTTTTATAGTTTCTTTTAGCAAATATATCATAGATCATAATATAAGGGGGAAAACTTCATGCCAAGAATAGGATGAGTTCACAGTTCACTGAGTGATGTATACTTGGCAACCTGCCTGCCCGACCTCACATTATTTGGTGATCTTTAAAATAAATTTTAAAGAATTTTAGCCCGTAAAAATTTTGGATGTTGTCAAATGCTTTTACTTCATCTATTGAAATGATTATATGGTTCTTTTTCAGTTTGTTAACATGTTGAATCATATTTATTGGTTTTCAAATGTTAAATCAACCCAGCATTACTGGGATTAACTCTACTTGGTCATTAAGTATTACCTTTTAATATAATGTTACATTTGGTTTGTTAAATATTGCTTAGAATTTTTGTATCTGTGTTCATAAGGGACATCAGTCTATAGTTCTCTTATAATATCTTTCTTTGGGTCTGATCAGGGTAATGCTGGCCTCATAGAATGAATTTGGAAGTGTTCCCTCTTCTTCGATCTTTTTTAGAAGAGTTCTTGTGAAATTAATCTTATCTCTTCCTTAACTGTTTGGTCACATTCACCAGTGAAGTGTGGAGTTTCTCTGTGGAAAGAGTTTTAACTATAGTTTCAATCTCACTAATAGATACAGGGTTCTTCATATAATATTTTTCTTCTTGGGTAAACTTTGGTATGTTGTGTCTTTCAAGAAATTTGTCCATCTCATCCACTGCAGTTATAAGCAAACTGCTTTACACCCTGGCAGAGATGCTTGGGGAAAGCTCTGTTATCTCCTTGGAGGGCAAACCTTTGTGCACGCCCCCTTTTGTCCCCTGTGGGATCCCAGCAGAAGGAGGGTAATCCCTTCACCCAGTTGCCAAACAACCCTCCCATCCCTGAACCTTCCTCCCTCCCTCCCTCCCTGAAAGATCTGACCTTTCCAAACTACTTCAGATTCCATTGAAGCAGACCATGTTCTCCCCAGGGACCCCTGTTGGAGGGGCCTGTACTTTTTCTTTCTTTTTTTTTTTTTTTTTAGCAACACCCAAATGCTCTATCTTTTGCTTCCCTTTCCCGCGCTGCCAACTTCTAACCACAAGAGTGACTCTATGCTTGTCTATTTAAAAAAAAAAAAAAAAAAATACAAAAGAAGAAACAATGTAATGTCCATTAACAAGAAGAACAGTTAATTGTGATTACCTGTTCAGTGGATCTGTGGTACTGATAGGGGAAAATCTCCTCTGTGTACTATGAACTGGAAGCAAACATCCATATAATATCTAGTGTGATCCAATATATGTGTTACTAAAAAAGCAGAATAACAAGAAACAATATATTAGGGGTGTATGTGTGTGAGAGAGAGTTTGGATGGCGATACTAAAATAGATGTGGAAGAATCCTCATTCCAAAGGCAATAATAGTATCTTCTAGAGTGGGACTTTGATATTTCTACTGCATATACTTCTATATTGCTTACATTTTTTTAAATCAAGTATGTATACTATTTGTCCTTTTTTTATGTATTTTAAGAAAGTAGCCTGAACTCAAATTCAGTATTAAAAATATGAAATCAGTTCACCTTAATTCAAATCACAGCCCTAATATTTGTTAATTTTATAAATTTGAATAAGCTATCCTTTCTGAGTTTGTTTCCCTATATGTAAAATGGAGATAGTGTTGTTTCATGAACCTATAATGAAGATTATGAAGACATAATACATATGGAATGGTTAGTATATTACCTGAAGGATTTCCAAGTTCATTAAAATTAAGCTGCTGATAATTACTTTTGTCTTCATTGTTATTTATTTGAGCAAGATTAATATGTCATTTCACATGCAGATGGTTTTGATGACCTCAGTGTTAAATTTAGCTTTCAGTATTTGGGTCATTCTGATGTCCTGGTTATATAAGAATATCCCCATTCCAGATATTTCTATAATGTGGTGGTACCATGTACAGGAAGCACATTGGCCTCCCCGGCTATCCTTTCTTCATTGTTATCTTGATCTGTTTCTCTCAGTTTCTCTCAGATCTGTTTCTCTCAGATCTATCCTGCTATTAGGAATTGCCACAGTTATCAGCTTCTAGAACATGTGGATACATATGCTGCCTGATTTTGGTGTGATGGTATTTCTTATTCATCTGTGCCAATTAGACAGCAAAGATGAATCTGACATTTGATGATAATCTGATTCAAAGATGGTCTGACATTTTAGTGTATATCCAATAAAACTGTCATGTAACTCTTAGTACAGCCGCAATTAATTATCTTCTTCTTTTCCTGGGAAATTATTTTTCCCTCTACCAAGAAAAGATTTGTTGTGCATTTCTTGCTGCAGTTAGGTGAGTGAAGAACTACCTTCCTGTTTCTCATTACAGCTGTCCCCAATCTTGCCATGCTGGAAACAGTGGATTCCATGAAGTTGGCAGACAAAGTGAACAGTTCGTGGCAGAAAAAAGGTTCTCCTGAAAGGTTAAAGGTTATGGTCCAGGTTAACACCAGTGGTGAGGAAAGTAAGTGACCGTAGCTGAATTATAGCTTTTTTTCCCCTTAGAGTTGAAGCTCAGGCAGGCCTAAGTATCTGATAGCTACAGTTCTAGAAAGAAATTACAGACATTTAAGCTATTTTGTGTATGATCTAGAAGGCACAGTGACATCCAGTCGAGTCCACGTGTTATTCTTTAACACACCATGATTGTTATTTCCTAATTATTGAGGGAATAGGACAATGGGAATCAAGATTGTGACTTTAATCTTCTGGAAACTCCCAAAAGTCAACCATCAGTCCTGAAAGAGGTTTCAAAGTTACATGTATAATATATTTCACATCTAAGCCCTCCTTGGTGGCGCAGGGGTAAAAGCCTCAGCACTGTCAAGCTGTTGGCAGCCACTGTGGCATGAGTTCAGTCCCCTGCCAGGGAGCTAACCCACATGGTGCAGCAGACCTCTCCTGTCTTGCCCACTGCTGCTGCTCTGGGCAATGGGTTTCAGTGGATCTGCCTGTTCTGCTTCCCACTCTGTCTCTATTGAATCTTCTCACTCCCCGCACCTCTGGCCTAAACCCCAGATCTTATATACATAAATAAATAAATAATAAATCTTAAAATATATATATATATATATTTTTTTTACATCTCTAAAATTGCTTACTGTTACATTGGGAGAAGATATGAGAAAGAGCACTGAGCACTATGAGTCAATGAGTATCTTCAGCGTCTTGGCTTAACAGTGTAATACAATGAACATGAAGCATGGGCTTTGTGATCAGACACACCTTGGCTTTATTTTTTTAAAGATTTATTTATGCATACAAGAACTGGGGTACAGGCCAGAGATGTTGGGGGGGGGTGGGTAAGAAGATTCACCAGAGACAGAGTGGGATGCAGAGACAGGGAGACCTACCAAAACACTGCTGAGGGGAGCAGCGGGTGAGTCAAGAGAGGTCTGCTGCACCATGTGGGTAGCTCCCTGGCTAGAGGTCGAAATCTAGTGCTACAGTGGCTGTGGAGAGCTTCATAGGTTGCATCTTAACCCCTTGCGCCACCAGGGGGCTCCACACGTTAGCTTTAAACTTAACTATTTCCAACCTTGGGGAAGATACCTAACTTCTCTGTACCTCAGTTCCTTGTCTAGTAATGATATAATGGTACCTACTTGAATCGAATGTGGTATTGCAGGTAAAGCTATTGGCATATATGCCTACACAGGTTACTTAATTGTTTGTTAAGAATAAGCATTTATAAATTGGTCATTGACTTACATGTAGAGCATGTAGAGCACCACTATTCAAATCTGTGCAACAGGCATATAACGGGGAAGGCAGGCTCTCTGGATTCAAATTCCACTGCCTCAGTTCCTAGTTGTGTGACCTTGGAAAAAGTACTTTATCTTGCTAGGCCTTAGTTTCCTCATCTTTAGAATGAAGGCAATAAGAACATTTACACCATAGAGTTATTATATTAAATGAAAAGCTCTTAAGGCTTGGCACAAGTGCCTAGCACAAAAGTAAGTAAATTATAACACCTATTATATTTACATGCAGATTGTATATTATACTATCAATATAGTAAATCTGAAGTTAACTGTAAGTCAAGTTTATTGTATCATTTTTCATAACTAGCTATAATTTGCCCTGATTAAAAATTGAAATAAATGTTTTTTGCCATCTTCTCTTAATAAAAGAGAATATCAATAATCCTTATAACTTCATGACAAACAATGTTTGTTTGTTGCAGATTGCTCCTCTAGTTGATTGGCAGGTTCAGTTAAATTTTACAAATATATAGTCAAAACTATTTAATATATACTTACTTTTTTTTACAGTTCTACTCATAAAACAGCATAACTGTAGAAATACCAGATTTAGCAAAATAACTCACATTCTCTAGCATTTTGGCAATGTAAATCCTCTTGGTGTCCCAAGAAACACAGTGTCCTTTTTCTTCCTACTACTCTAGCTTTTCTCATCTCAGATACTAAGATAAAGAGGGTTGCATTTATTGCTCTTTCCTTGGGAAATTCACAACCTGACCAGAAAGGGCACAACATAGACAAGACCTCAAAATTAAAGTTACTTCTTAGAACTTGAGGACAAGTTCTTTCAAAAAGTCCCCTTATCTGAGAATCACCTCTGTTATAAGGAAGGGATGAAAAGGGAGTCTTTTTCTATCCACTTAATACATTTTGGTGTAAGTGTCTTTTGTTTATTTCTGTGAAGGTAAACACGGCCTTCTGCCTTCAGAGACAGTAGCAACGGTGGAACACATAAATGCCAAGTGCCCCAGCCTGGAATTTGTGGGGCTGATGACCATAGGAAGCTTTGGCCATGACCTTAGTAAAGGACCAAATCCAGACTTCCAGGTACTGGGGGCTAGAGAGGAGGGATTGCTCACAAGCTAAAGAAGCATCTTAGTGAAATGCTATTGCAGGACTGACTGTTGTAGTAATTTCAGAGGCATCCCAGACACCGCCCATCATTATAACCTGCTTCTAAAGTTTTCTCATAAGTAAAAGAGAACAAATTCCCAAAGCCCCACAGACCTTTCTCAACTCAATTTGAACCTGGCTAAAACACAGTCTTTAGAGAAAATGATCTCTTTATTCCTCTCCAATGACTCATAGTTTTGTTTACTTTTTGAAAGTGAGTCTGCTAAAAGCCCTCTCAGTAGCTTCTGGCAGTTTTCACAGGCTCTGAAACAAATAATTCTTGTCAGAGATGTCCAGATTCAGCCACTTTGAGGCATCCTTCAAGAAGGCAGGAATAAAATAGGTGTCAACCTTGTCTTTCTATCAGTTGTTACTGTCTCTCCGGGACGAGCTGTGTAAAAAGCTGAACATCCCTGTGGACCAAGTTGAACTGAGCATGGGCATGTCCATGGACTTCCAGCATGCAGTGAGTGTCTTTCTGGGTGCCCTTTCCTCTCTTCTGGGTCCAAAAGACCACAGCAAGAGTCAGTATTTGCTGGAGAAATTTTGAAATGCCTCATTATATCAGGTCCCTAGTGGAATGGTTCTCAACTATTCCAACATCCCCCTCCCTCCTTCTTTTTGGAAGTGAAATGTGTAGGAACTATAGCCTGACACATAATGTCTTTAACTTAGTACAATCCCTTAAGTATGAGCTATAGTAAAATCAGAAGAAATTATACTGTAATTTTTTTTAAAGAGCCATTTCGCTATATAAATGTCTTGGCATGGATATATGACTGTAAGTCATAATGAGCTAATCTGACATTTAACCTCATGCTTATGAAGGTTATTAGAAATTGGTGATGGGTATGATGTAGTATGCATTTGAAGAGACGTGAGGTTGGACTCAAAACTTACACAGCGCTCCAAAGCAATGTTATCTCAATTTAAAAATAAACATTATGTATAGATTCTCTATAAATGCAACAACTGTAAGTTTATGCTAATATATATATGCTGTACTGGCAACTCCAATACATCATTTCCTAGAATAGTAAATAACTTGATAAAGTTCCATAATCAAAGTATAAACTTCCCTCTGTATATTAAGGAGTTGCATTCATAGATAATTTCACATATTAAAACAGTGCAAAAATGCTGTGTGTTTATAAGTAAAATATAATTAGATCCCTTGCTCAAACAGTGAAATGCTTTCATCTACCCACCAATGGGTATTCAAAAGGTGTGCAGGCCAAAGCAACTCTAGATTGTTCTTCTTGCTGTCCTACACATCTGCCGTTTGGTTGGTCCCCACCCAACTAAATGCTAGTCAGATTCCCCAACCACTGTGAAAGCCATAGAAATCCTTCCTTATTTCTTAGCTAACCCTCGGAGTAACCCTTAGAAGTAGTATTCCCCCAAGGTGGACCACTACCCCCTAGCCCTTCAGCTGTATTGCCATCATTCTTCCTAGAAGACTCTTGAGAGCCAGAATGAGAGGCACAATTTAAGCATTTGCTGAATTTCATTATTTTCAACCTGGCCTTTGATACTTTCTCTTCTGCCCACAGATTGAAGTAGGATCTACTAATGTTCGAATAGGAAGCACCATTTTTGGAGAGCGAGATTACTCAAAGAAACCTGCCCTGGACAAGTCCACAGCAGACATAAAGGCCTCAACGGAGGTGGCATAGGCACACTGAGCTGAGGAACAAGCAGTAGCGGCTCCCAGCTGTGGGCCCCGTCTGGGACATCTAACTATGCACTTACCTGGATTTTCATTTTGATGTTCCCTATGTTGCAGCACAACCATGCTCCCCTGTGACCAGGAGAGAGAGCAGTAATGATTGTGTGTGTTGGTGAAAAACATCTGTACTTAGTGTCTGACATAGGAAGCTCACATCAGGTAGTAACTTTGGATTAGATTCAAGAAATCCAGACATTTCTGCAGAACAGATACCAAAAGAGAAGCCAGGAATTGGCTTCAGTATTGAGCACCAAGCAAGCACCCCGTGAATGCCTTTCCCAGGTTAAAATTTGGTCACTGATGCCTCTATTTACCAAAGTCAGAGGAATTCCCGTTTGTCATCCACCTTATTAGAATATGCCCTGTGGTTACCAGCTTCATACAGGCCCCTACAAAGTAGTCATCTTTGCTGCTTTGCGAGGTGTTTCTATTCCCAGTTTCTATCCTACTGTCTAAATATTTGTCTTTACTCTGGAACAGCAGTACAGGTCACTTCAGAAACTGGCTCCAGTTAATGCTCCAAATCAAAATTGTTAATGAGATGTTGTGTCATTGGTCACCCTGTGGCATTGACCCTGAAAATTACAGGGGGGAAAATAAACAGGATTTGTACCTGTGTAATATCCTCCTTTGACAGGACTTTGAGCTTTTTCCTTTGGACCCTACAGTGATAAGTGAAAAGTCAAGGAGGACTTTTCTCCTCCACAGTAATCCTCTTTGTGGTGACTTCTTATCAAGGAACTCCTCAGAAATTTAAGAATTATTCAGAACCAGTTCAGGCTTACAGTTTTAACAAGGTCTGGCTTTGAGGTTTGTGTTCCCAAGGAGCACTCTCGGGGCATATTATTAGCCTTCCCCAACCCCTCCATAAGCCAGAATTTTGTAGCTCTTCTTGATTGTTGATAAAGTAGCAAGATCTTCAAAGTCCAGAAAGCACAAATAGTCATGACAGATTACTTCAGTCTGGTGGTTTCTTTTCTGGATGGTTTTTCCTATTTATTCAAGCCCCAGTCTTTAATTATATGAAATAACTTTGAGAACACTATGCTGCTGCCGAATGTAATTTTGTAAAACTTAAACCATTATGATTCCTGTACTGTTTGAATCAAAGCTATAGTTGTGATATTTCAGCGTCTATTAAATAAAAATGTGAGTTTGAATTATACCATCTGTGCCAATTACAAAGCAATTAAAAGATTTCTTTTTTATGATCTGGTGTAGTGAGTGAGTATAACAGGAGGGGGCATTGGAACCAACAGGAAGCAGCTGTGCCTGTCACTTGGCATTGTGCCATCCAGCCTTAGAGATAGAATTCCCTAGGGTCACAGATGCAGCCAACACCACATCATGGATGAGTAAGGGATTCTGTATCTCTAAGGGCTAGAAAATGAAATTTGACATTTCAGAAATAAAAAATCGAGATTCCTCTTGCTGCATGAAACTCTTTCAAATTGCCTCTAGGTGGCGACATTGGCAAACCTGAGGGACCAGCATTGGGACTCCACTCTCCGCTTATTACCTTGGAAGGAATTCTTGGTTTGTCTCACCCTTTCTTATAGAGCAGAAACGCACCAGAGGGGACACCATTTTCCCGAGCAACAGGGCTGATTCAGAGACACTATGTTCGTTCCAATACCTCATTTCCTTGCTGACTTGGCTAAGGGTCCTGAGGGTGGCTATTGAGCCCCTTCAGAAGAGGTGAAATGCTCTGAACAATAAAAAGCTCTCTGGCTTTTGCCTAGAGATTGAAAACTATGAAGGAGGAGATAAGCCCAGAGAGACTGAATCAAACACAGGTAAGGAAAGGAAACCAAATTGTGTCTCGCATCTTCACAGCAGGATAGGGTCTCCTGTGGAAAGAAAATTGAGCAAAGTTGTAACTTCGTCTTTTGAACGTGTGACAGGCAGCAGGTCTGAATACTCCCAGATTCTCATCCAAGTGGTGACAGCATGACCAGCAGATTTCCTGAGTTACAACAGTATGCTATCCTGTTGCTCTTTCACACACTGCACCCTCCCCCCTACACACACACACACACACACACACACACACACATATAAACACACAATGTAGCAGTTATAACAGTGCTGCCAGTGGCCAGGACCCTTGTCTGCCCTAGCGCCAGCTAGGATCAAGTGGCTCCCAATAAATCCATCAAGGTGGGCCTCCCTGGTGGTGCAGTGGGTTGAGTGCAGCACTGTGAAGCCGTCCGCAGCCTCTGCAGCACAGGTTTGATTCTGGGCCAGCGGTAGACCTCTCCTGTCTCCTCGCTCGCTGCTCCCCTCAGCAGTGTATTTCAGTCCTTCTGTCTGTTCTGCTCCCTGCTCTGTCTCTGGTGAATTCTCTCACCCTCCCACACCTCTGGCCTGAACCCCAGTGCTTGTATAAATAAATAAATCTTAAAAAAAAAAAAAAAAGAATCGTCTAAAAAAAATAAATCCATCAAGGCTTTGTCCTCAGACATTTGTCATAGACTGTTGCATCTCTAAAAGCAACCTCATTGCTTAACAATGGAAGACAGTGGGAGAAATACATCATTAAGCAAGTTTATCATTGTATGCATGTGACAGGGGGCATTTACACAAACCTAGGCTACTTCATACTAGGCTCCGTTCAGGGACTACCTCCTATAGGCAGCTGTTATTGGCCCAAATGTTTCTATGCAGAGTGTGACTAATTGCACTCCCCTCCCTCCTGCTTTAAACATTCACAACACATAAAGTACTGTCTCCTACAGCCTCTCATTTTACCCTTATAACAGTTGGTAGGGTGGGGCCTTCCTGGTGTTTCAGGGCTATTGAGCTATCGCCAGCCACTGAGGCATGAGTTCGACCCCCACCCAGGGAGATAGCCCACATGGCATGGCAGACCTCTTCTGTCTGGACCGCTGCTCCCCTCAGCAGTGTATTTCAGTAGATCTTCCTGTTCTGCTCCCCACTCTGTCTCTGGTGAATCCTCTCACCCCCTCCCACGCTGCACCTCTGGTAGGGTAATGGAAGCTGTTTGGCAGTGCCCCTTTGTGGATAGGGCACCGAGGTCCAGAGAAGGAGATTCCGTGCTCGCCTTGTTTGAGATCAGAGGTCAGTGGTTGCACCACAAATAAACTCAAGACTGTTAACTTCTGGTCACCACACCACATCGGTATCCTTTGTTGTCTCAGGCTGTAATAATTGGTAAGTGACATATTCTTTAATTTACAGGCTTCATCTAAGAGCACCTCACTGCCATAACAGATATGTATATTTTTCAGTCTATTGTAATTATTGAGAAAAGGCACATCTTAATGCAGAACAAACTCTGAAACCACAAGCAGTGGGAATGAGAAGGAAGAAGTGATCACAAGTGGAACAAGGCTCCTGCCCTCCTGTCTCCCTCATACATTTTCCTCCCACAGCTTCAATCATCCCACTGGCTGCAGGGTTCCAAGTGTACAAAACGGGACCCTTCACCCCTAGAGCTACACTGGCAGTGAATTCCGTTCCCCAAGGCTAGCCACAGGAGGAATGAAGTTGAATGGGACAGTCTTTTTTTGTTTGTTTGTTTTTAAGATTTATTTTATTTATTTATGCATACAAAAGCTGGGGTGTAGGTCAGAGGTGGGGGGTGGTGGTAAGAGGATTCACCAGAGACAGAGTGGGGAGCAGAACAGGAAGATCTACTGAAATACACTGCTGAGGGGAGCAGCGGGCAAGACAGAGGTCTGCTGTGCCATGTGGGTCAGCTCCCTGGCGGGGGATCGAACTTATGTCGCAGTGCCTGCCCACGGCTTCATAGTGTTGAGACTTAACCCTTGCGCCACTGGGAGGCCCCAGTCTTAAATCCCAGGAATCCTTGTCCTCGGCAAAAGAAGTGGCTCTGGTGTTCCAACCAAGCTGAGGAGGAAGGCCTCGCCCACCAATTCCTGAAGGGCCGAGATAAGGGTTGATGTCGTCAGCGGTGTAGTTGAAAGTGACTTGCCTGGGAACTGTGACTGTCTTTACCATGAAATCAGTTGAATGCTATTACATCAGCCTCATGACTAAAGACACAAGAATCCAACCACCCACCGAGATGTTTGACTACTCTGCCCTCTCCCCTTAAGAAGCACATAGGTAAAGAAAAGGACTTTCTCCTCCTCCCAGGCTCCATCAGTGAGTATATACTACAGCCGTGTGTAGAGGGCTCTTAAACTTAAGCTCTCCTCCTATAATCATTTCTAGGGCCCAGGGGACCTCAAAATGAACACTTTTTTTCCTATAAAGTCTAGCATAGTTGAGTTGAAATGGCAAGCAGTGGGGACAGAAATTGTGGGGGTGGGGGCAGCAGGAGGGTCACTTTGCTTTTTTTCTTGGATTTAAAACAAATTTTGCAAGCCCAAGCTCCTGAGCTCTGAGATTGTAGAGGAGCAGACGCCACCCTTTCAGTGCCAGAGTTCCCTCCACCAGTTAGCTGGCTGAGCTCCTCCAGGGTGTCCACCCCCACATGCTCCCCAGCTTCGGAGCTAAACTTGACCCAGCTGCCAATCTCCAAAATAAAACCAATGTGTGACCTTATTCACCAGCTGTACCGAAGAAACTAGCAAAAACGAAGGCCAACTTTGAAGCCAAAAAGGGAAGATGAGAAGTTGGGAGAGAGAGAAGGGGGGTGGGAAACTTGGCTGGACATGAAAGGTGTCTTGTCTGTTCCCCATTAGGCCCAATTCTCTTGCAATCTGCAGCCTCGACATAATTCTCTTGACCAGAAACTCTCCAGAGAGATAGTGTCAGAAGGAAAAACAAACAGAATAGCATCTCTGACAGCAGAGCCACTTAAAAACCTCTTTGGGAATGGGTGGGAGAGAGGAGAGACGTTTAGCAGTAGGGGATCACACCCTCTACAGGTTACTTGTGGAGACAGGCTTACCCCAAAACTAGACTAGGAGAGGAAGGTGAGCTCAGGGGAGGCTGGTGTGCAAGGACAAGGCCAGCTCTAGGAAGCAGAACCCCAGGCCCTTCTGCCCCACTGGCCTTTCTCATGCCTCCAGATCCATCTTCTATGGTTTTCTCAACTGTGTGCTGAACACAAAAGCCCATAGTGGATTGAGAAAATTTGGGAGGATTGCTGTAGGAAAAAGTGGTCCCAACTTGTCCTAACTCTACTTCCTATTTCTGCCACCAGCAAGCCAGAGACTGAGAACACAGCTACCCTGTAAGCTGGCACCTCAGACAGCAAAGGTCTCTCCTCAAGTCCCTCTGGCCTGCCTTTGAGCTAAGCCTCTCCTGTTGGGGAAGCCAGGCCCCCAGCAGGAGCCCCTGGGCTAAGGATTCTGGAGTAGGGAGTGCAACGCAATAGAGGGCACCTTCAGCGCTCAAGTTTCTGGGGCAGGCATCCTGTCATAGGAGAGAACTTTTTTTTAAGGAAGAAAAACTAATCAGAAGAAAGGAGCAAGAGCTTTTCCCTGCCTCGGACTTGTTTATTACTCGGATATCTGATTTCAGCAGAGGAAGCCGGCACTGAAGCAAGGTTTTTATTGGCCGTGAGCAAGAGGAATTCAGGGTTTGCCTTTGATTTGGCTTCCCCAGAACATGAGGCACTGAAAAGTGTTGCTGCTTTGAAGGAGCAGCTCAGTACTTTGGGAGCCCCACAACTCCCTGTTTCTGCAGCCCCAACTAAAATGCCCTGTGGAGGGTGAGGGTGGAGCAAGGGGCCCCTGAGTGGAAGGTGGCCTCAAGAACATTTCAGAGAGGAAAGTAAGATAGTGGAGAAAGTTAAAAAGTTCTGAAATTGGCTCCAGAGGAGCACAAGCAAGGCTTGTGCTCAAAGGCCCCCTCCCCCTGAGCGGGGAGCTGGAGGAGGGAAGGTCTGGTTTGGATGAAAGCACAGTGTCTCCAGCCGACAGAGCTAAGCAGGCTGCAGTCGGCAGGCCTGCCTGATGGTTTCAATGTGTGGGGAAGATAAAGCCAGAGATCTGTAGAGGCCACTCCTGCCAGCAGTGCTGCTCCGCTGAGGCTGACCTGGGGCTGTTCAGGGCTCTGGGTCAGGGGTTTACCAGGTGGAACACAGGCCCAGGAAACTGCTGCTGCCCCCCTGGCTACCCACAGCCACCTTCACACACAAACAGCCTCTGCTAAGGTTCTGGAGCCCCAGCCAGCCTGACGTCATCCTAGGTCAGCATAACCTTCCTGCCTCCTGCTGGCTTCCAAAGGGGTTGGGGTATCTCCCCTAGAGAAAGAGGCAGTGTCCCTCCATTGGGGCCTCTGGGTTAGCTCATTCATCTCCCTTCTCTGTACCCTATTTCTTTGTCTTTTAATATTTGCTGACATTTTTAATAGCTTCATAGCATTTGATGATTTTTTAAAATTTATTTTTATTTATTTATGCATACAAGAGCCGGGGTACAGGCCAGAGGTGCGGGGACGTGTATGTGTGTGTGTGAGATGAGTCACAAGAGACAGAGTGGGGAGAAGAACAGACAGATACACTGAAATACACTGCTGAAGGGAGTAGCAGGGAAGACAGGAGAGGTCTGCTGCACCATGTGTGTTAACTCCCTGGGGGGGGGATCGAACTCATGCTGCAGTGGCTGGTGATAGCTTGATAGCTCTGAGACTTTAACCCCCATGCCACTGGAGAGACCCTGTACCTTATTTCTGTCTACCTTTCTCTCTGACTTCTCTCCTTATCCTTTTCCCATAAACTGCTGGTGAGGGGGAAAACCCCAAAACTACCCATCTCTACTTTGGCCAGGACCATTGATGGGCAGCAGTTTGTTGTGAGGGTGCTGGGACTTTGGGGCCTGCTCTGATTGCAGCACTTACCCTCAGGGAAACCCTCTGACAGGAAGACAGTTCTGCCTGGGTTTGGCTCTATGCCCATTCCAGTTTGTGACCAGATGACTGTCACTGCAGAGCCACCTTCTTCAGCTCTCTGCATGTGGGTCTTCAGAGGCCTTTATGACGTGTCACTGGCCTGTCTCTCAGGCTGAGCGAGCGCCTCAATGGTGTTGGCTGCCCCCAACACAGCTCTGCTCACCTGGAGCCCACTCTGGCAGCCACCGTGCTGTTTGGCACTCGTTGCTGAGGCCCAGAGCCTGGGGCGTGGGGTGGTGAGTGGGGGAACAGGGCTCTCACTGTATCCGCTTCAAGGAACCCAGTCATCAGAAGGATCTTATAAAGTAGGTTTGGGAACATACAGGAGAGGCGCTGCAGGAGTAAAAGTAGGGCTGAGAGGCAGCTACACACATTTACTCAGCCATGATGCCTGCTCTAAGACTCTGGTACCCCTACCCCAGTTTGATCCCCAAATCTGCTCCTTGCCAAACTTACTTGGGCCGAAGACCTAACCCCTTAGTGCTTCAATTTCGTCTCCTGTAAATAGGGGTGATATTAAAAGTAACTGCCCTTGGTGTTGTCATAAGATGAAGTACGAGAAAGGATAGAAAGTTCTGCCACAGAAGCCCACACATAATAAAGGCGAGGCCTTAGTGCAGGAACCCTCTGGGCTGGGCTTGTCTGCATCTCCAGAGGAAAAAGTCTGGAGTTCTGAGGATAGGGCCTCGGGCCAAGAAGGACTAGGGCGTGGGGCCTGCTGCTGTCTTCCTTCATAAATGAAACATATCCTCTAAGAAAGGAGCAGGGGACCCTCCACGAGCAAGTGAAGCCCTCTTGGCCCAGGCCCCATGCCTCCTCAGGTCTCTCACTGGCCACAGTTGATGCATGGGCATTAGCAGTGGACGCCCAATTTCTGCTAACACACTGCCCAAACATGGACACCTGCTGCAGACCCTGGGTGCAAGCTCAGAGAGACACCCCTTTCATGACATTTCTCCTCTCCCCTGCAAGACCAAGGGCTATAGGGCCCAAAGGGGGGTCTGATTGTCTTAGGGATTAGAGTCCAACCTCCTGCACAGAAGGGTGATCCTGACTTTCTAGAGAGAAAGAGAATGTTCATGCATGCACCTGTGTGTGTGTGTGCATGTGCACACTCACAAGAAGGATGCACAGAAAGGAGAGGAGGAAGAAAAAAAAAAACCACAGGTGGTCAAAGACCCAGGGGTCAGCCCCAGAAACCCACTCCAGGCCAGGGAGGCACCTGGAGACCAGCAGCTGCAGGGAATCAGAGTTCCACACAAAGACCCCAGTTTCCTAGTAAATGAAAAGTCCAGCCTGCCAAGCTGCTGGTCAGCCTCAGAGGGAGTTTCTCTGAGGACCCTCGGGAAGGGAAGTGGTGTTAGGAGAGGGTGACAGTGGCCCAGAAAATCAAGCTTGGGAACGTGTGGAGAGCCACATCTCTGAACCTCTCCAGCCGGGAGGACGAGGCCTGAAAGCTAACTGCTGTCAGAGGGAAGCTCTCTCAGGATGCTAAGCCTCCCTCAGTGGCTGCTTCAACAAAGAGCAGAGACTAAAAGCAGGGCCCATTAAAAGCCACTGCCTCTGGGGAGCAAGGTCGGGAGACCATTGCTTTTCATTATAAACTCATCCATATTATTTCCTTTTTTAAACACAAGCATGTATTCTTTGATAAAAAAAAATGCTTTTGCATAACAGTGGTGAGGGCTGGCAGCAGCCTTAACTCTGGATGAAAACATTTGAGGTTGCCTCAGGCTCATGCTCTCTGCCACTAGCCTTGCACAGGGAAAGCCCACTCCTCACTTTCCCCAGCGCAGACTGACTCAGTAGCCTGGGGGTGACCCGAAATCCTCAAGCTTGTCTGGGGCATCCTATCCCTCCTCCTGCCCAAAATAAGCCTGCCACTTTCTCCACCAAAAAGCCTTGTGCTCTTTCTGTTTTCTTCAGTGCCGCCTCAGACCTAAACTGCCCCCGACCTACCCCACCCTGGAGTGTGAGGGGTACAGATGTGTGAACCTCAATCCTGGGTTACAGGGGCCAGTGATTTGCACATGCAAGGTAGCAGGTAGAGTGGCATGGACTCTGGAGAATCGGGCTGTACCTGTTAAAGCGTCATCCTATTATAGCACAGAAAGGAGTGAGATCAAATGAGCCCCCAAACCCAAAACACACACACATGTGCACACATCACTCAACCTCTTTGCGTTCCAATGTCCTATTCTGTGCCAGAGAATAAGTGACAGCCACATTCGGGTCAGTGAAGAGGAAGAAACAGAACACTGCATTTGAAGTGCTCCATCCGAGCCTTGGTGCCTCATTTCACGTTACTCTTTTCTCCTCGACATTTTCTTCTCTACAGGCTTGAAGTTGCACTTCCACATACCCATGTACTAATGCTGGTCTTTCACCACCTTCTCTCCCCCCACTGCCACCTCTGTCATCCCATCCCACCACACACTCACACACACTTTTCTTTGAGCCAGAGTTGCTTCTCCTTTAAAGAGTCTGATCCCTGTGAGGCTCAGGGTGAGGGGTGCAAGTAGGCCTCTCAGCCACATCCATGGACAGACGTCTGTGGACAGAGCAGCCCCTCGCCTGGAAGAACAGGTCACAGACCCCAAGGAGCCCCAGAACTAGATGAGAAACTAGGTACGGCCCCTTCAGTGCATCACAAAAATCCCATGGACCTCCCTGGTGGTGCAAGGGGGTTAAACACAGCACTGTGAAGCTGTAGGCAGCCACTATGACATAAGTTCGATCCCCCCACCACCACCCCCAGGGAGCTACCCACATGGTGCAGCAGACCTCTCCTGTCTTGCCTGCTGCTCCCCTCGACAGTATATTTCAGTCAGTCTGCCTGTTCTGTTCCCCACTCTGTCTCTGGTGAATCCTCTCACCCCCTCCCTGCCCCTCTGGCCTGTATCCCAGTTCTTGCATGCACAAATAAATAAATCTTTGAAAAAAAAAAAAAAAAAAAGCCCATGAGCTGACGAGGCAGGGGAGCAGAGGCCTCCTGAGTCCTGATCCCTCTGGAAGCCTCTGGGCTACATCTGTCCTGTCCCCTGAGCATGGAGGTTCTCAGTGCTCACAGTGGTGCCTTGAGGGCTGGCTAGGGAAAGAGAAGAAGGAGAGGAGATCCCTCACCCTTCACCCACACTTTCCCCTTTACCCCAACAACACGGATCTCTCCTATGTTTCAGGCACCAGACTCTTTCCTACCCAGTGTTTGGAAAATCTCCGCGCCTCCCCCTACCAATCAGCCCCTTTTGTCCAACCTTTATTCTAGAGGTTCTCTTGGCTATGACTTTCTCAGAGAGGCTTTGTCCATCAGCCTCTTTCCCTGCTTCATTGTGCCTCACGGATATTACCCCATCTGCTAGATCATACATATGTATTTGCTTATTGCATGTTACCTATCACCCCTTGCTGTGTTAGTTCCACAAAACCACAGACTTTCTTTTGGTTTGCTGCTCTATCTTTAGGGCCCAAAACAGTGTCTTCCATACAGTAGATATTCAATAAATGTTGTTAATTTTTTTAAGACTTATTTATTTATGCATACAAGAGCTAGGGTGCAGGCTAGAGGTATGGGGGGGTGGGGATGGGAAGAGGATTCACCAGAGACAGAGTGGGGTGCAGAACAGGCAGATCTACTGAAATACACTGCTGAGGGACATCTTAACCCCTTGCACCACTAGGAAGGCCCCCCTCAATAAATGTTGCTTAAATGGCAAAGAGGGCCTCCCTGCTGGCACAAGGGATTAAGTCTCAGCACTATGAAGCTATTGAGCTAACCCACATGGCAGAGCAGACCTCTCTTGTCTCACACCCACTGCTCCCCTCAGCAGTGTATTTCAGTAGATCTGCCTGTTAGGCTCCCCACTCTGTCTCTGGTGAATCCTCTCACCCCCACACCTCTGGCCTACATCCCAGTTCTTGTATGCATAAATAAATAAATCTAAATAAACAAATAAATGACGAAGACCTTAGCAACATTTTGTTGACCAAATTAGTTTCTTGTATGTGTCGAGCACTAAAACAAGCTGATATTATAGAAATAAAGGAAATAATTGCCTCTTCTCACTCTTTCCATTCTAGGGGAAGATTCAAATACATAAGCAGTCAGCTATAACATAAGACAAAACTAAACATGTACAAATAAGGAAAATAGCAACCCCAGGGAGGGAGCATGTGCTCCAGGCTGGAGTGCACCCTAACACCAATCAATTCTCCACCACCTATTGGGTTTCTTATAATTGAGTACAGTTTTGATACTGACTACTCTGTGTTAATGCAGATTACACAGATTAATAGCAGGTGCCAGTTGCAAGTCCCAGGTCGCCTATACTTCTGACTGACTATAGATTTCATGACCCCAGATTTCCATGACCCCGTCCTCAAGTTCGATTATCTCTTAGGATGACTCACAGAACTCAGGAGAACACTTGACTTACATTTGCTGGCTTAATATAAAGGATATGACTCAGGAACAGCCAAAGGGAAGGGATGAGGAGGAGGACAGAGCTTCGTGCCCTCTGGATACACCACCCTCTCTGCACCTGATATGTTCACCAACCCATAAGGCCTCTGGATCTAGTTGTTAAGAGTTTTTATAGAGCTCAATCTCCACACCCCATGCCACCCCCTTTTGGGGAGAGGCCAGTGCATGGGGCCAAAAGGTCTAACCTTCTAATCACTTGGTCTTTCTAGTGACCAGCCCCATCCTGAGGCTGTCTGAGAGTCCTGCCCTCAGTCACCCCATTAACATAAACTCAATTGTCATCAAAGAGGTGCCTTAAGAATAACCAGATATGGGCCTCCTGGGTGGCGCAAAGGGTTAAGATGCAACCTATGAAGCTATCCGCAGCCACTGCAACACGAGTTCAATCCCCCGGCCCGCCAGGGAGCAACCCATATGGCGCAGCAGACCTTTTCTTCTGACTAGCCCTCACCTGCTGTTCCCCTCAGCAGCGTACTTCGTCCAATCTGCCTGTTCTGTTTCCCACTCTGTCTCTGGTGAATCCTCTCACCCCTCACACCTCTGGCCTGTACCCCAGCTCTTGTATGCATAAATAAATAAATCTTTAAAAAAAAAAAAAGAATAACCAGATACTCCTATCAATTCTCAGGAAATTCCAAGGGTTTTAGGAGCTCCATATCTGGAACCGGGACACAGACCAAGTCTATTTTTGTATTACACCATATGGGCATCATTTACATATTACTGACGCTATCATCATTATCATAAAGTAAGATTAATTTTATCCCCTATTTCACAGAATACAAAAATGAGGCCTAGGTGAATTAAGTGGCTTGCCCAAAATCACAGTCTATAAGGTAGAAAGCCATGATTTGAATCCAGCCCCAAAGTCCATGCTCTTAGCTTCTGTGCAAAGGTGTCCCATCATCTGGGACAATATGGGTTGATTTCACTTAAGGAACAAGTCAGATTTTAATAGAAACAGAGATCAAAACCTTATCTGAGGGAATGTTGAAATTTTACATGGGCACCTTTTATGTGGTAGAATCTGATCACCAAAGGATAGTCCTTACAGCTCCCAAATATTTATCTGGTGTCTTCCCTCCATTCTGATTGAGGAATGAGCATTTCTGTCATGAAGACTCAGAGTAAGTGCTCCAACAGGGTGGGGGGCTCAGCACAGTCCCCACAGGGAGGTACAGGACAGGGAAGAGAGGGACAGAGAGCTCAAAGGATGGAAACTCAAAGGACTTCAGACCCATCCAGTGTTCCGTAGACTTTATCGACACCTTCCTTTCCTCTACTTAAGTAGTGAAGATATTAGGAAAGTTTTTGCCTTCCCTGAATCTGTTAGAATACGGGGGAAAGGGGTAGACTGGTTCTACTACCCACCATGGTTTGAGAGTGAATATCTCTATAGATTCATCTCAGAGTGGGACAGGGAATCAAAATAAGAAAGTCTCAAGGGGAAGAGAACTCTTGGGAGAATCCTTGAGAGCCCTTCTCCTTATAATGCATAGAATATGGTGTTTAAATCTTTGCATTCTGGAGAACAGAGAACCTGGGATCAAATGCTGATTCTATGCCTTACTAGCTGTGAAAGGGGTGTGGACAAGTTACCATTAAGGTGCTTTTCCACCTCTCAGTTCCTGTCTGTTTAGACAGCCATCTTGTAAAATGTAACCAGCAAGTGACATGCTAAGTTCTCAGCTGATGTTAGTGCTCCAGATGTGCAGGTCCTCCTGTGTTAGGTGTGGTCTCAGGGTGAGGGGACAGTGCCCACTGCTCCATTTTCTACTCTCGGCTGCTACTAATGGAGGGTCTGCCCCGTCATGGGGTAAGAGGTGCCAGTCACTCCTGGACAAGTGGAAATGGAGCAACATTGAAGTTGAGGGCAAGAAAAAGGGTGGCTAGCAACTAGCCCCTGGCAAATGCAAACTTTTGGGAGGGTCTTGGGGTCCTGAAGAAGCCATCTCTGGACTCTTCAAGGCTGGTAAATAATCAAACAAGCATCTGTCAGATTGATAACAGAAAGAACCATAGAAAAGTTTAATAATAACATGTATAGGGCCTCCCTGGTGGTGCAGCGGTTGAGCGCTGGGTTGCGAAGCTGCCCACAGCCTCTACAGCGATGGTTCGATCCCCGGCTGCTCCCCGGCCACCGGAGGAGGGTCCCGCATGGCACGCAGACCTCTCCTGCCGCCCGCTGCTCCCCTCAGCAGTGTACTTCGGTCCTTCTGCCTGCTCTGCTCCCCGCTCTGGATCTGGTGCATTCACTCACCCTCCCGCACTTCTGACTGTATCCGGTGCTTGTATAAATAAATAAATAAATAAATAAATAAATAAATAAATAAACAAATAAATAAATAAATAAATAAATAAATCTTAAAATAATAATAATAATAACATGTATACCTCTTGTATGCATGGGACAGACCCAGCCTGACTAACCCCCCCCCCATGTGGCTTTACATGCCATTTTATTTTTTTTTTTTATTTTTTTTTTTTTAATAGAGGCATGCTTTATTTATTTAATTTATTTATTTATTTTGTTTGTTTGTTTATACATGCACTGGGTACAGTCAGAAGCGCGGGAGGGTGAGAGAATTCACCAGATCCAGAGCAGGGAGCAGAGCAGGCAGAAGGACCGAAGTACACTGCTGAGGGGAGCAGCGGGCGGCAGGAGAGGTCTGCGCGCCATGTGGAACCCTCCTCCGGTGGCCTGGGAGCAGCCGGGGATCGAACCGGCGCCGCGGAGGCTGCGGGCAGCTTCGCAACCCAGCGCTCAACCGCTGCGCCACCGGGGAGGCCCTACATGCCATTTTAAATAGCCCAGCTAGGACAAGGGAGCGTGGGGCAAGAATGAAGAAATCAGGGCATTTGTGTGTGCATTTGGGGAGGAAGGGGGCAAAGGTACTTCTGCCTTCCCCAGAGAGGAGAAGAGATAAGGGGATTAGGTCTTCCAGAGAGAAGTGCAGTATAAACATCAAAAGCAACTTCCACCCACCTTCAGAACCTCTCACAAGAAATAAACTTCTTGCCAAAGACATGGTTTGGAGTGGCAGATTTTTTCTCCTCTCTAGAGGCACCACAAATAAGAGAACTTGAAGGGAATAATTATGGTTTAGTCGAAGTCAGGTGGGTTGCACTTACTCCCTGGACTGGGCTAAAACTTTGGTTGAGCTCCCTCTGCCTCACTTCAGTCAGGATTAATTCAAGCCTTGCGTCTATTTTCATGGCTGCTTATCCCTACTCCATTGAAAAGCTTATCACACACTATCAGGGTGTATTTCATTGGTCCAGCTCCCTAGCCAGATTTCCTGAGGTTGGTAACTAAGTTTGAGTCATCTTGGCTAGCTCCAGCAAACCTAAAAACAAAAAGATTTTTATGTAGGCTACTGGCTCACTCTGTCCTGTACCTCTGAGGAAAGATAACCAGGAAGCTTCCTTTGGGGAAATCTTTTGAGTAGCTCAAAGAAAAAAAGCACTTAAAAAGGAATCGGAGGGTAAGCTCCCACCCCCCGACCCTTCCTGAGGAATGCAATCTCAGCTCGCGCCAGCCTGCAGAGGGCTCCTGCTGGGGGAGTCCAATCCCCTTCTCTCTTCCTCCATTTGCAATCATTATTTATTTATCTTTGGAAGTTGAAGGAACCAGAGCCTGCAAATGGGAGAGACTTGTGGAGCCAGGGAGAGAAAGTGAAGAGGCCAGTGTCTGGGCCCAGAGTCTGCGGCCAACGGGCAAGAAAGTGAAGCTGCTTAAAGGTCATGGTGCTGGAAACGGTGCCACACACACCAGCAGGGCTGGGAGCACAGAAAAAGAGGATGGTCACCTTAGCCCCCATTTTTTTGTTTTGTTTTGTTTTTTAAAGATTTATTTATTTATTTATACATGCACTGGGTACAGTCAGAAGTGCGGGAGGGTGAGAGAATTCACCAGAGCCAGAGCGGGGAGCAGAACAGGCAGACTGACGAAATACACTGCTGAGGGGAGAAGCGGGCGCAGCAGGAGAGGTTTGCGCGCCATGTGGGACTCTCGTCAGAGGCCAGGGATCGAACCAGAGCTGCAGAGGCTGCGGGCAGCTTCGCAACCCAGCGCTCAACCACTGCGCTACCAGGGAGGTCCAGGCCCCATTTTGGTAGCACACTGAGGTAGGGGGAACAGGGTCTCCTAACTGGAACAGCCTGTCTCTTTGCAACAAAGACTCTAGGAAGTGACCCAAAAAAAGTTACTTGTGGGGAAAAATGAGGAGGCAGACACCCAGAGTCATCTTTTTCTCTTCCCTCCATCCACAGCCCTGTTCCTAGCTTGCATTAGAGTCCATCTAAGACTCACAGGCAACTTTTATCCCCCTCGCTGGCAGTCAAGGTCAGACTCTGCCCAAACCACCCATAGAACTCCTGGTGCTCCCTCTCTAACTCACTTTCATGCCACAACTTACATCCATCAACTCGGGTCAGGAAGGGCTCCATTTTTACCCCAGAGAATACTCGGAGTAGCACAGACCCATTCCCAATTTCCCTCATTCCCAGCGGCCCCCCAAACACATAAACACATTTGGGAGGTGGAAAAGGTAAGAAGTCCACCAGATCTGATCAGTCTGCCTTGGCCTTTGACCCCTCCCTGGTTCAAGACATGCAACCCCGCTGGGCGAGGTCACGGGGGCCCAGAGGAGGGGCTGCCAATCTTTAGTCTTTGGCTTGTGTCCTGCAATGGCCTCAGTCAGACCTTGAGAACCCAGGCTGGCTGTGGGAGTGACAGCCAATACCAGACAGGCCCAGCATGTCAGGCGCCAAGAGAGCCGGGTCCCAGCAACCCTAGAGCCGTGAAGTTCAGTCTGAAGCCTGTAGCTCTAGACACATCTGGCCAAGGTCGCAGGTAAATGAAAGCCCCCGAGGCAGGGGGTGCAGGCTGGAGGACCAGCGGGGTGGGGAGGGGGGGGCTTTGTGGAAAGTGATGGCGGTGGTTGGCTTTGAGGTCTAAGAAGGACTTCGTAGACGACAAGCCTGGCTCGGGGGAGAGGAGCGGAAGAGCGAGGGAGTCTAGCCTCAGGACTCTTGCCGCTGACAGGCAGGGCCTCAAGCCCGCTGGCCCGCTCCGGCCCGGGAAGGGCAGCGGCCTGGCTGCGCATCGGGAGGCGCTAGGGCCTCGCGGACGGACGCGCCGGCGAGGGGAGGGCGCCCTCTCTGGAGGGCGGGCGGGGGCTGGCGGCGGCGGGAGCGTCGCGGCGCCGAGCAGCCTCCATCCATGGCACGGAGCAGCGGCGGCGGCAGCAGGAGCCCGGCGCGATCCGCTAGGTCCCAGCCGGGCGCTCAGCGAGCAGGAGACGCGCAGAGGCCCGGCCTCCCCCAGCCCCGGGGCAGCGCGCAGAGGCTCGGACCGCGCCGCCGGGGGCCGCCTGTGCGGCGCTGACAGCCGCGCCCGCGTCCTCCCCGCCGGGGCGCTCGCCGGACATGCCCCCCGGGCGCGGCGGCGGGGACCCCGGGGTTTGCCTGCGCCCAGGGCCCCCCAGCCCGCCCTTGGGCGCCCCGGGCCCCTACTGAGCTCGCCTCCCGCGCGCTCAGGTCCCTCGGACCCGCACTCAGACGGGCTGCAGCGCTGTCTGTCCCCGCGGGGCGATGGGCTGATGGGCGCCGGGGGACGCAGGATGCTGGGGGCGCCCGTGCGTCTGCTGCTGTCGCTGCTGCCGTGGCTACTGCTCCTGTTGAGCGACACTCAGGGCGCTCCCGGCTGCCCCGTCCCCATCCGCAGTTGCAAGTGCTCGGGGGAGCGGCCCAAGGGACTCAGTGGCGGCGCCCCCAACCCAGCGCGCAGGAGGGTGGTGTGCGGCGGCGGGGACCTCCCGGAGCCTCCCGAGCCCGGCCTACTGCCTAACGGCACCGTCACCCTGTGAGTACCCCACGCTGCCCGCCCGACCCGAGCCCAGACTGGGGGAGCTAATGGAGACCAGACGGGAGGGGCGGGAAGAGGGGGAAGAGCCGATATCCCCAGCGCAGTCTCCAGGACAGTTCGGAGTCCAGGCGCCGAGAAGAGGACTTTGAGAGGTAGGGGGAAGATCAGGAGTGGGTAGGGAGGAAGGTGCTTTAGGGGGGTCGGTGCACCCCAGAGAGGAGCACCGCGGGCACCCACTCACCTGCACAGGTGAAGTGGAGTGAGCGCTGGCGTGATGCCCACGCTCCTTGAATTTCCAGGCTGGGCTGGTGGTGTTGCGGAACTCGGGGACTTGAGGTGGGTGGGATGGGGCAAGGCTCAGGAAGGATCGACCCTCGCGGCCCAGTGAGCGGCTGTGGTAGTTAACACCGGGGGCGCGTCGCGGACCCCCGGAACTGGGAGTCTCCGAATTCACCCGGCGGGCCTGTCTCCTCCAGTGGGGGGAGCTGTAGCTCCCCCCCAAGCCTGCCATTCCCGCTTCCAGTCTGTCTTCTTCGGGCAGGCTGGCGCGTGGGCTCGGAAAAGTCTGTCGTTGGGGTGCTGCGGCTTTTAGTCGGAAGAAGACCCTGACATCCCACTTTCTCTTGAGCCCCCTCCCGTCGCGCGCATCCGTGCAATGAGCTCTGTGCTGGCTCCTGCACCCCGTCCTCTCCTTTCCTGCCCGGTATATAGCTTGAGCTTTGACTTTTCTCGATTGACTTGTTGGCGCAAAGATTGCCAGGAAAGAAACCTGGCTGAGGGAAGTCGCCAGCCACCCCCTCTCCCCAGCCTCCTTCCCTCCTCTAATGCCCCTTGTCCTCCAGGGCCTTATTAAGCCCTGATTTGGCTGCCACAACCCTCCTTGTTGGGGGTCTGAAATCCCTGCAGCCTCTGGAGAATTAGCTACCCCTCCCCACTGCCGCGACTTCCCGCACTGACCACGTGCTCGGGCTTCTAAACACATCGTGGGCTTGAGGGTCGGGCCCTAGCGGCGCCCCCTTCCTGTCCTGTCCTGTCCTGGATGCAGCCTACTAGCTGCTTCCCCTTCACTGTTCTCCTGACCTAGTGGCGACTGTTTCCCCACCACCGCTAGCCGGGAGTGGGAGCTGGCTTGCAGTCGTCTGATTGTGTCCAGAACAATACAGTAACTCCTCTGGTTGGGTGGGTTCAGAGGCTGCCCGCTTCCTGACAGGACACACTGGTCAGTCTCTGACGTTGGCCTCCTGGCCCCTGCATGTTCCCTAGCTTGGGGGGGATGGGGGTTGTGGAGGCGCTGTGTCTGCTACCTTCCTCCTCCCAGCAGCTCAGGCATATGGCCATGGCCCGGGAAGGCAGCTGTGGCTGCTCATTCCAGGTCCCTCTGAGTATCCACTGGTGTTGAAGGGTCCAGACAGGCCTGGGCATTCCCCAGCCCACTCAGTTTTGGAAGAGAAAAATGCTTGCTGTGTGGAATAGTTGGGCTGGTGTGTGAGTCCCAGCTGGGCCGAGATAAGTCCAGAAGGGGAATGTGTGTATACTTGATCCTGTGGCTGCTCTCTCAAGCATGTGTGGGACACTGTCTCTCTGTGTATCTGTTTGTCAGGATTAGGGAGTCCTAACATACTGAAGGGGGGGGGGCATTAAAAGGTGGTTTTGCAGAACATCTTAGACTGATTTGGCAACTAATGCTTTCCAGCCATGGCTAATTCCCATCGACGCCACTCCAAGGAAGAGAGGGCCAACCCTTGGTGAGAATACATTGTGAGAGGGTGGTGGCAAACGTGACTGCTGGCTGTAGCCAGAAGAAGGGACCCCTTATGTCTCAGGCCACTGACCTAGCTGGTTTAAGATTCCTTCCAAGGAAGGGCCTCCTGAACTTGACTGGATACCGGCCCCCTCCCCCCTCAGGGACAACAGGCTGGGTGGGCTACAGAAACCCTGAGAACTCGCTGGCCCATCAGCCTGGAGTGTGACTGAATCCCAGCCACCCACGTATTTCTTAGGTCTCCCACTCACATAATACTGATCCTGACTGCTGCCACCCCTCACACCACCCCCTAAGCAGGCTTCTGAAGGGAAAAGAGCCCAAATTCTTCAGGAGAAGATGTGCAATGACTCTTTCTCAGGGTCTAGGCCCCCTATCCCAACCCCAGCATGCATTTTGAGGGAAGAAAAGGTTTGGGAAAAGACTACAGCTTCATCCTGGCTGCCCAGCAAGAGGCTAAGTTCAGGCAAACCTCCATGCCCTCCCACTGCCTCCTTGATCTCCTCAGTACTTTGTGCACACAAATTTCCCCTCTCATCTAACCTGCCACCTGGTGCAAACAGGACTTGAAACAATAGTTTTTACATTGTGGCTTTAACCTCTCTCTCCTCTCTCTTTTCTTCTCTCCAGCAAGGGCCACTAGGTTCCAGCACCCTTCACATACCACTCAGTGCCTCAGGGGACTTGGGAGTCCAGCTTGGGAAGCCTAGCAGACACTAGTGCTGGGATTATTCAGCCAAAGAAAGCTCTAGATGAGATAGATGCCTTTCTGCAAGGTGCCTCCAAGCAGTTCAGAGGCAATGCTGTGAACAATCCTGTTTATCTCTCTAAGAACCCTTCTACCTCCCCCTTATTATCTCAACTTCTGCCTTCTGTTTTTATAGACTAACTCTCCCCACCCTTTACTTTTTCTTCCCCCCACACCCACCCCCCCTTTAATGGATTTTCATTCACAGGTTTTCAGGAAAGCAGAACTCTCAGCTTCCTTCCTGATCCCTCTGTCCCACCCACACTCTCAGTCTTGCGGCCTGGTCCAGAGGGCAACTGTGGGTACCAGTGCTTCTGACCAGAGCAGGAGGCTTCCAGGGCCTTCCCTAAGGGAAAATTCCCAAAGCTGGCGGCATCTTACAGAGATCCTGGCCGTGGGAGGGAGACCCCCATCACTGTGAACACCTACCCTACTCCCCCACACCAGGTGATGAGGCCCCTCTTTCTCAGCTCTGGGAGTTCAAGTGGCAGTGGGGGGAATAATAAGGAATTCCAGGGAAGGTCTAATAATAGATAACTCCAGAAGGATCCTCCTCCTATGAAGATCTCCCCGGACAGCTGAGCAGCCCCTCAGAGGCTATCAACCCATGTTATAAATTCCTAGAACGTCTGCACTGAAAAGGACCCTAGAGATTAGCCAGTCCATCCCTTACATTTTGCAGCTGAGCAAAGTGAGGCCCAGAGGAGAGAGGGCTGACGTCTCACTACTGACGCCAGTGTCAGGGCTAGCTGGTTGAGTTTTGTAGCTTTCTCCTCAGGTAAGGGACTTGCTGTTCACCTGACTGGACTTGGGACCCTATGGATGAAAATGCTACTTAAAAAAAAACAAACCTGTTTCTCCCCAGCAATACCAAGGTCCTTTTGACCTGAGAGCATTCCTAGGCTGGGTAGGTCAGGGCAGGCACAGAAGGGTCACTCTGATTCTCCCAGAGCCCACAGACCCTTGTCTATCCACTCAGCTTCCCATTTCAGTGGGGGGTGGGGAGTGGGGACTGTGGGGGGTGGGGCGCCTACCATGCAGGCTGCCCATATGGGGACGAAGGGGTGTTTGTGCCCCAAATGTGCTTGGCACTGGTTGTGTTCTTTTGCTGGGAGTTTGGTGGGCTTCAGGTGGCCATCAGGGGAGGGAAGGGTTGGAGAGGCCCTGTCGTAGCCCTCTGCAGTGCACGGTCTCAGAGAAGGCATTCTGGAGCACAGACCTCCCTCCCTCGGGCCTCCAGCTCTGGACTGGGCCCTCCCTTCAGTACCCCTCACGCCAGCCACCAGGATCCAGTTAAGGGAATTTGGGGCAAAGTGTGCCAACTGCCATTCACGTAGCCTGAGGGGAGTGGAAAGATGCTGGTGGGAGGGGCAGCCCACGCCTGCCTCCCCACCCCCTTTGCTTCCACCCTCTTTCCCCCATATGGTTCTCATAAGGTCTGGGCTCAGAGACAGCAGCCAGAGGAAGTGGCTGTGTACAGAGAGCTTTTGTGAGGGAGAGGAGGGGGGGAGGGAGAGAGCTCCAGAAAGAAGGAAAGAAAAGAGAGGCAGCAGACAGAGGTGAGAGGGAGCCAGGAGACCCCAACATTTGCCTTCCCAGTGGCAATGTGATGTTGCAATTTCTCAGCTGCAGGACCCCCCAGATGCACTCCTGGGCCCCAAACTCATGGACTGAAGTGAGAGGCTAAGAAAAAAGTCAAGTCTCTCCCTGACTCTTTCCCTCTACCTACTACAGGAGCTGAGGGCAGTCCTGGAAGTCCCTGGCTCCCTCCTGTGCAGGTTGTCAGGGTCCAAGGTCTCAAGGAGACCGTTGGGCAGAGATCAGAGCCCTCTGGGCTGAGTCCTCATTGCTCCAAAAAGACTGGGGAGGCCTTGGTTCTCCAAAGGCAACACATTATCATTCAACCCCTAGATGAGCCAGGACCCAGAATGGCTTATTTGGCCAGAATTATACAGCAGCGTGCCCATGCCCAAGTGCCTTCCTGCTGGCTACTATGGGTCTCCCTTCTGTGGTGGTGGGCAATCCTTAGTCCTGGGGGTAAGTCTGAGAATTTCTCCTAAAGGCACAGGCAAACCAGTGTAATTTGAACCTAACCATAAATTGACCCTTAAATTTGGGGTCGTGTTTGTAAAAGGGAGAGAGTGTTTCTAAGGTTATGCCACATGGGAATCATTGTAATAAGAAGGCTTTCCTGGGCCTCCCCGGTGGCGCAGCGGTTGAACGCTGGGTTGCGAACCTGCCCGCAGCCTCTGCGGCTCCGGTTCGATCCCCGGCTGCTCCCCAGCCACCGGAGGAGGGTCCCACATGGCGCGCAGACCTCTCCTGCCGCCCGCTGCTCCCCTCAGCAGTGCACTTCGGTCCTTCTGCCTGCTCTGCTCCCCCCTCTGGCTCTGGTGAATTCTCTCACCCTCCCGCGCTTCTGACTGTACCCAGTGCATGTATAAACAAAACAAACAAACAATTAAATAAATAAATAAATATGCCTCTATAAAATTAAAAAAAAAAAAAAAAAAAAAAAGAAGGCTTTCCTGAGGGAGAAAAAGTTCCAGCCGCTCTAAGTTGATCTATCTTTCCAATCTGTGGGCTCTCACCAAAGCCCAGTGAGGGGAGGTGAGTCCCCCAGTGCCGCACAGAGTGGCCCAGTACCCCTTGCTCCCCTGGCACACTGAGGAAGAGACCGTTTCATGCCTTCAGTCTCAGAGTCAGAGGAGAGGAGCTAGAAATGTCCTGGGCCCAGGAACCAGAAGGAAAATCCGGTAACTGCTAGGAAGGGGCTGCTCAGAGGGGCTGTTTATTTTCATTCCCCCAGCCCAGCCGCTCTGTTCTATTTACAGCTTAGACACTGACAGGACGAAGCTGCCTCCTCCCCTTCCTTTCTCCTCAGGGGGGCCCCCATCCTTTCCAAACTCCAGAACATTCCTTTGCTTTTAGGACCGGGTGATGGGGGTGGGGGAGCCGAGAGATTGGAGTGTAGCAAACTCGGGCAGCCTCCCAGGACCAAGCTTTCCCAGCCCTGGGAGCAGAGAGGCAGGATGGGGGAGCAGGAGGGTGTACAAGATGGATGGGGCCAGGTGAGGGCCAGGGGAACCAATCTGTCACAGAAGAGCAGGGAACAGGGTGGAGAGAGGGGCCTGAGGAGGGAGTTTCAGCCTGAACTTGAGGGACCAGACATCTCCCAGCTGGAAAGAGAAGGGAAGAGTGAGCCGCTACCTCCCTCTGTATCCCCAACCCCCACTGCCTCCAGGCCTCTTTGTGGCTGGGAACTTTGTGTTCAGGCAGAAAATCTAGACTTCAGGCTCCCAGAGACTCAGTATCCAGGATGGGAAAGGCCATCAAATATAAGGTCTAGGAGTCTCAGTCCAGACCCTTCTTCTACTGAGAAGGAAACCCCCAGAGAGGGGCTGACCTGCCCAAGGTCAAATAGCTCCCAGTCAGACCCAGGGCCCCTCTCCCGGTCAGCCTCTTCCCACACTGACCAGTCAGAGACATCATCCCCTGGGACTGAGCAGGGCAGAGGCACTCATCCACTTCCTCCACGTGGATACATAAGCCAAAAGGAAAAGGGGTGCCCCCACCAATGATAGACTACTGGGGCGGGTGGTACAAAATCACTGTGTTTGGAATCAGACTGACCCAGGAAATGTGAGACCCCTGGTCTCTAAACTTTATTCTCTTTCCTCTCCTGCACGATGACCAGCTTCAGCACGTGTGACCCTAGGGAGAAAAGTGTCCCGAGATGGCTATACCCTAGAGCCAGGTTAGCCTAGACAGGGACAGAGGCCTCTGCAAGGTATTAGGAGTGAACTCTGCCAAGACTCACTGGAGTTGGGATTTAGTGTGGGAACAGTAGATGTAAAGGCAAATTGCCCATGACTCAGGAGAATCAGCTTGTCATGGACTCCTTCCACTATTGATCCCATCTTCCTGGGAGCTGTGCCCCTTCAGATACACATCCATTCATTCAGCCAGCGCCTGCTGGGTCCTAGACCAATGCCAGAAGGTCAGAAATGTCAGCTCTGCCCTCAGGGGCCTTACATCTCACCAGGTTATGGTTCACAAAGCAGGGCCAGCTTAGGGCCCAGGACTCCCAGGGACAGCTTCTAGGGTGGAAAAATTTAAAATCTAATTTATACTTAGGTGTAAAAGACTGGCAGCATGTTGATCCTTTCAGGTTCCTTTTTTTTTTTTTTTTTTAAGTGTTATTTATGCATACAAGAACTGGGTTACAGACTGGAAGTGCAGGGGGTGAGAGGATTCACCAGAGACAGAGTAGGGAACAGAACAGGTAGATCTACTGAAATACACTGCTGAAGGGAGCAGCAGGCCAGACAGGAGATGTATGCTGTGCCACATGGGTAGCTCCCTGGCCGGGGATCGAACTTGTGTTGCAGAGGCTGCGGATAGCTTCACAGTGCTGTGCTTATAACCCTTGCACCACCAGGAAGTCCCCAGGTTTTTTTTCAAAGAAACTTACTTTCTTCATCCAAAAGCTGGGCTTGGCAGTAGTGAAGGAAGTGTTTTAAGGTGTGTTGGGAGTGACTTTCTAGCTTTCTCAGATATATTAATATTGTATTAACACATCCCCTCTACCTCCTTGGAAGTTTATAAAGACAGCATATTTCATTTATGCTGTTACAAATGGAGTGTTACACAGGTCTGAGAACACGAGAAGTGTTTGGTATAGGTTTGAGGAATGAATGAATGAATTCCCAGGTGTGCCTGGTCACAGCAGACTCTAATTCCATGTGCTCAAGTGGGGTGCTGGGGGACCAAAGCCCCCATTAGAATACTAACGACTCACCACAAACATCTGTATCTCCTTTTCTTGGGCTTTTGCCTCCAGATTCAGTCCCAAAGCTGTAAACTCCCTCAAGGTCCTAATTTCTGGTTCTGCCTATTCACCACCAAGACAGGGTGCCCTTGTAGAGAAGTTAGAGAAAAGAAGAAAAGAATACCACGTGTAAGAACCTCTGTGAGATGATTTTCTCTCTTGGCCTTGGTCTCAGCCTTGCCTGGACAGTCCACCTCAGAGGTCTTAGGACATTGCCCTCCAAAGCCTGGGAGGGTGGAGGAGAGCAGGAAGGTCTACATGAATCTTCTTCTTTTTACCAATAAGTGTTCAGAGCTGATTGGACAAGCTTCCAGACAGGGGAAGGGATCACAGTGCAGTACAAGAGTGGGCCAGCAACCTTGCTTATCCCCTCCAACATTTATGTCCCCAGTAACCAGGCTAACAGGACATGAAAGGCAAGAGGAATGTGTCAAAGCAGGGCCTGTGGTCCAGAGGGCACCTCACTTTTGGAGATCTCATCAACCAAACCATATCACCCATGTCCTTCATGAAACATAATATGGTTGCTGATTGACATAGGATGGCATTTGATATTTATTTAAGCATTTATTAATTTCAACTTGTACTTTTTATATTTGAGGCAATGATAATTTGTAGGTATCAGAGAGTTTGTGGGCCCTGTGAGTACGCAAAGGCCTTGGGCCCTGTGCCTGCAGGACAGGCTGCAAGTCCAGCTGTACCTTGATGGTTCCAATGGATTATGGGCCTGAAACATTTTTGGTATCAGCAAGCAGACCTGGCCTATCTTCTCCTAAGATACTGCCAAGGTGTTGGAGACAGATCCTTCTAGGCACAGAGGTCCCAGGTGATGGTCTTAATTCTAGGCTTATACTCCCTGGAGAGACCACTTGGATCCCAGGGACATAAAGTCCTTCCATCTGTGGGAGCTGACATGCATGACTGTTCCTCCATATGTGAGGACTATTTGGTCCTGCAAGTGCTGGTCCTGTGCCCATGGAATGGTGTCCATATGACCCCTACGGGGTCATCTTTGATGTTGGGCTGGGATCTGGTAAGTTCCTGTGGCTGCCCAGAGGCCACAGGGCTTCTCCATAGACGCCAGCCACTCGCTCCCTTGGCTTCCAGCCTTCTTAGTGGTAACTCTGCTGGCTTCTCCTCCCTAAAATAGGACCCTAGCTAGAGAGAGTTCTGGAATGGACTCAGTATGCCCCCTCTCCCTTGGCCAGATTTCAGATGCTGGAGTAGAGAACAGGGGACTCCAGGGACTGCTCCCCCTTCCTGTGAAAATTTGATTTTGGGGCGATAGGAAGGAGAGGAATGTGGGAAACAAGGATGCTGAAGATGCTGGGCTGGGTGAACCAGAGGCCATTGGGATAGTTAGTGTGGCTGGGACAGAACCCACCTGGCTGGCTCCCTATGTAGTTGCAGGGCGAGAGTTTGGTGGAGGCTGAGGAAGTGTCTGTCTGGGTTTAAAGAGGGCTAAGTCTGGCTCTGTGTCCTGGGGCTGGATAGAAGCGTGGGGCCAAGGTTCCCTCCTTCCCTGCTTGACTGTTGGGGCCTCCCTGCCCATTTTCCTCCCAGGAGAGCCTAGTGCGGTGGGAACATTTTTCTTACCATTGGATGAGACTGTGTGTTTTCATCTACCCCACTAGAAGTCCTGTAACTACCAGCTTCCTACCTGCCCATTACAAGGCCAGAAACAAGCACTTTCTGACCCAAATCACTGCCCTCCAGACCAGACTTACAAAGGGCACCAAGAACAATGGAGGCCATTCTCTGGCTAATCCAGGTCTAAAGCAAATCTCCTCAGTCCTATCTAGGCTATTAAGGCCAAAAGATCCACTTCTAGGTGTTTGGGAGCTTGCATCATAGAGATATTCACCTGAAGTCTGTCCAAGAACTGGAAACACACACACACAAACAAAAAAAGAACTGGAAACACAGCAAGAAGGGGCCCCACTGGTAGAGAGAATGAAAAGTTGTTTGCTTAGTGTCCCTGCTGTTGTGAGTGGGTTGAGGGGGGTGGGCAGGGGAGTTAGAGACATGCTGTCTGCAACAAGAAAAATTCATTTCAAGATTTTCAGGGCTGGAGTTTGCACAGGGCTAGCCAAGCTGGAAGCATACTGCAGTTGACACTGTCCCAACTCTGCCCTCTAAGATTCAGCACAAGAGGCTCCCAGAGAAGGTGGGGCTGGCCTGCAGGGGTTCCAGATTCAAGGTAGTGAGGGGTGAGACACCAAGAGTTAAGTTGTTCTGGGCCAGAGGCTTGTCCTTACCTGCCTTAGGGGCTGGCTGGTTCCATAGTGCATGAACACCCCCAACCCCACCACACACACACACACACACACACAAACATGCATACACACTACCCCAGTTGCTTCAGTATTTTTCAATCAGCCCAAAATTCCTCCTGGGGAGTTGCTGACAACAAGGAGACTAGATAAGTGTTAAAGCCATGAGTTCTGAGTGACTCCTGAGTACTTACAGTGTGGCTACTCTGAACTGAGAGGTGCTGGAAGAATATAACACTCACATACCAGATTCAAAGTCTTTGGTATGAAGACTTAGTACCTCCCCCAAAAAACAAAGACTTGGGGAGGGAACTATCTCAATATCTCATTAATAACTTAATATGTTTTTTTTAAAGATTTATTTATTTATGCACACAAGAACTGAGGTACAGGCCAGAGGTGTGGGAAGGTGAGAGGATTCACCAGAGACAGAGTGGTGAGCAGAACAGGCAGACTAACTGAAATACACTGCTGAGGGGAGCAGCAGGCGAGTCAGGAGAGGTCTGCTGCGCCATGTGGGTAGCTCCCTGGCTGGGGATCGAACTCGTGCTTCAGTGGCTGCGGATAGCTTCATAGGTTGTGTCTTAACCCTTGTGCCACCACGGTGGCCCAACTTTGTATGTTGATTACATGTTAAAGTGATAACATTTTGGATACATTGGGTTAAATAAAATATATGAGAATTAATTTGATTTAAGAGAATTTAATCTGGTTATTAGAACATTTTATATATTTAAAAAATTTTATTCAAGTAACACTGGTGTATAATGTTATATATAGGTTTCAGATTATAACATTTTAAATAAATAACTGTATAGACTAGGTTATGATGGCCACCAAAAGTCTAGCTTCCATCTTTCAATGTACAGTTGGCCCTAAGCTATCTACCCTCCATCCCTTCCCTCATGGTAAACACTATTAGGTAGAATATTTTAAATTATATATGTGTGACTTGCATTGTGTTTCTTTTGGGATATGTGAAAGCTTTGGATATATATAAGGCATTAAAGGGTTAAAGTCACAGAGTCTGGATAATGTGGGGTACTCCCCAACACCACCTCTACACCTATCCAGACGGGGTTCTCAGAGTCCCAGGTTTTCATCTCAGGGATTTGGGAGTTTGAGATTTTTTTTGATTTTCTCTCTTCAATGATCTCTAAAAATTATCTTTTGCAGATAATTTTGAGATAATATTTATTAAAAGGGGCTTTCATAGTATAAGACTTTCATTTCTAAAGGCAGGTTTCTCCAAAGCAAAACAAAAACAAACCCCTAGATTCTGATTTCAGAACTGAGGTTACCAGAGGGGTGGAGGAGAAGGGAAAAAAGTGTACAGGGGGCTCAGGGGACGGTGGAGGAGTATTAGTACTTGGTGGTGGGTGTGGCGTGATGACACACACTTATAGAGGTGTAAACCTGTACTCCTAAAACATCCACAGTCACAGTGTTCTAAACCAAAGTTACCTCAATTTAAAAAAAAGAAAGAAAGAAGTGGGGGGAGTCAGAGGTTCTCAAACTGGAATTCTCTCACATTCATAGGACATGCTTTTTTAATAGCTCCATACTCAAGTTTAAAAACTAATGTTCTCAGGGCCTCCCCGGTGGCACAGCGGTTGAGCGCTGGGTTGCGAAGCTGCCTGCAGCCTCTGCAGCGCCGGTTCGATCCCCGGCTGCTCCCCGGCCACCGGAGGAGGGTCCCACATGGCGCACAGACCTCTCCTGCCGCCCGCTGCTCCCCTCAGCAGTGTACTTCGGTCCTTCTGCCTGCTCTGCTCCCCGCTCTGGCTCTGGTGAATTCTCTCACCCTCCCGCGCTTCTGACTGTACCCAGTGCTTGTATAAATAAATAAATAAATAAATAAATAAATAAATAAATAAATAAATAAATAAATCTTTAAAAAAAAAAAAAACAACTAATGTTCTCAGACCTCCCCTTCATGGATGGTGTGGTGATACACCAGCCCTTGCCTCTAACCTCTGCATCCCCCAGTTCTCCCTATGCCTGACTCCCATCAACATCCCCATCCTTTCCCCTCTCCTGCCCCCCAAACCAGGGAAGGGGCAATCCCTGGGAGAGATGAGTTCTCCACCCCTTCCCAGCAACTCAGAAAGCCCCCCTTCCTCTCCAGCATCCATCCTGGCCACTGTTTTCATGAGCCCCTTAAAGATGGAGTAATTGAACTGTCAGTTGTCTGGGGTCCTCTTACCACCCGTCTTAGTGTATCACCCACCCACTGCCAATAAGTTTGGGGGCAGATCTCTGTGACAGCCCCTCTTGCCTTGTCCCCATGCCCTTTCCTCTCCCTAACTGTCCAGCCCAGAGGCTGTGCACTTGAGAAAATCCTTTTAAGGCCAGCAACTTAAGCCTTCCCAGGTTCACCACTAGGAATAAAGAAGGGAAACCCTTTGCCTCAACACAGGATAGGCAAGAGTTTCAACTGAGGCTCATTAAAGGTTTTTAATAAACAATTAAGTCAAGGAATGAGTCTGCTGTTGGGGCTGGCACTCCCTCCGCCCTCCTCCTCTACTGGAATTCCTGGTAGAGAAAGGCTGAGTGGGTGGATGGAGTGGGTTCAGCCAGTTTGGGGCCTCTTCCTCCTCCCCTAAACACAAACGTATAAATAAACAGAACTCCAAGAGGGCAGAAGCAAAGACAGAGAGGCCTGAATTTCCCCAGGCCCAGAGCTCTATCAGTTTTCTGTCAAGGCTGCTGACAGGCTTGGGAGGCAGGACCTTGGGGTGATGGGCGCCTTTGCTGGGTAAAGTCGCTTCCACGGAGGTCCTCTGCTCACAGAAGGAGTGTTTGAGACCTGGCTAGGCTTTCTGCTCCACCAGCTGAGCCTCGATCTAGTTCAGGCCCTCTTGCCAGAACTACCCTCAAGATGTTGGGCTGCGGGCTTGAGCAAGACAGGGCTATGGAGAGCAAGAAGGGGCCACTATGGGCTCAGTCCCAGGTTCCAAGGTGTAAAGGGGACATTGCAGTGTCAACCTGCTCAGCCCACCAGCACGCAGAGCCTTAAGTCAGCAGGACCTGGGTAGGTGACAAGTCTGACTTGGGGCTCAAAATTCTGCCTAAACCATTCATTGGCTCCTGCCTCTAATCTGGAGCAGAAGGTGGTGCCGCTGCCTTGCACAACCTCAGGGGGCGACATTTATACAGAACACCGCATGGCTCTGAGGGGCAAATGGATCCCTCTTCCATCTGTACTTTCCAGTTTCTAACGGCATGTTCTCCCATTTGTTCTTTGTTCCTTCAGGCTCTTGAGCAACAATAAGATCTCTGGGCTCCGGAATGGGTCCTTCTTGGGACTGTCCCTGCTGGAGAAGTTGTAAGTGTTGGGGCAAGATGGGTGGAGGTGGGGGAGGGTGGCCATGGGCAAGAGGGCACTCCAGGGAGGATGAGGGACCCCACAACCTGCTGGTTAAGCCCGGCGCAGAGTCACACCCAGGGTACCTGCCCCAGACTTGACCACAAGGGGCCGAGCAGAGAAGGGCTGGTCTGGAAGAGAGAAACCTGCACTTCATAAGGACAGCAGAGGAAAGAAGGGAAACCTCACTGCTCCAGGCATGAATGGGGCCTAAGAAAGCTCATTAACGCTCCTTAATGAGCAATTAACTGTGAGGTCTGAGCCCCTTAGCTGGCCAGAGGCCGCCTGCTCCTCTCAGCTGGGGGCCCAGTATAAAAGGGCAGAAAGAAGCTACAAGTGTGACTGAAGCCTCTTTCCTTCTCTTCTAAAAACAAATCAATAAACAAAGCCTCCCTGAAGGGCCAGAGCCCTGGGCTGAAGATGGGGAAAGAATCATATACAAACTCCCCCACCATACCCCCACCGCCCCAGTTTAGAATTGTATCCCCAGCAGCGTCCCAGGTTGGCCTTGACTCACAACTGCAAGGGCCCTACCAGCCTGAAAGAAACTCCTTCGGAAGTTTCAGACTGAACTCCTGATTCAGTCACCAGAAATTCACTTAACCTGCCAAGTTCTGGAACTTGAATCATCCCCTCTAAATTCCCCATTCAGTTGACATGTGCTCCAGGAGCAACTTTGGGTGATATCTCCTCCATGGAAGACCAGGCCTCCCATCTTCCCCAGAAGCTGATTCCTGCTTCTCCAATCCAGCCCCCTCTCTGCTCCCACCCTGCTAGGCATTCCCAATGTCTCCAGCCTTGTCCCTTCGAATGCCATCTTGCCTAAAGGCTTGGATCAGTGAGAAGAAGGATACAAACAAGAAGCAGAAGCGATCAGTCTAGTGGCGACTGCAAACAATGTCATACATACTAGAAAAGTGCAGGCTGAGGTTTCAGTAAAGTCCAAAGGAGGGGTCAGTGACAGCTAGGAAGTTCAGGGATGATAGAAATGCAATATCTACATGGCATGGCATTTAGTTCCTTAGCTATGACAGCAGCCTGATGAGGTGGTCTCTATCATACCCATTTAACAAGAGAAACCCTCTAAGGTAGTAGGGAAATGATGGCCTGGCTGGATAGTGGGGGTGGGAAGGAGCCAAGCCCATGTTTGGGGCAGAGGGCAGAACACGTTGTCTGGTCTGGCATGCCGGTGTCTCTGGATGTCGACCATGGGGTATGCACACAGCTCTGTGACTAGGTCCCTTGGACCATGTGCTCTGCAGCTCACGGACAGGGTGGTCCAGACAAGGAGAAAGGGCTGCCACCAAGTAGCTATTTGGAAGTTTCCTTGGGTTCCAGCGAACAGGGAAACCTTTTATCTCTGTAAGAAGTTAAGCATTCGGGAGCTCAAGTTCCTACATTCAGCCCAGGCTTGGTCTTAGAGGGCTGAGTGGCAGGAAACCAGAAGCTCCTTCCAGGGATCTTTGGAGGAAGACAAACCGCAGATGCATCCAGCCCTTAGCCCTGCCCCACCCGACCAGTCAATGCCCAGTCACGCTCTCTCTTAGCATGAGTGTCTCCACGCTGAGCCCCTGACATGTTCCCATCTTTACCCTTTCACTCTATCAGAATTTTCACTTTATCAGAATAGGACCCTTTCCCTGCCCTTCCCACCCATGCAAACATACAGCATCTGACTCCTCTCCCCAGCCCCCTGCAGTCCTACAGCAGGCAAATTCAAAGCACAGGAAGCACTTGAAGAAAAGTAGGAGAATAATCGTGGAATCATGACCAACTGCTGAGTCAGGTGATGCGGAAGGAGTGCAGAGCATGAGAAAGTATGAGAATTCCAAATCCTGAGTGTGAGCGCCTGCTGTTAGGAATCATCCTAGCCAGTCCTTCTCGAGGTATTGATTGAGTCCCTTCTATGTGCCAAGCTCTGTTCTAGGCATTGGGAGTGAACCTTGTAGACCAATGTGTACCCTTAGGAACTTGTCCTCTATTGAGGGGACCCAGAAAACAGCAGATAAATGTGTATGGTGTCAATATGTGCTGCAAAGAATAAAAAAACAGGGCATAGAAGGCAAGGGTGGGGGGTGGCAGCCAGGTCAAGGAGGGCCTTGATGACATGGTGTCTGATTTGGAGACCCCAGGGAGGGAAGAATCTAGAGGGGCAGAAAAAGCAGTGGGGGAAGGCCCTCAGGTCCTGTGTGCTAGTGAGTTTAAGGAACAGTAGGGCAGTGTGGCTGGGAAGTGAAAAGAGATGAGATTAGAGGGATGCAAGGGTGGGCGTCAGGTTTGGAGCTTCAGTTTCCTCATCTGTGAAAAGGAGGGACAGGATGATTTGTAAGGTACAGAGTGGACTTAAAAATCTCTGCTCTCTGGGTGTGTATGTGATACCCAAAAGTACTGCACGGGAAAGTAAAGATTAAAGAGCCAGTGATGCAGCCGGGATTTCTAGCAAAAGGGGCAGAGGGGTGTGCTATGTTTGGCAGATGCCCACACTTCCCAGGAATGGAAAGGCAGTGCAGGGACTAGAGGACCCCAGTATCTTCAGCCTGACTGGTCACAACTCTGTCAGTAAAGATTCTCCAAAGAAATAGAACCAATAGACTGTATGTGTGTGTGTGTGTGTGTGTGTGTGTGTGTGTGTGTGTGTGTGTGTGTCTTTATATAAATATATAATGGTTATTTTACTTTTTTTTTAAAGGTTTATTTATTTATGCATACAAGATCTGGGGTACAGGCCAGAGATACAGGGGGTGAGAGGATTCACCAGAGACAGAGTGGGGAACAGAACAGGCAGACTGACTGAAATACACTGCTGAGGGGAGCAGCAGGCTAGACAGGGAAGTCTGCTGCACCATGTGGGGTGCTCTCTGGCTGGCCGGAGATCGAACTGTCCTTCACAGGCTGCAGATTTCTTCATAGTGCGGTACTTAACCCCTTGCGCCACCAGGGAGGCCCTTATTTTACTTCTTTAATAAAGAAATTTATTTTAAGGAAATGACTCATAAGATTGTGGGGCCTGGCAAATCTGCCATTTGTAGATAGGCCAGCAGGCTGGAGCCAGGCGGGAGTTGATGCCGCAGTCTTGAGGGTAGAATTTCTTCTCTAGGAAACCTGTTTTAGTTCTTAAGGCCTTCAAATGATCAGCCAGGGCCCACCCATACTATCGAATGTAATCACCTTTATTTAAAGTCAACTGATTGTAGATGTTAACCACATCTGCAAGAAACCTCCAGCAAGCGAAATTAAAATTTGATTATGTCAGTGGGTGCGGCCCAGTGGACATATATAAAACTCACCCTCATAACAAGTATCCCAGGGGTAGGGACATCTTGGGCCTGTCTTAGAGATGCTAATTCATCAGATCGGTGGAAGGGGCCTGGGAATTTTTTACAAGGTATGTAGGCAATTTTCATGTTCATCTGGGGTTGGGAACCAGTAGACCAGATGACCCCTAGACTGTGGGCCTATTCATCACAAACAAGACGCTGTGGCCTGGCGTGCGGTTGGTACTAGGAAACACTGATCTCTCTGTCCTGTCAAGCTCAGGCATCCAGGCTCGGGCAGCCAAGCTCATGGCAGCTTCACATCCCACAGTCCATAAGCAATAAGTCCTGTGGGAGGATTGGGGCCTGGTCTAACAACTGAATTAGTAGATCTGGGCTGCTCCAGAAAACACATTGCCTCCTAGAGCTAAACACCCTCTGACCTCTGAGAGGGGTCATCTGTAAATGGTGGGGAGTAGGCTTGTTAGATCCTCTTTTTTCAGGGCAGGGCTCTGAGGCCAGCAAAAGAATGCAGAGTAGAGGTCTGTATCCCCCCACACTCCCCTTTGTGTCTCCCCATTTTCCCCTCTGTATCCCCTCCACCCTCCTCTCTGTATCTCCCCATCTCCCCTCTGTGTTCCCCACTCTCCTTTCTATATCCCCCACCTCCTCTGTGTTCCCCCACCCTCCCCTCTGTATACTGCTACTGCTCAGCATGGAAAGCAATTTGTTGCCTAGAGAAAAACTCTGGACTTGGGGAGGCCTGGCGATGATATAGGACTCCACTTTGGAGTAAAAAGAGTCCCAGGATTGAGAGGTGGGATCCACCTCTCATTTACCTTCTGGATGTCCATCCAAGTCTGGTTCCTCCCCTGGAATATGGGGCAGTGAATGACTCCCCAACAGGTGGTCATGGGGAGGGATGAGTTCATTGAGCAAGAGAGACTGGGAAGGTGTTTGCTTTCTATAAGTAACCATTCCTTCTAGAAAAGTTCTATGTTGCAAGATGATGTAGCCAATGCCACTCACTGGATAGCATTTGTCAAGTTCCCAGCCGTGGGCAGGCAGTTATGTAGTTGAAACACGCCAGGCCAAAAGTCCTGGCTGATGCCTCATCCTCTGGTCCCTCCTGTCTGCCTAGACACCGCCCCCTCCCCCACTACCACCACCACTGCATTCAGCAGGGAGAAGGACCCCAGACTTTCCAGGACCCCGGGAGCACCCGATTACAGTGAGAAGCCCCCAGGCCTGGAACCATGACGGCCACAGAGCATGTCTGCAAGCAGAAGAGATCGAGGGAGGAGTCTGGGCACGCATGCGTGTGGATCTGTGTGGGTCTGTGTGGCTCTAAGGAGAAGCACACCCCCAGAGGCTTGTGCGCTAGGAGGGAAGGGCCCAGGGAGGGAAGCCTGGTCAGCCCCAGGATGATTTGTCATTGCCTAATGAGATTAATGAGCCCCGGGGGCTGGTATGCAGCAGTGCTGGGGTACTCATTAGAAGCAGATGCTCATGGGAATGATAGCAAGTGGGGGCTGTGGGTGGAGCGAGCTCACCCACCAGGTGGTTTCCATTAATCTGTGGGTGGGGCCAAGAGTAAGGCAGCTGAGCTCTGTTCCCCCTCCCTTTCTCTCCCTTGCTGACTCTATGAGGAATGTGGCAGACTGGCTGCCCTAGGCTCTGACCAGCTGAGGGCCAGGGAAGGGAGGCCTGTGTGTTGGGGAGAGCCCCTGGCTTGCTATTGTAGCCCCAATCTGGCACCGTGTACATGCTCAATAAATACCTGTCGGACATCAGAGACAAGAAGGGCCAGAGGCAAAGGAGGGGGAGGTTGGCTTCGACCATCTAGGATTTTCTCCCGCCTCCAGAAGCTCTCCTCCTCCTCCTCCCTTACAGCCTCTATATCTGCGGGGGTGTTCTGACCACTGCTCAGCTCACCCTAGATTTCTAAAGAACCCTGGAAGTCCTGGAGGGCCCAGGGAAGACGGCTCTGTGGCCTCCTAACCTATAATTTGGTTTTCAAACCCATGAGCAGGGAGGTTTGTGGGGACCAGAGGGAGCCAACTCTGTGCCACCCCACCCTGTTCAAATGTGTGTACACGCTCACACACCCAAGCACAATGTCATACAAACTCACTCACATACTCACTCTTAACAACTTCGGTGAGATATAATTTACATACCATGAAGTTTACCCATTTAAAGTGTATGATCCAATGGTTTTAGTTTATTTACACAGTTGTGCAATCATCATCATTATCTAATTTTAGAACATTTTCATCTTCTCCAAAAGAAAACTTGAATCATTAGTTACTCCCCATACCTCCACCCCCTATTTCCCAGCCCTAAGCAACAGCTGCTAATCTACTTGCTGTCTCTATAGGATAGCCTCTTCTGAACATTTCATATACATGGAATCATGTAATTAGTAATCTTTTGTAACTGCGTTCTTTCACTTATGTTTTCCAGGCCCATCTATATTATAGTATATATCAGAACTTCATCTCTTTTTATGGCCTAATAACATTCCATTGTATGCTACATTTTGTCCATTCATTCATCAGTTAATGGACATTTGGAGTGTCTCACTTTTTGGCTTGTTATAAGCAGAGCTGCTCTGAATATTCCTGTGTGAGTAGTTGCGTGTATGTTGATTTCTCTTGGATGTATACCTAGGAGTGGATTTGCTGGATCGTATGGTAACTCTACTGCCAAAGTGTTTTCCAAAGTTATCATACCATTTTATACTCCCATCACTATTGCAAAAGCATTCTAACCTCTCCACATCTGCACCAACACTTGCTATTATCTGTCTTTTTGATTACACCACTTTAGTCCATGTGAAGTGATATCTCATTGTGGTTTTGATTTGCATTTCCTGAATGACTAATGGTTGAACATCAAGCATTAATTGGTCATTTGTCTATCTTCTTTCAAGAAATCCTTTACAAATCTGTTGCCCATTGATTCAGCTGGGTTATTTGAGTTGTAAGTGTCCTTTATATGGCCAATCCTTTATGGGATATATGGTTTGCATATTTTTTCCCATGGGTTGGCTTTCACTTTCTTGGTGGTGTTCTTTAAAGAGCAAATTTTTAAATTTTTATTAAGTTCAGCTTATCAGTCTCTATTATTGCTTGGGCACACCCACATGCTTACATACTCAGCTTCCTGAGCTTCTATTTTCCCAAGAAAGGTCCTAGGGTATGATTTGCTCCCAAGGCCCCCCCTCACCCTCAGCTTCTGCCTTTGAGGACTCTTCTCCTGCATATTGACACAGATTCAGGGAGAGGGGCATGCCCAGAGTCAAGGGAGCTTGGTCTGGGTTGGTGAGGGGGCCTGGGGAGGGGAGGCTCCTTCCAACACTGCAACTTTTCCGGGTTCCAAGACCAAGGCTCTGTCTTGGGTTTGGGAGTCAGGGTACTGGAGATTGCACATCAATGAAATATTTGTGTGCCCTCATGACCTCACCTAAGAAATGAGGGGATCAGATTGGACAATCCTTAGAAAAGGTTTGCAACCTGGACTCCATAGTCCTCTGAAATTGTATGCACAATCCTGGGTATGGCAGTAGTGCCAGAGTCTTCACCAGATTTCCAAGGATGCACTGAGCCGGATAGGTACAGACCCGCCAACCAATAGGGTCCTGATAGCTCCAAAAGGTAGCTAAATTCTACAGTGATATTTCCTTCTGCCCCTAGGCGGGTACAGCACTGGAGCTGCTTCCCTTACCTTAGGGATCACGAGGCATTGGCTGCACGTAGCCAGACCACCCAGCTGTCAGAACTCAGCACACGGAGCAGCCCCTGGTCTGTGCCCTCCAGAAGTGAGTGTACTACTGAGGACACTCAAGCAGTCACCTCTGGCACCCCTGATGCCACTCTACTGGTATGAGGCAAAGGGGAAAGAATGCCAACACGTGGTGGCAGCTCCCCTCTCAGAAGGCCCCGGCATGGCTTTGGGCAGCAGGAAATCCAGGGCAGGAAACGGCTGGGGCCCAAGCCACCGCCTTGCTCCCATCTGCAGAGCATCAGTGGGGGTGGGGGTTCTCCAGGGGGGGCGGGGAGGAAATGAGAATAAACACAAGTGAGCAGAGAGGGAAGGGGGGGGGGGTTGTGGCCCCAACCCCTTGGCAGCCCATGAAGGGAAGTGACACAATGAGGAATGTGTTTCCCTCTGCCTGTCCCCTGCGTGGGGGTGGAAGGCAGAGCCCTGAGAATGGGCAGACCCCAACAGGGGCCAGGGGGCACATGCTGGAATAGCATAGGAGGGGGGCTCTGAAGGCGGGGGACTGGGCAGCAAAAGGGGGGAGATAGGCAGGAAGGGCAACCCTGAGTAGGCGGGGCACTCATCCGGCTGTCTCTAGGCTCCACTCTGCCTAGGAGTTCTGGGGTCTTCAGCTTCCATGTTCCCTGACCCACCTAGCTGTGGGGCGCCATCCCTGTATGCCTGAGTGTGGAAGCCACCCCTCCTCTAGGAAGCTGACCCCTTCTGGTGACTGTGGCTTTTTTGTCAAGGGACTCAAGATCTTGTAGTCCTTAGGATGAAAGGGTACTGTGGTATGAGGACCCCTGGCCATGGATCAGGCTTAGCAGAGAATTCTAGTTCTCTCCCCTCCTCCTCTCATGTTTATGTCCCCAAGTGAGACTGTTCAAAAACAGGCCCCCTGGTGGGACAGCACCTCCCCATCCTGGACACCCATTTCCTCTCTCCCCAGCAGGGAGCTGGCTCAGTTAACCCCCTCCTGCCCATAATCCAGACATGTCCCCGAGGCGTTGGCAGTTAGAGCCAGGAGCATCTGGCCTGGGGTTAGCCAGGCCTTGGAAAGCATGTTAACCTACACATTTCCACCGATCTTCTTCCTGCCATAGCCCCTTTTGACAGTTTGATTGCAGGAGTCCCCCATCCTCACTGTCTGCCTCATGGATTCCTGGGTGCTAGGATCGGGGTAGAGTAGATGTTAACACTCAGGGAACAAGCAGGGAGGTTGCAGCCCCCTTCCAGGATCCCAGGAGGGGAGGTCTCCGGGTTAGGTTCTCTGGGGCCGCGAGCCTGCTCTGATTTGGCTCAGGAACCCATGGTCACCTAGGCATCTCTCCCCCTGGCTATGCCCAAAGAAAGGACGTGAATAAGGAGAAAGGCAGTGCACCCGCACTCACCATGGTAGTGAGTAGTAGTTCCAGAGAGCTGCCAGTCTGGTGTTGAGCTGGGGGCCAGATGGACAGCAGAGGGTCCTCAATGAGCAGTAATTGTGCCCTCAGCCTTGCCCCCGAAGTTCCCTGAGAGGTGATGAAGGAGAGGAAGAGGTGCACCCTGGACATGTGATTGAGTTTGAGCCAGATGAGACAGACACTACTCTAACAACTTACCTGTAATCACTCTTCCGGGTTGGTGGCCCTTGGCCCCAGGAAGCCCTGGGGGTAATGCCATCTTCTGTCCTGTCCTGCTGGAGCTCAGCCCAGAAGTGGTGCTTCCTTCGCTCAGCACTGTAGGAGACCCTGAAGGTTGGGGGGTAGGAGGTGTGTGGAAGGAAGGTGGGCAGGCCCCCTCAGCCTCAACTCCTCATCTGGAGAATGAGGGGCAGGTCGAGGTGGCTTCCAGCCCCGAGGGGTTGGAGATCCAGGAGAGCAACCAGTGGTCGTCAATGGCCTGCTTCCTCACCTGCCATGTGCGAACTCCAGAGGGACAGAAAGCTGTACAAACACCTCTCCACAGCCAGGCTCAAGATTCTACCTTTGTATAGAAATTCACAAAAGAAATTCACAAAATTGGGCCTCCCCGGTGGCGCAGCGGTTGAGCGCTGGGTTGCGAAGCTGCCCGCGGCCTCTGCAGCGCCGGTTCGATCCCCGGCTGCTCCCCGGCCACCGGAGGAGGGTCCCGCATGGTGCGCAGACCTCTCCTGCCGCCCGCTGCTCCCCTCAGCAGTGTGCTTTGGTCCTTCTGCCTGCTCTGCTCCCCGCTCTGGCTCTGGTGAATTCTCTCACCCTCCCGCGCTTCTGACTGTACCCAGTGCTTGTATAAACAAAACAAACAAACAAGCAAATAAATAAATAAATAAAACATGCCTCTATAGAAAAATAAAAAAAAAAAAAAAGAAATTCACAAAATTCTCAAATGACTCTCAACAGCCCTAGGAGATGTTTAGGACACCTGGGAGGTGGAAGGCAGTGGAACGTGCTCTGAGACCTCCCAAGCTCTTTGGGATTCTGTGTCTTCCCTGCCATCTCTCTGGCCAGTGCCCCTTGGTAGTACTAGAAGAGACCAGTCTAGGGGCAGGCTTCACCATCAACCTCCGAACTAGCACTGAGGGGAGTAGGATTTACTAGGAACTTAAGTTTCCAACACTGGGGACAGTGAGGCAAGGTCCCAGGGGAGCGGTGTGGACCCCCACACCATGGAAGAGGTGTGAGAGCCTTCCCACTTGCCTCCCACAGGGACCTGAGGAACAACGTCATCAGCACAGTGCAGCCAGGCGCCTTCCTGGGTCTGGGGGAGTTGAAGCGCTTGTGAGTGGCATGTCCTGCCCCCAAACCTCCCAGCCCTCCCCTTGCCCCTGGGGAAAATCCGCGCAGCTCCCATAAGCACCCACCCACCTAGTCACCCCACAGTTCCTACTCTCCTGCCCTAGCCGCCCCTCCCCCCATACAGCAGATTGCCTGGGATCAGACAAGTGAACATTTCCACGCCCATCTCCTGTTTCATCCTGCTCCCCACACAAGCCCCAGCCACACGCATGTCCTGCATGAGAGGGTCCAGGCATTTCCATGTGGCCGACTCGCTGAGGTTGTGTGTGTATCTCTAGAGATCTCTCCAACAACCGGATTGGCTGTCTCACCTCCGAGACCTTCCAAGGCCTCCCCAGGCTTCTCCGACTGTGAGTGAGGGTTGGAGAGGGGGGAGGGGAAGTGGAAAGTGCACCCCAAGGAGGGCTTGGGAGGAAGAAGACAGCACCAAGCCACGACGGATTCTTGCACGCTCTTCGCTCCCTCCCTCTCTCCTCTGGCCTCAGGAGATCCTGAGGTCTTATCTCACTGTGTCCTGCTCCCTACAGAAACATCTCTGGAAACATCTTCTCCAGCCTGCAGCCTGGGGTTTTTGATGAACTGCCAGCCCTTAAGGTTGTGTGAGTATCCTTTCCCCGCCTCAGGACTCAGATCCCTGTTCCTTCCCTGCCCAGGAGCGAGACCATCGTGACCATCATGTCTGAGTAGGCAGGACTGACAGTGGCTGAGATGCCACCCTGTTTGCTTTCCCAGGATTGTGGGCAGTGGAGGTGATGCACACACACCCAAGCATGCTCTCTCTAGTCTCAGTCTTCCTTCCTGGGGCTCCATCCCCAGCCCATACATTGTGCCCCCCACTACTCCATGGCTCCTGTACCCACTCTGCAGGGACTTCGGCACCGAGTTCCTGACATGTGACTGCCACTTGCAATGGCTGCTGTCCTGGGCCCGGAATCAATCCCTGCAGCTGTCGGAGCGTACACTCTGTGCTTATCCCAGTGCCCTGCATGCCCAGGCCCTGGGCGGCCTACAGGAGGCCCAGCTTCGCTGCGGTGAGCCAATCCCTACCCTACCTAACTTCTCCAGGCCTTGCCTGCCCCTCCAGTGCCAGATTCCTCCTGAAGGGCCCCCCACTGGCTCTGCCTTAAGTGTTATTAGGGAGGGGTACACCCGTTCTTCAGGGCATCCTTCCCCTCAGGTCCCACTGGGGGCTGGCCCTCCCTCAGTTCTAAACTTTTCATGGGGCTGCTTCTTAGTTTATGTTTTTATCTGTTCCCACCTCTTTTTTTTTTTTAAGATTTATTTATTTATGCATATAAGAACTGGGGTACAGGCCAGAGGTGCGGGGTGGGGGGTGGTGACAGGATTCACCAGAGACAGAGTGGGGAGCAGAACAGGCAGAATGACTGAAATACGCCGCTGAGGGGAGCAGCGGGCGAGTCAGGAGAGGTCTGCTGCACCATGTGGGTAGCCCCCTGGCCAGCCAGGGATCGAACTCATGCTGCAGAGGCTGCGGATAGCTTTATAGTGCTGTGCTCAACCCCTTGCACCACCAGGGAGGCCCCCTGTTCCCACCTCTTGAGGTGACAAGTGTGCTGTGGAAATGAACACTTTTATTTAACATAACCCACCCACTCCTCTCCTTTGCTCTTATCTCTGGAGACTTTCTCTTCCTCATTTTCCAACCCAGCTGGCGAGGGCCCCATGTGAAGGGGCCAGGCCCTAGTCCTGCTGAGTTCTCCCATAAGCCTGTGCATCCAGGTCTCATCACTGGTGTCACCTCCCACAGAGGGGGCCCTGGAGCTGCACACTCACCATCTCATCCCATCCCTACGCCAAGTGGTTTTCCAGGGTGATCGGCTGCCCTTCCAGTGCTCCGCCAGCTACCTGGGCAATGACACCCGCATCCGCTGGTACCACAACCGGGCCCCTGTGGAGGGTGATGAGCAGGCAGGCATCCTCCTGGCCGAGAGTCTCATCCATGACTGCACGTTTATCACCAGGTAACTCGCCCTGCTGCCCCTTCCCAGCCACAGCACAGTGTGGGGTGGGTGGTGGCAACCGTACCATCACCCCCCGCAAGAGAGTCATGTCCAGATGTGTTCCTTAGTGTGTGTTCATATGTGTAAGGGTGTACGCATGCGTGTGTGTGTTCATGGCGATCTAGGACTAAGTCATGAATGGTCTGGCTAGAGGACAGATATTAAACATTTGACAGATTATACTATATCTCACATTTCTTTAGTGCCTCTACAATGTATTTAGCAGCTCTCACCTATCTCATTGGATTTAATTTCTTTAATAGACCTGCAATGGTAATATTAGCTCCATGATAAAGATGGAGAAATTGAAGCTCAGAAAAACAGTATCATAAGTTCAATCAGAATTAAAGGAGTGTGTACTTATATCCCTTGATTAAGGATCAAAGAATGAAAAACTGGTGCCCTGCAGGCCCTTGGGTGGGGTGCCGTGGGGGGCCAGGCCAGGGCAGTAGGGAGGGTGGCCCCGCCAGAGTGCCTCGCCGAGCCAGCCCTCCGCCGCCCGCCTGCAGTGAGCTGACCCTGTCTCACATCGGCGTGTGGGCCTCGGGCGAATGGGAGTGCTCCGTGTCCACGGTCCAGGGCAATGCCAGCAAGAAGGTGGAGATTGTGGTGCTGGAGACCTCCGCCTCCTACTGCCCTGCTGAGCGCGTGGCCAACAACCGTGGGGACTTCAGGTTTGTCTGCTCTGCTGCCCCAGAGACCCAACACTGTCCCCAAACTGTCCCCAGCCCCCACCCTCGACCCCTCTTCTGAGACAGTGACCAGGATCTCCCCATCCACCCTGGCAGCTGAGTCCCAAATATGGAGAAAACACATCCTTTTGTCATTCAGCGCCAAGTCCTGCTGTTGTAGGGAGACCTTATCTTTTTGTATAAGATCACCATCTAAGATGTGCTGCAGAAATCAAAAAGTTTTTTTTTTTTTACAAAAATTTTTTATGCATATGAAAGCTGGTGTGCAGGCTGGAGGTGCGGTGGGTGAGAGGACCCACCAGAGACAGAGTGGGGAGCAGAACAGGTGGATCCACTGAAATACACTGCTGAGGGGAGCAGCAGGCCATACAGGAGAGGTCTGCTGCGCCATGCGGGTCAGCTCCCTGGCCAGGATCGAACTCTGGCTGATAATAGCTTCATAGTGCTAAGAATTAACCCCTTGAGCCACCAGGGAGGCCCCCAAAAGTTTTTAATTTCTCCCTTCATTAATAGTTTACAAAGCTGTCCCATCAAAGAATATCACATTTTAATATCCCAGCGACCCAGCGCCAAGTTAGGCAGGGTACTGTACAGCTAAACATGTCCAGGGCCCAGTGACAGCACTACCTGAGCAAACAGAACTGAAAAGAGGCGGAGTTTGGGAATCTTAAGGACAGTCCAAACCCCCACTTCCGAGTCCTTCTCCCAGGCACCAAGGGGAATCATCATAGTTCTAACTGCAGAAAGAGACCTTTGCCCTGAGGGGCCTGGGTTACCTGCAACTTTCAGCCTCTGCCCACAGGTGGCCTCGAACTCTGGCTGGTATCACAGCCTACCAGTCCTGCCTACAGTACCCCTTCACCTCGGTGCCCCTGAGTGGGGGTGCCCCCGGCACCCGAGCCTCCCGCCGTTGTGATCGAACTGGCCATTGGGAGCCCGGGGACTACTCCCACTGTCTGTACACCAACGACATCACCCGGGTGCTCTACACCTTCGTGCTGGTGAGGCCAGGAGAGGAGGGAGCAGGGGCAACCCATCGGCTCTGATCCCAGGAACAGCCAGGGAAGAAGCCCATGGATCCACGGGAGGGTCTCAGGGAAACTTCCCTCTAGGGTGCTCCTTGGGGATGCAGTGAGGGGCCGTGGGGCTGCATCTGGGCTTCTTCCCTAGCCTTCCTTCCAGTGAGTTCAGATCTACAGAGGCCGCACCAGGGAAGTGTGGGCTAGAGCACTTTATCCCCCAACACATCAAGGGCAGCCTTAAAGGGGAAATCAGGGAGAGCACCAGGGCGTCCCATTGTCCTGAGGCCAGTGGCGCTAAAAGCCAGCTGCCTTGAGTTGTGATGAGCTCATTGCCACATACAACCTCCTGTCTTGATTAGACCCAGCTGGTGGGCTAGACACCTCTCCAGGCTCCGCTGCCCTGAGTATCGGCACAGAGGAGGGGGCCCCCTAGGGGCAGTTCTCAGAGAGAAGGAGCAAGACTGGAAGATCCTTTTTCTTTCCCCAACACCTTCAGATGCCCATCAATGCCTCCAACGCTTTGACCCTGGCCCACCAGCTGCGAGTGTACACAGCTGAGGCTGCCAGCTTCTCAGACATGATGGATGTGGTCTATGTGGCTCAGATGATCCAGAAATTTTTGGGTTATGTTGACCAGATCAAAGAGGTGAGATTCAACTGGGCTCTGGGGCCCCTGTAAATCCCCCCAACCTGCCATTTGCTCAAGCTTTTCATTCCCCAACCCCCCAACCTCTGAGGCCTAAACCCCACTGCTGCCCTCAGTGACTTCTCTGCCCATCCCAGCTAGTGGAAGTGATGGTGGACATGGCCAGCAACCTGATGCTAGTGGACGAGCACCTGCTGTGGCTGGCCCAGCGCGAGGACAAGGCCTGCAGCGGTATTGTGGGTGCTCTGGAGAGAATTGGGGGGGCCGCCCTGAGCCCTCACGCCCAGCACATCTCTGTGGTAATGTGGGTCAGCTGGATGGGAGCTTCTGGGGGCAGGGCTTAGCACTAGGAGGGAGCTTAAAGTGGACAGGGGCTTCCCTGGTCACCCAGGAAAGAAATACTTCTCCCAGGCAGCAAGTGTTCCAGGTGTACCTGCCAGGTACCCAGCTGGCAAGAAAACCAAGCATGGCTAAGTTCCCTGTTGTGTGGAATCAATTTCAAGTTGTTAAGGGCAGTACGGAGAGAAGAGAGAGGCAGCTAATGCTGGAGAAGGCAGGGAACCGGGTTGAAAGCTAGCCCAGTGGGGATAAAAGCGTAAGAGAAGGAATTGGAGGAAGGCTAGTGGTAGGGGGCAGCACTGTGATGGTGACTCCAGTTCCCCAAGATGAGGGTGACATTGCTGATGGTGGAGGCTTGAGCCAATTAACAGCCACAGCAGAGCCTCTGCTCCTTTGGGAGACAGAGGAAGTTGGACATGGGCCCTGCTCTCCTACTTATTTGGGGCAGCAGAACTAGTACGAGTCAAGAAGTGAGAGATGCAAGTTAGTGAGCAGGAGGAAGGGACTTAGGAAGAAGGAAAAGGTGCTGTGGCTTGGGGTGAGGAGACTCCATGGCAGGTGTCAAATCACCAAGCCTTGAGAAGACAGAGAGGAATAAAGAAAGAGGGGAAAATCTGCAGAAAGGGACTGTGCAGTGTCCAGCAGGAGAAGGCCAAGTGATGGCCGCCAAATCTCAAATGGTGAGTGACAAGTTCCCTGTCCCCAGAACTCAAGGAACGTGGCATTGGAGGCCTACCTCATCAAGCCCCACAGCTATGTGGGCCTGACCTGCACAGCCTTCCAGAGGAGGGAGGCAGGAGTGCTGGGCGCTCGGCCCGCTGGCTCTGGCCAGCATCTATCACTGGAGCTGGAACCACTGGCAGATCAGCAACTTCGCTTCCGCTGCACCACCGGGAGGCCCAACATTTCTCTGTCATCCTTCCACATCAAGGTGGGCACTTGGGGTAGGGGGAAAGAGAACAGGATGATGCTAAGGAGGAAGGTGTTCAGATGCAGGTGCCTGGTGGGGGTAGGGGTGTGGGATGAGAGGAAGCAGAACCCAGATAAGAGGGTGGGCAATGGGAGGAGGGGGCTGTAAGACATAAGCACCCCAGTGGATCCTGGGTGTCCCTGAGGAACTCCTATGTCCCCCCAGAACAGCGTGGCTCTGGCCTCCATCCAGCTGCCGCCCAGTCTGTTCTCATCTCTTCCGGCTGCCCTGGCTCCCCCAGTTTCCCCAGACTGCACCCTGCAACTGCTCGTTTTCCGAAATGGCCGCCTCTTCCGCAGCCACGGCAACACCTCTCGCCCTGGAGCTGCTGGGCCTGGCAAGAGGCGTGGGGTGGCCACTCCAGTCATCTTTGCGGGAACCAGTAAGGGAATGAACTCCCCACACCTCACGGGATCCTCCCAAGTGTCTGCCCTGTGCCCCTTCATCCTGTCCTTCCCTTGCCCGCAGCGCCCCCTAATGCCTGATGGAGTTGGCACTGGATAGTGGCCCCTCACCATTTCCAGGGAAGATGGGGAAGAGAAAAGGTTCAGGAAGGCACTGGATTTTATATCTCAGAGTTGCCAAAATTCAAAAGGGCTATATGGACGAACACTCCACCCACCTTGGTCTCTCTCCATCCCACCTTCCTCACCTGGTGTCAACTTCCCCTCCCCAAATCCTTTCTGCACCTTCTATTTTTTTGACCCTGAACACCCAGGCCCAGAGTCCTTTTAGGGTGCAATGCTCACTTGGCATAGGGCAGGCCACCTCTCAGTGCTTGTATTTTGATTCATCCCTGTGTCTCCCCATTAGACCGAAAACCTAGAGGGCAGGCCCTCGCTGATGTCACACCACATCCCCCAAGGCCAGCACAACACCCTGCTGGGTGGGTGTTCACTGCAAGCTGGGCGGCTACTGCTGAGTCCTGCAGAGCCAGCCCAGAAGGCCTGGGGCCTATCTGTGTGACCTTCCCCCTCCCCATAGGTGGCTGTGGCGTGGGAAACCTGACAGAGCCAGTGGCAGTGTCACTGCGGCACTGGGCTGAGGGGGCAGAACCTGTGGCAGCTTGGTGGAGCCAGGAGGGCTCCGGGGGGCCCGGGGGCTGGAGCTTTGAGGGCTGCCATCTCCGTTCCAGCCAGCCCAAAGCCAGCTCTCTGCACTGCCAGCACTTGGGCAACGTGGCTGTGCTCATGGTGAGTGTCATGGGGCTGGGGGCAGGGCGGGCAAGGCAGGAAGGACTATATACCAGGTGGGGGCAGAGAACTATGATCACCTGGGGCCACAGAGAAATACAGAAAGGACAGCAGCCTCTCAGGCCTCCCAGTTGTCAGGACTCATGGGGAAGTGTCCCTCAGGTCTCCCCCACAACTTTTCATCTTTTAGGAACCAGGGAGATAGGCCAAGACACCAAGGGTCAGCCTCTGCTCTGGCTTTCCAGTCCTCACTTCCTTTTTCCTACTCTTGCCAGGAGCTGAGTGCTTTCCCCAGGGAGGTAGGGGGCTCAGGGGCAGGGCTTCATCCAGTCGTGTACCCCTGTACAGCCCTGCTGCTGCTCTGCCTGTTCTCCACCATCATCACCTACATCCTCAACCACAGGTGGGCACTCCGGTGGGGAGGGAGGGCCTGGTGGGAAGGCCACGGATCTCACTAAGTACTGATTATGTTCCTTTCCCAGGTGGGGCCACATGACTTGCCCAGGCTTTTGCCTTCTTATTTATTGGCAGGTTCTGGGGTTGGAAAACACACTTTAAGGGTCAAGTCCTTCCTGCCCCAGGGCCTCTATCACATTCATACACATACCACCTGCATGCACACAGATATCTGCCTTCCCCCTTTGGCAGATACCCCAATGGCCTTGATACCCCAAGGGCCTGACCTTGGGTAGCCCAACTGTTACTGTTGGTATCTGTTTCTGGAGTAGCTCCATCCACGTGTCCCGGAAGGGCTGGCACATGCTGCTGAACTTGTGCTTCCACATGGCCATGACTTCTGCAGTCTTTGCAGGAGGCATCACACTCACCAACTATAGGATGGTCTGCCAGGCGGTAAGCAGAAGGGACTGGGGTGGCAAGTGGCATGAGGGGGGCTCCGAAATTAGTGTTCATAACCTATACACAGAGTAGGGAGGTACATAAGAAGAGAAAAAGGTGGTTCATGCTAATAGGTGCAGCTCCACAGTTCTGTGTTCTGCTTTATGGGGGATGGGAGGCATGAGAATAGAGGTGTCAGAAGCAGAAAAACTAGGACAGTGGTGACTGGCAGTGGAGGGAGGTAGCAACAGCAGGGTCATGGAGAATTCCCCAAGTGGGAGAAAAACCTGGGGTAGGAAGAGGGAGGGTAAGAGCGGGGACAGAACCTTGGAGAGGATCTGGGTGGAGGTGGGGGTGGGAACATAGGAGGAGTGGGAGACCACTGTAAGGCTGAGACTCTGGGATGGTCCTGGTGATGGCAGCTGGGTCCCCCAGTCTCAGTGACCTGACCCCACAGGTGGGCATCACTCTGCACTACTCCTCATTGTCCACACTGCTCTGGATGGGAGTGAAGGCCCGTGTCCTTCACAAGGAGCTCACCTGGAGAGCACCCCCTCCACAAGAAGGGGACTCTACCCCGCCCGCTCCCCGTCCCATGCTCCGGTACATGCTTCCAGTTGTCAACTTTAAGTGGGGGAGGGCTTAAAAGGGTGGGGGAGGGTTCCGGGTATTTGTTCTCCCAGGGTGGATGCAGGGTGGGTCTGAGGTCCGAGGAGATCACTCTCCAGAGGCAGAAGAGCCAAGGCCTATGTGGCATGGAGTGGGCACATCCTTAGAGATTTTCAGACACGACAGAGCCAGGGAAGGAAATAACTTCAAAAGGCACTAGGCAGGGATCCTAGGAACCTGAGCGGCAACCCTAACTTCCACACTGTTTAGAATAAGAAAGGGCAGTTCTGACCTCTGTCCGGTAAAACACTCTCAGCCAAGTCCCATAGGGACCCACTGGGTTGCCCTAGTGGCCTGTAATCCCCAGCAAAAACTTTTGACAAAGTTGAAGGCGAAAGAGGATGGGGCAGAGACCCTGAGGGTTCTGAGCACTTGATCCTCCCCTCTGGTTTGTCATCTCTCTGACCCCCCAAACCCCATTCCTCTCCAGGTTCTATTTGATCGCTGGAGGGATTCCACTCATTATCTGTGGCATCACAGCTGCTGTCAACATCCACAACTACCGGGACCACAGCCCCTAGTGAGTGCTGCTACTGCTTGCCCTGAACCTACCCGCCGGGGCGCCAGGAGTCAGGAGTCTTCTACTCCACTGGCAGGGGCACCTCCCAGACCCCCCCAGCCAGTGACCCAACCCACGTCCATGCATGTCTCTGCCTCTCCACTCACTATAACCTATCTCCCCAATTACCCAGCCCGCTGGCCTCCTCCAAGATGCTCCCCCTCCTCATCCACTGCATGTGTCTCCCCTCAGCTGCTGGCTGGTGTGGCGTCCAAGCCTAGGAGCCTTCTACATTCCCGTGGCTTTGATTCTGCTGATCACCTGGATCTATTTCCTGTGCGCAGGGCTGCGCTTAAGGGGTCCTCTGGCACAGAGCCCAAAGGGGAGCATCAATAGAGTCTCCCTGGAGCCAGGGGAGGAACTGAGGGGTTCCACCAGGCTCAGGAGCAGTGGCCCCCTCTTGAACGACTCAGGTTCCCTTCTGGCTACTGGAAGTACCGGGGTGGTGACACCCGGACCCCCGGAGGATGGTGATGGTCTCTATTCTCCCGGAGTCCAGCTGGGGGCGCTGGTGACCACGCACTTCCTCTACCTGGCCATGTGGGCCTGTGGGGCTCTGGCCGTGTCGCAGCGCTGGCTGCCCCGGGTGGTGTGCAGCTGTCTGTATGGGGTGGCGGCCTCCGCACTAGGCCTCTTCATCTTCACCCACCACTGTGCCAGACGCAGAGACGTTAGGGCCTCCTGGCGTGCCTGCTGCCCCTCTGCCTCGGCCCCCCATGCCTCCCCCAGAGCTGTGCCCGCTGCCCCAGAGGACGGCTCCCCTGTGTTCGGAGACGCCCCTTCCCTCAAGTCCTCCCCTAGCGGCAGCAGTGGCCACGGTCTGCCCCTGGGCCCCTGCAAACTCACCAACCTGCAGTTGGCCCAGAGTCAGGTGTGTGAGGTGGGGGTGGTGGCTCGCGGGGAAGGGGATCCCGAGCACACGGGGTCCCGGGGGAGCCTCACCCCCCGCCACCCCAACAACTTGCACCACGGCCGCCGAGTGCACAAGAGTCGGGCCAAGGGGCACCGCGCGGGGGAGGCAGGAGGCAAGAACCGGCTCAAGGCCCTGCGCGGGGGCGCGGCGGCTGGGGGGCCCGAGCTGCTGTCCAGCGAGAGCGGCAGCCTGCACAACAGCCCGTCCGACAGCTACCCCGGCAGCAGCCGCAACAGCCCGGGCGCCGGCCTTCCGCCGGAGGGCGAGCCCATGCTCACGCCGTCGGAGGGCAGCGACACCAGCGCCGCGCCCCTCTCCGAGGCGGGCCGGCCGGGCCAGCGCCGCAGCGCCAGTCGCGACAATCTGAAGGGCGGCGCGCTGGAGAAGGAGAGCAAGCGCCGCTCTTACCCGCTCAACACCGCCAGTCTGAACGGCGCCCCCAAGGGGGCCAAGTACGACGACATCACCTTGACAGGCACCGAGGCGGCCGGGGGCGGCTGCATGAAGACGGGCCTCTGGAAGAGCGAGACCACCGTCTAGGGTGGGTGGGGCGGCGCCTGAGGACAGGCTGGCCGCTGGCCTGATCCGACCTCTCGGTGGCCCTCAAAGACGTCGACCGGTACGCCACAGGTTTGATGCAGAGGTGCCCACGGCTGCATTCAGGCTCACCAGCTTTAGTCCTAGAGGCTAGGGAAAGGACAGGCAGAGGCCTACGGCTACCAAAAGGGCCATTCCTCTGGGGTAGCAACAGACAGTCCCAGAACCACAGGCATGAGCCATTTCTGCCCCAGCCCTGGCTAGTTTGGGCAGTCAAGTTGCCAGTGCCATCCAGAGTAAGGGATAGGTCCTGGCAGCCTGTGGAGTGCCAGCAGAGTGGACAGCCACAGTCCAGCCCGGGTGGGCTCCTTTCCAGGTACTCCCCACGTCTACCCACTCTGCCTCACTGGAGGTCACCAGGCTCATCAGGAACAGGATGGCAGCTTGAGAACTGTGTTCCCTCACTGCCCTCTGAAGACAGCTGTGCCGAGACCCTAGAGCCTCCCCCCTATACAGTTTGTGGCTAACTAGGGAGCCAGTCTAGCAGATGAGCCAGGTGACCAGAACCATTGGAGTTAACAAGGTGCTGCTGTTCCATTAACTATGCAAGAGGGGATAGTGGGGGCAGTGTGAAAGGCAGCTTCGGAGGTGAACTAGTCCACTAAAGGGGGGCAGGTGTAAAAGGGTGCAGTGGGATGCCATTCCCCCTGGAGTGGCACATAAACTACCCAGCAGGGCTTACAGGTGGCACTTCAGGACAGATGCAAGGCCCTCTACCTAAGCAGCCAACTCTGCCATGTACATGAGAGCAGCAGAGTAGTGCTTAGATCTGGGGCTGAACTGTCCTATAAACAATGCCCCCAAGAGAGGTCCCATGGCAAGGGTGCAGGTGGTGGTGTAGAAGCACTTACTGTTCAATTATAAGACCCATATCCCGTCCCATGTCTCTGAACACCATGGGACTGAGGAAGAGCACTTCCCTGCCTCCAGGAGGCCATTTGGAAGAACACTCCCCACAGTTTGAGCCTCTAGCTCCATATTAGGGAGAAACCTCCCAAACATCAAAACCAGCTTCCTGCCTCACAGAAGCCCAAGCCAAATCCCTTGAGGCAGTAGGTGGGGTCCCTGCAGCTCACCTGGGGCCCATGCCTTCAAGATTTTTAAATACCAGCATTCACATTTTTCCCAACTTAAAAGCAACCACCAGCCATTTACTATAGGACCCAATGAAAGTGGAGGGAAACTTGGACTTATGAACAACAGGAAAACTAGGCCTGGGCCAGGCCCCCTCCCCAACTGTATGCCTCCCCTCCCCCCAGTCTGATCACCAAGGCAAAAGACATAGGAGAGGGGAGAAAACCCACTGGCCCAGAGGGATCCTGTTATTTATGCTTGCTGCACAGACAATATTAGACAGAGGAAAAAAAGCTTTGTATTATTCTTCCACATATGCTGGCTGCTGTTTACATACCCTGCCAATGCCTTAGCACTGGAGAGCTTTTTGCAATACGCTGGGGAAAGGGGAGGGAGGGGACATAAGTGCCAAAGAAAACATGTTTTTAAAGGCTCGGGTTTTATACAATAGAATGTTTTCTAGCAGATGCCTCTTGTTTTAATATATTAAAATTTTGCAAAACCCTTTAAGCTATAACTCTAGTCCACCCACGGTCCTTTTGTTATGAGGTAGAGGATATCATGACACCACACACAAGCCCACCAACACCTGCAAAGGGACACAGGCCCAGAGTCTCCCAGTTCCTCGGAGGGTTGTTAGCAGGAATGCCAACTGTCCCACGCCAACAGGGAGGCCCCATCAGGCCTGCAGCTGCAGTGTGTCCAATTCAAACCAGGAGAGCCTGCCATTCTCCCCGTCATCTAAGGAAAGCCATCCCACAGAACATGCATATATGCAACTTGCTCTCTGACACCCAAGGATGGGACTCTTCCCAACCCACCTGTCCCAGCATTCCCCGACTGCTACTGTAGGACCTGGGGTGCAATGAAATGGTCCCTTTAAACAAGAACTCACACAGACTCATTACTCTGGATATGACAGGCCTATGATCAAACTGCTATAAGAATGGGTGAGGTACCACCAATGAATGTACATTATGGAGGGTTAGAAACATTTGCGACAGCCTGTCTAGCAGCTTGAGCCCTCTGAAAGTCCCTCACTTCCTGAGGGGTACGCAGATACTGCTCTATTTCACTATCAGAAATGTTCTCATCACCAGTGATTGTGGAGACAGAGGGTGGGGGACAGACCCGCTTTGGGGGCTTCAACATGCAGGGTGGCAGGAGAAGGGCAGGACTAGGTGGTCGCTTTCCCTCAGGCAAATCTAAGGAACTACTTCCCACCTCCTCTTTTCCTTTTTCCTGTCCTTGCCCCAGTCCCTGAGGCTCCCCCTTCTGGGACTCCGGCTCTGCTGTTCCATCCCGAAAGGCCTTGCGGACCAATGTGTGGCGGTGCTGGAGAAGGTCATCAATGTGCTTAACCACAGACCGTTTGTTGAGTTTCAAAACCTGCAACCAGGCCAGTTGCTCTGCCATCTGCAGCAGCACAGCCAGCAATTCCTGCAAGCGGGAGGAAGCAGGGTAGGGCAGATCCACATTGGCCAATTTACAAAATCGGGCAAGGGAACATGTGAGACGATCTGAAGGCTGCAGTGACTGCCAAGCCAGGAAAGTAGCAGCAGTGATCACAGGCAAGGGATGCCGCCCGGTGACCAGCCACGTCTCGTCTGCCAGCTCCACCAACTGCAATGTTCGTGACAGCATCTTCTCCTTGTCTTCCACGTATTTGGCTGGCACAGAGGGGGAGGCCTGGAACAGTCTGAAGCTGAAACAATCAAAATGAGGGTCTGGTCTCAATGACTATAGGAAGCGTCTCTTCCAAAGTGAAGAAGAGCAGTCTACCCAAGAATGGGAAGCTTTTCTATCCCCTCCTCCTGAACACTCAAGCTTGCTGAGTAGCAGGTTTATACAGGTGCTGCAAGCAGACAGGGTGAGTCTTCTGCTTGTGAAGGGCAGAAGAATGTAGAAAGGAGGTAACATATCTTTGGCACCCTTCCTCCCCCATCAGCTATTATTCTGAGAGCTTTAAAATGTTCTCCTCTAGTCTACTCTGTACCTTGAAAACCTTATGGGTAGTCATCCAAGAAGGAAATAATCAAACTCCAGGCCCCAGACTACTTGATACCAACAGTCTTTGCTTCCTACTATAGTCATCAGAAAAAGAATAGGATGCAACTACTTAAAAAGATTGAGTGGGATTAGTTTCAAACTCTAGCCTGTTATTTACTAATATTCTTTCAATTCTATTTGTAGACTGTCCTAATAAAGTAGGACTGTAGTCTCACAGGCTACATACAACATGAGCAGTGTGACTGACAGCCCTGGGCCAAGGCTAATACACACTTTCCTTACATCATTAGGTTGCTATGAGGGCAAAGGGATTTGTAAATTACATTCTACAAATGTAAAATGGGATTAACCTTATTAGTATTAGGAAGAGGAGAGCAAGAATTGGTTTTTCTCCCACACCTTTTAGATGGGCTTTGGTAAAAAGGAGATAGTTGAAGATAGAAGGATTCAAGCCTAAGGAGCCGTGTCTCCTCCTAGACAGTACCTGCTACAGTAGGTCTTCACCAGGTCTGCCAAGCACAGAGATGGCACATCCAGCCCTAGAAGCTTGACTAGCTGCAAGTAGGTGCCAGAAAATACATCCAAATCTGCATACAACAGGGTGCAGATGGTTCCCATGGTCAGGGGCCAGTTATGCTGCCGGCAAGTGATTAAGACACAGCACCCAACCAACACCTCCTTCTTTTGTAGCCTGGCAGCCCGGATGCCAGAGTGTCGGTATGCCTGTTGGTAATAGGCAACTGCTGTGTCTTCAAATGTTGATGGCAACTGCAGAACTCGACAGAGATCTCTCACTCGGCGGAGGCCTAAGAAAATCCACAGCAAAAGTTACAGAGGTCAAAGGAGCTACCTGTGCAGGTCCCATCAATTTCTGCTAAACTTGCCTCCAATACCAGATTCACAAATAACTCACCTTTCTATAACTCACAGTAGACGAAATAATACTGAGCTCATTCTAAAGGCATAAAGAAATTTGTAGAAAGAAGTCACATTTTAGTCCACCAGCTTTTGGAGACTTTGATTCGAGTCAATCCAAAATTTTGAAGTAGGCTCAATGAGTCTATATCAAACACACCCCCTGAACAAAAATACAAACTTTGTACTGAATTGCTACTTCTCTTAGCCATCCTTTATTTCAAATTACTATTCTCTTCTATGCTATCTTACACAATAACGCTGAAAACAGGGAAAACAAATAGATGGACTGGATCATCAAAATTTTCTTTAAAGTCCCAGCGACACCAAAGATCATATCTCACCTCGTTGCTGGCTGCGACTAACTTGTTCATTTTCCCCTGTGCTTCGGGAATATGTTACTTCTGTAAAACAATGGACAAGTAGGTTGTTTAGCCATTATTCAGTGGACCCCAACCCTTCCACCACACAAAGGAGAATTCAAATCATTAGGCATCCGCTCCCTGTCTCACAGAAGGCCCAGGTCTATGCACTTAAAGGGCTATCTGTTTTTCTCCGCAAGCTGTATCAAATATACAGCTTGAGGAGCTTAGGACTGCACCACAGCAGCTCCAAGCATTTCGACAGTCCCTCGTGCGAGTTCAATAAGGGCAATTTTCCTGGTGCCAGATTTTGAGGACTGAACTGGTCAGGGTCTCAGGAAACAAAAGAAAAAGTGTTTTAGCCAATGCTAAAAATTACTTCGGAGTAACAGTATTTGCTGTGAAAAGAAGTGGCCCACCGTGACCTGACTAGGTAACGTCGTTACCAACGTCGTTCCACTCCTTGTTTCATTTACTGTACCTACTATATATGTCAGCTACCGCAATAGGTGCTAAACACACAAATGAATGGCACCCCTCGTTCACTTTACGCCGTCTTCTCCTTATCTAAACGGACATGTGACAATGAAAGGAAGGCAGATTAGAGGCATCTGATGCCAATCCCGCCACCGCACCAGGCGGTCCCCAGGCTCTGAAACGCTGGCACAGGTACCTCGGAGGTTGCCCTCGTCGCTGAAGGTGGTGGTAAGGGTCCCCTCGGTGACCACGCAGCCGCAGTCGGAGCAAACCAGCTGGCTCTGCGAGTAATGTGAGTCTTCCACGAGCTCAGTGGAGCCGCAGTCGGGGCAGCGGCCTCCGGCCGGCATCTCATAACCTGGCCAGTGCTGCAGAAACTATCGGGTCGCCCCCTACGTCGGTAAAAACCACAGTACGTAGAACTAGTAGGGGAAAGTTCTAAGCGCTGCACCTCCTTTTTCCGGCCAGAGCGATCGCCGTATAGGTACGCAGCTCCCTCTTCCCTGCGATCGCGCACCACTTCCGGTCCATTTTTTTTTTTTTTCTTTTGGACTCGGGTAGAAACATGAGTTAAGAGAGAAGGTTCCTAGTTGGATTGCGTCTCCGGTTTCCGGCTCTCTGGAATTAGTTTGAGGTAAGCCAGGCGGGGAGTTGAATTTGAGTTATCTTCTTCCTGTGGACACGGGTAACAGAAAAGAAACTGTTGTCACGCCCAAACAATTCTTCGTTTTACGGAGCTAGAGGACTCGCAGGTTTTCCCTGTATCTTTGGTAATGACTCTTGGGTTAGGCCCTAGGACTCAGTATGTATATGAGGGTCGTGTAGTAAGAGTGCAGGAAACTGCTCTGCTTTCCAAGCGGCTTCCCCAGGCAAGGTGTTTCCTCCCTTCGCAGTCTGTTTTTCTTAACTCTAGAATGAGGGAATTGAATTGAAATCCAGAGTTGCAAACTCAAATGCTTTCAGCGACTAGGCAAGGAAATGTATTTTTAATGCTGGGACAAAGAATCAAAATGACAGTGGTAACTAACTCTTGCCAGTGGGAAATTTAGGATTTCACTTTGAGCCAACAATGAGCATGTATGACATTATTTAGAAAAATTAACAGACCAAGGGTGCAGAGAGGGAAATGGGGGGGATTGGGGAAGAGACACTGCTCCTCCAGAGACAAACACAAGAGGACTTTGTGTGGGATCCCCCGCCCTCCTTGTTCTCAGGGTTATTTTCTTGGTACCCAGAGTTCTTGCTAGTCAGCTAGGCATACAGTCAGGCAGGCAGCCTCTCACCAAGGATAAAAGCCCTGGAATGAGGAACATATTGGGAAACTAGTTTCTGCTGAAAACAGCAGGCAGATATGGCCAGATTAGCAAAATGAGCTAAAATACCTTACTTGAAAGGAATTAGCAGAAAGTTAGGTAAGAATAGAGAATAAAGGACTTCCCTGGTGGCGCAAGGGGTTAGGTCTCAGCACATGAAGCTACCCGCAGCCACTGAAGCACCTGTTCGATCCCTGACCAGGGAACTAAACCACATTGCCCAGCAGACCTCTCCTGTCTTGCCTGCTGCTCCCCTCAGCAGTGTATTTCAGTCAATTTGCCTTTTCTGTTCCCCACTCTGTCTCTGGTGAATCCCCTCACCTGCCACACCTCTGGCCTGTACCCCAGTTCTTGTATGCATAAATAAATAAATGTAAAAAAAAAATAGAGATAATATGCTCTGACTAGCAGGAGCAATAGAGGTCCCCAAGCAACAGCTCCTGGTCACTGCACCCTAGCTTATATCCCTATAAACACATTCCTCACTCACGTGCGCTCCCTACGTACTTCCCCCACCTTTGTACTTGATTCTAATAAATATGAGTCTGCCTTTAGATTGGGACTGCACATTACTTTCCTGTGTAGTCCCTCTTGGCTTCTCATTGCTCCAAACCTATTCAGACTTTGAGTAATGATTTATACTTCCAACACTGCTGCTCTGTGAGGCAGCAACTTTGCACTACCTGAGGAGGCAAGACAAGAACCTGAGGCCACCTGATAGAGACAGCAGTTGCCTAGGCAGCCCCTGGACTTGCAGGTCTTGACAATCTCTAGCTCACCATCTGGAATTTAGGGAAGTTCACTTCTTTTTATGCTGTTCATTTAGCCTACTATCATTCCCTTTATTTTCCTGCTATTTCTTAAAACTTTCAGCAGCTGGGCTGAAGGGACTCCAAAGATAGGAGGTGGTTGTACCCTTCAGACTAGAGTTTGAGAGATACAATAGCTGGCCCCTATGGACTGGGTTTGGAGGATGAGAACTCCAAAAGCAAGGGGAATGAATCTTAGAGGGGAAAGTTGCGGTCATTTGCATAAACTTTCCTTATTTGGAGACTCTCATTCCAGAGGTTTTTGTGTTTTTAATCAAACCTGAAGTTTTAAGAGAAGCTGTTTTTTGTTTTTTTTTTTTAAATCACTTTACATGGTGGTTCCACCATTGATGTCCTCTTGAAGTAACCAGGCCCTTCTGCTTAAACCAGGGAGGCTTCAGGGAAGCTCTCCATTCCACCCAGGAGCTCATGGCACTTCTTGCCTCTGTCCCTCTACCGTGTGACATATTTAAAAAAGGAAAAAGCATGTTCTTCCCTTCAAGGAGACAGGATCCACGAGACGTGGACTGTGGGTTTGAGGCAGGCAGACCTCTCCCCTCATCAGGGGTCCTAGAATTTGGGAGAGGTAAGCTCAGGAGTGTACAACCTCTACTCAGAAATGATGAACTATATTGATGGCTCCCAAGATCTGAGTGGTCTTCAAGCCACTGGACATTCAAATTATGCCTACAGTGAGTATTTTACTTTTGGGGAAATGAGAAGCAGGGGGAAGGGAAATCAAGGAAGGGGCCTTGTTTATTCATTCAGCCAAAGGCACCTACTGCCAAAAAAAAGGCACAGCTTATACCTCTGAGGGCAGAAAATTCAAATTATGTCCATCTGATAAAAGGCCATGGTCCCTGTAGGCAGAATGGTGTATCACAGGGAAGAGATTTGAGATGTCCCGTCCTCTCCAGGAGACAGGGCACTGGGACCTTGGGCACTTGGCAGCAGGAGGAATGCAAATGAGAGACCCCTCAGAGGGTGAGAAACACCAGTACCTCCCAAGAGAGTTGTTCCCATAACAGAGAAATTTTTATTATACCCACATGAAACTACAGACACAACTCTTTAAAAGGCAGTACCATTTTATTTAGTGTTATAGGAAACTTCATGTTACTTCTTAGAAACAAAACCAAAGAAATTGAAAACTCCCAAATAACAAAGTAGGAAATAATTCTTTAATTCAAAAACACTGGGTGGTCCTTCAATTGGAGGGAAGAAGAGGTCAAGTTAGTAGCTCATAAAATGTTGAGAACCACAGGGTTGAGGATGGTGTGGCTACTAGGAAGCTAAGTTCTCTATCTTAGTTGAAGGTTCTCCACCTTTCAGTTTTCATTCATTAGTAGTTAAAAAAAAAAAAAAAAAGGCTGATTGGGAGAAGGGATCTTTGGGGGAAGACCCCTGCATAATTTAACATTAAATTGTCTCTTGCCTTCAATATAGTTATGTGGCTAACTGTCAAGGACCTTCTGCTCCCTCTGGTAAAAAAGCTTGAAACCACATACAGGTATTCCATCCATGTGAGCACACCCCCTGCTCAAGGTCAACAGCTGTTCAGCCTGGCAAAGGGCAGACTTTCTTGCTCCTCCATTCTGTCACCCTGATGAGGTTAACACATAGGACTAAAAGGGGGGGCGGGGCAGGACATCTGTCAAAGTCCAAGATATGAGATGATATGAAACAATCAGGCAAAGGATTGTCATTTTATTCAGGAAGCTGTTTTCTCCAGTTGAAGTTCATTGCCAGGTGTTTAGTACTTATGGGTGCTTCCCTAAGTATACCGTGCTCTTTCTGGAGGCAGTCGATCAAGACCAAGAAAAGGGCTGCTCCTGCTTCTCAGATGCAGCCTCATCCTGGGGCCCACCAGTTAGGTTGGCATTTACAGGAACAAGAGGCAAGTCCTTGCTCTCCTCGTGCAGATGGGTATATGTCCTCAAACATATGCCTGTTAATGGAGCTCAGCACCCTGATTCCCCAGCCTCTGCCAATTGGTCAGAGCAGGCAAAAGTTTTTCTTAGGTAAATTCTCCTCTAAAGTGGAGTCCTCAAGAATAGTTATTAACTAATGACCTACAAGTTATCTTATTATCTATGTTGTGAATTGCTGGAATTCTATAAATTCTTTTTTGTTCCCCAGTGGTAGAAGCCAGACACCCTTGAAGTAAATTGTCCTTCATTAGAGTTACCAAGTGGTGTTTCAGAGCACAGGAATTCACTCCTTTACCCAAATGTCCCTCTCAAATACTGACCAAGTTACATGTCTGAGCCCCTAGCAGCACATTTTCTCCAAACCAAACACCCCTCCTTACATAATGCAAGTCTCCACACCAGCTCATCAAAGGAGAGCTGCCCTCCGCCACCCCAGTGCACCTGGATTATCACAGTCAAAATACATTTATATGAAGTAAAAAAAGTATTGCTGAACAAATACATACATGGACATTTTCAGACTTCAAGTGAATATACAGTTCTCTTTATAGGTATGTAAATAAATTTCATAGCACTATAAAAATACAAGTCATCCGAAAGTTTACAGTGGTCCCCAGTACTATAGGAGAGTATTAAATAAAATAGCAATGGATCACTGAAAGCTAATTAGATAAATCGAGTTACAGTATCATCCTTCAGATTAAAGTGCTCCGACAGAACTGAGGTTGCAGCAAACATGGTCCTGAAATGGGATTCCGCCACCCAAAATCTTGCCTCTTAACATCAATAGAACAGAGACAAGATTCTCAGTTTAATCACTGCTATGGTCTCCACACCTATCCACCTCTATGCTTTCCCCCAGGAGAGATGTCTAGATTTGATGAGATTCTATAACAACCAGGATAAAAAAATGTACGATACAGAACATTCTAATTCCAACATTAGGTTACTAACAACAAAGTTACCCAAAGAATCCAAACTGGAATTGGCACTATTAAGAAAGGGGCAGGTGTTCTAGTTCAAAAATGTGTATTCATCTAGTTCTTAACATATAGTCATCCATGGTGGTAAAAGTGAAAGAAAGGGGTCCTTCTGTAGTCACTCCATGCCTGGGATAAGCACGTGAGTAAGTGCTCGGGCTGCCCAGCCCTTTATCAAGGTGCTGGCCAGGCCATCAGCCAGCAGGAACCCTGCCACCACAAGCAGGGGACTTCTGACCAACTTCCCCTAGTGCAAAGTGACTTCATTCCCTTGTTGTACTTTTCTCATCTCCACAAAGGTCCTCTGGGTGGATATAGAGCACCACTGTGATGCTGGATGGTGGTGGAAGCTGATGTTTAGTAAAGGTAGCTTGTTACAAGTCTAAAAGGCACAGTCAGCGGCTTTCCTGGAACTCCTCAGCTCCAGTCAAAGTAACAAGACCAAGTCTAAGGAGCCCAGTGTGTGTGTGTGGTATCAAAGGTTAGCATCTGTAGTCATTAAAGCTACACCTGAGCTATTCAAAAGTCAGGAAAGTAAGTAACACAGCACCAATTGCCTGGTCCTTCTCATTTCACCCAACCTTTAATGGCTAGGGGGATACATATTTTAAAATCTCCATAGCAAACTCCAATGTTAAACTACATTCACGCCTTGGGTGCCACCCGAATCTCTGGACCAGGATCAGATCTCATGGCCATATCTCCAGTCAGGGCACAAAATATTTACAACATAGTTAAAGGCACAGAGGCATTTACAAATAAAATCCTGGGAATGTACAGAAAAGGCATCAAGTAATAATTAACCTGGTTTCAGTGGACAGAATTGACTCTTATCAGATAACACGCAAGGGAGATGGTGATTTGGAGCCCGTATGTTGGTTATCAGGCATACCGAGTCCTTGACCTCAGGAGCAGATGGAAACAAAGTCTCAGTGTGACATGCTGGGGATTCACATCTTTCCAGCTTTTTTGCCCACCTGCGTGGGAACTCGGAGGATGTTGGGGGTTTCTTCCATGACCCTGACTAGCAGATTGTCGATGTAGTCTTCCAGCTCGCGAACCTGAAATTCCTTCTTACTTATTGTTTCCTTCTGTTTGAGGACCAGCTGAATCAGTTCATCATGGGTTAGCTGTGCATAAGCAAAACCAGGGTCCGAGGGGTTGTATTTCTTTGGGGAGGAAAAAAAAGGGGAGGAAAAAAATAAAGTCAGCATAGGAATCAAATATCTAAAAGAAATACAAAAAATGAAATATTATTTGTGAGCCAGTTTTTCTGGGAATCTGTTTTCAGTTTAGGTGGAAAACAGGTGATTGATGAAGTTTTCTTAAAGGACCAAAGTAACTATTTCAGGCTCTGCAGGTTATATGTGGCCTTTGCTCCATGTCCTTCTTTGTTGTATTGTTTGACTTTTTTTTTTTTTTAAGATTTATTTATTTATTTGTTTGTTTGTTTATACAAGCACTGGGTACAGTCAGAAGCATGGGAGGGTGAGAGAATTCACCAGAGCCAGAGCAGGGAGCAGAGCAGGCAGAAGGACCAAAGTACACTGCTGAGGGGAGCAGCGGGAAGCAGGCAGGAGAGGTCTGCACGCCATGCGGGACCCTCCTCCTGTGGCCAGGGAGCAGCCGGGGATCGAACCGGCGCTGCAGAGGCTGCGGGCAGCTTTGCAACCCAGCGCTCAACCGCTGCGTCACCGGGGAGGCCCTTGTTTGGCTCTTGGAGCTGCAGACCCTGGATAAGAACCTGGATCTGGGTTTTTGTTTTTCAAAGATTTATTTATTTATGCATGCAAGAGGTGGGGTACAGGCCAGAGGTTCCAGGGGTGAGAGGATTCACTAGAGACAGAGTGGGGAACAGAACAGACAGCTTGACTGAAATACACTGCTGAGGGGAGAGCGGGCAAGACAGGCGAGGTCTGCTGTGCCATGTGAGTAGCTCCCTGGCCTGCCAGCTGGGGATCAAACTCATGCTGTGCTGTAGTGGCTGCCGATTAGCTTCATAGTGCTGTGGATTGCTTCATAGTGCTGAGACAACCCCTTGCACCACCAGGGAGGTCCTGGATCTGAGGTTTTTAGAAATGCAAATATTGGAGGACTCAGCGCTAGGTGGGCACAAGCAAATTTCAGTGTGTAGCTGGGAGCCCAGACCCAAGCCAAGGTGGCCCATGAAGAAATTCTAGTGGTTGAGGTGCAGGAGTTGGTGATCTTCTCCTCCTCACACAACAGATCACCTTTTATACTTCTGCCTCAGCTACTCTCAGGATTTGGTGCTAGACTGATGAGTGGCTGCTCAGACTCCATTTTAAGTGATTTCATATTAAAAAAATATGCCAGGTGAAAGCTAAGTGCTGCCAGGCCACAGTCATCACCCTCAAACATCGATGGCACACCTTCTGGGTCCACAGTGGCCTGTGCCAGGACTAAGCGTCCACTCCATAGGAGAGCAGAAGCCCTAAGCAGTTACTGCATTTCACCAGCATAAATAATCTGGGATGACAGGACTCCATTTGCAAACTCCAGGCTGAGGCCAAAACCATGAGGAAACATAAGATAAGGATTAAATAAAAAGTAACATGACCTACCAAATCTCCAGTAAGAGGGGGAAACAAAAACAAACTAACTTTCCCTAAGATCTGTGGCTCAAGAGACTTATAAGTTTAAAGATACATGCCCACAGAACTCTGAGGCAACCTCTGTTTCACTGCCCTGAGGGCCTCATGGTCCCACTCAGGAAAAGGCAGAGAGATGGCCTTCTGAGCCAGAAGCAGAATCAGTCCTCATCCTCTGGTGACAGTATAGAAGGCCCTGTTGAGCCCAGTGACACAAACTGTCTACACACTCCCCAGAATTCAGAAAGAAACCCCACCCCTCTTCTGGTGAGGAAGAGAAACACCACAATTGCAGTGCTAGCTTAGAGACACGCACAGACATTTTCATATAGAGAGCAGGTTTTAGCTTAACAGGCTGCACAGAAATAGGTGTGATATTGGACCACTTTTCAAAAACTGCTTCTCCCTTCATCCTATTTTTTTTTCTTTTTTAAACTCATGGAAGACACACGTTGATAGGGCACCTCCCTGGATGCAGCAGCTGTATTTATAACTCCTAGAACGATTTTCAGCCAAAAGGTTGTACACCTGGAGAAGAGTTCTAGGGGTTGGTTGTGCAAATGTGAGTGTACTTACCAGTACTGAACTGAATGTTTAAAAATGATTAAGATGGTATTTTTATTTTACCATATATTTTTTTAAAGTTGTGTGTCTTTGTAAACAACAGCCAAGAGTATGGCCTCTGGGGTTTTTTAGATTATACCTCTATCACAGAAGAATTCTAGTTATTCAGAAATATTGATTACATAACATACCCTGCAAGGGACTTGGGAGATGGAAAGATGAAGAAGACAGATGACACAAGAAGGGAGGAGCAGGCTGGTTCTCCTTGAGAGCTGGATCACCAAAGAGTCTCACACAGTCGCTCTATTTGTAACTTCTAGAACAATTTTTGTCCAAAAAGTTGTACACCTGGAGGAGAGTTCTAGAGATTGATTGTACAATAATGTGAGGCAGGGGAGCCTGAATGACCATAACTCCAGGCTCACAGAGGCACAATGGTGCTCTAGGAGCTGCACTAGCAAGAGACCACTGGTGCACAGAAGGTCGGGAAAGCTTCAAAGATAGCATGACATCTGAACTAGACCTTGAAGATGGATTAAATATTAAAGAAATATTTGCTCATCATGGAAACTCCCAAATGCAAAAGAGAAGTAAATTATCATTACTCCAATACTTATACATGGGTCTCTTATTTTTGCTCCGTTTCTTTCTTTTTTTTTTTTAAGATTTATTTATGCACACAAGAACTGGGGTACAGGCCAGAGGTCTGCTGAGCCATGTGGGTAACTCCCTGGCCAGGGATTGAACTCATGCTGCAGTGGCTGCGGACAGCTTCATAGGTTGTGTCCCAACCCCCTGCACCACCAGGGAGGCCCCTTCCTGTGTTTATGCAACTTCAGCATCACAGAATACAGTTTCATAGCTCGTGTGTGTGTGTTGTGCGTGTGGTTTCTCATCATTATATTTTAGCACAAATCATGTAATGGATGCTTAAGATTCCATTATGTTTGTGTGTGTGTGTGTGTGTGTGTGTGTGTGTGTGGGTGGGTGAGACCCTCACCGGCGGCCGGGGAACGGAACCGGCGCTGCAGAGGCTGCGGGCAGCCCAGCGCTCAACCACTGCACCACCAGGGGAGGCCCAAGATCCTATTATGTTTTAACTATCTCTTCCTTGTTGGATATTTAGGTTATTTTTAATATTCACCATTATATAATATTTTTATTAAAATGCATGAATATAAATCTTTGGCCACATCTCTAAATATGTCCTTAATTTCAATGGATAGAATTGAAAAGGAATGTACACCTAAGGTACTTTATACAAACTGTCAGAGAGCTATTCAATTTGGGTTATAAAATTCAAAGGGAAAAGAATGTAGGGCTTGAAAACATCACATAATGAAGGCCCAGTCATTTGATGACTTAAAACTTATAAAATAATCCAGCATTACAGAAAGTGAGCAACAGTCATGGAGAGGAAGGGGGGAAAGAAAATATCCATTAAAAATACCCATTCAGGGGGCCTCCCCGGTGGCGCAGCGGTTGAGTGCTGGGTTGCGAAGCTGCCCGCGGCCTCTGCAGCGCCGGTTCGATCCCCGGCTGCTCCCCGGCCACCAGAGGAGGGTCCCACATGGCACGCAGACCTCTCCTGCCACCCGCTGCTCCCCTCAGCAGTGTATTTCATCAGTCTGCCTGCTCTGCTCCCCACTCTGGCTCTGGTGAATTCTCTCACCCTCCCGCGCTTCTGACTGTACCCAGTGCATGTATAAACAAAACAAACAAACAAACAAATAAATAAATAACATGCCTCTATTAAAAAAAAAAAAATTGAAAAAAAAATACCCATTCAGGGGCCTCCCTGGTGGTGCAGGGTTTTAAGATGCAGCACTATGAAGCTATTCGCAGCTACTGCAGCACAAGTTTGATCCCCAGCCAGGGAGGTGACCCACATGGCGCAGCAGACCTCCTGACTTGCCCGCTGCTCCCCTCACAGTATAATTCAGTCAATCTACCTGTTCTGGTCTCCACTCTGTCTCTGGTGAATCCTCTCACCCGCCCTCACACACTCTGGCCTGTATCCCAGTTCTTGCATGCATAAATAAATAAATCTTTAAAAAAAAAACCAAAATATATCCGTTCAAAAAACAACAGTGCCCATTGATCACATATTTCCTTCCAGTATTTTCACATTGGATTTTTTTTACATAGTTGTCATAATAATGATGTATATTCAAATTTGTGTCCAATTCTTGCCATTTATATGATAGATGAATTTTGAACCTAGTTGGTTGTATTATTTTTAAATGGAAGTGTTAAAGCCACCGGGGTAAATAATATACTCCTAGTTATAAATCACCTATAAAGGATGGAGGCCCTAAAACAATAGCCAAAAAAAAAAATCCATCTTAGTGGTGACCCAGCTAGTTTTTCATAATGTTAGCTATGCAACTTCTTTCCCTAATCTCTCTCTTACTTTGCAAAATTCCAAAGAGTATTTTTTCAATAAATACTGTTTATGCCTTAGTACAAAGCATATATTATATGCCAAGCCAACAGCAGTCTCCAGGAAACTTTCCATACTTATTCAGAATAGTTACTAGGTATGGTCTAAGATGAAGAGCTTTGTTGTGGGCAGGCAGAGGGGCAGCAGTTGCCTTTAATTTAGGGCAAGTTATTCTCAGTCAGGGCCTGGAGATAAGCCCCTGATTAAATGAGCTTTGAAGAGTAAACAAAACAGCAGCCAAGGGTCTTGTTCACTTCCCAAAAGCTAGGTGTCTGTTTCTCTTTGGAGCCAAGCTGCATTCCACAGTAAAAGGAAGAGAGGATGGAAGGTTGCTATATGTCTCCAGTTTTCATTATTGCCCATTTTGTGGTGTTCTTTGCCCATTTTCCCGGTAAATGTCATTAACTTCAGGAAGACAAGTACTGCCTCTTCTATGGGAGACACACAGAAGCCAGCCTAGCTGAGATGGTCAAGTTATGATACATTTTTCGGGACAAAACATAGTCGGTGCACACAGTAGCTATACCACTACAGCTGATTAGTTTGAGAATGATGCTTACCACTACCCTGTCAACAGTACTACTGAAGAGAAGACAAGAGGACTGGGAAACATTAACTTGCTTTAAGCAACTATTCACTTCCACTGAGCTTCTTTACCTGGAACTTAGTTCTCCAGCTTTCAGACCCACTCCTCATGCCATAGGTGCAGTGAACCAGAGGCGTTAACAACCACCCAAGCATTAAAAAAAAATGAATTGCCTGCAGGAATGAAGATGTGACCACAAGTTTAAAAAGCAAAAACTATTTGATGTCCTGGAAACCATGGGGCTATAAAATCTGTGATGAATGAAACCTTTAGATTCTCTGAACTAACATAGAAATAAATTTAGCTCTACAGACTCTACCCCTCAGTTCTCAGGAAGTTCCTCTCCACATATTTGCAGTACAGCACATCCTTACCCACTAGTGTCACTGGTTGTTCAGTAAATCATTCTCCCCTAGTCCGTGCGATAATCAAAGACCAGGGGCTTACAACTACGCAATATTCTAAATCCTTCTGACTTCAGAAGCAGAAAGGGCAGGATAAAGTCACTCTAAAGCAGACATCATCTGGAAGTTTGGTTTTGTTTTTGTGGGAAAGAGTTATTTTCCAAAGTTAGCCCAAGCTTCCTCTAATCCAGCGACATTCTTCCTGGAAAGTTAGCTTATGGAAATAACCTCACAAAGGAGGGAAAGGTCTATGCAAGAACATGTTCACCATAGTGTTACTCATGATAAAAAAGCAAAACAACCGAAATATGCAAGAATAAGGGAATGGTTAAGTAAGTAGTAGTATAATCATTTTAAAGAGTAGTAGCAACATGCAAAAATGCTTATTATACACCACTAGGTGAAAAAAGAGAATTTAAAAGTGTTTCCAGGCAGGTGGAAAAGCTGCAAAATCATCATTTTGTAACCACCATATTCACCAATGGATGTTGAAGCCTATAAATGAAAGGAGGATGAGGAACAGGGTATTTCCACAGTCTGCATTAATTCCCTATAAATTTCTTATTAATATTACAGGGAAAATGGCAACTTCACACTGGAGAACCTGGTAGGAACCACCCAAACTAAGTTATCAGTGTGAACACCCCCACTGATGGGACAAACTGATACCATATACCTCTTTATACAGTGCCTGAGAAGGACACCATGAGGAAAGATCAGACAAATCCAAAATGAAGAAAACCATGAAACAACTCTTCAAAATTGTCAATATCTTGAAAGACAAAAACGGCTAAGGCGGGGGAAACCCTAAAAGTTAACTTTGTATGGTAACTAGAATTATTGTGGCGATCATTTCACAATGTACACAAATATCAAATCAATGTGAAACCAAAGTGATCCTGAACCAATGTGATCTATAATCTTATATGTTAATTATTTCTCAATTGAAAAAAAAAAGACTGAAGAACTATTTCATAATAAAGGAGACTATAAAGACAAGACAGCTAAATACAAGTCATCCCGGATTGGATCTTGGGCAAGAGGGAAAAAAAATTAAAAAGGACACTGGCAAAATTGGTGAAATTGAAATATAATTTGAGATGAGTAATTATATCAATGTTAAATTTCTTCATTTTGATAAATGCCCTTACTCGTAGGGATTACACACTGGAGTATTTAGGGGCAAAAGGGGCATCATGTATGCATCCTACTCTCAAATAGTTCAGAAAAGAAAATTATGTATGCATCTCTATGTTCATACAAAGAGAAAAAAGGGAGGGAGGGTGTGAGAATGATAAAGCAAAACTGGTAAAATGTCAACAACTGGTCAGTGGGAGGAAAGGTAGAACAGTCGCCCTTTATCTCTGAGGAATATATCTCAACCACCTCTGTGGATGCCCAAGACCTCAGACAGCACTGAATCCTATACATACAATGTTTTTTGTTGTTGTTTTTTTTAAAATGTATTTATTTATGTATACAAGAACTAGGGTACAGGCCAGAGGTGTGGAAGGTGAGAGGATTCATCAGAGACAGAGTGGGGACAGAACAGGCAGATTGACTGAAAACACTGCTGAAGGGAGTAGTGGGCGAGTCAGGAGAGGTCTGCTGCACCATGTGGGTAGCTCCCTGGTCAGGGATCGAACTTGTGCTGCAGTGGCTGTGGATAGCCTCATAGGTTGTGTCTTAACCCCTTGAGCCACCAAGGAGGCCCTACACATACCATGTTTTTCCTATACATACACACCTGTGATAAAGTTAAACTTATTAATGAGGCACAGTAAGAGATTAACAATAACTAATAACAGAACAATTACAACAATATACTGCAATAAAGATATTTCAAAATATCTCATATTGCATAGTATTTTCAAACCATGGTTGAACATGGTAAATGAAACTGTGGAAAGTGAAACCACAGATTAGAGGAAACCTACTATCCAACAGGAGTTCTTTGTCCTATTCTTGCAACTTTTTAAAGTTTTAACTTATTTCAAAATAAAGTTACAAAAAAGTACATCTGTGCAATGATACAACTACAAGAATTTTACATTCTTGCCAAAAGATAAAAAAGCATGGGAAAATGAAAATACCCAATTTGAAAGGGCCAGATGGTGGATGACATTTTCTTCTCATTAACAAATGTCCATGTCATGATAAAAGCCCTTGAAATTCTTGGGATACAAGGAACATACCTTAACATCATAAAGGCCATCTATGACAAGCCAACAGCCAGTATCATTCTCAATGGTGAAAAGCTGAAAGCAATTCCATTAAGATCTGGAACAAGACAAGGATGTCCACTCTCACCACTGCTTTTCAATATAATACTGGAAGTCCTAGCCAGGGCAATAAGACAAGAGAAAGACATCCAAGGAATCCAAATAGGAAAAGAAGAAGTCAAACTATCACTATTTGCAGACGATATGATATTATACATAGAGAACCCCAAAAACTCCACAGAAAAGCTAATTCAACTCATCAATCAGTTCAGTAAAGTGGCAGGATACAAAATAAACACGCAAAAGTCAGTAGCCTTCCTATACACAAACAATAAATCTGAAGAAGAAGAAATCAAAAAAACCATCCCTTTCGTTATTGAAACAAAAAAAATCAAATATTTGGGAATAAATCTAACAAAAGAGGTAAAGGACCTATACAAAGAAAACTATAAAACACTGTTAAAAGAAATAGAAGAAGACACAAAGAAATGGAGAGATATCCCCTGCTCATGGATTGGAAGAATAAACATTATTAAAATGGCCATCCTTCCAAAAGCAATATACAGATTCAATGCTATTCCAATCAAAATTTCAATGTCATTCTTCAAAGAAATAGAACAATTATTGATGAAATTCATATGGAATCACAAAAAACCCCGAATAGCCAAAGCTCTCCTGAAAAAAAAGAAGGGAATGGAGGCATCACACTCCCAGACTTCAAACTATACTACAAAGCCATAATCATCAAAACTGCATGGTATTGGAACAAGAACAGACATACAGACCAATGGAATCGAATAGAAAATCCAGAGATAAACCCACAGATTTATGGTCAACTAATCTTCGACAAAGGAGCAAAGACTATGCATTGGAGCAAAGAAAGTTTGTTCAATAAATGGTGCTGGGAAAACTGGGTCGCTACATGCAAAAGAATGAAGCTTGACCACTACCTCACACCATACACAAAAATCAACTCAAAATGGATTAAAGAATTAGACATAAGACCTGAAACCATAAAATACATAGAAGGAAATATAGGCGAAACACTACGTGATTTGCACATCAAAGACATCTTTACAGACACATCACCCAAAGCAGTGATAGTGAAGGCAAAGATAAACAGCTGGGACTACATCAAATTAAAGAGCTTCTGCACAGCAAAAGAGACAATAACAAAAACAAAGAGAAACCCCACCAACTGGGAGAACATTTTTGCACCCAACACTAATGATAAAGGACTGATCACAAAAATCTGCAAAGAGCTGATGAGACTCAACAACAACAAAGAAAATAATCCAGTCAAAAAATGGGCAGAAGAGCTAAAAAGAAACTTCTCTGAAGAGGAAATGCAAATGGCCAACAGGCATATGAAAAAATGTTCAACATCACTTGTCATCAGGGAAATGCAAATCAAAACTACCATGAGATACCATCTTACACCAGTGAGAATGGCACATATTAAAAAAACTAGCAACAACAAATGTTGGCGAGGGTGTGGAGAAAAAGGAACTCTTCTGCACTGTTGGTGGGAGTGCAAACTGGTCCAACCACTGTGGAAAGCTGTGTGGAGATTTCTGGACTAAACATAGAGCTTCCATATGATCCAGCAATTCCACTCCTAGGTATTTACCCAAAGGACACAGAAACATCAATTCCAAAGAACACCTGCACCCCTATGTTTATAGCAGCACTGTCTACAATAGCTAAGCTTTGGAAACAACCCAAATGCCCAAAAATCGATGACTGGATCAAGAAGATGTGGTACATATATACCATGGAATATTACTCAGCATTCAAAAAAGATAAACATATGCAATTTGCAGCAACATGGATGGCGCTGGAAGGGATCATGCTCAGCGAAATAAGCCAAAAAGAAAAAGAAAAATACCGGATGGTCTCACTCATAGCAGGAATCTAGAAAACTTAAATAAGGGACCAGGAGAATGAATAACTATAAGAAAGTGAAAATCAAAATCAACAAAAAACTATGAACCAGAGACACTTTTTGGGGGTGAGGGGCGGGAGGGGAGGGATTGGGGTCAGAATGGGGGGGCTGCAATTGTATGTGGAATATAAAAATAAAATTTATTATTTAAAAAAAAAAACAAAAAAAAAAAAAACGAATGTCCATGTCAATCATGTTGCTTGAGGCACAAAAAAAATTCAACAAAAACTAAATAACTGTAAAGGGGGAAAGTGTCATTCAAGGGAAGGGCAGAGGCTTCCAAAGACATAGACATATGGTTATAATCTGCAAGGAGATACACCTAACTGTGACTCAGTGGCTCTGGAAATGGGTTTTGTGGAGATGCCCAGGTCACATAGCTACTTCTTTAAGACATACCTTCAGCATGGCTTCGTTGATCAAGTTCTCGCTGATGATGGTAGCAGTTCCCAAGCTGGAGTTAGCAATCTTGGTGGCAGTTGTATTCATTGGCTTCACAGGCTGAAGTCTAAAGAGAAGGGAGATAGGATCCTTAGACCTTTCTGAGATGATAAAACTAAGAAACTACTCATTTCAAAGATGCCAGCCAGAAAGAGAAGGGGGAGAGTGGACACATGCATTGTTTATCTCTTGGGTCCAACATGTGCCGATGTCCTTACAGAATAAAAGCAGCCAGCACCAGGAAGCCATTTGCATGTTAACAAAACACACCCTCAGCAAGGTGTCTTTCTTTACCTTCTTACCAGACCCTTGTTCTTGTACGAATGCATTCAAGAGAGTCTCATTTCTACAGATATTTACAGCCTCTGTGGGAGCCCCTGCAGAGCCTCCTTGTGCCTCAATGGTAGAGAGTTCAGAACAAACACACCAGCTTCACTTCGGGCGGAGTTTGAAGGAAGTTTACCACCACTAGGTCGTGCCACTCAATGTCAGTGGGTGCTGGAGACCATCACAGTATTGGTCATGGTACTGGTCACAGTACATCTCTGCAGTCAGAGCTCCAGATCTGCCCCTGGATGATTCCTAAACTATGCTCTGGAGACTGCTACCCTCATGCTACAGAGTGTCTTAGGCATTCCCGTCACAGGGAAGGTCACCCCTTTTTAAATAGCCCCACCTGCAAAATAGGTGGGTTGTACCAGAAGAACATCTGTGCTACTAGAGACCCACAAACTCTGCAAGTGGAAAAAAAATGGAAGAGGGAGGCACCCTTCTCATTTATAGAGACAATCTCACCTGTGCTTGGATGACCCAATTCCAGCACTCGGCTGAGCTGAGACTGGATGTGACTCTGAAGGTGAAACCCAGGCCTGAAGCGGCGGCTTCCTCTTGCCAGAATTTTCCACTTTACCAGCGGAGCCCTCTGCTGTTGCTTTTTTTTGAGATTCTGCTGTGCTGGCGTGGTGAGTGTCAGAATGTGGAGAGTTGGGAAAAGAGTGTATGGAAGGAAAGGTTTCAGAAAAGGAGGATCTGGACACAGGACACTTCAGGGCCACATCAGGAGGCTGATTGGGCCTCCCACTTCCCAACAGTTTTTCTTCTTCACCACCGCCGGGGGCTGGCAGCTGTTTATCCAGGCTTGAGCTCTTGCCAAGATCTGGTGTACAAATTCCTAGACTTGTAGTCTGCTCTGAAGAAGTCATAACATATGCTTTGGGTGCTTTCGGACTGAGCTCATGCAGGCTCTCTGGGGGTACTGCCGGCACACTAGCCTCGCCCTCACCACTTGGCCCCTTGTCCTTTCCAGGGTGGGCAGGTAACAGTAATGTGCTTGAGGAAGAAGCTTCTACTTCTGGAGTGGCGACCTCCAATCTCTCTCTGTCACCTTCAATCTGATCTATTCTTTCATCATCCGATGCGACTTCAGGAATGGAAGGGAGGGTTAAATCCAGATCTGCCATGACTGGAGACTTAAGATCTGAGGCAGACTGAAGGTCATTCAGGGGATCAGACAATAAGCCTTCGTGATCACTGGCTTTGCTTTGATTCTGAACCATCAGGGTGTCATCTCCCTCAGTCCTAAAGAGTAGGATGTCTTTCCCTGCCCTTGCCTCCCCACTCACACGGCCTTCTGAGAGAGACTCCTCATGAGAGGGGAAAGGGAGGTGACCTGCCACAGGGGCGGCCTCAGTCACAGCTTCCCTCTCAGAGTCTTCTGTGTGGAGGGACACAGAAGGCTCCCCCTCAGACACATTTCCAGCCACAGTGCCTTCATGGGCCAGCCCCTGGGGGTTACTTCTGTCCTCTTCAACCAATCCAGGGCACTTCTCCACATCCTTTTCCACAAAGAGCTGCTCAGAAAATGACACACGTTTTTTGGTTTTCTTTCTGCCCTCACTGACATTCAGACCTATTTCCTGATGTTTCTGAATCATGGAATCATGTGGGGAGACCGATTCTTCCATTGGAAGAAGGGGCGAAGCTTCTTTAATTACAGAAGTCCTCTTGCCAGTCCTAACTCTGTTCCCCACAAAAGACCTGGACTGACCCTCAAAGTCTGTGTTTTCCCCCATCAGAGGCCTCCCAGTCTGGTTTTCATTTCTGCCACTTGTGAGTGAAAGAGCAAATGTTCCCTCTTGGGTCTCTTTGGAAGAAGAGAGAGAGTCTTGTTTTTTGGAAGAAAATTCCAGAAGTTCTTCTTGTTGCCCCACTTCAGGCCTTTTCAGGAAAGATTTTTCTAAGTCACTGGCACTGGTATTCTCTTCATTGGTCTTCCCCATTGAAGAATATCCTGTCCCTTCACACACTGGAATGGGTGGCTCTTTGGAAAGTGAACCCAACGTGCAAGAAGCAGTATTTGGAACTAGGGTTAAACTATCCTTTTGCAACTCTGTTTTAACAAGCAAAGATGCTTCTTCAGACCTGGCCTGGCCTTTGTCTGTGGAAGGCCAGTTTTTAATCGGAGTAGATGTAGAAATGGGAGCTGCTGTAGGAGATGAGAAAGAGGAGAAGGAAGAAGGACATTCAGAGGATGGGATGTCTGAATCATGCCCCAGTTTAGAAGGGACAGGTGTCTGATCAGAATTGGAAGACAGAACAGGAAACAAAAGAAGAGAATCAGGGGAGGAAAGAAGCCTGGCTGCGGGATGAGCCTCTGGAGACACTTCCAGTCTGCAAAAAGGACAAAATAAAATCTGCAGGTCAGTTGCAGACGTACCATGGGAGGGGAAAAAAAAAATGTAAAAATAAAGTCGCTCAAAATGGGAGAACTTTCATATTTGGGGCAGTACCTTAAGAAGTTAAGAAAGGAACACTAATGCTTAACATACAACAGGGACATTTTTATCACCAAGCACATCTGCCACACAAACAGCTGGTGCAACAGACAGAGAAAGATCCAGGTAAAACAACAGCCTATAGTGATTTTTTTTGGTGATAAACAAAAAGCATGTAAAAAGATCAAAGCAGTAAAAGACACACCATTAGGTTACAGGCACAGATTTTGAAGAGAAACTGGTGTGTGTGTGTGTGTGTGTGTGTGTGTGTGTGTGTGTGTGTGTGAAATCAAGTATGCAGAATCTCAAAAAAAAGGCCTTTCCCTCCCCAGACAACAGAAATATCATGAGTGTGAATGTGAATCATGCTGAAAAGCAGAAATTCCTCAAGGTTCACTCAGGTTCTTGCAATCAGGTGCAAAGTAAATATATAGAGAATTGTCACAAGCACACTCAAGAGTGCACCACCGGTCTCTCATGCCAGCCAGCCAATGCCAAAGTGCAAGGAGGAAAGATAAAATCTGCCTAAAAGAGAAATATGTGATATGAACTTAAAAAACACAGGTTCTGCACTTACCACAGCCCAAATCTAGTGTTCCCAACTTGTAAAACTCAGAATGTGCTCACACTTTGGCATTCTACTGGGGTGTGATCCTTGAGAAGGACAACCAGGCCAGCTGTCCGTGGCTTTGGGCTGGGACACATCACTGCAATTTGTGCAGGCTGGGCCCCATGGGCAATAGGGGCTAGTAAAAAACAACTTGGACAAGTAAACCTTTGGCATATACAGGTGCCACCAACTGATCAACAAGCAAAATTCGCTCTGATAGTAGGTCTGACTGATAACCAGAAGGGCCCAGACTCACCGAGGTTTGACGGCTTTGGTCTGGGGAGCCCTGGCAGAGGTCATAGGTAGTGAAGGTTCTGACTTCCACTCTGGGTCTGCTTCCGGCTCTGCGCTCTGCACTTCTTCAAAAGGTCCCAGGGATTTACCTCGTCCAGAGACAACAGCCACGGGATCTTTCTCAGATCTTTTCACAAGGTCTTCAACAGGCATAGAGTCATCCTCCTTCAGTTTGACTTCCTTCTCCTTCCCCAAGATGGCTGAAGGGTTTTCATCTTCGCTGCCCTTAGCCACATCCTTCTTTCCTGTCACCAGAGAAAGCAAGGAGGACTTCTTGTTCTCCTGCTTCTTGCTCTCTTTGGTTCCTTTTGCGGTCTCCAAGTTTTCCCCAATGTCATCGCTGACCGGTGACCATTGGGATGGCAGAGTCATGGATTTCAGGGAGTCCTTTGTGGAAGACACAGGGGCCTGCTTGTTGGTAGAAAGTGCACTGCTGTCCTCAGGTTCCTTCCAAGAGTGAGCAGTCAGGTTTTCTGTAGATGAGAACAAATGCTTCTTCCTTAAACCTTGGGGAGATGGGGTGGAAGATCGGGGGCTGTCCTTGGTGTCACTCTTCGCTTCTGGCTGTTCCATGTAAACATGGTTCCCATTGATACAGACATTAGAGCGGGAAAGGTGGTCATTCTTAGACCGAAGGCCACCAAGAAACGAGAGTCCATCCTTCTTGGGGAGGGTGAAGCTGATCTGGTTGAGGTGCTTAGGATCTGCACTTGCTGTTCTCTTGTGAGACATGACTAGAAGAAGAAAGACAAAGAACAGAAAAGGAATAAGAAGTTAAATGAATGGTTTGCAACTAGATGGGGCATTTGTCCCTGTCTGAATACATTTTTTGCAGTCACAATTGCATTGATGGGGGGGGGGGTGTGCTACTGGTATCTAGCAGGTAGAGGACAGGGACACTGCTAGAGATCCTACAATGTACAGGATCACCCCCCATCACATAGCATTATCCTGCCCAAACAATCAGTAATGCTAAGCTTGGGAAACCCTGAATTAATCCAAAAAAAGGGCACGTTCTTGGTAAAATAGCAGAATCTGGTCAGTAGCAGGGATTTGGTCACTGAAATTGAAGCTCAAAATTGACAGTCAATTCAGAGTTAAGGTAACTGGATTCCTTGATTTTTGTTAGGGGTGTTAATGTTAACTACATTAATAGCAACTCAATAAATACTTGATGAGGTTATGAAATAGCAAAAATATTATGTGATTCCATGATTTTACCTTTTAAAAAAGATACACTCAATTCTGTTAGCTCCAAAGGCTCAAACTTGTACATATCAATTTCAGAACCAGACATTTTAAAAAGGAGCTTATACATCCTTTATAACCAGAGGACTTAGAAAAAGTGACTTCCCAACTACAATCACCCATTATTACCACCAACACCACCATTATCATCATCACCACCTGTACCATCACTGCCATCTTACCATACGACTACCATCATGATCATTTTAGTAACTGAGGAGCTGAAGTAAAATCTTTCTTTTAGGATTTGTTTGTTTTTTCTCTCTCAAAGCAAAGTAGGCTAAACTGAGTAACAGAAGTCCAGTAAGTAGGAGAAAGAGGAAACTCACTGTCTGAGGCAGAAGAAAACACATCCTCATTGTCATCATCCCCCAACTGGGCCTGAAAGTTCCCAGGTCGAAGCAGGACTTTGTCTGACTTTGAAGTAGGCAGGACAGACATGGACTGGGAAAGGGGTGTTCTCTGCAAATTTGACTTGGAAAACAAGGTCTTGATCTTTGACTTCTTCTTCTTGTCTTTCGAAGACTCATCATCACTGTCAACTGAGGGTGTCGTGCTGGGGACAATAGCTGAAGCTGTGTCTGATGCATTATCCTTATTCTTCCCCTTGATCTTGTCCTTCAGCTTCCCAAGTGGATTCCGAGATTTGTCTTTCATGGAAAGGTCAAACATGCTAGCAGTCATGTTGTTTCTCATAAACTGGATGTCAACCTCAATTTCTCCTCGCTCTTTATCCTTCTTTCCTGGTTTGGATTTCAAGGTATACCACCTGCAGGGAGGAAGGTTGAGTGGTCACTACTGAATTAAAGAGCCTAAAACAATATTCACAATTCCCATTAAATGGTCTCTCCACAATGCTACTACGAACCTTTTATGGGGAACAAAAACAGAACATACATTTTATCTTCAGAAGAACAACTACTGGGCAAAGATAGGCTCAGATTCTGTGCCTAGTGCATAACCACCTAACAAGTCAACAAAGAACTATTTCTAAAAATAAAAATAAAATTCCATTAAAATATTTCCTATGATGGGTATCTTCCTTCAATAGACTAAGAAATACAAAGATAATACACAAAACTGATAAGAAGATAAAGTGTAAATTTACAAGGAAATTGCAGAGAAAATTAGCAGTCTATAGAACAGTACATTCCAAAGAAAAATGGAAAATATGACAGTAAAGCATGTTTTTTAAATAGTGAAGTAAGCCAGCCACAAAATGACAAATATTATGCTTTCGTTTATATGCAGTCCCTAGAGTAGTCAGATTCATAGAGACAGAAAATAGAATGGTGGTTGCCAGGGACTAGGTGAGGGAGTGGCCTGGGAGTTAGTGCTTAGTGGGTACAGAATTTCAGTTGAGGAAAATAAAAAAGTTTCAGAGATGGATGGTGGTGATGGCTACACAATGCTGTGAATGTACTCAGTGCCACAAAACTGTACACTTAAAAATAGTTTAAAAGGTACATCTTGTTATGTATATTTTGCCACAATTTTTAAAAATGAGAAAATAAAAGAGGTATTCCTCCCTAGCTTAATAATCAAAAAAGGGAACACTTCATACACTGTTCAAGTATTTCACATGAGCATTTGCAAACTACTACAAGATATGGCAAATGATATATCAGTCCAACGCTATTGAAAGACAAACTTCAGAGAAAGGAAATCTGCCCTTGACATTTACCATTTGTTGTATAGCAAGAATGTCAGTCTGATTCGTAGCATGACCAGACCAGGACAAACAACTCCAAACACCTGGTATATTAACAGCCATCCCCAGGGTCACCCTCACCAACTGAAAGCCCACGTTGTGAAGTTCTTTGTAGTGACCTACTTCAGAGAGGAGGGCGTGGGCATTAAGGAAATGATGGTTTCACCCAAGTAAGCACAATTTCCTCTTTCATGTTCAGCCTATCTTGTTCACAGGGCAGATCACTGCCCACACTATCTTAGCTCATTCTGCACTCCAAGGAGAAGGAGCAGAGGAAAACAGAAACCCAGCATCTACATGGCACCTTCGACAGTGTTGAATCTATAACTCTTGGAAACAAACCTGTTTAAGTCTCACAAGAATGACACAAAGTGGATATTATACTCATTTTACAGAAAAAGAAATTGAGGCTCACAAGTTAGGTCATTGGTACAGAATCTTGTAACTGTTAAGGGGTGTTGTCAGGATTCAAAATCAGCTCTGCATTTCTGCAAAGCTCCAATTCGTTCTTTCATACCAAGATTCCTACACTTCACACTCTCTCCTAACTTATCTTCATTTGCCATGTTTTGCAGCACACAGAAAGAAGGGCTCAAATTTTAATTCTTTGTGAGGAACTTTTAAGCTTCTAATTCAAATGTCCTAAGGTAAAAGAAGGGGGAAACCCCGCCACAGCTTGCCAACCATAAATCGTAAGATTACATAAATTCCAGTATACAAGTCAGCAAGAATTTAGACTGGATTAACAAAATACAGCCAAGATCAGAGAAAAATGTCAGCTACAGTTTTGGACCTTTAGGAGAACTCGTCTGGTTTTTAAATCCACGACCCACAGCTAGAGGCAGACTGAGAAATGCAAGGTCTTCACAGATAACGTCACCCGTCAGACTAGTGTCTTCTCAATACATATTCCAGATCCACGCCTGAAATAGTTTGCATATTTGTCACTTAGAGGTAGAAAGGATTATTTGAATTTTTCTCTTCAGACAATCATGTGTTGAATCGTAGCCTTGGTGATTAAGGTAGGTTAGCTATTGCAAATACCAATTGAAAAGGGGAAGTGCTGAAGTCGAAATGAGGCTCAGATGACCAGGCTGGAAGTAAAGCCTTCACCTCTCCACCCGTGGAGGGGAGCCCAGAACATGTTCCCCAGCTCCAACAGCTCTTCTGTTCGCCTTCCCAGGGGATGCAAAGACCTTTAAAGAATACCTCTTCATAGTTCCTGGGACTAGGCCTGCCTTTCCAAAAGCATCCGAAGTCTGTTTATTTCGAGCAATGCTACAAGCAACTCTAGAATCCTCCCTAAGGGCCTATTATTACATGATGTGCAGGTTTAATCTCTGGGCACAAAAAGTGGGATTTGTTTTGGAAACTTCCAACATCACTAGGAGGTATGGCTACTTCACCAATTGCCACTTATTTTCCTAAGCAAACCTAAAGCCAAACACCAGGTAGCCAAGAATAGTCACAGGGCTATTTAAGGAGGGCAAAATCAGACTGAATCAGGGACAGGTAAGCATCTATGCAGAAGTTCAGGTTTTTTAAAAACCTGCACACAACTTACTAAAGCTGGAAAGGAAGACAGGGATTTTTTGTCTATTAATATTTTCTTTACCATTAAATTCAATGACAGCTTCAGCAGGAGCTAAAGTAAGAGAGAAAGAGAGAAAGTCATGAACTGTAAATGTCTTATACCTAGACATCCCAGAGCCGAACACATTTGTGGGTTTTAACATTTAAGCATCAATTCAATTTTTTAAGTGTTTCTGTCCATTTTGGCACCTCCCGGATATAGTTCATAAGTAATGAAGTCCAGGCATGGTCACAGAGCACATGCTGGCAGCTTGGGTGTGTTCAAACCAGAAAGTGTGAATTATCTCAGAAGTCAGGGCTGGGTCGATTTTCCTAGTCCAAAGGGCAGAGTACAGAGAGAAAGCCATAATCCCAATACAGTAAATGAATTTTTAAGCACATATTCTGAAAAAAACCTGCAACCTATCAAAAAAAAAAAAAGGTCAAATAATCAAGTTTTACTTATAATGAAAATTCAGGTCTTCAAAATTCTCTGAAAACAGAAAGTGACAAGAAACGTATAAATTGTATCTTAAATAATAACAGACACAGATAAAAATTCAAATCACCCCAAATGGTCCGGAAAGAAAACTTCAGTCTTTTGCCCCTCCATGCCTCTCAGTAGAAGGATGATCTGGTATATACAAACAAAAATGTACATTACCTAAAGAGGCTGCCCTACTGTTTGGGGGTGCCCTTTTTCTTTTTCTTTTCGCTTGTTTTATGAGGGTCTTTTTTTTGTCAAACATAAGGCAATAACTAAAAATAAAGAAAGTCATTTAAGTTTTCTACATTTCCAAGAAAGCTGTCTTCTTAAGAGCAGTAAGGAATGGGCCTCCCTGGTGCTACAAGAGGTTAAGTCTCAACACTATGAAACTATCCATAGCCACTGCAGCATGAGTTCGTTCCCTGGCCAGGGAGCTAACCCACATGGCACAGCACACCTCTCCTATCTGGATCACTGCTCCCCTCAGCAGTGTATTTCAGTAGATCTATCTGTCCTGCTCCCCACTCTGTCTGGTGAATCTTCTTACCATCCCCAACACCTCTTGCCTATACCCTAGTTCTTGTATGTATAAATAAATAAATTTTATTTAAAAAAAAAAAAAGAGAACAGTAAGGAATGTAGAAGAGAATGACAGAGGTAGAGGAAGGACAACAGGCAGGATGTAGGACCCAGGCTCCCTGGGCTAAGGAGCCAGGACCTGGATCCACAGTGTCAAATCTCCTGGGTTAAATTTCCTGGGCTTTTAAGTGGTCAATTTGAGAGCAGCCAAAACCAGCCAGCCATGCCCAGTTCTCAGGACCAGTTTGCCTCAGAAATGCACTGTTGTTCAAATACAAGGAAAGCTGATCCCTGAGGCCCTTCCATCGGAATGTGGCAGGGTGAGGGCCCCATGGCTCCTGCTCTTGGGAAATGAGAATTCTCACAGGGCATCCCTGCAGACACTGGGGCTCATACTTGTAAAGGGCTGATTGGTATGGCTCAAATATAACCTTCCTACAGCTGAAACAAACATGTTTTTCCTTTAAAACATTCCAGAGAACAGACATGTACAGGGAAGTGACGACTCCAAAGGGTCAACATTTTTTTTGAGAAAAGTTCAAACATTTTTACATACAAGGTACTGACTGGATATGTAGAGGTCACATCCTGCCCTAAAGTTTACTCTCTGGTGGGACAGAGCGGACTGACAAAACACCACCAAGCGCTTGTGACAATTGCTGCCTTTTCTTTCTAACTTTGAAGCATGAGAACATAATTCAACATGAAAAGAAACTCCTAGAAAGTATACAGTTTCAGCACAAAGAAGGACTCACATACAGATGAGGTTCTCAACTCCTTTAAACCCCAAGAGACTATAAATAAAGAACAATCTTCATTTCACATGGACCCAACGAAATGAGTGAATGCTGCCTCCTCATATTAAACACAGGAGGCTCCTGGGAAGGCAAAGCAAAGGAAGACCATTGGGCCTGCATGTTGCTTCATCATTTCAATGTGTGTTCATCTCAAGGGGCCCCTTGTCTGTGGGCCTGGTGTGGACTGGTCAGGGTACATTGCCTGTATTTCCCTTCCATGCAAAATCTCAACCATGACTTGTAACATGAGTCACCGCCACAGTAACCAAGCATGGGTGACACAGGGGATTATGGTCTCAGGGGAGGAAAGAAGCAGGAAGCAAAGAATAGAGCCCAACGTCATATTTGAGAAGGACTTCGAACTTCCTTAGATGAAGAAATTTTAAAAAGCAGTTCCTTATCGTCCCCAGAGGAGGGGTAAAAAGGTTGAAAATTAAGTGGGGTTAGGAGTTGAGAACATCTGAAAGGGTTCTGAAGAGAAGTGATTCTATAAGTAAAATGTCAGCTTCTTTTGGTAGCCTAGAAACCACGCATAACAAACAGGGACAAAATGTTTATGACCTATAAAACATTTGTGGGGTGCTAAGTGGTTCAACAAGTTTTGTTACTGACCAAAGTAGTTGGTCATCATTATCTAGCTCTGAATACAGAATTACCAATCAGTCAACCTGGCTTGCCTAAGTGCACCTGCCCCTCTGCCCACTGTCAACTACTTGGAAGAACCCCTGGTGCATCATGAGAGCTGTAAACAGCTCATTTTTTTATTCCAAATCCCTGAAACAGCCCTTGTAGCAGCACTGAAAGGTTACCCGCCATCAAGCTCAACCTAAAAGCTGGTAAATGACATAGTAAAGGACAGAGAACAGGAAAAAAGGTGGATGAAATGCTTTTCTACATGGATTCGCTCTATAGAAATTCACTTAGAAAGTAATCAAAAAAAAAATACAGAAAACAGTTCTGTTATTTTTTAACAAATGACTCACTTGTGGTTAATCTCACCTTATTATTTTATATCTTTTCTTGAAGTCTTTTTCCTGTACAATTTAACAGTTACTAGCTGAGAGACAAGTTCACATAATCTCTCCTTGGCTTAGCCTCCTCCTCTGAAACAGGGTTAAAAGCACCCATTTTATAAGTATGTTATTAGATCAGATGGCTTAATAAATGTCAAGTGCTTAGAACAGTGCCTAGTGCTTAATAGGCACTCAATAAGTGCTAGCTATAGTTATTACCTAGTTGTAACCAGACAGCACATGCAATTTTATCTGTGATGTGTTATACATTATTGCCTCGTAGTCTTCATACCCATCATTTTTAAAGGTTCTGTGATACTCTGTGGAGTGTATATGTACCATAGTTTACCCGTCTTTCTGATGGTTCCCAAAAGATGGTAACAGTTCTGGTCAACTTTATTCCTAGGTACCCAAAAGTATCCATGAAATACAAATAACAGGGACTTGCATTTTAAGGAGCAGGAAAGACTCAATTACAAAATTCATTTGCATTATGCAATTTTCAAAACTAAAAAGTATCTTTTCTATAACTTATTGAGAGCTTTAATGGTCCTCAGAACTCTTCAGGGTTTTGATGCAGGCAAGAGAGACCAGAAGCAGAGGGCCTCCAAGATGTTTTGGAGACGTGTCCAGACGGCATAATTGACTGGTGTATAAGGATCCAGACATGTTTTCTAAGTTGAAAGCAATGCTAGACTCCTTGTAGACAAAGACTAAAGGAAAGAGCAAGCATTGGTATTTTATGATTCTCTAAGAATTAGAAAAACCAGTGCATTTTTAAACATGTAAGGTTACCACTCCTGCAATCATACTTACCATTTTTTTAAAAGATTTATTTATGCATACAAGAACTGGGGTACAGACCAGAGGTGCGGGGGTGAGAGGATTCACCAGAGACAGAGTGGGGAACAGAACAGGCAGACTGACTAAAATAACTGCTGAGGGGAGCAGCAGGTGAGACAGAAGAGGTCTGCTGTGCCGTGTGGGTCACCTCCCTGGCTGGGGATGGATCTCGTGGTGCAGTACCTGTCAATTGCTTCATAGTGCTGATGCTTAACCTCTTGTGCCACCATGGGAGGCCCACTTACTATTTTTTTTTAACTTGGCTGTAGCCCAAAAAGCCACAAATGTTAATATTCTACCATCAGATCAGGCATCTCACCTCTTACCCGAGTGTCAAAGCCAAAGATGTAGTCTACTTGGTCTGCCAAAGACCAGCCTTGTGGCAACTGTGGGGCCTTTACCATTCACACAAACAGACTTTCAAGAGAGAAATGAATATGCAATGAATTGGCTTGTTCAGGACAAAGGAAAAACAAACAAACAGCCTCAGCATGACATATATCAAAGAATGGTGACCTGAATAGAATAGTGCATTCTCTACCCCACAAACAGACTGGCGCACTCCTTTCTAGGAGAGCTCCTGGCAATGAAGTGGAATAGCTATGATTTCTCTTAAAATCAAGGCAAGTCCAAGGGGGGAGGAGGAAAAAAAAAAACAAAAACCCATACCAACAGCATTAAACAGCAAATGATTAATATGAGAAGTTCCATTTTGTGTGTCACAGTTTACTAAATGAGAAAGGAAAACCCCAAAAGAATTGGTGCTGTGGGAGGTGACAGACTTGAAAAATCCTGAGACCCAGACTGCCACTGGTGCTCTTCACATCAGACACCTATTCTTTATGATGACAAGAGGCCTTGACCGGCTAAGTTTTCTGGAAGCCTTAATTGTTCTAGCTCAGTTAGATATGGCCTTTCTAATAAAAGGGTATTTAACAGTGAAGTGTGCAACAGCCACACCTCAGAAATATTTCTCTGGGATTTCTTATAAATGCCTCCCTTCCATGCCATTCAGAGACCGGCATTCAGGAAAAGACACGTAATTACCACTCTTTTTTTCTCTCCACAAGCACATTCCTGAATGTATCCTTCAGGGACACCCTGGAGACTAAAGCCCTTGATTTTTCTCTAAAAGATTATCTACAGGCCTCTCCCTGAAGGAAAGGAATTTCTCACTCATTAGTGGCTAAGAGCAACTCATTTACCAAAGACATCTATAGCCACCAAGTTGCAGAGGGTAACCTGCTTCTTCCAAAAGGAAAGTGTCCAGAAAGGGAACTGGCAAGCAAGTCATGTCCACAACTGGGAACCTGAAAGAAGCAGGGCTTTGACCTGGGTAAATATAAGATTAAGCAGTCCTCCCAGCGGACAAGGCAAATGCTGCCTGCCCTGTGCCTACAGGAACCACACCAACCCACTCATCCACCTTGATGACCTTTATGAGCCCTTGTGTTGGGTCAAACAGCCACAGAGCAAAGAACAAGTTCCCAGCAGTCTCTGCTTAAAGGGCAGCATCTCATGCATAGCTGGCAAAAGTCAGTTTCTTCCTGGACCAGCTGTGCATGAGATGCCACCCAGGACCACTTAAGGGGACCACAACCCACTCACTAACTTCTTTCCAAAATCACTGTTCTTGGCAACAGACAAATTTCTTTAAAAACCACTATTAGGGGCCTCCCCTGGTGGTGCAGAAGTTGAGCGCTGGGCTGCGAGACTGCCCACAGCCTCTGCAGCGCAGGTTTGTTCCCTGGCACCGGCGAGGGTCCCACCAAAAAAAAAAAAAAAAGCCAATATTAGGATCCGGTATTGATTTTGTTGGAATTCAAAGGCCCTAAGGCTTAGAGCTCTACACCAGACCCAGAACCAAAGGCTAAGCAGAGAACTGCTCTGAGATGAAGATAAAGCCTAAAATGACCTCCTGTCACTTTCTCCACTTGGCCTAGGGCTTCTTAATCATTCTGGAGCTAAGCCAGAGCTGGCATTCTCTCTAAAAGAACAGGGTGAGAAGCACAATCTTCCAGGACACATGGCAATTAAAACTGTAGTATTTTAATGGAGATCTAAGATTATTGTTAAGTGGAAGAAGAGTTAGTGATGTCAGCAAATATATGGTAAAGTCAATGACATTTTGGTAAGCGTGTGTACTGGTTTTAATGTAACTGTGATGTTTTTCCAATAATAACTACAACCAAATGTTATGTCGGATATTATTTATAAAAACTCCTCTAATGGTAGTTAAACACAATGGAAGTCTTTATAACCAAAGGGAAGCTTAAGCACAGTGAAAAAGCATAAGACTTTCCTACTCTTACCTTTCCTAAAGTGAAAAACATAAAAGTGGTTGACCTACTTGTCTCCAGAGTTTCATTTTTCTCTGAGTTCATTTTTTTCTCATGTGATATATACCTTTTGTGATATATACTGTTCTTAGCCCTGTCTTGCTTGAAGCAGAGACTTTATCAGCTTTTAGTGCCTACACAACTACACTAGTACAAACCAGAGTTGGTCTGTAGGAATGCTGTAACTGCCTTAAGATATACATATACACATCCTGGTTTCAATGGTGTTTTACTAATTTGCTTCAACAGAAAATTCCACTCACAGGTGTCTCTTTGCAATGGTGTGACCTCACTCCAATATCACAGTGACTGTTGGGGAAAGAAGGCAGCAGCCACTTCCTGGTACATTTGCAAGAGCAAGCACTCTTTGTATTACTTGTTCATTCTTATCACTTCCTCTCACATCCAATCGATCACAAGTCGGGCCAACCGAACCCTCAACATATTTCTCAAATCCACACGCTGTTACAGGGCAACCCCGATATAAAATGGGTTGCCTGACTGTGGGTCCTCACCCACGCACTTAAAGGGGACTTAAACTGCAGGCACACATAAAAGGTTAATCAAAGGTTTATTTGCAAGGAAAGGGAAAATGAGGAAATGAACAAGAGGGAAATAAATTCCTGTATGGAGTTTGCTCAGGACATCCATTCCCCCTAACACCACCTCTGTCCATCTCCATGGCCATCACCCTAAGTTCAAGCCACCATTGTTGGTTGCCTAGATTACTGCAAAAGCTTACCATTTTCTCTGTCTGATTTCAGCCTCAGCCTGTTTCAAATGCATTCTACGCCCAACAGCCACAGCGATTTTTGAAAAACTGGATCACACCACCCCTCTGTTTTTCACATCCAGAGGCTGCTTCCCATTGCTCTTAAATAAAGCCCTGCCTTCCTCTTCAGCACAATCTATACAACATGTGCCGGGATGTATCTGCCTCTGGGCAATTGTACAGGGTCCTCTCCTCTCCAGCCCCTTCCTCTTCTCTTCACTAGAAAAATTCCTCCCTAATTCTTCAGGTCTAAGCCTCAGACAAGCTATTTGCAATTCCCTTTAAATTATGTCCTTCCTGCTCTCTTCTCTTCTGATACCCTTTCTCTTCCTCCACAGTATTCACAATACATTATTATTTATGCATGTGTTCATTTGTTTAATATCTCTGTCTCCCCCCACAAAGCTCTGAGCTTCCTGAAAGCAGGTTACCATGTCTATTTTGGTCACCACTGTTTATACTGTATACCTACAGCCCAGCACATAGTAGGTAGTAAAAAAATACTTATTCAAAGTATGTTTGAACTTTAAAGACAAGGGGGGCATCATTAGCTGAATGTCTTAAAATGAAATCATAATCAAATTAATACCATGAATAAACATGAGGGAACATCTCTTACCACCCTAACGAACAATGACTTTGAAGTGCTCTCCCCTTCTTAGTCATTTCATTCCAGTGCTTTAAGCAGGTTGGGGTTATTTATCTCAGAACAGACTGAAAACTTGGTCTTTGGGCACAGGGGAAGGAGGGGGGTTTGGGTGGATGTAGGACAGGGTAAGAGGTGGGAGGGTTTCCAGTAAGGCTCAATGCTTTCTTTAAGGGGATTCCCAAGAAAGAAAAATAGCTAGTAGCAAAAATTTCTGCTGAAATTTTTCAATCTATTACAGAAAACCTAAATGTGGTTAGGAAGCCAAAAGGAATAAGCATGAACACTGATTGGTCATAATTTGTGAATTATAGATTTCTATGGTCATCTAAGTCATTTCTCTAAACCCAACTCTTTCAGGAAAACAATCATTTAGACTTTACTTCTTTCTAATAATTCAGTTTGCCATTGGCAACTGATTATGGCATCTTAAGACACTTGTAGTTCTCTAAAATATCTCATATTTATTGTCATCCTGATCCTTTTGTATGCAACCAAATTCCTTCTCGAATCTTCAGGGGGAGCTAAGAAAATGACTCTTCATCACTCACACTCTCTTCCTATCTGGAAGACTATGACAGTATTAAGTTTCAAGATATTTAGTTACACCCTGGTCACGAACCTGAATGTATATTTATTATAATCTGTCCTGACAAGTTTATTTCCCTCAATTGTACTGTTCTTTGTATACTAAAAAGGTATTTTTAAATCAATCCATGTTCCTAAACTATATGAGACTAGAGGACTGAGCAGAGAATCCTCCAAGTTGATCACTTGATTCTGCCTCTCAGATTTTCATGTTTGTTTTATGATGAGGACCCAGGTGTTTAACAGGTAAGTGTAAGGCAAAATCAATTCACTTCAATTTCTTTTCTTTTTTTAAGTTTTTTTTTTTTTTTTTTCAAAGATTTACTTCTTTATTTATACAAGCACTGGGTACAGTCAGAAGTGCGGGAGGGTGAGAGAATTCACCAGAGCCAGAGCGGGGAGCAGAACAGGCAGACTGACGAAACACACTGCTGAGGGGAGCAGCGGGCGTGGCAGGAGAGGTCTGTTGGGCCATGTGGGACCCTCGCAGGTGGCCGGGGATCGAACTGGCGCTGCAGAGGCTGCGGGCAGCTTCACAGCCCAGCGCTCAACCGCTGCGCCACCAGAGAGGCCCTCACTTCAATTTCTTAACTGAAGGGGACACAAATTCTTTCCTATAAATATATCCTATCAATATGTTAGCCTCTGTTTGGTGTTTAAAGTTGTGTGTCACATACTAAATATGAGATCCACAAAATCTGAGTCTTAAGCATAGGCTCTTGACTCCAAAAATAATAGATGGGGGCTTATCAAGAGAACGAATGGAAATATTAACACAGTTAGCTATTAACACTTTGGCTTCAGGACTCATGACAAAAGTCAGCCTCCATAGCAGCAACTCTTTGCTGTTGATTAACATATATGCACACACATATATGCACTCACACACACACACACAGACCTATAGGCCAAGATTTGAACTTTTGTTTTGCTTCCGGTTTTTAACTTCTAAATAAGAGTTAAACCGTTAATAACTAGTTCAAATGATTTCCCTGACTGAACCAGTTTCTTTCAGTTTAACTTCCACCTGTGTGGATATCTCATGGTTCCAGTTATCTTGAGCACTCAAATGATCAGACAGGCTTAGTTTAAGTGGGTTCTCTGAGACATTGGAAAGTCCCAGGAAATAGTAGATGGAAAATATGCAATTTCCCTTACCTGCTAGAGGAGCAAAGAAGCCTTCCTTTGCAGTTATTAAAAAAAAAAAAAAAATCAGCTAAGCACTATTTTTTCTACAAGTTGACACTGTGACTAAATGGTAATCAGCTCATATAGCAGACAGGAGTAGGCATCTGGGTTTAGGATTACATTAGAGAGGATAACAAAAATAAAGATACAGAGGCTGAACCCTTCCTGGAAAAGAGAATTTAAGGACAGTTTTTCATTCTTCACAAAACATTAACAGAAACTTTTGAGTCCATACACAGGCTCCATAATGCAGGAACCCAGAAACATCTTACAAATATCAATTAAGTCCGACAACAAGCTCCACCTACAAATAGGGAAACTTGGGTGTTTAGAAACTAAGCAGACTGAAGCCTAACAATGAGTCAGGACCCAAGTGAGAAGTAGGCCCAGGAATCTGTAATCCCCATCTCTGGCAGGGAGATACCATCTATCTTTCAAGGGAATAAAAGTTCACATAAAAAAAGGATGGCAGAGCCAGAAGTTAGCATCCACACATCCTGGGATGAGACAAGACAAAGGACTTAGCTAGCTGCTCCACTGGAGCTGGAAAAGAAGCCATCCAGGTCCCAAATGTCATTTAATCAGATAGAAAATTAGCATTGCTTCAGTTCATCCTTAGCAAAGACACTGCTCACCTTATGGTTTGTAAATTGATGCCATGAGACACTCCATCCAGCCTCACCTCAAGGCTCTCTATTTTTATCTGATTTGAGCTCAGAAATACCCATTCATCTTTGGCCAGATAAGAGAATAAGGTGTTATATTTTCAAGCATGCATACGAAACTGGACCCACCCCACAGAAAAAGGAGTCTGGTAACTTCAAACCCTCTGGCTTTTCCTGTCTCCTTCACTAGGTAAAGTTACAATACTGTTTATATCTAAAACACACAAAGTGAATTGGTATGCTTCACAAACTCTAGGAGCTAGGTGGTAACAGGATGGGTTTGCATATTTAAGGTCCAGCAAAATAACTAATTAAGTTAAGTGAAGCTAGCTTTTAGTATACTAGATTAGTATAATCCAATGTTCTAGTTCCAAACACCTGTGAAAGAAAACCAATAAATCAGTAACACTTTGCAGAGAACTGTCCTTTGCCCAATTTGCCCTGCAGGACTGAGATGCCCTGACACAGAAATCTTGACTGGGGAGCTACATACAGGTGAGCAGCCATCCATCCAGGAGCAGAAATGGAGAGAAACTAACAAACTGTCTCTTTCCCAATTGGACTTATCCAAGGGCAGGCCCTGGTTCCAGCCATCAATGGGAAATCCTTACTAATTAGGGACCCAGAGCAAAAAGGGTTAACATTTTTTTCAGTCTGAAAGTTAAGACCAAACTGTTCAGACATTCTTTGGGGAGGAGGGGCAAATTCTGTCACCAACCCCTTTGTCGTTTTGAAGTGGAGGTGAGGGCTAGCCTTCACCTCCAAGCCTGCATTCCCAAGCCAGCCACCTCCACCCACCCCTCATTTTAATGCCTCTTTTTGGCCCCTGGGTGAGCCTCTAGCGCCAAGGAGTTGCCTGGATTTTACAACCCCAGTTACTGCTCCCTGGCCCAGTAATTCTCAGTTTAAGGAAACATCCAGAAAGTTTCCACATACGCTAAGCCTTGTATCATGCATGCACACTACCTACACAAACAAGACAAATTCGCCAGCCCACATATATTTTCAATTCATCAAAAATTCATTAAGTGCTTACTAATAATGTTCCATGCTCTGAGCACGTCCAGCAGATTCAAAATCACCCCAGGACCTCCCCTGCTTTCAAAGAGACCACAAACTGGGAGAGTTGGGGCGCAATGGTCGAAGAAGTTGAAGCTAGGTGCGAATACTATTCATGCGGGAGGGGATCCCACTCGGAAGTCCTCCCTCGGCCAGTCCCCTGTCCCCCCACCCTCCCACGCCCCCTCCGGGGCACATCACCAACTTGACAGCTGCGCTCCTTCTGAAAGGATCTCGGTGCCCAGGTTACAAGTTCTATCCGCACTGCCCCACCGCCCTGGCCCACACTCACTGGGTCTTTCTGCGGCCCTGGTCCCGGTGCAGGTCCCTCAGGTCCACCTCGGCACGGCCCAGGAACTTGTCCAGGCCGAGCAGAGCGCGGTGCAGCACGGTGAGCTGCAGGGTGGCGGCAGCCGCGGGTGCGGCCCCGGCGGACAGCAGCGGCGGCAGCTCGAATGTGGCCTCCTCGCGCCACACCGGCGCGCCCAGGCTGCGCTCCGACACCGAGGTGGCGTACTTCTCCTTGCCCACCTGGATCACCGCGTACGCGTCGCTCGTGCCCCCGGGGCCCTTGGCCCGCAGGCCCCGCGCCTGCAGCACCGTCACCTGTACGTGCGTTGGGGACCACACGGCCCCCGGGCCCCGGCCCGCCGAGGCCGCCAGCGACATGGTGACGGCGCTGCGGTCAGCTCTCAAAGCAGCAGGAGATCGCCACGACCCACGGCCTCTACGGCCCGCCCCGACGCCCGGGCCACTTTAAGGCTTCCGGCCACGCCCCCTCCGGGGCCCGCCCCTCCCGACCCGGCCACGCCCCTCCCGACCCGGCCACGCCCCTCGAGGGCCTCCCGGCCCCTCCACCTGCCGGCTCCCGCCCGGCTCTACCTCCAGCGCGGGGCGTGGCTCCCCGGCGCCGGGGGCGGGGCTGCGGCGGCCCGGCCGGGCCTGGAGGACGTGTGGGCGGGGCGTGGGGGGTGAGGGACTAGGAGAAGTCGGGTCTGAGTGGCGATGGGCGAGGGATAGGGTCTCCGATGCCGCGGGTCGCACTGTCCAACCGGAACTGACCGCTGCACTGACTCATTTCCAGTCTAGCATCGCCGACTGGCAGGGGTGTCACCTCGTGCAGGTTACGTAACATCTTTTGGTCTCAGTTTCTTCATCTGTGAAATGTGATAACAATCATCTCATGGAATTGCTATTAAAAAAAATAATAATAATAATGTAGGCTGCCACGTGGTGAGAACGCAATAAACGTAGTTATTAGAGCATAATGAGTATGAACATGATCCCAAAGTCACTGCTGCTTCTTTAGACTGTCAGACTGTGTAGGAAGGAGGTTCTGGGATGGTGCCAGGTAGGTGAGGAAGGAGGAGGGTCAAGTGACCTGAAAAGGGGAAGGTGAGGGGGGGGGAGTGACCTATTGGCCCTACCCTCACCAAATAAGGTGAGGTGAAGGGGAAGAAAGGAGGAACTGAAAATAGGATTGCCAAACCAGACATCAGCAGCAGAGGACACCCCCACATACACCCCCAGTTCCACATTTCTCTCTGGATGGAAACTCTTCAGTCTCCATCAACTCCTCATCTCTGGTGAAGAGACAGCCTGTCACTTCCTTGTTCCAGATATCCATTAGATTAGCATTTTCCTTCATTTCCCAATATCCTTCTTTAAAGACTCAACAATTGATCATCAGATTGGAAAGGGTCACTTTGAAGGTTTTTAGGTTTTACAGTTAAGGACAGGCCCAGAGCAGAGACGTGTTTTGTTCAAGATCCCATAACCTCTAGCCAGGACTAGAAACCAGGTCTTCCAGCTCCCATCCAATGTTCTTACTTCATCCCTTGGATCGCTATGAATTTCCCGCCTGGCCTCCACCCTCCACCCAACACTGCACATTGAACTGCTCTAAATCCTACAATATTGACTCACAGCCAACTGCATTAAGCTCAGGCTTAAAAGATTTCATTCCTATTTTGGCCCCACCCTAACTCATTCTCCTCTATCTCCTGAGCAGACTGTAGCCCAGATAATTTTCCCACCCCCAGGCCTTTCCTGACTTGGTTGTCCCCTCCCAGCCTCTGGGCCTGCCCATGTCCTTCCCACTGCAAGGCTTCATTCAGATTTCTCCAAAGCTTGTTTTCCCACATCCCTTTTCAGGGCAGGAACCAGGTGGTAACCTATGTAACTTGTTTTCTCCACAGTCCCAAGCAATAATCTGGGTACACAGGAGGTTCTTAGGAAGTGTATGGAATTGAAGAGTTTGCAGCTATTTCAGCCAACCATGACTACATAATGTTTCCTACAGTGTGGGAAAGGTTTGTTTTGTATGTTGTAAATATTTAACAGTGATGGGAAGAGGAAAGGAAAAGAGGTTCTTTTTCCCTTCTTCATGATCTGTTAACCCCAGAGCTCTGTTCATCACCACAAATATTTACTTAGTATTTACTGTGCCCCACATATTCTAGGTGCTACTATGGGTCCAACAATAAAACCTCATTCCAAGGTACACCATGACAAACGCTATGAAACAAGTCCTCTATTGGGTCTCCCCTGGTGGCGCAGGTGGTTGAGGGCAGCACTGTGAAGCTGTCTGCAGCCTCTGCAGTGCTGGTTCGATCATGGCCTGCCAACGAGAATCCCACATGGTGCAGCAACGAGAATCGCCTGCTGCTCCCCTCAGCAGTATATTTCAGTCAGTCTGCCTGTTCTGTTCCCCGCCCTGTCTCTGGTGACTCCTCTCACCGTCCTGCACATCTGGCCTGTACTCCGATTCTTGTATGCATGAATAAATAAATCTTAAAAAAATAAAAAGAAGTTCTGTATTTTTTTTTTATGAGGCTTTTTTTTTTTTTTATTTGTTTGTTTGTACATGCACTGGGTACAGTCAGAAGCGCGGGAGGGTGAGAGAATTCACCAGAGCCAGAGCGGGGAGCAGAGCAGGCAGAAGGACCAAAGTACACTGCTGAGGGGAGCAGCAGGCGGCAGGGGAGGTCTGCGCGCCATGTGGGACCCTCCTCAAGTGGCCGGGGAGCAGCCGGGGATTGAACTGGCGCCACAGAGGCCGCGGGCAGCTTCGCAACCCAGCGCTCAACCGCTGCGCCACCGGGGAGGCCCCAAGAAGTCCTGTATTAATAAAATATTTGGTTGTTTTGAGGAGAGAAATTTTTCTAAGCGAGGGGTGGGGTTAGGGAGTATTATGAAAGAAGAACTGTGAGCTGGCCTTAAAGAATCTGTGAGATTTGAGGGGCAATGAAGTGGTCAGAAGGAAAGAGCATTTCAAGAGGAGAGAACAGAGCAGCTAAAGAAAGTGTGTGGAGATCAGAGAGTTCATAGCATCTTTAGGGGTTATGAATATTCCATTGGGGTTGGCATATGGGATAGTTTAAGAGGGTACTGGGTTTGGATGGTGGAGGTGAGACAGTCAAGGTTGGCAGGCCCAGATCATGCACATCTGGCTAACAGTAGACTAAGGAGTTTTCACCAATGTTGGTCCAGGGTAAGAAGGCCTTTGGAGGATTTTGAGCAGTGATGTGATCAGGTACACTTTTTAAGGCAGGTGTGAACAGAAGTAGCCCAGCAGCCAGGTCACAGCCAGATTCCTTCATGTAATGCAAGTGCTGCTTTGCAGACTGTCTGCCTTCTGTTCTGTTCTACCCCACTCATTAGCCATTCTTGGTGTCTATCCTAGGTTGGGACTGAATTACATAAGTCATATAATTCCCTCTTGGTTTCTTTACTTTCCACTGCTCCAATCCGTCCCAGCTGAACAAAGTCAGAGATCTGGTGTCAAAACTGACTCTGGAAGTAAAGATTTTTAGTTCTGGGACCTTCCTGGTGGCACAAGGGGTTAAGACACAACCTATGAAGCTATCCACAGCCACTGTAGCACAGGTTCGATTCCTGGCCAGGGAGCTACCCACATGGCTCAGCAGACCTCTCCTGTCTCGCCTGCTGCTCCCCTCAGCAGTGTATTTCAGTCAGTCTGCCTGTTCTGTTCCCCACTCTGTCTCTGGTGAATCCTCTCACCCCCCCCCCACACACACACCTCTGGCCTGTACCCCAGTTCTTGTATGCATAAATAAATAATATTTTTTTAAAAAAAGATTTTTAGTTCTGGTTCTATACACACACACACACACACATACACACACACACAGAATGAAACCTAGTTGGATTGTCTCATAGGCTGAGTATGACACAGAGTATCCCTTCTACTCATTGAAAGGATTAGAGGACAGAGAAGGAGGGAGAGCATGACAAGCTAGGAGAAATTATGAGCACCTTGTGACCTCATGTGTTTGGGTTTCTGTCAGACACAAATAGATTCTGTGGTTAAAGCATTGGTGATAGGTTGGGGGAGGGCAAGGCTACCTCAGCTTCCCAGAGAGATCAAGATCAAAATCCTTCTTGTTCAGATACTGGACACTGGCAGGGGCTAACTCAGAGAAGCAGGACTTACTAGAGGCAGGAGTTGGAAATTTATCAGGGAAGACGAGCCAATGCACAGAACATGCTTAGGCTCTGGCTTACTGTCTTGTAGGCACTTGGGTGGTTGTTTTCTCCCCTCCTCCAGCCAGAGCACATTTTCTAACCATCAGAACTCGCAGATTGACCACCTGAGAATAAGTCTGTCTGCTCACAGCTTTACAGATCCACAGTACTGATCCACAGCACTGATCCACAGCACTGGCAGGGAGTGCGCGAGCGCAGTGATGATGACTGGACCAGCCCCACCTGTCAACTGGAGGAATCCACCTGTGCTGCCCCGCCCACGACTCCGGGGCCCCAATGTCTGGGCCACCTGACCCCTGGCAGGTTCTCTGAATTCCAGGAGTGTTTGTAAACACCTCCCACAGGCAGGGTGCGGCCAAATGACTGCTCTTTCCTCTCACCCTGTCACGCCTCTGGTCTGAATGTAAGAGGAAGAGTTTCAGTCGCCCTGAGCACGTGGACAAGGGCCCTGGCAGGTTAGACTGGACAGGTTAGCCACTCTCCTACCTCAAAAAGCAGAACAGACCAGCCCTCATTCCCAGCTGGCTTCCTAGGCCTTGGCCTAGACCTGGGCCTCTCCACTGGCAGAGCCCAGTGTTCAGTTAATATGGTTGCAGATTTGCTTTTTGACTCAGCTGGGAAGAATTGCCCTCCTGGGATGCTGCGTAGAATCTTGCTAAGGGCGAGGAGGAAGCGGGGTACAGTGAGACTTTCACTGCCCAGCTTATCGCCAATTGCTCTACCGCACAACTCCTCAGCATCTCCCAACTGCAGGAATCTCAGATCATATCATAAATATCATATCTGAGTCTCTGACTTGGCTGCGATGCTATCCCAAGAGAAGAACAGAAAAGGAATAGTAATGGCTGCTTGTCTTTCTCCTTTACTTCAGACTCTGGGGTGTGGTGATAAATGTTCGCACAGTGACTCATTCACTGGGACGCTTGGTAAACAGCCCTCTGGCTTCTCCAGGTCCAGCTGCCTCAGTCTCCTGAAATGTACGTTGATGGAGACTGTGTTGCAGGTGGAGGCTCTAGGAGCAAGGGTCTCCTGCCTCCTGAGGTCAGTGACCCCTGGGAGTTTGACCCTCTGGTAAGGTTCTCTTCCATTGCCCCATGACTGTGAGAGTGTGAAGGTTAAAACTATGGGCCACCTGGACAGAGGATGGTCTCAACAGCCAAATGGCTAACTCCATCCCCTACAATCTTGTTGACAGCATTACTTTACTTAACAAACCATGTGGTAGATAAAGCAAAGGCATTAGCGTTCCAACTTAAGTCCCTTCAGAAAAGGCCCCTAAACCCCACAACAAAAAGGGTTTACCCCTTACCTTCCCACTTTCTGCACAAAGCCTGCCCTTTTGCCTCTACCATTCAGAATTGTGCTTGTTTCCTAGCTTATTTCTTGTACTCTGATTCATCACTTGCTTTATTCACATGTAAGCATTTTAAAGGTAGGGCATGTGGTTATCACCTTTTCTATATCCCCCAATTTCTTGCAAGTAAAGAGCAGTTCATATTAAATAGAAGAGACATACATGACTTTGCAGCATTCAGCATTAGTTCATTCAGCCCCTGCTACCTTGGGCATGATCCTATATAGCCATCTTTTTAAAATACAAGGCTTATTTTTTTCCTGATTGTGAAGGAAACGTGTTCATTGTAGATGCAAGCCATACTTCACCTTTCTGGAATCGGTTTCATGGCATGCAAAAGAAAAGCAGAAGTTTTAAGTGTTTATTCCTCCTTCACTTGTCCCATGGAAACTACCACACCGGGTCTTGTTTTCTTTCTGGCCTCTCCTTATAAGCCATGAGCCTCCACTATCTCAAATGCTAGGATCCCTGGACACAGACCCCACCATAGCAATTGTAGCCCTGAGCAGCCACCATCCCTTTATTCCTCTTCTTTTTTGATGCCACAATACATGGCACAGGATGGGTATGCTGACTTTGGACCCTAAGCAATTATAATGCAGGCCTGGAAACTTAGCAGTGGAACTCAACAATATTTTACCAAGTCCAAGGGGGAGAAACAGAATAAGCTCATTACCTACAGGTCCCCTCTAGGAGTCAGCATCAGGTTCCAACTAGGTTCTCTCCATAGTCCTTCTTACCTGCCCACAGGTCCTCTAATGAATCTGCCCACCTTCCAAAAATCTTACCCTGCCCATTCTGAGGATGCATGGCACCTTTGCAAGTCTGAATCGTTCACCCTAAAGTAGCATTTCCCCCACCCTCCCCCCAACCACCCACACCCCAAGTTTGTGGGATGCAAAGGGAGATCAGTGGCACTAAGGTCTTGTAGAATGGTTGGGAGAACAAATTAAAAAATAACCCATTCCATGGAATGATTGGGTATTCCCATTCAAGTTTTCTTCAAAACTTGAATTAAAAAGTAGATAGATAAGTCCCCTGAGAGATACCACCTTATCCATAATGAGAAAGAAAATGTCATAATCATTCATAACTTTTTAAAAACATATGCATTGAAATCTAAGATATTCAGCAAATAAAAAAGTTTATATAACATAGGGACAGATTCATCAAATAAATTTTATATATCTTTGTAGTGTAGTATAAAAGAAGAAAGATGAAAAGGAAGATGTATATGAACGTCATATGCAGGACAGTACACAAGAACTAGAACAGTAGAAGCACTTGCAGAAATCTCCCTTGAGCCCCTCCCAATCAGTAGGTTCCCTTCTTTCCAAAAGAAACCACTATTCCAACTCCTTAACCCCTGAGGTTACTCTGCTGTTTTTAAACATTATGAAAATGAATCATACATCAGGTCTGACTCCTTTCACTTAGCATTATGTTTATGAGCGTCACCGGTGGTGTTGGTGGAACTGTAATTTGTACGTCTTTATTGTTTTATAGTATTCCATAGTATAAGTACACCATCATTTATTTATTTTTCATTCTACAGTTGTAGACATTTACGTTGCCTCTAGTTTGGGGCTTCTAGTGAGCTGAATGATGACCCCCCTAAACGGTAAGTGCACATCTTAATCCCTGAAATGTGTGAATGCAACTTTGTGTAGAAAAAAAAAGGAGTCTCTGCAGATAGAATTAAGCCAAGGATCGGGCCTCCCCTGGTGGCGCAGCGGTTGAGTGCTGGGCTGTGAGGCTGCCCACAGCGAGGGCAGGGTCCCACAAAAAGAAAAGAATTAAGCCAAGGATCTTGAGATGAGGTGATGTTATCCTGGTGGGCCAGACATTCAATGACTATTGTCCTTTAGAAATTGAGGCAAAAGAAAATTTAAGAAATAAATTTTAAATCAAAAATAACAAATTTCAAACTGAAATTAATATAAAGACACATATTTTTAAAGAAAGAATGAATCAGAGTGAGATCACACAAACAGAAGGGGAGAAAGCCATGAAAAGAAAGAGGTAGACATTGGACATTCATCCACAAACCAAGGAAAGTCCACAGTCACCGGAAGCTAGAAGAAACAAAGACAGAATCTTCTCCAGAGCCTCTTAAAGGAATGTAACCCACATGACACCTTGATTTCAGTCTTACTTCTGGCCTTCAGAATTTACCATAAGAAAATAAATTACTGTTATTTTTTAAAAAAAAAATTTTATTTATTTATGCATACAAGAGCTGGGGTACAGGTCAGAGATATGGAGGGTGAGAGGATTCACCAGAGACAGAGTGTGGAGCAGAATAGGCGGATATACTGAAATACACTGCTGAGGGGAGCAGCAGGTAAGTCAGGAGAGGTCTGCTGAGCCATATGGTTTCTCCCTGGCCGGCTGGGGATCGAACTTGTGCTGCAGAGGCTGCCGAGGCTGCAGATTGCTTCATAGTGTGGTGCTTAACCCCTTGTGCCACCAGGGAGGCCCAAATTACTGTTATTTTAAACTGCCAAGTTACTGCTATGGTAGCCACAGGAAACTAATACAGGGATATTGGGAATAAATTTGCTATACATTCTCACCTCCTTTGGTACATACATAAACTTACACAAACACAAGAATGGCGTTGCTGCATCACGGAGTGGGTATATGTTTAGCACTAAGAGATACTGCCAAACAATTTTTCAAGGCAGTTGTACTCATTTGTACTCCCACCAATGTCTGAGAGACCCAGTTTCTTCTCATCTTTGTCAACCTTGTTATTGTCAGTCTTCTGTATTTTGCCCTTTCTGACAGATTAATAGTTGTTTTAATTTGCATTTCTCTGATAACTAATGAGGTTGTGTGCTGTTTTGTCCAATTTTGTATAATTTTGTCCAAAAATGTAATGTAAATATCTTCTCCCACTCTTTGGTTTGAAGTTTCACTCTCTTGGTGGTGTCTGGAGGTAAAAGGACGTTCTTAACTTTAAGGAAACCTGACTCATCAATATTTTCTTTTATGTGAGTGCTTCTATGTTCTGTTTAAGAAATATTTGCTCCTCTAAAGTCATGAATATATTCTTCTTTGTAAGCTTCTTAAAGCTTTGCTGCTTTCATTTATACATTTAGGTGAGCAATCATTCTGGAATTAATTTTTTGTGTTATTAAAATATAATTTTCTTTAAAAAAAAAAAAAAAAAAAATCATGACTCTCATGTAGATGTGAAAAATGAACACATGCTGGGGCCTCCCCCGTGGCGCTGCGGGTTGAGCGCGGGGCAGGGAAGCTGTTGGCAGCCTCTGCAGTGCTGGTTCAATTCCCAGCTGGCCAGGGAGAATCCCACATGGCGAGGCAGACCCCTCCTGTCTCGCCCGCTGCTCCCCTCAGCAGTGCCCTCAGTCCCTCTACCTGTCCTGCTCCCTGCTCTGTCTCTGGTGAATCCTCTCACCCTCCTGTGACTCTGTCTGTACCCCAGCTCCTATATAAATAAAAACAAATCTTTAAAAAAAAATGAACACATGCTAAAATTTTATTTAACTTATTAAGACTTTTTAAATTAATTTGTCAGTTGTTTACATATCTATATAACTTTGGGGCTACATTTTTATTCCATTTTTAAGAATTTAAATCAGCACGGTGTTTCAACCTGTTCAAAGGTGAATCCAAAGAGCAGACACATTTTTAAATCAAAAATACTGAAATTGAGACAAAACTGGTTTTTCCATGGTTGGGGAAGAGGGTGTCCCTTCACCAGACAGAATTAATTTTTATGAAATTGGCATTGCTATCAGTTACCTAAAAGTTATAGCTATAAAATTGCTGCCATAAAATAAAAAAAAAAATCAGATAACTTAGAGGGTGTACTACAGGAAATGTAGTTTTCCACAGAAGCACAAAATTTTCCCTACCATGTGGTACCACAGAGAAGGGTCAAGATTCTTTTTTCCCCCATATACATATCCCATAGATCCATAAATCCAATATCATTTATAGAAAGATCCAACTTTCCCCCACCAGCTTTTCGATGTCACCATTACATGTGGATTCATTTCTGAACACTTTCTGTGCAACTGTTCTATTAGTCTACTACGGGGACACTGTCTTAATTACCATAGCTTTATAATGCATCTTGATATCAAATAATGGTCAAACTTTCAGCTTTGTCCTTCCTCCTGTCTAGATTTTCTGGCTATTCTTTGTCCTTTGCGATTTTGTATATATTTTAAAATTGATTTGTCAATATGTTTAAAAGAAAAAAAGAAAACCTTGCTCAAATTTTTATTGAGATTGCATTGAATTTATAGATCAACTTAGGAAAATTTAAAATCTTTGCAGTATTATATCTTCCAAACAATAAACAAAGTATGTTCTTTTTCAATTTAATTTCTCTCAATTTTTTTTTAAAGATTTATTTATTTAGGCATACAAGAGCTGGGGTACAGGCCGGAGATGCGGGGCAGTGAGAGGATTCACCAGAGACAGAGTGGGCAGCAGAACAGGCAGGTTGACTGAAATACACTGCTGAGAGGAGCAGCAGGGTCACAGGAGAGTGCTGCTGCACCTTGTGCATCACCTCCCCTACCGGGGATCCAACTCGTGCTGCAATGACTGTGGATAGCTTCATAGTGCTGTCTTAACCCCTTGCACCACCAGGGAGGCCCTCAATGTTTGTTTTTTGTGGAGGTCGTAGACACCTTTTGTTAAGTTAATTCTTAGGTATTTGGTGCTTTTGATGTAATTGTAAATAGTATTTTATATTTTTAGTTGTTAATGGCCATTCATAATTTGTGAAATATTTGTTATCCTTAGGGAGCTAGTCAGTCACGAAACACAGAGCACTTTTTGTCCTTCTCTTTCTGGCCTCCTCTTCCTCTCCGACATACACACCACCCAGTGAGGCCATTCAAGTCTGCCAGGAGTAAGAAAGAGGAACCATTTGAAAATGGATTCTATTTACTCTCTTAACCTAAAGTACTCATTCACCTCATTTTTAAAATAAATTTTTATTGAAGAAACACTGCTTACAACATTATATAAGTTTCAGTTTGCACATTATAAATCAAATTCTGTATATATTACATTAAGCTCACCACTAAAAGTTCAATTCTACCCTTCACCATACAGTTGACCACTTTCACCCAATTTACCCACATCCTCTCCTTCCCATCTAGTAACCACTAATTTCATCTTATGGTCTAAAAGGGCTTTTTTTGTTTGTTTGTCTTATTTAGTTTAGCTATTTGTTTTCTCTATATACTATATATGAGACACCTCCCTGGTGGCACAGGGGTTATGTTTCACTGCTATGAAGCTATCGCCCGTCCCTGCAGCATGAGTTTGATCCCCTGGCCAGGGAGCTACCCCACACATGGCACAGCACACCTCTTCTGTCTCACCCACTGCTCTCCTCAGCAGTGTATTTCACTAGATCTGCCTGTTCTGCTCCCCACTCTGTCTCTGGTGAATCCTCTCACTGGGCCCCCTGCACTGGCCTTAATTTCCAATAATTGCTTAATTCCATTTCATGAATGACAATAGTTTTTTTTAGCTATCTTTCTATTCTTGAATCTAATACTATAAATAACACATGAAAATCTGTCCATATTTAGATTGTTTCTGAACATGTTTTCTTAGGGAAGGGTAAAAAGCTTTGAACATTTTTTTTTAAAAGATTTATTTATTTACACAAGCACTGGGTAGAGTCAGAAGTGAGGGAGGGTGAGAGAATCCATGGGAGCCAGAGCAGGGAGCAGAACAGGCAGACTGATGAAATACACTGCTGAGGGGAGCAACGGGTGGCAGGAGAGGTCTGTGCGCCATGTGGGACCCTCGCCGGGGGCCAGGGATTGAACCAGCGCTGCAGAGGCTGCAAGCAGCTTCGCAGCCCAGCGCTCAACCGCTGCGCCACCGGGGAGGCCCCCAGCTTTGAACATTCTTAATGTTCATTATAAATAATGACAAATATGCTCTCCAATAATGTACTGCAAAGCTATTTCACCCAATCCTCACCAATATTGAGTATTCTATACTTTTTTGTTGTTAATTTAATCAATTAATGGTAATTTTTGCATTTAAGCAAATGCAAAGTAGTGTAATAGTGGAGTATTTTTTTCAGTGTGCCAATTATTTTATTTCTGACACATGTAAACTGTTCTCATCCTGTGCCCAATTTCCCTATCGGAGTCTTAGCACTTTTTACTAATTTATGAATAATTGTATGTAGATATTGATCTTTTGCATAGTTTCTGATAACCTATATTTCTTCTATTTATTGTTTACCTTTTAATTTGGTTGGTAACTTTTCTTTTTTTATAATCTTTTTGGGAGGAGAGAGTAATATTTTCCATTGCTCTAAAGCTTAGAAAGTTGTCATATCCTGCCTTTAGATATCATATATTCATTGTTTTCATATAACCTTTCTTTCTGGTTAAATTTTTGCTATTTTTACTATTTTACATGTTAACCTTTCTCAAATTTATTTTGGTATATGATGTAGTAGAAAGGTAAAAGTAACTTTTTCCACAAAAGGCTAATTACACAGCAAAACATAATTTGTTGAATAATCTAATCTTTCTTTAATTGGATTTAGAATCCTTTATTATACAATAAAGTATTATATTTACAGGGTCTGTTTGGAGCTATGGTCTGCCTGAGTGAATTTAACCACTTTATTACATAAGATTCAGCCAACTTACCTATTCTCTGTACCTCTCAAGAAAAGAAAAGCCAGATGGTAGAAAACAATCTGAAAAGACCACTCTTTGCTTGATTTTCCTGAATCCTGATATCACAGGTAAAGACAAGACTTGCTGGTCCATACCTGTGTTTTCAGGGACTGAACTGCACCATCCCATAAGGCAAACACTTATGAGCCAAGAAGGACCTCAATATTTAGCATCATGAGATATTTTTTATTAAACATTCATATTGTACTGAGGAAGGAACTTTATAAACTTTATTTAAATTTTTAAAGATTTATTTTTATTTATTTATGCATACAAGGATTGGGATGTAGGCCAGAAGGGCAGGGGGAAGAGGATTCACCAGGGACAGAGTGGGGAGCAGAACAGGCAGATCTACTGAAATACACTGCTGAGGGGAGCAGTGAGCGAGACAGAAGAGGGAGGTCTGCTGTGCCATGTGGGTGAGGTCCCTGGCCAGGAATCCAACTCATGCTGCAATGGCTGGCGATAGCTTGATAACACTGAGACTTTAACCCCTGTACCACCAAAGAGGAGCCACTTTATAAACTTTAATCCAAAACCAGAGTAGTATATTTTCTGAGAAATTTTAGCAAACAAACAAACAAAAAAATGCAGGTAAATATATTTGATGATATTTCCCAAAAATTCATGAAAAGAGATGACCATTTTTGTATTTTAATGAAACTTGATAAGATTTTTTGACTTCATACAGAAACAGACAAAACATACAAGTTGTGAAAGGTTTTATACAGAAAATACTATACAAATAAATGTAAAAATGAAGTCATGATAAGCTATATGGAGTCATCTCTTGTAGCATTTTTCAAGTTGTTTTGACAACAACTTTTCATCAAGTATATTTGATCTCAGGACCTATAGGACCTAATACTCTAATCTTCTCTGACAGTGACATCAGGAGGGTGAGTAGAAGTTAGGTGGGTGAAGAAGGGAAGAATGAGCCAAACAGAGAAATCATTATGTGTGGAGGGCCTATGCAGAAGAGAGAGCAAGGGATAGGAGACATTGTTTAAAAGACAAATTTGACTGCATCTAAAGAGCAAGGACCAACATGGCAGGAGAAGGGCCGGAGAGTGGAAGAACACAGACCGTGCAAAGCCTCAGGGGCCATGACAAACATCCAAAGATCGATTTGTGTTTTCAAAAGATCACTGGCTGAAGATTAGAAGAAAGGTAGAGATGGGTGAAGGGATACTAGTTAGAAGACTATTGCACTCATGCTAGTGATAGGTTATGGCAGCTTGAACTGAGAAGTAACAACGGAGTTGGGGAAAAATGAATGCAATCCAAAGAGTACAGGCAGTCATTCCACAGGACTTATTAAATACCCTCTCTGTGCATTGTTCTAGGTCTTAAAGATACAGCAGAGAACAACACAGGCCAGGTCGTTGCCCTTAGGGAAATAATGTTCTGGCTCCAGGTTTCTGGGTTGCATAACTGTTTGGACAATGATGCCATTAACTAGGACAGGGAACACCAGGAGGAGAATCAGATTCCATTCTGGACATGTTGAGCCTTGGGTACCTTTGAAGATGGTAAACAGACGATGGGAAATAAGGGTCTGGAGCTCAGAGGAGAAGTCCAGATTAGAAATATAAGTGTATTTACTTCATCAGACCATAGAACCAAAACAAACCAAAAAGATATGAGACATACCATTAAGTAACTTTGTATAGATAAACTGAGCTTGAAGTTGTACAAGAATTCATCAAAAATGACCCCATCTTTACTGGAAACATTCATTGCAGTGAGAAAATAGCATGTATGTATACTGTATATACATACTTGCTATATACCTACATGCATCTACATACATACCCAATACAGACCTATACACATGTAATTTGCTCATCCTGCTGGTAAGTTTCCTTTGTGCTACTGTTTTCTTCAAATATAACGATTCTGAACTCTTAATTAATTTGTGACACTGTTGATCAAAATTCACCTTATGTCAGAATTATTTAAGCATATGTCTACCTTTCCTGAACTTTAAAGGGTAGGTGCATGTCTAAATTTTGCTGTTTTCCCTATAGCTGCACATTCAATTGATGCAATTAAACTTTCTTTTCCCTCAGTCTCACTCATTCATCCCCAGATTTGCTTTTGTGCATACCTCCAAACATCCCTCACAAACAGCTAAAATTGCATACCAACACAAATAAGCATTCCTCTAGCACTTTAATTCCCACCTCTATTATCTTGCATGTGTGTATGTGTTTGTATCTATATATACCATCTATTTCTATAAATAAAGCTCCAATCAATGTGGATAGAATAGACAATCAACAGGAATAAAACTTACTAACAACAGCAACCCTAGAAAGACACCAAGGGGTGGGGTAATCCCAGCCGTCAAGTCAAGGCTGTGTGGCTCTGTTGCCTCTTTCTATGAGCATAAGTCCTGGAAGACTCTAGATGTTATGGTCACTAGGAGATGTGGTCATTTTCTTACACTGGCACAAAGTTCAGCCAATATCAGGACATCTAAGCCTTTAGAGTTGTGTTTTTCCTTCTATTTATTTGTACTCTACCTTATTTAAGAAATGACTTAAGACTATTTACAAAACTACATAAATGAAGTTAAACTGCAGAAGTTACAGCACAACAACAAAGGTGAGGCAGAAAAAAAAAAAAAAGGGTAGGGACATGAAAGTGTACTGAGGCTGAGATTAGTGTGCCATGAAGTTCCAATGTCACCCTGGGCTTTGGCATGTAGGACTTTTAAAACTTGCTGAAGCTGTCAAACCAGTGCTGTGTTTTCATGCCCCAGAATCCTATCCTTGTTGGGGACAAAGTCGAGTTAAACAATCAAATAAAGATTCACAGAATAGAAGGAGACTTAACCCATGCAAAAAACACCACCGCTCACCAACCAGTCTATGTGTGTATGCTTTCTGGAACCTGAGCCCACTGGATAAACCCCTGAAATTTAAAGATATATTAATTTAAAGATTTATTTTTATTTATTTATGCATACAAGAACTGGGGTATAGGCCAGAGGTGCAGTGGGTAAGAGGATTCACCAGAGTCAGAATGGGAAGCAGAGCAAGCAGACTGACTGAAATACACTGATGTGGGGAGCACTAGGCAAGACAGGAAAGGTCTGCTGCCCATATGTGGGTCAGCTCCCTGGCCAGGGATTGAACTCATGCCATAGTGGTGGTGATATCTGGATAGTGCTGAGACTTTAACCCCTGTGCCTCCAGGGAGGCCCCTAAAGATATATTTAAAGAGATATTATCCAAGTATGTGGTCTCATTTATACCATGGAGTCCCAGGTTCCTCAGAACAGTTTGAGTTTACTGAGGAAAGGAGGAATTGAGAACAGGAGAAGCAGGCAAAGCCATTGAAGCTATCCTGAGCTGGGCAGAGAGTGAGTCAGCCTGACCAATGGAGGGGCGTGTGACAAACTACAGGTGGCCACCACCCAGGACTTCACCTGAGCAGCATTCCAGAGCAGTACACCAGGTAAACACATATGAGAACAGATCCCTCCCTTCCCTCCTCCCTGGGACCAGCTGAAGAGCCCTTTACAGGGGGACTAGGAAAGAGATCCACCTCCCAAGCTCTCCTTTGCTCCAACAGATGGATTGGAGAACTTTACCAGGGTAGAGATGTCCAGCCTCTCCTTAAAAGTTCAGGTTTCTTCTGGGGTCCTAAGTTTGTTAAATAGCACCCCCTGGTGTCCGAAAAGTCAGGAAACCCCAGAGAGACATGAGTGAGCCTTGCAAACTCACCTTAGGAGGGGAATGTTTCCCTCCCATCTCACCTGTGAGACTCTTCGAAAATTCAGGGGGCAATTTTTGCACCTTCCCCAGTGGCCCCAGCCTCCTCTCCAACCTCTCCTCCATCAAAATCCACCAATTTCCCATAGCTATGCTAATCCCACCATAGCACCACACCACTAGTCCCTCTTTTACCAATCCCCATTAGTAAAACAGGTCCAAATTCTTTCTCTGTGCTTCCTGGTAGGAAGGGATGGTTAATTGATCAAGGTCTGGCAGAGCAGACCTCTTATAGAGGACGTGCTTCCTACCAACTTTTTAAAAAATTCTAGTCAAACACACGTAACATAAAATTTACATTTTTAAGGGCACCGTTCAGACTTCTGAATGCCAGTATACTGACATTCTCAGGCCAATCGCCAAAATTATTTTCATCTTAATTCCAGTCACAGACTTGACAAGATAAATGTGTTCCCTGCCCTATTTCACATTATACTGTCAAAGTCAGAGAATAATTTTTTAAAATAGAAATTGTGGCAAAAAGAAAACAAAAAAAAGAGAAGAGATAATATGTGTTTGTCAGGGAGGTGGGCACTTACTTTGTAGGAGTTATTTGAGTTTTCAGGAATCAGAATCACCTGAAAACTCACTGAGATGAACTGAGAGCAAAGACCCACACGGTAAGAGCTGACCTTGCAAAAAAAAAAACCACACACACACACACACAAAACAAAATACAAAGCCTTGCAGTAGAAAAGACAGCATGTGCAAAGGTCCTGAGACAAGAAAACCTATTTATATTCCAGGAACAGGAAGCAGCTTGTGTGACTGGAGTTTTGGGAGCAAACGACAGAATGGTGCTTAAATTTTAAATCAGAGTGAGGTTCCCCATTCAATATCTTAGGGAAAGGAACCGGCACAGAAGCAGCTACCCAGGAAGATCGAGAGAACCGGATGGAAACCATAAATAAAGGCGAAGGCTGCTGGGGGCGCTCAAGAGCCTTTCTGAGTCTATTCTTCAGCCCCTTAGCACTCTTCTCACCCTCTCCTATCCCTCCCTATCCCTCCAACACCCACCACCCTCCACCCTCTTTCACCCCACCTCCTCACCACACCCCCCCCTCCCCCGCCATCCCCAACCGGCCCGGCAGGTCTGCGGTGAGGCTTCTTCCGGCGGCGTTCGCTCTCCTGTTCTCTGGGGCCGGATCCCCAGTCCCAGCTCAGGGCACCAGGCAGATTACTAGGTAGAAAACGTCTTTCTCACACCCCTGAGCTCCCTCCCACCTACATGGGCTGGCTGGTCCAAGGGCTACACAGCCCAAAACCCTGAAGATCGCTAACAAGGCCAAGGGAAGCCCCCTCAGTCTCTGCCCTCCTCTGGGTTTGAGAAGCTATACCCGTGCCCCGCCACAGAACCCCATCCTTGATTTTGCTAAGCCTGCAACCTTCAGATGTGGAGTCACCTGAAAACCAAGATCCCCAAGTATGGCAGGTCTCTGGGTGATGATCATTACACTTTGGAATACTTCCTCTTCTGTGCTCCTTGCCAACATACACACACACACACACACACACACACACACACACACACGCGCGCGCGCGCGCGGGGGGGGGGGGGGGGAGAGAGAGAGAGACAGAGAGCAGGTCTTGCCCTCTGCTCCCCTCGGCAGTGTGTTTCAGTAAGTCTGCCTGTTCTGTTCCCCGCTTTGTTTCTGGTGAATCCTCGTATACATAAATAAATAAATCTTTTTTAAAAAACCGCTGTATTCTCCTGGAGAAAAAGGACTGGATTGAATTTATCTGTCTGGTTTGCTTACATCCCCTTTGGTGCCCAGATGTCTGAATGTTTGTGTCTCCTCAAAATTCTTATGTTGAGGGGACCTCCCTGGTAGCTTAGGGGTTAAGTCTGAGTGCTAAGCTGATGACATGGTGCAGCAGACCTCTCCTGTCTTGCCCTACTGCTCCCCTCAGCAGTGTATTTCAGTAAATCTGCCTGTTCTGTTCCTGATTCTGTCTCTGGTGAATCCTCCCACCTCTGGCCTGCACCCCAGTTTTTCTATGCAAAAATAAAAATTTTTTAGGGCCTCCCAGGTGGGAGGCGAACCGTAGCCACTGCAGCACTGGTTCGATCCAGCGTGGGTCCCACCTGGCCCGCAGACCTCTCCTGTCTCACCCGCTGCTCCCCTCAGCAGGGTACTTCGTCAGTCTGCCTCTTCTGCTCCCAGCTCTGGCTCTGGTGAATTCTCTCACCCTCCCGCGCTTCTGACTGTACCCAGTGCTTTTATAAATAAATAAACCTTTAAAAAAAAGTCTTTTTTAAAAAAAATACGTATGTTGGATGGTATTGTGATGGTATTTGGATGTGGATGGGTCAGAAAGACAGACCTTTCATGAATGTGTGAGTGTTTTTGTATTAAAGCCCCCAAAAGTTCCCTCACCCCTTTTTCCATGTGAGGTTATAGCTTGAAGGTACTGTTTATGAACCAGCAAGAGGGACCTCACTGAATACCACATCTATATGTGCCATGAAGTCAGACTTCCCAGCCTTCAGAACTGTGAGAAATAACTTTCTGTTGTTTAAAAATCATCAAGTCAGTTGTATCTTGTGATAGCTGAAAACAGTCCAAGACACCAGAGCAAGACCTTAACATAGTGTGTGCTCAGTAAATATTAGCTAGTCAGTGAAGGTAGACATTCCTTTCTTCTCTGGGCATTTTTTTTTCTCTCTTTGCTGAGGCCAGAATAATGCTTCATAAATATATGGAGAGAGAAAGTGCTTTGCAGAGAAATGAGTTGTAGCAATGAATAATCAGCACAGGATTTTTGCAAATATTAAAGCTTTTACTCCAATCAAAGATCATTTACTTCCTTTGCACAGAGAACAGCTTCATTGATGCTCTCAGTAATGTAATCTATGTTGCTGGCATTGATACAGGTGAAGTTAATCCGACCACTCTTGGGGATGTAGATATGCTTCTTCTTGACCAGGTACTCCAACTGTGGGACTGATATAATCACAGGGTCTCAGATCCTGAACTACCCACCTCTAACTTCCCTTGAACCCAGGGTGAGTTATGGAGGATAAAGAGTTTCTACATATTGGGAAAGTCCAGAAAAGTCTTTAAAGCAGCCCCACTTTCCTCAGTAAATAATCAAAATATGGAGTGAAGCTAGGGACTGGTCACCTAGTCAGAGTAGTTTGCTCAGATACAAGTCCAAGGTCAGAAAGTGGAGAGCGACTTTTGGACACTTACAATTGAGTCCAAGATAACTGTGTGTCCCAATCTGGTTAGTGATGTGCTCCCAGGAGCCAGGGGTCCCCAGGAGCCGGAGCTTCTCCTTCACCTTTTCCTTGATCAGCATGATGTTCTCCACAACCACTTTTAGACTCTGCTTCCTGTCGAAGGCAGAAAATAAGACATCAGAGTATGAGATTCTCCCAGCTGTCAACCTCCTTGTTACCATTCCACTTCATTCCCCTTCCAAATTCCCCAAGCAGAGTGCCTGAGGGCACACCGGTAGACCTCGGGGCCTGGGATGGTTATGAATGGGAGGGGGATTTCAGTCTACATTAATTTAAGCAAGTCAAGTAAACTCATAGGCATATTTTGCCAGAGTAGCCTGCCCTTGGTTCTTCCTAATCTCCTGTTTTATAGAATTCATATAATTCACTGGCCTGTGTCCAAAAAAAAGAATGTCCTATGACCTAATCCCCCAAGCAGAGCAACCCTTGGCATAGCCACTGTTCTTGAAACTGAGTATATAGTGAGTCCTCGGTACATATTCATGAATGAATTGATGAATTCATGGAGTAAAGGGGCAATATGAGAGGCACCCAGCCAAACCCTGTGAATCAGCTAGTCTGTAGGTATCCAGGGGCCCTGCCCATCCCTTTTGTCCCCACCCTTCACTGTTACCATTCTCCATGCAGAGCCGGGTTACTGAGGATGGAGGTGATGATGCGAGCACCCATGGTGGGAGGGGTTAGCCACAGGGCCCGGGCAATGGCCCTCAACTGGGAGAGGACACACAGCAAGAGTTGGTTGTTGAGCGTCACCACGACCAGGATCCCCACTCCTTCATCTGCCGCAGTGAGACAGACAGCCTCATTCTCAGTCTCCTCCTCCCTTACCAGAGCCATCCCCCTAGGACTCTGTCTCCAACCTTGCAGTAGAAAGGACTGAACAACAGGACCCATATTCCAGTCTAGTCAAGCTGGTATCCAGCCTTCTGGAAGTTCCCAGAGGCTCTTCTGGAAGAAGTACCCATAAGAAAGAGCCTTAAAAGTGGAAGGAACTTGAAAAATCTAAGTATTATCCCCTTGTTTTACAGTTGAGCCAACAGAGATTTAAGGGAGTGAAATGATTTAACCAGATTCTGTTTCAGTAGTGGGGCTGAAAGACATCACAAAATCTGACTTCTAGCTCAGTGTTATTCCCTTCTGCCTTCATGGTGCTCTCTCTGGAGGACTTGGTTCTCGCCAGAGGGTGGGAGATATCAAAAATATTAGATGGTTCAGCACTTCATCAAAGGCCCTCCCTTTCTCTGCACACATCATACCATAAATGCCAAAACTCTTGGACAGGAATTGACTGCAGAAGAATTCAAAGCCACGGCATACAAAGTATTGTAAGAATCTAGTATCTTCTTCCACATCACCAGTTAAGAAACCTTGCCAGGGAATGTCAAAAAATGGGAATATCTGCTTGTTCTGTAAGAGAAAAGAGAATGAGAAAAGATGAGACTGAGCAAGGAGATGGTAGATGGTGAGAAAAAGGAAAGTCAGGGAGGAGGCTGGGCTCACCTTCATGGTGCACAACAAATTTACCCACTGACTTTCTGTCAGCTGGCAGTTGCCAATGTTCCCGAGCACAAAGATGCTGCCGCGTGGGGCCCGCTGCAGGTGGAGACTCTTATCAGGAGATTCCCCTACCAAGTGCCAGTGACACCAGGGCACTTGGTGATCCTCCTTATTGGTTCTTACTAAAAGGCTAGGCAAACTCACTAGAAAATGCCTTGGATGTCAGACGGGTGGTGGGGAGGAAAGGGAAATAAATCTGTGAATCAGGTCTGGGAGAAGTTTCTGAGTGGGGCCTCTGTACCTCTGCCACATCAAGGAGCATGTCAGGGTCCACACACAGCTGTTTGGAATTCCAGAAAGAGTGTTCGTAAACTCTAAAGCCCATGTCCTGGAAGATGAGTCCATGATGTTCTGTGGGGACAGAGTCCCCCACCAGCTGGTACACAGGAAATGGAGTGATGGAGACAGACATACCAGAGAAGGGGACTGAGGGTCATTGGCAGGGCAGTGGGACTATAACAGGAAAAAAGGGTGCATACCTTGGCTTGTCCACCATTTTCCTGATGACAGAGAGTGAGGTCAACAGTGAAGATTGCAAATGGGGTGGAAATCAGTAGTAGGGGGCGGGGAACTTCTGTCACCCTCGCCTTGCATTACACTCACCTTTATGAGAAGAAATGATGTAAACTGTTTGAGAATCCTGACACCAAGTTTTGAGGAACTTGGCACCAACTTGGAAGGCACCACTCTCACCAACAGTGTGCAAACCCCCTACCTATAAGCAAAAAATACACAGAAATAACCTTTTAAAAAGAGTAATGGTGGGTCTCCCTGGTGGCTCAAGGGGTAAGTCTCAGGACTATCAAGCTATCAGCAGCCTCTGCAGCATGAGTTCAAAGCCCGGCCAGAGAGCTGACCCACATGGCATAGCAGGTCTTGCCCACTGCTCCCCTCAGCAGTGTGTTTCAGTCAGTCTACCTGTTCTGCTCCCCTCTGTCTCTGGTGAATCCTCTCACCCCCTACACCTCTCGCCTACACCCCAGCTCTTGTATGCATAAATAAAAAAATAAATAAACAAAAATAAAAAGAGTAATGGTGCACTAACACCACATCAGTTTCAGGTCGGTCATTCCTTTCTTGAAACAGCTTGCAAATTAGTGGTGTGGGCTAGTGAAAAAAGCACTGACTTTGGGTTCTGATCCTGGCTAAAGTTATAGGCTCTCTGAGCCTCAGGTGCCCGCTTTTGTCAGTTCCAGGGGATCCCCCAAGGTGTTGGGTTGTGAAATCCAATTTCAGATTGTGAAATCCCTGTGTCTCAGTGAGGAAGGGAGATAGGACTTTTGTTTCATTTTGCTTCACAGCTTTTTTTCCCCACAAAGAAACTACTATTTTAATGTACAAGATAAAAACAAAAAGTTTAATACTTGGAGAGAGGTGCTATTTTTCTGAATGGAAAGACAGAAAGCTGTTGATTCTGCAAAAAATAAAAAGTTCTATCTGGGTTTAATGTAATTCAATTAAATTACTGATGAGACTCTTTAAATTGGCAATATAATCCTAATGGCTCACCTGTAATTAAATTCAATCACAAATGACAGAGTGAAGTGTTCATATAGATAAGGAAGAAAGGTTGGAATATTAATGTATTCATTCCTTCTTTCCTTCATTGTCAGTTGCGTGCTGGGAAGGAGGGCAGCTTCTCACCCTGTTCTCCATAATGGCTTGGCTGTGCTTTCCAAAGAGGAGCTCCACGGAGGACTGGATGAAGGACTCCATGCCCATCTCGGGTATGTACTCATAATCCAGGGAGGGATCCCGTGAGATCTGCAGTCGGATCTTGGCCACCACAGAAGAGATCCAAGGTTCACCTTCATTGTTCATGCAGACTATGAGGGAGGGAGCGAAGGGGTCCGATTCTGGGCTCTGCAGACAGCCCACAAACAGGGTGTCCTGGCTTTCCTGGGCCTTTGGAAAGTCGCCCATGAAAAGACAACTTTCCTTTTCCCCCTCTTTGTAAACACAACATGCTGTTAGTGAATGTGTATGATTTTGTGCATTTAGAAAAAAAGCAACTGAAACCGATGCATTGTAAATGGAGAAGATATATAGAATGTGAGAGTTACACACACATGAGACTAAGCAAAGATGATGCTGAATTTCAGTGACAGGAGCTGGTGGCAGTGGGAAGAAGAAACGGAACAAAGTGCAGTGCAGTGTCCATGCAGGTGCTGAAGCATATTGCTGGGGAGGAGGACCTAGCTCTTCCCCAGCCTCTAGAAGGCCCCAGGATGCCCTTGAACTTCTCCCCACTGGGCAATTCTGTTCACAACCACTGACCTCTCCTCTGGCAGAGACTTGAGTTGTCTCCCAGTTCTTCTGGGGCAGTGAAATATTGCCCTCCTGGAAGCAGCTAAGAGATATTAAGTCTCACACTCCTAAACCACTAGGCATTACCTTTATAGGCCAAGAACATCTTATTAGTGTGATCGTCCTGTTTGTAGATCTTTAGCAAGCTGCCTTCTAGCTTCCGGGCGAGGGGCACATCCAAGAACACTGAAAGTGTCGTCATCACTGAGGTGAAAGTGGAGCTAAGACTCTGACTTCTCTCCTCTGCTCTTCCTTGCTTCTAGCCTGAAAGCTAGAAGCCTTCTCCGGAGCCGGGACCATATGAGCCTGCCTCTTCCCAGAAGCTTGGCTGCTGCTCTAGTGCTGAGGTCCTGGCCACCAGAGCAACAGAACCCCACAACTGCAGTCTCCATGGTGGCGATCCTGGAGGGCTATGGGAAGATTCCATGGAGGAGAATCCCTGAGAGAGTGGGCTGGGGCCTTGGAATGTCCAGACACTTCTCCCAATGTGGGGGTCTCTTCTTGTCTCTAGCCTGACATGTAAATGTCAGCCTCTTAGAAGAGCGGGCAAGGCAGGCAGCCAGTGAGCCAGGTGTGGCATCAGCAGTAGTGAAAACCTCAGACCTGCAGTAGCACCAGGCAAGGTTTACACTTAAAAAACTGCTGCTTTCATTTTACTCAGGACTCCAGATTTAAAAAGGAACAGGAAGAAAGCACTGTTTTCTTCCATAGTTATTTTAATAAAGTGTTTCATGTTTGGAAATAGTATAGTTTGCAACTCAGTTAGTCAGTCCTATTTTCTACCTAGAGCCAAGACTTCTATGTTAACAGTTTCAAACGTGACTGAGCATTAAGTGTACAAGGCAGAGGTCAGAGGTGAAAAGAGTCAGCCTCTTTACCTCAGTTTTGCACTTTGCTTTTTCTTTCTTTTTATAAAATAACTTTATAAATGATGATGTAGTCTCAGTTGCTGTCTCACTCAGATACCGTTTACCAGCCCTGTGGGTGGATATGGCTTATCTTTCTACCCACATTCTCTGGAGAATTGCTCTTGGCTCTCAGGAGCCACCTCACCTGGCAGGTAATACTCCTGCCAAAAGGGGTAGCCAATGACTATCTGATGATCTAGGCATACCAAAAACAAGCTCCTGTTGTGGGGTATCTCTGTGGCTCCATTTGCACTCCAGGACCCACCCCCAAATCAGGCCAAGGATACTTGACCTGGGACCACATCATGGCATGGACGCTTCGCCTTCCTAATCCTGCTCCCCTGCCTATGCTGGTTTCTCCTCCAGGGCACTCCCTCTGCTTGTCCTGTGTCTGGAATCCTGGCCTCAGGCCATGCTTCCAAGGAACAGGCCATGCAACTAGTGATTATGAAAGTAACCACTATTGTAGAAAACTATAATGGGACCTCCCTGGTGGCCACAATGGCCTGGGTTCAATTCCCAGCCAGGGTGCTAACCCATAAGTGCAGCAGACCTCTCCTGTCTTGCCTGCTACTCCCCTCAGCAGTGTATTTCGGTCAGTCTGGCTGTTCTGCTCCCCACTCTGTCTCTGGTGAATCCTTTTACCCCTCAAAACTCTGAGCTATACCCTGTTCTTCTACACAAAAAATAAATCAAATTTAAAAAAGGAAAGAAAACTATAATGAAGAACACAGATTTCCGACCTCAGTCTATAACTGCAGTTAACATTTCGGTGTATCCCTTCCAGTTTCTTTTCTATGATTTTGATATTTTAAGATAATGAACATCAAATCTTACATATCATTTTCATCACGCTTTCTTCACTTCACATTTCAGTAGTGAAATTTAACATGTGTAGCAAAGAGAACTTATATGTTGCAAGTAATAAAAAATCCAGCCAAACTGCTTAAGCAAGAGAAATAATTGGCGCTGTAGCAGAACAGGCCAGGGTACATCGGGCATTAGTCACAGTTCTACCAGAGCGTCACAGTGTCTTCAGGGCTCCAGCTTCATTCTCTGTGATTCCCTTGGCTCTGCACATCTGAACACTTCTGGCCAACTCTGGGCTTGGAAGCAAAAACAAATGTAGCACATATACAAAATGGCATGCATTTGAGAAATTTAAATTGCAATTCTATTTGCAAATAAATAACCATTACTGAAGACATGTTTAAGTTCATATTGGATATCAATATAATAGGATTCTATTGGATCATGTTGGAGCTGAAAGAGAACAGTCTTTTATTACTCTCTAATCATGGCGAGTTCTAAAAATGACCTTAAAACTCCCAAAAGTTTCATGTCCTTGACATGTAGAAATGTAGAAATAATACCAATAGTATGCAGAGAGAAGTTAATTGACTGAAGTTCCTGATTCCTACGGTTTGGATTCTGGGTTGCAAGCAACAAAAATGGATTCTAATGATTTATGAAGCAGAAGTGAATTTTATTGGAAAGATACATGGTAGCTCACAGAACTGGTAGGGAGGCTGGAGATTTTTTTTTTTTTTTTTTTTTTATAGAGGCATGTTTTTATTTATTTGTTTGTTGCTGCTTTGTTTTACTGCCCTGGGTACAGTCAGAAGCGTGGGAGGGTGAGAGAATTCACCAGAGCCAGAGCTGGGAAGAGCAGGCTTGGCTGATGTACACTAGCTAACATTACCAGGAGTTTTGCATCTGATTGCGCTGCCCACTCATGTGGGACTCCTCTTGGCGGGGAGCAGCCGGGATCGAAAGGGTAGAGGAACGGGCATCTTCGCAACCCAGCGCTCAACCGCTGCGCAACAAGGCCCAGGCTGGAGAATTCACTGAACTTGGTCAGAAGAAGGAAGTAGGTGAGGATCCTACTGCTGTGACACTTGCCCTCGGGTTCTCAGTTCCCTCTCTGCTCAAAGGTCCACATTTACTGCCACCATCTCAGCTGTTGCTCATTCTTCTGATTTCACAGAGCTAACAATTAACAAGATTTTCATCTGATTGCGCTGCCCACCGATCTGACTGCATTGACCCATATACCCAGTCTTTCACAGGGGTAAGAGGAAGAGCCCCTATCTGTCCAAACTTTCCCTTGTGAGAGATGGGCTGCCTCTCAACCAAACCAGAAATGGAGAATTCACTGAACTTTCTAAAGAGATCCATGGTGAGGCAACCAAAAAGGAGAGTTTGTTTTTTTTCGTTTTGTATCACAACTTTCCCTCAGAAGCGCAAATAGTCCACAATTCACCACTAGTCTCAGCTGTTGCTCAGAGCTTATTTCACAGAGACAGTAACTGCTGAACAAGATTCTCAGGCTTGATCATCTGCGCGATCATTGGACCCACCTTACTCAGTCTTTCACCCTGCCTCGAACCAGTGCCCCTATCTGTCCAACTTTCCCCTTGTGCCTGGGGTCCTGCTCCAGGAGACCAGACCAGTACTTACAGGCCCTGAAACTGTCCCTTCTATCCTCTGTCATCAATTCCTCCTTTCAACTAGAACATTCTCTGGTACATACAGACAGCAACACTCCCATCTTAAAAACAAACAACAGTCTCTTGACCTCACATCCTCCCTCAAGTTATTAATCTCCCTGTGTCAATCAGGGAGCAGCCCATGAAATGGAACTGGGAGTGATGTGGGCATTACAGAAATTAGATCTCACACAATTGGAGGAGGAGCTGGGGAAGTCAAGTTCAGAGAAGGGAGCTGGTAAACTCAAGAAAAATCATTAATCAAGTTCCTGAAGTACCTGTGAATGAACAATTTAGGACTTGCGGGGGGATCTAAGAAGCCAGATATCCAGCTACAGAAATGAGACTAGAAGAGGCAAAACATGAAGAGGTCAGTGGAAAAACACGGTTTCTGTGCAACTACCAAATCTGTGGTAGTTGCACCACCATCTGTGGTAGAACCACCACTATGGGTAGTTCCATGTGCTCCGATGACCAGCGGGGTCAATGATCTGGAAGCAGAACTGGCCATGGAGTAGAAAAGAGGTGGAAGACAAGTGGTTTCCTCTCCACCACATCTACCTCTGTAGCTCACATTGGCATCTCTTAGGTAATAATGGATGCTTCACTTCCACCTCTCAAATCATGGGCAAGTTTCTCTTTCGGCCAACACTAACCAAACAGGATGCCCAGATTAATCAAGATGTCAATAGAATCATCAACCACACCACATTTATCCAACCCTCTTCCCAAAGAATGTTTTTTTTTTAAGATTTATTTATTTATGCATACAAGAGCTGGGGTACAGACCAGAGGTACAGGGGGTGAGAGGATTCGCCAGAGACAGAGTGGGGAACAGAACAGGCAGATCAACTGAAATACACTGCTGAGGAGAGCAGCAGTCAAGATAGAAGTCTGCTGCACCATGTGGGTAGCTCCCTGGCTGGCTGGGGCTTGAACTCATGCTGCAGTGCCTGCGGATAGCTTCATAGTGCTGCATCTTAACCCCTTGCGCCACCAGGGAGACCCTTTCCAAAGAATGTTTTATATTCTCTACCTTTATGTCTTCACCTTCTGATTTTTCTGAACTCTCTCTGATCAGTGCCTCATCACCTTCACATCATCAAAACTGCTCCTATCGAGATCACAAATGACAGAACTTTGTGCTATGAAATCCAAAGGTATGTTTTTGGTCCTCCTCTTATTTGATGTTTCAACAACATGTGGCACAACCGGCCACTTCCTCCTTAAAACACTGTTCCTCTAATAAGAATCTCTTCCAATGGCATCCAGAACACTACTTTCTTTTGCTTTTCCTTTCACATCACTGCTGCTGCTGTTTTTCAGCCAACATTGCTTGTTCCTTCTATTTCTGACCCCTAAATGTTAGAATCCTCCAGGGCTCAATCCTCTGAATTCTATTCTTTTCACATCGAGTTATTTTGTCCCAGTTTTATTGAGATATAATCAACATAACACAGATTCCCCTCCCCATCAGTGGTTTTGATTTCCATGGTTTCAGTTACATGAAATCAATTACAATCCAAAATTATTATAAGATATCTGAGACAGAGACATTCACATAAATTTTATTATGCTATTTTGTATAATTGTTCTATTGTTGGCTACTGCTGTTAATCTCCTTTATAAATTAAACTTTATCATAGGTGTGTATGTATAGTAAAAACATAGGATATATAGGGCTCAGTGTTATTTTCCATTTCAGGCATCCGCTGAATCCTCTGAAGGTAAAAGCAATACTGTGAAAGTTTAAGGTGTAGAACACTTTGATTTGATGCACTCCAAATTCTTCTCTTTTCTACCTATGGTCACCATGCAGGTGGACTCATACTCTTCCACAAATTTATATATTATAAACAGACTGTATGTCAACTATATATTAACATCGTTATATATTATATATTCTGATAAAATGAATAGACTTTTCAAATTTACTATGTCCAAAAACTAACTTAAAGTTTTCCCATAAGTGGCAAGTCCATTCTTCCAGGGGCTCAAGAAAATTACTTGGTCTGATCCCCAACTTCTCTTTCTCTTATTCCTAACATTCAAGCTATCAGCAAACCTTGTCAGTTTTACCTTGCAATCTAGAGAGAGTCTGTCCACTCGATAAAAACTTATTGTGAGAATGGGTGGGTAGATGGATGTTGAATGGATGGATGAATGAGCTGAGGGTACAATCTGAGTCTGGATGAATGACAGTCTGTGTGAAGGCACAGAAACCAAAAAAATCTTCTTTAGTGAATTTCAGTGTGATTGGAATAAAAGGAGTATGTGTTAGGGGAGTGGACAAAAACAGGTTAAAAGTTAGCACTGTCCATATAATGCCAGGCCTTTATGTTAAGGAGTCTGAATCTTACTCCAAATGCTTTATAAAGCCATTGAACGATTTTAATAGAGGGAATGACATTGTCAGATATTTTATATTTGAGAAAAATCCCTCTGGGGGTTTGTGGAAAATGAATTGGAGAGGAGCCAGAACTAGGCAGGAAGGCCAAGTGGAGACTATTTTAGTTAATTTGATTAACAAGTGATGAGGGCCTGAGCTATGGCTAATGGGTAGATTTGCCAGATGTACCCCATAAAAATACCAGGCACTGGACCAAGCCTGGAGGGAGATGTTGGCAGGCAGGAGCAGCTCTGAAAAATATCTGCTTAATTTAAACACTATCTTATGTATCGATAATTATTTCCACTTATTTTTGTTCAATTTTTCCACCTCGTTTTTAAAAAAAAAGAAACATATTTTTCAGTAAAACAACTTGCAAGAAATGTTAAAGAAAAGCAAAGACAACATTAGGAAAATATTTTTTCCATTCTATTAAGTTGAAAGTCCAAAACCAGACAGCCCACCTCAATACCAGCTAGTCAGCAACCCTACCAAGGGGATTGGCATAAGAGGAGCCTAGGGGTAAAGAACTAGCTTGCTCCTAAGACAAGTTCCTCCCTCAGGGAATGGGAGGGACCCATCATACAGCCAGGGTCTGGGTGCTGAGGTGGCTGGAGCAGTGAAGTTCGCCATTAGCTGCGTGTGTTTCTCCTTGCCTACAAATGGTAAGAATTTCGCCATTGGAAAAGCAGCTGCCTAGGCTTTCCTCATTTTCCCAGCCCCTCTCCCTGTGGTTCTGGGACAGTGTTCCAACATCAGTTAGATTCAGACTGGGCCCACAGGGAGGCCTTAGAGGAAGGGCCCCCTCACATGGCCCAAGGGACTGGGAAGGACACCACGGACTGCGGTGGCCCTGAGCTGGTGCAGAGCCGGCCCTTTCCCGCTGCTCGCTCCTATGGGAAGAACCCAGCCCACCTTCCTTCTGAGAATACCAACAGCAGAAGCAATAATATCTCATCTTGTTTCTTGCTAAAGAGATTAGGGGAACTACATTTGCTGTGCCTTTGTGTTATAGAAGGTAGCGTCTCACTAGCAACTCAAATGAAAATAATGGGTTCTGAACATTTAGCTCCTAAATTCTTTTTTTTTTTAAAAAAAGATTTATTTATTTAAGCATACAAGAGCTGGGGTACAGGCCAGAGATGCGGGGGGTAAGAGGATCCACCAGAGACAGAGTGGGGAACAGAACAGGCAGACTGACTGAAATACACTGCTGAGGGGAACAGCGAGCAAGTCAGGAGAGGTCTGCTGCGCCATGTGGGTTTCTCCCTGGCCGGCTGGGGATCGAACTCGTGCTGCAGAGGCTGCAGATTGCTGCTTCATAGTGCGGTGCTTAATCCCTTGCACCACCAGGGAGGCCCTAGCTCCTAAATTCTTAAAAGGTGTGTGAAAACCAAGGAGTCGTCGATAACTGATCATTCTCTCAGAAACTATGAGCACAGACTGAAAGACCCTCTTTTCAGGGACACCCAAGGAGAGTACCCAGGAGGCCTTGTAGAGAATAACAGATCATGGCAGATCACAGACTCTTCCTGAGATAGTGGTCCCATTGTATTTAGTTTCTGATGGGAAACCTCTAAAAACAGCACAACACAAGGACAGTTTGAAAGAGCAGTCTTAAGCAGCATTGTATAGTGAATCTACTTTTGTTTACTTTGTTGTACAACAAATTAACACAAACTTCATAGTTTAGAACAACACGCATTTATTGTCTCACAGTTTCTATGTGTTGGGAGTCTGGATTATAGGTTATCTGTGTCTTCTGCTTGGGTCTCAGCAGGCCACAATGAAGAGGTGGGCCAAGGCCGCAGTCTCTGATGCTCAGGGTCCTTTTCCAGTTCATGTGGTTGTTGGCAGAAACCATTTCTTTAGCTTGTAGAATTCAAGGTGGTGAGCTTCCTCCAGGCCAGCCAGCATGACTCTCTGCCTTCCGTCTCTGACCTCTGCCTTCTTTTAAAGGGCTCATCTAATGAGTCAGGCCCACCCAAGATAATCTCCCTTTTTTATTACATCAACTGATTAAGGATTTTAATTGCATCAATGGAAGCCCTTCATCCCTGCTATATGAAATAATCAAAGGTGGAACATACCATCACTTTTGCCATATTCTATTTGTTAGAAGCAAATTCAAGGGAAGGGGATAATGCAAGGACATGGGATTTGGTCACAATTCTGCTTACCACAGACTCTACAAGATTCTGGAGAGAACAGTCTTTCCGTAAGGGGTGCGGAGTAAATGGGTTTTATGAGATTAGAGCTCTTGGTTAAATGGTTCATAAGAGTCCCTCACTGTAGTGGGTTGAATAGTGACCACCAAAAGATATGTCAGCCTGGAACCTCAGCATGTGAACTTATTTGGAATAGGTGTCTTTGCAGATATAATTAAGGCAGGGATCTTGAGATGACATCATCCTGAATTAAAATAGGCTCCAAATTTAATAACATGTGTCCTGACAAGAAACAGAAAAGACATACATGGACACAGAGAGAAAGTGAAAACAGGGATAGAACGGGGATAAAATGTCTATCAACCAAGAATGTCGAGAATGTCCAGGACCACTAGTAGCTAGGAAAGAGGCATGGAGCAGATTCTCCTTAAGGACCTCCAGGAGAGGGCCTCCCTGGTTGTGCAAGGGGTTAGGTCTCAGCATTTTGAAGCTATTAGCAGCCACTGAAGCACAAGTTCAATCTCCAGCCAGGGAGCCACCCACATGGCACAGCAGACCTCTCCTGTCTTGTCTGCTGCTCCCCACAGCAGTGTATTTCAGTAGATCTGCCTGTTCTGTTCCCCACTCTGTCTCTGGTGAATCCTCTCATCCCCTACACCCCAGCTCTTGTATGCATAAAAATAAAGGAAACTCCAGAAGGAACCAGCCGTGTTGACAACTTGATTTCAGACTTTGGACCTCCAGAACCTTGAGAGAATAAATTTCTGTGTTTTAGGTCACCCAGGTCTTGGTAATTTGTTGTGGCAGACCTAGGACACTAAAAGACTCGCTGATTATTATCCCCATAAAAATCAATGCCAAATAGATGAATTTGGTGGTGCAACAGCAACTGACTCTACAGGGACGCTGGTTCCCAGAGTCAGAGGTGCTCTCAGAGACACCAGAGGAAGGCAGCCTTAAAACCCAAGCGACATTCATCACAGGAGGGCAGCCCATTCCTTATATGTCCCTTCTTTGATATACATATTTGATTCAGCTGCTATAAAAAAATATAAGGGCTATAATAATTGTGGCTTAAAGAGAGAAGTTTATTTCTCCTAAGTTACAAGCAGCCCAGGGCTGAACACTGCCCAGTGACTCCATACTGTCAGGAACCCCAGCCCCTCTTAGCTGGTTCTGCCATCTGCAGGACAGTGTTGCACCTTATAACCTGAGGTGCTCCAGTTCTTACCATCATAGCTGCATTCCAGCCAGTGGGAAGAGATGTGGATGAGGAAATTCTGCCCTTTCCCTTTAACAACAGACTTGGAAGCTACATACTTCAGTTGGCTAGAACTTAGTCACATAGCCATACCTACTTGCAAGTGAGGTTGCAAAATATCTTTATCTTTTTTTTTTTCAATTTTTCATTTTTGTGTAGAAGAACTGGGGTGTAGGCCAAAAGGACGGGGGGAGGGGCAAAAGGATTCACCAGAGACAGGGGAGCAGGAGGCGAGACAGGAGAAGTGTGCTGTACCATTAGCTCCCTGGGTTAGCTCCCCGGCTGGGGATTGAACTCAGATCAGGACGTAGCAGTGATAGTGCTGAGACTTAATCCTAGGCCACTGAAAAAGCCCTGCAAAATGTCTTAAGCGAGGCTATTATGCCTAGATAAATCCTGGGGGCTCTGGAGAATGATAACAACACAGGAGTTGCAAGTACAGGTCTGTCTTGATCAGTAGCCTCTTGAATATGAATCCCAGACATGGGAGGAAAGGCCCAGAAACAGAAATCCAGGAATAGATAACACCCCGGAACCCTTCTTACTCATTGTAGGATGAAACAGAGCCTTGGAAATAAGGAATAAGATGAGTATGGGAAGACTTCAATGATGTTGTTCCTCCTTCCCCATCACTCTCTGTTGTTAAATTGTGTCCTCTTAAAAAATATGTTGAAGCCCTAACCCCTAGCATCTGTGAATGTGATCATTTTGGAATTAGGGTCTTTGCAGAGGTAATCAAGTTAAAATGAAGTCATACTCAATTAAACTGGGCCCTAATTCACTGACTGGTGTCCTTATAAGAAGGGGGAAATTTGGGCATAGACAAGAGGAGAAGATGGAGGCAGAAGTTGGAATAACACAGATACGTGCCAAGCCATGCCAAGGTGACTGCATGCCATGCAACCACTGGAGACTACAACAGGCAAAGAGAGATTCAGAGAGCCTCAGAGAAAGCATGACCATGCCAACACCTTGATTTTGGATTTCTAGCCTCTATGAATAGTGAGAGAATAAATTCCCATTCGTAGTAGTTTGTTATGACATCCCTTACAAACAATTGCCCCTTCTTCCTGTTCTGGTTCCTTAGAACCTTATTCTCATGAACCCCAACCATAATCTACTATAAAGCCCAAACACCAGAAGTACCTTCTGCTTTAAACCTTCTGTCCATCCTTAAAATTCAGCTCATTATATTGGAAAATGCTGCATGGGCAATGACAGAGTGATCCAAACTAGAACTACAATATCAAGAGCCAGAGAGAGATGGACAGTGTGACATGAACTTGAAATGGAGGGACTCAGTCTGTGGTGGATCTGAACCTGCAGAGGAAAACCAGACAGGGCATTCCTAGAATGACAAGGACAGGGGGTCCAAGAGCTAGGCTGCCGAGAAGGCAGGACTATAAAAGGATCAAAATCAGGAGTTCTGGGACTAGTCCCAGTTCCCTACTGTAATGACACAACTTACACCAGAGTTGCCCCTTCAGTTTCCAAACCATTTTACATAGTCTCTCACTTGGACTTCAAAACTAGTCATCATGAGCAGAATAGAGCAACAACATAATCTCCATTTGATTAACTCCAAACAAAATGTCAGAGATGCCAAGTAACTTTTTCAGTGTCACATAACTGATTAGTACTAGTGTGTGAAATGAAAAGAAAATGAGCTTTGGAGTCAGCTAGACTGGCTTAAAATCAACACCAGCAAGCAGTTGATCTATAAGACACGCTACTCTTTATTTGTAGTCACTAGAACATAACATCTGTAGAGCACCTCTTACAGTGTTTGCCATATTTATTGGTGCTCAATAAATGGCCATCTCCTTCTTTCCTTTCTTGATTTTCCAGCTCAGAATTCTTCTTTACACTACCGACCACTGGGTTGGGTTTCACTGACTAAATTCACTTACAATTCACCTCTCCACAAATCGGTTTCTTTATCCATTTTATCAAAAGAATGAACTAAATCATTTCTATGTGCTCTTCTAGCTCCAACAGTCAGTGACCTTGTGAAAAATGTAGTTTTCCCTGCCACTGGTCCACAGACCAGCATTGCAAAGTACATACCTCACACCACCATCAGGGGGCGCCTGGTCCCACGTATGCTTGCATAGCCCCAATGGTGAAGTAGCCAAGCCCTGCCTAGTCCCTGCAGTCATCCGCATTCCCCATATAAAAGCAAGAGAGCGAGAAGGGAAGGAGGGAATAAAAGGAGGGAAAAAGGGAAGGAGGGAGGCTTGGTTGAGTCTCCATTTATTTTGTAGTTGAGGAAGCTGAGAAAAGCATTTTGATTCTCCTTAATCTCATAATGGGATGGACTATGAAAGATTAGAAGGCTTTCGGGAGCTTCTGCTAATTAAACTGAGCTGTGCATTTTGCCCAACTCCTCTGTTAGTAGCCTAAGGCCTACTGTATCCAGGGTGTTTTGCATGGGGCGGGGAGCTTCAGCAGCACTCTTGATTGCAGGCGTCTACTTCTCCTCTGGACACATAAACACAGACATACTTGGCCAAGAGGTCTGAGAGAGAGCCTGAATGTTTGGCTTTTAGGATGGAAATATAAGGGAGCATCATTTCCAAGACCTTCACTTGTGGCCCCAGGACAAGAGGGGAGAAGCAATTCCATCTCTACAAGGGTTGAGGGACGCTGCTAGTGTGGAATTACAGCCCCCTGATTGCCCATAAGGACCTGAGCCTGCACTGACCACCCTTCCCCAAAAGAAGGTTCCCTGGGGAGAGCCCTAGGACAGTCTGTTATCAGTCTCCTCCTCGTTGCCCTGCTCCTTCACATCTGCCTGCTCCTTCACATTTCCACCTGACACAAAAGGTAGGTCACCTCTGGAAAAAAAAATCATTTACTCTTTATTCCCTTTCCTCCACATCCACCCTGTCTCCCTGTCATCTCTGCCCCATTCCCAGCTCTTGCTAACAGACTCTGGCAAGGCCAGGGGTTACATGAGCTCTTTTGTTCTCATTGGTCTGTAAGTCTTCACATCTGGTTGTTTGTCTTTCACAGTTCAAGTGCTCAGGACTTGTGCTTGCAAAAGCAGTGTGCTTGACGTCCAAGGATGTAAATCTCTCTCAGCCTGACACCTGGCCACACGTTGCTGGAGAAATGACCAGAGTGACTGCCTCTCCATCTGTCAAATGCATGGGTAACAATCTGCAGATGAGTCCGCAGGCCAGTGCAAGTCTAAACACTCCAGAAGAGTCTGACAGCTGGCACACGGGTGCACGTCGAGCAAGACTCAAGCAGTATGAAGTCCTGGATAAAGTTCAAGAACAATTCTACAAACCAAAGCTCCCTCCTCCACCTCCCATCTGAAAGCATCTTTCTCCCCTGCCTAGAAGCAACTGGGCAACTTTCCTCCTTGACGTTGGGAAAATATCCAGAGATGAGGAGAGAAGGCCCTCTTATTGATACCCAAGCTAAAGTAAGACTTCCTTCTTTACCAAGGGTTTGAAAGTGGAGTCCTTGCCAGAAACCCTCCACACCTCACACTGCCGTGGGCCGGAAAGAAGAAAGTCATGTTTGGTATGCAAACATCCTAAGAAATCAAACCTGGGATTCTAGAGAAATGGGAGCAGCATAGGCCCAGTCCAGTTCACAGGAAACACCCATATGTGGAAATCCACTGTGCTTATCCTCGGGCAGGTTGAAGTCTTATAACTCTGGAGCCCCTGAACTCAGACAATGCATTGTATACTGCTGTCGTATATAGCACATTAAACATTTGGTGATTTACTGGGTATCCTGTAAATCAGCCCAGACAATGGTCTTTGCTAATGGTGTTTAAATAAGAACTCCCAAAACGATCCAGTGATTTCCATAGAAATTTTCCGTAGGAAATCTGCCTGATAAGGTTCGTTAAAATTGTAATAAGGAAAAAAATTATCAACTGGCTCAAACTTGCAACTCCAGTTTGCTTCAAAAAGAATATGGATATCCACAGCCCAGGAAAGGGAGTAGGAAGGTAGAGATTAGGGAAAGAATGGGAAACACCAGGAATATTTATAACCCAGACATTTGCCCCATACAAACAGTGCTCTGTGCCGCCAGACACATACATACAGCATTGAACTGATTTCCGATGCCAACAGGACCTTAAGAATCCACCTCTGACTGGTATCAAGGGAGATGATCCCATACACAGCAAACCCAATCTTCTGCTCCCTTCTACAAGGAGTCTGGCTTTGCTCCTCACTTGCAACTAGATTCCAGGGATGTTGGAAAGGGTGGTGAGGCATGAATATCAAAGACTCAAAAGGCTCCCTTTCACCCAAACAGACTTTTCATTTTTTGCTTCATGAGGATTAGAATGAAGGGGAAAGGATTAGTCCTAATGTATTGCCTCTGTCAAAGGCCAGCTCTAAGAAGAGAGTAAACGGATTATCAAAAGAAAACAAATGGAGGGAAAAGAGGGCAACAATGAGCAACCTTCAATAATATTTATTAATTTGAGTTGAAAAGGAATGATCCATCCTAATAGTTCACCTTCCTATGAACCCTGGAGCCACTCAAAACCTTCTGACACTGTTGTGAGGTAGATCAGAGCTGGTATGTGTCTAAGATGAGGGAGGCTAGTGCTAAGAGAGCCAAAGTGAGGGAGTCAGAGACAAAGACCTAAATCTTGACCTTTTCTAGCATCCTGCCCTCAGCCTAGGCCACCAAGCCTCAAGAACTCAGTGGTTCATTAGGGTCCAAAATCCTAGGTACCAAAAGGGATTGAATGAGGGGTGTTCTCTTTGCCCTAAGCACACAGCACATAAGTGAGCAGGGTGATGGACATCTCCCCCAAATTAGCCTAGCTGCTCCAAGGCCAGCTGAGCACAAGCGGGACACTCCAACAGCTGAGGTAGTGGTGAAGTTCAGGGGTCTGGAAAACTTCTGGGGCGGTGGGGAGGGGGCAGGATGGTGAAAAGCCACTTGATAAGGATTCCGTCCCCCCAGGCATCCCCCAAAGGCCCAGTTGTCAGGTTCTGGGAGGTAGAGTTTTCCAGAAACTCCACAGGGCTTATTCTGAACAGAGGCCAGAAGCTTCACAAAGGTTCTGGATCAATGGAGCTGTTGTTTCTTGTCCTTCAGGGTCTAAGAAATTCCCCAGGAAGCCCTGAAAAATGGAGATAACATAGCTTGGGGTCAGGGAACAGAGAGTGGGAACAAGGGCAGTAGAGGCAAGGGTGGAAATAGGGACCTGACAGAACACATGTAATTACACAAAACATCCCCAGCACCACCCAGCCACAAACTATACCCCCAACTCCGCCCCGGCCCTCTTCCTACCAGGGGGAAAAATCCCAGTCAGTTTCCTGATTCGTGTCATTATTTCATACCCAAGTGAATTCTCACTTTCATAGCTTTCAAACCTTTGAAAGAAATCATAACTAAGGTCAAGGATTTGGGAGGGTTTCCAGTCTCTTCTGCAAGTCAAAGGCAACCCAAGTGGGGCAAGAAATCTGAGCGATCAAAGATCTGAGCTAGAAAACCCAAACTAGACTTGACCAGGCGGGGGTGAGGAGTCTCAGTAAACAGCAGCCCTCTCTGGTGTGCACCCTGAGTCTTGGGGGAAGAATAAGAACCTGGGTGGGTCCCAGGCCGGAAAGGAAAGGACCCTGGGTTCCATATTGGCTGCCTCTCTCAACGTAAACACCCTCCCCAGCCCTGCTTTCTCCTGCTGAACCACAGTCTCTAAAATTTGTCTAAATGAGACACTGAATGCTTCCTCACCCCCAGATTCCCTGGTTCCTTCGCCTTTGTTACCTACCCATCGAGCTGTGGACACTGCCTGGACTCCACTGGACTGGTCAGGGCCGCAGTACCGCCAGATGGGTGACCGGGAAGGGAGGTGGCAGTTGGGTGCTGGTCTGTCCGGCAGCGACACAGCAGCCGGCGGAAGGCACTGCGAAAGTCGGGGCTGCGGCAGTAGATGAGTGGGTTGAAGGCAGAGTTGGCATAGCCCAGCCAGTTAAGGGCAAGGAAAGCCGAGCTGGGAACTAAAGAGGGCCCTCCGAGGGCGCGCACGACGTTGGCCACGAAGAAGGGCAACCAGCAGAGCGTAAAGGTACCCATGATGAGACCCAAGGTGCGCAGGGCACGGTGTTCCCGGAGAGGCAGGAGGCGCGCGGGCCGCCTACCGCAGGAGGGCACCCCTGGGGGCGAAGCGTACAGTCCGGTGGGGGCCGGAGACGCCTCTGGCGGAAAGCGGCCCAGCTCCCGGCGCAGCAAGCGCAGCTGGCGCTTCGCCACGACGAAAACTCGCGCGTAGACGAAGAGCATCACGAGCAGCGGAAGGTAGAAGGAGACCGAGGAGGAGAGCAGCGCGTAGGGCATGTTGGAGGCAAAGGCGCAGCAGCGCGGGTTGGAGTGGCAACGCTGCGCCTCGGCGTCCGCTCCCACGCGCCACCATTTACTCATGATGGGCGCAAATGACACCGCGGCGGACACGACCCACACCAGGACCACCGCTGCCCGGGCGCGGAGTTTGGTGACCAGGACGCTGTAGCGCAGCGGGTTGGTCACGGCCAGGTAGCGGTCCACAGCCAGGGCGCACAGGGTCTCGATGCTGGCGGTCACGCACAGCACATCCACCGAGGTCCACAGCTCGCAACTCGTGGCTCCCAGGGGCCAGTGGCCAGTCAACGCCAAGGTGGCCCCCAGGGGCACTACCAGGAGTCCCACCACCAGGTCGGCTGCGGCCAGCGAAGTCACGAACACGTTGGTAATGGTTTGGAGTCTCGGCGTCCGGGCGATGGCCACGATCACCAGCAGGTTGCCTCCCACGGTGGCCAGCGCCAACAGCGCCCCCGCCAATGCCGCCGCCCACGGCACCCCGGGCAGCCCACTCGTGTTGGCGGCATTGGGCGCCAGGGTGGGGGCACTTGGCCACGAAGCCAGCGAGCTGTTCCCGTGGGGCCACGGAGCCATTCCCGCGTCGCGCGTGGGACGGGAGGGAAGGGGTCCGCCAGCGCGCTCGGCTCAGGGGAGGGGGAAGCGGGGCGCGGGAGCTATTCCCCCGACCCGGGCCATCTTCCCCAGTCGATCGGTCGAGAACGTTCGGTCTCCCCCCGCACCCCCTTCCCCTTGGTGCCACCGCTGCGAGGGGGTGGGGGTGAGGCGGAGTGGCGGCCCTTAAAGGGCCAGTGGCCAATAGTCTCCAAGCTCTGGGCTGTCCGGAGCGGAATTGGAGGGTGGGGCGACGGGAAGCGTAGTGGATGCTGGATTTTTCCTTTTAGCCAAATCTGGAGTAAGGGGTGCCCTCACTTCTCTGCCACGGCGTGTCCACGCCTGTCATGACCAGTTCCACAATCTGAACACAGCACTCTGTCAGCCCTGGTGTCCTGGAGTTCTGCAACAGTTTCCCCTCCAAGGTCGAGCAGCAGAGCTAGGGGAAAGGTAATGGAAACCGCTCCCCACCCCTACAATGTATTCCACACACCTTTACCAAGCCTAGGAAAAGGTAACCTTTTCAAGGCAAGCAAGGTAGCCCCTCATCGACTTAGGGTGACTTACCTTAAGATATTTTAAGTAACAGAGAGTTGGTATCTTTCTCTCCCAGTATGTCATCCCAATGAGATTTGTTCCCTTTCCTGGGTGTACCCTGCCTCTGCAGTTTTCTGTCTTTTTTTTTTTTTTTTAATCTTTTTAGCTACTGGAAATTAGTCGTCTTTCAGGAGTCTTTATCATTGCTGCCCTTTGAATTTGAATATCCTCATGTAGTCTAGGATGCTGAGAGTTCCTCTTCCCTTCCCCCCCACTTTCCACATAGCCCCTTCCCACACCTTTCCACCTAGAAAATATCTAGATGTGTCCCTTTTCTTTTTGTTTTTTAAAGATTTATTTTTATTTATTTATGCACACAAGAGCTGGGGTGTAGGCCAGAGGTGGGGGCTGGTGTGTGTGTGTGTGTGTGTGTGTGTGAGAGAGAGAAGATTCACCAGAGACAGAGTGGGGAGCACAATAGGCAGATCTACCGAAATACACTGCTGAGGGGAGCAAGGGGCAAGAATGGAGAGATCTGCTGCACCATGTGGATCAGCTCCCTGCCGGGAATCCAACTCCTGCTGCAGTGGCTGCTGAAAGCTTCACAGCACTGAGACTTAACTCCCTGAGCCACCAGGGAGGCCCTAGATAGTCCCTTTTCTTCTGTTGTGAAGACATATTTAAAATGAATGAATGCGGGCCTCCCCCCACAATGGGGCAATCTGCAGCCTCTACAGCATAAATTCCATCCCCAGCCCGCCAGGGAGCAATCCACATGGCGCAGCAGACCTCTCCTGACTCACCCACTGCTCCCCTCAGCAGTGTATTTCACTCAATCTGCCTGTTCTGTTCCCCACTCTGTCTCTGATGAATCCTCTCTCTCTCACACACACACACACACACACACCCTGCCACATCTCTGGCCTGTACCCAAGCTCTTGTATGCATAAATAAATAAATCTTTAAAAAAAATAAAAAATAAAATGAATGAATGGGTTTGAAGTTGAGGCTTGTCCACCATCACCCCCAACTTACACAAATCTTCCATTGCTATTCTTCCAGTGGGAAAGTCTTCATTCTGCCTCCTGGAAAATTCTATTCATAAACTTTTAAAAAGTAGAAGACAGTGAGTTGAGGAATTCACTGTGTTTTTCAGTGTGTGGGCCATGTTTATGACTCATGAAATTTTTCATAAGGTTCCATCAAAGATTTCTTTCACCTGAAAAGCCCAGAGCCTCCTTAGCCTCTTCCTACCAAACTCAAAGCCAAGCTCTTCCAGCTCCTCTCAAACTGTGTGTAGGAAGGAAAGACTGGAAAGTAAGTCTCAAGTTGAGAGACAAAAAGGTATAATACCTTTGTGAAGTATTATCAGAACCTGGCCCTGGAGCTCTCTTGCTTCCTGCCCTGAAGCAATGGGACAAAGGGGAGGAGGGGGAATTATCATGGAAAATGCCCCCAGGCCCATGCCCTAGTTTGTCTCTTGAACAGCTGTATATTTCAAAAGAACACTGTATAGTCACTGATCTAAGCAATCCCTCTGGGAGGCTGAGCGAGGGGTTGGGGGTCAAAAAGATTGGAGGGGAAGTGAGGACCTAAAATTATCTCTGAGGAAAAAGAATCAGTCTTGTCTCCCAGGGACCTAGCTGCTCACCCACAAGCAGGGTTTGTCAGTGGCTCCCAAACAAATACCTTCCAGGCCCAGGCAGTACACCAAGCAGGCCTTGGGAGTCACAGAAATGCCTAGTGGGCTGCAGAGGAGAGGCCCAGCCCCCACCCCCAGTCCCCATGCACTCACATGCATGATGGAAGCCCCACTGGGCCTGGAGTCTGGAATTGGCCTCTTACTGATCAGGGAGGTCACGTCCCCAAGTTGGGTTTTGCAACACCCCAGAGTGCTGCCAGTTATCTCAAAGGGGTATCATAAGATTTTCCAAAAGTAAAAAATACATAGCATTCAGCACTTTTTTCCTAGGACATCTGAGTTGGCCTGGGAGTAGAAAGGAGTGTCAGGAAGACAAGTAACTTCAAAGGATGTCATTGCTTTAGGGGGTGACCTTGTTATTTTGAGGAAGTATGAAAAATGTTTACATTTTCAAAAATGACAAGATTTCCCAAAACACATGAGTATGGCTGAGTTTGGGCAATGATTAGGCCAATAGCTAAAAGAGACTGAGAAGAGAAATTCCAGAGCCCTGTTAGTAAAGACTTTTATGAGGGGCAGAGCTACGCTGCACTTGGCCTGCTTCCATTTCTGCTCACCATTCCTCCTTCTTTCCCTCACTCTCTACCCTAACCCCCACCCCTTTTGCCACTTTGATCGGTGGGATTATCTTCTTTTTGTGCTTTTCTGTTTTTTAATTTAATCTTTAGAATAGGTAATGCATTCACATGATTCACCCATCAAAATATACAAAATGTATGCCATAGAAAGTTGCCCTCGTCCAACTTTCATCTCCCAAACAATAACCACTGTTAGCTTCTTGTTTATTCTTCCAGTCATATTTTATATCTATATATAAGTCTATACCAACACATGTGCTTTTGTCTTCTCTTTTCAGCACAAACTGTAGTAAACTGTATCCCCTGTTCTGCAACTTATTTTACCTTAGCAATATATATCTGCAACCATTCCATACCAGTACACAAAAGCTTCCCGTTGTTAGTATTGCATTGTATGAGTATGCCATTAGCTATGAAATAAGCTGCTAGAGGATATCAATTTATTTCCAATCTTTGCTAATAGATAATGGTGCAATGAGTAACTTAGACATTCATCATTTCACATATGTGTAAGTATATATGTAGAATAAGTTCCTACAAACAGAATTGTGTAAGGTATACACTTTTGCAAATTTAAAAAACATTGCCAAGTTACCCTCCCCAGACAATGTACCCACATACACTCTTGCTGTCATTTTTGATGACTAACTGGTGGTTGGAGGCGAGTGACCCACTGCTCTGGGAAGTCATCCTAATGATTGACTCCAGGGGAATTTATGCTGCCCAGTCTATAGAGGTCAGCCAACTCTGAATAAAAGCATATGCTGCCCAAAGAGAGTATGAACCTGCCCCAGGAACCCCAGATGACCTTTATTCTGTGCCCTTGGAAGCCAGCAGTGAATTTGGGCCTCGGAATCTACTAAGTTCAGGACCCCAGGCTACTGTTTATGTAGGGGGCTTCAAGGATACAAGTTACCTTGTTTTGTCAGAGGGCACAGAGGCCTGTGATGATTTGTGATTTAGAATATGTGTTGGTCATAGTTTGTGTCCTGTCCTACACACATTGCAACTAGGTATGTGTGTGTGTGTTTAGTGACAGGGTAGGAAGAAGCCTCTTGATTTCAGGTGACTATAGTTTTGTACCCTGTCTAAAATCACATTGTTGGAGGTATCATATTCTACCATTCATAATCTTTTCTTCTTGCTTTAAAGTTCTTGGAAGGGGGCCTCCCTGCTGGCGCAAGGAGATAAGTCTCAGCACTATGAAGCTATCACCAGCCACTGCAACATGAGTTCCCCAGCCAGGGAACTAACCCTCATGGCACAGCAGACCTCTCATGTCTCACCCACTGCTCCCCTCAGCAGTGTATTTCAGTAGGTCTACCTGGTGTGCTCCCCACTCTGGTTCTGGTGAATCCTCTCACACCCCTGCACCTCTGGCTACACCCCAGTTCTTGTATGTAAAAATAAATAAAAATAAATCTTAAAAAAAATAAAGTTCTTAGAAGAGAGCAAAAACTAAGTAGACATCACCCACCCCCCAACCCCTGCTCCCTTTTTTACCCTGTCTCTTTTCTCCAGAGCCTGCTGTGACCATCCATTCAGTATTTTTAAATGTTGTGTGTATGCATAGCCTATGAACACCTAGAATTTGCTATTTCTCCTTTTGTCACAAAGAGTCCAGGAGGACAGAATGGTGGTGGCAGAGAATAATAAAGGTGGTGAATAGAATAATATCCACTCCAAAACCAACATTTTGCTGAATTAAAAAACCAGATGCAGGAGGAAACTGAGACTTGTCCAAGGTCACACAATAAAGGTTCGTTTCTAGCTAGTATGTGGGCATCCCACCTGGCTGGCCTTTCCCAGAGCACCGCCTCTTACCCCCAGCCAGGCTGTGGTCATGCCACCTTCATTCTGTACCCTAGGGGCCTCTGCGTGGACCACAGGCTCAGAACTGAAACTGAAGAGAACACCTTAACCCAAAGTTTTCCATGTCCTCTATAGCATGGCCTGCCACAGCTGCTATTTCCCAAGGTCAGATCCAAAGGAGCTCGAAGGGGAGGCAGAGAAGGGATCTCTATTCTTGGGAAACAAAAGTTCCTCTGGTGCCTAAGGGCTGGCCTGGACCAGAGCCTGATATGGATAGAGAAAGGAGTGAATAGGGAATATTTTTTTAACTCTTGAAGTAGAAAAAATATCCTTCTAGTCTAGTCTAGTCTAGTTCTAGTCTCTTTGGTTAATCACTAAAATCCTTGACTATTAGAGAAGCTGCTCCCCAGAGGCAATACATCCCCTCTGCAGCCCAGACAAGAATTTTTTAGGTCTCAATACGGCACCTTTTTGCAAGAAGGCTGGGGTTAAATCAAACCAGTGGGGGAGGGACAGGGCAAAAGTCTATGCCCACCCACTCACAGGTAATTTTCCATCATCACCTTTCAAGTCATCCTGGGTAGAGCTTTGCAGTGCCTTTCTTTGATAGGGACTGGCAGGCACCATGGAAAAAAGACAGATACTCCATGCTGCATGGATCTGGGGTCCCTCCCCAACTCTTCTTCTGGAGGGAGAGCTCCAACAAGACTGGAGCCTACCTGGTTCAAAAAGAGGCTGGTGCTCAAGCTGCAAGTGTTCCCACTCCTTTTCTCATGACACCTACATCTTTCCCCTTGGGAAGCAGTGCTGAGAAAATGTGGCCAGTACTTGAAGGAAACCACAACAAGGAAGTCTTCTTCTCTGACAAGGAAAGAAAAATGTTTCTTGTGATTAGATCTCTCCAATTTAGGAGGGAGCAAGGCATTTCCCAGGCTGGGAAGCAGAAAGTGGAGACCACAAACCCTTTTGGATGGTGAAAAGGTTCAAGTGCCAGGGGAAAGGTTGTGGAGGGGGGAGGCGGGGAAGGGAAGTGTTTCCTGTTTTTGAAGAAGTCACCAATGTGGAAAAATGGCACCTCATTTTCTAATCAAGACAGGACTGTCTTTCCCTTTTGTGATAAATGGAAAGTTGAGGAGTGGGGATCTCTTCAGAGCTGTCATTCAGTTCCAGTGACCACAGCAGGAACTTGCTGGTCGGGGCACAGCAACCCTGGGCTCACAGCCTCTCAGCCACCACTTGGCACACATTTCCCAGTGCCAGTCCCCATGTCTGGCATGCTGATTGGTGATTAGGACCCACCCCTCCCCCTGATCAGCGTACTCTCAGCCCCATAGATGGAGCTGGGTTTCACTTTGGTCCCCCAAAGCAGTCTTGCCAGACCTCAGGTGGACAGCTTGAGGCCTAGTCATTGGGTAGGGTGGCTTTATCCGCTGATGGACAAGGGAAAGAGACAAGGAAGGGCATCTCTTGGGGACACTGAGGTGACACCTTTGAGGAGACCCTACTGTACCTTTTCCCCAGCCCCATACAATTCCACAGATCCGTTCCCAATATTAGTAAGAGAATTGGGATTTTATCCTCTGTCCTCCCGTTCCTGGGCCTCACATCCTGCCCTTCTCATGCCTGAGAATGTGGAGGCACAGTCCCGGGCTGCCGTGACAATCTTCCTTGCAGATGGTCTGCAAGGCACTGGCAGCAAGAGGAGGCGGGGGTTATGGTTGCTCTTTCACAAACAGTGCTATTCAGATTTAGTGAGGTCACAGAGGAAATGGGGGGATGACGCTGGGAAGAGCAGCCAGGGGTCCCGGGTCTCCAGCTTAGAGAGGTTCTTCTTTGATCTTAACTGGCCACTCATGCTACCTTCTCTGGTAGAAAGGGATTGGAGAATATAGAGCAGGGAGGTACAGTGAGGGCTAGATACAAGAAGCTAGTCATTAGCATTGCCCACCTCTACTTCCTGAAGTTTGGATTGTCCCCTGACCTCTAGGAGAACACAAAAGGGTTAATCCTGTGGTAGAGGAGGGTGTGGAAGAATAATGGGCAAAGCAAGGGTGAAATTCTGAGCTGTGGCAAGTCAGGGTGGGTCTGGGTGCCCCCAGAACAGGAAGGGTAGCTTTGTTTATAGGGGCACAGTTTATCTGCAAGTCCAAAGTGAGAAGGTCCTGGAAGGGGTGGGGAACAGGGAGGCAAAGAGGAAAAGAATGTAAACATTGCTGAGAATGTCAGCTCTCTCCTGGGAGGTGGGGGCAGTGGAAGGCAGCCATGGATTTCTAAAAAGGGTCTTCCCTTTTTGGCATCTGGTCCCCATTAAAATATTTCAACAGAGGCCATGGACACTCAAGACACTGTGGCTCCTAGGCCCTATCAGTACTGTGAAGAAATGGCATTATGAAGGAAAAGAGTCCTGACTAAGGCAAAATGGACCATCTCCATTCCTCCGTCCCTCCATCCCCCTCTCAGGAAGGTGAAGGAGGAGCCAGTGAACCAATTGGAATCTGTTTTATGTGGTGCCAAGGAAATAAAAAGGATCCATTGTTCTTGGGGACCAGGTGGAGAACTGCTTATGACCAGTTTGAATGGCCTTGCCTACTTGAAGCAGAGACACAGGGGCAGCAGGGCAGAAACTCAGATGGGAGGCACACACAGAGAGGGGCACAAGTGTAACACACACACACACACACGCACCAAGAAACATGCACAGATAAGTACACACCACTGTCAGAATCACACAACTCAGAGATATGTACACACACTGCAGAAACTCAGATATATTCTGATATGCACCTCCCAGGAGAGTCATCACATTCATATGCATAGTCACGTGCACACAGTCCAAGGCCACCCACTCACACATGCAAGGCCACCCACTCATACATGCAAGCCCACACCCAAGCTCACACTTTACACTCCACACAGGGCACGTTCCATCTGCTGAGCTGGGAATGAATCCCCAAACCACATGGCTACAAAAAGCTCCAAGCCCAGTGTAGAAGCGGAACCGGGTCAGGGGCCAGCACACTTGGCTGCATCTCTCACCACTCATCCCTTAGTAGTGGTGCTAATGGCACAGAACCTCAGGTCCCGAGTCTGTCGTGGGAAAGTCCTTTTAAAGCATGAAAGGCAAAGCAGCCTAAATTAAACCCAGCACCAGCCCTGCTGGCTCAGAGGGAACAGAGAACTGGCCAGTCAGCTCTCCACGTCTCCCTGTCATTCTTCCCAGGGAATCTCCTCAGGCAAGTCCTTTTTTTGGAAGAAGACAGCTGAGAAAGAATGCCTGCCTCATTGCAGATATAATGCATTCATCACATTCATTGGTGGGCACTAACCCTGGTCTAGGCACCAGTTGCTGGGAGATACCAAAAAGTATCAGATATGACAGTTACCTTCAAATAGATTCCAGCCTCGAAGGCAATGCTGAAATACAGGAAGAACCCTGTCCAATGACAAGGGCAGCAGAAGAGAAATGAGCATCTGTGAAAGCTGGATTCTGAGGGAAAAGAAATCACTTCCAGATGAGGGTAATGAAAAAAAAAAAAGCTTCACAAAGATGGGAATTGGAGTTGAGTGTTAACAAATGATTAGGAGTAGGAAAGCACAGAAAAGGGAAAATGATATCTTAGATGTAGGATTGTTATAAACATAAGTGCAGAATTTCTAGGTTAGTGTGATTCCTTTAAGCCTTGCCTTTCTCATCAAATATTTCAGGCAAGCAATGGCATTTATTCATCATCATCAGCCTCAATCCTAGATGTTTTCCCTTCATTCATTCATTCTTAGTTACATTCAGGCTTCAGACTTAATATTCAGCACATTTTGAATTTGGCAAAATTAATGCCTTTCTACTGAAAAGTTTTCTTCATCCCCAAAGCCAGCTATCCTAATGCAGATTTTCTTGAAACAGTCTCTTTCCCCAGTAGACATGACCCGAGGATCCTCATCCACTATCAGCTGCCTTAAGGGTTTCTCACCTGGTTGAACAGCCTATGAAGAGGCCTTTCTCCTGGAGACATTTTCCAGCATGTTCTTTCTCCAGTACACCTTCTAAGAGGCTGTAGCAGAGCAGAAAGAACAATGGTTCAAGAAATGCTAGAACTATTGCCAGGTGTGCCATTATAAGGATAGTATAGCATGTAATTTGAGGGAAATAGAAAGATGCCTTCCTCCAATGGGGGGAAAAATAATTTCACCTTAAAATTTCATCATTATGCCTATACGTGCTTTTTTTTTTTTTTTAAACTTTTTTTTTTTTTAATAGAGGCATGTTTTTTTTATTTGTTTGTTTGTTTGTTTTGTTTATACATGCACTGGGTACAGTCAGAAGCGCGGAGGGTGAGAGAATTCACCAGAGCCAGAGCGGGGAGCAGAACAGGCAGAAGGACCGAAGTACACTGCTGAGGGGAGCAGCAGGCGGCAGGAGAGGTCTGCGCGCCATGTGGGACCCTCCTCCGGTGGCCGGGGGGCAACTGGGGATCGAACCGGCACCACAGAGGCCGCGGGCAGCTTCGCAACCCAGCGCTCAACCGCTGCACCACGGGGGAGGCCCTATACGTGCTTTTTAATAAAGTTTTTATATTGGGCCTCCTGGTGGCCTAAGGGTTAAGTCTCAGTGCTATCATGATGGCCCACCTCAGGGGCCTGAGTTCGATCCCCAGCCAGGGAGCTAACCCACATATGGCACAGCAGACCTCTCCTGTCTCACCCGCTGCTCCCCTCAGCAGTATATTTCAGTCAATCTGCCTGTTCTGCTCCCCACTCTGTCTCTGGTGAATCCTCTCACCCCCAGCACCTCTGGCCTACATCCCAGTTCTTCTACACAAAAATAGATAAATAAAATCTTTTTTTAAAAAAAGTTTTTATCTCTTATTAAAATGGAAAAACCTCTGAAAGGGAAAGTCTCCTGGCCATTTACACCTTAGGATGACTGCCTTTACAAGATCTTTCTTTTTTTCTCCCTTTTTTATGTTTTTATAGATTGATCTTTTCTGGTTTCTTTTTTTTCCCCTAATTTTTATTTGAAGAACTGGGGTATAGGCCAAAGGTATAGGATTCACCAAAGCCAGAGTGGGGAACAGAACAGGCAGATCGACTGAAATACACTGCCAAGGCGAGCAGCAGGCAAGACAGGAGAGGTCTGATGTGCCATATGTGGATTAGATCTCTGACCTGAACAAACTCAGGCAGCAGTGATAGTGCTGAGACTTAACACCTAAGCCACCAGGGAGACCCCACAAGACCCTTTCTTGAACAATTTGCGCAAGGGTAGTGCATATGAGAATTATTAGATGCTCTTGAAGGAAATGGGTGAAATTTCTTTCTGTGTGGCTCAAATATGGGCAGCATTTGGAGAAATGAGCCCTTTGATAAAGGAAGACTCAAACCTTTGAGCAGCTTGTTTGTGGTAATGGCTCATGTGAGGAATGTAACCATCAAAGTGCAATGGAATGGACCAGGATTCTTACATTAACCTTTGAAACAAGGAATATTTTTGGTAAAATTGGAGGAGGGGATGGGAGAGGAACTAAGGGCTAGGTGTCTTAAAAGCCAGGTTGACCAGTCATAAGTATGATTACATGTTCACTTAAAATTACCAACCTCTGAAGAGTCAGCGCTCTGGTGTACCTGTGACAGGTAGCTTGCTTGTGTCTTATGTGTGCAGATTTAAGTTTAAAAAGGCAAGTGACTTGGGCCTTGCTGGTGGCCTAGGGGCTAGGTCTTGGTGTTATCAGCTCTGTGGCCTGAGATAGATGCCCAGCCAGGGTGCTAACCCACACAGTGCAGCAGACCTCTCCTGTTTTGCCCGCTGCACCTCTTGTCTGCACCCCACTTATTCTACACAAAAATAAATACATAAAATCCTTTTTTTTTAAAAAAAAAAAAAGAGTTTTGGAACCAGAGAAGGCTGTGTCAAGAAAAGATTCTCAAAAACCCACTTAGCTGTGAAAAAGATTTTTGTTGGTGTCATTAATGAAGACAGTGAAGAACATCACCTAAGAGATTATTTTGAGCAGAATGGGAAATCTGAAGTGATTGAAATCATGACTGCTAGAGGCAAAGGCAAGAAGAGGGATTTTTGCTTTTGTGACCTTTGATGACCATGAGTCTGTAGAGCAGATTGTCATTTAAAAATACCATACACTGAATGGCCACAACTGTGAGTAAGGAAAAGCCCTATGTATGCAAGAGATGGCCAATGTTTCATCTAGACAAAGAGGTCAAAGTGGTTCTGGAAACTTTGGTAGTGGTGATGGAGGTGGTTTTGGTAGGAATGACCACTGTGGTCATAGAGGAAACTTCAGTGGCCAAAGTGGCTTTGGTGGCATCTGTGATGGTGGTGATATTGATACATGGCAGCAAGGGGCACTAAAACTGGCCAAGGACACCACCCAAATAGTTTATCTGTCACTGTCTGAGTTCTTCACCTTTGCATACAATTCCAAGACTACTCAGGTTCAGAGAACAACAATAATGGGATTTATTTAATAAACCAGGGAAAAAAAAAAACAAAGAGTTACTGCGGCCAAAAATGGCTGTTTACAAACAAAAAGCATCAAAAGATGGCATTTCCCCCCCCACTAAGGATGCAGAGCTCCTCTCCTGAATAGGCCACACTCCCAAGATGGTGTATTCCCACCACAGCCCACCTAGAGCATGAGGCAGAGAGACTCTAGGCCAGGTTCCAACTCACAAAGATAACAGAAGACATTACAGGAGATGCTCCCCAGAGCTGCTGAGATGCCCCAGCACAGCACCAGACACTCAAAACAGCAGGTGCAGTGGCTGAACAACTGGACAAATGGCCACACTCACTCAGTGCAGAGAGGTGCCTGCTCTGGGTCTTCGCCTTCTCTGCCAAGCTGTAACAGCAGCAAAACAGTTTCAATTCTCAGCTACTTGCAAAGCCTCCGAACTTTTCTTCTTTGAGGTTGGCTGCTGGAAGCCTCTCCACATCCTTCAGAGGCCCACAACAGCCTTCTGGAAGATTGGCCAAAATCGCTGACTCTAGACCCCAGGATCACTGAAGATCCAAAAATGCTGAATCCTGAACACTGAATGCCCAAATACTGAATCCCATACATTGAATCCTGGGGACTGCTTCTGCAGTCCCTTATATTTCTTATCAGTCTCCACCCTAAAATGCCTTACTTTATTAACATGTTCCCTGGGGCTATCTATCCTCATCAGCACCACCCTCCAGGGGGCACCACCTGTAACAGTCTTTGGCTGCAGCCACCAGTTACAATATGGTGGCAGTGGGGATGGCTATAGTGGATTTGGTAATGATGGAAGTAATTTTGGAGGTGGTGAAAGTTACAATGATTTTGGCAATTACAACAATCAATCTTCACATTTTGGACCCATGAAAGGATAAAACTTTGGATGCAGAAGCTCTGGCTTTTGTGGTGGTGAAGGTCAATACTTTACCGAACCACAAAACCAGCGTGGCTATGGTGGTTCCAGCAGCAGCAGTAGCTACGGCCACGGCAGAAGGTTTTAATTAACTGCTAGGAAACAAAGCTTAGCAGGAGAGGACAGCCAGAGACATGCCAGGGAACTATAGGTTACAACAGCTTTGTGAACTAAGCCAAGCACAGTGGTGGCAGCTATTGTTCCTGCTCCTTGGTCACTAATGCTGAAATAGAGTCTTCAAACCTGACAGCACTTGCCCACGTTTTCTAGACCAGAGACTGATAAACTACAGCCCTCAATTCAATTCTGGTCTACTATCCATTTTTCCTATGGCTTGAGCACTAAGAATAATTTTTACATTTTTAAGAAGTTAAAAAACACAATCGAAAGATCTGTAGTCAGCAATAAGTTACTGTACACTTAAAACTTGTTGAGGACCGATAGCATGTTAAGTGCTTTCACCACAATAAAAATCGAAGCATTCAAAAGAGTAGTATTTCATGAAACATGAAAACTATATGGAGAGCCTCCCTGGTGGTACAGGGGTTAAAGTCTCAGTGCTATGAAGCTATCACCAGCCACTGTGGCATGAGTTCAATCCCCAGCCAGGGAGCTGACCCACATGGCGCAGCGGACCTCTCCTGTCTCACCCGCTGCTCCCCTCAGCAGTGTATCTCAGTAGATCCTCCTGTTCTGCTCCCCACTCTGTTTCTGATAAATCCTCTCACCCCCTGCACCTCTGGCCTGTACCCTAGTTCTTTTGAGTAAATAAATAAAAAATAAATCTTAAAAAAAAAAAACTATATGGACTGCAGATTCAAGTGTTCCCTATGTAAAGTTTGTTTGGAACACAGACACACTCACATTGATGACTGATTTCATGCTGCAATATGAAAACAAATGTGGAGCTTACTGCCAAAATGCCTTGTATGTCTTGAAGATTCCCAAGACAGATCTGAAAACAAAAGACTGACCCTCTAAGTCAGCCAAGGAAGTTTGCAGAATGTTAAACCAGCTACATTGGTGTTTATACACCAAACTTATTGTAGACCAGTGTGGGACCTCTTTGGGATTGACCAGGCCTGCCAGGGAAATCCTAGCGATGCCCAGGCCCCTTGGACCCTCTCTACATTCTATGTATTGAGTCAAGTTTGCCTGAGTCCCTTAAGGCCTTTGAGAACAGGACCTCTAAAGGCCCAGATCTAAATGGCTTATCAGCACTCTTTGAGGCAGCCTCTGAGGCCCCACATCTGTGACTCACTATGGGGAGGAGATGAGGCAAAAGCCAGCCTTAGGGATGCTGCAAGTCAAATGAGTAGTTGCTGACTTGGGGCTTACTTCCCAATCCTCTCCTGCCTGCTCCCTTTCATCTCCCCCCACCGAACCTCCAGTATCCTAAATACATTAGAAAGAGAGAGGTCAAGACACAGAAATTTCCCTCCTAACAACCCCACTGCCTGTCCCCACTACTCTCCAAATTTCAAGACTACAGACAACTATGTCCAACCTCCTCCCTAAGGGGAGGTCTTCTCCAGGAACGATTCCTCCTGTTTCCTCAGCTCCCTGGAGGGTGAGGGAGGAGGCTTGAGAGTGGCAAGGGAGCAGTAACTGGAGGTGTGAGGGAGGTCTTCTTCCGGAGACCCTCATAAGAGTTGTGAGAAGCTGGCAAATCGAAAGGTTGAAGAATCAACCACTTTTAATGCCAGCAACTGTTCAAGCTCAGACATTGATTGGAAGGTGCTTCTAGCAACACTGTCCAACTTGTCCGGGGTAAGGAGATACCGTGGAGCCACAAACCAGGGACCTTGGAAAACACAAGCAGAGGGAAGACTGATGGTGAGGCAGGCCACTGAGCCCCATTTCTGGGCTGGGCCATGGCAGCAACCATATCTTACTTGAGCAATTAAGCATCACTCATAGCTCATTTCTTACTTGACTCCTTTGCTTGGTGTGTCTTACCCTACTTTCCACCCACATGCCTGTGTTCACATCTGTTCTCGTGCTTTCTCTCTCTCTCTCTCTCTCTCTCTCTCCTAGCTTTCTTTCTCCCCTTCTCTATCCTGCCTCTCTCCTCTTGCTTCTTCTCCTGCTTCCTCTGGTGACTATCTCAATCCTCCTCCTATGGCCAAGAAAAGTAAATAAGATAAGTAAATAAGATAGTTTGCAACAATGTAACAGGCACAGGTGCCCCATCAGGCAGGGCAATCCTAATGGTGTGAGGGCAGAAAAGCCTGAAAAACCATTTACCCTACAGTCATCCTGATATTTTCGTTCTTCAAGAGATTCTTCCTGTCCAGCTCTGGGTAATGGGTTCAGCAGTTGGTGCGGGGAAGAGATGAAGCCACAGAGGGCTCAGCTGGGACTTAGGGTTATGGATGCTCTTGGAGACAAGCCAAGTGCTGGGACCCAAAGCCCGGAGAATAAGAATATTCATCTCAGTCTGTTCAGTCTGCAAAACAACCAAGTGCCCATTGGGTTCAGGTTTGGAGAGAAAAGCAAAAAGGTAGAAGACACAATAATGCCCTCACCAAGCCTCATGTTATTGTAGATCATCAAATACATAACTAAAAATGTAGGGATGCACCTCAACTGTCATTTTAAAGGCACCATAATTTGATGCAATTCAAGTAGGGGATAGGCAGGGGGGAGCTAATACAGGAGCAAATCAAAGAATACGTTTCAGAGAAGGTGAGCTTTGAATTTTAAACTTTTTCCTGATGGATGATATGTATATAAGGTATGTATATAGGAAGTTTATGCTTAGAGGTATAGGTCACATTCCTGCAAAGAGAAAGGACATGAACTGGAAAAGTCTCAAACCAAAGACACCTCCCCTTTTTCAACAAGAAATGTCAAGTTTGGAATGATGTAAGACTAATCATCATAAATCAGCATGTTGGTGTAACAGAATGTTCTAGCCAATCCAAACCTTTTTCAAAAAAAATATTTATTTTTCTTTATTTATGCATACAAGAACTGGGGTGGTGGCCAGAGGTGTAGGGGGTGAGAGGATTCACTAGAGACAGAGAGGGGAGCTGAACAGGTGGATCTACTGAAATACACTGCTGAGAGGAGCAGCGGGTGAGACAGGAAAGGTCTGCTATACCATATGTAGGTCAGCTCCCTGGCCAGGATTGAACTCATGCTGCAGTGGCTGGCCATTGCTTGATAGCACTGTGTCTTTAACCGCTGCACCACCAGGGAGGCCCCACATTTCATTTTTTTTTTTTTAAGATTTTATTGGGCCTCCCTGGTGGCGCAGCGGTTGAGCGCTGGGTTGCGAAGTTGCCCACGGCCTCTGCAGCGCCGGTTCCATCCCCGGCTGCTCCCCGGCCACCGGAGGAGGGCCCCACATGGCGAGCAGACCTCTCCTGCTGCCCGCTGCTCCCCTCAGCAGTGTACTTCGGTCCTTCTGCCTGCTCTGCTCCCCGCTCTGGCTCTGGTGAATTCTCTCACCCTCCCGCGCTTCTGACTGTACCCAGTGCTTGTATAAATAAATAAAAATAAATCTTCAAAAAAAATTTATTTCTTGGGCTTCCCTGGTGGCACAAGGGGTTATGCAACGCACTATGAAGCAGTTCACAGCCTCTGCAGCACGAGTTCGATCCCCATCCACATGGCGAAGCAGACCTCTCCTGTCTTGCCCACTGCTCCCCTCAGCAGTGTATTTCGGTCAGTCTGCCTGTTCTGTTCCCCATTCTGTCTCTGGTGGGTCCTCTCACTCCCCGCATCTCTGGCCTGTACTCCAGCTCTTGTATGCATAAATATATAAATCTTGAAAAAAAGATTCTATTTCTTTATTTTTTCATAGGAGAACTGGGGTACAGGCCAGAGGTGCTGAGGGTGAGAGAATTCACCAGAGACAGGATGGGGAGCAGAACAGTAGATCTAACGAAATGCACTGCTGAGGGGAGCAGCAGAAGAGCCACGTGGGTTAGCTCCCTGTCAGGTATCAAACTCAGGCCATTGCGGTGGTAGCACTGAGATTTAACCCCTACGCCACCAGGGAAGCCCTGCCTTTCATTTATTTTTCTTGCCATATTGTGGCTACTGGAACTTGCAGTTCCACTTTAAATAAGAGGGGTGAGAGCAGACATTTCTGCCTTGTTTCCAATCTTAAGGAGAAAGTATTGTCTTTCCCCATCAACTATCTGGTGGCTGAAGTTTTTTTCAAAAGCTCTTTGTCAAGTTGTGGTACTTCTCCTCTGCTCCAAACATGTTCTGCTCCCCACTCTGTCTCTGGGGAATCCTCTCACCCTCCACATCTCTGGCCTATTCCCCAGTTCTTGTGTGTGCATAAATAATCTTTAAAAAAAAAAAAAATGGAGGGGGCTCCTCTGGTGGCTCAGCAGTTGAGCGCTGGGCTGCAAGGCTGCCCTCAGCCTCTGCAGTGCCAGTTTGTTCCCCCGCCACTGGTGAGGGTCCCACAAAAAAAAAAAAAAAAGAAAGAATGGATTTTGTAAAATGTCTTTTCTGAACCATTGATAAGATTACATGATTTTTCTTCTTAAATTTGTTTATACAGTAGACTTTTGTAATATCTAAATTTTATTGACCACTTGGTATGGTAGATTTTTGACTATTGAATCAGATTATTTATCTGGAATAAATCCTGCTTGATCATAGTACATATTTCTTTTTATGTCTATGTTGTATTTATAATGATGAATTCAATTTGCTAATATTTAACTTTATGAGAGGTGTTAGTTCTATAGTTTCCTTTTTCTTTCCTTTTTTTTTTTTTTTCACTTCTGGTCTTTATTTGGTTTTGGTATAAAGATAATACTAGCCTTTGGCCTCCCCGGTGGTGCAGCAGGTTGAGCGCCGAGCTGTGAAGCTGTCTGCAGTCTGCAGCCTCCCCAGCATAGGTTTGATCCCAGCTGGCCAGCGAGAATCCCACATGGTGAGGCAGACTTCTTTCGCGCCCGCTGCTCCCCTCAGCAGTGTATTTTTGTCATCTGCCTGTTCTGCTCCCCACTCTGTCTCTGGTGAATCCTCTCACCCTTCTGTATTCTTGTACCCCCACTCTTGTATAAAAATAAATAAATCTTAAAAAAAAATAATAGCTTTATAAAATGAACTGTCAAGTGTTCTCTCCTGCCCTGTTTTCTAGAAGAATTTGTATAAAGTTGGTGTTTATTCTTCTTTTAAGTGTTTGAAAGAATTCTCCAGCAAAATCATCTCAGCCTGGAGAATTCTCCTTGAGGGGGGAGGAAACTTTTTATTTTTATTGAAACCACTTTGTCCACTGGAATCACAAAGTTGATTATAGTTATATAATCTAAAGTTATAGAATCTAAAATTGCAGAGGATCTTGAATACCACCAAGTCCCACATCCCTTACCACTTATGAAGAAACTGCCTGGGAGGTGAAGGAACTTACTTGCACGAAGTCACAGAGGGACTGGCAACAGAAATGGAAAAGCCTGTGGTTCAAGATGTCAGTCCCTCTTTCTTTGATGCGCAAGTAAAAGTAAATCACTCAAAAAGTGGAGACCTTGGGCCTCCCTGGTGGTGCAGGCGGTTAAGCGCTGCGCTTTGAAGCTGTTCTCAGCCTCTGCAGTGCCGGTTTAATCCCCGCTGGCCTCGGAGCAACAACCCACATGGTGAGCAGACCTCTCCTGTCTCGCCCGCTGCTCCCCTCAGCAGTGTATTTCGTCAGTCTGCCTGTTCTGTTCCCCACTCTGTCTCTGGTGAATCCTCTCACCCTCCCGCACATCTGGACTGTACCCCGGCTCTTGTATAAATAAAAATAAATCTTAAAAAAAAAAAGAAAACAGTGGAGACCTTTATTGCAGACACCTTCATAGTCACAGCTCACTCTCTTCTAGGGTACTATTAAAGGCTGATCATCTCCTTATCTCCTGACGTGATTAATTCCTCATAAGAAGATTCCCCAAGACCCTCCTTCTAACCCAAAATTAGAACCAGAAAAAACAGAGGACAAGAGCAGAGCTGTCAATTCAGGAACCAAAGGGGCAGTGAGGCAAAGCTTGGGCAGCCAAAATCTCCCGAGGCAACCACAGGCTGATCAGCCTGGGAACCAGCCCCCTCTGTTGGTCTGATATGAATGAGAGACTGGGCTCAAGAACGGAGAAGGTGAGAGGGTACCTTTCCCTATTGGTCACCAAACAGTAGGAAGTTAAATCTGCTGTGTCACATACCCTCGATTTCCCTTATGGTGCCAGCAAAAACACTCTCAATAATAATTTGTTGAGTAAGTGAAAGGACACAAGGTTGTTACTGCCGAAAGAACAGGTCTTAGCAAAACGAAAGAAAACCTATAGATTCGCAGGATGGTCACTAGAGGGCGCTCCAGCCCAGCAGGTCATAGACTGAACACCCCCAACAAATCACTCTTCCCCAGGGGAGAATCTTTGAGTTCCCCTATCACTTCCCATGCCCTACAGTAGCTTTAGGAGATTAAGTCTCAGCCAATCCCTCTCCCATCACACCCATATTTTTCTTTCCGTTTTTTTTTTTCACTGCATGTTTTCTCACAAACTGTGATTGACAAACATCCGTCCTTTATGTTTATCTGTTTATCTGTCTATTGTGTTCTAGCAGCCTGAGCTAACAAGTACACCAACCTTGCTTCCACTGTAACCTTCCTCTTCTTGGAAACAGCTTTCCAGCTCTCCTCATAGTAAAACGAGCTCCTTAGTTCAGCTGAAGCATTCCGAAGTTTGGGAATGAAATCACTGCAGTGGGTGGTGGTAAAGTATGTACACTTAGGACTATCTATGCAGGTTATAAAAATATTTAAATCTGGGCTATGAGGCGAGTAGGCTAATGCATTGTTTTCCTCAGGTATGGAAGTTGGCTGATAACACTCATCCTATAAGGTTGTGGTGCATTTTAAGTGATTCTGTCTATGCCAAGCCTCTTGTACAGTGCAGGCGGAATAGGAGCTCAGTAAGTGTTCTTTTTCCTTCTTCCTTCCTTATAGTGTAATGAACACCAAGATTATAGTTATCAGAACCTTTAGCTAAAAGAAAAACTCAACTAAAACCAACGATTAAGAGGGCACCCCTCTCCCTGGTCTCAACTAAGGGGCGCAAGCCAAGAATCAGGACACAGATGGCCTGGTCTTGTGAAGAGGGTACAGCACCAGAAAACAGTTGCCTCCAGACACATCAGTAACTTCATAGAAAGACCAACTTCAAGGTTTATGGTGTTTCTAAAACCTCCAGTTCCCAGAGGACAAGGTGCTAAACAGAGCCAATTTGAGCAACCCTTTTCATCGTCAAGGCTAGGTAGATATCGTAAACAGACTCCTACCCAAAATTTCTTTATCTTTGAAGAAAACTTTGCATAGATACATAAACCTGAGAAGCTCAGAATTAGAGCTGCTTTCCCAGAGCTATTTGGAAGCCATTCCCAGGCTCCAACCCTCAGTCTTGATTCTTTAATAAACACCTAATTTTGCTTGTCTCAATGTATTTTTAGTTAATAAAGCTTAAATAGGAAAATTTCAGGCATTAACCTACCAGTGGAGAGGGTATTTCTGGAGGTGGGAAGAAACCTGTGGAGACTGAGGGCCTTGATTCCTCACCTCATCCATAAGGGCATGGTGGATTTGGGTCAGCACCCTCACCCCAAACCATGGAGAGGGTGTTCAGGGGGTACAACACACTTCCTGCCCATGCACACACACATGACTCTATTTGACACCAAGGTTTTCTCTGGACTGCTCCACACACCCCCTCCCAACTTTCCCTCCACTCCACTGTACTGGGATCTTCTGCAGCCCCTTTACAGTCACTCTCCCCCTCTTTCGCCCTGTTCCCTGCCCAGGAGGCTGGCCTATAGAGCAGTGTTAGCGAACTCCCTCATCCTTTGTCTTTCAGGTGTATCAGTCTATCAGGAACCAGGCAGTCTATCAGGAACTAATGGCAGGAGGCCAGCAAGGTCTTAGCTCCCTCTGTGTGTGGCCAGGACTGAAGGTGACAGCTCCTGTGTGGCTCTCCATAGTGTTCTCCTGTTCTCTTTCTCTCTCTCCCTACCTACCTCCTATTCACCCGGACCCCCATTCCCCCCAGGTCTTCAGGCTCAGGTACTGTGGTTTCCCGACCTCCAGCCCACACCATTGTAAATCTTCCCTTTACTAAACTTTGTTCAAATTTCCAATTTGAGTGAGACTGACACATCCACAAAGGTTGGTTAGATCCAAGTAGCAGTTCTCCTGCTGGTCCTTGGCGACCCTGTGCCATTGAGCCACTCGCCAACTTCACCAGGCCCCTCCATGTCTTCATCCCCTCGGTAGGATTGGTGAACCTCACAAAGCACTTACCACCTAAAGGACCATCCCATTCGTGCCTGTGAGTGAAGAACTTTACAGCTGGGGGGTTTGTTTCTGTTTCCTCCCGCACCCTCTCTGAATTCACAGAATTTGCCTTCTTGGCCATTTCTTCAAAACCTGCCACGAAGTGGATGCTTGGTAAGCCACGAGGATGAGTGGCCAACGAAGCTCCACTTTCCCAACTGAGGAACTAAAGCACGAGACAGGGAGGGCTGAAGAGCCCATCCGGGCTGATGACTTGAAGGTCTGAGGTAGAAACTAGGCTTTCCCAGGATGGGCTGGGTAGGCTAGGATACCTGCACGGAGCATAGCAGCGCCCCAGACCCCTCCCTCCTCCCGTGCCAGCCAGTGTAGCCGGGAGGAGCTGGGAAACGAAAGGAACAGGCCAAAGAGGGGCAGCGCTGGGCCCCACACGCGTGCGACGGTCGGTGCCAACCTCGGACCCCGGGCTGCGGGGGACGCTTAGCTCAGGGGGCGCTGCGGGGAGGGTGGGGCGGCGTGCGGCACAGCGGGAACTACAAATCCCAGGGGGCGGTGAGCTCCGCGGGCGGAAGGGGCGGTCTGGGGCGGGGCGGGGCGAGGCTGGAGGGGCTGGAGGGCCACACTCCGGCCGCGGGCGCAGCGCGCGGGAGACCATGTCTGGGGGCAGCAGCTGCAGCCAGACCCCAAGCCGGGCCATCCCGGCCACTCGCCGAGTTGTCCTCGGCGACGGCGTGCAGCTGCCGCCCGGGGACTACAGCACCACCCCGGGCGGCACGCTCTTCAGCACCACCCCGGGAGGTAGGTGCGGGCTGGGGGCTCCGCGTGCCAGCCCCGGGTGCCGGCGCGGGGGAGGACAGACTCCACAGAGCCGGAGGGATCCGCAGCCCCCGATGGTACGGGGCGAGCAGGCTCAGGGGCGCGGTCACCGATAAGGGGCATCAGTGAGCCGGCGAGGGTCGCGGGGGTCCGGGGGAGCGAGGGGGTGGCAGCCTAGCTGCCCGCCCTCAGGGTTTGTCCTGCAGAGCGGCGGCCGCAGACGGGTGTCCCCCACTAGACAGGTCAAGCTTCCAGGACTGCCACATGTCGAGGTGTCCTGCCCGTTGTGGGTATTGGGGGCTGTTCTGAGGCGGGGTAGGCTGGGATCTGGGTGGGCCAGGGATCCAGGAGAGGCCCGGCTTGGGGCTTTTAGGGGACGGGAATGGCGTTCTCTGTTGGGGTTAAGTGGCTCCTGCATAATCCATTTTCCTCCCGAGGCACCCCAAGTTTTGCATTAGGTCCGCACCCTCTGACGGAGCTTTGGGCTGGGGTGCTGGCCTGCTCCAGCGGTGCCTCCCAGCATCTGTGGCAGATTGTCTATTTTTGTGTGAGGGATCTCTGCCTTGGGACCTGGAGTCACTGACTGGGCTGTGCAGAAGGACACGTTTCCTCAGTCCGGAGGGGGAGGTGGGGACAGTGTGACCTCTCTCAGAGTGGACGAGGAAGAGGAAGCTGAGCTGGCACGGGTGGGGGCCAGCCTAGGGCTGCCCTCGGGAACTGGGCATTCCCTCCTAGCCCTGGAGCCCGGTGCACAGCTGCTGATGAAACCGGCCCTCCGTTTTGCATGATGAAATCCTCGTGGCTCACCACTTCCCTCCTATCCGCCCCCTTTTGCCCTTCCCGCCGCTCCACAGCTCTGAATTCCAACTATTCAAAGACTCCCATCAGATCCTGGGTGCTGAGAGGCACCCATGCACTCTGGGTAGCCTGCGGCAGAACCAGACCATAGCGCAGCAGCCTAATCGTCTGTCTGGTTTCGGGGGTCACATGCTTATTTCCTCAGGCAGCTGTCCACCACCAGGGAGCACTGCCAGATCCGAGGTTTGGGGCAGTTTGATCCAAAACAATGTTAGAACTGTTAAGGAGCTCGGATGTTCTTGCTCAACCACCTTGCCTTGTTCTACGGAACACATTCAGGAGGCCCCCAAAGCTTGAGAACAGTGTCCATTGTCCAGTGTCACAAAGTTTTTTTCCAACTTGAATAAGAAATACCAGCCAAGCATAGAGGGGAGAAATGCTCTCTCCTTTATTAAAAGTGATCCAAAGAAAAGTACCCAGCAGGTCTTTTTTTTTTGTCATTCTTGGTGCACATTGTCTTTCACTGCTGGGTCTTTCACAGTAGTCCACATTGTTCATTCTTAGTGCCACAATGCATCTGCCAGGACAATTTTGGGATTCCTTCAAGTGAGGGTGTGGACCTTAGCTTGATCTGTTCAGAGTGGGTATAGGCAGGCTGCAATAGCCTTTTTTCATCTGTTGTTACTAGATGGGGGACAGATTAGAAGTAATTGTCAGGGGCCTCCCCGGTGGCGCAGCTGTTGAGCGCTGGGTTGCGAAGCTGCCTGCGGCCTCTGCGGGCCACTGGAGGAGGGTCCCGCATGGTGCGCAGACCTCTCCTGCCGCCCGCTGCTCCCCTCAGCAGTGTACTTCGGTCCTTCTGCCTGCTCTGCTCCCTGCTCTGGCTCTGGTGAATTCTCTCGCCCTCCCGCACTTCTGACTGTACCCAGTGCTTGTATAAATGAATAAATAAATAAATCTTTAAAAAAAAAAAAAAAAAAAAAAGTAATTGTCAGGGCTTCCGTTTATAGAGATCTCTGATAGACTATGGGAATGGAGGATCTGGTGTATCACAGCAAAATGTCTTTTCTTTGAACGTCTTCTGCATCACTGTATAATTTAGTTTCTGAGACCAACTGGAAGAAAGCTAACAGCACCAGGAGTCTAAAGCCAGCTCTGCTTCACAAGGGTGTCCCACAGTCCAGGCACAGCTCGCAGATCACAACCCACAGAAACATGGCCTGACTCTGCCAAAGTCAGCAAACCCAGTCAGCCTCAGTTGGCCAAGGCACAGTCTTCTTCCCAAGCCCATTTCTCTCACCCCTTTGCCAGGGCTGAGAAGCTTGCCCTAATGAGAAAAGGTCATTCATACATATGAATTACCTGGGGACCTCATTTAAATGCAGATTCTGATTTTGTAGATTCTGGGGCGGGGCCTGAGGCTCTGCTTGTCTAACTAGGTCCCAGTGATTGATAAAAGTACCTCACTGTGGGTACTCAGGAATTAGTAGGATGTGACTTCCCTCACCTTTGCAGACCTGAGTGATCTGGTAAATTGAGGCAAACTCTTGAGGAGCGTTTCACATCAGTCTTTAAACCAGGCTCTGGAGAGTCTGCGTGGTGTTCACACTCACTTATTTACAGAAGGGGACAAGAGCTATTTGAGTTAAGTGTTCACCAGTCACTATTGCTGGGAATGCCACTGCAGTGTGTTTTCCTGAAGTGAAGGGAGTAGCGGTGGGTTTGAGCTATCTCTACTACTATAGCCCCACTCAATGCCTTTTGTACTCATTAACCTTCCTGAAGTTAGATGTCTAATGAATTTAAGAGAAATTTGGTGAAAGGAGTGTGATATGTGAATATTTGAGTTGTGGAATCTTGAAAATTTCTTGTGATATCACCTGCCCCTCCTTCCCCAACTACCATGTTCCCTGTTCTATTTTGGATGTTTGATCCCAAAGACTAAAGATTTTGTTTGTAGTCATACAAGGCCTGTACCTGGATAAGGTTAATCAGTGGAAAGGGTAGAGCTACAGGTGTTAGTGGCACCCTGCTTGATTAGACAAAGTGTGTCCAGGAAGCTTACCTTGGAGGAACTCCTAAGTCTTTGGCTATGAAACAGACAGTGCTGGGAAGAGAGGAAGGTGTACAACCATTGTCTCAAGACCTTAGTCATATGGGGTGAAAATTTGTTTCATTATTAACCACATGCTGAAAGAACTTGGGCATGAAGGCAGTGAGGAAAGTGAAGTGACCTGCCTGTTCTGAACCCCACTCTAGTGAATCCTCTCACCCCCCACACCTCTGGCCTGTACCCCAGTTCTGGTATGTATTTGTTTGTTTGTTTGTTTATACAAGCACTGGGTATAGTCAGAAGCGTGGGAGGGTGAGAGAATTCACCAGAGCCAGAACAGGGAGCAGAACAGGCAGCAGGACCAAAGTACACTGCTGAGGGGAGCAGCGGGCAGCAGGAGAGGTCTGCTCGCCATGTGGGACCCTCACCCGGTGGCCTGGGATCTAACCGGCGCTGCAGAGGCTGTGGGCAGCTTTGCAACCCAGTGCTCAACCGCTGCGCCACCGGGGAGGCCCATTCTTTTTTTAAAAAGTATTTAGAACATTCTACAGTATGTCCCTCATTTGAGAATTTGACATAGGCCCTGGTTTGGAGCACCCCCAAACTCCCTTCAATGCCTGCGAGACTATGGGGTTTTTTTGTTTTGTTTTTTTGTTTTTTGAGACTCTATGTTTTTAAGGCACTTAACACATCCAGAATTGAAGGATAGTCTGACCTCAATGACTTGGGTTGCTAGGTAGGAAGATGAAGACACACTTGAAATAGAATTATAAGCATCAAAGTTAATCTACAGAAGGAAACAAGTAGACAAACATGCCCCCCTATAACCAGTGGGACTTGTCTGATAGTCAACTGAGAATTACCTGCTCCAAGTAGTCCACCTGGTAGGCTTTACAGGCTCACCATGCAGATATAGCTGTTAGATTTAATTCCCTTCAGAGGCTTACGTATTTTTTTCAATATCCTTAAAAGTGACAGGACCTTGTTCTTTCAAAGAGGAGTTCGATCTTTTTTTTCCTGGTAGAGCAAAAATGTCTTTCATTACCAAATCAATCCCTGGCCAGGAACTAACCCCCATGGTGCAGCAGACCTCTCCTGTCTTGCCTGCTGCTCCCCTCAACAGTGTATTTCATGGTGCAAGGATAGGCAGGGTGATACTATATTTACCTATTGGTATAAAGAAATGAAAGATTTTCTGTATTTCAAACTTTTTATTTAATTAAATTTTTTTGTTGTTGAAGTAACATGGCATTATGTTTAATTTTAGGTGTGCATCATTAAAAATTAATATCTATACCTAAGGCATTATAGTGAGGCATTTTCTTATATGAATTTTCATTTGATATTGTTCCAGGAGAGGGATTAGGAAGAGTAGTTGTATTTAAGAGGATTGCTCCCAAGGTGAAAGTTTTTAAAGAAAACTTCATTTGTACACATAGGTTCTTGTGTGTTCAAACCAATGAAAAACCTGTTACTTTCGAGACTTACTAAGATCCATGACAGTGTTCTTCCTCCATTATGATTCATAATCTATGACTCACGTGTATTTGTTTACATGTTTATGCCTTAGGTGAGACAGGAAGTTCTTTCAGACAGTCTTAGTCATCTTTGTATGGCCAAGATCGAGGGCAGGGTCTGGTGTGTAGAAGGTAAAGAGTTGAAAAGAAAGTGTTTCCACGATAATCTAATTTCAAGCCTGGGTTTGCACTGGCTTAACAATAACCTTTAAATCTTCTTTTCTGCTACAAGATAGTAGTTTATCTTGGAATGTCTAAAGGACAGAAACTTTGAACTTTCCCACTTATTCCACTATTATAGATGATGATATTAGAGCTTTATTTTTCCTGCTATTAATTGAACAGAAACTAGAAAGAAGTGACTTTTTCATAAGTCAGTAGTGGAACCAGAGTCTCAGACACTGGAATTAGTGCTCCTCGCTTATTTACATGCACCCAGCATCACTGACTGGACAGGAATAGGTGATATCTGCCCATGGCATTTGGGTGCTCAAGGACATGGGCAACAAAATGGTGCAATGTAATCCAGTGTCCATGTTCAGGAAAGTTCATTGAGAGAGCTCAGGTAGGAGGCCACCTGCTTGGTGGCTTCGGGGTTAAGTCTCAGCATTATCACTGCCAAGGCCTGAGTTCAATTCCCAGCCAGGGAGATAACTCACATATGGTGCAACAGACCTCTCCTGTCTTGCCCACTGTTCCCCTGAGCAGTGTATTTCAGTAAATCTACCTGTTTTGTTCCCAACTCTGTCTCTGCTGAATCCTTCAGCACCTGAACCTCTGGCCTACACTCCAGTTCTTCTACACAAAAATAAATAAATAAAATCTTTAAAAATAAAAAAGAGGGCCTCCCCTGGTGACGCAGCGTGTTGAGCGCAGCAGTGTGAAGCTGTCTGCAGCCTCTGTAGCAAGGGTTCGATTCCTGGCCGGCCAGGAAGAAACCCACATGGTACAGCAGACCTCTCCTGTCTTGCCCGCTGCTCCCCTCAGCAATGTATTTCAGTCAGCCTGCCTGTTCTGCTCCCCACTCTGTCTCTGGGGAATCCTCTCCTCCTTTCCCCCCTGTAACTCTGGCCTGTACCTCAGTTCTTGTATGCATAAATAAATAAATCTTTAAAAAAAGAGAGAGAGAGAGGCCTCCCTGGTGGCACAAGGGGTTAAGACGCAACCTTAGTGTCCACAGCCACTGCATCATGAGTTCAATCCCCGGCCAGGGTGCAGAGGACCTCTCCCGCTGGCTGTTACCCTTGGCAGTGTATTTCAGTCAATCTGCCTGTCTGTTCCCCACTCTGTCACTGGTGAGTCCTCTCACCCCCCATACCTCTGGCCTGTACCCCAGTTCTGGTATGCATAAACAAATAAATCTTTAAAAAAATAAAAAAGAGAGCTTAGATAGTAAGTATGCCCAGAGGATCGTAACTTGTCCAGTGCCCAGAAATACTTGTCTTGATGAGAATGGCTGTATCTGTTAGCTGTGGCCATATATTAGCCACCCTAAAACATGGAGAATTCAACAACAATAGTCTGTTGTGTGTCTCCATTCTTTGGACATTCTTTGATGATCTTGCTTAAGTTTGCTCATATGGTTGCACAGAGTTGGCAGCTGGATTTCCCTGGGCTAGAAGGCCTAAGATGACCTAACCCATGTGTCTGGGTCATTGGTGGGGACAACAGGATTGGAAGCTCTCTCTTGGTCTCACATCTTCAAGAGTCTAACTTGAGCTTAATTGGCCATTTCCAAGGCATCTTTAGGCCTAGATGTGGAAGTCACATAACCTTACTCACACACTTTTCTATCATCAAAGCACAAATTCAAGGAAAGGGAGAAATAATAGCCTTTGAAAGAGACAAGCCACATACACAAGCACAAGTTTTCAGACAATCTTCCATAAGGGCCAAGTCTCAAAGAACAATCCTTTGAGGGAACTTAAACTGTTCCTCCTTCTCTTTGACCAGCAGGCCAGGGTCAAATGTAGAAGCAGAGCAAAATCACAAGTGGAAAACTGCTGTTGGTTTAAATACAAATCATACCTTCCTGAAAACACTGAGTCACAGATCGTAAGCCCCATTCTGAAGGCCTACATCCAGTTGTACAAAGCATACGGTACAGATGACCACGATGCAGACCACTGGGCAGTATGTTCGACTTCTGTCACTCAGCCTCCCTCCTTCCTGCTTCAGGCACCGGGCTTGGGAACACCCAACTCACCCAAGCGCTCATATGCCCTGCCCTGCACATCCACTTGAACATCCCTGCTATTCCAGAGTACTGGTCTCAGGAAAGAGTCAGGTGTCTGAGCTCAGAGGTCCAAAGTGGATAGGAGTGAGAATGTCAGGAGGTTTGGGTAAGTTCAGAATTTCCTTTGGCCTCCCAGTGAAGCGATATATAAGATGTGGAGGTTAGGATTTGGAGTTTAAGTGTGCCCATTGCAATTAATACTCATGAGTCTGGCAGGGGGGCACTGAGAAGGCTTGCCAGCATGTGGGAACTAAGAAAGAATTTGTTAAAGTTAGAAAGAACCTGGAGTGGCTGACAACTGAAGTAATGCAAACGCGGGAATTCTTACCCAGAATACTAAGTGGGGAGATACTGGAAAGTTTCCAGAAATTAAGAACTATAAGAAAAAAGTGAATCTTTATCTTTAGCAGTAATTGATGGTGACAATAATCTGTTCCAGAGGATTTACCTTATGTAATTAACTGCAACATAATTGTAAATAACTTTAAGGTACCATTATTTTTAAAAAGTGATGTGGTAGTTAAGAGACTGTGTGTGCATATGTATGAGTAAATGGATTTCCCTCTTCTGTTCTTCAGAATAAAAGTGGAAACTGGGCCTGTGTTCATTTGCTAGGGCTGCCAGAACAAAATACCACAGATGAGGTGGTTTAAACAATAGAAATTAACTTTCTCACAGTTCTAGAAGCTGGAAATCCAAGATCAAGGTGCGGACTGAGTTAGTATCACCCGAGGCCCCTGTCCTGGGCTTGCAGACAGCTGCCCTCTCTCTGCCTGTTCGGTGGTCCTTCCTCTCTGGCTTCTCTCTTATAAGTCCACCTGCATGTTGGATTAGGGCCCCCTCTAACAGCCGTGTTTTTTTTACTTATTGACTCTTTAATGATTTTATCTCCAAATACAGTTGCATGTAAGTGCTGCGACTGGGACTTCAGTGTGTGAGTTCAGCTCCTAACTGGGCCCTTCTTTCTAACCGGGACTGCAGTTGTTGGTTGCTGTGTACCAGGGACCTTTTACAAGGGCGTTCTGTTGGTAATGAATTACAGAGACAGCCTGATGCACAGGTACCTGTCAAAGTGTTTGGGGGCGGCAGGGGCAGGGGCTGGAGTGAAGAAAGGAGAAGGGGCTTGGCTAACCTTTTGAGTAATTATTTCAGCTCTTTTGTTATGAATGTCTCTGTAGAAGCCTTTCCTTCTTGTTTAATTTTCAAACAAACTGGCCTATACTCTCACATGTGGGGGCCTCAAAGGGAGGGAATAAGCAGAGGGCCCTTTGCCAATCACTCATGTACCCCTATTTGGGATTCTGGTAACTACATAAGACTCCTGGGCCCTGGGGAATGTCCAAATCTTGATTCTCTTTGCACAAAAAGCATTGGACTGCGCATGCTCTGCTAAACAGACTGCCCAGCGAGAAAAGCTGCCCAAATACATGTGGCCTGCTGGTGTGTGTGTGTGTTACAGGGTGGAGTGGAGGGACAGCTGGTAGATCCTGGCACGGCTGTGTATTTGTCTCCAGGTTGACACAGAGCTGCTGGTGAGAGCTGAGTTGAAAATTGCTCAGAGTATTTTGTTCACAGGCTGCTGGCTTGTGTCTGAACACAGGCATTCGAACTTCCCTTGACCCTGTTGCAAAATGCTCTCCCTTTCCCTGGAATGGGAACAGCAGTTCTAGGAATTCTGTTCTTGTACTCTTCCTAGGCCTCATGTCCAAGTTCAGGGGAAAGAAGAATGCTGAATGCTCTTGCCAAGGGAGGCCCAGGGAGGGACCAGCCTGTCTCAGTTTACAGACGTCATGTTCAGCACCGTTGTGAACTTGAGTGACTGCGGGTGCTGTGGGGGGACAGAGAAGGAATCAAGGCGGATGACCCTCTCAAGAAACAGCCTCCTCTGACCAGGCATTCAGAAGTATAGGTAAAAAGTCTGAAGACCCCTGTAATTTCTCCAGCTGGCAGTGCTGAGCAAGGCGCAACGGCCCCATCTGCCCTGCTAATTTTAAACAAAGGTTAGTGTTTAGGATTAGAGTCAAGACAGGCTAAGTGGGCCTGTGGGTGGCTATGAGATGGACTTTCTGACCCTCAGTTTCCTATCTGCCATCTGAGGATGATAATGGTAATTCCCTCTGGGATGGGGAGAATTCAGGGGTCCCCAGGGGGCCGAGAAACAGCATGACAGGCTGTGAGTGCCCAGACAGGCAGTGAGGATAGCCAGTGACTACCTTACCTGGAACTCTAATCCTTCACTCATGCAAACACATGTTTTTGAGCACCTGCCTGGCACTGTAATAGCTGCAGAAGGTAAAAATCAATGTTCCTTCACCTCCCAGGAGCTTCCTGGACTTTCTCTGGTAGTGTATGTTCTCCCAAGTAATTTTCCTTTAGTAGCAGTTATGGATACCATAGTTCATTCTCGTACAAAAAAATCTGAATTTTTTTTTTAACTGAGCTAACATTGCATTATAACATGTTTCAGGTGTGCATCATTATAAGTCCAAGTGTCTATGTACCACACTAAGTTCACCATAGTGAACTATGTTTTCATTTAATCTTCATGATGCTCCTGTGAAGTGTGGACTTGATTAGTATCTGCCTTTCAGAGCTGAGCGATGAACTGACCTGGTATTGAGCTGGTACATGGCGAGCCTAGGTTTGAGCCCAGAACTTCTGCAAGCCCTGGGCTCTTTGTGCCACATTAAGTGTGTGCCAACAAGGAGATACTAAAAATAAATGGAAGTAAATTAGAGCTGTATGTCTTACAACAGGGTCCTACAACAGACCCTGGAGATTGCTTATAAAGCCTGGCATGTATTTGGTGTCTTAAAAATAGTTGGAATGAGCCTAGTCCACCACCTTATTTACAGGAGAGGAAACCAGACTCCAGGGGCATGTCTGCATTGCTTTGTTCCTTCAAGAAACCATCATTACCACAAAGCATTCCCTGAGGGAAAAAATACCATTTTTGTATTTGGTGCACATCTGGAGTACAAAGTTCCAGACAACACTTATCTCCAAGCCTCCCAAGCTCATGGTAGTTCTTGAAATGTGTTTCTGTGGGATAAAAGAGGATGGAGGTGGGCCTCCCCAGTGGCGCAGCAGGTTGACTGCTGCGCTGTGAGACTGTCCGCAGCCTCTACAGAGCGGGTTCAATTCCTGGCCATCCAGGGAGATCCCCACATGGCATGGCAGACCTCTCCTGCCTCACCCGCTGCTCCCCTCAGCAGTGTCTTCGGTCCATCTGCCTGTTCTGCTCCCCGCTCTGTCTCTGGTGAATTCTCTCACCTTCCCATGCCTCTGTCTGTACTCCAGTCTTGTATAACTAAATAAATCTTTTAAAAAAAAAAAAAAAGGATGAAGGACACCCTTTTGCTCTGCATCCCCTCCCCATAAGACCCTCTTCAGAGTTGCCCATCTCCCCTCTGATTGGCCCCAGCTTTGACCATATAATTGATAGAATGGAACTGAATGCTTCTGGTGATAATAATGGCTAGGATTTCTTTGTTCATAGGGTTCAGTTCCAATCTCCACACAATAATCTTTGAAGTTGGCACTGTCATTATCCTCATTTTACAGAAGAAGAAACAGGCACAGAGCTGAAGTGATAACTTGCACATAGCTCTTAGAGCTAGTAAGTGGGGAAGCCAGGTTACTAGTCACTAGGCTATAGGAAGAACGAGTACTCCTCCTGGCATGGTGCTCCTACCCTTCTACCTAGGGAGCAGGGAACTCTTGCTGCCATCTGAAAACATTTTCCCCATACATGTATACATGGTGATGCATCTAAAAAGGATTCCAGTTAGAAAAAAACCTCAGTTCTCCACAGGTAGTTTAAGAGGGAACCTTGACTTCTACTCCCAGTTGTATCCCTGGCTAGGGAGCTAACCCACATGGCGCAGCAGACCTCTTCTGTCTCACCCGCTGCTCCCCTCAGCAGTGTATTTCAGCAGATCTGCCTGTTCTGCTCCCCACTCTGTCTCTGGTGAATCCTCCCACCATCCCCTCACAACTCTGACCTACACCCCAAGTCTTTGCATAAATAAATAAATCTTTTAAAAAAATTTTTTAATTAAAAAAAAAAAGAGCTGTAACCTAGTGACTTAAAGAGCCTTCACAGAAGTTCCTGACCATGAGCCTCCCTGGTGGCACAAGAGGGTTAGTGTCAGCACTATGAAGCTATCCACAGCCACTACAGCATGCATTCAATCCCTGGCCAGGGAGGTGACCCACACAGTACAGCAGACCTCTCCTGTTTTGCCCGCTGCTCCCCTCAGCAGTGTATTTCAGTAGATCTGCCTGTTCTGCTCCTCACTCTGTCTCCGGTGAATCCTCTCATCCCCACCCCCACTCCCTGCACCTCTGGCCTACACCCTTGCTCTTGTATGCATAAATAAATAAATCTAAAAAAAAAGTTCCTGACCAAACAACTTTTTTGAGATGGTTGAATCTCCAACTCCTAGATTCCGCTCCAGTGGGGTCGGTTCCCTACTCTGGTGAACCACCCAACACAAAAGCACAGGTGAGGGGAGGCAAGGAGGTAGGCAGGTAAGGCACCTCACCTGCAGAGCGGTGCCTCCTCACCTGAGGATTTTTTTTTTTTAAACGATTTTAATTAATTTATTTATTTATACAAGCACTGGGTACAGTCAGAAGCGCGGGAGGGTGAGAGAATTCACCAGAGCCAGAGCGGGGAGCAGAACAGGCAGAAGGACCGAAGTACACTGCTGAGGGGAGCAGCGGGCGGCAGGAGACGTCTGCGCGCCATGTGGGACCCTCCTCCAGTGGCCGGGGAGCAGCCGGGGATCGAACCAGCCCTGCAGAGGCCGCGGCAGCTTCGCAACCCAGCGCTCAACCGCTGCACCACCGGGGAGGCCCGAGGATTTTTTTTTTTAAGATTTATTTATTTATGCATACAAGAATGGGTACAGGCCAGAGTTGTGGGGGGTTGAGAGGATTTGCCAGAGACAGAGTGGGGAACAGAACCGGCAGATCTACTGAAATACACTGCTGAGGAGAGCAGCAGGCAAGTCAGGAGAGGTCTGACTTGTGGGTCAGAGAGCTACTATGTGGGTAGCTTCCTGGCTGGGGATCGAACTCGCGCTGCAGTGGCTTTTGATAGCGTCAAAGGTTGCGTCTTAACCCCTTGTGCCACCAGGGAGGCCCTTTCTGAGAATTTAAATAGGAGGTGGTCCCATCTACAGCTAGGATCTTCCTCCTTGAGAAGAGGGCAGTGTGTTCTCCATTTTAACCCACTAGGCTCACAGGCACTCAGCGAAGGAAGTGCACAACCCTTCATGTTACAAATGAGGAAACTGAAGCCCAAGCAGGAGAGGGGCCAGCGGGGTGGGGGGGGGGCGGTCACCGATGATTGGTAGCAGAGCATGCAAGTCAGCTCTAGTTGTTTGTTCTACACTAAGAAACAGGAAGTGTGAACCTTAGCCCACGAGGTGAGCAGGGCTGCCCCACTTCAACATTATTGCCTAGTGGACGGGGATGGCAAGATTGGGTGACCCCCCCAGATAGGGCCAGCATCAGACTAGGGCAACACATGCAAGCAGGCCAAGTTCATGCTTAGGTATCTCACTATTTCTCTGTCTTTCACCACCCCAACCCAGCATGAGGAGCCAATCTCTTCAACCCATGCTCAGAAATATAAAGTGGGTTCTCTCCAGTTAACAGAGAGGCCTGTGCTAAACATCAAGAAGTGAATCTCAGCTGTGGCATGCTCTTAGGTGAAGGGGGTATTTCAAGGTTACTAATAAGGAAAGACATTCCTAAAACCTTTAAGAATCTTAAAATTATGGTTTTAAACTTGGGTCATTCATATTCCAGCTGCAGTTTTCCATACCTTGTCTTCCTTCTACTTACTTACACATATTTAATATTTTTCTTTATGTCACCATTCCCTTCTAATTTCATTTTTATTATTACTTTTTGTTATATATTACAATGATAATTTATATATTAAATTAAATCCTACTATATATTAGGAGATGATATCACTACTATATATGGAAAACCAGATTCACTTGCCCTAAATAGAAGATGACTATAAAAGAAATATGACAACAGGACAGTTTTTCAGTTGTAGCTAGATTCCACTGCCTGCAGAAGGCTTTGCGCCTGAGGTCTGCTCTTTGTTGAAAAGGAGCAATCAGCAAAGGGTGAGGTGTTAAGGATATATCACTGATACTTACTAGGGTCCCAGAGATAATCAGGACCTAACTTGTGAGAATTATCACACTCATTGTTATTTGATGGAACAGGTGGCTCTCCCATGAAGATCTTGGGTACTGGGTATGATTTAAAGATAGTGAAAAATTCTACTAAAAGAGAGTGAAAAGAAAATGAATGGAATGCAGGCTGAGGACACTCTGAAGTGCAGTGACACATCAGAGCTGAGGGCACAGGGGAGCATCACAACCGAGACAGGCTTTGCAGGAGCGCTTTCTGTGGGGCAGGCAGACCATGAGTCACTCCTTCCCATGCCGCATCCCACCCTCATCCCCCTCTCCTCTCGGGCAGAAAAGTTCTCATTTTTATTAGTTTGAGGGAATCATTTTTCTGTTGGCTCATATGTAAAATGGAGTTAAAGATTCTGGATATCCTATGATGGTACTGTATGGAGGGGGATTGAAAAATGAATAATAAATGTATTTTCTCCACTGTCCTCTATGATCGTCACAAGCAATAGGACTGAACACTGATGAGCTAAGTTGAGTTTTGCAGCAAAAGAACAGAGCTCTTTTGTGCATGCACAGAGCTCTGCAGTTCTGAGGCAGCAGGATCCTGGGCTGCTGCAAATCACCTAAATAAACTTTACTCCTCTTTGGTCCAACCTTTGCAGGAAGATCCACTGCCTCTGCTGCAACCACACCTCAAAGACACAGAAAAATGAGCAGGGAGGGGGTTCAAGATGGCTTTACCAGTGTCCCTGTTCCTTCCAGGGACCAGGATCATCTACGACCGGAAGTTCCTGATGGAGTGTAGGAATTCACCTGTGACCAAAACACCCCCGAGGGATTTGCCCACCATTCCCGGGGTTACCAGCCCTGCCAGTGATGAGCCCTCCACAGAAGCCAGTCAGAACCACCTGCGCAACAGCCCAGACGAGAAGCCAGTGGGCAGTGAGTGGCATGCTTGGCCAGGCTCTTTGTTGAGAAGGGAATGTGTATGTGTTTGTGGGAGGGTGTGTCCCATCCACTACTGGGGATTCCAGGAAAATGATGGTGACCTCCCTACCATCGTGGAGGAACTCAGTCCAGAAGGCATGGGCAGGGGTGGATGGGGAGGGTAGGATTTCATTGGTACCACTTTGCTCATGAAGGGGATTCAGGAACCCAGGAAAGGTAATTTGGGGTCATGAGGCAATCTAATTAGTGGGGGGCATGTTTGAAATGAGATAGGCCCCACAGCAACTGCCTGGACCAGTGTCACTTTTGTGTAACACATGGACACACCTATCATGTTGATGGGCAGGAAACAACTTATCAGAGACATGGTATACTTGTCCTCCAGGAACTTCCCAGTCTACAGGCTCAGAAAGGCTTCCAAGATGCCTCCTGTCAGGCTGTTGCCCCATTAGCCAGTTATTTGTGGAGACAGGTAGAAACAATGCAGCCAGTTGTCTCTGCAGGTTTGACGTGGGGTTGCTTGGTCCTTCCTGGTGTGCCCCCCCATCCACGTCATCAGGGCAGCCACCCCTGCAGAAGTATGTGTGAATGCGTTCTGTGTGATATTATGACTGGTTTGCCAGAGCGTCTAAGCTCTCCCTCAAGAGCATGAGGTGTCAGTTTTGGCAGACAACTGAGTCAGATGGAAGCCACTGACCCTTCCCCTGCAAGGCAGTGCACCAAATGCAGACAGGAAGCAGCTGGGACCTCGGACTGGGCTGACTGCTGACAGCAGCAGAACCTATCTACCCTGCGCCTGAAGGGTATATGACTCATAGTTACCTTGGGAACCCCACAGCCCATGACAGCCAACAGTTGCCTCGCCTTTCAGACTTGGGGAGCAGTGAGAGGGAGCAGGTGGATCGGGCACACACCAGCATGAAGGACAGCACCAGGTGCCATGGTTCCCTACTATTTATTAAAGGATGGGAAGATACACTCCGTTGGTTGCCTGGTGCCCTCCACCCAACTTTTTCCCTGAAACCAAAGACTGAAAGTTGAGGATGTAGGTGTCAACACCTGAGATTGTTGAGTCATCAGTTGCCACCACTTGCACACTCTCATTCTTCACAGTTTCTAGAGCTGTTCTGGCCATGACATGCAGGGTTAGCCCAGTGGTGCCCCAGGCAGACAGCTGTCACCCCACAGTTCCATACACTGAGAGAATATGAGGAGGAAGGCGGGACATCATATCTCCTTTTGCTTAACTGGCTATAAGAGGTCAAGACTTCTGCCCCTGGACTCACATATTTGTGCAAATATAAACAGAAGAGGAGGGAGTTGCTTGCCGTGAAGGCCAGAGCAGGCATCTGGCTGTGGAAGACCTAGGGCAGCCTTCCCCAGCAGATTGTAAAGGGGGTCATTCCATTAGAAAGAAAAGCAACTTGTTGCAGCACGAATTCCTCAGAAATTCTAATGGAAAGAGGAGAGGGAGGGCCATGAGTGGTGAAAACACCCAAAGTCCTGATTTAAGGCAGGCTCAGGCTAGTCCATAGGCATTGGATGGATACATAGTAGGTGAGGCTACCATTTTCTAAGTCAAAAGTTGGAGCAACGCTCAAACACATTTTATATTTCAGGAATATTTTTCTATGAAGTTGCTCATATATAAAATCATAAGTAACCATTCACTCTTGCTAAAAAGAATAAAAATAATACAAAGTTCAGGATTGAGGCGGAGAGCACAGCTATTAATGGAAATTCCAGGGTGATCCTGTCCGCCCCGCATCCTCCTGTTAGCACAAACCTGGCCTCTGCTCTTCTTGTAGGAACAGCAGAATGAAAACTAACTCCTCTCCCCAGCCTCTGAAGTGTCAGCCCTACCATTTGCCCTTTTGCTCACTTGGCCTTTCTCCTTTCTCTCCCCAGATGAAGAGTCACAGTTTGAGATGGACATTTAAAGGACCAGCCGGCAAACTGAGCAAGCCTCTGGGCCCTTCTGGCCCTTCTTGGGATAAGAGTCCCACCAGCCAGGCCTTAGGAAAAGTTCTCATCCTGGGCCTGTGGTGGGTGTGGGGTTGGCCAACCCAGCCCTCTGCTCGCTCACTCAGGGTACCTGCTCCTCTTCCTCTTCGTGAACACCAGCAGATACCTCCATGTGCCTCACTCATGCAGGAGCTGTCACCCAGGGGAGTGACTGAACACACCCTGCAGCCCAGGGCCCGGAAGCAGATTCAGGAGCTTTCTGAACTGTCATCTGGCTCTTCTAGCCCATCCTCTTAGGGCACACCCACCCCTTCCTGAGGTGCTGGTGTAAGGGAAGGCTTCCCTCCCCCTGCTTCCCCAAGACAGGAATAAAAGCCATCTTTGCCCTAGGGCCAAGAGTCAGCCCTGTGTGAGCTCTTTTCAATTCCATATACATAACTAACACCAACTGCTATGTATAGGGTGCTAATTAAGCCTTTTCCTGTACATTATCTCATTTGACTCTCGCACTGATCCTAGGAGATAAGTAGAGCAAATGTTAACCTCATTTTACTGCTTAGGGGACTGATGCAGAGAAGTTAAAATCACACAGTGGTAAATAGAGAGAGCACTGGCCCTGTGTCCTGGTCAGATGGGACTGTGCAGCTGTTCAGTGGTGGGTACCACCTCTCTTCTGGGCTGGCTGTGCCCCCACCAAGCCTGTCAAGTGACCTAGTCACCTTCACCCCTGGGGAAAGGCTGAGCCTCGGACAATGTTTATCGAGTGATCCCTTCATGTGGGTTGTCACGAGGGACACAAGCATGAGGCAAGCTCTCTGCCTCCAGGATTTCATTGAAATGCAAGTTTGCTCTTAGAAAAGGTAGCATAAAAAAGATGAGGTAGGATTGGTTACCGGTGAGTGGTCCGTGCAAGGGGAAGCTTCGTGGACGTGACACTTGCCACTGGGATCCTGAGCATGGTGTGCTGCATGAAGGGGGGCTGAGGCTGCCAAGGTCAGGTGGTCCTGGGGAAGCAGGGTAGAGGAGGACAGGACATAAAGTTGCCCACTTTGGCAGTTTGTATGGGTGGGAATGGTTTTCATAAAGGCTCAGGTTTCCGTAGGCTTTGCTCAGAAGAAGCAGGTGTTTCTCATCTCAGGGTGTGCTGGGGATAAATGGCCTCTGATCCAGAGGCAATGGCTGAGTTGGACTTTACAAATCTGGACTTACTGCACCTGTCAGGCTGCCATTTGGGGAGCATCAGGCCTTAGTGGCCAAGTGCCCTGCCTGACCATTTCTGTAAATGAGTTGGAGTCCACCTGCCTGGTGATGGTATGTGAAGGGACCCAGCCGTGATGGCATGTTGACTCCAAGTACAGGTGGAATGTGCAATTGTGGAGGGGCCACCACAGGAGTAAAGACAACTGAAGCCCCAACCAGAACCAAATGAGGAATCAGATCAACTTACCCTATCCCTTAGCTTTCTAGTAAAAGCCTATCTCTCTCCCCTCCTGACATCCCACCGGAGACTGTGCTCTCAAGTCTGCAGTTTAAAAGACAGTAAATAATTGGCTTCTCTGGTAGTTCAGGGTCCACAAAAAGAAAAATTTTCACAAGTCATACATTTTTACCTCCAAGCAAAAGCATACTCCAGAAAACCCAGGTATTGAGCCTCTCTGGTGGTGCAAGGGGTTAATTCGCAGCGCTATGAAGCTATCCGCAGCCATTGCAGTACAGCAGTTTAATCCCAGCTGGCCAGGGAGCTGACCCACATGGCACAGCCTGCTGCTCCCGTCAGCTGTGTATCTCAGTAGATCCTCCTGTTCCCCACTCTGTCTCTGGTGAATCCTCTCACCACCTGCACCTCTGGCCTATACCCCAGTTCTTGTATGCATAAATAAATCTTAAAAAAAAAAAAACGTTATTTTTTCAGCATCAGTTGATGGTTGCTGTGGAGTGGCAATGCTCAGTGACACTGTGTAAGTCTCATTGGCTCCAGCCCCACATCTGAAAGCTTTTGCAGAGATACTCTAGGAAACCATCATATTTTGTCCTGTCCACCCTTTGATATCACCAAAGCACTGTTTTTATAATTGGGGACCCAATGATAACAGACAGGTGCCACGTGCTGTGAACCAGGAAATAAGTGTCACAGGGTATGGTGTGTGCCTCCAAGTGGCTTACAGTCTGATCTGGAGATGCAAGACACTAGGAATAGTAAAGGGTACCCAGGAATGTCATAAAGCAATGCGAGATTATGCAGTGTGTCAGGCAGTGTTAAGGGAATCAGGTCTGAGAAGACCTCACAGGGGAGGAGGGACCTGATGGGACTGGTGAGATTTTAATTCGGGGAGGGTGTTCCAGGGTCATGAATGTTTAGGTACAGGGGTTAGGACAGCAGTGTGGCTGGAGGAGTGTCAAAGCTGTTGGGTTTTCCATACTTAACATGAAGTCCAAACAGGTCAGTCAGGATGGCAATAGGCTCTACTGGGGAAGGAGGCTTGATGAGGTGAAAGGAGGAGAGACGTGTCATGGAGGTTTTATATCTGGATGACCCAAAAGAGAGATCAGAAAGGAAATGCAGGATAGGAGTTGTGCAGAGTAAACAGAGAAGGCCAAAAACGGAACCCTGGGGAATGTTCCCAGTGAGTGCAGGGACCTAGCTTCCAGTGGTTTTCCAACCTCCACATTGCTGTTGGCACAGCTGCGGGCATCCTTCCAACTCCCAGGTAGCCGGACAGGTAAGGATTAGGCCATCTTTCTTTCTCTTGGCACCTTTGAGTGTGACATTCATCTCTGACATGACTCAAGGAAAGGCCCAAGGACGTGGCCAACCTAGATGTCCCATGAAAACCAGTATTTCAGGAAGGGCAGAGTTCATCAACAGACCCAGCTAGTGATCTTTTCCAACTAAAACCAACCTCATTCTGATTTAAAGAGCATTTGCTAGACCTTGAGGCATTTTAAGGCAAACATCTGAGAAAAAAATCAAATAATCCAAGAAGACATGATTAGGTGCAAATAAAAGGAGTGATAGAACAGTAGCAGCTAAAGATTGTGAATGATATGTAAACTGTAGGGAGAGCTGCAGGAGCCAAGGCACGGTGTCTGGATGTTATGTTAGGCTGAAGTGCTCTGGGTAACACAAGTTAAATTTAGACAGTGAAGGATTACATTATTGAAAAAACAGAAAAAGGATTGACTGAATGCCTTCTGTATGTCTGGAGCTTTAGTTCAATCTTACTTTCGGTCCCCCCAAAACAAAAGTATGTGTTTTTATTCCCATCTTACACATGTCTGGAGCTAGTGCATGTCAGAATTAGCTTCCAACTTCTGTCAGTACAGTTCTGAAATCAATTATTTTTTTAAATTTTATTTATTCATGCATACAAGAGCTGGGGTGTCAGACAGTGGTGCAGGGGGTGGGGTGGTGGTGAGAGGATTCACCAGAGACAGAGTAGGGAGCAGAACAGGCAGGTTGACTGAAATACACTCCTGAGAGGAGTAGCCAGTGAGACAGGAGAGATCTGCTGTGCCATGTGGCTCCCTGGCCAGGGATTGAATTTGTGCTGCAGTGGCTGTGGACAGCTTCATAGTGCTGAGACTTAACCCCTTGTGCCACCAGGGAGGTCCCTCAGAATCCATTCTTTACAACACCACATTGGTTGTAACTCGGGTTTGAGCTATTTCAATAATGAGATAGGCAAATATAATAGCAATTTGATTGAGGCATTAGAACAGGGCAGTGACAGATTGATGTTAAGGTAAATCAGGTAAGGGAACTAGAGCCAGGAAGTCATTCAGATGTTCTGTGGATGGGTTAGAAATAGTGGAGTTGTGGTGGGGGTGAAAGCAAAGGAGTAAAAGAAGATTGATTGCAGTCTCAGTTATTCTAGGATTATTTACTGAGTGTCTGCTGTGTGCCTAAGTGCAGGGAGTGTTCTAGCAAACAGAGATAGAGCAATGGACTAAATAAAGCCCTGCCTCCCAGGGAACTGACCTGGAGAGGTAACATACCTTCTGGGATTCAGACCAGGTGTGATTCTTGCTTTGTGCTTTCAGCTTTCATTGCTGAAATAATTCTGGTGCAGAAGTTAGCATGGCCAACCCTCCTTGCTTCCTAGGTGGAGGACATGTGACCCTAACTGTGGAATAATTAAATCTGTAATTAAACCTGGGGGTGGATCTCTCCTCCCTCTAAATTCTGTTCAGAGGCCATGGCCTACCTAGGAAGCCAGTTTTTATTTCTTTTTTAAAATCATCTTTTTTTAAAAAAAGATTGATTTATTTATGCATACAAGAACTGGGGTGTAGGCCAGAGGTGCAGGGTGAGGGTGTGTGTGAGAGGATTCCCTAGAGACAGAGTGGGGAGCAGAACCGGTGAATTGACTGAAATACACTGCTGAGGGAAGCAACGGGTGAGACAGGAGAGGTCTGCTGCACCATATGTGGGTCAGCTCCCTGGGCAGAGATGAACTCAAGCTGCAATGGCTGGTGATAGCCTGACAGCAGTATGTCTTTAACCCCTGCGCCATCAGAGAGGCCCAGGAAGTCAGTCTCCCCACCCCCCGCCTACCCCATCCTCCGCCTACCCCCCCCTACCCCCCCCCCCCGCCCCCCGCAACCTGCCCCCACTCCGCCCCCGCCCTTACTGGTAACAACACATTTATTTATGTACTCTGTTGTGTGACCGAGAGGTGCTTTTTCACTTTCAAAAAATTTAATTATAACAATTAAAATTCCAGAGGGTAAGCTAGTTATTTATTGTTGCTCAGTTTTTAAAGGAAGTCTGAACCTTCATTTATTCCTTACTGGGCTTCTCAAGAGGATAGAGCCAAGTTTAGTTTCTACTTGCAACTTAATGCTGCCCCCTCCTGGAAGAATTTGCTAAAACAAGGAAGGAGGCATACTTGCAAGAGTTAGTCATTCCATGCCCTTAGGCGAAGAACAGTGAGAGGCTACCTATATTCTAGGTCCAAGCCCACTTCTCCACCGTATCTTTTCCAAACTGAGGCAACTGAACCCTTCTCAGAGGAATACTGAGGGAGAAGCTTCCAGGGCAAGGAGAGGGCAGAAGCAGCAAAACATTCCTGCACTGCTTGGAGATAATTATAACCCTGTCTCCTTCCTCCAGCCAAACCACCATGCATGTGGTCATACTGCCCTCTGACCTCTCGCCAGCAGTGCCCAGGTGGCTCTACCTAGGAACACAATTTATTCCTGTAGCTCTTCTCAACTAAAACTTCCATTAAGCTCCACTTAAACTTTTTTTTTTAAGGTTTATTTTATTTATTTATACAAGCACTGGGTACAGTCAGAAGCGCTGGAGGGCGAGAGAATTCACCAGAGCCAGAGCGGGGAACAGAACAGGCAGACTGACGAAATACACTGCTGAGGGGAGCAGTGGGCATGGCAGGAGAGGTCTGTGCGCCATGTGGGACCCTCGCCTGGCGACCGGGGATCGAACCGGCGCTGCAGAGGCTGCGGGCAGCTTCGCAGCCCAGTGCTCAACTGCTGCTCCACCAGAGGAGGCCCTCCACTTAAATTTTTTGTAAGTCACTGCATTCTAATGCAATACACCTTCCTAAAGGACAGCCAGGACTCTGAACCATTACAAACTCCTTAGCCTCCATAGGAAATTCAGATTTGTGTTGTAATCGTGGATATAAGTTTAGTTGTCACTCAAGCAATCCCTCCACTACTGGGACAGTTTCAGCTTCTGAACCGTTCAAGAACCAGCCAAGAAGCCCATCCATAGCTGTTCCTACCTCTGGGAACTGAGCCTCAAATCCAAGAAGGAACATTTATAACGTACTAGAAGGGTCTGATGCCCTACATAGTGGCTTTGACCCCTAAATGCTGCTTAAGCTGCTGAACTTTGCCATGCTCTACTCAACTCACCAACAAACACTATTATTAGTAGTACTGGTCTGATTTGAGAAAAAAGCACCACTTTCTCTTTTATTGCTTAGATGGCTTCTAAACTAGCTCAGCATTTTATGGTGCTAGGGGCCATCCCACTGCCTAGGGACATAAAATATTTGGGGGTGGAGGGAGGCTTGTAGTGCATGTGCCCTTTGTTTCACTACCTTTACCTATTCAGCCCTAGGGTTGGGAGATTTCAAACCACAGAGGAATAGGTGGCACCACCATTCTTTGCTGTAGTCAAGATATAATTGGAAATGCTGCTCAGTGGTAGGTAGATAATTCCACTGACAGCAGGAAGTTCTATTTAGCACTGTCACCTTTAACCACTGCTTCCAACTTCCCAGAAAGTACAGCCTTTTCTTCCTTACCTTGCTCTTGATGGCTTCCTTCATGTTCCTCCAGGGTGGAGGATGAGCATCCCAAACAGGAGGACCTCATCTGCCCACAGGAGAACCTCTGATACTGACCTGTCCAACAGCTGGTCTCTATGGGTGGCCCTACACAGGCTGATATGTGACCAGATGGGTATCTGGATCCAGGGTGGGTGCCAAGGGTTTCCTCTGTTGGGCCTGTATCACCAAAATAATTAATTCAATCCCTGAGTAAATAATTGCATTAAAGTTTATAATTCAGTTAGACCCTTTCTTTGTCAAGGAAGGGACAGAAAGGAGGTCATGACGTTGTTTCTTCACAGGAGTCCATCTACCCCCAATGAGGTGAGCTCAGTGCTCAGATACCCCCTAATAATAGTCTCCTCTGATAACTGCTGTCCTTGGCCTTTCTCAAATATCTGCATTACTTTCATGATACAGCTTCATTCATGCTCTGAACTCCATCACTATGTCTTATGTCCTGCAATTCGAACACAACAACCATCTACCACATCCTGGTCAGAACAAGGGATGACTGGAATAATGAAAAAATTATTTATTAATGAATACAACAACTGGGGTACAGGCCAGAGGTGTGGGGGGTGAGAGGATTCACCACAGACAGAGTGGGGAACAGAACAGGCGGATTGACTAAAATACACTGCTGAGGGGAGCAGTGGGCGAGTCAGGAGAGGTCTGCTCCTCCATGTAGGTCACCTCCCTGGCTGGGAATTGAACTCACGCTGCAGTGGCTGTGGATAGCTTCATAGTGCTGCATCTTAACCTCTTGTGCCACCAGGGAGGCCCCTTGACCTCATGATTTGAAGGACAAGTTATTTTAAGGGTAGGTTTTTATTTTTTATTTAACTAGATTAAAATCTTCGTGTGGGAAAGTCTGTCTGGCCATTCGAGGTGAAGAGCGAGTTGAGTCTATACCCTGTATCAAGCCCAAGTTCCATGTCTACTGCGTCCTTTTGCAGGCCACCAGCCAGCGATGGGCTGCAGGCATCAGGCAGTAGCAAGAAAAACATATTTTTAGTACCAATACAGTACATCTGAAGGGCTAACATTTTAATTTTTGCCAGTATAATGGGTCTCAAGTTGGCAGTATAATCTTAACCCAAGTTGGCAAGGAATCTATCTTTTTTTTTTTAAAGATTTATTTATTTTTATACAAGAGCTGGGGTACAGGCCAGAGGCCCGGGAGGGTGAGAGGATTCACCAGAGTGAGGAGCAGAACAGTCATGATGCCGGTGTGTGTAACAACTGCCACCGCTTTACCACGAGTTCTTGTCTCGCGAAAACCATAGAAAGGAATTCACAGACCTTTTGAAGTAAGTAAGCAGAGAGAGACAAATCTTGCCTTTGAAAGAAGAGTTTATTTAGGAAGAAAAGAGACAAAGAAGAAAGACTCCCAGGTATAAGGTACCTGGGAGGGGCCAAGATGAGCCAGTACGGGATATTACCTTGGCAATATATACTTTTTCTCCCTCATTATGTTTAAATTTCACTCTCTCTCTCCCTGATTGGTTAACTCCCAGAGGGTCTCACACTTACTAAGTGGGGGAATTTCACATTCCTTATCTAACAGCTTTCCCTTTCCCCATTTGTCATGCTTGTCACTTTATCTTTATGGCCTAGTCCTCCGGGTGAGCATCTCTACATTGAAGTTAAACAGCTGCCCTTCTAAGTTGTCCATAAATTAAACCACTCTCCATTTCTCTAGTCTCCACCTCCCTTTCTCACCTGAAGAAAACCAGGACCATCGGTAACAGTATTAATATTGTCCGTGGTCCTGGGATGTTTGTTTTTCCTAATGGAGTTGGTTACATTCCCTTGGTTGTCCTTATCTCTGAAGCCTCCCTAAATTCTTCAGAGGTCCCCTCCTGCACTGTCCCTGAAACTGCCTAATAACCCTAGCTTGCCCTGTGTCTCAGTCAGATGACAGAAATACACTGCTGAGGGGAGCAGGGATGCGACAGGAGAGGTCTGCTGCACCACCATGTGGGATTCCCGCAGGCCGGCCAGGATCGAACCTGCACAGTTGAGGCTGCAGACAGCTTCACAGCACGGTGCTTAACCCACTGCGCCACCAGGGAGGCCCCTATCTATCTTTTTTATAATCCAATATAAAATTCTCTTGAATGTTCTTATGTTGTCAGTGGTACGGCTTAATTATGAAGTGCCTCTCTCTCCCAGAGAGTTTGCATTTAAGTCTTTGGGGATGGGGATTCAGGTGTCAGGGTATAGGCAGTGGGTCCTTGGTGCTATCTATCCACTTAGTCATCAACAGAGCGTCCTAGTCTTCTTTCCCTCCTCCATCTAATATTCAATAATGGGCTCACCAAATCATTCAATTTGTGACCCTTCGGCTCCAACAATTCCTTCGGGCTAGGTTAGGAGACACAGGAGTCACTCTGCTTCACGACGGAAGGAAATTTCTGCCAGGATAAATCCCAGTCTATCCATATTTACCACAATCATGGCCTCTTTCTCATCTCTTAAATTCTTTGTCTGAGAGTAAAACCATTTATCCCAAATATTTTTAGTTGTGTCCTGTCTGTTTCTCTAAGGAACATCATAGAATAGACAATTTCTCTTTCACCCAGCCCTAGGCACCTAGAGTTAATAAAGTATATTAGAACCATTGGGAAGCTTTTTATATTCTATCAGTATCTGGGCCCCTCCTTACGAAGCCTGATAGTTTTGGCCAAGGGGCATTGTCTTCTTTTCTTTCAGCTCTCCAAGTGATTCTAATGTATATCCAAGGTTAAGCACTTTGTGGGAGGGGACAGGCAGACTAAAGGGGGAAAAGGAAAGACGGTAATCCCCTATTATTTCAGAATCATTAATTATTCTGCTATATTAGGTAAAAGCTAAGTAGGGTTCTTCCTGGAAACTACACACAAAGTAACATTATTGAAAGGGGAGGTTTTAGAAGCTAGTGGGATGATGATTTTGAATTAGAAGTGCTCTACTGCCTGCTACTCAAAGTTTGATCCTTAGCTTAGCAACCTAGGAATCATCTGGAAGTTTGTTAGAAATGCAAAAATCTCAGACCCCACCTCCAGCTAAAAGGCATCTGGAAAGGTGTGCTCTGTGGCACTATTTTGCTAAAGAAGGAGGGGGAAGGTGTGGCTTTTTAAGTTGCAGGGCTTTCTGGAAAGTTCATCTCTCAGGGGACAGCAAAAAAAAATTCATGCAAGAAGAGAGCAGCTGCTGACAGAGAGACAACATAGACATGACTTTAGGTAAGTTTCTGGTGTGAGAAGTAATTGAGCAACAATTAGAATCCAGTTGACATCTGTCTCTGTTTTCTTTTTAAATAAGGAATTATTTGGCTTATTCAGGGTCTGGAACATTTTTTTCCTGCCCAAAGATTATAGAAGTAGGTTTGTTTACTTCAACCACTGGTCTGGGGAACTTGGTGTGACTTAGCCCATTTATGTGTAAAGCTTTTTTAAAATGTGTTTAATATTTCCTCATTGATTTTCATTCTGATTAAATCTGATTTGCCATGTGCACTGAAAGGAGGAGGTGTGGTGAATTAGGGGTAATGTTAGGGGGAAAAGGATGTCCTAAAGCTAATTCCATACAGGCTTTGTGGACTCCACCCCCATCCCAGGCCAAAGCCAAAGACACTGGGAACTCCAAATCCCATCACCACTAAAGGGAAGGTGGCTGGGACCTGAGGGTGGGGTTAAGCAGCCAGTTTGGTATAAAGCCAGACACGTGGGCTTTGGAGGGATCCCCCATTTTGGCTCTCCGCCAGCTCGCAGCGTCCGGCCAGTTCTGAGAGTGCCTTTGGGTTTCCGGGTCGGCGGATCGGGTAGGACGCATTAAAGACTTTATTTCCTTATTTTCTCCCTGAGTTGTACATTTTTCTTATTTCCTTTTCCCTTGTAAATAAACCTTTTATTAACCTTTTGTGTGTGCCTGTAGTGGAGTATTAATAAGTCCCTTTTAAGCGCGCGGGTGAGGAACTGTTGTAGAGCAACCCTGATACAAAACAGGGTGCCTGACTGTGGGTCCTCACCCACGCACTTAAAAGGACTTACCAATGCTCTACTGCAGGCACACGCGAAAGGTTAATAAAGGTTTATTTACAAGGGAAGGGGAAATGAGGAAATGTACAGCTCAGGGAGAAAAGTGGGAGACAAAGTTTTAAATGAGTCCTACCCGATCCGCCAATCAGGAATCCCAAAATGGCGCTCTGAGAGCTGGCCGCCAGCCAGGCGCTGTGTAGTCAGAAGGTGAGTGACAGCCAGCCACCAAGGCCCACGTGTTTGGTTTTTATATCCAACCTGGCTGCCCAACTCCACCTTCAGGTCCCAGCCACCCTCCCTTTGGTGGTGATGGGATTTGTCTTTCCCAATGTCCTGATGGCTTTAGTTTGGAGTGGGGGTGGAGTCCACAAAGCCTGTATGGGATTAGCTCAGGACATCCTTTCCCCCTAACAGACCCACAGCCAGGCAACCCGCTCAATATCAGGGCTGCCCTATAACAGTAAGAGTAAGAAGCAGTCATTACAGTCACTTCACTCAGGAATACCAATTGTGAGCATTCTAAATACGATGTTTTAAGAATAAGAGAATAATTTACCCTGCGCCTTGAACTGTAACAGGGTGGTCCCCAGGAAAGGGGGAGGTTCCCTGCCCCACCCAAGAGAGGGTGGAGCTGAGCAGGGAGAGGAGAAGCTGCAGAAGAGACTGAGGAAGGAAGCAGGATGGAGCCAGGAGACCTGGAGGAGGCGCATGGAGCCTAGAGACTCGTGAAGAAACTGCGCTTGTCTTTTGGTCGTGGACTGGGTGACACAGATGTGGGTGAGACCCATGGGGAGGTGACAATGGCAGCTTTTATCTTGATGTTGATTTTGCTCTTTTCCTTCCGGGCTTGTCTGGTTGTTTCTGACCCTTTGCTGTGGGTCCCCACTGGAAGATGCTTTGGACTTGTGGCAGGCTTTGGGGCCTTGCTCTGGGCCAATCCCATTTGGATGGACTTTTACCCACAAGGGGACGGGTAACTTTGGGTGCTTCATTTAGAAACTAGACTCTTTGCCTTTCCTGTATTGTTTCCTAGTTTTATTAAAGTTCCTTCCCATTAAAGTCTCATATGTTTTGTGTTGATGCGGCGGATGGCAGAACCTATTTAGAATAGGCAGGTTTGCAGGGTTTGGGCTTCCCCTCTCCCTGCCCTGTAACAGAACCAGTCAGCTTTCTGGCCAGGTGGGGGAGTTCTCTGCTGGCGACAGAAAAAGGAATTTCTAAAAATGAGTTTTCTCTGACTATCCTTGCTCAAAACCTCCAAATCTGGTGCTCTCAATGATTTTAATCCATCTTACTTTTGAGAAGGTGCTGTTTGGTGTATACTTTGCTTTACAATCCCAGAAATTGGGTCTGGTTCTGTAACAGGGTGGTCCCCAGGAAAGGGGGAGGTTCCAGGTTCCCTGCCCCACCCAAAAGGAGGGTGGAGCTGAGGGAGAGAAGAGGCTGCAGAGGAGACTGAGGAAGGAAGAAAGCAGGATGGAGAGCAAGGAGACCTAAAGGAGGCGCGTGGATCCTAGAGACACTTGAAGAAACTGTGCTTGCCTTTTGGTTGTGGACTGGGTGACACAGATGTGGGTGAGACCCGTGGGGAGGTGACAATGGCAGCTTTTATCTTGATGTTGATTTTGCTCTTTTCCTTCTGGGCTTGTCTGGTTGTTTCTGACCCTTTTCTGTGGGTCCCCACTGGAAGATGCCTTAGACTTGTGGCAGCTTTGGGGCCTTGCTCTGGGCCAATCCCACTTGGATGGACTTTTACCCACGAGGGGACGGGTAATTTTGGGTGCTTGATTTAGAAACTAGATTCTTTGCCTTTTCTGTCTTGTTTCCTAATTGTATTAAAGTTTCTTCCCATTAAAGTGTCATATGTTTTGTGTTGATGCGGCGGATGGCAGAACCCATTTAGAATAGGCAGTTTTGCAGGGTTTGGGCTTCCCCTCTCCCTGCCCTGTAACAGTTCCACTTTGGCCTTGCCCACTTATGCCCACAAGTTAGCTGGTTGTGAGAATGAGAGAGGAAATAACTTAGAATCCTGAATCTCAAAAATTCTCTAACTTCAACCTTTCATCATCTCAGTTCTCACTTTCTCGTCTGAACTTCTGGAAGCTGAGTTCCCTCCATTTTTTTCTTCTCTCATGCTCTTTTTATCTGACTGCTTCCTCACTATCACCTGTGATTGCTTTTTTCCTAGTCCTTAGTCTACCTATCTGGCAAAATTGAAAACTCAGACAAATATTTCCATTCAGCTTTGGTATTTTACTTATGTAGCTCAGTGCTGTTGGAAGAAAGCACGAAAGATGTAAATTAGAGCCACAACAGATGGTGCAATCTTAGCTCAGCCAAGCCCCCATTGGCTACCAGTATTTTCCCTGTTCCCCTTAATATACCTAGAAAAAATATTCTGATTCCATCCTTCTTCCTTCTGATACCGGAATTGTGAGGCCTAGTCTCCCAGCCAGGAACAGATCCCAGGCTGCAGGGGCAGCGCTGAGTCCCAGCCACTAGACCCCCACGGGTTGGTGTCTCACGAAGCCGCAGCAGGAACTTCGCAGACGCTCAGGCAAGCAAGCGAGAAGCGCAGGGTTGTTTAGAGAAAAAAAAAGTTTATTGAGGAGAAAAGGAACAGAAATAAAGTGGGACTCCCAGGCCATGAAACCAGGCCAGGGAGGGGCAAGGAAGCCAAAGTGGAGTCGTGTCCCAGGGAATATATACCTTCTTTCCCTAAAGCTCCACCAGTCTCTCTGTGATTGGTTAGTTCTCTGCCGTTTCACTTAATTTGCTACTGAGCAGGGGATCTTCACATTCCTTATCTAACAGCTTTCTCTTTCCCCATTTGTTACTTCTTTATCTTTATGGATGAGTCCTAGGATGAGCATCTCTGCATTGAAGTTAAATAGCTGCCCTTATAAGTTGTCCATAAATTAAACCATTCTCTATTTCTCCAATCTCTGCCTCCCTTTACCACCTGAAGGAAACCAAGGCCAGCGTTAACAATGTTGTCGTTGGTCCTGGGATGTTTGTTTTTCCAGGTGGAATTAGTTACACTCCTCTTGCTGCCCTTATCTCTGAAGCCTTCCTCAATTCTCGGAGGTCCCCTCCTGTAGTGTCCCTAAAACTGCCTAATTCCTAGCTTGCCCTGTGTCTCACTTCTGGTCTCAGGAAATGAATAGGTTCCCTCCCTGCCATCAAGTCTAACTTCTCCATCTTTGCCAGGGGACTCAGGCCTTCCATCCACTTTCAATCACCATCTCTAATATTTTTAACCTCTGGCTCCCTAGTGATGAATGAAATTGTTTAATCAGCCTAGTCCCCAACCCCGATGAATCCCTTCCATTTCTTATCCACTTATTCTGTCCTTCAGAGCCAAATGTTTGTTTAGGTACTATTTCACATAAAAACAAGGATTTGACATATGTGGACATCTTGTCATAGTGAATCAGATTTTTCCTTTGTAGAAATAAAATACCTTAGGAAAGAACTGGAAAGATTTGTCCACACAGCTATGTCTACTGTCATTCCTCCAATTCCCAATCCATTGCAATGTGGATTCTGCCACTATTCTACTGAAATCACTCATGACTTTCATTTATTTATTTATTTTTTTAAGATTTATTTATTTATGCAATAAGAACTGGGGTACAGGCAGAGGTACGGGGGATGAGAAGATTCAAGAGAGACAGTGGAGAACAGAATGGGAAGACTGATTGAAATACACTGCTGAGGGGAGCAGTGGGCAAGACAGGAGAGGTCTGCTGTGCCATGTGGGTAGCTTGCTGGCCGTCCCTACGTTGAACTCGTGCTATAGAGGCTGCAGTTAGCGTCACAGTGCTGTGTGTAACCCCTTACACCACCAAGGAGGCCTTGACTTTCATTTAAAATGTAGGTGTTGCTCAGGGTTCAGTTTCCAGACTACATGGCCTTTTGAAAACAATACTACACTAGAGTTTTTCAAATCGCCAAGCAGTTCAATTTAGTGCATCACTACTGGCAGTAAAAAAAAAAAAAAAACTACATATATATATATATACATACACACACACACGTATGTATATTTATACGTAATTCAAAGTGTTGATTGTTTCAGAAACTTACTTCAATTGAAAACCATGCTGCAGTGTGCCTACCAGGTCACATTGCAAAATGTATTATGTGAGGTATGGTCATGAAATTTGAAATACATTGTTTTAAGTTAGTGATCTTCAAAATGCTCTATTATTGTAAGTTTAATAAGTTGCAGAGGATTTCAGGTGGATTGTAAATATTTGCATTGTGACATAAAATTTTTAAAAAATTTCCACGGCAGTGATTTGATGCCTGCCGCATACTCAAAAAAATTGTGAACAAGTTTTCTTTAATAGTTGAAAATTTTATACCATCCCATTTTCTTTTTAAATCCAGAACTCTATTGTACTTCTCACAAAATAAAATATAATGTTTATGTCTGTTTTTATATTAAAAAGTCTGTAATACTTCTCTAAGATGCATAAAGGTTGAAATTAGCTTTAAAATATTTCTGTGACCATAAACCTCCAATATAAAAATTTTCTTCTTGAGAGCACTATCAATACAGTTATTAGTATACAGTTGATGAAGTAAATACATTTTTATAGTAAATATAAAAATTAAAGTTTTTATTGATGATGTAACTCTTAATGAGGATGAGAATTATTTCAATTAATTCATATCTCCATGACCATCATTATTGTTAGGATAAAACAGGTTTAGCATCAAATCTGTTACTATTTTTCATTTTTATAAATGCAAGAGATGACAATCTTTTTTCATATAGAGAAGCAGATTCCTATCAAGGATTCATTGAATTAGTGGAATTCAATTCTTTGAATGCCTTCAAGTTCCATGCCAAATTTCATGGTGGTCTACCACTAATTAGTTTTTTTAAACTTTAAGTTTTCAATTTTTAGTTTTACAAAAGAATCGCAAAGAATTCTTATGTGCCCCTAATTCAGCTTCCCCTATGTTAACATCTCACATAAGCATAGTACATTGACTAAAACTAAGACATTGCTATGATGCTATTAAATTTAACTAGACTATTTAGATTTCACTAGTTTTTCCACTTGCTGTCCCAGGATCCAAGGTAGCACATTGCCTTTAGTTGTCATGGATCATTGGTCTCCTGCTCCCTGACAATTACTCAGTCTTTCCTTGTCTTTCATGATGATAGTTTTGAAGAGTACTTGGTCAGGTATTTACTAAAATGCTTCTCATTTTGTATTTGGCGGATGTCATCTCTTGCTTACACTGAAATTATGGATTTGGGAGAACATTACATGAGACGAAGTAGCCCTCATGATGCATCGTATCAGGGAGTTCATGATAAAAACATTACTGGTAGTGGTAATTTTAGTCACTGGGTTAAAGTGATGCCTGCTACTCTCTCCACTGTAAAAATCACTTTTTTTTTTTTTAAATCACTTTTTCCTTTTCCACATTTTATTGTTTACAATATGCAGGTCACTAACTCCATCTTACAAACTCCATGGTTGGGAGGATTTTTTTCTCTACCTCCTGAAGGAAGGAATATCCCATCTGTTTTTAAAGTTTCACCCCTATTTTCTGCACGTATCACCAACAATTTTCAATAATCTACCAACTGGTAATTCAATTAAATCTTAAATTTTGTTGAAAACAAGTTGGGAACGAACTGAGAAATCAAAATATCTATATATTCCCAACTTTTCTGATGTGCAGATTTGGACACCTTCAGGCAAATACATAACTGATTAGATTCGGGATTGGAGAGAGGTATGCCTTCCTTAGGCAATTTATTACAAATTGGGATGTAAACCGATTTTCTGGAAACTATCCTGGCCTGAATATTTCTAGGGGTTTGTATTCTCGTTTGAAGACCATGGTTCTAAAATAATGTACATATTCCAGTACTACCGATGCTGTCGTTGATTCCTCACGTTCTTACCTTTACTCCATACCAGTTGCCTTCACCGAGCACTAAACTTCTCTTAGGGTCTCCCAACTCCCTACCTTTTGGCCTTCATCTCCCTCCTTTCACAATATTAAGGCGCCTGCAGCTTCTAGAATACATGTTGCTTCTTACCTCTTCTGTCGGATGCTTCATTCTCATCTCCTCCTGGCCCTCACTGGCCTAGCTGGGGCTCTGGATTCAGACATTCTAAGCTCCCATCTTTTTTTTTTTTTTTTTTAATTTATTTATTTATGCATACAAGAGCTGGGGTACAGGCCAGAGATGGGGGGATGGGGTGAGAGGATTCACCAGAGACAGAATGGGGAACAGAACAGAGAGACTGCGATACACTGCTGTGGGGAGCAGCGTGCAAGGCAGGAGAGGTCTGCCACGCCATGTGGGTAGCTCCCTGGCTAGCCGGGGATCGAACTCGTGCTGCAGAGGCTGCGGATTGCTTCATAGTGCGGTGCTTAACCCCTTGCACCACCAGGGAGGCCTTCTAAGCTCCCATCTTTAGAGGCCGTCATCACAGACCATCAGACTACTTGGGGAGGGAGGAAGCTTTTAATGGTGAGGACTGTGTTTGCAAAGCACACCGGGGCCACATTCAGAGCCCGTTAGGCAACCTTTCAAGGGCCTTTATCTGTGCGGTGATTTCCAGTCTCGGCTAAGGAAACGCACACTATCTTTGAAACGAAGTGGGTCCTAAACAAAATCCAACTTGCAGCCGCGCCTCCTCGTCTACACCAAGTTCTGCCTGTGGCATTTGAACCCGGAGCCCCAACCCACTTCCGCCCGCCCCCCTATCCTTAAAGTGGTCCTGGAGCACAGCCTCATCGCGCCAGCGATGTGGGCCCACAAAATGCCTTTACTGTTTGAAGATTACCCTCCGCTCGGCAACTCTCGCGAGGGGCGAGACTATTGTCGCGAGAAGTCTGGGAGGCTGCAGCGATGGCGGCGGCGGGAACCGGACCGGGACCGGGACCGGGACCGGGACCGGGGGTGGGTGCAGGATCTGCCCCAGCAGCGGCCGCAAATGCAGCGTCTGGGGAAGAAGGGGAGACAAAGCCGGTGGTAGCCGTAGCAGCCGCTCCGGCTGGAGAGGGCACGGCTGCTGCTCCAGCAGCTGAGCCCAATTCCGGAGAGGCCGAAGGCGGGTAAGACGTCCTGCTGCCCGAGGAGGACTTGGGGAGGGAGGCCCGCCCCTCTCAGAATCCTGCGGCTTCCCAGCACCCCCTCGCCTGCCCTTCCGAATCTAGACCCCGTAGTCAACAGGCTCCTCTTGCTGGTTCCGGACCTGCCTGCTCCGGACGGTTGTCCCGCCTGACGTCCCCTCTGAGCTGTAACCCAGACTGCGCCCCTTTCCTCACCTGTCCAGTCTGTGAGAGCCAAGGTGGTTATCTCTGGCCCTTGTACCTCAGCGGAGGACTGGTAGCTCCCTCTTCTAGCAGGAATCTTTCAGATACCTCAGAAGAGTCTTGTCCCACTTTGCATTGCCAGATTGGAAGAAGTGACAGCCCCTATGAAAGTAGGGTAGGAGAGTTGCCTCTCTCCGAACCTCCCCAAGACCAAGTGCGTCCGTGTAGACTTGTCTGTAAACCTGTCTGTCATGGCCCATTCTTTTCTAGCCCTGAGCGTCCAGACTGAGAACAGGCTTAACTGAAAAAGCGCTAGGTGTGTCAGGTTCCCCTGTACAGTGCTTTGATATTCATCTTTGGAAATAGGTGTTTTGAATTTCGTCTCAAAAATTTTCATTAAAGGAGTGCTTTCTTTATCTTATAGGGAGGCCAACTTGGTTGATGTAAGTGGTGGTTTGGAGACAGAATCTGCTAATGGAAAAGATACACTAGTACGTATTTGTTTTTGAATGTTTGCAAGTCACACTATTTTGTTTTGTTTTAAGTTTTTAAGCAAATCAGAAATACAGCGGAGTCAACTAACTTGATTCTCCGGTTGCTCTGTGGACACAGGAAGGTGCTGGGGATACTTCAGAGGTGATGGATACCCAAGCGGGCTCTGTGGATGAAGAGAATGGCCGGCAGTTGGGAGAGGTAGAGCTGCAGTGTGGGATATGTACAAAATGGTTCACTGCAGATACCTTTGGCATAGATACCTCGTGAGTATTTTGTGTAGTCTTTGTAAAAGTCAATATGTAAAATAGATCTCAACATGATCAGCAGGTGAGAAGTTAGTTTGAGGCAAGTATAAATGCCTCATATTTTCTGTCTCTGTCTCCTGTTACTTGTTCAGCAAGCAGTAGGAATTGGAATCATTTAATTAATTTATTTTAAAGATTTATTTTATTTATTTATGCATAAAAGAGCTGGGCTACAGACCAGAGGTGCAGGGGGTGAGGGGAGTCACCAGAGACAGAGTGGGGAGCAGAACATATGCTGAGGGGAGCATATTTGGGTGAGACAGAATAGGTCTGCTGTGCCATGTGGGTTGGCTCGCTTGAGCTACTAAGGAGGCTCCTGGAATCATTTTAATCGGAAATTGTTTCAGTGCTCTGAGCCTGTTATCTACCGCCAGAAGGCACAGGTGTAATAGGTATACTGATAGTTATTACCCATTATTTTAAGCTTACAAATAGTGGGGAGACATAACCTTGCAATTATAAGGCATTATTAAACATATTTGAAAATATATGAAGCTTGTATTGGGTGTCACGGATTTTGGGGGAGTGCTTGGTGTATGTGGTAGAAAAGTCTATTGTCAAAAATTTGACAGAAACTTTTTTTTTTTTTATTAGATAATAAATTTTATTGTTATATTCCCCATACAATTGCAGCACCCCCATTCTGACCCCAATCCCTCCCCTCCCGCCCCTGCCCCCCTAAAAGTGTCTCTGGTTCATAGTTTTTTGTTGATTTTGATTTTCACTTTCTTATAGTTATTCATTTTCCTGGTCCCTTATTTAAGTTTTCTAGATTCCTGCTATGAGTGAGACCATCCGGTATTTTTCTTTTTCTTTTTGGCTTATTTCGCTGAGCATGATCCCTTCCAGCGCCATCCATGTTGCTGCAAATTGCATGTGTTTATCTTTTTTGAATGCTGAGTAATATTCCATGGTATATATGTACCACATCTTCTTGATCCAGTCATCTATTTTTGGGCATTTGGGTTGTTTCCAAAGCTTAGCTATTGTAAACAGTGCTGCTATAAACATAGGGGTGCAGGTGCTCTTTGGAATTGATGTTTCTGTGTCCTTTGGGTAAATACCTAGGAGTGGAATTGCTGGATCATATGGAAGCTCTATGTTTAGTAGGTCCAGAAATCTCCACACAGCTTTCCACAGTGGTTGGACCAGTTTGCACTCCCACCAACAGTGCAGAAGAGTTCCTTTTTCTCCACACCCTCGCCAACATTTGTTGTTGCTAGTTTTTTTAATATGTGCCATTCTCACTGGTGTAAGATGGTATCTCATGGTAGTTTTGATTTGCATTTCCCTGATGACAAGTGATGTTGAACATTTTTTCATATGCCTGTTGGCCATTTGCATTTCCTCTTCAGAGAAGTTGACAGAAACTTTTAATAAACTATCCTGGTTAAGGCACCAGTGAGAACCTACCAGATGCTGAATTAACCACTGTGACGTATAAATTATTTTTATGACAGACAAATCCAGGTATTTGTGAAAATATAAGGTTGGTTTAGTGATAAGTTTTAAGAATATATTAATATTTTAATCTAACTAATTGAGGGGGAAGGATCCCTGTTGATTTACTTCTCATAAAGAAGTATGTGTTCAGAACATTAAATTGCGGATTGTCTGTTCTACAGGTCCTGTCTACCTTTCATGACCAACTACAGTTTTCACTGCAATGTATGCCACCATAGTGGAAATACCTATTTCCTGCGGAAGCAAGCAAGTAAGAACAAATTAGACTATTGCAAAAAATGGTTGTCTTCCACTTAGCTGGAAAGGAAAGGGGAATCAGGCTTCCCAGAATCAGATTTTTGCCTGGTAGCTGATAAAGTCACATTGGGGTTTAGCTCTGACTAATTGCTACTATTGTCCAGTTTAGATCAAATGATGACTCTACTTTTTGTGCTATAGTTGTTCGTTTGTGGGTCATCTAATTAAGTATTTTTTTGGTATTAGGCATATAGGACTATAGGTAGGTAACCTGTTCTTCCCTTTTGTTTTTGATAGACTTGAAAGAAATGTGCCTTAGTGCTTTGGCCAACCTAACATGGCAGTCCCGAACACAGGATGAACATCCAAAAACCATGTTCTCCAAAGATAAGGTAGAGATGGAATTAATGTAATTGTGATTGTATTCTTTTATTTCTTTTATTTTTTTTAAGATTTATTTATTTATACAAGAACCAGGGTACAGGCCAGATGTGCAGGAGGTTGAGAGAATTCACCAGAGACAGAGTGGGGAGCAGAACAGGCAGACTGACTGAAATATGCTGCTGAGGGGAGCAACAGGTGAGACAGGAGAGGTCTGCCACGCCATGTGAGTATCTCACCAGCTGGCTGGGATCAAAATTGCACTGCAGGGCCTCCCTGGTGGTGCAGGTGGTTGAACGCTGCACTGTGAAGCTGTCTGCAGGCTCTGTAGCGCGGGTTCGATCCCGACCATCCAGTGAGAACCCCACATGGTGAACCATACCTCTCCTGTTTTGCCCGCTGCTCCCCTCAGCATTGTATTTCGTCAGTCTGCCTTTCTGTTCCCCACTCTGTCTCTGGTGAATCTTTTCACCCTCCCGCGCATATGGCCTGTACCCCGTTCTTGTATAAATAAATAAATCTTTAAAAAAAAAAACTGCACTGCAGAGGCTGTGGACAACTTCATGTGCAGCACTCAACACCTGCACCACCAGGGAGGCCCTCTTTTTTTTTCATTTTAAAAGATTTATTTATTTATGCATGCAATAATTGGGGTATAGACCAGAGGTGTCCCCAGGGAGTGAGAAGATTCACCAGAGAGAGTGGGGAGCAGAACAGGCAGATCAACTGAAATACACTGCTGAGGGAAGCAGCAGGTGAGCCAGGAGAGGTCTGCTGCGCCATGTGGATCAGCTCCCTGGCTGGCTGGGGATCAAACTCGTGCTGTAGTGCATGGCGATAGCTTGATAGCGCTGTGTCTTTTAACCCCTGTACTACCAGGGAGGCCCTGTGATTGCATTCTTCAAGTGCTTTCCCCCCAGTTTTGATGGATATGTGACTATAGAGTCAGTGCTTATTTTGATCTTATCTCATGTGATATATACTGATTTCTTACTCTGTATACATTATGTCACTTGACTTAGCTATCATTAGAAATAATCCTTAAATAGTTTTGGTGGAGAAAGCCAACAGTTGTGTGCCCTATAATAAATAGGCAGATCTGGAGTTGAACCTTGCCACGTTAGTTTAACTATTTTGATCTGCCTGTGTTAGGTTTTGTCAGAAGGGAAGGAGGTCAGTTTATACATGTCTTTCATTATCAAGAATTATCATTATTAAACTGGAAAACCACAGGACTAAAAGTATGGACTGAAAATTAGATAACTTGCTCTCCAATGAGTCTTTTCTGTGGTTCATGGTAAGAAATATAAAAATTAAGTAAATTTTAAAACAGTGATGTCTCCATTGTGACCTAGTGTACATTCCTATCTATCTGCTTTCATTTAAAGATGAAGCAAATATTTCACCAAGTAGTGTTTACTCTCAGGTCTTTTCCCTTTACTCAATGATACCTTATACTGTAGTCAATGCTAGTTTTGCCCCACAGAATTGATTTTATAACCTACTAAGTGATTGTGACCTATAATTTGAAATAGGCTATACAGATAATTCAGGGTCAACCCTTTCTACTAAACAAAGCCTGGACTTAATCTTGTAAACTGGAGGAGTTAGCAAAGGGTCCCCCTTCCCTTTTTTTTCTTATACTTTAAAAGTACTTCAAATAAAAGCATGCTGTGACTAAATTTTTAATTTTTTAAATTACTATTTTAATATTAGAAGCCATCTTTTTTTTTTTTTTTTTTTTTAGTTTATTTTTTAGCATAGAAGAATGACGTGTAGGCCAGAGGTATGTGGGAGTGAGAGGGTTCGCCAGAGACAGAATGGGGAGCAGAACAGACAGATTTACTGAAATACATATATAAGGGGAGCAGCAGGCAGGATGGGAGAGGTCTGCTGCACCATATGCACGTTAACTCCCTGGTGGGGGATCATTCTCAGGCCATGGCATGATAGTGCTGAGACTTAACCCCTAGTCCACCAGGGAAGCCCTGTGACTACATTTTTAAAAGTTTTTTTCCCGTAAATTACTGTTTTCATTTTTTCAAACATATGGAAAATTAAAATAGTATGATGAACATTTGTTTACTTTTTACTTAGATTGCAAGCTGTTAAAATTTTGCTACTTTTGCTTTATCCCCTATATTTATATTTCCCCCAAAATTGTCTGAGGCTAAACTGCATATGTTATGCTTTACCCAATATTTTCTCATTACCACAATATGTTGATCACACTGAAAAAATTTAATGTTGAAGCAATACAACTATTTGGGATTTTTTTGGGTATACAGTATATATTTATATTTTCTCAATATTATTGTTGCCTAAATATCTTCACAGCTTTTCCTCCATCCAGCCATAATCAAGGATCACACATTACATTTAGTTGAATTGTCTGTTTTGCCTGTAATTTAGAATTGTTCCTTTATTTTATGTTGTTTTTTTTGGTCTGCTATACGTTTAAAAATTTGAAGAGCCTTGATAGTTGTTTAGCATGATGCTTCTTAATTTGCCTTCATCTGATTGGTTCCTCATAAATAGGTTCAGGTTAAACATTTCTGGTAAGAGTATCTTGTAGTTAATGCATGGGGTTTTTTGATAGCATCTTGAAAAGAATAATAAGGCATCAAGAGGTATAAACTACTGGTTTGCTTTATTGTTGATCCTAAATTTGACTACTTGGTTAGAGAGGAATTAGCTTCCAGATTTTTCCATTGTAGAGACCTTTTTCCTTTATAATTATTAAGTAAATCATGGGGTGATAATTTGAAACTGAATATCTTGTCTTCCTGACCCTTTTCAAATAGTGATTTTAGCAACCATTTATTATACCTGAATCATTTGATAGAGTGGTTATTGTAAAACAGAATACATTTATTTGGTGCAATTCTTATGTAAAATGTTTTCCCTTCCCACCATCCTTTTCTTTTTAAATTATCACTGTGAATTTATGGATTTTTAGTGTCCATTATTGGATTTCTGAGTTTCTGAAACTCAGATTGTTCCAGATCAACCCAGTATAGCCCTGTCAGGCTAACTCTTGAAACCTTTTGGTATATCCCTATTAGTTTTTTTGCTTACTTTCTGGGACAAGAAATTATTCCAGGCTTTTTTTTTTTTTAAAGATTTATTTATTTATTTATACAAGCACTGGGCATAGTCAGAAGCGCGGGAGGGTGAGAGAATTCACTAGAGCCAGAGCGGGGAGCAGAACAGGCAGAAGGACCAAGGTACACTGCTGAGGGGAGCAGTGGGTGGCTGGAGAGGTCTGTGCGCCATGTGGGACCCTCGCCCGGCGGTTGGGGATTGAACTGGTGCTGCAGAGACTGCGGACAGCTTCACAGTACTGCGCTCAACCCGCTGTGCCACCAGGGAGGCCCAAGATTTAGTTTTTATGGAACTAACTCTGGTGGAAGATGTTAGTTGTAGGGCTGTAGAAGATGTCTGGAGTGGGGAAAAGTTGATGCCAGAAGATCAAACTCAGACATTGTTTTAGTCATTTAAGGCAGAAATGATGAGGACCACAGTCAAAAAAGTGGAATAGAACGAAAACTGATTGGTGAGAAATTTCTGAAAATTTAGAATTCATTTGGTAGCCATTCAAATGTGAAGGTTGTGGGAGGATAATCAAGGATGACTCTGTAGTGTGTCTGCCTTATGATTCTGGATGATAGGTAATTTTAAGTATTAAGAACAAGAATAGAATTCTGCAGAGCAGATTTGTAAGATACAGAATTCAGTTTTAGTCTCAGGAAGTTTGAGGGCCTTTGGGTTGTCCAAATGGAGACATCTCAAGTAGGTAGAAACAGGAGCTTAGGAGAGAGAATAACTTGAGAACCATCTTTCACATGGCAACCAAAAGAATGGGGTGGGTCTTTTCCCTTCAACTGTATTGTAAGCCCTGTGTATCTAAGATTTTATGTACATGTTTGAAATTCCCCACAATCTACTTGTTGTTTGCGTGCATTTATAAGCATGCCTAGGAGATACTGCAGCTTCAGTTCCAGACCAGTGGAACATCGCAAAAAGCAAATATTACAATAAAGAATCATGTAAATTTTTTTGGTTTCCTGGTGCATATAAAAATTATGCTTAACTAGACTGCAGTCTATTGCGGGTGCAATAGCTTGTGTCTAGAAAATAGCACACATATATTAATTAGAAAAATAGCAAATGCTAAAAAATACTAAATATCTGAGGTGTTAGAAAAATGGACTGGTAGACTTGCTTGATGCAGAGTTGCCACAGCCTTCATTTGTAAAATGTGCAGTATCTGCAAAATACAATGAAACAATACACAATAAAATGAGGTACAATTATATATTTGTTCAGTAATTAGAAGACTATAGATTTTTCTCTTGATTCTGACAAAGTTCTCTGAAAATGCTGCAGTTTCCTTTCCTGTGAGCATAGCTTTGAAAGCAACTATAAAATTCTTAATATATTTTGTTTTAAAAATTAGGATATCATACCATTTATTGATAAATATTGGGAGTGCATGACGACCAGACAGAGACCTGGAAAAATGACTTGGCCAAATAACATTGTTAAAACAATGGTAAGTAGACAAAAATCGAATACAAGTGACATTAGAAGACCGGTTTTCTTTGTAAGAATTAATTTCTGTGTAGTCTCTCTGAAAATAATGTAATGACGAAGAAAATGAGAACAACTTAGTATTAAATCTTGGAGCTTGTATAGTATCACTAATTGTACATTTTAATAATTTTCACACACAAAATCAGTATGGTGCACCTTGGTCTTAATGAACATCATCCAGGGTCGTATATATATGACACTGAAAACTTTGCAAGTATAATTTTATATTGAAATCAGAGACAGTTTTTGTCTGATTCTAAAGAAAAAGCAAACACTTATTCTGAACATTATTGTCATTAACATTAAAGGAAACACCTGGGGAGAAATCATTGGCAAGCTGTTAATAGTGCTCATCTCTGAGGTGAAGGTGAAGGATTTTGGTTCTCTTCTTTTTTAAGTTTTTCTGTTTGAATTTTTTGATGTTTATGTATTTTTTAATCAGAAAAAACAATATTATCTTTTTGGAGATTATACCTAGGATTTGATTGTGGAGTTGGTGGTTGATCATTTAAATATAAAATTTTCAGTAATACTAAAATCACTGTTTTCTTCTAGAGTAAAGAAAGAGATGTTTTTTTGGTAAAGGAACACCCTGATCCTGGGAGTAAGGACCCAGAAGAAGATTACCCCAAATTTGGACTTTTGGATCAAGTACGTTAATGAATTTTATGTTTCCCTTTTGGTTTTAAGTCACTTTGGAGACTCATGTTTTGTTTACAGTAACACTGCTGTTACATGTCCATGACTTGATGGGTTCCAAATAAACAATTACTGTCGGGTGTGGAAAGAAAGAACCACTTTAACCCAGGAGACTAATGTTTTAAGTTCTGGCCCTTTCCCAGGATATTAGGACTTCACGATTTTTAACTACAACCATTTTGCTGACCTGTCACTATCACTCCTCTTATTCACAGCTAGTCATGTCTGCTTGGATTATTTCTTTTTTAACTTTTGTCTCTTTACTTGTTAACACATATGTATTGTTTCATATTATTTGTAATTTTCCTTTCATTTTAAATTTTGCTTTTGATAATACTCATTGTTGTGAAGGATTCTTGTTGTATATCTAGGAAAAAGAAATTTTTCATTCTTAATTCATTGGCAGCACTCACATTTAACATGTCAGGATTTCAGATCTTTTATTTTAAAGATTTATTTTTATTTATGCATACAAGAACTGGGGTTTAGACTAGAGGTGTGGGGTATGAAAGAATTCACCAGAGACAAAGTGGGGAGCAGAACATCGGATCTACTGAAATATACTGCTGAGGGGAGTGGCAGGTGAGACAGGAGAGGTCTGCTGTGCCATGTGGGTTAGCTCCCTGTCTGGGCATCGAACTCAGGCTGTAGTGGCTGGCAGTAGCTTGATAGTGCTAAGATTTGGGAGGCCCCATTTCAGGTCTTTCAATTGTGTCTTAAAATGTTTGATTTCTTACATTGGAAAATGTCAAGATTTCACAAAGAAATACAGATTCCTATACTTTCTTGTAAAATGAAAAGATCTGGGCCTCCTTGGTGGCCTAGGGGTTAAGTCTCAGCGCTATCACTGCTATGGCCTGAGTTCGATCCCTAGCCAGGGAGCTAACACACATGGTGCAGCTGACTTCCCTAACTCGCCTGCTGTCTCTGGTGAATACTCTTCCCTTCCCCCTCACACCTCTGGCCTACACCCCAGTTCTACACACACACACAAAAGAAATGAAAGGATCTGATTCCATTAAGCTAAGATTCCCATAGGAAGCTAAGGAAATGGAGTTTAGGCACTCCAGTTTACAGTTGTCCCCGTTAGCCCCCCACTCACTGTGGCTTGCCATTCATGTCATTCCTAAACCACTTTATTTATTTATTTATTTATAAATAAAGATTTATTTATTTTTATATAAGAGCTGGGGTACAGGCCAGAGGCGTGGAAGGGTGAGAGGATTCACCAGAGACAGAGTGCGGAGCAGAACAGGCAGAGGACAGAAATACACTGCTGAGGGGAGCAGCGGGCAAGACAGGAGAGGTCTACCTTGCCACATCAGATTCTCACAGCTGGCTGGGATCGAACCCGCACTGCAGAGGCTGCGGACAGCTTCACAGCGCTGCGCTCAACCCGCTGCGCCACCGGAGAGGACCTCTAAACCACTTTAATCTTACACTTAGCCTACCTCACACATGTTACTTGCTGATCTCTGAAGCATCCAAGTTTGGGACCCCTGCAAGTGCAGGTGCTTTAGGATTGTAAGTTTCAGTTCCCACTCTATTAGAATTTTTCCTGATTTTGAGCATTGCCCAATTGACTTGATATTATATCTTCCCTTTTTAATTGGATATTTTTCTCTCCAGGATCTTAGTAACATTGGTCCTGCTTATGATAACCAAAAACAAAGCAGTGCTGTTTCTACCAGTGGGAATCTAAATGGTGAGTGTTTAATTTCTTATTAATGGAATAGTTATAAGCTATTGAATCTAAATATTCCTATTCTTAACTGGATATTTACAAAGATGCTTTAAAGTAGGAAACAAAATTTTCAGGAGCTAGCCAAGAATTTGACAGATGATAGTGGACATGAACTTTTTTCACTTTAAACCACAGTGTTTGGTCTTAAGTGAAACAAATTTAGCATAAAACAAGGCACAATTTAAAGGTCAGATTTAATGTTTGTATTAGAATCCCCAGCTGTGTCCTCACACTTAATTTAGATTAAGTTGCTTTCCACTTTCTTAATTCAGCTTCATTATTTAACAAAACTTCTTAGGTCCAACTTCTAATTTTTCGTGCCCTGAACTTTCAGCTTCACATAGTAGCATCTCTGCATGTTCTTCTATTGGTAACTATCTAATAGCAGGCATGCCCCTCATTACTAATGGTAATCTAATGAAGAGTTGAAGTCTGTGGATGGTAGCTAACTATTCATCTGATACATAACATTATTAACTTGTCTTTTGGAGAGGTAGCTTCCTAAATAATCATTTCCACTGTTATTTATATTCTAAGATGGGGTGGAAATAACTAAGTGTATTGTTTTATCTTTTTACACCACTTTTCCCTCTTATTGTTAAAATTTGACCAATACATGGTGCCACTTCTGTTCTTACAGGTGGAGCCTCTTTTGGAGGTGAATTCCTCCTGTCTCCTTTCAGCCTCTCAGACTTAAGTATTTTGTGGTTTGGAAAATGCTTTTTGCTGAGTTGTGGTAGAAGCTAAAACTAAATTAAAATTTTAAAGCATTGTGAAAATGGTGGCAATAGCACTTAATATGAAACAGTAGTTTCAGTTTAATGGTAGTAATTAAAAGCTTGTATGTTGTCATATTCTGCCTAACATGACCAGCAGTTCACTTGGTATTGCTCGTTTTGTTCAAGAAAACCTAAAAGTTCTCTTGAAATGATTAAAATGAAAACAACAATAAAAGATATTTTGTGGTATTTTGAGTAAGGTAACTCAAACTAGAGATGTTAATGTTGCAATGATAAACTTTTATGAGACTAATACCTGGTGTGTTCATAGAAGGAAGTTCTGCATAAATCTGGTCCTGTATATGCAGAATATGACCTGCCTTCCATGTCTTGATTCTTTTTATTGCAGCAGAACTGCTGGTAATTTCCAAGCTTGCCCCAATAAAAGACAGTACTCTCTGGAGTTGTTTACATAAAGGTGTTTTCCTGCAGTTCAGGGACATTTTCTGGAAGAGAGAAATACATACTAATTGAGAATAATGACAGAACTGGACAAAAATTGCAAAGTACCTGTCTCAGAAATACACAAGGTAGTGTTCCTTGTGGCCTTGTATATAGTTAATTTTTTTTTTTTTTGGTATAAAATGTGTAAATTATCTATTGGTATTTACTCTTATACAAACCAGGTTTGTCTAACCTGAATTTTATGCATTGGTTCAACCTTAATTCATTGTGAAAATTGTTCACCCCAAGTCTTTTTTACTTGTGTCTTAAATAACCATGGTGGCTACCTAGCAGCACTGGAGAGAAACACCTTTTTGGTACTCCTGTTTTTGTTTTCTATGTTTGATGTACTTTTGTCTTGTTGGATAGTCAAGTTAAGTGCTTTAGCAGATATTGTGCCTTTATCATGTTTATGGACTATGTTGTATAGTTTAAGCAAAGTGAGCATTCACTTATAGCAAGGATATTCTGTATGGATGTGTGTAATGATTTGGATGGAAAAATACTTATCCATGCAATCATTTTTAGCCATGGGTATTTGGAATCTGAATGAGTGAAAAATGCATTTGTGTCACATCCTCAAAAAGTACACTAGTACTTGCAGCTCACTGAGGAAGGAAGTTGAAAATGCAACACAGGTATCATTGGTACTAGGTTCATGAGCTTACTGCCAGAAACCAGCATTCTGGGCGGTGAGACACTCAACATATTCATTCAGAACCAGGATGAAATACAATATGCTTTTGAGCAGGAAATCCTCCTGTGGTGTTACACAAATGCACGTTGGGAGTGTTAGTCCCGCTGGTGTTTCTGTCACAGCTCATCTAAAGTGATCTGCCTTTTTTTCAAAGGGGGAATTGCAGCAGGAAGCAGTGGAAAGGGAAGAGGAGCTAAGCGCAAACAGCAGGATGGAGGGACCACAGGGACCACCAAGAAGGCCCGGAGGTGGGCACAACACCCACCCCACTCACCACTGTTTGAGCATTCTTTGGTGCTGAAAAGGCCCATTAGAGGAAAAAGAGCTGTACAGTCGTATCACTTTATCCGTGATTTCATTTACTGTGGGTTTTGTTTGGGGTTCTTGGGTCCCTCTGAGAAGGAATTCAGTGGAGTCTCCATTCAGCAGCACATGGCAAGACACCTGCAGTCTTAAAAGACAAGAGCAAGTTTTTTTTTTTTTTTTTTTTTTTTAAGATTTATTTATTTATACAAGCACTGGGGTACAGGCCAGAGGCGAGGGAGGTTAGAGAATTCACCAGAGACAGAGCAGGGAGCAGAACAGGCAGAAGGACCGAAGTACACTGCTGAGCAGAGCAGTGGGTGACAGGAGAGGTCTGCCTTGCCATGTGGGAATCTCCCTGGCTGGCTGGGAATCCGAACCTGCGCTGCAGAAGTTGTGGACAGCTTCACAGCGCTGCGCTCAACCCGCCGCGCCAACAGGGAGGCCCAAGACAATAGCAAGTTTTGCCAGAGCATAGTGTGTCCTTTATATATCGTTCTTTCATGGGATTTATCCCTTGTGAATTTTTGTTTTGTTTTGTAGAATTTATGGCTTCAGGGAGTCAGGTTGGGCTTGTTTTCTATAAGAGTGGTAATCCTGGGCCTCCCTGGGGGCACAGCGGTTGAGCGCTGGGTTGCGAAGCTGCCCGCAGCCTCTGCAGTGCTGGTTTGATCCCCAGCTGCTCCCCGGCCACTGGAGGAGGGTCCCACATGGCACGCAGACCTCTCCTGCTGCCCGCTGCTCTCCTCAGCAGTGTGCTTCGGTCCTTCTGCCTGCTCTCTGCTCCCGGCTCTGGCTCTGGTGAATTCTCTCACCCTCCCTCACTTCTGACTGTACCCAGTGCTTGTATAAATAAACAAATAAATAAATAAAGCAAGAGCAAGCTTAGTGTTTAAAAAAAAAGAGTGGTAATCTTGCCACCTCTGGTTTTGACCTTATGAAAACTTCCATGCTAAATTTTCTGTTCTAAGCTTGCATTAATTTCAGTTACTTGAGGTCAGCAAGGGTCTGAAAATATGTACACTATTTCTTGCAGTAAGATATTACAGTTCATTGTTATAATTGTTCTGTTTTATTGTTGTTACTTTCTTACTGTATCTAATTTAGAGATTAAACTTTAGGTATATATGTAGATTAAAACAGCTTATGTAGTGTTCAGTATTGTCTATGGTTTCAGGTATCCAGTGGGGGTCTTGGAATGTATCCCCTGCAGATAAGGGGAACACTATATTTCCCAGTGACTTGGATATCTAACGTTAAAAAGCCTGTCCAGGGCCTCCCCTGGTGGTGCAGCTGTTGAGTGCTGGGCTGCGAGGCTGCCCGCAACCTCTGCAGCACTGGTTTATTCCCCGGCCACCAGCGAGGGTCCCATAAAAAAAAAAAGCCTGTCCAAGAGTGATCAAAGGGCAAAAGGAGAGGGGGTGAACAGGAATGGGAGGTCCACATCACATAGGACTTTGTGTCCAAGAAAAAAGGCAGTTTTTTCTAGTGTGATAAGAAGCCTTTAATACATTTTGAGGGGACTAGTCATATGATTTGACCTATGTTGTAAAAGGACCATGCTGTTGAAAATAGGCAAGAGAGGGCAAGATAAGCAGAAAGTGCAGTGGGAGACCACTGAGATAAGGCAGAGATGACCAGGGCATTGGCAGAGGTGGTGGGAAGAAGTGGTCTGATTCCCACCCACTTAGATAGGAGCCAACAGGATTTGCTGCTTGATTTGGGTGTGATCTAGTAGAGAGTGTCAAGGATGACTCAAATACAGTCATAAGCAACTGAAGGACAGATTTGCCATTAACTCAGATAGGAAAGACAGAGGGAGGAAGAGAGACTGGGATGACAGAAGGCATCCAGACATTCAAGAAGAGATGCTGAGTATGTAGCTGCATGTTTAAGCCTGGAATTTAGAAGGGAGGTCTAGACTGAACTAGAGAAGCTTGGGAGTCAGAAATTAAAACTCATGAGGCCAGATGAAAGAGATCACCAAGATACTGAGGGAATGGTCTACACTCCATGATTCAAAATTCACCGGGGCCAAGAGAGACTCGCAATTCTAGATATTTCAGATTTAGGGATGTATAATGTGACATAGTATAAACATCCCCACTGAGGCTTTGGGAAGAAATATTTTTGTGGCAAAAAAACCCAAATAGTACTTTTAAGGTGAGATTAAAAACTACAGAACAGCCTTGTGTTACTTCAAGTCAGGTTTTGCCGCCTGAGTTGAGGTGAAGTCTAGGTCTCACTGTCAAATGAGTTATGGAAAAACTTTATTTTCTCAAATGTTTGGATTTGGGCGTTAATAGATAAATGAATTTTGGACTGGTAAATAAGAAGACAGAGATGAGGAAGAACCAAGATGGGGGATGGGGAGAGCTTGTCTACTTTTGCTCCAATCTTTAACACTTTCAGGGGTAAAATTACCCGAGGCCAGGTCTCCTATTTTGCAAACTTGTTACTACAAAAACAACCCAGAGCATTGTCCTTTGGCCAAGGTTCTTTAAGGCATCTTGAGAAAGGAGGGGAGGAAATCAGAGTGAGGCCTATATTGAATGTTAGCTTTTCTACTTAACCTTTCTGCCTTCCCCTCTCGTACTTCTTCCCTTCTTTGTTCAATACTGAGGTGTTGAAATTCAGGCTATGTCTTGTTTAGACTGACAACAGTAGTTAAGTGATCATAACTCTGAGTTTCTGCTCATTATTTATAATAATAAAAATACTAATGGAAATCATCCCTGTTCCTCTTCTCTCTTTCTCCCCTGTGATGTGCTGACTCAGATTCATACAGACTAGAGTGATTTAAATAAAACCTTTACAAATAAGGCTAATTCTCTGCATTTTCCTGTTTTCCGTACAGAGTACATAGTAATCTATTTGTATAATGAATACTATTTGTGAAGTTGCCTGTGTTCTAACTGAAATCTAATAAATCAGAACCCTTTTTTTAATAACAGAATTGAAGAATTGAACTAGAGAGTGCTTTAATTTCTTAATTTTTTTTTTTCCTTTCTGCAGTGACCCTTTGTTTTCTGCTCAGCGCCTTCCCCCTCATGGCTACCCTTTGGAACACCCATTTAACAAAGATGGCTATCGATATATTCTAGCTGAGCCTGACCCCCATGCCCCTGACCCTGAGAAGCTTGAACTTGACTGCTGGGCAGGAAAACCAATTCCTGGAGACCTATACAGAGCCTGCTTGTATGAACGGGTTTTGTTAGCCCTACATGATCGAGGTATGTAAGCTATTAGTGTTCATATTCGACTCAGTTTTTGAATTACTGTCATCGTTTTTGTCCCTGGTAGAATTAGATATACATGTCAGTCTGCTATAATCATTATCATTTATGTATGTGTGTTTTATAAAACTTTCTATTTTGAATTATTTTTGAACTTATTAAAGTGGCAAAAATAATACATATATTTAAATAATCTATATATCCCTTGTCAGGCTTCTCCTAATGTTAACAATTTATTATACAATTATCAAGACCAGGAAATTAAGATTGGTAAATATTGTTGGTAAGACTGAAAACCTTATTTAAATTTCACCAAATTTTCCACGAATGTCTTTTTTCTAGGCTCTCATGTTGCATTTAGTTATTTCTCCTAGTCTCTTGCAGTCTTTAGTAGTTCTTTACTCATTACCTGTCATGCACAATGATGGTGTTCTTTTGGATACTCTGTCATCATTATTGTGTGTGTGTGTGTTTTGGGAGAATTTGCGAAGGGTATGTGAAACATACCAATTCTGGGATGTGATTCCTAGAATTAAAGTTGCACAGGAAGGTTTACTCAGTGTCATCCTCTTTATTCCCTCTACCCCATTCTCATCCCCACGAATATCATACAAGGGACCATTCTCTTTAGTTTCTAGTTTATTCTTTGTGTGTTTCTTCTGCACAATGAACAGATACATGCGTATTTTTTCCTTATCTTTGCTCTTTACACATGAAGGGCAGCATGCTGTAGATAGGCTTTTTGCATTTTGCGTCATACAGTCACTCCATACCAGCTCAGAGAGATCATCCTTATTGTATTCCTTTTGTTAGTTATTGCCAAATTTCCCTCCAGAAAGCTTGTACTGACTTGCATTTCTACCAGCAGTCTAGAGTATTTGTTTCCCCATAGCATTACAAACTGAATTTGTTGGACGTTATTTTAATTTTTGCCAGTCTTATAGGCGAGAAATGGGATATCTCAGTATTGTGTTTGAGTTTGAACAGTTTTTCATGTTAAAGAGTCATATCTCTTCTGAATGATCTGCTTGTGGTTTTTTTCTCCCATTTTTTCCAACAGGATTTTAGCCCTTTGTTCCTTTATCTGTTAGAAATACTAGCATTTTGTCTTTGGCATATGTTGTGGCTACTTCTCCCAATTTGTCAGTTTGACTGTGTTCGACTTTCTTTGGTCATGCACAATTATAACATGAAAAATTTATTCAATTACTAACAAAATAGCATTCCTTACCCTTTAGAACATGAAAGTGAATTTAAATAAGGTTACCACTTTTAGATATCTATACCTCATAAATTTTTGTTTTTTCTGTAATAGTAATGCAAATCCCAGAAAGCTTATTTTTTCAGCTATAAATACTGAAGTATTTACCTCTAATAAGGATTTTTAAAGCATAACTACCATGCCATTGTCACACCTTACTAAAGTGAGTAGTAATTCTCTAATTAATACCTGGTCCATATCCATATTAATTTATCCAGTCTTAGACTTACAAAAAAGTAGTTAAGAAAAGTACAAAACTGGGGCCTCCCTGATGGTGCAAGGGGTTAAGTCACACTGTAAAGCTATCCGCAGCCACTGCATCATGAGTTCGATCCACAGCCAGGGAGGTGACCCACGTGGCACAGCAGACCTCTCTTGTCTCACGCATTGCTCCCCTCAGCAGTGTATTTCAGTAGATGTGCCTGTTCTGCTCCCTGCTGTGTCTCTTGTGACTCATCTCACACACACACCCCCTCACCCCCCACACCTTTGGCCTGCACCCTGGCTCTTGTATGCATAAATAAATAAATCTTTTTTTTTAAAAAAAGTGCAAAACATTTTCTAGGCCATTTGAGAATAAGTTGCTGTGATGCTTTTTCACCTTTTGAACTTTTATTATGTGTATTTTTAAAAAGATTTATTTACTTATGCATATAAGAGCTGGAGTGCAGGCCATAGGTATTGAGGGGCGGGTGAGAGGATTCACCAGAGACAGAGTGGGGAGCAGAACAGGCAGATCAACTGAAATACACGGCTGAGGGGAGCAGTGGGCAGAGACAGGAGAGAAAGGTCTGTTGCACCATGTGGGTCACCTCCCTGGCTGGGGATCAAACTCGTGCTGCAGTGGCTGCAGATAGCTTCATAGTGCTGATGCTTAACCCCTTGCGCCACCAGGGAGGCCTCATTAAGTGTATTTTTTAAAAACAAGGAGATTCTTGTGTTAGCTGTCTAGTGCTACCTACCATATCACCATAAAACTGATTCTAAAACTATAAATGGTTATTATTATCTGCAGTTTCTGAGGCTGGGAATCTGGGAGCAACTTCATTCAGGAAAACTCATGAGCTCTTGGCTAGGGCTATGGACACTGAATCTTGACAGGGACTAGAGGATGTTTTCAAGATGACTCACCCCTGTGACTTAGTCAGGATGATTCAGACTCTTACCAGGCCAATGGTAATGTTACAGACTAACATTTCCTCATCCATGGCAGGTAACTTCTTCCAGAGGAAGTAATCCAAGAGAATAAGAAGAGCTTATAGTACTTTTCATGACCTGTTCTTTGAAGTTAAAATATCACTTCATTTGTTAGATGTGAGTCATCTGTATTCAAGTGGAATGAAATTAGGCTCCAGCTCTTGAAAGGAAGAGATAAAGAATTAGTGGATATTTTTTGAACATGCTCATCCTTATAGAACCGGTTTATAATCATTAAAATCAGGACATTAGCATCTAATTATTACCATCTAATCATCAGATCCTATTCAGGAATCTCATTTGATCCACTAATGTCCTTTAGCAAAAAGTCCTAGTGAGGATCATTCATTGTCTTTTGTCTCAGTCTTCAATCTGGAGTGGTTTCTCCATCTCATACACTTTCATGACCTTAACACTTTCGAAAACCAGAGGTCATTTACTGTGTAAAATAGAATTAATCTTCACTTTGGGTTTTCTGGTTCCTCATGATTTGATTCATACTGTGCATCTTTGCAGGAATATTGCAAAAATGGTACTGTATTCTTCATATTGCACCCTGGCAGATAGTATGTGATTTTGTCTCATCACTGTTGATGTTCACTTGATCATTTGACTTAAGTGTGGATAATCCTACTGGGTTTATCTACTGTAAAGTTACTCATTACCCCTTTGTAATTAATAAGTAGTTTGTGAGATGGATAATACCTGTTTTATCACAAATATTTGCCTTTCTTAGACCCACTTTATTGATTGAATTGCTTAGGAAAAGGTAAAGAAATATTTAAGAAGATAGAATTTGCCACATACCTAAGAAAGTTCTATTCTGTTAAACACGTGTTTAATTAGGAGGTTATCATTGTATCTGCCCAATACAAGAGCCATTGCGGTGCATAGGTGCGTATGGCCACCTGTGGGAGGTATTCTTGAACAGCCGTATAATCAGCTTTTTCATGTGCACAAAGGAGATGGTCGATGTGAGGGTTAACTGAGACTGTCTCCTCTGCTTACTATCTACTTATCTATAAAAGGACTTTGTAGGGCCTCCCCAATGGCGCAGCGGTTGAGCGGTTGAGCGCTGGGTTGTGAAGCTGCCTGCGGCCTCTGCGGTGCCGCTTCTATCCCCGGCTGCTCCCAGGCCACCGGAGGAGGGTCCCACATGGCGCGCAGACCTCTCCTGCCGCCCGCTGCTCCCCTCAGCAGTGTATTTCTGTCCTTCTGCCTGCTCTGCTCCCCGCTCTGGCTCTGGCGAATTCTCTCACCCTCCTGCGCTTCTGACTGTACCCAGTGCATGTATAAACAAATAAATAAATAAATAAAACATGCCTCTATTAAAAAAAAAAAAAGGACTTTGTAAATCTCAAGGGCCTTTATAAAAACTAATCTGGGGGCCTCCCTGGTGGCACAAGGGGTTGGGACGCAACCTGTGAGGCTGTTCGCGGCCACTGCAGCAGGAGTTTGATCCCCGGCCTGGGAGCTGCCCACATGGCGTAGCAGACCTCTCGGGGCTTGCCCACCGCTCCACTCAGCAGTATGTTTCGTTTGGTCTGCCTGTTCTGTTCCCTGCTGTTTCTGGTGAAAACACACACACACACCACCCCCCACCACCACCCCCACCTACGCCCTGTGCCTCCGGCCTGTGCCCCAGTTCTTGTATGCATAAAATAGATAAATCTTAAAAAAAAAAAAAAAACTAATTTAAATTTAGTGCTTCTTCCAGTAGATTCAAACACCTCCAGACTGTTAGAAATACTGTTTAAAATGCACAGTCTGGGGCCTCCCCGGTGGCGCAGCAGTTGAACGCTGGGTTGCGAAGCTGCCCATAGCCTCTGCAGTGCTGGTTCAATCCCTGGCCACCAGGCAAGGGTCCCACATGGCATGCAGACCTCTCCTGCTGCCTGCTGCTCCCCTCAGTAGTGTGCTTCGTCAGTCTGCCTGTTCTCCTCTCCGCTCTGGCTCTGGTGAATTCTCTCACCCTCCTGCACTTCTGACTGTACCCAGTGCTTGTATGTATGTATGTATGTATGTATGGATGTATGTATGTATGGATGTGTGTATAAATAAATACATAAATAAATAAATAAAATTTTTTTTTTAAAAGAAAAGAGGAAACATACTTAAAAATAAATAAATAAATAAAATAAAATGCACAGTCCGGAAATACATTCCCATTTTTTGTCATTTTTTTCCTTCATTTCCAAGTCAGTGTCCCCTTCAATTGGGTTTGATTGACCCCTTATCTTCCACAAGGGACTGTAGTAAAGTAAGATTCAAGCTATACACACAGGTGGAGAGATCAGTACAGTGACTCTCCATATAATTTTACCCATATTTAACAATTATCAAGACTTTGCTATGTATTTGTTTTATATATCCTTTTATTTCTTTATCTTTCCTGAAATTTTTAAAAGTAAATCTCAATCTATACTCTTTACAAAAAACATACATCTGTTAAAAAAAATATGGATATTGGGCCTCCCTATTGGCACAAGGGGTTAAGCTGCAGCACTATGAAGCTATCTGCAGTTGCACTGCAGCAGAGTTAGATTCCCGGCCGGCCAGGGAGGTGGCCCACATGGTGCTGCAGACCTTTCCTGTTTCCCCTACTGCTCCCCTCAGCAGTGTATTTCAGTCAGTCTGCCTGTTCTGCTCCCCACTCTGTCTCTGATGAATCCTATCACCCCCATACCTCTGGCCTATACTCCAGTTCTTGTATGCATAAATAAATAAATCTGTTTAATATCATCATTTTGAATGTGCTTCCTGCGATGCTGCATTGAGACATAGCATTACTTCAGTGGTATCCTGACAAAAAAGTATAACCTGTACTTAAACAGGAGGAAACATCAGAAAACCTAATTAAGGGATAGTCTATAAACTAAAGTGGCCTGAGGGATATTCTACAAAATTAAAGTGGCCAGTGCTTTTCAAAATGTCAAGGTCATGAAAGACAGTGGAACTTTCCCAAGTTAGAAGATACTGAGGAGACGTCATAAGTAAGTGAAATGTGGGATATTGGAATAGATCCTGGTGCAGACAAGGAATTTATTTGGATAATTCACTTATCTTGAAGGTTATCTACAGAATAGTTCATAGTATTATATCATTGGTCATTTTCTGGTTTAAATTATTATGGATAGTGTTAACATGTAATAAAGCTGAGTGAAGAGCATATGAAATTTTGCACTATTTTTGAAAATCTGAAATTGTTTCAAAATAGAAGTTAAATACTTAGAGGATGATTTTTTAAAAATCAGGATCCAAACAGATTACAATTGATTTGTTTTATTTTAGAGGATAGATAGTATAATTTTAATGTGTCATCGTGAATATTTAGTAAAAACTAGATTACCTCGAACCTTTCTTGCTTTTCTTCCTCTTTTCTTTGTTTCTCATGTTGAGATTTTTAGACTTCTGAATTAATATTTCATATTCCTGCCCTGATATTTCTGATTTATATTTTGTTTTCCTGGAGTATAAGGGACTCATGTTTTGTGGTTTTTTTTTTTTTTTGTTTAATAAATATTTAAATTTTATTTTTATATTCCCCATACAATTACAGCCCCCTTATTTTGACCCCAATCCCTCCTTTCCCCGCCCCCACCCCCCATAGAGTGTCTCTCGTTCATAGTTGTTTGTTGATTTTGATATTTTCTTTCTTATAGTTATTCTTTTTCCTTTGTTCCTTATTTAAGTTTTCTAGATTCCTGCTATGAGTGAGACCATCTGGTATTTTTCTTTTTCTTTCTGGCTTATTTCGCTGAGCATGATCCCTTCCAGCTCCATCCATGTTGCTGCAAATTGCATGTGTTTATCTTTTTTGAATGCTGAGTAATATTCCATGGTATATATGTACCACATCTTCTAGATCCAGTCATCTATTTTTGGGCATTTGGGTTGTTTCCAAAGCTTAGCTATTGTAAAATAGTGCTGCTATAAACATAGGGGTGCAGGGAACTCATGTTTTTGTGGCAGCTTCCTCTAGGTATCTCCAGTGACCTTTATGTCTTCATTTTCATCTCCATCCCTGAAGCTCCTCAGTTGAAGATCTCTGATGACCGGCTCACTGTGGTTGGAGAGAAGGGCTACTCGATGGTTCGGGCTTCTCATGGGGTACGGAAAGGTGCCTGGTATTTTGAAATCACTGTGGATGAGATGCCACCAGACACTGCTGCCAGATTGGGTTGGTCCCAGCCATTAGGTAAGTTGGCGCTGGACTGTGGATGTCGCAGCAGGGAGAGAAGGAGAGACCATCTAGCTAAACTTCAGGACTTTGGGGCTTATTGGACTATGAACTTAAAATTCGGTTCCTGAAGATTTAGTTGGTTTGTAACTTGTAGTAATATTTCTATAATTGCTTGTGAGTTAGCAGTTTTTGTTTTTTAAAGATTTTATTTAGTTATTTTCGTATAGAAGAACTGTGGTGCAGGCCAGAGGTTGGTGGGAGGGAGGGTGAGAGGATTCATCAGAGACAGAGTTGGGGAGCAGAACGGGCAGATTTACTGAAATACACTGCTAAGGGGAGGAAGGGGCAAGACAGGTCTGCTGCACCATATGTGGGTCACCTTCCTGGCTGGGGGTCAAACTCAGGCCATTCTCAGGCCATCATGGTGATAGCACTGATAGGACTGAGACTTAACCTCTAAGCCACCAGAGAGGCCTCAAGTTAGTAGTTTTACAAAATTGATGAGAAAATAAAAGGAATAGACTCTTTCTTAGCAGTCCTATGATTGCCTCTATATCTTTTTCATTTGGACAGGTAACCTTCAGGCTCCCTTAGGTTATGATAAATTTAGCTATTCTTGGCGGAGCAAAAAGGGAACTAAATTCCACCAGTCTATTGGCAAACACTACTCTTCTGGCTATGGACAAGGAGATGTCCTGGGATTTTATATCAATCTTCCTGAAGACACAGAGACGGCCAAGTCACTGCCTGATACTTATAAAGATAAGGTGAGTGTGCTCTTTTGAGAGATTCCTGGGTTTGAAGGCCTATGGCAGCCATTGCCAGCAACTGTGACCTATGTATTCATATTTTGTTTTTTTTAAGATTTTATTTATTTATTTATTTATTTATTTATTTGTTTTTAAGAGATTCATTTTTATATATGCATACAAGAGCTGGGATACAGGCCAGAGGCGTGGGGTGTGGGGTGAGAGGATTCACCAGAGACAGAGTGGGGAACAGAGCAGGCAGATTGACCGAAGTACACTGCTGAGGGGAGCAGCGGGAGAGTCAGGAGAGGTCTGATGCGCCATGTGGGCAGCTCCCCAGCTGGCCGGGGATTGAACTCATGCTGCAGAGGCTGTGGATTGCCTCATAGTGTGTTGCTTAACCCCTTGCGCCACCAGGGAGGCCCCCACAGATTTTATTTTTATTTTTATTTTTATGTAGAAGAATTGGGGTACAGGCCAGAGGTGTGGGGGGTGAGAGGATTCACCGGAGACAGAGTGGGGAACAGAACAGGCAGACTGACTGAAATATTCTGCTGAGGGGAGCAGCAGGCAAGACAGGAAAGGTCTGCGCCATGTGGGTCAGCTCCCTGGATGGGAATTGAACTCATGCTGCAGTGGCTACCTGTGGCTTCATAGTGCTGAGACTTAGTAACCCATTGTGCCACCACGGAGACCATGTGACCTGCTGACCCACCAGTCATGTTTTTTCCAACATTTCCTTATGAAAATTTTCATACATAACAGAGTTGAAAGAATTTAAGTCTGTCCAAATACCCATCACCTAGATTTTACCATTGACATGTAATCCATTCATTCTTCCACCTGTGCCTCCATCCATTGAGCCATCTTTCCTTAATGCACTCCAAAGAATATTGCAGACATCACACTGTCCTCTTAAATACTTCAGGATGCTTGTCTTTAGCTATGGTTTGTTCAATATTTGTTTAGGTTTTATTTGGTATAAAATTTTTATAAAGGTATAAATTTAAGTGTATATTCACTGAGTTTTGCATTTACCCAAACCCCTGCCAAGACATAGAATCTTACCCACCCCAGGAAGTTCCCTCATGCTCTTTCTTGTCAAGCCACAGTGCTACCCTATAGAGGCAACCACTGTATTCCACCTGTTTTTTCCATCTAATTCTATTCTGTTAGTCGGTTTTTTTTCTTTTCCTCTCACTTTTTCCCTAATATATTTACTGCACTTTATATTTACTGCACTTTTTCATAGACCACCATATGGTGGTGGCATATTGTTTTCTGGTTTCATTTGTATGTTGCTTATGCAGAAAATGTGACTGATTGACCGAGTCAGCATCTGCAGCTTAAGCTGATGGAATCAGTATGCACTCTTCTTGATTCTCTTTCTATTCCATCTGCTCCATTGGCTTAGCTTGGTCTTGATTTACTTAAGGAGCCATGCAATATGTAGTCCTTGTTATCTGGCTTCTATCATTTGGTTTAATATTGTTGAGATTAACTCATGCTGTTTTGTGTACTTATAGTTTTTCTTTCTACTGCAGACTAGTGTCACATTGTATAAATAATACCACAGTGTATCCATTTTCTTTTTTTTTTCTCTAGCTTTATTGAGGTATAATTGACATGTAGCTATTATTTTCCTTTTGATAGACACTTGACTGTTAAAAGTTTGGGGCAGCAAACATTTTTTGTTCAAATCTTTTCGTGAATATGTTTTCTTTTGGGAGTTCAGGACCTAGAAATGAAATTACTGGGTCACAGGGTGTTACATATTTCGTTTTGTCAGAAATTAACTGACTCTTGGGCCTCCCTGGTGGCGTAAGGGATTAAGCACCGCACTATGAAGCAATCCGCAACCTCTGCAGCACAAGTTCGATCCCCGGCCGGCCAGGGAGCAACCCACATGGGAAAGCAGACCTCTCCTGATTCGCCTGCTGCTCCCCTCAGCAGTGTACTTCGGTCAATCTGCCTGTTCTGTTCCCTGATCTGTCTCTGGTGAATCCTCTCACCCCCAACATCTATGGCCTATACCCGCCCCCCCCCAGCTCTTGTATGCATAAATAAATAAATCTTTGGGAAAAAAAAAAGAAATTAGCTGACTCTTTACCTACCCACCAATAATGTATGTGAAATTTAGTTGTTCTGCATCCTTACCAGCATTCCTTGTCTGTCAGTTTTGGCCACTTGGGTGGATGTGTTGTGGTATATCATTGTGGTTTAAATTAGCACTTCTATAACCACTGTTGTGGAACAGGTTTTCATATGCTTATTGGCCATCTATTTTTGTGAAGTTTCTGTTCAAATATTTTACCTTTAAAAAAACTGGATAGTTTAATCTTTTTTGTATTGATTGTAGGAATTCTTTGTATATACTGGATTACAGTTCTTTATTAGAAATGGCTTTAAAATATTTTTTTTCCTCTGACTTTATGACTTACCTATTCATTAATGATATAATGAACTAGTTTTAAATTTTTATGGAATTTATCAAAATTTTTCTCACTATTATTATATTGCTTTCTGTGAGTTAAAAAATCTTTGCCTACCCCAAGTCATGAAGATATTCTATTTTCCCTTTAAAAAGATTAAGGTTTGCATTTATATTTAGGTCTCTGCTCCACTTTTAATTAATTCTCAATTCTGGTGTAGGGAGTGATGTATAGGAATCAATGTTAAATTTTTTTTCCGCATGGACATTCTGTTATTCTAGCACTGTTTTTGAAAACTCTTTGTTGATCCTTATGCCAGGACCACACTGTCTTTTTTTTTTTTTTTTTAAAGATTTATTTATTTATTTATACATACATACATACATACATGCATACATACATACAAGCAGTGGGCACCGTCAGAAGCACGGGAGGGTGAGAGAATTTACCAGAGTCAGAACGGAGAGCAGAGCAGGCAGACTGATGAAGCACACTGTTGAGGGGAGCAGCGGGCGGAAGGAGAGGGCTGCACGCCATGTGGGACCCTTACCTGGCGGCTGGGGATCGAACTGGCACTGTGGAGGCTGCGGGCAGCCTTGCAACCCAGTGCCCAGCCGCTGTGCCACCAGGGAGGCCCAGGACCACACTGTCTTGATTGAAATTGGGTCATAGAGATCCTCCAAGTTTGTTCTCCTAACAAGCAATCTAAGCACCCATTTTATTGATTACATCACACTGTGCTGCCTGCCATCTAGAACCCTTAAATGAAAACTCCATTAATGCCTAGTTTTGGGTGTACATAGGTCTACAGTTACCTCAGGATATTAGGGAAATTTTAAAAATTATTTACTTATTTATATTATAAAATTTTGCTTTTAATTTAGATAATTTGTTAAGAATATGTCCATACAGTAGAATATTATGAATGTGCTCAGAAGCACCATGGTCTGATATAGAAGGATCTCCAGTATACATTGAGTGAAAAACTTAAGATACAACACAGAATTGTATAGTACACTACCATTTGTATGCCCTTTTTTGTTTGTTTCTCATTTTTGTGGCATGGGCTTGTGTCTATGTGTGTACTCTTTAATTTCAAGCTATTAATATATACCTGGGCTTTTTTAAGGACAGAGGATACTGGAACAGTGATTGTTTTTAGCAAAGGGAAATTGAGAATTGAGGGACATGGTGTGAGGGAATTATAGTAGTCATTTTATGGTCTTTTGTATCTTGGGAAAGTTTTGGGTTTTTTTTTTTTGGTGGGACCCTCGCCTGAGGCCAGGGAACGAACCGGTGCTGCAGAGGCTGCAGGTTGCCTCGCAGCCCAGCGCTCAACCGCTGCGCCACCAGGGGAGGCCCTGGGTCTTTTTTTAAGATTTCTTTTATTTATGCATTCAAGAACTGGGATGTAGGCCAGAGGTACAGGGGGTAAGAGGGTTCACTGGAGACAGAGTAGGGATGACAGGCATTCTACTGAAATACCCTGCTAAGGGGAGCAGAGGATCAGATAGGTGAAGTCTGCTGTATCACGCGGGTCAGCTCTCTGGCCTGGGATCAAACTCATGCCATAATGACTGGTGATAGTTTAATAGCCCTGAGACTTTAACCCCTGCACCATCAGGTTTTTTGTTTTAACCATGGTTAAGATAGATAAATAGATAATGGATGTGCTTAGAAATTGAGATTCAGAAAATGTAATGTCATATTCTTATCTGGGAGTGAGTAGTTAAAGAGATTCTTCAGAACCAACAAGAAAGAGGTGACCCAGAGATCATAGGAGAAACAGGCAGGGAACTAAAAAGGAATGGAACTCAAAATATTTTGAGTACTAGATTTTAGGTAAGCTCAGTTTAAACTCAGTAAACTCAGTTAGCTTGTCATTTTTCTCAGAGTTTATTAAGGGACGAAATTTATGAATTGTAGCCATTTTTATGGGCGTTGTAAGACTATATGTTTATATGTATGTGTTTCTGCATAAATCAAGTCTTTTTTTTTTTAAATGTTCAGCAAACTTATCTTTTTTTTTTTTTTAAGCACATTGTTGCTCAAAATCTAGGATCACTAATCTGCAAAGATTTTTCCTGTCTGATTCAGAACACAACAACTCACTGCTTTTTTACTATGTCATGATAATGTAACTGATGCTTTAATATTCTTACTCTTCCCCTTTCTCTCTTTTTTTCAAGGCTTTGATAAAGTTCAAGAGTTATTTGTATTTTGAGGAAAAGGACTTTGTGGATAAAGCAGAGAAGAGCCTAAAGCCGACTCCCCATAGTGAGGTGAGTCATGATCATAAAAACATCAGAATTAGAAGACTTTGAAGATCCAGACCAATCTCTCAATTATAAAAATGAGGGAAATAGGCCTAACACAGCTATTCGTAGTAGAGCAAGCTCACTCTCTGCCTCCTATGTTTGTACTCTTTCTTTTTTTTTTTTAAGATTTATTTATGCATATAAAAGTGGGGGTACAGGCCAGAGATGTGGGGGATGAGAGGATTCACCAGAAACAGAGTGGGGAACAGAACAGGCGGATCAACTGAAATACACTGCTGAGGGGAGCAGCGGGCGAGTCAGGAGAGGTCTGCTTCACCATGTGGCTAGCTCCCTGGCTGGTGGGGATTGGACTCCTGCTGCAGTGGCTGCGGATAGCTTCACAGTGCTGCGCCTTAACCCCCTGCACCACCAGGGAGGCCCTGTTTGTACTTTTTCTTTGGCAGAATGGTGCTGCCATTGAGGAATGACTAGTTTTTTTCAGGAACACTAGGAAAAATGGTTAAAATCAGTGGCCTAATTAGAAAGTCTACAGGTGATTGAGGAAGCAAGTGAGCAATACCTTTATCAGAGCAGATATCAAGTACAAAGGGGGAAGAACACTGGGAGATGAGAACAGAGGAGCTTGCTGTGCGTCTCAGGGGCAGCAGATATAAGTGGTCCATTCAGTGTTCTTTACAACTTCCCTGACCTGTTCCCAGTGTTCTTGGGAATGTGCCCAAGGTCTTAGTACAGTCAAAAAAGGACTTGGGACATCTGGATCAGCCATAAAGGAGGGAGGAAGTTCCTTCCAAGTTGGAAACATTTTTCTATAAAAATGCAGTGATGCCACTGGGACAGGAATATAGAAGCAGGTGTAGGAGAACTAAACTTGGATTCCAGTTGTTTTTAGGAAAAAAATAGGAAAAGGAAACAGTTAATAGTTCTGAGGGGCATGCACCGAGGAAATATAGCCAAGGAAAAGATAACGATAAGAAGAGTCAGAGAAAGTTACTCCAGAAAAAGAAATGTTTTTTGAAGTCTGTATATAGTGGTTAAGAGAGAATACTCAGGATCATTGAGAGAGAGTAAAGAAAATGAGGATTCAGAAACTTTTTGATTCAGAAGATCAAGAGATTTTCAAAGTGGAATTGCAGAAGTGAGAACCTGATGCAAAGGAAGAGGAAAAGTATATAAACAGGTAGTGTTCCAAGAAATCAGTAGAAGACCAAATTACTCTAATAAATACATAGAAAAAAGAATTGTGTGTGGTATAAGTAGCTTGGAATTCAGATAGCAAACCTGAAGACTAATTAGAATAGTGCATGTAAAAATTCTCTGAAAATTTTAAAAGTATTATATAAATTTAAGATTATTGTTAATACACAAGCTATATGTTATTACCAATATGGTGGTAGTACCTCGATAGGGTTCTCCAAGTGAGCTTTTCTAATAAGTTTGTTCTGTTTTTAAATTCTGAAGTAAAACCATGTTTGTTTTTTTTCAATTTTAGATAATATTTTATAAAAATGGGGTCAATCAAGGTGTGGCTTACAAAGATATTTTTGAAGGAGTTTACTTTCCAGCCATCTCCTTGTACAAGAGCTGCACGGTAAATATCATATCTATTTGACCTGTGAACAGAATTTGAGGGAATAGATGAATGGTTATGATAAAAGAATCATTGATTGTGTTCTAGAAAGAAATCTGAATAACCTAGGAGTGAGGTGGGAATGTTACTGTTTGTTCCAAAAACAGTTGAGCATTTCAGTATTTGTTTAGATAGATAAAAATCATGCATTTAGTGTGTCCCGTACATTTCTTTTGAATGTACTGTGTGATAAATGTTATTGTTCATTGTAAAGGATATATATATATGTGCATGCATAAATCAGTGTGGTATTGTAGGTCATAATGACCTACCATAACCAGTTAGTAGTTGTTGCTTTAATATATTTTTTTTCTAAAAAAAAATATATATTTTTTAATATGACCCAGCATGAAGGGGACTACCATTAGTCTTTTTGAAAAAGTGATTTGAAAAGTTAATGCTAAAGCAACAAAAATAACAAAAACGAACTATAGAAGTAATAATAAAACTAAAAAAAATAGTTAATGCCTAGATGTTTCCATATGTTTCTATCACTAGTATAGCCATCATTGAAAATAAGAAAATCTTTAGGTTATAAACAAAAAATGCACACAAGTCTATTTTATTAATTCTTGATGAATGGACATTAGGACGTTGAGCTACTTTTAGCAATATTAATATCCATTCCTGTTATATCCTGAATGGCATGGCTATATTTAAAATTTGCCATGTCAAATTAACCTTTCACTTCTGTTTGAATTGAATTTATCCCAGGTTTCCATTAACTTTGGACCATGCTTCAAGTATCCTCCAAAGGATCTCACTTACCGCCCTGTGAGTAACATTAAAAAAATATGCATTTTTTGTATCTTTGTTATTTCTTGCTATAGTTATTCTAATCACTTCATTTGCTGTTTCTTATTCCTCCCCCAGATGAGTGACATGGGCTGGGGCGCTGTGGTAGAACACACTCTGGCTGATGTCTTGTATCATGTGGAAACAGAAGTGGATGGGAGGCGGAGTCCCCCATGGGAACCCTGACCAGGCCCCTCTTGTAGATACGGACTTTCTGGGGAATGATACTGGGGGAGGCAGGGTTCTGTTTAACTGTTGTAAATATTCTCCAGAAGATGCTGTAAAACACAGCCTCTGCTTTTAGTCAGTTAAAGGCTGGGTGGGGCTGGGAAAAGGCCTGCCCTTTAATACTCTCCCCTCTTCTGGTGACGGCTCTAATTTTGTGTGCCATATGCTAATAACTGCTGACCCTAGAATCCCATGAGCTCCCTGTGAAACTGGTGCTGTGCCACAAACCCCACCAACTGGGACTTACTATCTTACTGTATTTTCTAAGGAGTGAATAATCTTGTCCAAGTAACTTATTTAAAGACATTCCCTTCTGTGGGCATTGACTCCATCCCACCTGATTTCCAAGGAAGTGGTGGGTCTGTTTGTGAGAGCAGCTGAAATCAATAGCCGTACATTAAAAACCAGTCCAAAAGCTCTTTCCTTTTGATGTGGGCTTGTTTTTGTCATTAATTTTGAAATCTACTTTCAACACTGGGATCTCTGAAATGCTTAGGACTCTAGAACTGTAATTGTGAAAAGGAATTTGCTTGCAATTTAACAATTGGAAACTTCCCAAATAAAACTTGTCTTCAAGTTTGTGTGGCACTTTTCTTCCCTTTCAGGTTGGGTTTCTCTGTGACATTGTCAAAAGCATGGGCATTCTGAGGAAGGGGAGCCAACATTGGAGGAGGAGAGAGTTTCTGGCTTGTATATCTACCTACTCCCGTTACATATTCTTACTATCCAACTCATCACCCCCTTTTTCCTATGAAAATCAGTCTCAAGGAAATGGGCTAGAGTTTAAAAGGACTAATATCTTCCCTTTAGCTCTTCACTTTGAAAATGTGTGCTGATATATGCAGGTTGTTTTCCTGTCTTGCTTATCTTCCTTTGTAGTAGTTGGATTAAGGGTAGTTCTCAGAATACTAAAACTTGGAATATAAGAATGAGCCTTTCTTTGGGATCCTCTTATGGCTTCCTTAGCTTCCTTTAATAATATATCTGTAGCAATGCAGGCTCCTCAGGATTGCCCAAAGACTATAGCATGTAACTTTCTACCTAGATTAAAGGTAGAGTGGTTCACCATAAGGTAGGTAGATATGTTACCAAGAATCACCATATGTTATGCCTGCTGAAGAAGTTGTATAAGTTTAAAGTGACTATTGGTGTCTTAACACATTGGCTTTTTTTTTTTAAAGATTTATTTATTCATGTATACAAGAACGGGATGTAGTCCAAAGGTGTGGGGTGGGGTGAGTGAAAGGATTCACCAGAGACAGAGTGGGGAGCAGAACAGGTGGATTGACTGGAATACATTGCTGAGGGGAGCAGCAGGTGAGACAAGAGGGGTCTGCTGTGCCATGTTGGTTAGCTCTTTGGCCAGGGATCGAACTCACGTTTCAGTGGCTGGTGATAGCTTGATAGTGCTGATACTTAATCCCTGTGCCACCAGGAAGGGCCCTTAACACAGTGGCTTTGAAGATATATCTGTCTCCTGACAAATGACACAGGCTCTTTGTTTTGGTATTCCATTCCCCTTAACAGAAAAGCTAACAACAAATCAATGTGATAGTAAGCTGGAGTCTCAGCCTATTCCCCTTGCCAACTATTCATTCATGGCTGGTCTTGAAAGACAAACTTGATTATAAAACTTCTGGATCATCAGAGTTCGTAGGTCTTTAATAAAGTGAGGGTGGTGTTACTTAGAGGAGTTTGGAGGTATAATTTTTGTAACATAATTGTCATATATATGTTGTACCGTTGCTCTCTAGCTAAATTATAAAATTAGATTTTTGTGTATTTGACTTTCATAAATCAGAAGTTACAGAAGTAATGACTTTGCCTGTTAATATTAAAAAGTGTATGTGAATTTCCATAAGGTTCATATGAAGGGCTCAATGTATACTCAGTCTTCATATAGTCCTATATGAAATGGTTTCTGTACACAGATCATCACCAACAACTTACTTTATTTCAGTGCAAAATTAAACAATTGATAAAATAACTCCCCAGTCATCTCAAAGATACAGTTGCATAGTTTTAAGACAGTAAATTATAATTCAGCTAAATTCAGTAAATTATAATTTTTTGGCATTTGTTGTGAGCCCATTTCTAATCAGTCTGTCTCTTGAAACAAGAATATATATCACTTTACATATCTTTAAACATATAGCCACCTTCTCTTAAGTGGGAGTGGATGATAATTTTGTACTATGATTACTTCAACTATCCCTCTGACTTTTGAAACTCCTGGATGGATAAATAATAATTTCATCTATGCCAAAAATAAACTAAAGCAATCAGAATAAATAATAATAAATACCTCTATCAATAAAACGTCAATACTTCAATAAATAATCAGCATTCCCACTAATGCTCATTGGTTTAATTAAAACACTAGAGCGCTCTTCAAATCATGTTAATAAATCATCATTGCTATTAGGATTAGAAGGGAAAAGGTTCAAGTGGCCATTGTTGGCTTTTCATCCTTCTGACACATTTTAGCAAAATAAACCCCTCCTAATTTTATTTTTAAAGTATAAGTTTTCTGTATAAGAAAGTGAAAATCAAAATCAACAAAAAACTATGAACCAGAGACACTTTTAGGGGGGCAGGGGCGGGAGGGGAGGGATTGGGGTCAGAATGGGGGCGCTGCAATTGTATGGGGAATATAACAATAAAATTTATTATCTAATAAAAAAATAAAAAAAATAAAAATAAAAAAAAAAAAGTATAAGTTTTCTGAATCTTGGAAAGAGAATTTGCTATCACCAGAATAGTCCTTTTAGCCGCCACCTCTCAAAATAGTAAAACATTGACTCATTAAGGCAGAGAATTGACAGTTTAAGCCATGCTGAGAGCTGATATACTCTGAACTAAAGATTCAGTTCCCATTTTAGGTCTAAATAGTCGATTATGGGAGAATATAATTTACTTTTGTTTATCTTAGTAATGCTGTTCTCATACATGGTGCTTATCCTCCCTTTTTATTAGGTTAAAATAAAAAATCCTCAGTTACAATCATCTTACAGTACTCATTAGTCAGCTGCCAGTTACAGAATTTTTTTAAGAACTTTCAGCTTGTGCATATCACAGAATTACATTTTTATGATTCTAGGTGACATTCTAAATAATTGAATGACATGGTCTCCAGTAGTGTTTCCTTTTAATAAGCTAGAGGAGTTAGTCTAACTAGTCAAAATCTACCCAAAACTAGTTTAATGTGAAGGTGTAATTTACAAGAAGAAAAAATTTTAGTAGAATTTTAAAACAGGTACAGACAGAAGTTTTTGTGTCAGATTCTTTATTCTGATTGCTCAAGGAAGAAGTGGGAGGTGCAGTTTAATAATTAGTTTTGTATTTTTTCATCAAGAAAAGTTGGGCAAGATTTTTAGAAGACACCTAGTAACATTTTAAAGATATTTTTGGGTGTCAAGGGCCCAGAAAAAAAGTTTTAAAAATATTTTGGGATCCTTAACCTATATTTCACAGTTAGTGAAATGGAAGGCTCTTCCTCTTTAAGAGCCTCATTCCTGTTTTCTTAGTACTAACACTTTACCAGTCTGAGTCCTCATGTCATACTCTAAATATACTGCTACCCCCCCTACCCCCCCAGATTTCATCCCCAGATGAAATTCTCAAGCAGACTTGCAGGCGTCTAGCAGCGATTTTCCTCACGCGTATGTAGGCCCATGTAGCTAGAACACTTGGGAGAAGCAGTCTGGTCTTTAACATCTGGCTTCAGCAACAGGGCTGGACTCTAGGCGCTTTCGCAGGTGGTTGGCAAAATCCACCTGGGTCTGTGAGAGAACCTGGTTGATGATAGTCTTTGGCAGCCATCCCTAGAGTGGAAGATAGAATTTGGTCACGCTGTGGGTGTTGTTCATTCTAGACACCTCTGCTCCCCTTCACAAACATTGTGGGTTGTCTGGGGCTTTGTGTTCCAGCTCTGTTTATAAACTGTGCAGTTGGCCAGGGTCAAAGGCTAGAAGACTATATTGGTGCCCTTGCTATCGCTGACAGTCAGAAGCACAATTTTATCAAGACAAATTTCAGCCCTGTTTTCTAGCTGTGAGACTCTGAGGAAGTTACCATGCTCTTCTGGGCCTAAGTTTCCTTTATAAAATGCTAACTACAGAGTTGAAATATGATAAAAGAAGGGGCAACTTACAGACTTTTAAAATAGTTTAATAGCATTATTCAAGTCTCTTCCCACTACAATAATTTGATTCTCTCAAAATGAAAGAGGTACCTTAATGTTTCATATGGGATAGTTTGGGAGAGGGAAGAACATGTTTTCTTGACACTACCATCCACTGAGCCACCTCCCATGCCCCTCACCTTGAGGTCAATGCTGAGCAGCCAAGTAAGCTTGGTCTTTGAGGGACTTCCAGGCAGGGGATGGAGCACCATGCAAGTGGGACCATGCTCAGCTCTGCAAATGAAGCGAAGTTGATTCAGGAGGACTATTCAGAGTTCTCTCTTATGCTGGCCAGTAACATTTGCTACATTTCTTAAGGTACCTTTTCCAGATCACATCAGAAAAGTACTGTTTGCCAAGGGTGATAAGTTAATGTTGTCAAATTTACCAGCTCATTGGAACGAATGTTTGTAGCTGGAGCAGAATTGGAAGGCTTCCTATGGTGCCTTTTTAGTTCTGGGTCAGAGGGAGGTCAGGGATGGGGTCTATGGTGGTAACTGGGGCTCTAGGAAACTTAGGTAACAGTGTTCTAAGTGCTATGGGGTATATTTTAATCACCAGTACAGTTGTACCCCACCATACCAGCTAAACCTTATCCATCACTCTTGCTTTAGAAAATTATTGTTGTAAACTTTCTGGGAGGGTCAGGATATACTGCTATAGAAGTAAGGATCAATCTTATCTTCCTTCCCTGCTAGGGAAAATGAGAATCTTCCCTTGGAAAAGGCAACTGTGGGTTGGGATCAAGGACCAGTTTCTTGGAGCCAGGGTTCATCACACTAGGTGGGTGCATACCCAGGCCTGTGTTAGGAAAAAGGGAACTTTTGAGCCCGCTGCCAGTATTACCTGATGACACCTTTCTGCTCAGGCATCTCCCCGAAGTGTGTGGCCATGCCAGCCAACACACAGGTGGAGCCTCGGCGCTTGGCACAGCGCACACTCACAAAGTCACGGGGCCCCACGAGGTTTCCTGCTGATTCTGCAGCCAACTCATGGGTGATGACTGTATCTTTTCCAATCTTCTGCAGGACCTACCAAGCCACAGGGAACCAGAATCAGCATTCAGCCGTACATGGGCTAAGGTACCACCCACAGCTGCAGCCCTTTCCTTCTTTTTTCCACCTTCAGATCAGGCTCTCATGGGTCCTTCTCACCCACACCTGGACTCTCCTCACCTTGATCTCCTTGACATTTGGGTTCCACTCGCCCATGGCTTCCATGCGTTCCACAAGTTCTTCATAGAGCCTTTCCATGGGCTGGTCCACCACCACCTCCAACCGGAATACCTTGCCCACATCTGGGACCACTTTACTCAGCACTCTGTCCCCATTCATCTGTCATGATGGAAAGAAAGCCCAGGATAAAGGTTAGAAAAAAACTATTTCTAGCCAAGGGCACAATGACCATGCCAGGCAAGGTAGGAAGGGGAAGAACAAAGAGAACTTTCAAGCATGAGGTAGTCTGGAACTACTTCTGATTAAGTCAGTCTAGGTAATCTTTCTTGCCACAGCCTCATAATCTGCTAAAGACCTGGCAAGTGAACTACTTCCTGGATATTTTCTTGGTGACAAATGTTGTTAGTGTAGGTAAGTCCAACTGAAAAGGCCCTTCAGAAGCACAAGCATCCTGAAAGATACAAAGCTGAGAATGGAAAAAGTCTGGTCTAAACCAGCTATGACATAGATAGAATGTTGGACAGGATCCTGAAGATTATTTTAGTCCAATACCTCATTTTATACAGAGAAATATTGGACTAGAGAAAGTCAGTGAGTTGCCTGGGGACCCTTGGCTAAGAGCAGTGCTGGGGCTAGATCCCATACTCCTTGACTCCCAAATTAGTGTCTTAACTCTGAGAACTTGGAGAAGTTTTTCTTTTCTTTTTTTTTTTTTTGAAGATTATTTATTTATACAAGCACTGGGTACAGTCAGAAGTGTGGGAGGGTGAGAGATCACCAGAGCCAGAGTGGGGAGCAGAACAGGCAGACAGATGAAGTATACTGCTGAGGGGAGCAGCGGGTGGCAGGAGAGGTCTGCGCGCCATGTGGACCCTCACCTGGCAGCTGGGGATTGAACTGGTGCTGCAGAGGCTGCAGGCAGCTTCGCAACCCAGCACTCAACCACTGTACCACCGGGGAGGCCTGAGGAGAGGTTTTTCCTGAACTTTGGGCAATGGGCAGCACATAAATTTTTAGTGAAGATACAGCCAGCAAAGTGTCAATAGAACCACTAACTTTAAAACATGTATCTTGGTGCTGGCCCCCAGTGAAGTTGCCTTACTCAGGAGCAGAGAACCCAAGAAGCCTTGGGCCACCTGTGTTCCAGTTCAGTCCTGCTGCAAGTGAGCTTGGGTCACCCAGTCAAGGTGAGCAGCACAGACTCAGACTCAGCATGTTGCGCTGGAACTTGTGACCCAGAGTGAAAAGGTCTCTAAAGCACATGACTCCCCATTGCATAGTCTGTTAAATGGGTACACAGTGTATTTGGAGGTGGCTAAAGATAAGGAAACTGTTTCTTAAACTCTCGTCTCCAGAATGTCTGATGGGGGAAGGGGATATCTGAGGATATATTCTTGGGAAAGGAGAGTTCAAGTTAAAACTTCTTGCTACCCAGTGACTACTGCATGTGACAGGAGTATGAGAAGAGCAGTGACCCTTGAAGATGGCAATGGAATAGCGAGGAACTAGGGATTCCCCCAGGACCACCCTTACCTGCTGGTTCTCATTCTTCCAGCCGTCCTGGTTGCTGAGGATGCCCAGGGCCTTCTTCATGGCCTCCTCTCCCTGCTGGATATAGGCTAGCTCTTGGTCGCTGTAGAGAGTCTCTTCCAGCCGAGACCCTGGACATAGAGCTGAGGGTCAACCAAGCTTCCTTCCGGTCCCCTGGCCTCCCACCAGCTTGCGTCCCTTTGATCTCTCGACCTCTCTTTTCTCTGAAGAGCCAAGACTAAAGTCACAGGGTCCAGCCTGCAGGTCAAGTTAGACACAGCAGCTACAAGTGACAGAGAGGGGATCTGGTATTGAGAAACATTATTTCAAAATGAATGAGGTGGGGAATGGGGTGGGGAGAGGACACAGGACCGTCTGCAGTGTTTGCACCCCGGGAGCCTCCTACCACTGGCAGAAGCTCAGAAACCTCAGCACTTACCAAGCAGAGAGCTCCGACGTCTAACCTGGTTAATCCATGCACTGGGCGTTGGACCCCCCAGTGCCCTTCTGTTCAGCTCCTGGCCAATGGCTAGCACAGCTTGGTGCCTCAGCCCTGCAGGGAGGGAAGGAAACTTGCTCAGGAGCCAGAGAACCCCTCAGAGATGGACCTTTCCACCCCATCTTGCCACAGATGAGAAAACGGACTTGGAGAGGACTCTGAACAGATTTCTAACATGGACCTGAACTAGAGCCAGGTCCTCAACTCCCGGTTCAGTGCTCCTTATAGTATACAAGGCAACCGCCAAGGCCCAGAAGTAAGTCTACTGCCTTCCATCTTGATTGGCCAGGCCTGGCCCTACTGAGGGTGGGGCTGCACAAGAGCCTGCTGAAGTTGCCTTCATGCAAGGAGCTTTGGTCAAACAACCAGGAACATGCTACTTCAGAAGGAGAATAAAGACACCCACCCCCTGAGGTCTGTGTGCTGCTAGAATCTGACCCAGGTAAGTCTTGTTGATGGAGTGAGAACAACCTCACTGCTGGGTGCCGGTCTTCCAAGCCTGGCTTCAATTTAAGGTAGAAGCTATTTTAACCCAGTGTAATTGGAAAGGGTTTGTTTAGGTTTCATTATGTGCCCTGCAGCAGCAGCAGGGGGGTCACTCATGACCTTAGGTTCTGGCTTTAGTGGCCTTTAGTAACAGTTTTCTGCCTGCTATTGCTTATGTGGTAATAACAAGACGGCCCTCCCCCACCCACTTTCTCTCTGCCTTGCTCTTGCTGTTTTACTCACCTTCCTTTTTCTTCCTCTCTCCTCCCAGCTCACCTCAGGCTTTTGAGCACTGTTGAAGTCAAGGCTTATATCTACTACTCTGTCTGAGACTTTCCTGGTACCCTTGATACCCCTCCTAGAGGAAGGCAAAGCCAGGAAGGTTGGCACCTGGAGGGCCACCAGAGAGTACAGAATCTGGGAGGGATGTGGGCATTTTAGTATCCAGCCTGTCTTCAGGTAGGAAAATGGGGGCCCCGAATGGAAGCTACTTGGACAGGCTTACCAGCACAGAGGTATCACTGGGGTCAGAACTGAGTGGCCTGACCCCCATTCCAGCCCTTCTGCACTAAAGCACCGGGCCTGAGAGTGCCTATTCCCCCTAAAGACCTCCTCGGGGGAACTCACCCTTCATGTTGCTCACATGTCTGTAGGAGCTTCCGGCACACAGCTTAAATGTTGCTAGGAGCATTGCAGCGGTGGGACAGAGATGGGAACTGTGCTGCTGCCGCCTCTGCTCTTGTGGTGGCTTCTTCTGTCCTTCCTGGGGCTATCAAGATCTACCTCTGGGTCCTGCAGCTGTGGCTGAGACCTAATGTGGTCTGTATCTTAAATGCCCCCAGCTGAAGGCTGTGCTTCATCTCTGGGAGATAAAAAAGCCATCATTCACCGTGCAAAGGAAGGGGTCAAGGATAGAGAGATTGCTTCAGAGCTGCGTTGGCCATTTGTGGGGAGCGGGGTTGCAGATGGTGAGGCATGTGTAGAAAGGAGTAGGGAGGTTGGTGCCTGACGTGTGGGTGGAGGGGAGAGAAAGAGAAGCAGCTGTGATGCAGGAAGAAAACCTACATCATAGCACAGTATTTCTCAAATGGCACCAGGGTTCTGCTAAAAGGTAGATTTCTAGCCCGTGTCCTCAGAGACTCCAGAATTAACAGGGCTCTGTGCTTTTAACCAGGGACTCGATACAGCTGAGTCTCCTCCAACATCCCAACAGTACTCCCCAGACCCCACCGTGACCCCTTCTCTGTCAAGTCTTCCTTGGCCATCCAGATGTTCTGGAATGCCTTATCCCTCTGACTCAGATCCTTACCATCACTATAGAGGCACATCTCTCTGGTGCTGATTTCTTAGCTGTGTGTTTGCTGGTCTTTTTTGTGGGACTATTTCTCCCCTGAGCAAGTGCCATGTCCACTTCCCTTCTCACCCCCTCTCCCCTGCCCCCAGCACTCAGCTCCAGACTGGTCACAGAGCAGGCTACTCTCCTGCTCTATTGGGTGACCAATGGGGAAGCAGCTAGGGGGGGTGCAGGGACATTTTTTGACTTGGCTGACTTGCTGTAGGCTGTTTCCAATCCTTGCAGAGTCCCAGGGAAGCCAGCTCTGGAGGGAGAGTTGGTCTCTATAGTTCGTCCCCAGCCTGTGGCTTTTGCCTTTTGTACACAAGGGTGGGCATTCTGAGAAGACTAGATGCTAGCTACTCCAGGACTCTCCTCCCTACAGGCCACACGTGCACCTGAATCACGTGTGCCTCAGTAGAGGTGGTGGTGGGGGGAGGAGGTTATTATGACGCAGATCATGCAGATAATGTTCAAGGCCCTGCTGTTGCCATCCTGTGGAGAATTATGGCTGCTGTGAGAGAGGAGGAGGTGATATGGGGAGACTAGAGGACTTGAGGCACATGACTGTTGCTGATGTCAGAGGCTGCCACTGACTCAGAGGGGTTGCTGGTGACCTCCCTCAAGGCCAAGGCCCTCTTCTTCATCCTGCCAGGCTCGATGACTAGTTAACTCTCACTATCCCTCTAAGCAGTAAGGTGGGGGAGGAGGCCTGGGAATTTCTTCTCGTTCTAGATGTCACCTGTATCTGATTTTGCTTTTGGATAATGACCACAACCTTAAGGGAGGAGACCACATGGACACAAAAGGTCAGGAAGATGATAACTAGAAATCTGGCTCAGGAGTGCAGAGTCCTGGAGGAGAAGGCCCCAGGGTGAGTAGAGGGAAGCAGGACTTTGGAGCAGAAAAGAGGACGCCAGTGATTTATTCATTCATCAATCCTGTATTGAGTGTCCTCTGAATTGAACTCAAAAATTATAAGGAAAAATGAACCACATGGGCAGCTCTCTTGCCCACCTGTGACTATGCAGGTGTTTTCACAAACCTTTTCCCTTTGTAAAGCAGCAGCAGCAACAGCTTTTTCTGACTGATTGTATCTGTGCAACATCTTTTCCTTTTCCTAATAAAACTGTCCTTTTAAAATGTAATATATAGGCCCTCTGTAATCCAGAGGGGCTGTTGTGAGAAGGCAGCAGAAAGTTAATGTCCAGTTTGACTTACTGGGGTTAAGGTTTTATGGATTACTCCCATTAGAGTACATTTTCTGTAATCCAGCACTTAATTCCTCAATCTAGTGGGTCATCTTTATTGCACAGGTGTCATTATCATCAAAGGCAACTGTAAGTATAAGTTTGTTGGGGGAATGGAGTTGATCTTGAGTCTCACAAAGGGTGGGGATTCTACAGATTAAAGTGGGGGGCAGTGATGGCCCCTTCTCTGCCAGGCACTAGTCTAAGCTCTGCACATATTCATTCACTTCTTTCTTACAATAAGCACCCAAGGAGTTGGCACTATTGTTGTCCCTATTTTATAGATGGGAACTTAGTCCCTGAGAGTGAATGCTGCTCAACCCGATTCAGAGAGCAGGATACAAAGTCAGCAAGCAGCTAGTCTGTGCTCTTGGTTATACATCTGAACCTTTTATTATTGTTTCTCCTTCAAATCTTTATCAGAACATAATTATTGCTCTGCCTTCACAATCGCACCAGTGCCACCAAACTTCCCCTCTCCCCATGTCTTGGCTATATCACGTGGTACCATGGAGCAGGGATGCCTTTTTTTTAAAGAGATGTCAGGGAAGGTGGATTTGAGCAGAGATCTGAAAATTGTGAGGGAAAAATTCACACAGCTATCTGGAGCAATTGTTTTAAGCACATAGAAGAGCAAATTTTAGTCCCATTTGGGGCACAGGTGATTTTTATGGGTTGATATAAAAGATGGGAAATGGACATTTACTTTTCTGGTTGTAGTAAATTTATAAAAAATTATTACAAACTAAGGCAGTGCTTTTCAATGTTTCTGACAGCCACTCACCCTAACAAATATTTAATATGGCCAATATATGCATACAGCAAATTTCACACATAACCTAATTGCATTACACGTAATGTACTCTTATTATTTCCTAGCCTGTTTCAATTTAAAAAGTGCTGGTTATAATCCACTAAATTCATTTCAAGACTGAGCTGATTACAATCTGGGTTTAAACTAGGTTTATATTTAGTCTTTTTGGCTAAAATCGTACCTCTTTCAGATTTAGCACAATTTTAGCAGGTACGGTATCTTTGGGAGTCAGTTGCAATGGTATGGCACATATGCATGCGCTTTTATCACATTCATCCATGCTCAGCTCACTCCAAGGTGACAGCTCATACTAGGCTCTGTCCTATTCTTAATTACGAGCAGGGTTCCTTTTTAGCTATTCAGCATTAGTGTCAGCATGCAACATCTACAATCAGAATAACTTCACTGGGAATTCTTGCGCCTAATGGGAAAGTTGAATGGAACTCATCTTGTAACATGTTTTTTAAAAGATGAGAGAATGTCCTACAGCTATGTATATATTTTACACTTATGTACCTATTAAGACTTCTTTTGGGGGTGCAGATGTGGGGCACTCTTCATTAACTGTCTATTTTCCTGTCTGGGATCCATTCCACCTTTGCGGTGTTATTGTGAATCTTATGTATAGATTTAAGTCTAGAGCTGGGAACGATCTCTAGTAGTTACATTGGGAACCTCACTCGTCCGGGCTGTGCTGTCAGCTTGCTAGCTCACACTCCTGTGAGTAAAATTAAGACCACTTTGCTGTCTCCTTCATCCCTTGTAATACCTCTGGGGTTCATGCTGACATGGATTCCCAGAGAAGCCCTCCACAATGGACAATATGAGTGTTTGACTCTGTAAATATCCAGGTCCTACTGTGGTTAGGGGGAGGAGCAGAGACTTCATTTAAACTTAGCTAAGAGAATACAGTCTTATATTCAAGAGCCAACAAAAAGGGAAAAAAAAAAGACCAGCAGGAAGAGTTAAGCTATGCTGCTGTACTCTATCAGAATAAAGATGGCCAGGAAAGGATCTTTTGTAGATCTTACTTCTTTTTCACCCTTGAAAGCAGTCTCATGGGAACCCACATTAGAAGAAACTATTAAACAAAAAGGGTTGATTTTGATTCTAATAAGAAACTACCAGCAGTGGGTCAGGAAAAGATCACCAGTTACTAGTACCTGTAAAAACCCTAGGATGGGGGCCTACCCTGGTGGTGCAGGCAGTTGAGCACCGCATTATGAAACTGTCCATAGGCCCTGCAGCGCCAGTTCTATCCCGGTCGACCGGGGAGGGTCCCACATGGTGCGGCGGACCTCTCCTGTCATGCCCGCTGCTCCCCTCAGCAGTGTATTTCATCAGTCTGTTCTGTTGCCCGCTCTGTCTCTGGTGAATCCTCTCACCCTCCCGCGCATCTGGCCTGTACCCCAGTTCTTGTATAAATAAATAAATCTTTTTTTTTTTAAAAAAATGCCCCTAGGATGGGCAGAGCTGAAGGTGCTGAGCAGCTGGAGACAGAGACTAAGGAAGCAGTTAGTCTAGTTCCATCCTTTAGATCTTAGCTGCTGTGGCCTGTATGACAAAGGTCAGTCTAAAAGCAGTGCATTATGTATAGTGATCAAAACCTCCTTTGGCATAGAAATTCTAATTTTGGAAGTTAAGTATTTTTTAAACAAATAAGCTGTTATTGCATTTGGAATTCTGTTTGAAGGTGGCTGGAAAAAAAACAAGATAACTACAATAAACAAGAAAAAACAAGGTAACTACAATAAATCCACATCTCTTAAAGGTGACTGATATCCTCAAACAGTGGTGCTCATAAAAACAAAATCTGTTAGGTTCACTGACTCTCAAAGAATATCTTCTTATGGTCATAAAGACATATTTTCTCAAAAGCTGGGGATTGGTTTTTGGCCTTTTGTGTGGGTAGTTAAGAACAAATTCTGGCATTCTGGCTGTTAATAAGAATACCGGCAAAACACACTAGGATAAACCATTAAGTACAATAGTTTCTCCATAAATTATTTTAAAACTAACCCAATGATTAGAAGTCAAATGCTTATAGGCATTCTGAACATAAAATGTTAAGTATATTTCATACAATAATTCAGACATAGGAACTGGATATAAATATCTTTGGAAAAGAAGTTTCTACTCAATGGACTATAAAAAGGAAATATCTGGAATAATTCTACAGTTAAAAAAACTAAACAAACAACAAAAAATCCGAAAAATGAGAGGATCAGTGACTTGCTCAAGCCTAACATGCCAGAGAACAAAATCAGAATTTTTAAACCTATCTTGCAAAATCCAAGTTCAGTAAATGACACTACTTTCTTATCATCTGTCATACTATGTAATCATTACTCTTCAACAATTATACCAGAAAACTGGCACCACCACAGGTTGTTAGTTTATGTTAACTAAGAATAACCTAGATGCATCAGTCACCAAAACCCATTTCATTTTGTGCTTTTTCTGATGAAGACATAGCATAAGACATAGCATAAAGGGTTGAAGACTTGATATAAAGGACTAGAAAGCTAATCAGCAGAAGGTTAGAGAAAAAATGACTTTAGGAAAACACTGTATGTCACAGGAATATAATTTGGAATAGCTACTGAAGCAAGAACAGAGTGGCAGTGATGTTCCTCAAACATGAGGTTTCTATGACAATCAGTATCAGCAAACCTTCACTGAACGCTCCCTTCACAAGCCTGAAAGTTTTAATCAGATACAAACATGAAAAGGGGATAGTGGTGAGCTTTAGAAGTAACTGGCTACTTGGATCTGTGATGAAAAGGGAAATTCCAGTGTGTGTATTTATACCTTCAAGAGCTGAAAACCTTCATTCATTGCAGTCAACTTGAACTTGGGAGTCACTTGAGTGTTTTGAGATTCATATTTTATTTACAAGTAAATGAAAAATGTCCACTGTAAACTCTAATTTGAGATGAGAAGAGCAAATAGAAAGTAGTAGTTGCTGGCTCCACAGTGAAGAATGAAAGGAGTCCATGCCTTTGTTTTTTTAATCAATGACTTTGTTATTAAAAAGGAAAAAAAAAGTCAGTTGATTTCTTCATGTTGCAAATGTGGAGGAATTAAAAGTAAAAATGACTTTTCAAAACTCTACAGTCTTTAGCCAAATGTATAAGGTGACCAAGTTGCTACTTTCATTCTGGGAAAGTGCAATGGTCTCTAAGTAGAAAACTTAATACTCATCTAGAGTATCTGCTCGAGGAATGGAGAGCCCTCGATCCTTCAGTGCCTGAACTTTCAACTTCTCTGCTTCCAGCTTGGTCTGCTGTTCCACCCTTTGTTCTTCAAGAATTTCTTCAATGGACACTTGTTGGAGGGGTGTGTCACTCTCCTTTTCCAAGTCCTATAAAACAAGCAGGTTTCAAAAACTTCATCTTATTACCAAGAATGGAAAAATATTACAGATCTAAAGGCAAATGGAGTCCTTATTAGGCTTGGGTTATTTTTTGTAACTGACAGGGCTGAAATCTCCTTGGCATAATTATTACAAAATACTATCTCTAGTAAATGTGAAAACAGGGACCAGTATCAGTGTATAAAGCTTTAGGTTATCCAAAGTCCTAGATTAGTCAAGGTCTAACTTTTTAAAAAAAGTTTTTTGTATTTATTTATGCATAGAACTAGGGTATAGGCCAGAGGTGCAGGGGTGAGAGGATTCACCAGAGAGAGAGGGGAGCAGAACAGATGGATCTACTGAAATACACTGCTAAGGGGAGCAGCAGGTAAGACAGGAGTGGTCTGCTACAACATAGGTTAGCTCCCTGGCCGGGGATCAAACTCATGCCTGCTGCAGTGGTGCTAGCGTGTGAACACTGAGACTTCACCCCTAGGCCACCAGGGAGGGCCCCAAAGTCTAACTTAAAGAACTTTTATTTTTGTTAGGGCTGTTTATGAATAGCTATCTCTCCAAAACCTAGAGAATTCAAGAGAGAAGTTACTGAGGACAAGGTGGTCTTAAAGAAATTCTGTATTTTCACATTATCAAAGCCAGCTTAAATTCTGGGGGCTCATCTCAGTAGGAAGGCAGAGAACAATGATTCAAGGTAGCATTACCTGTCCCCATTATGCAGGCAATAAACTGTACCTTTGTTTATTAACTTTTAATTATTACTTCCTTTCTGCCCTATGGCAAGAGGTCCTTTAGAGAAAACCTTAGCATACCAGTTAGTTTACTAAGTAGCCTCTGTATATTTCCTATTTTAATTAAACAAAAACTTTTCAAACACTTTTTCCCTTATAAAAATACATGCTATTATATTAAAATTCAGAAGCAAAAATTTTATCTATAATTCTAGTATGAAGGGATAACACTTGGTGAATTTCCTTTCTTTCTGTGTATACAGTGACTTAAAAAAACAACCATGATACAAATAGGGTATTATTTTTACTTAATATGACATAATATGCTTATTTTTATTTTGAGCCATCTTGTTAAAAACATACACGCATTCTGTGGTTTTGTGATATGGAAAGCCTATATGCACAGGGTTTTCTGGTCTTATTTTTATTTATTTTTGCATATAAGTACTGGGTTATAGGTCAGAAGTACAGGGGGATGGAGGGTAAGAGGACTCACCAGAGACAGAGTGGGGAGCGAAACAGGCAGATTTACTGAAATGAACTGCTAAGTGGAGCAGCGGGTGAGACAGGAGAGGTCTGCTGCCCCATATGTGGGTTAGCTCCCTGGCTGGGGATCCATCTCAGGCCCTGGTGGTAATAGCGCTGAAATTTAACCCCCTAGGCCACCAGGGAGGCCTATAGTTCTTATTTTTGTCTATGATACTCAATTATAAAAATCTGGGGAGGCACCAGCACATACACAACCTTTCCACATGTGCCAGCCTACTCCAGATACTAATCTTCATGTTCTGACAAGACCTCAGAACCCACAGGCAGTGGCTTATCAGGAGGAGGATTCTCAACAGAGGGGTTAGAATGAAAGCCACACAAATTACATAAACAAGCCCAATTTGGGTCAAAAAGTTATTAATTGCACCCAGAAAATGACATGATATCAAGTCAAGTACAACCTGCATTCATCACTCACAGGTAGCAGTTGAAGGAAGGTAATGTTCTGTGCTTAGTGTAGGGTCTTCTGGACTTTTCAGTTTGTTAGTCATTGAGTTATTCATGTGGTTATAATTTTGCTTCCCAATGATCAGTCTTATTACTTAAGGCTGTGTGCATCATTATCCTTGAGGCAGAATCCAGGGACTTCTTAGGCAATGGGTTGTTTATAGACTCTAAATAGTTTCTGGGTATGAGTTTCTCTAGAGTTGGTACATAATTTTCTTGAACTGACTGCTGATTCATACAACTATATAAGCATTCCTGAATCATATCTTTAGTGGTATTATTGCATATATTCTGTAGCATCAAACAATAACATAGTTTAAAAAAAAACTTTCTCCACAAAAGGACTCCAAGAAATGACTCTTTAAGAACAAGTTCACTTCTCTTTATACACACACACCCCTTCATAGGCACACATTTGCGCCAATGTAACTGGCACAGAAGGCATGTATGTGGTATTTGCTAGTATAATATGGAAGCAGAGTATATGCAAATATTTCATCTTAAATCTTTTCCTGATAGCAAAGTAGTATGTTTCCTCTTTCAAAATTAATTCAGAAAAGGAAAAAACACCCAAAACTAAACTGTCCAGAAATGGGTTAGTCCCTCTTAATATGTCTGCAGACCACTTCACCACCCCTATTCAACCACATCTTTACATAATACAAGGAAATGACAGTTCCTGTTGCTTAAACATGCAAGAAATGATGCATTAAACCAAAAATATCAACTGAAAAAGTATTTTAAAAATAAGGAAAAGATCTTTCAGACATTACATAGCAGCACTTGGGCAGTACTGATACTGTTAGTCATTTCAGCTGTTTCCTATATGAAGTCTCTGATTCAACCAGATCCTAGCAGAATTATCTCCTTACTTTCTTAGGTAACTTATTGTTAAAAATAGCTATGAACCAAATCACATAGATTGCTTCTGTAAACCTGATTTAAGATGTGGCAAGGATGTGCAATACCATGGGCGGTAGGGTTGGAGCGATGTGGTTAGGTATTAGGAAATTTTATTGAAAACTTTTTAAAACAAAACAGAAAAAAAATAAAATTAAGCAAATATCCAAGTTTTTAATTTTGATTTTTCTTGGCAACGCCCAGTAATCACAAGTAGCAAGGTGAAGTCACAGGTTTAAAATAAGGTAAAATATGAAATCAAATTTTATCTTTTTTTAAAAATGTTTGGGTAAATTTAATAGTTATATGTGTGTGTTTTCTATGTATCTATGCATACAGATGTTTCTATTTGTGTTTGTATGTCGGTACACACATACATATGCCCCCCCCACCCCCCAGTAAAAATGCTTTAGAAGATTTAACTTTTCATCTGCCAGCTGGTCTTGTTGGCACAGACATATAGGTACTTCCTTCTTGGCTGTCCGCTAAGGATTCAAGTAAAGCCAACCTCTTTCCTCAGGGCAGAGAAGTGTCCAACAAGTGTCCTCCCCACTCTGAAAACATGGATATCATACTGTATATGCACTATATCTTCCCTCAAACACTGTTAACTTTATGTCATGATAAACTACTTGTAACCAATTGTTCAAATGACTGCAAAATATTCCAACATATATAGCTCATACTTTGTTGAATTATCCTCTCATTAGGCATCAAGCCTTTTCATTTTTCTGCTAATAGAGACCACAGAAATTAAATATATTAATGAGCATATTTGTGTAGGACAATATTATAACCAGTAACATCAGTGATAGGTTGCTGCTAATGGGATCAAAATCTTTACAATGCCCAAAGGCACTGAAACAAAGTTATTCTCTGTAGATAATTTTTACAAGCTAAGCTAATTTGGTAGTTTCCTGTGAGAAGCTCGGTAAATGTGGAAAATATATTATTTTCTTACTTAAAATGACAAGAAAAGAAACCTAACTAGCATGATTATCAAGACCCATAGCAGCTTAACAGTTTTCACTTACTATTTCTCCTAGTAGGACCACATTTTCTCCTCTGACCACAAAAATCCCTCGAGGAATATCACCGTATTTTTTGCCCACATGAATACGCTCCACAGTCTGATGTAGCACTAAGTTAGCTATAAGTGTACAGGGAAGAAACAAACATATTTAGTTCAAATTATTGGGTACAGATCCAAAACTCATATTTTGAGTGGAAAAGATGTAGCTAAACGTGAATTCCAAACTTTCCAATTCTGGGAAAGATCAAGTTTCAAACAATCTTCTATTTCATTAGACACACCATTTAGGGAACTTTTAGACAACTGCAAACTGAGAGAATATTTGGGATTAAGTTGTACAGACACACTAATGATGGTAGGAATAAGGTAAGACTATTCCTAGGGCCTCCCTGGTGGCGCAGCGGTAGAGCGCTGGGTTGCGAAGCTGCCCGCAGGCTCTGTGGCGCCGGTTCAATCCCCGGCTGCTCCCCGGCCACCGGAGGAGGGTCCCACATGGCGCGCAGACCTCTCCTGCCGCCCGCTGCTCCCCTCAGCAGTGTACTTGGGTCCTTCTGCCTGCTCTGCTCCCTGCTCTGGTGAATTCTCTCACCCTCCCATGCTTCTGACTATACCCAGTGCTTGTATAAATAAATAAATAAATCTTAAAAAAAAAAAAAAAAAAAAAAGACTATTCCTGTACTAATTGCTAGTATTAACACATCTATAAGGAAAAAGAAATGAACAGGTACTTGGAAGACTCTGAAGCCCAACAACTGCGAAGATTAAAACCTTGGATTTGTTTTTTTAAAGATTTATTTTATGCATACAAGAACTGGTGTGTATGCCAGAGGTGTGGAGCGTGAGACAAATGGGGAGCAGAATAGGTGGATCTACTGAAATACACTGCTGAGGGGAGTAGGGAGTGAGATAAGAGAGGTCTATTGCACCTTGTGGGTAGCTCCCTGGCCAGGGACTGAACTCATGCTGCAGTGACTGGTGATAATTGATAGCGCTGAGACTTTAACCCCTGTGCCACCAGGGAGGGCCTGGGTTTTTGGTGTTTTGTTTTTAAGGATTTATTTATTCATGCATACAAGAACCGGGGTACAGGCCAGATGTGCAGGAAGGTGAGAGGATTCACCAGAGACAGGGCGGGGAACAGAACAGGCAGACTGACAGAAATTCAATGCTGAGGGGAGCAGTAGGCGAGGCAGGAGAGGTCTGCCACGCCATGTGGGCATCTCCCTGGACGTTCAGAATTGAACCCGCGCTGCAGAGGCTATAGACAGCTTCACAGCGCCACGCTCAACCGCCTGCACCACCAGGGAGGACCTTGTTTTGTTTTTTTGAGAAGGAAATGTTTTTCCTATATTGTGTGAGTATGTGTATGTGATGATTTATCAAATATTTAACTTTGTTTCAGTACTTAGGATTCATTTAACGGCAATGCAGGTATCCATGGATTATGATACAGCAAAAATCTGACAGATAACCGTATCTGATAATATAAGAATAAAGTCAGTATTTACCCTTGAAAGTACTCCAATGAATTTGACTTAAGGTTTAGAAACACAAGCTGTTTAAGATTATTTTTCTTCTTTCAATTGGTACTACTGATTCTATTTGAAGAAAAGCAGTTATCTATGCTTTCTTCTTTCTGGAATTCTTACAAGTGTGTCAATTATGTTGTTTTTCCTAATGCCCAAATCCACTGATCTAGAAGATGTTCAACAAATGTTGATGCGAAGTTGCTTGAAATAGTAGAAAAATGCAAGATACAAAACAAAAGACTGGGACTCGAGTCCGATGTTCCGAAGTTTAAAATCTGGAGCGTCACAAAATGTCTCCTACCTAATCTGCACTGGTCAGGGACGGATTACCATCAGTGCAGAAACTGCTTTGAAGAATAGTCAATGTGCAAATGAGCAGCTTTTCAGTGAAATGAGCTTATTTCTATTGTCTGGCTCCCTCTAATGGGGAAAATTAAAAAATAGTCCAAAACATTTTAATCATGTTTTAGTGAAAACCAGTTTTAGAAATATGAGCTTGTAAATACAAGTTTTCAAACCAACTAACCTTAATTTCTATTAGAAAACAATGATGTTAATGATTCAAATTAGTGTTCCTTTATGCCAGACAACAGTAGAAAAGCTACAAATAAATTTCAAAATGAAATAACACAAAAGTACAGAGGTCAACTCTTACTATCTAGAGTATAAGAGAAGTTTGTAAGTAATACATACCAAATTGATCAATGCTTCTTAAAAAGCCTATAAGTGTCCTTCCATCTCGAAGCAGAACCAAGTGCTTTTCTGGGGAGAGGAAAGACGATCTTTTTTTAAAAAAAAAAACTGTTAGCTTCAGTGAGTTTACACAGTAAAAACAAAGTTAAGAGCAGTTTAATATCACTTTCTCTTCCAATGCATTTAAGGTGGAGTACATTGAGAAAATGGTGCGAAGACCAAGGCAGCCCGCCCACGCCTTTTTTTTAAATAGAAAATCAGTGCTGAAAAGAATCAAAGTAACATGGCAGAGAGGGAAAGGACTGGCTGGCCTACACACTGATGTTTCATAAACACCCCTTTTCCCATATTAGTGTGTATATGTGCAAATTGAGAAATCTGGTCTAGCTATAACGTTTCTGATCTTAATTCTAGAATTATATTCTAAAATTGTATTATATGAAAGAATTTCCAGTTCACACTTTATTTGAAATCATAGGTTTTAAATAAAAACAGTGGGGCCTCCCCGGTGGCGCAGCGGTTGAGCGCTGGGTTGCGAAGCTGCCCGCGGCCTCTGCGGCGCCGGTTCGATCCCCGGCTGCTCCCCTGCCACCGGAGGAGGGTCCCACATGGCACGCAGACCTCTCCTGCCGCCCGCTGCTCCCCTCAGCAGTGTACTTCCGTCCTTCTGCCTGTTCTGCTCCCCGCTCTGGCTCTGGTGAATTCTCTCACCCTCCCGCGCTTCTGACTGTACCCAGTGCATGTATAAACAAACAAACAAACAAATAAATAAATAACATACGTGCCTCTAAAATAAATAAATAAATAAATAAATAAATAAATAAAAACAGTGGCTCAGACATTTAAACTGAAGATGCTGATAAGCAAGAGCAATAATTCAACAATATTTATTGAGAGTTACATGCTGTTCTGGTGTACAGATATACAGTAGGGAATAAGACACAAAGTCACCAACCTTATGAATTTGCATTTCTGGTAGAGGAAGACAAAGAAACAAAAAATACCTCTTGGGATAAACAGATTGGAATAGTATACAAGATAGCAGGATAGTATCAATAGGGATGGGAAGTAGCTCCAGGAGAGAGGGTAGCTAGGGTAAACCTCTCTCAAGAGGTGTCTCTAAGCTGACACCAAAGAGATTAAGCCAGTCATTAGAAAAGCCAGGATATCTGCTCATTCATTTAAGGTCATGCATTAAGCACTTTTAGATGCAGAACAGAAGAACCAGGCAGTGCTTCTTTCCCAAAGGAAAATCTTCCTTGTGCTGTAAGTGCCACAAGAAAACAATTCTTAATTATATGAGACTGAGGTAACTATATCTAGCTGGAGGAGGCCCCTTGAAAGATATTTTTTGGCTATGATGAGAGAGGAGGAGGAGGGAAAGCGTCATTTGGGCAGGGAAAAAAAGGGGTATGTATTTGTGTAAAAGTCAAGGGTATGAAGAGAAATAATAGGAGATGAAGTAAGAAAAGTATCTGCAGTTTGAGTATGGATTTCACTTCACAGGAAACTGAAGATTAAACTAGCTGAATAGGGAGAGAGTTATGAAACTATTCTGGGAGTCTGAGACATGAAAAAGAGACCTGAACCAAGTAGAGATGGGAAAAGAGAAAACGACAGGACTAAGACTGTGCTTTTATAAGTGATGGGATTTGTCAGCTGAGTTTGTATATGTGGGTATGTGTGAGAGAATGGGGTGCTGGAAAGATGAGTTAAAGATTTAGGAATCTGAGTCATGTCAGGGAGACCATCTCCCAAAAGTGGGGATCAAAGAATTAAGCTCACGTGAAAAGCTATTAGCTGTTTGTGATTATGAAGTGCTATCAGGACACCTCTGGGGAAATGTCAATAGGCAGAGTTGGAAATGTCAAAGAGGTCAGAATTAGAGGAATTCTGGATAAATCTATACAGGTGATATAATTATTAAAACCCAAGACTTCTCCCAGAGATTTAAAAAAAAGAAGCATGGGTCTCCTGGGTGGCGCAGCGGTTGAGCACTGGGTTGCGAAGCTGCCTGCAGCCTCTGCAGCGCCGGTTCAATCCCCTGATGCTCCCCGGCCACCGGAGGAGGGTCCCACATGGCACGCAGACCTCTCCTGCCGCCCGCTGCTCCCCTCAGCAGTGTACTTCGGTCCTTCTCCCTGCTCTGCTCCCCGCTCTGGCTCTGGTGAATTCTCTCACCCTCCAGTGCTTCTGATGGTACCCAGTGCTTGTATAAATAAATAAATAAATAAATAAATAAATCTTTAAAAAAAAAAAAAAAAGAAGCATGCTGAACATGGCATTCAAGAGACTACTGTAGGGGAACAGTCAGAGTTGGAGACGCAAGAAAATCATCATGAAGTGTTAGAGAATTTAAGAGAATAGAATTAAGAATTCAGTGGCAACAGTATCACAATGCTGCCAGAGAGAAGAACTCAAGAATGTATGAGCCGGATGCCTTTTCAATTCAGCGACAGTAAAGCACTAGTAACAAAAAATCAGATTGCAGTTGTAATAGAGGTGCTCTATTTTGGTGGTCAGGAAGTAGAGTCAAAGTGGAGATAACAGGTTTGGGAGTAAAGTTAGGGAAAAAAAGGTTGGGAATTTGATGAGGCAACATTGGGAAAAAATGTGAGATGGACAGACAAGAACATCATGTAGGGAATGATGGGGGGGGGGGGCGCGTATAAGATTGGAGAGGGAAAAATATTGATGAAAAGTTCCAGAAGCATTGGGAAGAAAAAAGCAATTCAAGATACAAACAGAAAAGAATACTTTCTACTCAAATGAAAATGAATGAAAATACAGAAAGAATGGCTACAGAAAATGTGTGTATGTGGCAGTGAAGGGCTTCAAACTTTTCAGTAGAGGAGAGGTGCTACAATCTACAAAGAAGGTCTGAGGACAAAAATTACTTTGAGTAAAATGTTACCATGTGTTAAGAGGTCTTATAACTCAGATACATAATAGGAGGTGGGGGTAAAGGGCATCCTTAAACAACCAAAACCAAAGATTTCAGAACACAGTGGTTGCTCATATATGAATTTGGCCCTATTTTCCATTAAATTTCCCTTCAGCAGCAAAATACAAATTTGGATTAAAAAAATAACTTCTTGATAGCTATAAAGAGTATTCAATCCATAGACTCACTCTAAATTTGCATGCAAAACTGTAGAGATAGTTGAACCTCGTTAGGAACTGTGTGTAAATCATTTTGCAGCAATTACAAGTTTAATGAGACAGATCACAGATTAAAAAATGCTGCTTGAGGAGTAATTTACCGAATTTAAAAAAATGAAAGACAAGGAAATTTTAAGTCGCTACTCTTTTGTACAGGACTGAACTGTTCAGGAAAATGACTAGGAATAAGGGAGATCGTCTTAGTAAAAGCAAAAGAAAACTGTCTAACAGGAAAAAAATAAGTTTGAAGTTCAGCTTTTCCAGAAAAGTCCATACTTCGTCTGGCAGTAGTCTCTATCACCAAAACCTGAAAGTGCTAAAGACTTGATCAAGGGTGAATGAACATTGCAAATGGCCACATTTGCCAATTAAGTTCAACTGCTTTCGTCTGAATACTTTCGTTTCCTCAAACCTTTCTCTAAGTAACAATCTGGTACTCCGAAACGTTGCAGGTGGAGAGTGGACTGAAGAGAAGTCCGCTGGGCAACTTTCGCGTTTGGGCCTCAGCAGCCCTGTTCCTCGGAAGCAGGAACGAACCCTGCAGTCTGGCTCACCAGTCGGGGGACAGGCGGAGGCTGCGAGGAGCAGTGGACCAGGGGGTGGGGAAACGGTGGGTCCCCTGGCTTCTCCGTCCCCTGGAGGATGTCAATGCCAAACGCCCCGAACTGGGCTAAAATCACACCGCCCGCTGGGCCTCAAGACTTACTCAACGAGCTCCCTCCGAAGAGGCACCCACCCCGGAGAAAGGGTCTCCCTCGGGACTTGGCCCGGGGGAGATGAGCTACTACTCACTGTCGATGTCCTCGATGAGGCTGGCGGTACCAGGCATATAGTTCATTTTGAGCTAAGGTAAGGCTGAAAAGTACAGTGGCGGTGCGCCAGTGCGCCCAACACCCCCTCCTTCCTACCGCAGTCGCCGCCCTGGCGGGACCGGGACGGGAACCCAACCCGGACCAGCAACTCTGCCCCGGCTTTCAGCCGCCGGGGCAAGCCGGAAGCGCCTCCATGTTAGCCCCTCCCACTTCCGGCATCTGCGCCCATCCCCAGGAAGGGGCGGGGTCGGCGCGCCGTCGCGGAATACCCTTTCCTCGATCCCTGACAGTAGGTAATCTAGACCGGCGAGATGGTGGGGAGATCTGTTCACCTCTTTAAGACACAGGAGGGCACCTCTCGTCTTCCGCTTTCCTACACCCCAGAGTCGCGGACTTCCGTCTCCCCATTCAGCGCTCGGCGGCCGTAGAGGCGGGCGCGGCTCGGGATTGGCTGCCGTCGGCCGACCCCCTTCACTGTCGCCCATTCGCGGTCGGCGGCAGGCGCCTGCGCAATGGGCCGGCCCTGGGGGGCGGGAAGCGCTTAGGGGCAGAGGAGCCCATGTCGGCCTTGAGGCGCTCGGGCTACGGCCCCAGTGACGGCCCCTCTTACGGCCGCTATTATGGGCCTGGTGGTGGAGATGTGCCGGTGCACCCACCTCCGCCCTTATATTCTACTCGCCCAGAACCTCCCCAGCCGCCCATTTCCTGGCGGGTGCGCGGGGGCGGCCCTGCCGAGACCGCCTGGCCGGGGGAAGGCGGAGGAGGTGATGGTTACTACAGCTCTGGAGGCGCGTGGTCCGAACCGGCCCGAGCTGGAGGAGCCCACCAGGTAAGCTTTTCACCTTCTGCCTCTGGGGGGTCTCTGACCCCGCCTTGCCGGGGTGGGGGCGGGGGCGGGAGGGCCCTGGGTTTGGTAAACCCCCAGGGTTCGTGATGGATCGGGTTGCAGACTGTATTTGTTTTCCTTATGAGGTATTGAGAGTCCAACAGCGGGATCCTGTTTGGGGGGTGGGGGGGGTGGTAAATGCTTGTGTTCTCTTTGCTCCTCCTTTTCTGCTTCGACCCTAATAAATATGTTCATTACCATTAAACAAGAAAAAAAACATGTTCCTACGCAGGCTTGCCAGGCTTAGGGGCAGGCTGCGGAATCTCTCGCCTGGGAACGATGTTGGGCTGGAGTGACCCGGCTCTGCCTCCGAGCTCTACCAATTTATCCTGCGTGGCTCGTCAGGCGGGCTCTCCGGGAGAAGGGAGGTGGCTGCACCCCCCGCATCACTCAGCAACCCCTCCCGCCCAGAAGGAGCGGGAAGGAGCGGGGGTGATGTGGGCATCTAGCCCTTTGCCCCCTGATGTTTTGTCGGGGATTGGATGTTGGAGAATCAGTATTGGGAAGCACCTTTACGTGGATTCTTTTATTTAATCTTCACGAGGACTGCAACGGAAATGCCATTACATCGTCCAGATTTTACGATTAAAGTACCGTTGGCTCTGAGAGGTTAGCTCACTAGCTCAATATACTAGGACTTAAAATACTTTTTACTCTTGTACGCCTGCCGGAAATAGACTTATGTTTTGTTAGTCCAGTATTCTTCGTAGAGAATTATCCCTTTACGGTGGGGGCACACTTCTCTTTTGGTTCAGGAATGATAGCACCATCCTCATTGGTTGAAAATGTAGTTCTGACATTCTCATACATTGCTGGTAGGAATGTAAGATGGTTCAGTGCTTTGGAAAAGAATTTGGCAGTTCCTCCAAATATTAAGGATAGAGTTAGCATGTTACTCAGCAAGTCAGCTTCTAGGTAGATACCCAAGAGATCTGAAAACATATGTCCAAATAAAAAAATTTTACATGTTTGGCTATTCATAATAGCCAAAAGGTGGAAATAATCCACTGATGAATGAATAAAATAGAATGTATCCATATAATGAAATTATTTAGCCATGGGAGGAAATGTACTGACAGAGTCTACAGTGTGGATGAATTGTGAAAACACTATGCTATATGAAAGAAGCCAGTCACAAAGGCCACGTATTCATTTATATGAAATATCCAGAAGAGGCAAACCTGCAGAGACAGATTGGTGTTTGCCAGGGCCTGGGGGATTGAGGACCGTGGGAGTGATAGATAAGGGTATGGGATTTCTTTTGGGAGTGATGATAACGTTCTGGAATTATATAATGATGATGATTGCACAGCTTTGAATATACCAAAAACCACTGAAGTGTACACTTTGAAAGAGTAGGTTTTATGGTATATTAATTATATCTTTAAAAAATTGTATGAGAAAAAACATGATAGTGAGAGGTTAATTGTGGGGAAAAGTTCGTGTTTTCTCTGTCTACATGTGCAATGGTAGGCTATGATCCTTTAATCCCTTGGTAGGGTGATGATATGCTTGATATAAGTGTTTTCAGGATGAGGATACAGAAATTAAGATTTTAGGGAGTTGTCAGTTATGGTTGGAGTATAGGTATGCACTTGGGGTGAGTGATGGTAATAGAGTAGTTGGAGATAAAGCTGAAATGTGTAATTGGCATCTGTAAACCATTTAGAGTTTGGCTTCTAGGTTGACTCTGAGACCTAAGAAGTATAGGTCTTTTGCAAAAGTAATTTCTTTTGCAACAATAGAAAACTAATACAAAAGATATGCATGTTGTCATAGATGTTGCATTTTTTTCCCCTAATGTGTTGCTTGTCATATGTTTTACATTGTATATAACGAATTCTGACAAACTTAAGGGGGAAAAAAGGGTATAAGAACCTATTAAAGCTTTGCTACTTAAAAAGAGTGCTCTATGAACCAGAACCTTCAATGTTGCTTGGAGGCTGTAAACTAAGATTCTTCTGTTTCTTACTTATTGCTATTTATTTCAGAATAGAGTAGTTGGAGATAAAGCTGGAATGTTTCAGAAGTTTATTTGTTTTTGTTTTTTACTGCTGCAATGTAATAAAATCCCCAGGTGATCTATTTGCACATTCATCTTGAGAAGCGCTGCTCCATAGATATTGAAATGATGTTGCACTGAATTACAAGGACTTGACTTTATAGTAACATTTAAATATAGCAAGATGGAAATGCACCTCTTTCTGTTTTTGTTTTCTTTCCTTATTTAGTTAGCTTTACTTGCAGTACTGTGGTTTAATCTCTGAATTAGCAGCATCTGCATCACCTCGGAGTAATTAGAAATGTTGTATCTCAGGATTTGCCCAAGATCTACTAAATCAGAATGTGCATTTTAATAAGATCCCTGAGTGATTTAAACATTGCCCCAGAACAAGTCATCCAAGAGAACATGCTGAGACAGAAGCCTTAGTCTCTTACAGGTAATCTTGGAGGTGACACACCATCACTTCTGCCCTACATTGTTGGTCAGAGATCAATGCTGGCACAAGGTGAAGGTATTCACAGGGGTGTGAATACCAGAAAGGAGAGATCATTGGGAACAATCTTGGAGAATGATTACAATGGGAAGAAATTGGGAGATAAACAATTCAGTTAGGCACCCAGAGTAGTTCAGATGAGAGGTTAAAAGGGCCTGCCTTTGAACAATGTCTGAATGTAGACAGGTTTTTTTCACTCTACATTTTATTTTATTTTTTTAAAGATTTATTTATTTATGCATAGAAGAACTAGGGTGTAGGCCAGAGGTGGGAGAAGGTAAGAGGATTTACCAGAGACAAAGTGGAAAGCAGAACAGGCAGATCTACTGAAATACACTGCTGAGGGGAGCAGTGGGTGCGACACGAGATGTCTGCTTCACCTTCACCGTCTGGGTCTGCTCCCTGGCCTGGGATCAAACTTAAGTCACAGTGGCTAACAATAGCTTGATAGTACTGGGTCTTTAACCCCTGCGTCACAAGGAGGCCCCCTCACTCTACATTTTATTATAAAAATTTCATACAGAAATGCTAAAAGAACTGTACAGTGAACATTCATATACCTACCACCGAGATTTTGTAATTATCAGTCATTACATTTGCTTTATCACATCTTATTTTCAAAATAAGTTGCATAAGCTTGAAAGACATTTTCAAAGGTATACACCATATGGAAGTGAGGAATGCAAGATCTAAAGAAGATGAGTCTAAGGTTTTATTATTTTACATACACAGGGATGAAACAGAGGTGGAATAGGTTTTTATAGGAAGATAGAGTTTAGTTTTGTACCAAAAGAACTAATGATTGCTTGATAGAGGAACTTAAAAAATACAAAAACTTTGGCAATGGTTCATGTACTGCCTTTATTTCATTTCTGTTGGAAGCTAGTTAGTCACGGTTGTTATTATGTGCCAAGCTCTGGATAGGTTGTGTAAGATTGATTAGAGAGATTTGTCGTTTCCCCTTTTGTTTTGTTTTTACGTTGAATTTTAAAGTCTTTGTGATATTTAGGAGTTTTTGAGGGTGGAAACAAAACACCAGATGTGGGCTCAGGAGGTGGGGGTTCAAGATGGTGATTTGAGAGTCATCAAATACAAGCAAAACTGAATCACCAAAGTGGGTAATGTGACCCGGGAGATCTTTGAGAGACAAGAATAGGTGACAGAGAATGGGGATCCAAAAGAAGACAATGAAGGATAATACTGGGAAAGACATAGGAGAAACAGGAAATGCATGCAATGCAAACCAAGCAAGGACACAGTTACTTTGCATGTAACGTAAGAAAATTGAAAAGAAGCGGTTGGATTTGACAATGAAAAAGATATTGCTTGAGTCTCCCTGGTGGCGCAGGGGGTTAAGCACCGCACTATGAAGCAATCCACAGCCTCTGCAGCACGAGTTCGATCCCTGGCCAGCCAGGGAGAAACCCACATGGCGAGGCAGACCTTTCCTGTCTTGCCCGCTGCTCCCCTCAACAGTATATTTCAGTCAGTCTGCCTGTTCTGTTCTGCACTTTGTCTCTCGTGGATCCTCTCACCCCCCGCATCTCTGGCCTGTACCCCAGCTCTTGTATGCATAAATAAATAAATCTTAAAAAAAAGAAGATTGCTTATTTTAGTGGTGGAAGTAAAATAGTATAGAAGTCATGAATGGGAGTTTTGAATGAGAAGACAACTAGTGTAAACTGTACTTTTAGAAGTTTTTTAGTAGATGAGAAGTGGTCACTTGACTGGGAACCAGGATTGAGGGAAGAAATTTTAGGGTTAGGTGCCTTGAGTGTAAGCAGAGGAGAATAAGCTAGTAGATTTAGAAAAAGGATGGAACATGCCTTAGGGAGAAGGAGGGGGTTATTAAGTGGTGAAGAAGAGTTGAGAAACCTTTTCTAAGTTGGTGAGGGACAAAGTAAGCTTGGAGTTGAAGGAGAGGAGCATTGACATGGTTTTTAGCTCTTAGCATCCTTCCTTAAAGTAGAATAGGTCACTAAGAGTAAAGGAAGTGAGATGGGACACATTGGGAACTTGATATCTTAGTGTTTGCCACAGCTACTGGGGGGAAGGGAAGAATAGTAGAGAAGCATGGAAGAGATCCACATGCTCTAGAAATAAAACTGTGATGATGGTCAATACAGGAGCATAAAGTGATTTGTTAGTGATTTTGGAGTATATGGCTGTACACATTTATGTGCCTTTCTAAATTTTTTTAAATAAATATTTAAAAAAAAAAGATGAATTTTTGTAAATGGAGCTTAGTACTGGCAGTATTCAGGTTCCTCTACTGTTAAATTTGTTTGGGTTGGGCTTATATTTTGGGAGGTATGTTGGAATGTCACTTTGTAAGCTTAACCATATACCCACTTGTTGTGAAACAAGTTAGTACTGAGATAAATGCAAAAGAAATTGGCTTCAGCCTTCTTCTGAGATTTGTATAGGTCCTTCTCAAAAGAGAAGAAAGTAAATAAATATATTACCTGCTTGCATAATTTCAGTCAGATTTTCCTTGTCACAGAACTTTAATTTACATTGTTACCACCTGTGAGAACCTTTTATCATCGTCTCATTTCAGTCAACAAATAAAAAGTTTGGAAAGAGTTAGGCATGTGATAAAGTTGGCAGCTTGGTTTATAGAACAGAGTTCAGGTTTAGCCAGCTTTCTGTGTAACCAAGTGTTCTCTCAAAAATTGGTGTCATGATAGGGAGGCTGTGAGCAGCAGACTGTCATTATTGCAGATATTTTTTGATTTGTCTCATTTTGTCCAAAAGGGAGGGTGGGTAAGAAGCAAAGACAAAATTTTTTTAAAAGATTTGTTTATTTATGCATACAAGAACTGGAGTGTAAGCCAGAGGTGCGGTGCAGCCGGTGACGATGATTCACCAGAGAGAGTAGAAAGCAGAACAGGCAGATCTACTGAAATACACTGCTGAGGGGAGCAGTGAGCTAGACAGGAGAGGTCTGCTGCACCATGTGGGTTAGCTCCCTAGCTGGCTGGGAATCAAACTAGTGCTGCAGTGCCTGGTGACAACTTGACAGCACTGTGTCTTTAACCCCTGCACCACCAGGGAGCCCCGCAAAGACAAACTTTTATTGACATAATAAAGTTAATATAATTTACCGCTCCAAGTACTTTTTTCATTTAAAAATAATGGTATCTTTACATAGTATAAATTTTACCTTTTTAAAGGCATAGTTCTATGAGTTTTAACAAATGTGTATAGTCATGTAACCACAAACACGGTCAAGACATAGATAGTAATCCATCTCTAAGGGAAGAAAAAGACTTTTAGGATGAGGTGTGGAAGACAATTTTCATATACCTCTAAACTCCATTAAAATTGCAGAAAGATGTTTTGTTTCTCATTTTTTTTTATAGAGGCATGTTTTATTTATTTATTTAATTTGTTTGTTTATACATGCACTGGATACAGTCAGAAGCGTGGGAAGGTGAGAAAATTCACCAGCGCCAGAGCCGGGAGCAGAGCAGGCAGAAGGACCGAAGTACACTGCTGAGGGGAGCAGCGGGCAGCAGGAGAGGTCTGCGCGCCATGCAGGACCCTCCTCCGGTGGCCAGGGAACAGCTGGGGATTGAACCGGCGCCGCAGAGGCCGCGGCAGCTTTGCAACCCAGCGCTCAACCGCTGCGTCACCGGGGAGGCCCTCTCATTTGCTTTTTTAAGTGTCCTTGTGGGTCCACTTGAATGACTTGTGTATATGTATATACACACATGTATGAGTTCAAATTTTTTAAAAAATATTTATTTATTTATACAAGCACTGGGTACAGTCAGAAGCGCGGGAGGGTGAGAGAATTCACCAGAGCCAGAGCAGGGAACAGAACAGCCAGACTGAGGAAATAGACTGCTGAGGGGAGCAGCAGGCAAGACAGGAGAGGTCTGTCACGCCATGTGGGACTCTCACCAGGCGGCCGGGGATCGAACCAGCGCTGCAGAGGCTGCGGGCAGCTTCACAGCCCAGCGCTCAACTGCTGCACCGTCATTTATTTATTTATTTATTTATTTATTTATTTATTTATTTATTTATTTACATTTAAAAAGAACTGGTTTATTAGGAAATAGAGAAAGAAAAAGAGAGGCACCTGCATAGTCAGAAGAGCTGCAGCTGGCTTTGCAAAGGGAAAAGGTTTGTGAAAAGAAAGTGAGTACAGCATTTTAAATGTGTTTCAATCAGTTGCAGTCATTCTTTGAATTGCTTAAATGATCCCAGCGGGAGCCCCTTCTTGGTTTCTGAGTCCTTTTGACATGACTCAATGATTTTTGGCAGCTTTTTTGATTTCTGGTACAAGATGTGCCAGGTTATAGTGTGTGTATTTGTTCCAGACGTAATCACCATTCCTTTAAGAAACCTTGATAGAGAATTATATCTATAAATTGTATAAGTCAGGATCCAGGCTAAGCTTTTAAAAGAGAAAATCTGGTTTAGGAATTAGTTAAATGGGTATTGCAATTTGAAAGAAAAAAAAAAGGAAAATGGAAGTAACACAGAAGTTAGTAACCTCAGGAAAACAGCTATAACTCCTGGGGCTGGGGAATAAAGAGACTAGTTTGGGATTATTAGAACCTGAAAACTTGGAAGGATGGCCTGGAGAGCTGGAAACCAGGAGGGGGCACTGCCTAGCTGTTGCTGGTACCTTGAAGTGGGGGTTGGGAAAACTGAGATAACCTGGTGACTGCTAGTGACTGACTTCTGTCTTCAAGTTCCTCACTGCTAGGCTGACACTGACAGAAACAGTAAGCAGACAAACAGGACGGAGCTAGTCTATTATTCAAACCTCTAACCTAGTATCCCATATTGGCAGAACCAAATAGAAAGCCAGCCAGCAAAGGAAAAATGTTTGCAGACTTACAATCCCTGCATCACAGAGCCAATTATAACTCAGTGTTTGGAGCCAAGGTGAAGTAACTTAACTGACATAAGTTACAGTTGGGTGCTAATTGTAGCGATTGCTGTCCATGTTGTCTAGACTTTTTCAACAAGCCGTTATAAAATAAGTATATTTAAATAGATTTAAAAACAATAAATGAAAGAAAAGGAACAACTAATTTAAGTCTCTGGTGATGGTTTCAAGGAATATAGCAGATGAAACTTTTTTTTTTCCCCAGAAAATCTACTCAAGCTCAGAATAGTGGAAGTCTGGGATATTTGAGTGGAGATCAGTGAGACAGAAATCCATTCCAGAATAGTGTAGCCAAGAAAACAGGACTCTTCCTCCAGCTCCCAGTCAAAGGGTTAGCATTCTGGGGGAGAGAGCACATCAACATTAATCATTTTGCCTCCAGCAACTGTTTCTAAGCTTGTGACTTGAGGCCTAGTAGTGGTGGTTCCCTTCCTCTGTCTAGTGCCACTTGTGTGGGGTGAAGGCATTACCTTAAGCAGAGCACTGCTGAGAATACTGGGGCCCTTATCCAACTTGTAAGGTAAGCTGAGAAAGTGAAGGTACTGCCCTTTCCCCCAAGTCCTCAGCTCCTAAAGCAGGACTGTCTTTCACAGTACCCCATCATGATCCCCATCCCAGCTGCTGAGTATAGTTCAGGCATTTCATATGGTGGCAGAAACAGATTGTAAAACAGGTAGCTTCTTATTTTTCCCCAAAAGAACTGATTTTATTTGCATTAGTTTGGAGAAAATGAAGCCTAAGGATGCTTTTAAAAACTGGAGGTTCTTGTGAAAGACAGTTGGGAGGAAATTAGTAGATTCATTGGTGATATGACTAAACTTAGGCTGCCTTGCTTGTGGAGAGACCGAAGGAAAGAGATAGCTGGAAGAAGCCAGTTGGGGTCAGAACAAATCTCAAAAACTGATTTTGGGAAGTTCCATTCTAAGAAGCCTGAATTTGATTGGATCACATGTTTGTGGGACAATTTATGGCCCAGGACCTTGTTGGAAACAGTAAAAAAAAAAAAAAAGGAAGAAAGAGGTAAAAAAGATGAATATGATGGGCTTTCCTTGTGGAGCAAGAGGTAAAGTGTCAGCAGTATGAAGCTATCTGCCGCCACTGCAACACAAGTTCGATTTTCGGGCAGGGAGCTACCCACATGGCGCAGCAGATCTCTCCTGTCTTTCCCGCTGTTCCCCTCAGCAGTGTATTTCAGTCACTCCACCTGTTCCCCACTCTTTGAATCCTCTCACCCCCTGCACCTCTGGCCTTTACCCCAGTTCTTGTGTACGTAGATAAATGAATCTTTAAAAAAGAGATGACTATGGCACAATGAATTAAAAAAAGTGAAATGGCAGGTATAAATCTAACGATCAGTAATAGCATTAAATGTGAATGGATTAAACATTCCAAAGTCAGATTGTTAGTCAGCCAGATTAAAAACACTAGAAACATCTTTTGTCTTAATATTTGTCTATGATCCTAGTTCCTGACACAGGACTCCTGAATCCCTAGGAATTTACTGGGGATAGGAATGTCTTTTGTTCTAATAAGGCAATTCTAGGTGGCCTCCTGCATAGTGCCTGGATAGGGGCTGTTGCCAGAAGACTAAGACTTGATTAGAAGTTTGGCATTTTCACCTCCACCCCCTCATTCTTCCCATAGGAGGGGGACTGGAAATGCAGTTAATTATTGATCATGCCTATGTGAAGAAACATCCATAAAAATCCCAATTGTATGGGGTTTGGAAAGTTTCCAGGTTGGTGAACACATACACATACTAGGAGGGTGACACACCCTAATTCCACGGGGACAGAAATTCCTGCACTTGGGACCCTCCTGGACCTTGACCTAGGTATCTCTTAACTGGCTATTTATCTGTATTCTTATCCATAGCATTGATAAACTATGAATGTGTTTCCCTGATTTCTATGAGCGGTCTGAGGGGGAGGAGATAATGAGACCTTTCACTATGTAGTTGTGGGTAACCTGGGGAGTTGAAATTGGCCTCTGAAGTGGGGGGCAGTCTTGTGGGACTAAGCCCTTAACCTGTGGAATCTGACACTTTCTCCATTTAGAGGGTGTCAGAATTGATTTAAAATGTAGGACACCTGGCTGTTGTTGCAGACTTGGTTGATGTGGGGAAGAAAGCTCACACATCTGGGGTCAGAGTGTTGTGAGTGTGCTAGCAGTGTAAAAGTAAATGAGAAACACCAGGTGAAGCATGTTTTTCCTCTCAGCTATGTCCTTTAGATGTAAAGTCAAATTACTTGAAAATAAAAGAATGGGATAAGTAATTGTAGGGGGCAGGACTGGACGACAGTGCAGGTTTTCTGATCCCATGCAGACCGGGTAAAGGAGGAGTCAGAGTCCTCAGTAGTTTTGCAGGTTTTTTATTTGGGTTCACCAGGCATATGGCAGGCAGGGGTGCTGGCTGGCGGCCTGCCAGCCTCCCATCCCCCAGCAAGTCTTCACTCTATCTGGGCTCTCTAGCGTTCGTTCTGCTGCTTCTCGGCTTCTCTTTCGGCTTCGGCTTCGGCTTCGGCTTCGGCTGCTGCTGCTGCTGCTGCTGCTGCTGCTGCTGCTGCTGCTGCTGCTGCTGCTGCTGCTGCTGCTGCTGCTGCTGCTGCTGCTGCTGCTGGCGTTCCCCCGTGACGCCGCCCTTAAAAGCACGGTCTTAGCTCAGCTGAATCCCATCTACCTATGCCCACACCCTATTCCAGATGCCCGCCATCAGGCATGCATTCAGGACAAGGATCCATCATCTATCCTGATGGCGGAAGGGCAGAAAAGCCTGACATTTTCTTTACCCTACAGTAATATCATACAAATAGCAACTAAAAGAAAACTAGAGTATACAGTCAAATAAAATAAACTTTAAGGCAAAAGTGTTTAAAACAAAACATTACTTGGGACAAAGAGGGACATGATAAAAAGGGTCAGTCCATGGGGAAGATATAATAATTATAAATATATATGTCTCTAATAACAAAGATAAAACTTACATATATGAAGGGGACATAGAAGATTTAATAATAAACTTTAGTATCCACTTTCAATAATGGGTAGAACTGCACAAGATCATAAGGAAACAGAGGATATGAACAGCATTATAAACAACTAGAGCTAATAGACATCTATAGAACATTTCACCCAATAACAGAATATACATTTCTCTTAGGTACACAGGGAATATTCTCCGAGATAAACCATATGCTAGTCATAAAACAAATTTCAACAAATATAAAAGAATAAAAATGATACAGATTATATTCGCAAACTATAATGCAATGAAATTAGAAGTTAGTAGCAAAAAAATTTGGGAAATTCTCAAATATGTGGGAGTTAAATAAAACACTCAAACAACCAGCAGGTTGGAGGAGAAATCAAAAGGAAATTAAAAAAATACTTTGAGATCAGTGAAAACAAAGACACAACCTACTAAAGCTTATGAGATGCAACTACTAAAGTAGTTGTTTTATTATAGCTGTAAATGCCTATATTGAAAAGAATTATCTGTTCAACAACCTAAGCTTTCATCTTAAGATACTGGAAAAAGAGGAGCAAACTAAACCTAAAGCAAGCAGAAAGAAGGAAATCATAAATTCCAGAGTGGAAAGCTTCTTCTTTGAGAAGATCAAGAAAATTGACAAATCTTTAGTTAGAAGAAAGGAGACTCTCTAAAATCAAACTTACTAGAAGCAGAAATGAAAGACAGGGCATTACTACTGATCTTAGAGAACTAAAAAGGTCAATAATGGAATACTATGAATTATTGTATGTCAATAAATTAGGTAATTTATTTTTTAAAAAAGATTTATTTATTTATACAAGCACTGGGTATAGTCAGAAGCGCGGGAGGGTGAGAGAATTCACCGGAGCAGGGAGCAAAACAGGCAGGAAGGACCGAAGTACACTGCTGAGGGGAGCAGTGGGCACGGCAGGAGAGGTCTGTGCACCATGTGGGACCCTTGCCCAGCAGCTGGGGATCGAACCAGCGCTGCAGAGGCTGCGGGCAGCTTCGCAGCCCAGTGCTCAACTGCTGCGCCACCAACGGATGCCCAATTAGGTAATTTAGATAAAATGAACAAATTTCTAGAAAGATACAAATTACCCAGAGTAACTCAAGAAGAAATAGAAAATCTAAATATACCTATAATAAGCAAAGTGATTGAATTGGTAATAAAAAGTAAAACTTCCACAAAGAAAGTCCAAACCTAGACGAACTAGTGAACACATTAATGACTTTTACCAAACATATAAAGAATTGATACCAATTATTCACACTCTTCTAATAAACAGAAGAACACTTCTAAATTTATTCCATGAAACATTTCCTTCATACCAAAACCAGAGAAAGACATCACAAGGAGAAAACTACAGACTAATATCTTTTTTTTTCAAGATTTATTTATTTATACAAGAACTGGGGCACAGACCAGAGTGCAGGAGGGTGAGAGGATTCACCAGAGACAGAGCGTGGAGCACAACAGGCAGACAGACCGAAATACACTGCTGAGGGGAGCAGCAGGTGCGACAGGAGAGGTCTGCCACTCCATGTGGGTATCTTCCTGGCCGGCCGGTAATCGAACCCGTGCTGCAGAGGCTGCGGGCAGCTTCACAGCGTGGTGGTGCTCAACCGGCTGTGCCATGGGGGGAGGCCCTACAGACTAATATCTTTTATGAAAAAAAAAAAAAAAAAAAACAAAATATATTAGCAAACTAAATCCAGCAACTTTTAAGAACTACATGTCTTGACCAAGTAAGTTTTATCACAGAACGCAGGGTTTAACACCTGAAAATCAGTTAATATCATATCAGGGGCCTTCACGGTGGCCTAGGGATTAAAGCTCAGTGCTACCTGGCAAAGGCCAACCACTACAGCCTGAGTTTGATCCCTGGCCAGGGAACTAACCCACATGGTGCAGCAGACCTCTCCTGTCTTGCCCACTGCTCCCCTTATAGATCTGCCTGTTTTGCTCCCCACTCTGTCTCTGGTGAATCCTCCCCCCAACCTCTGACCTATACCCCATTTCTTCTAAGCAAAAATAGATAAAATCTTAATATATATATAATAACATCAGTTGAATAAAAACAAAGCCCTTGTGATTATCTCAGTAGATGTAAAAAAGTATTTGACAAAATCCAATACCCTTTCATGATAAAAACGCTCAAGGAATTTTCCTCAACCCACAATAAACTTCAGGAATAAGACAAAGTTATCTCTTCTTGCCACTTGTATTCATTGTTGTATTGAAGGTTCAAGCTAGGCAAGAAAAAGAAAAAGACACATTTAACCTTTATGTCTAAATGGAATAGAATTGTACGGAAATAAGCCCATGTGTCAGTGGTCAATTGATTTTCAAGAAGGATGACAAGAATAGTTTATTGCACAATATACGGTGCTGCCAGTTGGGTAGCTATATACAAAAAAATATCTTGGACTCTCACACTATATGAAAATTAAGAATGGGTCATAGACCTAACTTTTAAGAGCTAAAACTATAAGATTCTTAGAAGAAACCATTAGGGTTAAAGCTTCCTTACTTTGCATTTGGCAATTTTTTTTTTTTTAAGATTTATTTATTTATGCATACAAGAGCTGGGGCACAGTCCAGAGATGCAGGGGGTGGGGGGGTGGTGAGAGGATTCACCAGAGGGGGGGTGGCGGGGGGAGTGGGGGGGGATGTTGGGGGATGGAACAGAGCAGGCAGACTGACTGAAGTACACTGCTGAGGGGAGCAGCTTGCAAGTCAGGAGAGGTCTGCTGCGCCATGTGGTTTCTCCCTGGCCCGTTGGGGATTGAATTTGCGCTGCAGAGGCTGCAGACCTTCGCGGTGTGGTGCTTAATCCCTTGCACCACCAGGGAGGCCCTGGCAATGGTTTTTTAAGACAAAATTACAACCACTACAAAAAAAAAATTACTATATTAGGCTTCATCAAAATTAAGAATTTTTGTAGTTCAAAGGACATTGTCCACAAAGTGAAAAGGAGAAAATGTTTGCAAGTCATATGCAGGCATATTTGGAGCTGTTTTGGGTTCCGTTCCAGATTACCACAGTAAAGCAAACATTGCATTGAGGCAAGTCTCATGAACTTTTTTGCTTCTTAGTGCATATAAAAATTATGTTTACATTATATTGAAGTCTATTAAGTATGCAGTAGCATTATGTCTAAAGAAATACATATAAATACCTTAATTAAATGTGACACACAGTAAGTGATCACATACTCCAAAAAAAAATGGCAGTGGTAGACTTGCTCAACAGGGTTGCCACAACTTGTGAAAAAAAATGCAGTATCTGCCAAGCACAACAAAGCACAGTAAAACTACTTGAAAAAGTATTTGTATGTAAAATACGTAAAGAACTCTTAAAGCTCAGCATTAAAAAATGAAATAACCCAATTTTACAATGGACAAAGCATCTCAGTAGACAGTTCTGTAAAGAAGGTATACAAGGCCTTCCTGGTGGCGCAGGGGGTTAAGCACTGCACTGTGAAGCAACTCACAGCCTCTGCAGCACGAGTTTGATTCCCAGCTGGCCAGGGAGAAACCCACATGGTGAGGCAGACTTCTCCTGTCTTGCCCACTGCTCCCCTCAGCAGTGTACCTGTTCTGTTCTGCCTGTTCTGTTCCCCACTCTGTCTCTGGTGGATCCTCTCACCTCCTGCATCTTCTGGCCTGTGCCCCAGCTCTTGTATGTATAAATAAATAAATCTTTAAGAAAGTATACAAATAGCCAATGGGCACATGAAAAAATGCTCAACATAATTAACCATAAGGGAACTGCCAATCAAAAACCACAGTGAGATAAACTAATTTAACGCAATAGGATGACTATAAAACAAATGATGGAGGGCCTCCCCGGTGGCGCAGTGGTTGAGCGCTGGGTTGCGAAGCTGCCCACAGCCTCTGCAGCGCCAGTTCGTTCCCCGGCTGCTCCCCGGCCACCGGAGGAGGGTCCCACATGGCGCGCAGACCTCTCCTGCCGCCCGCTGCTCCCCTCAGCAGTGTACTTCGGTCCTTCTGCCTGCTCTGCTCCCTGCTCTGGCTCTGGTGAATTCTCTCACCCTCCCGTGCTTCTGACTGTACCCAGTGCATGTATAAACAAACAAACAAAAAAAATAAATAAATAAATAAATAAATAAATAAAACATGCCTCTATAAATAAAAAAAAAAATTAAAAAAAAATAAAACAAATGATGGAAAAATCAATTATTGGTGAGTTTGTAAAGAAATTGAAGCCTTCATACATTGCTGATGGAAATGTGAAATGGTGCAACTACTTTGGAAACAGTTTACCACTTCCTCACATATGATAAGTTATTATATCTGTTTCTGTCCCATTTAAGAAATATATATATGTTTTTTAGAATAGTTGGTATTCTACCAGTGTATACCCAAGATAACTGAAAACATGTTCACATAAAAATTATTCATGAATGTTTATACCAGCATTATTCATGAATAGTCAAAAGGCAGCAACAATCCAAATGTCCATGAACTGATGAATGTCTAAGCAACTATGGTATTTTCATACAATAGAATATTATTTGGCCACAAAGGAGTGAAGTACTGATACATACTACAACATAGTTGAAGCACAAAAACATGCTAAGTGAAAGAAGCAAGATATATGATTATATTTATATGAAATATCCAAAATAGACAAATCTGTAAAGACAAAGTAGATTAGTGGTAGTGTAGAGGGAGGGAATGGGGAGATAGGGTATAGCTGAAAGACACAGTATTTCTTTTTGTGGTTTTGATAATGTTCTAAAATTGATTGTAGCGATGATTACACGTATCTGTGAATATGCTGAAAAACAACTGAATTATATACTTTAAATGGGCAAGTTAATATGGTATTGAGTTACCTCAATAAAACTGTTGGAAAACATGATAATGACAGTTACGATAACAGTTAACTATGGGTGAAGTTTAGGTTTCTTGTATAAACAGTCAGAATCATGTGATTTATGAGTTATTTGAAATCTTTTTTCTTTATGATGATGTTACCAATTTGGTATTTAGTTATTGCATTAGTTGGCTTTGTTAAAAAGTCAACTTTTTAAAGTTGACTATAGTTAAAAAAAAAAAAACAAACCCTATAGTTAAAAAAAAAAAATCCAAGATTTCAGTGACTTGCAACAAGAAACTTTTATTTCTTGTTCTTGTTCCATGAATCTGCCAAAGTATGGCTCTTCCTGTTTCAGGTTGGGTTTGTATCTGTCCATGTATTTTCTTGTTGCAGGAATCAAAGCTCCTGTTGGGGATACACTAGTCTCATGGTGAAGAGCATATGAGCAAAAGAGTTGTTAGAATTTTCTTTTTCTAAAGGTTTATGTATGCATATAAGAACTGGGGTACAGGCCAGAGGCGCGGGGCATGAGAGGGTTCATCAGAGACAGAGTGGGAAACAGAACAGGCAGATCTATTGAAATACACTGCTTAGGGGAACAGCGGGAGAGACAAGAGAGGTCTGCTGCGCCATTTGTGTTAGCTTCCTGGCCGGGGATTGAACTCATACAGCAGTGGCTGCTAATAGCTTGATAGTGCTGAAACTTAATCCCTTGTGCCACCAGGGAGGCCAAGAATTTACTTTGCCTTCAACCCTTTGTTTGGGACTGGATCACTGTCACTTTTACCCATATTTGTTAGTTTTGCATAATGGTTAAATTACAATTTTTAAATGTGTGAGTTTATTCTTATACCTTCACTTCAAATCTGCCATACAAGAGTCTTTTTCATCTTTCCCCATTCAGTATATTCTTTTCCATGTGAAAATACTGGTTCCCTATAACAGTAGTCTATTTCTTCAGTTATACACACAAAAATTTAAAAAATTAAAGCACTAATAGTAATACTAATACTAATAGCAATACTAATAGCAATACTAATTTTATGTAAAGTTTAATATTTCTTCTTTTACCTTTAGAATATATACCACTAAGGTGAATTCAGAAAACTGTTGAGTTACTTGAATTTTTTGTGTGTTTTTAATTGTCAATGTGTTAGTTTTTTTTTTTAAAGATTCATTCATTCATTCATTTATTTATACAAGCATTGGGTACAGTCAGAAGCACGAGAAGGTAAGAGAATTCACCAGAGCCAGAGCAGGGAACAGAACAGTCAGACTGATGAAGTACACTGCTGAGGGGAGCAGTGGGCCTGTCAGGAGAGGTCTGTGCGCCATGTGGGACCCTCGCTGGCGACTGGGGATCAAACTGGTGCTGTGGAGGCTGCAGGCAGCTTCGCAGCCCAGCACTCAACTGCTGCGCCACTGGGGAGGCCCAGGTTTTTTTTTTTTTTTAAGTTAAAATGCAATTTAAATTCATAGATATTTCCAAATCAAATTAAAGACTATAAGATTTTAAATTTATTAGTTTTATCTCAAATCACTGTGGAAATACTGATTTCCAGTGCCACCAAAATAATAATTCATTTGCAACTGTAATACCCTCATAACAGCATCAAAATAACAATTCCAACAATGTTGGTAATTACTAATATAAATATTGAAAAAAATTCAAGTTTTTTGTTTTGGTCTAGAGTGTATTCCAGTAATGATCTCAAATAACTGTGCTTTATATTTACATGAAAGTTTCTCTTTGTGAGGTTCTGTCAATTCATTTCTCAGAGTTTTTGCTTTGTTTTGCTTTCTTTTAGAGATTTAAAAAGATTTCATTATCTTTTATAATTATATAAATTATTTACAATTGTTCTAAGTTACATATACAAAAAAGGGTAGATTTAAGGGAAGTCTGCTTGTACTCTGCCCACAGTTTTGTAACTTTTTTAAAAAAAGATTTATTTTTATTTATTTATGCATGCAAGAACTGGGGTGTAGGCCAGAGATGTGGGGCAGTGAGAGGATCTACCACAGACAGGGTAGACAGCACAGCAGGCAGATCTGCTCAGATACACTGCTGAGGGGAGTAGCGGACGAGACAGGAGACAGGAGAGGTCCGCTGTGCCATGTGGGCTAGCTCCCTGGCCAAGAATTGAACCCCTGCCACTCTTGCCACAGTGGCTGGCTGGTGATAGCTTGATAGTGCTGAGACTTTAACCCCCTGTGCCTTGATAGTGCTGAGACTTTAACCCCCTGCCTCCAGGGAGGCTGAGGTCCTGTTTTGAAACTTTTTATTACAGAAACTTTCAAACATATGTAAAAGCAGAGCAGCTAGGCTACTATAATAATTCTCCCAGATATCCATTACTCATCTTCAACAATTATCAGGTTATTGTTAATCTTGTTTGCTTATATACCCAATTACTTGCCCCACTGTTCTGTATGTAGTTTATAATAAATATCAAATCATGTTATATACCTGAAACTAATATTATGTATCAGTTGTAGCTAAAATAAAAAGACATGTTGTAATACTTGTTTAGGGTAAGTTTGAGAGCAGGCACGTATTCTAATGGAGATGATCTGCTCTGATAGAGAAGTAGATGATTCATGAAAGAGTAGAGACTGCAAGAGTTGGTCTTTGAAAAGTTAAGAGATTATGTGGTTCAGAACTACGTGGAAGGATTGACCCAAAGACTCATTCTTGCTTTCTGGGAAAACTGATGGATAATGGTACACTGGTAGATTTAGTATGTAGAAAGAAAGAGGAAGAAATTTTTTTTTTTATTTTTATTTTTGCGTAGAAGAACTGGGGTGTAGGCCAGAGGTGTGCGGAATAAGAGGATTCACCAGAGACAGAGTGGGGAGTAAAACAGGCAGGTCTACTGAAATACACTGCTGAGGGGAGCAGCAGGCGAGACAGGAGATGTCTGCTGCGCCATATATTGTGCTAGCTCCCTGGCCAGGGATTGAACTCAGGCCGTAGCAATGATAGTGCTGAGACTTTACCCCTAGGCCACCGAAGGAGTTTCTGTCTGATTTCTTTTGTATTTTTAAATGAAATAAGAGATAAAATTATCAATTGAAAAATGGGTGGGAAAAGAGGATATTGGAGATTAAGAAGAGTAAAACAGTTATCCCAGAGAGTGATATGACCATATGAGGGAATATAGTTGCTCGGCAGTGCTGTGTGCCTTCCGGAGGTTTGTGCTCATGAATTTATAGTGATACTGGAGAGCTTGTTGTGTTTTTCTCCACCAATATTTAGATGAGGTACAGATGTGGACTCAGTGGATAATTGGGTTTAAACTGAGTTAGGTTTTTTTCTGGGTGAGTATATCTGAGAAAAGAGAGTCAAGGCATCTAGGTAGTGGAAAGCTGAATAAGGAAGGAAGTGAGGAGGACACATAAGTGGGATAAGAGATGGGAAGGTGGAGATGAAATAAAAAAGTGGCATGACTCAGAGAACAGTAGAAAAGAAAAGAAATGAGGAGAGTTCTGGGGATTAGGGTTAGTTCATTACAACTCGGGTGAATCTGTTTCAGCTTATGTCTTTTCATCTTTTTACTCAAGATCGAAATTCTTGGTAGGTAAAAATCAAGTTATCAAATATCCCTTAAACAAGGGAAGGAATAGAGGGCATTAATTAAGGAAATTTGCCTGATTGAGAAATTTGATAATTAGGATCTGAAGTTTGCCTGGAACATTTTTTCTTAAATCGTGCTGTTTTTTAGTTTCTACAAGTAAAGGGGATGTACGTGCCCACTTATGTAATGTCATATGAATAATTACATGCTTTGGAAACAAGGTAGTATAAAATTGGTAAAGAGTGCAGAGCTAAGATGGTGATACTAAAACTCTCAGTGATTACAACTGCCAGTAACTTTTTTGGGAAAAAATTGATTATATGTTTCAAGCCCAAAACTATACTTAAAAGTATAAAGTACAAAGGAAAATAACTTATAGGAAGCATATATAGTATATATGCATATATAATCTACATTACTTACATATTGTACACGTTAAATCAGACCCAAATGTTTTGAATTGATGTAGTGTCTTATTAGAGTTGATTTACTTATCGCAGATTTGCAGTAACTTTGAGTTGAAGTGAAAGTCTGTAGAGATGAATGTCATAGTCAGATTTTCTTCTTGGAAGGGTTAAATTGTTCTTTATCAGTTCCTGAAACAGAGTTAGTTGCAGGCTGCCAACAGAAAGCTTAGCTATAGAGAGTGGAGGAATATGAAAAAACTAGAATGAGTATGAATAAAACATACAAAGAAATTGAGTATTGAAAATGTATATGCTTGGAATGAAGTTTAATAGTAATATTTTAAAATTCCATAGTTGTTGAGATAGGTAAAGACTATTAACAATGGCAAAGAACTTTAATTATTCTGTACTAATTAAATTAGTGGTGATGAGATTAGCAACTAGAGAGCAATAAAGGAATCAAATTGCTAATTATCTTGATATATAGCGTTCCTTTATGTATTTATTGATATGGTACCATTGGTATAATATATAAAAATAATAGACTTTTAGTAGTCAATAATTGCTAGAGTATGTAATTTATCATATGCATGTGTGGCAATTTAATGATGAGTGATTTTGTAGTGGGAGGTTTAGTGCTTTTTGTCTTTTTTTTTTTAAGATTGATTTATTTATACAAGCACTGGGTTCGGTCAGAAGCACGGGAGGGTGAGAGAATTCACCAGAGCCAGAGCAGAGAGCAGAACAGGCAGACTGACGAAGTACACTGCTGAGGGGAGCAGCGGTTGCGGCAGGAGAGGTCTGCACGCTATGTGGGACCCTCGCCCAGTGGCCGGGAATCGAACCAGCGCTGCAGAGGCTGCGGGCAGCCTCGCAATCCAGTGCTCAGCCGCTGCGTGCCACCAGGGAGGCCCCTGTCTTTTGCCTTTTTTTTTTTTTTTTTAAAGATTATGCATACAAGAGCTGGGGTACAGGCCAGAGATGGGGGTGTGTGTGAGAGGACTCACCAGAGACAGTGAGGAACAGAATAGGCAGACTGACTGAAATACACTGCTGAGGGGAGCAGTGAGTGACACAGGAGAGGTCTGCTGCGCCATGTGGGTAGCTCCCTGGCAGGCCTGGCTGGGTAGCTGCAGAGGCCGCGGATTTGCTTCACAGTGCGGTGCTTAACCCTTGCGCCACCAGGGAGGCCCCTGTCTTTTGCTTTATTTTTATACTTACACTGGCCTCCATCAGCTTTCAGAATGATGTAAGAATGTTATTAAAATTGAATTCATTTTCCTTTTATTTCCTAGGAGCAGCCATCATATCCTAGCTACAATTCTAACTATTGGAATTCTTCTGCCCGACCTAGGGCTCCTTACCCAAGTACATATCCTGTAAGACCGGAAATGCAGGGCCAGGTATGACAGACTTTTTGAAATTTTTCTTTATGAATCAAGTTCTTTTCAGAACTCTGGAGATTTCATAGTAACAATGTGTGGAGTTCTATTATTTAATGGACTCTATCATCTTAATGTTTTAAGCTTGCAGATAAGGAAATATTTAAGCAAATATTACCTAGAAAAGGTAGCTTGAGACATAATAGGTTAATTTTTAGGGACCTAGAAATGACAAATATAGATGTGCTTATTTTTGAAAATTTGACTTCTCATGATAAATATTTAATTTTAAATATTTCAGGGATACTGAAAAAGTACAGGGAATATGTGTATCTTTTTATCTTGCACGTAACTTTTGTTAGTTTTTGTTTGTCACGTTTCAGATTTTAGGAAGTAAAATGAATGTAATTGAAGACCCATAAGACACCCAATTCCATTTCCTAAAATTATTATTTATTATCTTAATACATGTTTTTACTATTTACATATACACTTATATAGTATTATTTCACACTGTTAAACTTGATAATGAGCAATTTTATTTTAGCATTCTCTTGAAGCTTGCTTTTTTAACATTGTTTTAAACTATTCTGTTATACACATAGGAGACAGGAATTTCCCTAGGATATGGTATTGTTGGGTTTTGGTGTACGTTAAATATAGCCAAATTACTTTTCAAAATGATTGTACCAATGAGGAAATGTCTTAAAAAATTAATCATCCATAATCCAGACACTCTAATAAAACAATAGTTGTCATATTTGTGTATTTATTTATTTTTTCTGTCAAGATACCATATGTGCAAATAAGGTCTTAAAAATTATGATTGCAGGGCCTCCCCGGTGGCGCAGCGTTTGAGCGCTGGGTTGCGAAGCTGCCCGCGGCCTCTGCGGCGCCGGTTCAATCCCCGGCTGCTCCCCGGCCACTGGAGGAGGGCCCCACATGGCGCGCAAACCTCTCCTGCCGCCCGCTGCTCCCCTCAGCAGTGTACTTCAGTCCTTCTGCCTGCTCTGCTCCCCGCTCTGGCTCTGGTGAATTCTCTCACCCTCCTGTGCTTCTGACTGTACCCAGTGCATGTATAAACAAACAAACAAAAACTAACTAAATAAATAAATAAAAACATGCCTCTATTAAAAAAATATAAATTTAAAAAAAAAATTATGATTGCAGTATATACAGTTTTAAATCACCTGCATTTGAAGAGTTTTCAATTGAATCCACAGAATTTTAGACCCAGAATTTTCTGTAAACTGATGTTTTCTGCAGAATGAAATTTTAAGATCACCATAAACTACTAACAGAGATCCCATATAATCAAATTCTATTTTCAGTTATGTTCTAATTTATTAGTGATATATAGGCTGAAATAATGGAAATATGTTTCTTCATGGGGCTGAATAATTAACTCAATTTAAAAAAAAATCATGTCTTTTTCTCATTGACTTGGTGATGTAATCCTTTAAGATTGATTTTGAACCAGAAAAACTTAATTGAAGTCAGTTCAAGATTTATTTATTAAGGAAAATATAAAATTTGTCAGGTTTTTTTTATATGCTAGTATGTATTAATTTTAGGATGATGTTGAACAGATAGTAGAATGCAAACTAAAGAAAAAATCGTGTTTCTACCTATAAAACTTCCATTTCTTGTGTCAGTCTCATTTCTGTGACTGAAATTGAAAAGCAGGCATAGTTATTACTTAATGCTACTTTCTTGTGGTTTGGCCATATCCCATAAAATTTACCCTTTAAAGTGTACGATTTACTTGTTTTTAGTGTACTTACAAAGTTGTGCAGCTATCATCACTATTTTTTATTCTAAATAGAAACTGTACCTGTCACCTCATTCCTCCCACCTTTCATCGTATGGTGCCCTTTAATCTACTTTTTGTCTCTATGAATTTACCTATTTTGGACATTTTGTATAAATGAAATCATATTATAAATATCTTACGACTGACTTCTTTTATTTAGCATAATGTTCATGTTATAGCATATGTCAACACTTCATTTCTTCCTATAGCCAAATAATATGCCACTCTATTGATATACCACATTTATTTATTTATTTATTAGTTGATAAAAATTTGAGTTTTTTTAATCCTTTGTTAAGAATAATGTTGTTATAAACATTTGTGTACACCTTTTTATGTGGACATATGTTTTCATTTCTCTTGGGTGTATACCTAAGAGGTGAAATACTGGAAATTCTGATTTAACAATTTTAGAAGCTGCCAAACTTTTCCAAACCAACTACATCAATTTACGCTCTCATAAACAGCGAATGAGGGTTTCAGTTTCTTCCCCTTTTTGCCAATATTTGTTATTTTTTGTTTTTGACTAACCATCCAAACTGGGTGGGAAGTAATATCTCATTGTGGGTTTGATTTGCAGATCCCCATGAACATTTGCTCATATATTTATTGAGATCCTTTGCCCATTTTTAAATTGGGATGGTTGTCTTTATTGTTGAATTATGAAAGTTCAGTTATATATTCTAGATATAAGTCTGCTATGAAATATGATTTGCAAATACTTTCTTCCATTCTGTGGGTTTTCTTTTCACTCTCTTGACCATATCCTTAGAAACATAAATATTTTTCATTTCATTGTTTTTATTTTGTTGTACACTTTATTGCCATGTTTTCTTCTAAGAATTAAAAAAATAGGGGCCTCCCTGGTGGTGCAAAGGGTTAAGTCTCAACACTGTGAAGCTATGTAGTACAAGCTCGATGCCCAGCCAGGGAGCTAATCCACATAGTGCAGCAGACCTTTCCTGTCTCTCCTGCTACTCCCCTCAGCAGTGTATTTCAATAGATCTACCTGTTCTGCACCCCACTCTGTCTGTGGTGAATACTTTTATTTTTTTATTTAAAAGATTTGTTTATTTATTTATACAAGCACTGGGTACAGTCAGAAGCGTGGTAGGGTGAGAGAATTCTCCAGAGCGGGGAACAGAACAGGCAGAGTGATGAAATACACTGCTGAGGGGAGCAGCGGGCAGCAGGAGAGGTCTGTGTGCCATGTGGGACCCTCGCCAGTGGCCGGGGATCGAATCGGCTCAGAGCCAAACGGCGCTGCAGAGCTTCGCAGCCCAGCGCTCAACTGCTGCGCCACCAGGGGAGGCCCTGTGGTGAATCCTTTTAAATCCTTCTCCCATCCCCCCCTCCCCACACCTCTGGCCTACACCCCAGCTCTTGTGTGCATAAATAAATAAAAAAACTTTGAAAAAAATTTTTAAAAAATATGGGCCTTTCTGGTGGCTTAGGGGTTAAGTCTCAGCACTATCACTGCCGAGGCCTGAGTTTGATCCCCAGCCAGGGAGTTAGCCCACATATGGCACAGCAGACCTCTCCTGTCTTGCCTACTGTTCCCCTTAGCAGTGTATTTTAGTAGGTCTGCCTGTTGTGCTTCCCACTCTGTCTCTGGTGAATCCTCTCACCTCTACACCTCTACACTTCTGGCCTACACCACACATTATTTCTATACACATAAAGAAATAAATCTTTTTTTAAAAAATAATTAAAAATTAGTTTTAATGCTTACATTTAGGTCAATAATCCATTGTGAATTTTTGTATGTGGCATATAAGATGTGAAGTATGGTCCAACTTCATTCTTTTACATGTCATTATCCATGTGTCTCAGCAACATCTATTGAAAGACTGTTCTTTTCCAATTACATTACCTTGGTATTCTTGTCTAATGTCAATTGACCATAAATGCACGAGTTTATTTCTGAACTCTCATTTCTGCTCCATTGATTTAGATGTTTATGCCAGCGCCAAACTATTTGGATTAATATAAATTTAGTAAAATTTGAGATTGGGAAGTGTGAGTTTTCCATTCTTTTTCAAGATTGTTTTGGCTATCATGGGTTCATTGCAATTTCAAGTGAATTTTAGAATCTGTTTCCAATGTCAGCACAAAAGGCAGGTGGTATTTTCACTGGGAGTGACTGTTTCAATTTGGGGACTACCGTCTGTTACTTTTACAGTTAGTGTAAGAGGAAAACAAAACTTAAAATCATGAGTCACAATCTTTCTCAATAATGTTAATTTTTCTCATTTCATAAATTGATCTTATTAATAAAGATTGTTTTTCCTTTTGTTTTCCTTTTTTTCTCTCCTTAAAAAGGAATTTAGTACATGTAGTTATTATATATATTCAGAGTTCACTTATAATTTACTCATGACTAGAAAGCAACAGCAATATTGTGAGAGAGCTTTTAGATATTCCAAGTTACTGCATTCTAAATCCAAAGGTATTTTAGACATAGACCTGTATGGGGTTAAGTGCCTTTTCTGGTGAAATATATGGGGATTATACATTTATCTTCTGACCAAAATAGACTCTTGTAGTAATACATAGATATAACTGGTTTCTTTTTAAAAAATTAAATGGTTTCACTCATAGTTGGGGTCTAACTTCTGCCTCATGTTAGCTTTGCCTCATGATCATTCTTCTGTTGGTAGGCTTTATAAATCTTAAAATTCTGTAGAAATAGTTCTATTCAACCAAGGATGCCTAGTTTCATGCAATTTTTTTTCAGAGTGTGGAATTTATACCCCCCCCCTTTTTTTTTTTAGAAATTGTTCATGTTACTAAGTCCCTGATCAGTCCACAAAGTTGATTAGCCTGCTGTGTTCCAGGTGCAGTATATTTGCTATGCAGGTTTTGGGGACAATCTTTGAAATATAGCTTTCCTCATTTTTCAGAGCTTCATTCTTCAGCTAATAGTAAGGATTGTTGAGAGGAGCATGTAGGGCGATTTCATGGAGCAGGGTGTGAGCAGCACTGAAGTACATCATCTCATACAGAGGCTGTCTCTGGAGGCAGAAGATATTGTCTCACCAGACTGTTGATGAAGTTCGTGAGGTATTCTCTGAGTTCTTTAAACTAAATTTGTTTCTTATTTGCTCTTGACTCCCTCATTTCTATCACAAACTTCTGGAGGTGAAAGAAGTCTGTCTTCTCACCCCAGAAGCATTTTCTTCCTCTTTGGCCTCTGTATCAAGGCTCTGAAACTGGGCCAGGAACACCTTTATTTTCTTGTTTGTGCAGCCAAACTACTGTTAGTATAACTTAAAAACCTTGATGCATTCCTGAAATAATGATCATTAGGTCATCCTTAGCCACATCTTTAGCAACTGTAAGGCTAATACATATTCTCTTGACTCCTTGTTCTTTTGTAAAATTCATGTTGCAGCTCTGTGATCCATAACTAAGGTACTTGGGAAAAGAGGTATTAATTCATGGAAGACATCTGAAAACCAGGAAATAATTTGGATAATAAACATGCAGGTTTTCTAGTAATGATTGTAGTTTTTGTTGTTGTTTTGTTTAAAATCTTCTTGTTGGCTATTAATGCAACTTGCTTTCTTAAAGCTTCTTTTCCACCATCTTCTAAAAGAAGGATGGAAGGCTTGAATGTTATCACACTGATTTTCTGATAAAGAAGATAATCTTTTGGTTTCTGGGAGATTGCACAGAACCATTGAGTGCCTGGGGATAGAAATGGGCTAAACCAAAAACTGAGGTCACTTTATGACTTTCTGAATTGTGAAATCATGATACCAAAAGACATTGGTCAAACCTGTAACACTTTTTTAATTAAAAGGGAAAATAGGTTATAAAACAAGCTTATGAAGTACTGTCATCAAGAGCGCCTATGAGACAAAAATTGAAATACTTCTGTAAGTGGAGAACTGCATGAGGAAGCAACCAGTGGATGATAATAGATTTGGGAAATCCAAAAATGAATATTAGTAGAAATTCAAGTTGCTAGTTCTGATAAGATGTGGTTGCTAGAGGGAAATCCTTCTTTTTGTCTCTTTTTTTGCAACTATTTACTGTTTAATGTTCATGTACCAAATGAAAAGAGACCCCATTGAACCTGTACCTTTTTGTGGGTGAGAGACCTGGCCATTTTTCTCCTCTTTGGACTCTACAGCTATAGCACAGTTCACCACCTTTTGGAAAAGTATTTCATACTGGTAATTTTTGTCTTGCAATGAGACACCATATGGTGTAACATTAATCTGACATTTGAATGTTATGTCTTTTCTACATTTACATCTAGAACAAGAACAGCAGTTGGACTGTCTCTGAGTTTTGAAAACTCTGGGCTCTTGGTTTCTTCTGTAATCCATAATGAGAGTTTTCAGAAATTCAGTGACTGTCAAAGATGTTACTTAATTTTTATAATTGCTCAGTATCAGGTTTCATTTGTTGCCATATCAGCTGACAGGTTTTAAATCATAGCTGTTGTCCTTAGATACATGTTTCCCTTCATTAAAATAGTCTACTTGGACACTGATGAAGTAGCTATGGTCCTAGCAACCCACTGGATTCTAGTCACATTTGAGATTTCATGACATTTTTAATAGCATATTATTTTTTTTACTATAAAGTAATACATTATTACTAAAAATTTTTAAAATATCCATAGTTTAATAAATTTGTTTTTGGTCTTTTTGTTGTCATGTTTACACAGCTTTAAACTATTGTAATGTATATTTTTATGTGACTTTTCATTAATCATATGTACTTTTCTTATTATAGGTAAAGTATCAGGAACTCTTTTTTTTTAATTTTAAGAAAAATTCAAACATAAAGTAGTGAGACTAGCATAATAATCTCCCATGTACCCATTTCTCAGCGTCAATAAATATTACTACATGGCCGTCTTGTTTCTTCTATATCCTTGGAGTATTTTAATGCAAATACCAGACATACGTTATTTCACTTATAAATACTTAAGTGTGTATTTTTAAAATACAAGGAAGTTTAAAAACAGTACCATAATGCCATTTTTCAAAGAAAAAACTAAAAATAATTCTTTAATATCATTTAAATATCTAGTCTAGTCTGAGTATTTAAGACAGAATAACATTCCCTTAATGAATTGCCCAGAATGTACTTAATCATTTCATTATTACATCTTTTAGGTTGTTTACAATTTTGTAATTATATATAAGTAATACTGCAGTGACCAACTTTATACCTTCCTAGTATATTCATATTAAATGTGCATATTTCCTTAGGAAGGATTTCTTGAAGTTGAACAGTAGTACTAAAGAAGTCATATGGGGGCCTCCCTGCTGGCGCAAGGAGTTAAGCACAGCACTATGAAGCTATCAGCAGCCACTGCAGTACAGGTTCGATCCCCGAATAGGGAGCTACCCACATGGTGCAGCAGACCTCTCCTGTCTCACCCGCTGCTCCCCTCAGCAGTGTATTTCAGTCAGTCTGCCTGTTCCTCTCCCCACTGTCTTTCTGGTGAATCCTCTCTCAAACACACACACCCCCGCACCTCTGGCCTGTACCCCAGTTCTGTATGCATAAATAAATAAATCTTAAAAAAAAAAGTCATATGATATTTTATCAAGTTTCCAACTGCACGTGTGGGGTTAAGAGATTATTTATCCACTGCAGCCTATAGACAGAAGACTTTAATAGCCTCCCAGTTACTTTTACAAAGGGGTGGGTCAGTGTCTCGCAGCCTCTTCCTTTGAATCTGACCCTGCATGGAATTCTTTGGTCAGGTACTGATAATAGTCTTATCATTTATCCTCTTGCCACAAAAACTTGGCTAAGAATTTAGTTTCCACAGGACCTCCCCTGGTGGCACAGCGGTTGAGCGCTGGGCTGCGAAGCTGCCCACAGCCTCTGCAGTGCAGGTTCAATCCCCGGCAACTGATGAGGGTCCCACATGGCGCGACAGACCTCTCCTGCCGTGCCCGCTGCTCCCCTCAGCAGTGTATTTCTTCATCAGTCTGCCTTTTCTGCTCCCCGCTCTGGCTCTGGTGAATTCTCTCACCCTCCCGCGCTTCTGACTGTACCCAGTGCTTGTATAAATAAGTAAATTAAAAAATAATAATAAAATAAAACTGTTAAAAAAAAAGAATTTATTTTCCACAGAATTATGACCTCCCAACTTCTTTGATCCATCCCACTTTTTGATGGGTTAGGTAGGAATCAAATAGGAGTTTCATTTTCTTCAGTCATTAACGTTGTATAAGGTGTCAGGATCCTTACTCTTCTACCTAAAGTGGAAAGCATTATGTAGTTTTTTTTTTTTTTAAACTGGTCTTTGGAATTTTTGTGATAAATTTTCAAAACTCATATAGTATGTAGTTTTAGAAACACATGAATTCAGGAAAATTTGATTCTATTTTTATCATTTTTAAAAAGTGAAGTAGAAATTAATAGAAAACATTAATATAGTCATTTATATTTTAGAGTTTAGTTTCATCTTGTTTGGATTATTAAACTAAGGATTTCTGCGTATCAGCAAAAATATATGAGCAATTGTCTCTGTTGTCTGTTATTATCTGGGAAATAGAGTAGTATAGTACAGAGAACATGGACTTTCGAATCAGATCTTATTTCTTGACCTTGCCACATAATATTTACAACAGTGATAATTCCCATTTATTGAGTATACTATATATCAAATACTATGCTAAGCATGTAATACATGTCATCACATTTAATTTTCACGGTAACCCTGTAAGATAAATTTACGATCTCCATTTTCCTGATGGAGAAACTAAAGCTCAGAGAGGTTAAATACAAAGCCTAAGGCAGAGCTAGGTTTGTCACTGTTGTCTTTTTTTCTTTCTGTTGTATCACAGTTATTCTTTTACCATTCTCCCAGGTTTTCCAGACCCAGTTTGTGGGTACAGGTGCTCTGCTATTAGGTATTATTGTCAGGTGTACTTACGGAATTTTTGAGAAACACAGTTCTAAAGTCATCACTTCACTTAACAACAATATACTCTTCATTGTTAAGACATAAAGTCTACAGTGATAATATGAGTTTAATATATATAATTGTATGAAAGAAAGAATGCTTTAGAAGTTACTTAGGTAATTCATATTTTCACTAATTATTAACTTCTTTTTTCCCAAAGTTTTCAGAGTTGGGCTTTAAGTCAGGGCATTTTAGCTTTTCTACTCATTCATCTTTTTTCCCTCAACTTTGCTTTTTTATAGAGTTTGAATTCTTATACAAATGGAGCGTATGGTCCACAATACCCCACTGGCCCTGGGGCTAGTACTGCATCATATTCTGGGGCTTATTACACACCTGGATATACTCAGACCAATTACTCCACAGAGGTTCCAAGCACTTACTGTTCACCCGGCAACAGCCCAACACCAGTCTCTCGTTGGATGTATTCTCAACAGGACTGCCAAGCAGAAGCACCCCCTCTAAGGGGGCAGGTTCCAGGATATCCTCCTGCTTCACAGGTGAGCAGTTTTCAGTCTCTCCCTTTTGAATTGTGAACTTTGGAAGGGTATCTATTTAGGAAAACATTTCAGATACTCACTGAATTCTAGAGGTGACTGTAATGACAGGACAAATTTTACATTGACACCTTTCTCACCTTTATTTCTCACAGTTATTCCAGTAGGTGGATTTTAGCTGAGGGTATCTTAAAAATGTCATAATTATAGTATTTTTATATTGGAAGAAATCTTTAGAGAATTTTTGCTTGAAAGTTTCCCTATCTAGTCTTTTTAGTGCCCTGTTAGGCTTGTAATTTTTAATGTTTTATGAATGATATCATGTTTATTTCTCTGTTAACTTCAAGAAGAGTTCTAATATATCTATTTGTGCTTCCTTTTAGCATATGGGTACACTTAATAGTATTTATGGAACAGATTTATGCTGTGGTTTAGACTAGAACATTTTCATTACTTTTAGGTGTTTTTGGGCAATGACCACAATTTCCTTCCTCTCAATCTAGAACCCTGGAATGACCCTGCCTCCTTATCCTTATGGAGATGGTAATCGTAGTGTTCCACAACCAGGGCCAAGTGTACGACCACAGGAGGACTCATGGGCTTCTCCTGGTACTTATGGAATGGGAACTCGTTATCCTTGGCCTTCTGCTGCGCCAGCAGCACCACCTGGGAATCTCTACATAAGTGAAAATACTTCACCATGGCCTAGCAGTGGATCTCCTCAACCCCCTCCTTCAACTCCACCCCAGCAGCCCAAGGTAGGGGACCTTTTAAAATGTTCTTTTGAAGAAAAAAAGAAAGTTCTTTTGATGTTTGAGTAATTAAGAGAGTTCAACCTGGAACTTCTCTGCATTCATCTGTTTAAATGGAAACTGCAAAAAGTTGGTGGCTTTACCTAGGCCAGTGGCCCCCCCCACCCCTTTTCATAGACTTCCTTTTTTCAAGCAGTTTTACATTCACATCCTTAAAAAAAAGGAATGCTTATTTAATGTTTGTTGTAATATTATATAAATGTTAAATAAAATCAAAGATGGCATTTTATTACCTCAATCTGTAGGTAGAAGACAAAAAACCAATGTAAAAATATATACAGTATTAGTTTGAATAGTTGAATTGAACTATAGGTTTGAATATCATTTACTTGTGGCCAGTTCCTTTTCATGATTGTCTTTAGGTTTTACTCTTTAGGAGAAAAAACCTAATTCCTATTGACTAAGTCACTGGGTGTATTGTGAGGTGGTAAGGATAGATTATGAGGTATTCCTGATGATGACCTGCTTCAGGGTAGATTCCAGCCATTATACCCAGAATTCTCTGCCTTTTGACAGAGCATTCCCTTTTCTCTTTTTAGTGCTGTGTTTTTCTCAAATGATTAAGGAGAAAGGTTCAGTTTTATTGGTGGGGAATCTTCCTGGTCAAGTGAAAGATGTGGGCTGACAAATGTGATTTTGATGGATTCCCATTAAAGTAACTCTTCTCTCCTTTTTACTCTCCTACTCTAAGGATTCCTCATACCCCTATAGCCAATCAGATCAAGTTATGAACCGGCACAACTTTCCATGCAGTGTCCATCAGTATGAGCCCTCGGGGACAGTGAACAATGATAATTCAGATCTTTTGGATTCCCAAGTCCAATATAGTGCTGAGCCCCAGCTGTATGATAATGCCACCAATGAACATCCCAGCAATCAAGATCAAAGTAATAATCTTCCTGAAGAGTGTTTATCATCTTCAGATGAAGGTACGCCCCCAAGTATTAAAAAAATCATACATGTTCTGGAGAAGGTCCAATATCTTGAGCAAGAAGTAGAAGAGTTCATAGGAAAAAAGACAGACAAAGCGTACTGGCTTCTGGAAGAAATGCTAACCAAGGAACTTTTGGAACTGGATTCAGTTGAAACTGGGGGCCAGGACTCTGTCCGGCAGGCCAGGAAAGAGGCTGTTTGTAAAATCCAGGCCATACTGGAAAAATTGGAAAAAAAGGGATTATAAAAGGATTTAGAATAAAGGGGAAGCCTGTTATTAACTTGACCAAAGAACTCTTGGTTTTGGTTAATCACCCTCATTTTGAAACTCCTGTTGATATAAGAAGCAATACACGCCAACTTGGATTTAAAACTTGAAAAACTGGTAAAGGACTTGAAAAACTGGTATAGGACTTGGAAGAACACTTTAGTTATGTTGTTTTCAGACCAATGAATGTAATAGGAAGCTATGGAGTTATCAATATTGCCAAGTAGACTTACTCCTTAAGAAATTTATGGATATTTATAAACTGCTTCTTATCAGCAGGAGGGAAATATACTTTATGTAACAGGCTTGTCAGAATCCTAACAGATGAGACTGGATAATCTGAGACAAACAGGCTCTGTTTTTTAAAACATCTTATTTAAAAAAATCTTGTCACATTTTTGTAAGTTGTGACTGCTTTCAGCATATACTTTATGTGTAAATTACAATTTGGACGTTTGCCTTCTGGGATCTTTGTTTTGTTTTGTTATTTGCAGTTCACAAATATAGTATTCTCTACTTCTTGGTACATTTTGTAGTAATATGTTTAATATAATTATTCAAGAGACTATATTGACAGCCAGATAGTTTGGCAATTCTGAATGAATTTGTATCTTTTCATCACTTGAATATATTGCAGTGTGTAGTGAGTTCCTGAAGTAAATTGTCTCCTTTTTTGTATAGATCATTAGGCTAGCGTTTTGCCCCTTTGCTTTTCATGTTACTAGTGGAAGGTGAATTTGGAAATGGCATTGGCATAGGAATGAAAATGTTGCTTTTTTATTTTATTTGGATAAAGATTCACTTATAAAATTCCTTTTTCTTTCTTTTACAAAATATAACTATCTTTTCACTACTGCTGCTTCCATACAGAGCATTGTGATAAATACAGATAAAAAATTAAATGCCACAGTGAGTGGAAATAATAGCTATTTATTATTGCAAAAGTAATAAATTATGACTATCTGCAAATGTTATTACCTATCTAAAATATTAATTTCACCACCAAGATTCCTATGAGCAAATTTCAACTTAGTTTATAGTCAGAAATGAGGGTAAAAGAGGATTCATGCTCAGGGAATGAATCAGCCATAGCTAGAGTGGGAAATTATTTTCTTCTTTTAAGGTAGATTTGGTGTTTGTCTTTATTTCCCTAGATTAAATTACATGGACAATATTGCCTGTTTTATTTTTAAAAGATGATTATTACCATTAATAATGTTTTAGAGCCAGATTTAAGGAAGGGATACTCTAAGGGCTTTCGCTGGGTTCACTTGGTTAGCTCTATGCTGTCATGTAGAAAAGGCTTAGGTAAGTAACTTAGTTTTCACATCTGAAGTGAATTCTATACAATATCTGTTACTGGAAAGACATCTCTTAAGATGTCAAAGTGATAACATTTTTTTCTAGACTTCCAGGTCTATTAGTGATAATGAATCTATCAGTCTTTTCCACTCCTTGTACACAAAATAAAACATATATAATGAGAAGAAAGAAAGTAAAAATATTGGCTAGGTCTTATAGTTGGGATGAATGATTTTTATGAGATAAGGTGGTGATAATTTTATTCTAGGATTTTTATTTTTGGCCTAATAAAGGAATGTTAAAAATTTTTCTATGAAAATTTAAAATTATACTCGGAACTAAAAATTTAGAGGAAAGAGAACCTTACAGCTATTATAAACCAGTAAGACAATGATTAAGACAGGAGGGAACATTGCTATTTAACTGAGTGCCCATGAAGTCTTGATTTATATGTATAATTATACATATTATGTACATATATACATATGCGTGTGCTTTTTAACATTTATTTTTTTAATTTTTAGATAATTTTAGACTTACTGAAGATTGTAAAAAATAGTCATTTCTGTAGTTGCTTCACCCAACTTCTTGTTAACATCTTACATAACCATAGAACATTTGTGAAATTAAGAAGTTATCCTTGATACAACACTATTTATCCAAAGTAGGGAGTTTATAAAAAGTAGAGATTTTCTTAGTCTTTTCAACATTCCAGAATTCAACCTTGCACTTAACTGTCATGTTTCTGTTGTGTCCTCTAATCTGTGATACTGTAGCATGACACCTGATGTTGTAATGTATTTCTGGTGTTGTTACCCTTAATTGCTACCTAGGGTGGTGTCTGCTAGGATTTTCTACTGTACAATTCCTATGTTTTCCTTAATAACTAAATATTTGATGGAGATGCTTTGAGACTATGCAAATGTCCTGTTTCTGTAAGCAGAAATCATTTTTGTATCCATTAGCATATCTTGCTGTGTCAGTTACTACTGTGATGTTCTAATGGTGATTTTCTATTTCTTTCATTTCTTGTACAGTTATTAATTGGAATTCTCTAAGAAAAGGCTATTGCTTCTGGATTTATATTTTCAATTATAGTAAGATATTTAAGATCAGTACACTTTCAGAGCTTAAAGAAGTAAACCATGTTAAAATGATTCCAAATGCCAGTATAAAAGGAAAACTTAAGTTGGTAATCTGTTTCAGAAAATAATGGATTTTAAGAAGAAAAATAGTATTTATGATTTGTGGATTTGGTGAGTTTTTTTTTCTTAAAAAGCTTTATTATTTACTTATGCATACAAGAACTGGGGTACAGGCCAGAGGTGCAGGGGGTGAGAGGATTCACAAGAGACAGAGTGGGGAACAGAACAGGCAGACTGACTGAAATACATTGCTGAGGGGAGCGGCAGGCAAGTCAGGCGAGGTCTGCTGTGCCATGTGGGTTGCTCCCTGGCCTGGGGATCTTACTCGTGCTGCAAAGGCTGTGGATAGCTTCATAATGCTGTGCTTAACCCCTTGCACCACCAGGGAGGCCCTGGATTTGGTTTTTGCTTTAACATTGACACCAGACTGAGTAATTACAGCGTTTTCTTGAAATTTCAAATAAAAACTTTTAAAAAGTATACCTTAATTTATATGACTTTGGGGGTAATATTTGTAAAAATCTAGAATAAAATTGTCCAGACTTGGCATGTTATATATAATTATCTTTATAATTAGCCACTATTGTTCCAAATATAAATGTCACTATAAATATTTAGACACATAGCCCTAATGAAGTATCTGGAGGATGGGTTATATTTGTGTTAATATTAAATCAAAAACCTTGTGTCTACTCTTAAATAATTTCAAATATAGGGTTTTGAAAAAAGCTGTTTAGTTGGGTAATATAATGCCATTAAAGCTAGGCCAATTAAAAAATAGATGAGGAATATAGATAAAAATGGCATTAAAATGGTATGGGGGAGATGGATATTTGATAACTGGAGGGTTTATGTTCTAAAATAACAAGTTTATTAGGAAAAAAGATTCTTGTAGTCATAAGAGGGCAGAAAGAGCTACCTCTGCTGCTTTGCAAAGAGAAAAGGTGAAACACCTGCATAGTCACAGGTGGGCAGGAGAGCTACCGAAAACTGGAGTTTTTCATCTTTTTTTAAAAATTGTGAATTTAGGGCCTCCCTGGTTGCGCAGTGTGTTGAACACAGGGCTGTGAAGCTGTCCACAGCCTCTGCAGCACGGGTTCGATTCCCAGCCAGCCAGGGAGATACCCACATGGCGTGGCAGACCTCTCCTGTCTCCCCCACTGCTCCCCTCAGCAGTGTTTTCGGTCCCTCTGCCTGTTCTGGTCCCCGCTCTGTCTCTGGTGAGTTCTCTCACCCTCCCGCGCCTTTGTACGCCAGTTCTTGTATAAATAAATAAATCTTTAAAATGTGAATTTAAAGACTCAGATCAGGGCCTCCCCGGTGGCGCAGCGGTTGAGCGCTGGGTTGCGAAGCTGCCCGCAGCCTCTGCAGCGCCGGTTCGATCCCCGCTGCTCCCCAGCCACCGGAGGAGGGTCCCACACAGCGCGCAGGCCTCTCCTGCCGCCCGCTGCTCCCCTCAGCAGTGTACTTCGGTCCTTCTGCCTGCTCTGCATCCCGCTCTGGTGAATTCTCTCACCCTCCCGCGCTTCTGACTGTACCCAGTGCTTATATAAATTAATTAATTAATTAATTAATTGAAAAATTAAAAAAAAAAATAAAAAAAAAGATAAAGACTCAGATCATCCTATGGAAGTTTTGAGTTTAAAGAGTCAATTCTCTGAGAAGCATTCATTCTTCTATTGCCAGTTTTCCTTGTATAAGAGCAACTTTGCATTGAGTGGAAAAAATTTATCTCCACATTTTTAACAGAATTGCATTGCCTCTTGACTTGTCAGTTTTAGGTTATTTCTACTCATATTGTATTATAGAGGATGAGGATTTTGGTTTATCTGCTAATACACACATCTCAGTTCCTTATCCACCTAACTACTTAATCTAGTCAGACAGCATTTCTGTTATACGTGATTATGACTGTAAATGCTGGCCAGCTATCATGCAGTTAATGGTGATTACTTTGCCTTTCCTGAACAAATTTTCATGGAATTAATTGTTTATGAACTCAAACCTTCCATGATTTGTCTAAATTTTCTCAAGATATTCAGACATAAATTTTACCAATTTCAAATTCCTGAAGAAGAAGACTATCTTAGAATCTTCTGATTGGAGAACTGATATGATCTTGGTGCATACTCTATCATTGTGGGGTCTTTATCCTGGGGATTCTTTTCACATTTCTTGTTGGTTTCTTGTTTTTTGTAGCCTGTGTCTTTTTCTTTTGTTTATTCCTTCCTTTTGGTAGTAGAACATGTTTTCCAGTAGCTCACTAGGAAAGGGTGCATGGGAAATAATTTTTTTCTACATCTTATGTATTTAAATGTGTTTTCTTGATCATTGACATAAAACCTGATTTTTCTCTTTGCAAATTGTAGGATATTTTTGTCCCTTCTGCTCTAAAATTTACTGGCTGTGACTGGTTAAACTATTAAAAATGTTTTTGAACATTTTGCTGGGCACATTTCATTCTGGAAACTCATACCCTTAACTCCTATGAAATTATCTTGATTCTTGTATTCTAGTCTTGATTCCTATTCCAGTCTGTTAACTCTTTTTAACTCTTTCCAGAATTCTTGTTATTTCTATTATTGACCTTCTAAATGGAATCTTTACTTTTCCCTCATTTTCATATTTTGCCTTTAGTTTGCCTGTACTTTGTGGGAGATTGACTTTTTTTTATTTTCCAACTCTTCTTTGAATCTTACATTTGTCCTATCATAATTTTAAATATTCTTTGTTTCTTCTGGGATTCTGCTCTTGTTTATGGATGTAGCACTTTATATCTCTGAGAATTTTAATGATGATTTCTTGTATAATAACAGATTTCTCTAACATTGCTTTTTCTTTCTTTCTTGATCTCTTAGTCTATTCTTGGATATGCTTTCTTACTGTTGTGTTATATACTAGAGTCTCATTGTTTTTAGAAAATGCTTTCTGGCTATTTTTTTCCACAATCTTTCTTGGAATGGAATAGCTATTTTAACTCTGAAATTTGGAAGGGTAAATTTTCTGGATAGCTTTCTTCCTCATCTGAAAGCCAGGAGTGTTTTGTACTTTTTATAATTTATCTCACTGTGACAGTCTCACAAATGTACAAAATGAAGCAGAGGAGGTGCCAGCTGCTGAAAGTAAGGATTTAGTGGCTTCACATTTTCTCTCAGCCAACCCTTAAATGTCTTTTTTTTTTTTTTGAAGATTTATTGATTTATGCATGCAAGAGCCGGGTGCAGGCCAAAGATGCAGGGGTGGGGGATGTGAGAGGATTCACCAGAGACAGAGTGGGGAGTAGAATAGGCAGATGTACTGAAATACACTGCTGAGGGGAGCAGAGGGCGAGACAGGAGAGGTCCGCTGTGCCATGTGGGTCACCTCCCTGGCTGGGGATCAAACTCATGCTGCAGTTGCTGTGGATTGCTTCATAGTGCTGTGTGTCTTAACCCTTGCACAACCAGGGAGGTCCCTAAATGTCTATTTTGCAATATGTTTCATTTTGGAGGGCTAATACCAAGAGTAATATTGCCAAATAAAGTATAGGACTCCCAGTTAAATTTGATTTTCAGATAAACAATAGGTCATTTTTTATTACAAGTGCTTCAAATATTGCATAGGACATACAGGTACTAAAGATGATTGTTTTTCTGAAACACAAATTTAACTGGGAGGACTAAAGTTCTTTAAGTTTTGAGGTAATTGTAATTCATATTTAATTTTAAGAAACAGTGCAGAGTTTTTGCTTATTGCAATGTCACAATGAGGATACTGACATTGAACCAATTGAGATACAGGAAAATTCCATTACCACAGTTATCCCTTCTTTTGAACTTTCATTTCCACATTTACTTCTTTCCTACCATACTAGCCTGCAATCACTAATCTGTTCTACATTTCTGAATTTTGTCCTTATAAGAATGTTATATAAGTAGAATTATACAGTATGCAACCTTTAGAGATTTTTTTTTTTCACACTTAGCATAATTCTCAAGATTCAGCAGAGTTGTTTCCTGTATCAATAGATTTGTTTTCCTTTTTGCTGAGTAGTAGTCTATGGTATGGATGTACAACAATTTAACTATTCACCTGTTGAAAGACGTCTGGTTTCCAGTTTTTGGCTATTATGATGAATAAAGCTGCTATGTACATTCATGTATAGGTTTTTGTGTGGACATAGTTTTCATTTCTTTGGGATCAATCCCAGAAGTGCAGTTATGGGTCATTTATGGTAATTGCATGTTTAATTTTTTAGGAACCCCCCCAAACCTTTTTAGAGTAACTATACCATTTTACATTCCTCCTAGCAATGTGTGAGTTTCTTGGCATCCTATCAGTATTTGGTATTGTCATTATATTTTAACCATTCTGACAGCTGTGTAGTGATATGTGGTGGTTTAATTTATATTTCCATAGTAGTTAATGGTGTTGAACACCTTTAATATGCTTATTTGCTGTCTGTATATTTTCTTCTGTTAAATGTCTGTGCATGTTTTCTAACTGGACTTATTTTTAATAAACTTATTTTAGATTAGTTTGGATTTACAAAAAAATTGTGATAATATTATAGTTTCCTTATACTCCATGCCCTTTTATTAACACTTTTAATTAGTGTTACACATTTGTTACAGTTAAGGGATCAAAATTGATACATCCTTATCAACTAAAGTCCATAAGCTACTCAGATTTTTTTTTGTTTTTACCTAAATTTTCCTCTTGCAGGATCCCATTCATAATGCAATTAGTCATTTCTCCTTAGGATCCTCTTAGTTGTGACATTTTCTCAGACTTCCTTGTTTTTGATAAGCTTGATAGTTTTGAGGAGTACTGGGCAGATACTTTTAGAATGCCCGTCAATTGGTATTCTTCTGATGTTTTACTCATAATTACATGGGTCTCTACATTTTTGGGAGGAAGACCACAGTGGTAAGTGCTTTTCTCATATATTATTATACATCATGTATTCAGTGTGTATGCTATCAGTATAACTTAGTACTATTGATGTTAAACTTCATCACCTGGCTGAGGTGATGTTTGTCAGGTTTCTTCCAATATAAAGTTACTTATTCATACTGTAAGGAAATCACTATACACAGCGTCACACTTAGAAGTGGGGAGTTACCTTCTCCTAGCTCTGTGAGGGTATTCAGTTACACATATGTGAATTTCCCTACAAGTGTCTAGTCTCCATTTATTTAATCACTTATCAATATAGACTCAGATATTTATTTTATACTTTGTGTTATGCTCTAATAATACCTTACTTATTTTGTTGCTCAAATTTGCCTGCTTTGGCAATTGGGAGTGCTTTCTTTTGGCTCTGTGTCCTTTTTACATAGCTGTATCATTGTGTGTATATGAGGCCTTTGGGAAAAAAAGACAAAGCCCTTTCTGACACTACATTATTCTTTATGCCCATTTTGTATATTTCCTGTTCTGGAAGCAGTTATATTTCTTTAAGTCCTGGTTCCTCTTACTGAAGAATGGTATTGAATGGGATAGCCATTGTCTCTTTCTACTGTTGAGTTTTGAGAATTTGTTTTCTAGGTCTTAGTCCTTTGTTAGCTATGTGGTTGCAAATATTTCAGTCTGTGCTTACCTTTTCATCCTCTTTGCAGAGTTTCACAGAGCAATTTTTATTGAAATCCTACTTACCAATTTTAAATTTTATTGAAATCCTACTTATCAGTTTTTCCTCTTAAGTATCAGACTTTTCGTGTCAAATCTCTCAAAATTCCTTGATTACCCCTCAGTTTCTGAAGATTTCCTCCTGTTTTTTGTTTTTAAAGATTGCTTTATTCATGCATACAAGAACAGGGTACAGGCCAGATGCGTGGGATGGGAGAGGATTCACCAGAGACAGAGTGGGGAACAAAACAGGCAAACTAACTGAAATACACTGCGGGCAGGACAGGACAGGTCTGCTGCGCCATGTGGGATTCTTGCTGGCCAGCCGGGATCGAATCTGTGCTGCAGAGGCTGTGGACAGCTTCACAGCCCTGCGCTCAACCGCCTGCGCCACCAGGGGAGGCCCCTCCAGTTTTTTTTCCCCCAAAGTTTTAAAATTTAATTTGCATTTACTACATTTACATTTGTTCAATCTGACAACTGTAGCTGAAAAGAAACTTCTAGGGTTTACAGAAACCTCCAAGGATTAGAGGAAAGCCACCTTGCTGCTCAGCTAAACTTATCAGGTTGTCAGCTCTCAAAACAAATAGCCCTCATTGAAATAAGACAGAAATCGTAAGTATAAATCACTTTCCTCACAATGAAAACAAATAGGTTTATTCAAGTTGGGTGCAGGAACTATTATTCAGAGTCATAAAGTACATTTTGTAAATGGTTTATGGACTTAAAAAATCACCAACTTTGACTGGAAGAGAACATCACACTGCCTGTCTCTCAGGTTCCATCTAGTCCTACCATCATTATTTTATAAACAAAGTCAGCAAATGGTACAGCTGAAATTATAGTTCAGGTTTTCTGTTTTTTAATTTAAGCAATTTGCCTCAGCAGCAGCCTGTGTAGTCTTTTTTTTTTTTTTAAATAAAGTTTTGTGTTTTTTTTTAAAGATTTATTTATACAAGCACTGGGTACAGTCAGAAGCGAGGGAGGGTGAGATAATTCACCAGAGCCAGAGCAGGGAGCAGATCAGGCAGAAGGACCGAAGTACACTGCTGAGGGGAGCAGCGTGTGGCAGGAGAGTTCTGCGCACCATGCGGGACCCTCCTCCGGTGGCCGGGGAGCAGCCAGGGATTGAACTGGCGCTGCAGAGGCTGCGGGCAGCTTCACAACCCAGCGCTCAACCGCTGCGCCACCGGGGAGGCCCAGCCTGTGTAGTCTTGATTAAGATGTAGATTCATGTATCCTTCTGAGTGTTAGAGCTGAAAAATCTACATTTTGAAGAATCTACTCAGCATACTCTTCAATTCATTAGAGTTTATCAAACTAGAAAATTTCTAGGACCTAGAAAACAAATGTGGACTGTCACAGTCCAAAGCCCTAGTCACAGCCCAGGCATCGGAGGCAACTGGAGTTTTCCTCAACTCTGTATACTTAGATGCTATGAAGGATGGAAGACATCTGCGTTCAGAAACTATGTATCCTCCTGTCACCTAATACCTTCATTAGCACTCAACACATACTTTTTAAAAAAAATCTATTTATGCATACAAGAACTGGGGCACAGGCCAGAGGTGGGGGGGTGGGGGCTTGGTGGTGAGAGGATTCACCAGAGACAGAGTGGGGAACAGGAGGGCAGTCTGAATATACACTGCTGAGGGGAGCAGCGGGGGAGGCAGGAGAGGTCTTCTGCACCATTTGAGTAGCTCCTTGGCCTGCCCCGGATGGAACTCACCCTGCAATGGCTGCAGACAGCTTCATAGGTTGCCTCTAACCCCTTGCGCCACCAGGGAGTCCCCACACATACCTTGAATACTGAAATTTGGTTTATTCTGGAAAGGGGAATTCAAAATTGACGCCTGTCAATTTTGGATATTAAATCAAATTGTTTCATGACCCTTAGACACTTGGTGTTGCTGTTTTTTGCAATGTATTGGCCATTACATTATCTTTTATAGTATAGCATGGAGTCAGCAAATTTAATCTACCCTAAATTTTTGGAACTGCAGTTTTACTTGAATACAACTGATAGGAGGCTAAAAGTAGAAAATTTAGGGTGGAGGTGTCACAAGACCAGAAATTGGAGGTGGGTGTAGATATGATTAACATAGTTATTCAACTGGGTATAGAAATGAAAATCCTTAGGTGCAGACTGCTATAGAAAAAGACTTATAGAAAGGATCTGGAGACACAGAGCAGAGGTGAAGATAGGGAATTTGAGGGTCATTATAGAGAATCAGCTACCTAGCACATAGTAAGAGCTCAGTGAATGTTAGCTAGCTGCTACCATTAACTAGTCTATTAGGTAATTCTCTGACAGGGTCTTAGGTAACGAGACACACTCCTGGCCTTCATCTCTAGAGAACAGAAGCAATTTGGGTATTACAAATTTGATATGGTATAAGTAAACTTGTGAATATTTGTGTTTGGCTTTAACCTGTAAGAGAATGTGTTAAGACAAATCCCTTTCCCCCGCCCCCCCCCTTTTTTTTTTTTTGGCTTCCGAATAAATAATTAAAATTGAAATACAATTCCCTGAATCCTTGCCCTATAATAGTTATAAAATAGGAAGTATTTTATTGAGTACCCAAAGGAATTGACATCTTCCAGAAGACGAAATACTCAGGAGAGCAGGTTAAGGATACTAATCAGCTTCATAACTAGGAAATTCGTTTAAATGTTAACCTCCATTATCTTACTGTAACTGCCCCCTCCCGTCCCGCCGCCCAAAAACCAAAACAAAACAAAACAAAAACCAACCCAAACCAAAAAACCTCGTTTCTAACCAATTTGGGTCTCCTAAAATTCGGTCAATACGTTTTCGGCAGCCTCTAACTCCAAACTAACGGGGCGGGACCAGAGAAACTTTTTTCCTTGCAAATGCAAATACTCTCCCCAGCACCCCGGAGGCCGGGCAGACCTAACGGCCGCAAACGCCCGGCCGTTCCGCTCCTCGGGGCGTGGCCTCCCCGCGTCTCCCGGGTTCCCGCGCCAGCCCGGGCTCTGGGTCGGGGTAAGCCGGAGCGCCACTCGGGTCGGAGAGCTCGTGTCCCCCCTAGGAGGGGAGGCTGGACGTCAGTGAAAAGCCTTCCTTTCACTGAATTTCAGAATGCGCTCTTACACCCGCACCGTCTTACGCCCCTGCTTCGCCTTTTTAAAGACCTATGACCAGAGAGACTGCGCGACCGGCTCAGCGCGGCGCGCTCGCCGCACGCACCACCCGCACCCGGCGCCGCGGCCCCTGCCCGCGAGGAGGAGCCACATCTCGCGCGACTCCCTCCACCTCTCGCGACACTTCCGCCGGTTTCCCCCGGGGCCCTGCTCGCTGCACCCGTCGCTTCACGCCCGGCGCCCAGTCGCCTCCCCTTCGCCCTGCGCCGCCCGGCCCGCTACTCGCCCGCTGGGAGCGCGCTGGAGCCCGGCGTCGGGCCCGGGCCCCGCGGAGCCACAGGCGCCGCCCCGCCCCGCCCCGCCCCGCCCGGGCTGGAGGAAAAGGCCGCCGCTGGGTCATGTCGTGCTCCCCTCAGCGAGGGCCGGGGAGCGTGAGAGGCGGCGGGCCTGCCAGGTGAGCTCGGACGCGGGGCGGGGCGGGGCGGGGCGGGGCGGGGGGGGGCACCGCGGCGCGGCGATGCCGGCGGGGAGGACGCGGTGTCGAGGCAGGGAAGGGGAGGGTGGGAGCTGTTGGCCGGGCTGGCACCGGGGGGATGAGGGCGAGCGCGGTCCTGGGGAAGGAGCCCGGGCCCCTTGTGTTGAGCCCCCAAAGGAATTGAGGTCCCTGCGCCTCGAGACGCCGGCGAGTCACCTTGTTGCCCCGGGGAGCGCCGCTCTTCTGTGAGGGCTGAGGAGGAGGAGACAGGACCGTAGGAGGAGGAGACAGGACCGTAGTTTCTGGTCTCTTATCTGGACTGCAGGAGGCCCAGGGGGTCGTGGGGTGAAGGGACGCGCCAGGCTGACCCAGGTAGATTTGTGCCAGAAAAAGTGGAACGCGGCCGAGAGCCCGAGCGCGCGCTGCGGAGGCCAGGTGTTTCCACTCGGCTGTAGGGGCGGGGGTACCGGGGCTGCTGCTCACTCTCCTCAGAGGAGCGTGAGCGTTGTCAGTGGCAGCGGTGTGGGTCGCTGCCGGGGGGTCTGAGTGTAGAGGGGGTAGAAACGCAGAGGTCTAGTCGCCTCTGGGGAAAGAGGCATTTGAGGTCACCTGTTACCTCGCACCTGAGCTGGAGCGTCGCGGCGCGCGTGCGCGCGGTGGCCCCGAGCGAGGGCTCGCGTTCTCGGAATCGGTACTGTGGCCCCTTCCTAAGCTCACTCCAGCATCAGTCCGAGGGACTGGGTCTTAAGTCGCGAGTCTTTTCAGTATTTTAAGATGCCAATCGTCATGTTCATGTGGAATGATAGAGGCCTGGAGCCTAAACCCAGGTGTTATTAAACATGGCAAACTGACTTTGCTGAAGTAAATTTTTTACATTGAAGGTAGACTTAGATTGGGATATTTTGTTATAATCAAGTTTTTGACCATGTGAATCTTGTGATTCTGGGTTTTTTTTTTTTTTTAAACAAACTGGTGAAAACCATACAGTTTTCTGAGAGAATTGGGAGATTGGCCTCACTATAAGAAGTATTTTGTTTAAAGAGCTTCCCTCCACGTCCAGCTGTTCATGTTATTTTTAAAGTATGTAGCCCCCATAGACTTTTTTGTTTGTTTTTGCAGAAATGACTCCTTAAAATGGCCAGTTTTGGATGTGTTTGTGTCAGCAGTTACATTTCTTCTTCTTTTTTTTAAGTTATAAATAGACCTTTAATGACTGGGGTGTGATTTAGGACTTAAAGGCAGAATGGTCTAGGTCGAGGGCAGAAGTGCAGTTACATTCTTAATTGAAGGAAAATAATTTTTTCTTAAAGTTTTCTTTTATCTTTTAGAGAGCGAAATGTCATCAGTGGAATCACACCAGGAGCAGTTGTCCCAGTCCGATCCATCCCCATCACCAAATTCATGTAGTTCCTTTGAGCTAGTAGACATGGATGCTGGCAGTTTGTACGAACCAGTTTCTCCTCATTGGTTTTATTGTAAGATAATTGATTCTAAGGAGACATGGATTCCTTTCAACTCTGAAGATTCACAGCAGCTGGAAGAGGCATATGGCTCTGGTAGGGTGAAAATGATTACTTGTAATAGACAAAGGCTTACTGTTATCTCTCTCAAACTGTCATTGTTTTTATAGTGAGTGCTATTAAAAAATTGCTAGGTTTTTCCCCCCTAGTTATCACCTAGGGTTTTTATATAGAAAAACTCTGCATTACTACCCAACAAATATTTAATACTCAAGAAAAAAGTACCCATTGTAATTTCTGTGTAGTTATTTGGTATTATGTTCTAGCTTGTTTCATTGGAGAGAGAGAAAGAAAGAAAATGAGAGAATGAGAATGTGTGTGTGTGTGTGGGTTGGTGTCACATTGCAAATGAATGCATTTTTTAACTTGTCACTCATTTTTTTTCTTTTATGAAATAAGAATGATGCTAGTTACTGTATCATCATGATAATCATCATTAATTTACTTACTGACTTTTCTTATATACTTTTTGTTTTTGTTTTTAAGGTATACTGTTTCACTCCTCAGAAAAAGAACAAAATAATGTTTGGGTATTTTTGTTTTGTTAAAACCATGAATGATTTTGATAGTTCATAAAGTTGTCAGTGTTAAAAGATATATTTATTAAATTTCATCTTGCTAAATGTTTATTCAAGTAGAAACTTCATGTGTTTCATAACATTATTTATAATATAATTCAGAATTATATTTTGGGAGGTGTATTTTGATAAATGCACTTTTTCCCTTTTCTAATCCTTGATAGGGAAAGATTGTAATGGGAAAATTGTCCCCACTGATGGAGGCAGATATGATGTTCATTTGGGGGAGAGGATGCGGTATGCTGTATATTGGGATGAGCTAGCTTCAGAAGTGAGACGATGTACCTGGTTTTACAAAGGAGACAAAGATAATAAATATGTTCCCTATTCAGAGAACTTCAGCCAAGTATTAGAGGTATTCCTCTGACTGCTTTCTACTCATCATTTTTTCCTTTCTGTTATTTAATAATCTTTTCTTCTTCTTGTGACTTTGTGAAATTTCTAGATAGAGTTTAAGTCTGTCTGCATCAGTTTATAGCATTTCTTTTTCAAGTTAGTTTCAGAATAAAATAGTTTTACTTTCAAATTTTAAAATAAGGGAACTTATGACCTTATATTAACATATCCTCCCCCACTAGTGTTAATACTTAAACTATAACCAAAGGATTGGCTATTCGCTTTTTAGTTTTTGCTCTGAAAACAATCTGAAATTTCTTCAAGCTGAAGTAAGACATTAATCACTGCTGAAAGGAATATTTCAAAAATATGATTGTTACTACTTTACATGATGGAATTAGGAGTGATTTTTTTTCTTATCCTTATTACTGTTATTTTAAAATAACTTAAAAGTAAATTCATAAATCCAGAGAAAGAATTGTCTGATAATATATCTAATTTTATGGAAAATATACATGCATTATTCTTATTGAAAAAAAATCAAAATATGAACGGCATTTTCTTTAAATGATAGAAGTAGTGATTTTTGTTCTTGTGCTATACTTTTTTTTGTAATTTTAAAGTAATTTAAAAATAAATTTGATAAACTAGAGTAGGATATCTTACTGTAATTGTTTAGCAGTATTCTTGTAAGTTCAGTTTTAAGATGTATTAATAAATGTAATGAAATATGTTTACTTTTAAGGAAACTTACATGCTTGCTGTAACTCTGGATGAATGGAAAAAGAAACTGGAGTCTCCCAACAGAGAAATTATTATATTACACAATCCAAAGGTAGAGGAAATTAAAGCCTATCTCTATGTGGAGTTAAAGGTTAATTGCATTGCTAATGATAAATGATTTCTTTTTCCTAAGGATTCTACTTAGGATAACCTTTGGAAATTTTTGTGTTACCTTCACAACTATGCAACTTAAAACTTGTAGCCACTACTATTTACCTTGTTCAGCTTATACTAAAGTTTTGTTGGCTTTTTTTTTTTAAAGAAAATTATGCCACTATAGATTAAGAAAGTCACACATTATGTGGGAATATCATCCACGTGTAGGGGATCATTGAAAGTTGTTAACCCGATTTACTTTACTTTTGCTGAGGTATAATTGACAAAATTGCAAGATTTAAAGTGTACTATATTATCAGTAGTATAACATATTTCCAGGGGTTTTATTTCAAGCTTAGGAGATGCATATCAAAACTCCGGTTGAGATTTAACTATATATTATGTTTTCAAAGATATGTTCCCACTCTTCAGAATGTATAAATAGAGGGCCTTCCCTAGGTGGTGCAGGCAGTTGAGCACAGCTCTGTGTAGCTGTCCACAGCCTCTGCAGCGCTGGTTCAATCCCAGCCAGCCGGCAAGAATCCCACATGGCATGGCAGACCTCTCCAGTCTCGCCCAATGCTCCCCTCAGCAGTGTATTTCAGTCAGTCTACCTGTTCTGTTCCCCGCTCTGTCTCTGGTGAATACTCTCACCCTCCTGCACATCTGGCCTGTACCCCAGTTCTTGTATGCTTGAATAAATAAATCTTTTTTAAAAAAATGTATAAATAGAGATGACTTTAATATGGAATATCTTTTTTGTTGTCCTCTTTTGTATTTAAGCTTATGGTACATTACCAGCCAGTGGCAGGCGCTGATGATTGGGGTTCAACACCCACTGAACAGGGTCGACCAAGAACAGTGAAGAGAGGGGTTGAAAACATCTCTGTTGACATTCACTGTGGTAATGTTAATCTTTTTTTCTTATCTTCTTATATAGTTATTTACTTATGACTTAAATGGTTACCTTTTTTTGGTGGATTTGGATTCTATCAAGGTTTAAAAATCTTCAGCTACATAGATTTTTCTAAATTAAGATTAGGATCACATCATCTACTAAGAATCTTAATACCTTTTAGAGTTGCTAATTACATATGGTAGTAATCAGGAAGTCACTAAGTACAGATGAATTGATTTAGTCCTAATTTTAAGACATGTGATTCTCTCTGCTTGATTAGAAATTTATTTCTGGTAACTCCTTGAAGATTTTCAACTAAAGAAAACTAATTTTTCAGTAGGATCTTGATAGTTACTGGTTGCTGTCTAGCTTGGGTTATTTATCGTTGATTTTATTATACACTTAACTTGATTATAAGATTCCTTTTATTTTATAAAGGCGATGGCTTGTTTCTTGGAATTTATCTTAGACTTAATACAAATTAAAAAAATGAGTTTAATATAATGTGTTTCTACTACATACCAGACATTATTGGTATAATGATAAAAATGAATATTAGATAAAAATATTTTATCAATGTAAAGTTGTCTGAATTTGATAACACATTATGATTATGTAGAGAATAGTCTTAGGAAATACACATTAAAATATTAAAAGGTTAAAAAAAAATATATATATGGGCAATCTGATGATGCATACAGTCTGCTCCCAAGTGGTTCAGAAAAATAAATGTGTGTATATACATACAGATAGAGAAATAAACAGTAAAGCAAATATGGTAAATGTTAAAGTATTCAATCTGTATAAAAAGTACATCAGCGTTTATTCCTTCATATTTTCTGTAAGATTGCAGTTAAATATTCAACATAAAAATTAAAAATTTCAACATAAATTGCAAATAGTAAGATCACTATATTTTTACTAAGTAGTTAAGTAGAGAACAATTTTGTGTCCTTTAGTTAAAGCTCATATTTTCACTTGATCATCCTATAACCTGTTCATTGTAAATGTTTGATTTTAGAATACATGACTAGTAACATAGAGTAAGTTTTTCTTTTTAATTTCATTTATAGGGGAACCTTTACAAATAGATCACTTGGTTTTTGTAGTGCATGGGATTGGACCAGCTTGTGATCTCCGTTTTCGAAGCATTGTACAGTGTGGTAGGTTTGCAAAGTACCTGTGATTAAATCATTTACAGGGACTATTAGTGCTTCTGTGAGCTGAGATAAAGCATTGTCTTTGTTGTCTTAACTGCATAAGATTGGGAGAACTAAAGACAGGTGGTGGGGTACTAAAGCTTCTGAGCTTAGACCTAAAGTAAATTCCTTAGGTTAGTAGTGTAAAACTCTAAACTAATAATTCTTCAGTGGATAAGCCTTTCATTCTTTAATTTTTTAAAATTTTTTTATTTTTTACATCATTGTTCATTTTTAAGCAATATTTGCTTCTCTCCACCCCCTAAGGTGTAGTCCCCATAGAATTTCCTTCACCAGTGCACCCGTGCACTATCACCTCAGTCTCCTGTGCTTCTCCCTCCCTCCCTCCGATCCCTCTCCCTTCTCCTCCCTTGCAGTATGTCTCTGATTTATAATTGTCTGTTTTTGCTTTGTTGTGTTTTGTATTGTTACTGTTTTTTTACACCGATGTCGTATTGGGTCCCCCTATATTCCTGCTATAAGTAAAATCATCTGATATTTTTCTTTTTCCTTCTGACTTGCTTCACTGAGAGCCTTTCATTCTTATAAAATTGTTTTATGATATGATGGCCCTGTTTCTGACCATTCCAAATCTAAATGGACCTTTAAAGATGATATAATTTAAATGAATAACAAAACTTTTCATCACTTTTGTAATGTATGCTGTGATAAATGTTTTGATATTTTAATTGGCATATTAAGTCATTAATATAACTTGATTTTGAAAGATAGCATCTTTTGAAACGTGATAGTAGCCAAAGTCTGATTGTCCCAAATTGGGAGTCTTACCCTACTAAAAGGTATAAGCCCTCTAGAGGATTGAGACTGATGTAATATAAACTTCAATCAGCAGTGTATTTTTTTTTAAATCTGAAATGTTGGTTAGTGGTTATAAGAAGCAGAAAGGTAGGGTAAAAGTCTGATTGCAATGTCTAATAACATAATTACGAGGTTTTTTTTCAAATTGAAATGAAAAATTCTAACACAGAATTTTTGAAGTTTTCTTTTGATGAAATCTTTTCAATGGTGAAAGCAAGTTCTATGTTAAAGGAATGTCTTTTCCTATATGCACTGATAATTTTTCCTGAATACCACTTAGCTATTTTTGATTCAAGTCTATATGGTTTCAAAGAAAATCTAGAGTATAAATACGTGATCTGTTGCATTCTGATTGTGACTTCATGGTTGATGCATAAGTTAATTTTCTTTTTCAGTTAATGATTTTCGCAGTGTTTCCTTGAACCTGCTGCAGACACATTTTAAGAAAGCTCAAGAAAATCAGCAGATTGGAAGGGTAGAATTTCTTCCAGTCAACTGGCATAGTCCTTTACATTCTACTGGTGTAGATGTGTGAGTAATGTCTTATATCTTTGAGTTGTTAATTGTGATTGTAATGTTTGCTGATCTTTGAAATGCTTAGGGACATTTCTGTTATAGTGGATTGTAGATTTAAAATTTTTTTTAACATTAGGCTTTTTTACTTCTTTATCTCATAGATATACATTATTAAATGCTGACCTCTCCCTTGACTTAATTAGCCAGGATTAGGAATAAAGAGCTGTATGTTCTTATATATTTTACTCGCACATTAGTATTTAAAGTAACATCTTCACTTTGTCTTTAACACTATAGATAAACGTTAAAAACATAAAGGGTAAACATTGATTTTTTTTCCTAGAATGTGTAAACATTTATATCCTCAGATGTCAAAAGCCAATTTGGACCTTAAGATGTACAAAGTATTTAGTTCCTTTTGTATTTACTTCATATTTAGATATTATTTGTCCAAGTTTGGGGATAAAAAGAAATTCAGAGGGTCTTCCCTGGTGGCGCAGTGGTTGAGTGCTGGGCTGCGAAGCTGCCGGCAGCCTCTGCAGCGCCATTCAATCCCCGGCCGCAGGGAGGGTCTCACATGGTGCAACAGACCTCTTCTGCCTCACCTGCTGCTCCCCTCAGCAGTGTATTTCATTAGTCTGCCTGTTCTGTTCCCTGCTCTGGCTCTGGTGAATTCTCTCACCCTCCTGTGCTTCTGACTGTACCCAGTGCTTGTATAAATAAATCTTAAAAAAAAAAATTTTTTTTTAAAAAAGTGCTTGACTTAAAAAAAAAAAAAAAAGAAATTCTGAAACATTAAATTGTTAGCATGAGTAACTTGAGGTTAATGGTACAGTGACTTCTAAGTTATTACTTTTAAGTTATAAAATCCAGTAGTTTTGTTTGTAAATTTTATGTAATGTCCTCTAGAGAAGTTTGCCTTGTATTAAGGATTTTCAGCTATTGGCTCTTCAGAAAGGATGTTCGTAACATAGTTGTAGGATAAAACTAGAAGATGCTTCTCTGGAAGAGAGGAAATAGCATTATTTCCAGGCTGGTCTTAGAAATGCCTTTCCTGATTCTGCATCTCTCCATTCTTTTTTTTTTTTTTTTTTTTTTTTTTTTTTTTTTAAAGATTTATTTATTTATTTTATGTAAGCACTGGGTATAGTCAGAAGCGCAGGAGGGTGAGAGAATTCACCAGAGCCAGAGCAGGGAGCAGAGCAGGCAGACTGACAAAGTACACACTGCTGAAGGGAGCAGTGGGCGTGGCAGGAGAGGTCTGCGCGCCATCTGGGACCCTCACCGTCAGCTGGGCATTGAACCAGTGCTTCAGAGGCTGCAGGGCAGCTTCGCAGCCCAGCCCTCAACCGCTGCGCCACCGGGGAGGCCCCATCTCTCCATTCTTAATACCCTATGATTTGAGCATATTCCATGTGTCAAATACTCCAAAAGATGTTGAATCTTTGAGGTAAAAGTTATGGGAATTTTGAAAAAGCTTTAACTGAATGCTACTTTAGACTACATCAGCAGAATTTTCCTGTGTGAGATATGAGTCTGTTTGTCTTTGACACCTTTTCAGCTTTTAGACATTCTGAGTTAAGAGGGAGTTGATTGGTTTATCATTTGACTTGTTATCAAAAACCTTATGTTGAGAATCCTAAGAAAATCCCCTTTGTATCTTGTCTTTTTTAAAAAATATTTCATTATATAGAATTTTACACATAAAAATATATATATAATGAATCTTAGTACTTACTGTGATTACCCAGCTGACATCAGCACATAGCCAGTTCTGCCCCAGCCATATCTTCAAACATATGTCTACTACCCATCTTTCTACCATATTATTTTTGAATAAAAAAATAGTATGTCTAAAACATACTAAGTCTTAGACATCATATCATCTGTAAATGTTTCAGTTTGTATATCTTAAGGGACTTAAAATTACATAAACATACACCATTATCACACCTAAAAAAATTAATGTCAGCAACTATATAGTATAGTCAGTATTCAAATTCCCAATTGTTTGATAAATGTCATGATATATATGTATATATAAACATACGCACTGGGATTTTAAACATACACTGGAATTTTAAACAGATCCAAATAAGGGCTATGTATTACAAGGTCTCTTAATCTCTTGATTACCTTTCTAATTTTGTTTTTTTGGCAATTTATATATTGAGAAAATTGGGTTGTTTGCCTTGTAGAGTTTCCTGCACTCTGAATTTTGCTGATTAATATCCCTTCGGCATTATTAAACATATCTCTCTGTCCTCAATTTCCTGTAACTTGATAATTCTTTCTTGTATTTATAAATGTCTAAATCTAAGCTTGAAGGCTAAGGTGGATAATTACTTATTGGAATTATGAAATGTATTTAGAGTTTCTGCTTAAAATAGCTTTCCTTTTTTCAGAGATCTGCAGCGAATAACCCTGCCCAGCATTAACCGCCTAAGGCACTTCACCAATGACACAATTCTGGATGTCTTCTTCTACAATAGCCCCACCTACTGTCAGACTATTGTGGACACAGTTGCTTCTGAAATGAACAGAATATATACACTTTTTCTGCAGAGGAACCCTGATTTCAAAGGGGGTGTATCCATTGCTGGTCATAGTTTAGGTAACAAATGAATTCTCTGTGACCTGGGAGGACACATTTTAAGGACATTTATTAAAGCACAGTGCCTTCTCTCAGTATTAGTTTTAGAAGTCTAGAACTGATCTCTGATAAAGAATTTGTGAAGGGTTGGAAGGGTGGTGGTAGATTGGAAAGGACTCTCTGCCTCATAGAAGTTACTCCATGGGTAATTGACATTATTTGTATATAAGTAGCTATTTAGCGCTAATGCTTAGAAATTGTCCCTTTCTTCTATTTTACTTATAGGTTCGCTTATATTGTTTGATATCCTAACAAATCAGAAAGATTCTTTGTGGGATATTGACAATGAAAAGGTAATTTAGATGTTCAGATAGGTTTTCTTGTAGTATTTATTAGTAAGGATTTTTGGATTTCAGATGTACATTTTGTTTTCAGCTTAGTTTACTTATAACATTAATTGCATTTATTTTCCTTTCATTACATTTCATTGTAATTATTTGTTATTCTTGAATGATAGAAGCAAGATAGTAATGTGCTTCTACAAATATTTGCCACATTCTAAAATAACTGTAGGTATGTTATTTTCTATTACAGACTTGCACTTTGTCTATACACATTACTAGAATTCTATTAGAATTATAGAACCATGAAGTTGAAATGGAGTTTGCATATAAGATGAAGAATAAATCAGATGCAAATTGATAAAATTTTTAGAAATTCTGTTTGAAAGGAATGAGAGGACTTGGTATTTTAGCATGTTTCAGTAAAACAAAGTCCTGTGAACATTTGTCTATAGTACTGATTTAGTATTTAGTATATACTACCTTGTATTTTTTTCTGTTTTTTTGTAAGTGTCCTATTTCTTGTGTTGCATTGTGATTTCTTCCAGCACAGGGTTTTGTCTTAGGTTCTTTCTCTTAAACAGTTTGCTTAATACAGTCAGTAAATGTTTTGTTAATGATGATGAAAAATTATCATACTCTGAATCATCCATTCATTTATTTAAAAACATTAACTTTCAACTGAAGTTGCAAAAACTTGAGATCAACCACCTTCATTTTGTGTAAATTATAATTTAAAATTAAGATATATCTGTGGAAATCATATAGTAATTTATTGCAAAATAGTATTAATAAGGGAACATTTAAGCGAAATGAGGGGCTATGATCTTTACAATTTGATTTTTAAGGATTCAACAAATATTGTTATGGATCAAGGAGACATATCTACACTAGAAGAAGATCTGAAGAAACTTCAACTCTCTGAATTCTTTAGTATCTTTGAGAAGGAGAAAGTAGATAAGGAAGCACTGGTAAAAGTAATCTTTTAAAACTACTTCATTTTCAGTATCTTTATTATCTTCATCATACTGCTTACTAAACACCTGCACTTTGGAAGCATTTTAGCCATACTTTGTTATCATTAGTAATGTTGTTTAGCATTATTTATGTGTCTTTTTTTAAATCATACCAAGTGACCTTTGCTTTGTGGGAATGCAAAGTTCAGAGGAGCCATATTTATATATGTACAATGATAGAACAAATACAGTGCAACACCACAGCTGAGAAAACATGAGCAAGAGTAAATTACTGCCAACTAATCCAGCTTTTATTTTTAAAAGCACAGCTGTTGATATTTGTTTTTGCCACTTTTTCTTTTTAAAGTATGATTTATTTATGCATACAAGAGCTAGGGTATAGGCCAGAAGCGTGGGGGTGGGTGTGTGTGAGAGGATTCACCAGAGACCGAGTGGGGAACAGAACAGGCAGATTGACCGAAGTATACTGCTGAGGGGAGCAGCGGGTGAGCCAGGAGAGCTCTGCTGCGCCATGTGGGTAGCTCCCTGTCTGGCTGGGGATCGAACTTGTGCTGTGGAGGCTGCAGACAGCAGACAGCTTCATTGGTTGTGTCCTAACCCTTTGTGCCACCAGGGAGGCCTGGTTTTGCTACTTTTGTTGTGCTATTTTTCAGGTTTGTGATTCTTTCATTTCACAGATAGATAACATAGTTGATGCACCCTGAAGATAGACTGGTGAATTAGACAAATATGGTCCCTAACTTCATGGTGTTTATATGTTAGTGAAAAAGACACATAAATAATCAAACACATAATTATAATTGTGGTAAGTTCTAAGTAAGAGTACAAGTAGTACAGGAATGTAACACTAACCTAGCTAGTCTGGGAGGGTTAAGGGATGTTTCCCTAATCAGATGCCTAATACTAAACTGAGATCTTATTAGTCTGTTTAGTACTGTGTTTGCTATACGTTCTTATTGCTTGCATCCATAAGTAGGGATAAAATATTTCTCAAGATTGTGACATGAGTATGGAAATCAAAGAGTTTTTTGTTGTGAAATTAGATATCCACTACTATAGTTTTTCCCCCAGTAATATTATCAATATCCCATTAACATTGACACTGTAGTGCTGATACTTTTTTTTTCTTTTTTTAGGCTTTTTTTAATGAATAAAATACCCTATCCTTCTTAAAGTTATTAATTTTATATATATATAAAAAAAACTAGAGCCCTAGTATATAAAGAATAACAGATGCATGGGTCTTATTCCTCTCAGAAAAAAAGACACTTAATTGATTTTATTTGCCTAGAAATAAGAAAGGTGTGATTGGTTTTCTATACTTAGGTTTTATGTTCAGACAAAGATCTTCAGGAAATGGGAATTCCCTTAGGACCAAGAAAGAAGATATTAAACTACTTTAGGACCAGAAAAAATTCAATGGTATGTATTAATATAGCTTATAGGAGTAAACAATTTTTGGTATCCTTGTATTCTAATGTTCTGTGAGATGCTTAATCTGTGGAGCTAAACAGCATTTTAAATTGGCCTGTGGCTCTTTTTTTAGAAATGAAAAATTTTCTCTATCAGTATCCTTAAAAATGTTTATTAGCATCAAAAATCTACTCTGGACTCAAACCTTTCTATTGTTTTGTTTTATAACTGCTTATTGAACTATAATTCACATACTATAAAATTTGCCCTTTTGAATTATACAATTCAGTGGGTTTTAGTATATTGAGAATTATGTAACCATTGCCACTATAACTCCTGAGCACTTCCATCACCCCCCCAAAAGAAGCCCCATACCTATTAGCAGTCACTTCCCATTCCTCATGAGGTTTTTTTATTCTGGACATTTCATACAAATAGAATCATACAGTATGTACCCTTTTGTGACTGGCTTCCATTTAGCATGCTCAAGGCTTATCCATATTATAATAGTTTTTATTTTATTTTTTATTTTTATTTATTTTTTTGTGGGACGCTCGCCAGCGGCCGGGGGACGAACCGGCGCTGCAGAGGCTGCGGGCAGCCTTGCAGCCCAGTGCGCAACTGCTGTGCCACCAGGGGAGGCCCAATAGTTTTTATTTTTTAAAGATTTTATTTTTGTGTAGAACTGGGGTGCAGGCCAGAGGTGCAGCGGGTGTGGGGGGGCATTTAGAGGATTCACCAGAGACAGAGTTGGGAGCAAACAGGCAGATCTAATGCAGTACACTACTGAGGGGAGGAACTGGCAAAGCAGGAGAGGTCTGCTGTGGCATGTGTGTTAGCTCCCTGGCTGGTGGAACTCAGGCCTTCAGGTTGGTACACTGAGAATTAATCCCTAGGCCACCAGGGAGGCCCCCTGTAATAATTCTTCTGCATTCAGTTATTTTGGCCAGTGACTTACTTTCCATGTTAGTAGTTATTTTTCAACTTTTTATTGGCAGGGTGCTTAGTTATGAAGGTCCAGTTCTTGGCCTAGTATTTGCATAATATTCTGTACCCAGATACTACTTGCTTTTATTAGAAAGGCATCGCACTTTATTGAACTCCTCAGCACCCCTCAGTATTCCTTCCCATGGTGCTCTGCTAGTTTCTCTCTCGATAATCTGCTGCCCAAATGACTGTGACCAGCTTTATCATTTTAGACTATATAGGGATGTCAGTTCATAATTCAAAGCAATTTTTGTTTTCATCAGTGATTCTTCCTAGATTTACTCATTTCAGAAATTTTCCAAGCATCCTTTGAAACCAGTAGAAAACGATATAATCCTTTAGGTATTTTTACTGCATAGTAGCTCTACAGAATTATTTTTTATTCTTCAGGGTGTTAATAGACCAACCCTACAGTCAGCTTTAGGAGCAAATGGGTCTAACATCCCCAAAGAATTGGAATTCAGCAGTGGTGCTGGTGATACTGGAAACGATGAGTATTTGGACGTTGGCATTGGGCAGGTAACAATGCTAATTTTCTTTGGTCATTTTATTGCTTACATTGGTATGGTAGGAACAGAGGTAACTTTTCTTATTAATTTCCCCTTTCCAAGGTGTCAGTAAAATACCCCCGGCTCATCTATAAACCAGAAATATTCTTTGCTTTTGGATCTCCCATTGGAATGTTCCTTACCGTCCGAGGACTAAAAAGAATAGATCCCAATTACAAATTTCCAACATGCAAAGGTTTCTTCAATATTTATCATCCAGTAAGCATTGGACAGCTCTTGTGGTTCTACCTGAATATTAGGGCTTATTGGTAAAGAGCATATGCTTTTCTGTTGTGTTTGGTTGCTTTTCTGGTACTATTCTGTAGTAATGAGACAACTTACAACAGTATTGATACAGAAAACTGTATGTTTTTATTTGACCATTTAATTGTTCTTGCCCAATATATAGTTCCTCAGATTATTTGACTTTCTTCAGCAGAGTTAAGTGTAGTTACTGTATTTCCTATACAGTTTGATCCTGTGGCCTATAGGATTGAGCCAATGATTGTCCCAAAAGTGGAATTTGAGCCAATGCTGATCCCACATCATAAAGGCAGGAAGCGGATGCACTTAGGTAAGTCTTAGTACAGAACCTGATAATTCTAGATCTTCTGGTTTGTGCAAACTTACTGGACCACATTTCCTTTGTTATGCTTGGTTGGACTCTGAACTATATAAACCATTCAGTGTTCTTTATTAATATATTTTTCAGAACTGAGAGAGGGATTGACTAGAATGAGTATGGACCTTAAGAACAACTTGCTAGGTTCACTACGAATGGCCTGGAAATCTTTCACCAGACCGCAAAACCCTGCATTACAAGCTTCAGAAACTACAGAAGAAACTGAAGTAGAATCTGAATCAAGTTCAGAGAAGCCTAGTGGTCAGTGACACTATACACATTGATTTCCTGCATCAGGTCAGATAAGAGGGACTCCACCAAAGTTGTATAGTAATTTTTCTACCAGGGACTTTTTCCCCCTTTCTATTGTATAGGACCAATACTATTGTTCTCAGTGGACCTTCAATTCAGCTGATCTTTTCTGTCATCTATAACTATAAATTACGGAAAAACATTTTTGTGAGGAAAATGTCCTGGGAAACTGAACATCTGGTAATAAGGCTTTAAAACATTCACCACTTGAAATGGGGTGATGTTTAGAACATACTCTGTGAAGCACTTTGCTTTTTTTTTTTTTTTAAAATAGAGGCATGTTTTTATTTATTTGTTTGTTTGTTTTGTTTATACATGCACTGGGTACAGTCAGAAGCGCGGGAGGGTGAGAGAATTCACCAGAGCCAGAGCGGGGAGCAGAGCAGGCAGAGGGACCGAAGCACACTGCTGAGGGGAGCAGCGGGTGGCAGGAGAGGTCTGCGCGCCATGTGGGACCCTCCTCCGGTGGCCAGGGAGCAGCCGGGGATCGAACCAGAGCTGCAGAGGCCGCGGGCAGCTGCTGCGCAACCCAGCGCTCTACCGCTGCGCCACCGGGGAGGCCCTGAAGCACTTTGCTTTTACAGGGGAATATTCTCGAGTCAGTTTTATTTTCCTAGCTGGGAACGAGTTAGGATACTCTTTTCCTAACATTGATCAGTTAATGTTTCATTCTTTCGCATAAGCTTTCAGCCACCTAAAGAGTTTTATCCCACCTTACATTTAGTTTATAAACTGAAGGCAAATGAATTAGCTGTCAATGTACTGAAAGCACAGGATTGTACAAAATCAGTGTGACCTGAGAAACTTTAAAGGGCTTGAGGAAGATGAGCAAGCATTTTCCAAATGGAAAGTAACTTATTGTGTGGTAAACTTGGGAGTATGAGAGGTAGTAACAGGGCTACTTTGGAGGACAGGAAGCTTTCAGATTCTTACTGTGGCTCCTCCATATCCAGATGTTAACACAGAAGAGGCCTCTGTGGCAGTTAAAGAAGAAGACCCACCCATTAATGTGGGAATGCTGAACGGAGGCCAACGTATTGACTATGTGCTACAGGAGAAGCCCATTGAAAGCTTTAATGAGTATTTATTTGCTCTACAAAGCCATCTGTGCTATTGGTAAGTGTTAATTTGTTTTTGCTTCTGGTGTTATTCGGTCTAGTAGTTTCAGTTATTTGATAGATGTAGAAAAATGATAGGCTGGTGTACTTTGGGGATTAAAATGTTTTCTTATTTAGATGATTTCAAAATAGCACAATTATGTCGTTTAAAGAAATTTGGTTTAAATACTACTTTATTTTCGTAGTTGGTTAGAACCTAGAGCTGATGATGCTAGCAGCTGTGAGTTCAGTTAATCTTAAAAGTGTGTCCTTTGTCCATTGGTGGGATAGGCTGAGTAATGAATAAGCTGGAACAAATACATTACTATTGCTGAAAGCATTTTTAAAAATTCACTTGAAAGTATTTACAGGGACCTCCCCGGTGGCGCAGTGGTTGAGTGCTGGGTTGCGAAGCTGCCCGCAGCCTCTGCAGCCTCGGTTCGATCCCCGGCTGCTCCCGGCCACCGGAGGAGGGTCCCACATGGCGCGCAGACCTTTCCTGCCGCCCGCTGCTCCCCTCAGCAGTGTACTTCGGTCCTTCTGCCTGCTCTGCTCCCCACTCTGGCTCTGGTGAATTCTCTCACCCTCCCACGCTTCTGAGTGTACCCAGTGCTTGTATAAATAAATAAATAATAATAAAAAAATCTTTTTTAAAAAAAATAAAGAAAGTATTTACAACAGCTAGATCAGAACATATTTTTGTTTTCATGGTTAAGTTTTTAATGTTTATATATTTTTTCCAGTTTTACTGAGATGTAATTGACACATAACATGTAAGTTTAAGGTGTACAATATGATTTGATACATGTATATATTGTGAAATTATTACTATACTAGGACAGGTTAATACCTCCATCACTTCACGTAAATGGTTTTTTTTTTGTGGTAAGAATATTTAAGATGGGCCTCCCAGGTGGCGCAGCGGTAGAGCGCTGGGTTACGAAGCTGCCCGCGGCCTCTGTGGCGCCGGTTCGATCCCCGGCTGCTCCCCGGCCACCCGAGGAGGGTCCCACATGGCGTGCAGACCTCTCCTGCCGCCCGCTGCTCCCCTCAGCAGTGTACTTCGGTCCTTCTGCCTGCTCTGCTCCCCACTCTGGCTCTGAATTCTTTCACCCTCCCGCGCTTCTGACTGTACCCAGTGCATGTATAAACAAAACAAACAAACAAACAAACAAATAAATAAAAACATGCCTCTATTAAAAAAAAAAAAAGAATATTTAAGATGTCTCAGCAATTGTCAATTGTATATACAGTATTACTAATTGTACCACCATTCTGAATAGTAGACCTCCCCACAACTTTTATCAGAATTAAGAATAATTACCTAGTGAGTTGTAGAATGGATTAAGGGTGCTTTCTGAAATTCATATGTTATAGAATAGAATTTAATCACTGAAGAAATTGAACTGAAGGAAAATGAAGCTAGGAAAGTAAGATAGGTAAGGGACAAGATAAGTTTTTTGAGAAATGCATGCATTAATATTTTGCAAGGAATTTTTTGTTAGATTTGATATGATTAATATCACCGCGAACAAGTAAGAGTAGGACATAAAATCAAAGTGCAACTTACTGAATTACTATATGAGGCCAAAATGATGCTAAGAATGACTTCTTTTAAGATTTTATTTATGTGTACAAGAACGGGGGTGTAGGCCAGAGGTGTGGGGGGTGAGAGGAATCACCAGAGACAGAGTGGGGAACAGAACAGGCAGATTTACTGAAATAGATCCTGTTATGAGTAAAGTTGAGCATCTTAACAAACATCTAAAGGAAATTTTTATTACTGTTTCAAATATTGAAATGTTAGTCTTTTTATTGATTAGACTACATTATGAGTTGAAAATAGCTTTCCCCATTTGTCTTTGCCTTCATTGGTTTTCGCTGAGTAGAAAATTTCTTTAATAGTCAAATTTGATTTTTTTCTTTTTTGGTTTACAGAATTTGTGTTATACTTATCTTCCTAACTCTTCTGGGGATTTCTTAGTTTATTTTGTCTTAGTTTATTTTGATGTTTTCATTTTTACATATTAATCTTTGATTAATTTCAAAATTTATTAAAAGGATGTGGCTTGATCGCTCATCTTTTTCTCTGTGCCTATCCAGTTGTCATAACTGTTAATAAATGTGCATTTCTAACTTTATTGTACTAAATACCTGTATATATTTAGGAGTATTTATGATTTTTATATTGATCACTTATTTATGCACCAGAATTAGAGCATTTTCAGTGTCTGGTGTAGCTAACCCTCCCTTGTTGGTAACAGGAGCTCCTTAATCTGAAATCTTTGTATGAACCTTGTGGGGGATAGAAAAGGTTTATGAATCCAGTGAAATCCTATTTATAATTTGGGGCATATATGATGTGATATTTTCTGGGAAGAAACTGATCGGTTTCATTAGGTTCTGAAATAGATCCGTAACTCAAAAATGTTTAATCACAGCTCTAGAGAAGTGTTTGAGTACTACATCCAGAGGTAATTCTTCACAAGTATTTTTTATAATCAAATTTCTTTAAGAACTGCATAAAGTAATTGCTTGTACACATATACCGCAGTATTTGGAAGAGACAGAAGAAATTAACAGTGGTTATCAGAAGATGGGAACTAGTGGTTAAGTAACAGGTTGAAGGGAGACTTCTTGAACCATTATAATTGTATTCTTTTTTTAAAAATGAGTAACATTTAAAAAATTGACCAACTGGATTGACCTTTCTTCATATTACCCCAAGAATAAACTTGGGAAAGTTGTTTTTTTGTCTTTTTTTTTTAACCATTAACTCCTGTTATGAGACATAATACTAGACTTTTTTTTTTTGTTGTTTTTTAATGCATACAAGAGCTGGGGGTGCAGGCCAGAGGTGGAGGGGGTGGTGAGACCATTGATCAGAGACAGAGTAGGGAGTAGGATAGGTGGATCCACTGAAACACACTGCTGAGGGGAGCAGCTGGCAAGACAGGAGAGGTCTGCTGCACCATGTGTGTTAGCTCCCTGGCCTGATAGAAATCCTCCAGGGGAACTCTTGCTGCAGTGGCTGCTGATAGCTTAATAGTGCTGAGAATTTAACCCTTGTGCCAGTAAGGAGGCCCCAGTGCTAGACTTTTGTTAGAAAGTTACCTTCCCGTTACTTGACCTCTCACTCTGATCTTTTTTTTTTTTTTGCTGTAGTAAAAAAATGCATGTGCAAGGTAGTTGTATAGATGAAGTGAGGTAATGATATATGTAAAGCTACTAGCAAAATGTTAGTTTCTTCTTTTCACAACGTAGTCTCTTTCTATAGGGAGTCTGAAGATACAGTATTGTTGGTCCTCAAAGAAATCTACCAAACCCAGGGGATCTTCCTTGATCAGCCTTTACAGTAAAAATGAACCATCAATGACTGCTTATTGTAAGTTTTTAAATGTCATATATGTAGTATAATTCTTACATATTAACATTATAGACACTGGAGTCTTACAGTCTTCATAAATATACTTTTCTGTGCTTGTTCAAGGTCTAAGTTATTTTTCATTTTTGAAGATTTATTTTTATTTATGCTTACAAGAACTGGGTTGTAGGACAGAGGTGCATGGGGTGAGAACAGGTGGAAATACTGAAATACACTGCCGAGGGGAGCAGTGGGCAAGACAGGTAGGTCTTCTGTGACACATGGGTTGGCTCCCTGACTGGGGATCAAATTCATGCTGCAGTGGCTGCCAACAGCTTGATAGTGCTGACACTTAACCCCCTGCACCACCAGGGAGGACCCCTACTTTTCATTTTTAAACACAGAACTGTGTTTAAAATTAATGGGGTGAGGGCCTCCCCGGTGGCGCAGCGGTTGAGCGCCGGGTTGCGAAGCTGCCCGCAGTCTCTGCAGCGCCGGTTCAATCCCCGGCTGCTCCCCAGTCACCAGAGGAGGGTCCCACATGGCGCGCAGACCTCTTCTGCCGCCCGCTGCTCCCCGCTGTGGCTCTGGTGAATTCCCTCACCCTCCCGCGCTTCTGACTGTGCCCAGTGCTTGTAGGAATAAATAAATCTTTAAAAATAAATAAAAAATAAAATTAATGGGGTAAAAGCATACCTACTTAGGAGTTAATGTTGCCAGTGACTTGATCCAATAATATTCATTTCAATTACTCAGCTTTTTAGGTGTGTAACTAGAAAGTTTGTCTATTTTGGCATTTTCCCTAGTGTCTTCCAGTTGTGACTACATGATGGCCTGTTCTCCACTCTCTCCCCTAGATGGACTTTGAGGGAGCCTTCCCCAGAAAACTCATCTGTTTGTTGCTGCAGTTTTCCTCAGCTGCATCATTTCCTGCATGTTGCCTGTCACTTAACCACCTTTGGGGTGCTTGGAAGATGATCTTTTGGAAGTGAGTGGAAAAGCAAAGGGAAGACCCTATTACTTTTTACCACTGACTTCATACAAACAAACAGTTTCCGTTCATTCTTAATAGCTGGGAGTGGTTTGCATCTTTAATTCTTTGATGATAGTAAATGAGTACCAAACTTTATTTTTTACTACTTGAGATAATATAAAGTCTGTTTTAAGTTTGATTTGGGTGGGTGATTTAAGTTTGATTTTTCTAGAAAATTATTGCTTACCTTAGAAAATGTTCTAGTTTGGAAGCAGGTGAGGTTCAGAAGACATTTTGGAACTTGCACTTCTCTTGTTGATGTTTCTCTGCATTTGAACGCAAAGGCTAACTGGACAGAGAAAGACTTGGACAAATTTTTTTGAGCCAGCTTTGCTTTCTTACAAGTACTGTATGAAGAAAGACTGAAATGTAGCATAAAGAGTATTGTTTAGTCTCTCTACAGGTGACTGACAGATTTATTGCTAGGAATCACTATCCTGATAATTGTTTTTATAGCTATTTGAGTCTAAAGTGGGCAATTAGCTTACATTAAATGCATTTTTATAAAGCAAAGATGCTGTGTGTGTGTGTATGTGTGTGTGTATATATATATACACATATATATATATACACATATATAACACACACACTCTCTCTCTCTCAGATCTGCCCTTTTATATCATACTTAAAATTGGGAATTGGGAGACTCTTCTGTTCTTGAAGGTGAGGTTATAAAAACTGACAAACCTGAAATTACACAGAACAGACTGCTTAGGTTATAAAGTTCATAGTGAAATAGTTTGCTTAAGCCATCTGTGACATCCATTTGGGTGAAGATGGTTTTGTGTTGTCGGCTTTAAAAGCATTTTGTAAATATCATTGCCATCTTAGGTGTCTATAATCCAGAATCCTTATTTAAAAGGCTCGTGGCACAGGCATTGTTCGGTGAACAGGTAGGTTTGGCTAGGGGAAAATGTTTCTTATTCTGAAAGAAAAACCTATGCCTATAAGGCCCGAGGAACAGCTGCTGCAGAGTCAGTCTCAAAACATGCAAAGTGACATAAATCTTGATGAAGGCAAGTGAATGTAGACTAATTTTTTTTAAAGGCATTTGTTCACCACTGTGCTTATATGTATTTTCTTTCTCATTGGTCGGAGTTCTCTTCGTGATTAGTCCTTTGCACTCCTCAGAGTTCCACAGGGCCTTGTTTATAGAGTGGCATAGGCAGGCAAGCTGTGTTTTGCTTTTTATGAATGTTTTTTGTAAATGCATCATGGTGTCCAGAGCACTGGCATTTAATATTCATTTAAGCCCTCTGTTAGATAGCACCGGTCTTTATCCCCTTCTGAAGAGAAAAGCAAAAGGAAGGTTTTTTTAATGTCACCCTAGAAATGGGAGAGGTAAGGCTACATTGGAGATCAAAGCTTGGCCTTCCTGTCCATTTGCTTTAAGTGGCTGATTAAGCCTCTAAGAAGTTTCAGACATATTCTGAGTTTGAAGTATGGCTTATTGAGAATTAAGTTGCATCTTCAATTTCAAATTTACTCTTCATATTAGCAGAATAGGTACCATACGAATGAGTAAACTACAGGACAAGCAAGAACAAGTTCCTAAAACCAAAGATGAACAACATAACCCTGGACAGCTAGATAAACCACATCTTTGTACTGAGAACTGTTTCTTTCCTGGTGGGGAGGGGCAGGTAACTTAAAGAACTTTATATCTTGCCTGTTTACTTGTGGTATTATCATGGGTGTATATTACAGCGGTAATAAGCTTGATTTAATTCCTTTGTTTGGTTGTACATTATTTGCACTAGTTCAGTTGTATCATGTGCAATCTCTTGACCAAGTCTATTTTTAAATTCTGGTGAAGCATCATTTTCTACATATCCCAGCTGCAGAATTGGTCTTGCTTATCTCAGCAAGAGATTGCATGGGAAGATTAATAGCACTGATTAGCTTTCTAACATTTTGCACTTTTTGAAATGTTTGTTTTTTACGTGATTATATTTTAAAACTTTAGTAAATACTGAAATAAAATCTTATTGAACAATTGCCTATTTTTACCTGATTTCAGCTATCATAAGGAAAATCAATACATTAACTGTTTTCTCTAACATTTACATTTCTTTTCCCTTGAATAAGGTTTTCATTATCACAGGCAAATGTAGTTTAGAATTTAAAGCATGGCAATTACAAGGTAAATACTGAGACTATCCTTTGGTTGTATAAGTGTTTTACTTACGTTCCAGTTCTCAAACAATACTGTAAATACAAAATAAAAAGCACATTTCTCATTTTACTTTTTTGGAATATCACATTTACTGAAGGAAAAAGATACAATGAAAATGTTATATATTAAAATGATGTCATATTTAAAGGATAATCCCAATAAAGAGAAAAAGTATGTCCCATAGTAGTTAGAAAAAAAGATCTCCTTGTCTTCCAGAAGTTAATGATAGTTGTGATTTTTTTTTTCTTGCCTCAGCCAGTTGGCAAAGGTGATGCATTTTGGCAGCTCTTCAATCATGGTGTGGAAGGAAAGCAGCTCATGAGCAGTTAGGACAAATGAGGTAGAAACAAGCATCATTTGTTAGCACAGAAATCACACTCCTGAGCATTTTTTAAAATTCTGTTTACAAGTCACTTATTTTCACAGTATTCAGAATGGACAGCAATATCTGCCTCAACTGGCATAAGATAGTCCTAATAGCTGTAAATTAGTCAGAATCAGACATTTCCCTATTTGAGGCTTAATGGAACTGTCACCAGAGAAAGTAAACCACCAAAATAATGTAATTGGCCATGGTCATGCTATAGATTTTGAGCTATGGGAAAAGGAGTAAGTTAATTCTAGCTCTAGGAGAAAGTGAGACTAAATAAAGGCTTCTTAGTGACGAGAGCCTTCCAACAGTACATAAATTAATTGTGAAACCACTGTATGCTGAGATACCAATCTGGAAGACTACTGCAAGATCCCTTGACCAGAAGGTATGGCTCATGGTTCCCTCACTTCTCATGATAAAATCATGTGGGGGCGGGGAGGTGGCAGAATGCAGTACTTATGCCTTCACCTGTACCTCTTAAGAGGTACCTTTGTAAAAGGTACCTTTAAAAAAGGTCCAGAAATTCCTGCTTGGGTATGGTCCAGTTAGCAGGGGACTGATTATTTTCCAGTGAGATAGCTTCAATTTCTAAATATTAAAATGATAAGGATCACCAGGCTGCTTCTGTGCAGTGGGAAGTGTAAGTCTGTCCTGCAGTGGCTTGTGGCATTCTGCGTCAGTCAGAGGAGGATAATACTGCCTGTAGCAGATGTAGGCAAATGTCAGGCCAATCATGGATCCAACTAGTACATCTGAGGAGAGAATAGATAGGGTCTTAATCATATTTGACTCTGAAATCTTGTTCGATACCACACAAAATAGAGAAGTCAGTCTTCCATGTTACTTATTTGGGCATCAAAAAACTTCAATTTTTAATAAAGGGTTATCATTATCAAGTTCTCTAAATATTAAAATCAAAATGCATCTTTAGTAAGCTTTTCCCAAGTATACTAGATTAGAATTTTTTAAATACAGGAGAGTAACAATGTTATTAACAATCCCTTTCCATCATTTACAGAATTCTAGAGGAAGGAATAAACTCTTTAAGAGTTGATTCCTTTTGGAAAAATTTAGTTTATTCTTTCAAACAGGACTCCTAAGGACCTCTGGGCAATACTGTCATCCTTTTTTGGGGGGAATTGTGGGTTTTCTGTGGATGTTTTATCATTTATGAATAAAAGTCTCATGACAACTTGATTTGTAAGACAATAGATTGAGCATTGGGGTTTGTTGTGAAAAATTTGAAACACTTCAAAATAGACCAGTCTCTCACATCCCATAATTTTACTTTCTACAATTTCAGTTACCTGAGGTCAAAAAAGGTATTTTGAGAATGATACCTCATTCACATAACTTATTGTAGTATAACATTAATTGGGTTTGTTATTTTTTTTAAAGATTTATTTATACAAGAACAGGGGTACAGGCCAGATGCACGGGAGGGTGAAAGGATTCACCAGAGACAGAGTGGGGAGCAGAACAGGCAGACTGACTAAATACACTGCTAAGGGGAGCAGCGGGCGAGACTGGAGAGGTCTGCCGCGCCATGTGGGACCCTCACTGGCCGGCTGGGATGGAACCGGCGCTGCAGAGGCTGCGAACAGCTTCACAGCAAGGAGCTCAACTGCCTGCGCCACCAGGGGAGGCCCTTGTTATTTCTTATTAAGCCTAATTTATAAATTTAGCTTCGTCACAGGAAAAAACAGCAGTATTATCAGTGGCTTCATGCATCCATTGGGGGTCTTGGAACCTATCCCGAGGACAAGCAGAGATTACTACAGTGGAAAAATTAGGGGGTTCCTCCTTGGCAGTCTCTTTAAAAGGTAACAGTGCTTTCTCATCTTCCAGATGGTCATAAAGTCATACTTTTAATAGAGAACCTAGAACATCTTCTACCTGTTTATTCATTTGACAGACACTAAGTGAGCCAGTGCTAGGGATAAGATGAGCAAAACATGGAAGCTTGCAGGATATGATTGGCTCACTTACCTTGCCAGTGATGCTTATAGTCACAGGTACGGGACAGTGCAATCACAACTGCAAAAAGTAGAGGTGACAAAAAGGCACAAAATCTCCAAGATTTCCCACGGCCTTGGGGTGTGAAGCAATGTAGCTTCCCTGCCAGGTAGAATGAAGCGAAGGCCAAACCAGCAAATGCAACTAGAAGGAGAAAACATGTAAGTATGTATTTTAAAGGACGCTCATCTCCAAATAGGCCGGGGGGGGGGGCATGAAAATGTTTTATCCCCATTTTTTTATATACTTCTGATACAGATTATTGATTGAGGGAGAAAGACACAGAAAAATGATTTTGTTTTGCATCCCAAAGTTGTTAGTATTTACCTGAGAGGAGATTTTGGAGTACTAGCTAAATGACTTTGGACAGGTTACTTAACTTCTCAATGACTTAGTTCCCTCATACATAAATGGGAATCAAAAATTATAGCACCCACCTCACTGTGATATTATAATATCAAATGAGGTAAAAATCTAAAATACATTCCTAAGCAGTTAATTGATATATACAGTAGCTATTCAATACAAGTTAATATTTTAACCTTTAGATTGTGGAATCAAGGCAAAGACTACAATAAAATGTTCAAATCCCATAAACTATCTCCTCTGTGCTTGAATTTTTTCCCTAATACTCCAGGCTCAAACTTTTGAAGCCTTGGAGTTATTAAAGAAGAGGGGGTTGTTCTTCAATTTCTAGATATAAGAACAAGAGCAGTGAAATGTCTGCATTCTCATAAGTATCCTATGTAAAATTCAGTGATCTGCAAAAAAGCAGAGAGTCCATGTGGTATTCATACAGGAAGAATGTCCACTAGGGAAGCTCTTGCGGCCCTCATTCACCACTGTTTTATCTCCAGTGCATGCCAAGTCGGAATGGGCTTGCCCATCGGGGAAGCAGCGGTAGAAGAAGTCTGGACGTGGCCTGGAAGAAAATAAACATTTACAACTCTAGAAATTATTTTTTGATTGTATCAGACATCAATTATTCTGTTAACTAGTAGTATCCCAGACAAAATAATAAAACTGGATGAGGATATTCACCACCAAGAAAAAAATCTTACTTTCAGAGTCAATATTTAGGAATTAAGAAGTCACACTTTATGACAAACACTTTTTAGGGTAAAGAGCAAATCCGACTGCAGCGTTAGGAGGTGCTCTGCGAGACACGGAACTCTGAGTGGCTGTCAGTGGGAAAGAGCCCATGTGGCCAGGAGGCAGTATTCAATGAAAAAAGAACAATTAAACTGAAAATAAAGGAGAAAACGATGTGTGTGAATGCCATTAATCATATCTCCTGAGGAGGAAAGGGCTGAGGCAGATCGGGTGGCTAACTCTTCTCGCTTACCTCCCTACTATCAATTTTATCGTGTTGGTAAAGACACCGTTCAGAGCCAAGGCAAGGCTGGCAGCTAGAAAGCAAAGAAACATACTATTAGTGATTTCTGCTGTGAGAAGTGCATGGTCTTCCTGAGACATGGCAACAGTCAGTCAGTCTTCAGCCAGAGCTGAGTATAAAAATAATTATACTCCTCAATGACCACTGTTCTAACACAGGGAGAATAAATACACGCAGCATGCAATAGGCTGGAGACCTTTCTGGGATACAAAATAACCCAGCACTTTGTTTTAATCTACCACATAACTTGACATTTCCTCTTTCATATCACTTACTTTATATCCTTTTTCTTTTAAACATTTATTTATTTATACAAGAACTGGGGTACAGTCAGAAGTACGGGAGGTTGAGAGAATTCACCAGAGAGAGCAGGGAACAGAATAGGCAGGTGGACTAAAGACACTGCTGAGGGGAGCAGCGGGCAAGGCAGGAGAGGTCTGCCCCACTATGTGGGTTTCTCCCTGGCAGGCTGGGAACCAAACCCATGCTATAGAGGCTGCGGACAGCTCCATAGCACGGCATTCAACCCACTGTGCCACGGGGGGAGGCCCAACCCAGCACTTTTTAAAAGATTTATTTTTATTTATGCATACAAGAACTGGGGTGCAGGCCAGAGGTGTGGAAGGTGAGAGGATCCACCAGAGGGACAGGAGGGAGCAGAACAGGGGGATCTACTGAAACACACTGCTGAGGGGAGCAGTGGGCGAGACAGGAGAGGTCTGCTGCACCATGTGGGTTAGCTCCCTGGGTGGGGATTGAACTTGTGCTGCTGCTAGCTTGATAGTGCTGAGACTTAACCCTCTGCCACCAGGGAGGCCCAACAGCACTGAGACTGTAAAGCCTGCAGCACCACAGAGGCCCAAATAACCCAGCACATTTAGGCATGCCTATCAGGTTAACTGACCAACTTCTCACAGTGATGATTTTCTTGTGGGGTACAGGGTAGATAGATTATTTTAGGAATGCAAAGCTCAGTGGCCTCTACACACTGAGCTATCCTATCTCATTCCAGCACTGAGAAAACCAACCATAAAGGGTTAACTCACCAAGGCAGGCTTGTGTGCTGTCTGTTGTGTCTGCCTTCTTGAGACATTTGACCAGGAAGATAATAGACAGTGGAGAGAGAAAAGCAATCAACTGAAAAAGAATATGTCAAAGGTTAAACAAACAAAACCACAAACCACCACATACTAGTTGTTAAAGTAGTTCCTGCAGGGAAGAGCGATAGAACGGACAGCAGAACTGTGTGAGACCCAGCTTCCCCTGTAAATATAAGGAGTGATCCTGACTTCAGAGTCTCTGGGTTAAGCCGGCTCCAGGAGGTCCCATCAGCAGCAAACACCCATTATTCTAGGTCACCTTAGACCATCCTCAGAACATGTTTCTTGAGGCTAAACAGACTGACATCTTGCTCTCCAAACTTGTTTCTTAAACTTTTGGAAGTAAAGTCTTTAGCACGTCAACAGAAGGATAAGTTCCCTACAGTGACACTTTGGGGCCAGAATGATCCCTTCCTGTTTCCTGGCATTAATCAGTCGGCAAGTATTAAGAGTCAGAAGGAAGGGCTAGTTCTCCACGCACAAACATCGACTCGGCGGGGAAATACTCTCTTTCCACATACGGATTCCGGTAAAGCCACATCTCCTCCGGTTGAATAAGCCTCTGGAAGGGAGAGAGACGCTCTGTTACCCTAAAGGGGAAACAAAAGAAAGTGCAAAGCACGTTGGCTGGCTTTCTGGGCTCTCCTCTGGGCGTCACACCCGCTTCCCCCTCACCTCGGGCTGCAGGGGATGGGGCGGGGGAGGTGGTGCTGCTGCTAGGCCGAGGCCTCGGCCCTGCCCGCCTCCCGCGGGTCAGCAGCCCGCACGCCCCTCTGTGCGAGAGGCCCCGGGGTCCAATCCGCAAATCCGCAAATCGCTTACACAAAGGCCGTGAACAGTGCGATCCGCAGGCCCCATTCCGCACGGAGGGCCGCCTTCCCCATCCGGCCTCACCGCTCCTGGACAGACGCCGCGCTGACGTGGCAGCCGCTGGGTGGGGAGAACGGGCCGCCCCGGAGGCCGGATCTCTGCCGCTCCCGGCGCGCGCGCGCACCGCGGGAACTGCACGCAGGGAAGGCGCGAGCCACTTCCTCAGCCCTGGGCGGCAGGTCGGCAATCCAGGAAGCAGGCGAGGCAGCTCTGTTCTGAGAACCCGGCCTGGCAAAATAATGAAAAGCAAGCAGTGCCGTTCTCTGGCACTGGTCCAGCAGTGAGCCGGCTCGCCGAGTTCAGCCAAGCTCAAGTCAACTTCAGTCTGTTAAACCAAGCGATGACTAGCTCCTCAACGCGCTCTTGGCCCACCAGTCAGTACCTCAGTATTCTCGTCTCATGCCAAATCAGGGAGCAACATTCTCCAGGGATCTTTCCTGTACCTACCCCTCCCCCACCAGTCCCCAGCCCCTATTTTCAGAACCAAGTTGCTTAGGAGCAGAGCAACACTTTGAAGGAAGATATACTTAGCTCTCATACAGGACTTTGTCTTGCTTGTCACAGATAATTGGGTCATCAGCTACCTGCGAGGTCCCCTCCCTCCCACGATGGCTTCTGGCTCAGCGAGTTGTTGCAAGAAATTACAGGCAATGAACAAGTCCACGGGTTTAATTTGGAACATACAGGGCAATTTATTGAAGTCAATCTCAAGCAAAATCTGAAATCAGTGGAATGTCATTAAAAACCTTTCCAAATTAATCCTCACGGAAGCAAAAACACATTTTGATTCCAAAGTATTTGTAAAATAAAAAAAGGCGACATCTCAGTAAATATAATGTACAAAAATTATATGTTCCTACCAGCACACACAGAAGTAAGAAGCTTAAATATTACAGGCAATCCTAAATACACTATAACTAGTCAACAATAAGCTATCTATATACAGGTTAACCAAGCTTTACACGTTTCACACTATGCAATAAAACATAGGCCAACCAACAAAATCCCCAAAATATCATATATCTTGAAGTCTATGTGGCAACATCAAGTCATTATACAGTAATGCCCTAGTGGAACACCCCCAGGGAAATTTAACACTAAAACCTTAGTGTCAAGAGCTTCTAGCCAAGTCACAGAAACTCAAAAGAGATTGACTTTAGTGAATATTGATACTTTGTTATTAAAGACTCAAGTCTCAAGTGATTTAGGCAAAATAACATTTCACAGGATCTACAAAGTTTATTACAGATAAACAAAGTACAGAAATAACCAATCTACAAAGGTCATTATCATAAAGATCACAAGGAAATGAAAACAGAATCTGTAGGTATCTATGTTGTGCAATATCACAAGTGGATACAAATTAATTTTTCATATCAATTCCAATAATGCACACACCCTTGTATATAAAAAGAATTTTATTATTAGCCAGTTGTAATCATCATGTAGCATCTTGGTTATCAGTGGCAATATGATTTTCTTTTTTAACACAGGGTATGTAACACAGGGTAAATGAGATAAAGAGCAATATTAATGACAACAAAGTAAAAGGAAATTTTATCCAGTCCACTTCTAAACTGACAAGAATACCTTATAAATACCTTATCTAGGTAATCACGTGGACGCTGAGAGCGGGCCCGCGTGTCAGAAGTCCGCGGCAGGCAGGGAAGGCAGTACTGGAGCCTGAGGCTGCTCGCTTGCCAATTTGAAGACGCAGTAATGTCACGGAAGAAAACTAAGGACTGAATAAATTACTTTGGCAACTATTCATCCTTCCTTTCTCTCACATAATAATAATGGCTACAGGCTACTGAAGTACAGGTAATTCTTTTGCTCCCCCCTCTTTATAAGTATGTCCACAAGCACCTGCACTTGTCACTGAAGCAATGGACTGACGACAGGGGAATGGGTGTGGTGGCTTGAAACACACAGGTTACACCCAGCATTTCAGGAGTGTAACATAAGTGCAATTTTTTGTTTTGCTTTTTTTTTTTCCCTACCCAGGCATATATTAAAAGGAAAGAAGAGGTGCTTGGCAACAGGGTTGAAAAATGACAAAATAATGTATATAAGAAATATTCATAAAAATGCTGCTGGTATTTCATGCAGGAGTCTCTTCCTCAAATGTGTACATTAAATCTGAGCTATCTACTGTGAACATTCTCCCGCTTGCAGAATGTCACCTTTAATCCAAGTTAAAGAGGATAAGAGACTAGGCTACTAATTCACAAAAGAGTATACAAAACAATGCTTTCTACTTCAGAAATTGAAAAATAACTGTAAAATAAGGAGAATCTGAAGAGTTTCAAGTACTTAAAAAAACCTGAATTCAATGAGGCAGAGGTCTCAAATGTTAAAGTGACTACTTCGTACCTGTGGTAAACATCATCATTCCCCTCCCATTCCCTCGTATAACCCCCTTTTCTCCCTGTACCCCACTCTAGATAAAAGTTGGTAGATATCAGTATATACAAATTTCCAACTTTTCAATATTCTTAAATTCATGGCAAAGCTGTCTCATGAGAGCTATTCCCTAGTCATCTGAAAATGCAAGTGAGTTCTACTCTTTGTTTACAAATAACCAGAGGCCAATTCCAGGTGGCCAAGGTCACAGGAAATCATTCCAAATAATCCTTTCATGTCTGCAGCAACTTGGACAACTTGGGGTGGCTGATGTATCTGCCTCGTGAGAAGTAACTCGAGTCTGATGTGCACTGCCCAGCAATAAAGCAAGTTCCCAATGTCACTGAACCTCGTGTAGAAGTATATTAAGCTTCCCCAGCTGTAAGGACTCTATGGTGACTTGTTTTCTTATCCTGTTGGGACATGGCATGTGGCAGCACCTTGACTTTAAGGTAAATGCTTTGTATTTAAAAATGGAATGAAAGACAAGCAACAAATTCTGGGAAGTTCAGAGGTTATTCTGTATAGCTAGCTGGGCTTTTTCCAAACTACAAGTTTGACCCCGATTGGAAAACAGGTATGGATCCAACGAGTACAGGTGCAACAGACCACTTCATGAACCAGGAAAGACAGCTGTCCAACAGCCTGCCAAGTCTGCAAGTCCTTTATATGATTATCTCAACTTTACAATGTTATTTACAGGCATATTTCCAAATATTATGTGGAAATGGCGGAAAGGAGCTAAGGGAATAGGTTTCCCTCCATTATATGTTTTTTTACATGTTCCTTGCTTGAATACCCAGAAATTGCCAAGTTTCAATGATTCTAAAAATCGGCCTATTCTATGGTTTTAGGCCAGATAATAATTTAAGTATTAAGATACAGTGGGGACGTGTTAAAACAAAAATGAAAATAAAACCCATCTCACTCCTAACTCTAGCCCTGATTAGATAATAAAGAAGTAAATCACTTCCTCCAACTTCTCAGCCCTCCAGGGATGAAGGGCCAGCCACCTACCCCTTGGGTAGCCAGCTCCAGGCAGCTCTGCGACTCCTCACACCCGCCAAGGTCCAGCCCCTCCCTCCCTGCACTGCACAGTCCCTGGAAGGTTTCCCAGCATTTCATCTTCAGTTGTTGTCCAAATTCTGAAGGTTTATGCTGATTATCAAAAATCTTACATTCACATTTTCTCTAAAGAGTTAATACGAGGTTTTAAAAAAAACCACCATTATTCTATGCTGCTTTAAGTTATTTCAATTTTTTGGACAAGAATAAAAACCAACAATTTATGCTCTGACCACATACAGATTTATAAAGGCAACAAATATCAACTTCAGACTATGAGTGAGCAGTGAGTCTTCTGGACTATCTCACTGATGGAGCACAGGCAAGCATGGCGCAGATATACTATGCACAAATAAAGCTTCCAAAACGTGCCATTTAAAGATATGTAAAAGAGATCAACAGTGATACTATGGAGGTGTGAAGAAAGTTCCTTGATTCTGGCATGACTAAATCCACTTTATAGATCATGGAAGAACATCATGGACAAAGATTCCAGAGCATGGTTAGCTATTTTGTTTTCTACCCTGATTTCTGAAATGGCAGAACAATCCTATTAGTCATCCGTCTTTACCTCCCAAAAAAGATCTTTAAAATCTCAGCAGAGCTCTGTTTACAGATAATACAAACAAAATGTGACACAATGAAGAAGCTGCATAAAAATACTTAAACCTAAGGTATTTGCAGTATATAGGATATATACCCTGGCTTACCATATAAAAGTCATCAGATATTAAATAGCACTAAGTCTAAAAACAAAGCAAGGAGTTAAGATTTCATGTTGGATACTGTTTCAACAAGAGTTGCAATTTCAAATATTAAAGGAAATCCTTCATGTTAGTAAGTTTAGAAAAACAAACATTTATCATATACATATATAAAATAAAGTTTTAGTATGATAAAACCTAGATTTTCTTAAATTATTTAAAAGGACATCAAACTATATAACTGCTCAAGAGCAAAGGTTAGTGTTTTGGTGATCTGTAATCCATGTTACTTGTAGCAACTATTCCTGGTAACATGGACAGCATTTTCTATTTTTGCTCTTCTGTTGGGACCACATCTAATCAATAGAATAACTGGAGACCCAATGAGTTACCTCAGTATTGCTGGACTCAGGCAAATGGCAGTTTAGGAGCTTAAATAAAGGAATTGTAGTGTTTTTTGTTTGTTTTTGTTTTTTAAAAGAGAAAATCCAGTATAATTGCACATTTACATACAAAAAAAGAGGCACAAAACAGCTTTTTTTCTTCTTTTTTCCAGAGAAGAGCTCTAAGTTGCTAAGAAAAAGGAACACAGGTAACACAACTGGAGGAATGTAGTGGAGCGTCTATCTTCCCTACCTTCATAAGGTTACTAGGTACTTTTTGAGGGAAAATAACTGCTATCAGGTACCAGCAATGGTAAGCAGTCAACATTCACAGAGAACGAGAACGTTCATTCAAGCTAACCCTACCTAGACTTCTACTTAATACAGTGTTACAGCAATGTCTGACATTACTAGTTACTTCATACAAGGAATACTGGAATATACATATTCCTAAGCATTAAAAGCAAGTGAGTTTTGTGAGCAGACATCTTAATACACTTGCATCTGTGAGATTCAAGCATCAGCCAACCACTTCTGCTAACACTGACTTTCTTGGGAGCTTTCCCTAAGTGCTTTCTAAGATGAAGTGTGCTGTGTGGCTCTTACATACCCTGTAGAAGTAGAAGTGTTCCCCTTCTCAATGGGGACGATTTTAAGTACTGGATAGTAATGAACAGAAATTGTTCACATGTAACTGGGGGATGCCCCTATCCCGTTTACTCCCCAAATTAAGAACACTAAACCAAAAAGATCTATTTGAATACAATTCAAATTAATTTCTGCAGTTTCACCAGGAAACATGATTGAATGGTCAGTTGACAAAGGGAATGTTTGATCAGGAAAGGGAAGCAGAACAGAAATTAAAATCCCATAATTCTCTCCAAGCTAGACCTAGCTCTACATAAAATGAGACGGGAAATGGTGCTTCTATGATTCAACTTTTGGTCTGTGCCTTTCATCTCTCTCTAGCTGCCTTTATCAATGTATCATGATAACAGGGATGTCCATTCTAACTATGCATTCATATCCACACAAATGCACTTCATCAAAATACCCATTGTCAATGGAAAACATTTCAATGAGTGCATTGTTTCTTTTTTCCCTCTAAAAAAAAAAATCAAAACCACATTTTATACCTTTCTAGATAAAGTTATCAAATTACAAAGCCCACCCAGTTTAAGACCAGACAGGTAAAATCCACGGAGTCATTTTCTTTTCAAGAGGCCAGATTCAACACTCCCATTAAGCCCTTCTAAAAGACTATGAAAAACATTCTGAAAGAGAAGTTAGCCTACTTACTGCTCAGTGAAGAGGTATATAATGATCATTATACCCTTTCCTAGAGGGCTTTCTCCAATTCCTACTTAAAACACACATATGCACACATACATTAATTACGGACTATCTGAACTACACTTCTCAAAACTTAAAAAAAATAAATAAAGGAATGATGGCAACTTTTGCTTTTTATACCCACAGAATACATCCTAGACTTTAAGTTTATCTCGTCATTTTCTTTTCACTTGTTCTTAATGAAAAGCAAAGACAACTCTTTCCAGCTGAAAAGGCATTGAAGCACAATAAAAGACCAAGGGTATTTAACCCTCCATAAAAGAATCCTCAAACCATGAAAACAAAACAGAAAAACCAGACACTACCAACAGCTTCTGCCTGCACATTCCAGTCCCCCCTCCCCCATTTTTGCTTTTAATAAGGCAGTACTGATGGCAAAGGTTGTATGCACTGCAGCAGTCTCTGTTTTACAAAGGCATTATCTATTTGCTTTTCTTTTCCTTTTTTCATTTAAATGAAAAAAAAAAAAAAAAAAAGGGAAATCACCACCCATTTATTCTTTTACTTCTTCTCCATGATCTTGTGATTCCAATTTACATTTGATCTTGCTCCAGTATTCTGGTGACACAGGAGCTACAGGGTCATGTTCAGAGCAGCAGAGCCGGCCTTCCAGTGCAGAGGGAACCAGTGCCCCCTTGTCATGATCTTTACAAAATGAATGTGGACAGAATTCACAGAAGGAAACAGCTGCACTGCTGCACTCACTGCACTGATGCCACGGGCATTCCCACTTTCCTAGTGAGGGGCGGGAAGAGGGAAAAGAGCCCAAGTTAGTGCCTGTCTCCACTGCCCCGAGAAACTTAAGTTCCCAGCATCTCGGATTGGAGACTGAGTTCAGTTGAATACAACTCCAAATTTCAGTCAAACAAAAATCTGGGTGTACCATTCGGTATGTGAGCTAGTGACCAAAGCCCAATACCATAGGCACCAACTACTCACCTAGGGTAATAATAAACAAAAAGAAAAAAAACAATCCTTGCGAACCAACAGGTATCTGAGATTTGCAGATTCTTCACCAGCATAATCTTTGTTTACTATTGTTATTTGTCCTATTTAATATATCCCACTCCACTGCTCCATTTAGGAAGTGGAACATATTCCAAGCTACACAAGGCTGGGAAGCCAGAGGAAAGGTCTGGAACTCTAGCTTACCGTATGGTGGCTGTGTCAGGTTAAGGCATAGGAGGTGGTATGCTTTGGGACAGTCTTTTTTGTCACACATGACCAGCTCTCCACCATCTCCACATTGAAAACAGAAATCTTCATGCATCTGCTTTGGTTCTGCTTTAATTTTTCGTCTCTTCTGCTTTAATTTAGCATTTTTTGTCTTTTCCTCAGTTGTTGACGCACATGCAGACTGGCAGGAGAAAAGGATCACAGCTTTAACCACCACAGTATATGTTTCCATAGAAAGAAAAATCCAACCACCTCACATTCATTTGAATTCATCTGTTGTTCAGTTACCTAAAACACCAGGAGGACTTATCCTATTAACAGTAATATAGCTAATATAGCAAAAATAAGGCTTCATTTCACTGACTTTTGAATGGGTGATTTTTTTTTTATATTGCAAGGACACTGAAATATAGTTCATATATTATAAAATCCACCCTTTACCAGTGGTTTTTAATATATTCTGAATTTCAAAGACATTTTTGTAAAGGATTTTGCTAACTTAAGTCAGAAATACAAATATATTTCCAGAACCTAATATCTCTTACTAAGATGTGTTTCAGGAAAGTCAGAGAGTCTAAACTTTGGGATAAACCACCGATGACAACCAAACTGAACTAGGTACCGATTTGCCAGCATTTTCCTGAGCTTGTTTACAAACTTCTTTGACTGACCTTCGGCCGTACTCCTAGAAAACCACTGCAGTTCTCTGCCCCACAGTGGCACTCTGTTCTGCCATTGCCCAGACAATCCAGGTTATAATTAAATGTTAACTCCATCCCTAAAATATAAGAGAAATAATTACTCATATTCCAGTTACAGGAAGGAGAAATGTGGTCACACACTCTTTCATAATGAAAAAAAAAGAGATATAATCTGACAAGAATACTTTCCCTCTGCTGTATTCTGCACTGAAGATAATGATGGACAAAAAAAGGGGGGGAGCCCCATCCAATCACCACAGCAAAAATAAATGTTTTACTAAAGAATTCACATTTTTCTTGTTGAAATGGCCAAAATCTAAATAACAGTGAATAAAAAACCTGAAACCTATGCTCAAGAAAAATGGATTCCAGTTTAGCCCTCTTTTCTAATGCTAATTTACGATAGTTCCTAAATGAACAACATGATCATGGAATTGTAATGACTGTACTATTTGCAATAATTAATGAGTGCTTATATTATGATCAGAGCAATTCGAAATAGAGGTTTACTATAGATACCAAAGACCCACAGGGTTCAAAGTAGGAGGCCCTAGCTTTCCTTTAATTGGGCTTCACAATCCACAATGAGTTCTAGAAAAAATTAAAATCTCTTAGCTACAACATTTCTCATGTATTTTCCTACAAACTTAAAGGAGAAAACTGAATTCTGTTGTTAAGATGCTGGATGGGTAAGGGGGAAAAAAGCACTAACTCTGGCTTTAGAGGCTTTTTATGTCTAATTTAAAACAGACTGACCTTTCAAACTAAAACAAAACAAGACAAAACCCCACAAATCAAGAAACCAGATGATGTTAACACAGGCTAATTACTTTTAATACTTTAAAAAAAGAAAACAAAAGTTTAAACAACTGATTACATTCATAGACAGGGATAATTTGGAGAATTAATTCAGTAGGATCATGGACACACAGAATTCTCTATTATTGCTCTCACATAAAGGCTCTTATTAAGCTCTCTTTTACAGAATATAGATTTTTATGTCTTATTGGCAGATAATTCTAAATATAACTTTATCTTATTTGAATAAATACTTTAGCATCAGACTTTAAAGAATATTGCACTGCATTCAAAGGATATACTTGGTTCCCAGGAACAGGGACATGGGAATAAGTCACTTTTTTACCTGCAGGAATATCACAAAGAGCAAAAAGTCCAACTCGAACATCCCCATTCACTGTCCACTTTTGTGTTTCACAGTTTGGATTACAACTGTGGTTCATAAAGCGAGAATAATTTCCTTTTGGGCCAGCATCAATTATACGATCCTTTAAAATAAAGGAAATGAAAGACACCTGTGACATAAAACTAAGTATAACTTTATTTTAGAAACATCCAATTCAGTCAAGAGCCTCAAGGCAGCAGCATTTTGCTATCAGCTGATGTTTGACAACCACAGCTCCAAAAATGTGGGACTCTCTATGCTCTCACAAAGTTCTCAACTTGAAACCTTCAAGTCAAAGCAACTAAGATAAAATGGAATTTAATTTGTTTTTACATTAGTTTCAAGAAACAAACCCCAGTGGCACAGCAGTTGAGCGCTAGGCTGCGAAGCTGCCTGCAGCTTCTAAAGCACCGGTTCGATCCCTGGCTGCCAGCGAGGGTCCCACATGGCGCACAGACCTCTCCTGCCGCGCCCACTGCTCCCCCCAGCAGTGTACTTAGGTCCTTCTGCCTGTCCTGCTCTCTGCTCTGGCTCTGGTGAATTCTCTCACCCTCCTGCACTTCTGACTGTACCTAGTGCTTGTATAAATAAATCTTTAAAAAAAAAAAAACAAACTTTGACTTAAAAAAAACAAACAAACAAACAGACCTTAGAATAAAACCATTTAGAAGATTATCTGGCCACAGGTTTAGGAATGATATTTTCAGATTAAAGAGCTACTTGTAATAGGAACTATGATGTTTTACGATCACCCCTCCTTTCTTGTTCTGAGCAAAAAGCAAAATAAGTATGGAGGTACATGGATGGAATTTAGGCCATTGAGAAGGAAAAATGAGAAACTTGTCTGAAAGTTGGAGATGTGGAGAAGTGACTGACAGAAGGACTATAGTTTGAGATATAATCCCTAGTAGCTATCTGTTCTATTTATATTTAAAGTTCAAAATATAGTAGAGAGCTCCACATTTTGGCCCTTGAACTAAAAGTTTGAACAAATTCTAGAGGATGGAGTCTCCCAAGTGTTGTCAAGGATGGAGTGGGGGCCTCCCTGGTGGTACAAGGGGTTAAGCACCACGCTATGAAGCAATCAGCAGCCTCTGCAGCACGAGTTCAATCCCCGGCCGGCCAGGGAGCAATTCACATGGCGAAGCAGACCTCTCCTGACTCACTCACTGCTCCCCTCAGCGGTGTATTTCAGTCAGTCTGCCTGTTCTGTTTCCCACTCTGTCTCTGATGGATCCTCTCACCCCCCGTATCTCTGGCCTGTACCCCAGTTCTTGTATACATAAATAAATCTTAAAAAAAAAAAAAAAAGGAAGAAGGATGGTGTGGTCAGGACTGGATCTAAGGGGTCAATCAGCAATTATAAATGAATAAAATTTTATGTTTATGACAGTTGTACAACTTTCAAACAATGACACATTAGTTAACAGAGCTCTTAAATGATCTCTACTTCTTTCTTTTAATGATATTCTGATTCTTAGATTTAGAGAGATCATGGATCACAGGAAACATGGGTACTAGTCTCGGCTCCTTTATTTTTTTTGTGTGTAGAAGACCTGGGTCAGAGGTCTGAGAGGATTCACCAGAGAGTGGGGAGCAGAACAGGCAGACTGACTGAAATACACTGCTAAGGGGAGCTGCGGGTGAGACAGGAGAGGTCTGCTGCGTCATGTGTGGGTTAGCTCCTTGGTGGGGAATCAACCTCAGGCCATAGGGGTGATAGCACTGAGACTTAACCCCTAGGCCACCAGGGAGGCCCTTGGCTCTTCATTAAACTGTAACAAGGTATTCAACAAATACTTATCCTTCTGGATATCAGTTACTTATCCTCAGTAAATCAGAGGACTGTTAAGAAAATAAATAAAATATTGGATGTACTGTGCATCAAATAGGACTGAAAATTGCATGTATTAAATTAGCAGTTTTAATGTCATTTTTCCCCCAGCATTCATTTTTCCTAACTCATAAAAAAGTTGGAACTTATAAAATGGAATTTTTGCTAAAATGAAAGCTTATTAATGCTTTCTAACTTAGAATTATAGAGCTGATTCTCTCTTTCAGTAATAGACTGAAGGTCAGCTTTTCAGTGAGGAGAGCTGGGATTAAAATCCAGGCAAGTTGGGCCTCCATGGTGGCACAAGGGGTTAAGTCTCATTATCAAGCTATCAGCTGCCACTAGCCCACATGGCACAACAGATCTTTTCTGTCTCGCCTACTGCTCCCCTCAGCAGTGTTTCAGTAGATCTGCCTCAGCAGTGTTTCAGTAGATCTGCCTGTTCTTCTCCCCACTCTGTCCCTGGTGAATCATCTTAGCCCCCCACACTTCTGGCCTACACCCCAGTTCTTGCATGCATAAACAAACAAAAAAAAAATCTTAAAAAAAAAAATCCAGGCAAGTTAACCCCATTCCTGGTTCTCTTTTCATTCAGTGCTGTCTCACATGACATGTGCAGGGCTTCAGCAATCATTCATTGTATACTCTGGTGTAATTGGCACATTATAGTAGGTAGCATTATAATTTTCTTGAGAAATGTCAAATTAGAGAAAACAAAATTAACCTAAGACTATGAAACAAAACCAAAAAAATCTTTTGGGAAAAAAGAATAAGCAATTTTACCTTGGTAACTGTTAACATATAAAAATTAGTTACACTGTTCTCGTTGGCTCGTTTGATTCTCAATCTGCATTCTTCTTCATCAATTAATTCTCCAACATATTCGTTTACAAATTCACCCTGCAGAGAATCATGCAATATGTAAATGTAAAATCAGTATATTGTATTAGAAAGCATTCCTTAACACCATATATATATATATATATATATACACACACATATATTGTTTTTTAAAGGTTTACTTTTTTTTTTAATTTATTTATATAAACACTGGGTACAGTCAGAAGCGCAGGAGGGTGAGAGAATTCACCAGAGCCAGAGCGGGGAGCAGAAGAGGCAGAGTGACGAAATACACTGCTGAGGGGAGCAGCGGGTGCAGCAGGAGAGGTCTGCATGCCATGTATATTTGAAGTAATTACAGATCCCTGAACCCTTCAGTTTCCCCCAATGATAACATACAACTATAGCAAAATATTAATATTACACTATTCTCGTTGGCTTGCTTGATCTCAATTGACAAATCTTATTCAAATTTCATAGGTTTTACATACATTCGTGTGTGTCTAGTTCTATGGAATTTTATTAAGTATAAACTTAATAAAATTATAAAGTATAAACTTAAAATTAAGTATAAACTTAATAAAATTATTTCACAGTATAAACTGTGAAATCACCAACACAATCAAGATACAGAACTGTTCTATTACTACAGATGTTCCTTGTAGTAATCCTTTATAATCACATTCATCCTCTATCCCTCACCTCATCCCATAGCCAGTTTATTCTTCATCTCTATAATTTTCTCATTTTGAGAATGTTCTGTAAGTGGAATCATGTGGTATATAACCTGCCAGTTGACTTTTAAAAAATCTCAGCCTCACTCCCTTGAGATCCATCATTTGTTGTATGTTATTAATAATTCAATTTTTTAAATAGATGAATAGTATTCCCAAGTATGGACATTCCACAGTTCACTTAAATCATTCACCTACTAAAAAACCGTTTTTTCCCCTTATTGAGGTAACACTGCTTTACATTACTGTACAGATTCATTACTACTCAGATGTCTGTTACCACATCACTACATCAAGGCACCCATAATCCTTTACCCTAGGGCAGTAGGCCACTGCTTTCCCATACCCTTTCTCTCTTCCCCTCCAGCAGCCTTAATTCTAGTTATATTTCTAGGGTTTATTTTATAAATAGTCTAATCAGCCCCTTTGCTTTTGTTTATATTCCACATGAAAGGATCCAGTACTTTTTGATTTATTTCACTTAGCATAATCCCTTCCAGTTCTGTCCATGTTGTTGCCAATGACAAGAGATTTTTTTCTTTTTTTTATAAATAGTGCTGCAATGAACTTCCCTTCAAATTATGTTTTCTTTTCTTTTCTTTTTTTTTTTTTTGCATTCTTCGGGTAGATACTTAGGAGTGGAATTGCTAGGTCATATGGTAGATCTATTTTTAATGCTTTGAGAGAACTCCATACTGTTTTCCACAGGGGTGGGCCAGTTTATATTCCCACCAACAGTATATGAGGATTTCTTTTTCTCCACACCCTCCCAACATTTGTTTTTCTATTTTTTTTAATGGGTCATTCTTACAAGTAAAAGGTGCTCTTTCATTGTGCCTTTGATTTGCATTTTCCTGGTAAGTGATGTTGAACATTTTTTTATATGCTTGTCAGCCATTTGTATGTGCTCCTGGGAGAACTATCTATTTAGCTCATCTGCCCATTTTTTGATTGGGCTCTTTGCTTGCTTTTTATTGCTTTATGTATTCTTTTTTTTTTTAAATAAATGAGGTCCATGTTTATTTTTATTTGTATTTTTTTTAAAGATTTATTTATTTATTTATACAAGCACTGGGTACAGTCAGAAGCGCGGGAGGGTGAGAGAATTCACCAGAGCCAGAGCGGGGAGCAGAGCAGGCAGAAGGACCGAAGTACACTGCTGAGGGGAGCAGCGGGCGACAGGAGAGGTCTGCACGCCATGCGGGACCCTCCTCCGGTGGCCGGGGAGCAGCCGGGGATTGAACCGGCGCTGCAGAGGCTGCAGGCAGCTTCGCAACCCAGCGCTCAACCGCTGCGCCATCGGGGAGGCCTGCTTTATGTATTCTTTATAGATACTGGTTATCAGTCCCTAGTCAGATGTATGATGTGCAAATATTTTCTCCTATTCATTAGGGCATTTTTTTGTTTTAATGATAGTTTTTTGCTGTACAGAAGCTTTCTAGCCGATCTAATTCCATTCATTTTTGCATGTTTTCTTTGCCATTGCAGTCAAGTCCCAAACATAACCCCCAAAGCTAATGTCATGGAATGTTTTCTTCTTATGTACTTTATGGTTTCTGGTCTTGTCTCCAAGACCTTAATTCATTTTGAGTTAATTTTTTGTGTATAGTGTGAGAAAATGCAGAAAAATTAATTTTTCTGCATGTGGCTCTCATTTTCCTAGTACTATTTGAAGAGACTTTCCTTTCCCCTTTGTATATTCTTGGCTCTTTTGTCGTAGATTAACTGTCCTTAAAAATGTGGGTAAACTTTTTGGCTCTCAATTCTATTCCAGTGGCCTGTGAGTCTATTTTTATTCTAATACCAAACTCTTTTTATTACTATAGTCTTACAATAGTTTGAAGCATGAGCCCATCATTCCTTTTTTGTCAATTGCTTTGGCTATTTGGGGTCTATGTGGTTCCACATAAATTTCAATAATGTTTGCTCTATTTCTTTCAAGAATTCCATTGATGATAGGGATTGCATTGAGTCTATATATTGCTTTGGGTTTAGATGGACTTTTTTTTTTAAAGATTTATTTATTTATTTATACAAGCACTGGGTACAGTCAGAAGTGCAGGAGGGTGAGAGAATTCACCAGAGCCAGAGCAGGGAGCAGAACAGGCAGACAGACGGAGGACACTGCTAAGGGGCAGCGGGAGCAGCAGGAGAGGTCTGTGCACCATGAGGGACCCTCGCCGGTGGCCAGGGATGGAACCGGCACTGCGGAGGCTGTGGGCAGCTTCGCAGCCCAGGGCTCAACTGCTGTGCCACTGGGGAGGCCCTTATATGGACTTTTAATAATGTTAATTCTTCCAATCCATGAGCATGGAATATCTTTCCATTTCCTCATTTTCTATTTCTTTTAACAATGTTCTATAGTTTTCACTGAATAGATCTTTCACCTCCTTTTTTAGATTATTACTAGGTATTTAGTATTTTTTGCTGCTACTGTAAATGGGATTGTTTTTATGATTTCTTTCTCTTCTAGTTTACTATTTGCATTAGGAATACAAGAGAACTTTATATGTTGTTTTTGTAGCCCGTCGCTTTACTGATTCATTGTTTCTATTAGTTTTTAAGTTGAGTCTTAAAAGTTTTCTATGTGTATTAATATGTCACCTACAAATAATGGCAGTTATTTCGTTGGTAATTTGGATTCTTTTGTATGTTTCTCTTGCCTAACTGTCCTATCTAGGACTTCCAATACTATGTTAAATAGTAGTGGTGAGAGTAGACATCTTGCTGTGTACCTGATCTTAAAAGAAACGATTCCAGTTTCTTACCACTGAGGATATTGTTAGCTGTGAGTCTGTCACACATGGACTTTATTATTTTGAGGTATGTTCCTTTTATCCCCATTTTACTAAAACTTTTCATCACAAATGGATGGTGCATCTTGTCAAATGCTGAAGAAACATTTTAATTGTTTCCAGATTTTGGCTATTATACATAAAACTGGTATCAACATTCTGGTAAGAGTTTTTGGTTTTGTTGGGTCATATGTTGAGTACATGTTTAATTTTTTAAGAAACTGCCAAACTATTTTCCAGAGTTTCTATATCATTGTACATTCTCAGCATATATTTTGTGTTTATAAATGCATAAATATTAACCCTTTTACCTGAAAAGCATGACTGATTCAATCTATGACAATCATATTATCTATAGGATTCATCAGTTTTACTGATAAATTTTTGAGGAAAAGAAATGTCTTAGGAAATAAATATATGTGCTTTTTGCTTTATCAGACTCTATTCCTCACATACACACAAATTTTCACTATCCCTTCTCATAGCTCTTAGCATCACAGAACTGATATTAGAAAATACCAGTATTCCAAAGAAAACTATAAAACACTGTTAAAAGAAATAGAAGAAGACACAAAGAAATGGAGAGACATCCCCTGCTCATGGATTGGAAGAATAAACATTATTAAAATGGCCATCCTACCAAAAGCAATATACAGATTCAATGCTATTCCAATCAAAATTTCAATGTCATTCTTCAAAGAAATAGAACAATTATTGATGAAATTCATATGGAATCACCAAAAACCCCGAATAGCCAAAGCTCTCCTGAAAAAAAAAGAAGGGAATGGAGGCATCAGACTCCCAGACTTCAAACTATACTACAAAGCCATAATCATCAAAACTGCATGGTATTGGAACAAGAACAGACATACAGACCAATGGAATCGAATAGAAAATCCAGAAATAAACCCACAGATTTATGGTCAACTAATCTTTGACAAAGGAGCAAAGAATATGCATTGGAGCAAAGAAAGTTTGTTCAATAAATGGTGCTGGGAAAACTGGGTCGCTACATGCAAAAGAATGAAGCTTGACCACCACCTCACACCATACACAAAAATCAACTCAAAATGGATTAAAGAACTAGACATAAGACCTGAAACCATAAAATATATAGAAGGAAATATAGGCGAAACACTACGTGATTTGCACATCAAAGACATCTTTACAGACACATCACCCAAAGCAGTGATAGTGAAGGCAAAGATAAACAGCTGGGACTACATCAAATTAAAGAGCTTTTGCACAGCAAAAGAGACAATAACAAAAACAAAGAGAAACCCCACCAACTGGGAGAACATTTTTGCACCCAACACTAATGATAAAGGACTGATCACAAAAATCTGCAAAGAGCTGATGAGACTCAACAACAACAAAGAAAATAATCCAGTCAAAAAATGGGCAGAAGAGCTTAAAAGAAACTTCTCTGAAGAGGAAATGCAAATGGCCAACAGGCATATGAAAAAATGTTCAACATCACTTGTCATCAGGGAAATGCAAATCAAAACTACCATGAGATACCATCTTACACCAGTGAGAATGGCACATATTAAAAAAACTAGCAACAACAAATGTTGGCGAGGGTGTGGAGAAAAAGGAACTCTTCTGCACTGTTGGTGGGAGTGCAAACTGGTCCAACCACTGTGGAAAGCTGTATGGAGATTTCTGGACCTACTAAACATAGAGCTTCCATATGATCCAGCAATTCCACTCCTAGGTATTTACCCAAAGGACACAGAAACATCAATTCCAAAGAACACCTGCACCCCTATGTTTATAGCAGCACTATTTACAATAGCTAAGCTTTGGAAACAACCCAAATGCCCAAAAATAGATGACTGGATCAAGAAGATGTGGTACATATATACCATGGAATATTACTCAGCATTCAAAAAAGATAAACACATGCAATTTGCAGCAACATGGATGGCGCTGGAAGGGATCATGCTCAGCGAAATAAGCCAAAAAGAAAAAGAAAAATACCGGATGGTCTCACTCATAGCAGGAATCTAGAAAACTTAAATAAGGGACCAGGAAAATGAATAACTACAAGAAAGTGAAAATCAAAATCAACAAAAAACTATGAACCAGAGACACTTTTAGGGGGGCGGGGGTGGGAGGGGAGGGATTGGGGTCAGAATGGGGGGGCTGCAATTGTATGGGGAATATAACAATAAAATTTATTAAAAAAAAAAAAAAAGAAAATACCAGTATTCTAAGGAGAAGTATTATATCATAATTTCTGATTTTTTTGTAAATTAGTAAGAACAAAAGAATGTTCATAAAAATATTTCATTTTTTCCCTATTAACAAGAGTAAAAAGACTATTACTTCTGTAATAAGAGAAAAGAAGTTAATGGGTCAAACTGGAAAGAATCAAACTAACTTCCCATGCATCAGTTTTTTCCCTTGACAGCTTGCTGCTAGTGAGGTCAATGAGGAAATCAGTGTGCCTACACACTTGCTTCAACTGGGGAATGATCACCACAAAAGCTGACCTCTGATTTTTTTCTCTCCCATTTTTTTTGATTGTACAAGCTATGATAATTAGGTTAGAAAAAGAATAACATTTCATCTATAACTGAAACACCCTAATAGGACACTTTATTTTTCCCTTCCAATCCTTTGTCATGAAGGATATCGGATGGTTCTACACATTTGTATTTTATGTGTGGTCAGGCTTAAATGGCTTTTCCAACATCCAGTTTAGACTCTGATATCACTGATGGGCTATCTAAATTATGCAGTTATATGGTATCACTGCCTTCACGGAGAGAAGATTTTATCGATATTTGGCTGGATTGCCTCCTAGCATTGCTATTTTACGGTAATTTTTTTTTAATGGAAATCTGTTGAGAATTTCAAACAAATCAGCTCTACTTCATTTTTTTTACATAGTAGGATTCAAAGTAAGATATTATTTGGAAAAAATAGTTCTGTGGCTTTAAAAGCTTGAGAACATTTATTATGTTTGATACTTACTATTCTATAAAAATGAGTGAATATAGAAAAATTTAAGTGTTGTTACCAAACATGAGTACAAGTCTCATAAACTTGACACCATCATAAGTAAAGATGAAAATATTTTACATGCCCTAAAAGTGACACATCTTTAGATTGAAAGAGTTGCTTATTGACTTGAAATCATTAACTGTGAATTCAATCGAGACCAAAAATAACAAAGGACAAAAAAATATTAGAAACCTGTCCTTAAAGCTGTGGCAACAACCAGGTCAACAAGAGCCAGTTATTTTCCAGGTGAATGTTGAAGATGACAATCATGGCGATTTTAGTAACACATGTTGCTCTAGATTATATTATATACGTGCTTAAATTCCATGTACACAATTACCACTGTGACCCGGGGCTTATATTGATTCTGGTTATATGCTGTCATAAATGGACCTATGGCTTACAGTGATTTATTACCAGTTGGTAATTAGCCTCCCTTTTCCTTGGTGGTGAATGTGGTTTGTGGTAACAAATATCTGAAGAGGTGTGATCCTATACTTCTCAATCATATATAATGTAAGCCAAAGTTACCTCCAAAACAAAAAAGTTAGAATGATTAAAAGATTGTGGCAATAAAGCAGGCTGTAATTTAGCATATTTAATATGTATTTTAGTATATTTAATATAATTTAGTATATTTAATATGTATTTTTTCATTTCCAGGAAAGAAACTTCTTCACAGTAAGAAGTCACTTTGACTCTGACACGTCTTTTCGGGAATTTGTGTGTGAAAAGATGGGGTCTGTGTTCCTTCAGTTCAAATTTGGCTGTAGTCTCCTAAATGTACGAAAATTTTTTCCAGGTTATTACCAAGTCTTCATGAGTATGCTTTTCAGCGACTGCATAGTTCTAATTATTTTTTAAGATATCAGTTGTCCTACATTAGCAGTTCCTTAAGTGTTACAGGTAAGAATAATTTGGATTGTGCTTTCTTTTCTCTTCATTATGTCATTAATTTAATAAATCAGATTATATTTTAGAATAAATAAAATTACCATTGAATGGTGTTGACACAATATCTAACTGGTTTCAGGATGGCTCTCAAAATGCTCCAGAAATCATAGGCAAAATTTGTACGTGTAACATGAATGGTATTAAAGTAGTATTAAGATTTTTTGCACTATAGTATAAAATGACATTCTCAATGCAGATGACCTGTGAACAACTCAATCCACACAGCCAATATATCAGTAAATTCTGTCCATGCCACAATTCTGTCTCTCCAGAACAATCATGGTCTCCTTTTGTCACTTGTCCCCCATTAATGTAAAATCTCCATGCTATAGTTAAAAGTTATTCTTTTGAAACCCAAGGGTGGCAGACAGATTTTTAAAATGGTTCCCATGATCCTTGCCTCCTGGTACTAATGTGTTGTGATCCTCTCCCCTTGAATACAGTCATAATAGAATATGACAAGGGTGGCAGGATGAATGGTGATTAAGAGTCCATCTTTCCGAAGTGTCTCTCTCCCTGTTGACGGTACAAAAATAAGAGGCCTCCTCAGGTTTGTCTTAACCAATTCATTTTTTTTTTTTTAAATTTTTTAAATCTTTTTTTTAAGATTTATTTATTTATTTATAAAAGCACTGGGTACAGTCAGAAACGCGGGAGGGTGAGAGAATTCACCAGAGCCAGAGCTGGGAGCAGAGCAGGCAGAAGGACTGAAGTACACTGCTGAGGGGAGCAGCGGGCGGCAGGAGAGGTCTGCGCGCCATGTGGGACCCTCCTCCGGTGGCCGGGGAGCAGCCGGGGATCGAACCGGCACTGCAGAGGCTGCTGGGCAGCTTCACAACCCAGCGCTCAACCACTGCGCCACCTGGGAGGCCCTTAACCAATTCATTTAAAATAACAATCCCTGTCATCAATCAGCTCTCCACTTTAACATCTTTATTTTTTCTTTACAGCATTAGGGCAGGGATTATAATATCCAGTTCAGAGATGAAGATGAGGCTTAGGGCAGTTAGTGACTGGGTAATGAGTTCATGACCAGTGAGTTATGATGTTGGAGCAAAGTCCTGGGTTTGCTAGTCTCTGTCCCAGTACACTAATTTTACCTTTACTGAGTCTTTTAATCTACTTTGCTTACCAAGTAAAAAATAATTTCAAATAGAGAATGTCCAATGTCCCCTGTCCTTTTTATGACTGATCATTAATACCCAAATTTTGTGTATTTTATTACTAACTCCTCCTACAGTTTCTTTGCCCAAGAAGTGCCAAGTGAGACCTTTCAAAGGTTGCCATAGTTCCCTATGTGATTCACCCCTTCTGAAGCATCTCTAAGAGGCGTAATTCTAGTCTATCTCCCACCCACTATACAAACCTCCACCCTATCCCCGACCCATGCTACCTTCTTAATGCTCCTTTTGGTCCTGAGGCCCCAGCCTCTTCGCTCCGTTTTGATGATTTCTGCATCAGGGTAGAGCCTCTTTGTAAAGCACTGGTTCTGGCATCGATCTCCAGCTGGGCATACCTGCGGGTGACACTCATACTGCAACATTCTGTTCAGGCACTCAGATTCTAAGCCGCAAGGGTTCTCATCAGCAGGCTTGCAGTTGCAGCGGGGAATCTCTGATAGGTCTGCAACATGGATCTGGACTTTTCCTATAACCTTGTTAGCCTAGGAAACAAGCCAGAAATGAGAGGGAAGAATTAACACCAGGACATAAGAAACATCCATGCTATTCTTGGCCCTGTCTCTGCCTTGTGGTGTAAAAGGGTATTCATCTTAATTTTTGTTTCCTTATGAATAAGCTAGGAAAAATAACTGTCTTTTTAGTTGACAAAAATATCAAAACCTGGTGTGGGGCCTCCCCTGGTGAAGCATGCGGTTGAGTGCCGTGCTGTGAAGCTGTCCGCAGCCTCTGCAGCACCGGTTCGATCCCTGCCAGCCCGCAAGGGTCCCACTTGGCGAGGCAGACCTCTGCCATGCCCGTTGCTCCCCTCAGCAGTGTATTTCAGTTGGTCTGCCTGTTCTGTTCCCTGCTCTGTCTTTGGTGAATCCTTTCACCCTCCCACGCATCTGGCCTATACCCCGGTTCTTGTGTCTGCCTGCTCTGCTCTCCCCTCTGGCTCTGGTGAATTCTCTCGCCCTCCTGTGCTGCTGACTGTGCCCAGTGCTTGTGTAAACAAATAGGTAAATCTTTAAAAAACAAATAAACAAAAAAACCACAAAAAACCTGGTGTGAATTCTCATTTAACTTGTGCATTTTTCATCTTGAATGGAAATTTCATAACTGAAAACAACTGTGGGCTCGCTGGAAGAAAAGGGTTAAATATCTATATTCTCATTTAGTTGCAGAATAATCTAGTTGAGCAAGAATAAGATTTCACATCTGCGATACTATGATTTCTAAGAAATGTATTTTGGTCAATTTTAATCTTTGGTTCAGGACTCCTGGCTTCCAAAACCCTTCATTCTGTAATTTCCCAAGTGATAAAGAGTTATGGGAACATCCTTTGTCATAGTATTTGGTTTCTTATTCTCACTTTCTGAAAGCACTTCAAAGCCATAACAGTGAAATGGGTGCCTTTTTATTCCTGACAAGCCTTTTTCCACAACTGGGTTTATGCTAATGAAGTGACTTCTGGATGCACCTGGGGGAGGTCAGTCAGAGAGCCAGTCAGAGAGCTATTTGCAGAGGAATCAACCCTGAATTGAGGGTTGTAACTTTATACACTGCTCTGATTTTTAGGGAAGGGAGTGGGCTACAGATTGACTTAATCGCCACCTGCCAGTGATTTAATTAATTAGGCCTATGTGATGAAGCTGCCGTAAAAACCCAAACAGAGGGATTCAGAGACTTTCTGGGTTGATGAACACATGGAATACTGAGAGATTGGTGTGCCCAGGAGAGGGCACAAGGGAAAATCTGAACTTCTACTGGCTACTGGCAGCTGGAGTGGGTGGAAGTGGGGGGATCTTATGAGAGATGGAATCTGATACTATCTCTAGGTATACAGTATCAGAATTAAGTGGAATTCTCAGACATCCTGCTGATGTCCAGAACTGCCTGGAGGAACTCCCCTCACACACACATTGGTTTGGGTGCAGAACCCCAAAACAACATTAAACATTTTGCTCCTAGACTTGACAGGGTTTATCAAAAAACTCATCACAGAGGATAGCAGCTATGGCTCCCATTTGATGCTTCCAACAAATGTTCTCAGTTGTTTTACAGAGGATTAGGTGATAATTTACAAGAGTTTCCACAAATCAAAAAAGAGCCTTCTAACTACTGAGATGAATGCATTTTATCTTTCCTGTCAAATACCAGTGTTTTCATGGGTAAAAACTTACTTTGATGTGTTTGTAGGGAGGGGGTTTTCTTGAGTTCTTTTCAATCTCTAGTGCTTCTTTACTTTCTCGTTGTGCTTTTAATTCCTGGAAACGCTTTGCAGCTTCTTCCAGTGCTGCCAACAAGACCAAAGTAAGTATATAAATACCAGAAAAACAAATAAAATAAAACCTGTTAGAAGACTAGTTTTATACTGCCTTCACAATGCACTGATCTGGTCTGAGGTCTTCTTTTTAAAATTACATTCTGGAGGGCCTCCCTGGTGGTGCAGGTGGTTAAGCGCAGTGCTGTGAAGCTGTCCGCAGCCTCTGCAGTGCTGGTTTGATCCGCGCCGACCACAGAGCAACCCACAAGGCGCGGCAGACCTCTCCTGTCTCGCCTGCTGCTCCCCTCAGCAGTGTATTTCAGTCGGTCTGCCTGTTCTGGTCCCTGCTCTGTGCCTGGTGAATCCTCTCACCCTCCCGCACATCTGGCCTGTACCCTGGTTTTTGTATGAATAAATAAATCTTTAACAAAATAAAAAATAAAAAAAAATAAAGTTACATTCTGGAAATAGCCATTTCTACCAGAATAGGGTAAATAGTTCAAAATAGGATGTAAGTCATTTATAACTGAAAACTATTACGCTCTGCCAGCTGCTGCCTCAGAGAAGCGGTCCTATTTCAATGATCAGAGGCTTCCAAATGAATCAAAGAGCAGCTTTTCACTTAGTACTAGACTTACCAGTCATTTTTCTTTTACCCAGGAAGTCAAACTTTCTGGTTACTTGTTGCACAAACACTTGTAACGTTTGTCATAGGAAGATTTTACTTCTCTTCTGTGGTAAAAGAGCTTCACTTAAGAAAACTACTGCCAGAGTAGTTTTCCATGTCTGTAGAAAGATGACTAAAACACTTTCCATAATAGCAAAGTATGTATTTTTTTAATTGGAGAATTTTTAATTGGCTGAGTTCTTGCATGGTTTTAATGTGACTGAAAATTTGCATCATAATCCCTGGTAAAATTCTCCAATCCCAAAAACATGTTATATGCACATTAGGAGGTTTCAAGAAATCATCCTGGAGACTCAGTTTTGAGCCACTATAAACATCCTCCAACTTACCTTTCTTGAAGGTTTTGTTAATACTTGTCTGTCCCTCAGCAAAACTTTTGTCTCCTTCAACATAAGGGAATACTCTGCCCTGGTGCACCCAATAGTAGTCATGAGAACCAAAGAAGAACACAGGGAAGTCCCCTAAGTCATGCTTAAGGCCTTGGATGTTCAGTGGCACGGACCTGGGATTGCAGATCTCGGCTGGCCACCACCTGGGAAAAACAAGCAAGAGGATGAAAAATGACACTATTCTTTAGATGGCTGGCAGAAAGGGGTGAGGGTAGGGGGTGAGGGGTGGGGCAGGTTTTATACTTTGTACTTTTCATTCACATTCTAAGGACACAAAATACTTTGTCATTAATTCTGCCCAAATCATTTAAAAACATGTTGAATAATGAATGAAATAGTGAACATAGATTAAACTAGTTCTAAGCACCTGATCTAGCTTCTTTAAAAAATTAATAGTTGATATTTATAAAATAACATTATGAGAATGTAAGTCATAAGGCATAATAATAAAATAATAATGAACCTGCTACCCAACCTAAGAATTAGAGAATTACCAATACTGTTCCAAACCCAATTTGAATCCTAGAAAAAGTCATGCTTCTCTCCAAACTTGATATTCTTAATACCAAGATCATCTTTCAAAGTGTAAAAACTTATTTACACTTTCAAAGTGTAAAAACTTCTAAACAAATCAGCACTTTCTGGCTAATCAACCAGGGTCAATACTAGATTTTATATCAATGTATATTTCTGAATCTAATTTATCTTAGATCATAACAAACATGGGTTTTGGACATAATGAAAACAATTATTTCATGCAGTAATGGTTGAATTACTACTAAATGAAACCATCTATGAGGCAACTGACAATTTTTAACAATTGGGCAAGTCAGGAATTGAAGGGTATAGCTTCTTCAGTATATAAAGTCAATAATAGGAATAGTAAATATACAAAAACTTAAATTTTTTCACTTTATTTTTCATGTCTAACAAAACCATTTACTTTCTGAAAAATTACATTATTTGGAACATAATTGAAGGAAGTCATCACTCTCCCAGATTCATAGTACAGAACTTGAATACACATCATCTAAAAGTTATCCTACTGTCCACGTGAGAATTAAAAACATGGTTAAGAAGCAAATGCTTAATAAATACAAAACACTATTGGTTTCCTCTTGAAGTAATATAGGAAATGATTATTCTGTCTACTTCTAAATCACCTTAAGGCATTTAAGTATGTACATAACAACTGCATTCATCGGGTCAGTTAGGAAGAGGCATATATTCTGCCACTGATTGTTCCAAGTTCTATACTCCTAAGGAAGGCTTCACACTGAGGTAACTAATTATTGGAAAGAAATAGTTTCATGTGGCCCAGCTGGGCCTAACTGGAAAGAAACATTAAGAATCAGTTCATGGATGGAAGTCTTTCCAAAACATGTAAGAAGAATCTGACCTACATATAAAATTTGATTAGACTGAACTAGAGCACTGCTTTGGGTTTCTTTAAAATGTAATGTGATTGAAGCGTAGATATTAAAATTAAGGCAAAGATATATTCACAGTAACTTTTAAAAAAAGAAAATAAGTATTATAAGCATGGTGGCTACAGTTAATAATACTGTATTACATATTTATTTATTTATCTTTGTGGGACCCTTGCCCAGGGATCGAACTGGCGCTGCAGAGGCTCGGCAGCCTCGCAACCCAGCGCTCAACCACTGCGCCACCAGGGGAGGCCCTGTATTACATACTTAAAAGTTGCTGAGAGATCTTAAAATTTTTCATGACAAGAAAAAAAAATTGCAACAAACAGGATGATGCACCTTAACTAAACTTATCATGGTAATAATTTCACAATATATACACATGTCAAATCATGGTGAACGGGCCTCCCTGGTGGCGCAGCGGTTGAGCGCTGGGTTGCGAAGCTGCCCGCAGTCTCTGCAGCACCGGTTCGATCCCCAGCTGCTCCCCGGCCACCAGAGGAGGGTCCCACATGGCGCGCAGACCTCGCCTGCCGCCCACTGCTCCCCTCAGCAGTGTACTTCGGTCCTTCTGCCTGCTCTGCTCTCCGCTCTGGCTCTGGTGAATTCGCTCACCCTCCCACGCTTCTGACTGTACCCAGTGCTTGTATAAATAAATAAATAAATAAATCTTAAAAAAAAAAATTCATGGTGAACACCTAAGACTAATATAATACTACAACATGTCAATTATATCTCAAATTTTTAAAAAAGATTTGTTTTTATTTATTTATGCATAGAAGAACTGGGGTGTAGGCCAGAGGTATAGGGGGGTGAGAGGATTCACTAGGGACAGAGCAGGGAGCAGAACAGGCTGCTGAGGGGAGCAGCGGGTGAGACAGGAGAGGTCCACCTTGCCATGTGGGTTAGTTCCCCAGCTGGGGATCAAACTCATGCTGCAGGGTCTGGCGATAGCTTCATAGTGCTGCCTCTTAACCCCTTGTGCCACCAGGAAGACCCTATATCTCAAATTTTTAAAAAGTGAAAAATGGGGGAAATATCTTGAAACTTATGGGAAGATTTGGAGCTCCTTATGCTGCATAGATCTTTCGTATCTAGGAATGCCTGTCTTGTCGATTAAATGTCAAACTCACACCCCTTCCCCAGAAAGATACATATTTTTTAATTATAAAAGCAGTGTCTGCCTCGACTAGAAAGTAAAACAGTGCAGAAAAACTGAAAATGTCTTCCCTTAAAGTGTCATACCTCAGATTATTAATGTTAGATGTATTTCTTTCCAGGTGTTAAAAAACATATTTTCAGAATCACATGGAAAGACTGGCTCTGTAGAGTTCATTCCCAAGAACGAACAACACAAAGTTGTTTTGGGGTTTGATACTTTTTAGAGGTTATATTTGTCTGCAGATGGACATGTGAAAGATCATTTTTTGGATTTTGTTTTTGTAGCCAAAAAAATGTTTATTAGAGTTGACTTAGAAAAACTTGTTGATACTGTAAAATTAAACTCATTTACTATTTCTACAATACTTTAAAAAATAAATGACCACATTCTTTTAGTGGATTATATAAATTTTATACTTATTGAAAAAAAAACAACCTGACTACATATAAGAATTTTTTTAAAACACAAGAATTCACAATTCCACTAGCTAGAGATTTAGTGCTAAGGCGACTGCAAATACTTCAGACTTTCTTATGCTTATACATACAAAAACATGCACACTCACTTTTCTTTCTTTAAAAAATACTATTTAAAAAAAAACCTACCTTTTTCTTTTAAAAAAGAGGAAAACTAGATCTGCAGCCATTAAAAATTATACTACAAACAAATGGGGAAATGATGTATATACTGCTTAACATACTTTTTAACTTCAACTATATCCTGAAGATCTTCTCAGTTTACTGTTGGGGATGGGGGAAGGATGTCCTGAACCAACTCCACAAACATAGGATTTATGGACTCCACCTCCACCCCAGACCAAAGAGATCCAAGACACCAAGGACTACAAATCCCATAATGTCATCATCACCAAAGGAAGGATTAGTGGGAACTGAGGGTGGGGTTAAGCAGCCAGGTTTGGTATATAACCAGACATGTGGGCCTTGTGGTGGTCTCTTGGTTTTTCACCAGCTCTCAGCATGCTAATGGGATTCCAGCTCAGTGGAACTGGTAGGATGCATTCATGAATTTATCTCTATTGTTCTCCCTGAGTTATTCATTTCTGCATTTCCCTTTTTTGTAAATTAACCCTTTATTAACCTTTTGTGTATGCCTACAGTTGAGTCTCATAAGTCCCTTTTAAGCACATGGGTGAGGACCCACAGTCAGGCACCCCTTTCTTGTTTGTTTTTTTTTTTTAAGATTTATTTTATTTATTTTGCATAGATGAGCTGGGGTGCAGGCCAGACATGCAGAGGGTGAAAGGATTCATCAGAGACAGAGTGGGGAGCAAAACAGGTGGATCTACTGAAATATACTGTTGACGGGAACAGCAGGTGAGACAAGATAGATCTGCTGCACCATGTGGGCAGCTCCCTGGCCTGAGATCAAACTCATGCTGCGGTGGCTGGCGACAGCGTGATAGCACTGAGACTTTAACCCCTGCACCACCAGGGAGGCCCCCAGGCAACCCATTTCATGTTGGGGTTGCCCTGTAACATTACTACATAGATCTGCATTAGCCTTTTATTGGCTTTAAGGTGTTTTACAATATGAACACACTATAATTTATTTGACAGATCCCCCAATGACTGAGCATTTGAGTTATTTCAAATTTGCAGTTAAAAATAATACTGCAGTAGGGCCTCCCCAGTGGCGCAGCGGTTGAGCGCTGGGTTGCGAAGCTGCCGGCGACCTCTGCGGCGCCGGTTCGATCCCCGGCTGCTCCCCGGCCTCCGGAGGAGGGTCCCACATGGCGTGCAGACCTCTCCTGCTGCTCGCTGCTCCCCTCAGCAGTGTACCTCAGTCCTTCTGGTGAATTCTCTCACCCTCCCGTGCTTCTGACTGTACCCAGTGCATGTATCAAACAAACAAACAAATAAATAAATAAAAACATGCCTCTATAAAAAAAAAAAAAAAAAAAAATAATACTGCAGTAGACATCCCTAGAACTGCATTTTTTGCCTGCAAGTCCAATTTTTCCCCTCTTAAATTCCTTGAAGTCAAAGGGTACACACAGTTATAATTCTGATACATGATGTCAGACTGCCTTAAAGGTAGCACTTGTTTCTTCATGCTAGCCCTCATCACGAAATTATTACTCTTTCTGATCTTTGCTAATCTGTTAACTGAAAACATAAAAACCTCTGTTTTTAATGTACATTTACTTTTTGTGAAGCTGAGTATTTTTCGTATGTTCATTTTCTATTTGCTATTCTTTTTACGAACTGGCTCTCTCTCATCTTTGCCCATTTTTCTAAGTAAGGTATTTATTTAATCTTTTCTTATTGAGAGTAGAAGAGCAAACACTTTCCCCTGGTTTGACATTTGCCTTTTAAAACTTTATGATCTCTTTTGCCATACAGTATAAAACTGTTTATGTATTCAAACTGTCAGTTTTATTTCTCAGAACTTGGAGGTTTACTGGAATATGTTATAAAACAAACACACACACAAAAACAGTGCTGGGTGGTAGTGGCTTCTCAATCCCCTATTGCCCCAATCTCAGCTGAAAATGAAGCTTTTGAAGTTAAACACATAGGCAAGCAGCATAATTCAACCTGAGACCATGGCATAGCACTTACTGAAAAAAATTAAAGCATGTGGGCTTCCCTTGTGGCGCAGAGGATTGAGCGCCATGCTATGAAGCTGTCCGCAGCCTCTGTAGTGAGGGTTCGATTCCCGCATGGCCAGAGAGAAACCCTCATGGAGTGGCAGACCTCTCTTGCCTCGCCCGCTGCTCCCCTTGGCAGTGTCTTTGGTCTGTCTGCCTGTTCTGATCCCTGCTCTGTCTATTGTAAATTCTCTCACCCTCCCAGGCCTCTGACCCCCAGTTCTTATATAAATAAATCAATCTTAAAAAAAAAAATCATATATTAAAAAAAAATTATAGTACGTTGGAAATTCTCTAGAAAGACATTTTACTTAGGATTCTAACTGGGGGAAAAAAAAAAAAAAAAACCTCTGTTGTGCTCTTTTTTTTTTTAATAATAAATTTTATTTTTATATTCCCCATACAATTGCAACCCCCTTATTTTTGTTGTGCTCTCTTGAACTGTATCTATTTTCTTAGTAAAATGATAAACAGTCCCAAAACATGGAGCATAGAAATTTTCAAATATACTGCTACTCCTTCAGTGAAGACTTACTAAAAGAAAGCTTCTTAAAGGAGGAAATTTTATTCAAATAATAGCAATCCTACATACTTCTTACTTTAGTCCCTTAAGAACAAAAGGCTCTTGATATAATAAATTAATCTCTTTATAAATTCTAAAAGCTCTCTCTTTGCATACAGCTTAAAGCTTCTAGCTAGAACTAAAATGGAAGAGCTATTTTAGCCAGGATATAAACTCTCGATTTTATTTGAAATAAAAAATGAATAAAAATCCAATTAGGACACAAGAAAACATTCCTCACTATCCACATAATACCCTTTATTCCAGAATCTAATTGTCTATTGTTAATCAGTATAAAATAACTTTCAGAGAAAAAAAAAATAACCAATCCAAAGGAAAAAAAAATTTAGCAACATATCCTTCCCAATCCTCCAAAACCCATACTTACAACATTTCTTTTATTTAAGGACGGAGTTCTGTGCTGTTCTACCTATCTTCTACCCACTTGGTATAAAGATTATGAGCCTATGTGTGATCAGTGACTGAATACTTCCTCTTTGCCCTTGGAAAAACTTGCCTGTAATTTCCCAATTTGACCCAAACAATCTGCTTGTAATGTAGTTTCTTGCCAGCTTTACAGTCATTACAATTCCAGCAGCCTTCTGGCATTTCTATGCTCAGGCATTCCGGGTGGAAGGAAGCTGGGCACGATTCACAGCAGAGCAGTCTTCCACCTTGAAACAAATAAACAGTCTTAATAACTGAGAATAGAAGAAAGAGAGGAGAAAAAAAAAAGGACAAAGTTATCTTTGTAGTGCATTAAATTTGATTCAAACTGGGGGGAAATAACAAAGGGATTGAGTCATAGCTATAGTGATGGATTAAAATAGAAAGCAAATTGAACAGATTAAGTTATTTCAAGTTTTGGAGTTGCACCAAAATATTAGTGTATTCTTTACCACTCTAAAATCTGGGCAGCTGAAACTTTAACATGACAAAATAGATGCATAAAATCTTTAGACTGAGTAGACTTGAGAGCAGATTTTTCAAATAAATATGTAGCAACTTATTTTCTTTGCTCCTTGAGAACAAAGAAAGCAAGCAATAGTCATCTTTGTATTTTAATCCAGTGCCACAGTTAACTAAATCCCTTTATAACAAAATTAGCAAGAATGAAAATATAGCCAATAGGTTGATCAGCACGTTTTTTCTTCCGATAAAATACAAAAAAGCAAAAGGATTGTACTTTGTCAAGTTGGTCATTATATTACCATTACCTTTTCAGTGAAGATAAAGTCAAATAAGCTATACAGCAGTGGTTTGAAACTTTTCATCACCAAGGGTTCCCTTTCCATTCATTATGAACCTGTATGTTTTTGAATATTTTATCAACTTTATGGGCCTATGTTTTCAAATATTTTATCAACCAAAAAAAAACACCTGCAAACCAAAATCCCTGCATTTTAAAAATAACAGATTAGTTTCTCTTGTTTATATCAAAGAAAAATATAACTGCCAATCAGAGCTTATGATCCCAATAACTAGTATTATCACATTAAATGGTTAAAATTGTAGCCAAATATAAAAAATACACATGCAGCCTAATTTTGTACAAATGTGTGATTCTCCTAGATTTTCTGATATTAAACAGTTCAAAAATTTTGTTTATATAAGTCTTTTCTGACTTCATATTGAGAACCACTGCTTTATAGCATAAAACTAAGTAATTATCAGTATAGAATGAAGTACCACACACAAGGAGATCCTTCCAAGATCCCTAGCAAAATCTTCTTCTTTTAAATACACAAAATGATCTTTGGATTAAGAACAAAACATGTGCAGCAAACAAAATAATATTTTTAAATGGGGGATATTAGGTATTTCTAACAGGTATTTCAACAAGTAATGGAGAAAGATGTAACCACTGAAGATGAGATAAAATAAAGACAGTTACTGCAAAGAAAAAATTCATCTTTCCATTGGAAAATCAGATCTATAATCCACAAGTGTTCTGAAAATTAATGTCTCATACACAAAAGGTTGAGTCCTTTATATAACTTTATCAAATCACATGTTCCAACCTTTTGAGGATTTGCTATCAATTTTCCAGACTTTCTGTAGACTTTCAAACATCTAACTGATTAACATAAAAACAAAAAGAAAATCCATACACAAATCAGTGATGAGTTAAATTACTATATTTCCTCTGCTTAAAAGTTTTTACTTCAATCATTAGTATTATTTCTTTTTGTCTACAGATCTCAATATGGATTAACTGTTCCAATTCTCCAGTCTAGAAATCAGCTGCCTGAGTGCTCTTCTCCTAGGTGGGGAACTTTTCTGTTTTAAGTAAAATGAGATAATTAATTTTTCCATCAGGAAGGAGTGGCCAATAAGGAGAGCTTTGCAAACAGCTTTAAGGGACATGGGATTATTAGAGCTGATGTGGAAAAGTCAGGCTGGCCACTTTGCCATTATGGAATAGTTTTTAATTTTAAGTCTTATTTCAGAGGAAATACAGACCCAGAATCATAAGTGAAAATCATCACGATTTTTTGACAAAAAATACACAAGGGAAATAGAAAAATAAAAATATGAATAATCCACCTTGGTGCTATGCAAGAACACTGCTTTAGGATGCAAGAGAAGATATGGTTCAGCTAAGCAAATAGAGGGCTCAAAATAATTTCAGTTCACGTCAAGGTCAATACTCAGTACTGAAAACGAAGTAGTCAACAACTGAATTAATCTAATTTTATAAAGATGCTAGCAGCAAAATAAGGTATTTCTTAAAATGCCTTGGGTAGTCTAATTTCATTGCATTATGGAGTTAGTCAGACTTATGTCCGTCTTTGTTTTGGAAGTAGTGTACCACCAGCAAGGTGACATACTGACTTTAATGGAAAGCAAACAAAAATGCCAATACTCTCTTTTAGCCTACTTCTTGACAGGTGCTAATCAACTTGCTTAGTTATACTTTCTTTTAGTAATGGGTTGCCACTCAGATGTTTGATAGAGAGCAAAGATAAACCAAGCAGGCAACAAAGACTAGAATAAAAAGCCCATTTCAAATATCCTTAAAATATTAGGTATGAATTAATTTTTCTTTAAAGATTCTGACTCTGTGGCCTAGATCATAACAGGAATATATACAAGAAAAAGCCTTCACCTTCCAGGTTATTTATTTTACATTATGGCATAACTCCCCAGTTGATACATTATTGTTAAACCATTTCTCTCTTTTATTGCAAGTAGGTTATATAAAGCTAAACACAAGATTTTCTTCATAGATTAAATTATGTGTGTGTAAATATATATACACATACATCAGACTGCCTTTCAATATCCATTATTTGGGGATATCTGCCCTAGTTGCCCACCAATGTCTCTGGAGAGAAGAGCAACTAGTTTTTATATATTTGTAATAAAACTTTACAAAACAAAAAGAATGTGCCTAAAATCAAAATGTTAAATATCAGTATCTTGGTTTCCTTCTATTTAATAATCTTCTTGTTATTTAGTTGAAAGTAAAAAATAACATCACATCTATGCTATCCTAACATGAAAAGCAGTTCTACATCAGGCAAAAGAATGGGTGTCCTCATAATGTTCTTCTGTGAAAATTTATTCAAGGAGAGGAGTAAAATTTTGTAATAATGGAATTATTTTAAGCCCTTTTAAATAATTTTGCAGCCATATGAAGACAAAGTCACAACCACCAAGGTAGAATTTACCAAAAATAACAGATGGTGTTTGACAGGCATACATTTGCCCCCCTTTGTTGAAAGAGAGAAAAATAGGAAATGCAAAAATAAAAGCAAGAGATAAACTATTTTGATTATTACCTTTCTCACATTTCTTTTTGGAAGCTGACGAAGAAGGAATCATAGGTAATTTCATCAACTCTGCACGATTTGATTCATTCAGTAGGTAGTGGGACTTATAGGCATATGAACTGAACATGGGGTCTGAATGGTCCTGAACTATCAGCCCTATACGAAACAAACAGAAAGAGATGAGCTGCAATGAAACTACCCATGATTCCATGAGGAAAAAATAAACCAACACCTATTATGTAGCTGTGCTTAAAGTTGAGGGGAAAAAAGAGAGTATGAAGAAAAGGAAAGACCTGACAGAAAAGGCCTTCTATAGTTATTAAAGGGAGTTTAAACTACTCTTGTTTTATCCCTATATAGAAATCTATATGCCATAGAAGAAAACTCCAAAGTAATTTGAAGATGTAAACTGCATCTGAGATCATACTGAAAACAACCTATGGAAAACAAACCTACATTCCTTAATATTTAGAAGTGCTGTGATGACAATCCAATGAACTAAATGATACACCATTTTTTTACTAGAAATAAGAATTACTTACATAACACAGTAGAGACAGACCCTGATCTACCTTCAATGTATCAAGTATCATAAAGGCAGAATTAAGTCTCTCCTCTTCTTTATTCATACCTTTTACTCAAATTCTAGCTTGCTCTGCCAAATAACGAAGCTTTTCTCTATTAATGTGATACATGAGTCTAGAGGAAACATAATTTGTTGAACTCTACTGAGGCAATACAAACCATTTAAAAATCTTCCCTGCCAGATATAAAGTGATTGACATCTTAAGGGCTTATAAAAGCAATCTTTTCTGATTTATCAGTACAATAATTATACTATTTGGAGGAAAACACAAGATCTGCTCTAATACACATGTGACACCCACTTCTCTTCACAACTCTTCTCCTCATCGAATTTATAGTATAGCTACAGGCCCCTCCTAAACCTAGGGGAACTGTGAGACCAGGGAAAAATTCTCTATGTGGATACTGGTCAGTTTAGCATGATCTAGGAGTTTACAATACAAATTATAACAGCAGTTTTACAGAGATCATTTTGATAAGAGGGATGAGTTTCATTTTTAATGGGGTTATTTACTTTTTTCTGTGGATGCTGTTAATGTATATTGACACAGATTCAAGAAATCTCTCTCACACAGATGATAAAATAGAACTTGAAACTGCTTATGGTAACATAAGAATCTTAAAAGGTGCTATAAAGTTAAATAAATTTTATAGATTTAATAGAGAGAAGAAGAGGAATTATATAAAACAAGGGCTTTGAAAGAAGAAAGATCAGGTACAAATGTTGGTACCTGTGTAACCCCGAGTAAATTCCTTGTGTAACCCCGAGTAAATTAATTAATCTGGGCTTTAGTGTTCTTGTTCATATAAAATGGAGAAATAACAAAGCAATTGTGGCAATTCATTCAGCTATGTCTAGCAGAGTTTGATTTGCAGATACAAAATAAATTGCTATTAAAATGTAAAAGAAAACCTTAATCTACCATCTTCATTTTAAATTACCATTACAAAGGCACAGAATATAACTTTCATTTCATACCACCCTTCAGCTGAAGAGAAATGTAAAGAATATATATAAAACTGAAATATGACTGAACATTTCCATGGTGGGAGGTGGGGCAGAGAGGAGTAATGTTCCTCTAAACCTTAAAACATTTTTTTAAGATTTATTTATTTATGCATACACTAACTGGGGTATAGTCCAGAGGCGGTGGTGGCGGATTGGGGGAGAGAGAGGATTCACCAGAGACAGAGCAGGGAGCAGAATAGACATATCTACTGAAATAAACTGCTGAGGGGAGCAGACAGCAAGACAGGAGAGGTCTGCTGTGCCATGTGGGTAGCTACTGGCTAGTGATCAAACTCATGGCACAATGGCTGCTGAGAGCTTGATAGTGCTGAAACTTTAACTCCTCTACCACCTTGGAGGCCAGAACCTTGAAACATTTCTATAAATATTTCTAGGTATGTCAGTCCTTAATAATTACCTTAATGATTTAAAACAACCAGCAGCAATAAAAAATCCCCTCCAAGGAGGAAAAAATTCTCTATGAGGCAAAGAAAGAAAAGCAAAACAAGCTAACTTTTCTAATATCAAAGCATAAATGATTAAAATATACATTTTTGTGTGTGGATTTATTACAATCAGGGCTTTTTTAAAATGAAAATCTCTATAAATACCGATTAATGAACACATATTTACTTTTGAAAAACTTTGATTTAAATAAGCCTTCTCAAATCTCAACATCTGATCTATTTAGAATAAATTTCTGTAAAATGCTGCAAAGAAAAACAAAAGGTTCTGTTTACTGCACAGTTTCACAGTTAAAATGTTTGAGAATTAAATAATCTTGCTTAAATAGGCATTTAAATACAGTAACTCCTTCAGAATAGCTGCCAAATTGATAAATGCATCTACAAATTCTGCTATTAAAACATGAATGTTCCCCCTCTATTTACATTATCTCAAGTTTATAATCAAGGTTTAAAAGAGACTGTAAGAGACTAGGGTTCTTGAAAATGGGATATTTACCACCTATCTTAAATTGAAAATGTCCATTTTAAAGGCCTCCAAATTTTTAAATGAAACAGAGTAAGAGAAAACACTGGTTAATATACTGATGGTACTTAATTCAGAATATATTCTAAAACAAGGCAGCACGATAGTTATAAACTTGATGTTTAAAATGTTGGTTCAATTATACACACACACACACAAATACACATACACACAGAGCTAATAAAAGTATGTGCTCATAATAGCAGAATAAAAGATTTATAGTGATAGAGATTTTATCATTGACATGCTTTTCTGTTTAAAATTCTCTAAAGCTAGCCACTCAAAAGATAATTCAATATCTCCATCCTATTTTTGTTTTTAGGGATGGGCACACAGAAAGACACAACTGGTGACTTTTTAATTGCTTTTCACTATTTCAATACTTTCTACCACCTGTTACAATGTTAGTATCAAACATTTCAGATGATTCCTTTATGTACTAATCAGGCTTCAGAGCTGGTTACAAATGTAATTGCTCTTATAAAAATAAAACAAAAACAAGCAAACAAATAAGCAAAAACAAATCCACCACAATGCTTCCTTAATGGCAGACAGCCCTGCTGCTTATAAAACCCTGGCACACTGAAAGCCGTAATATACAATGGACTCAGTAGCTGCTACAAAAAGGACTACTATTTATTTAATCTTTTATTGCCTACTTTCTCAGGTTATTAACTTTTTAAATGAAAGATACAAAAGCACAACAACTGAAGATCCACCTAAATTCTATTTTAAAACACTTTATAGTACTTTCACCAAAATAAGACTGTCTCCTAAAGAAAAACCAAAACCAAAATCAAACCATCTTCATCTTCAGTATAGCCTAATATAATCAACAGGTTGGACAAGCCACAGATCCTTTCAGATATTTTACTTTAAGCGAAGTTTAGAAAACTTAGTGTTTACATTAGAAAGAACAAACTGCATTTGGGGATATAATTTGGTTTCTAAATTGCTTACTAACTACTAAAAATTGTTTCATTATAGTACAGCTGAGATAAAATTGGACGCTCTGTATTCAACTTAAGAAGTTCTATTTTCTGTTTATCACAAACTCTAGTTCACTGACCCCCTCAGAGTTACAATATTGTTTTTAGTTGATCAGTCTCTTGGCATATTTAAATATCAACAGCTGGCAAATAAGGAAGTCTCTATTGCTGGCTCTTAACACTATCACATATGTTCCCTTGGCTGTATCCCATTAGACCTTCTTCAATGCCAGACCAAAACATGATAAAATACAAAGTAAACAAGTGAAAAATAAATGTGCTTGCCTTCCAAATGAAATATCAGCAAGTTGAAGATAATGGATTAAAGGATATAACATAGGAAGAGTCTAATTTGAATGGAAGAACTGTGAGCAGAAGGAAATAATCTTCTGATGCTCCAACAGGAACACTAAGAACTTATCTATAATCTAAGTTATTTTTTAAAATGCGGATTTCAACTTAATAAATGGAAAAATTAACATTCTAACAATTTGGATATCTAATGTTATAAAAGGGATTAGTTACTGGAAGTATAAATCTCTCTCAAGGATAATACTTAAAATCTGTTTTAATGGGGAAATATGTGTCAATGAACTCAGAAAGAAACAGAAAGAACTTCCACTCACCTCTTGCACAAACGAAACAAAAGCCTACATTTACAGCAGAGGAAGAATTGCTGCTCCGTTTGGAATGATTACTACAGATGAGAATGTAGGAGGATACAAATATGCTTCCTGCAGCAATGCAAGCATCTCCAGAGTGATAGGCTACTGGACATCTCAAACATCTCATCATGCGACCTATTTAAACACAAGTCAAAAAGGAATCTATGTAACAGGACAGCAGCTCTGAATTTAAATGAGATTTTTGGAGTTGGGTTCTTTGAATTCCCATTTGATGCTGGTTAAAGACACAAACATTTTTCTTCATTGTTTGGTTGTCATTCCTATGCTATGTGCCCCCTAAGTGCAATAACCACCTAGAGATCACTCAAAGAAAGATTTGTCTGTTCCAATGCTGAAGAGATGGTTGTCATTCTATGAACCATGTTAAAGAAATTTTCAAGGATAATTTTGAACATATGTAACTTTCTTCTCATGGTCTGAATGAATGAGAACCTAATCTTCACTTATTCTGCTACTGATTGTGGGTGAGCTGTTATAACTATAGATAAACAGAGGGAGAATGCCATTGTTTCTTATAATAGTGTAGGTAATAAATTATTTACCACTGCACTTAAAACAACAACAGCAAAAAGCATTGTCCCCTTCTTTAGCCCTGTTTTACCTTTACTTGCTTTGTGGATATCTTTCTCCATAGAGCAGGCAGAGCAGCAGTGCTGGGGACAGCGGAATCCTTTTGATTCGAAGATGGCAGTGGGGAATTTGCGGACACAGGCTTCATGATAAAATTTCCCACAAGCACCAACGGAGCAACGCTTCACATCTGTACCAGACACCTTGCATGAAAAACATAGGTGCTGTCCTAGAAAATAAGTTGAGGAATACATATTAAATATGATTAAAGTATATTCTTTATATATAGGAGCAACTACTGACATCAAAGAGTTATCCTCAAAAGATTATGCTAGCATGTATTAAGAATTTAACATACAAAAGAAGGCATTGAAAATAAATGGTTAAATTAAAAGATTATTTAACAAATTTTGTTAGAATAATTGATTTATGGGCCTCCCCGGTGGCGCAGGTGATTGAGCACAGCGCTGTGTTTGTTTTCCACAAATGTGGAAAAACACATGCAACAAAGAAGACAAAGGACTGTTGTTATATAAAGAATTCAGATATGTATCTTGCATATTTTTTATATATCAGCAAAGATAACTAAACAAGACTTATAAAGAATGATACATCAATAAATTGACAAAATATCCGAATATGAAAATGGGCAAAAGGTGAGAATAAGCAATTTACAGAAGGCAAAAAGACAAATAGTCAATAAACATGAAAAATGTTCACCTTCACCATTAATCTGATAAATATTAACACCACAGTATCATTTAAAAATTAATTAGGAAAAAACTTAAGAGAGTTTGATAATGACAACTGCTGATTAGTGTGTAGAGAAATAGGTACTTTTATATATTGCTGGTAGTTGAGATGGAAGGACTATCTTAGAAGGCAGGGAAATACCCATTAAAATAAAAGCACATTCCCTTTCTGTCACCTAGAAATTCCACTTCTTGTTTATCTACATTAGGGAGGACTTGTACATGAAAAGGATGTTGAGTGAAGCATTGTTTGCAACTGAAAGCAACTCAGTGTTCTTCAATAGGGAAATAGTTAAATAAACAATGAAACGTGGGTACTAGGAAGCTTTAGGCAGAAACTAAACAGAATGTATCTGTACTGACATAAAAGAGATCCAAGACAAACTTAGCAAAAAGAACAAGCTACAGAACAATGGTATAACACAATTTCACTACCACACACAGACACACACACATTCACAGGGTCATATACCAAACCGATGAACAGTAGAACCTCTGGTAAGGGCTAGAATTAAGCAAAATTCCATTAAGACTAACGACCAAAAGGAACTTCAGCTTGAGCTAAAATTACAATACTTTCATAACACTGCATTTGTGCATTATTTGTACAATTAGAATAGTAAATTTAAAATACCAGCATAAAAATACCTTTAAAATTGCAAAACATGAATGGACAAGACACACGGAACTGATCATAAGCATGTCAATAAAGATGCAGGAAAAACGGGGGCAATAAAGAGGCAAGAAAGGAGGTAGGTACAGAGGAGGGAAGCAGATAGGGTATTGCAAAAGTGATTTGGTGGAGGTTGAGTAAAACATCTGCATATGTGGAGTAGTAAAAAAATGTAACCCCCCCCAAATTAGAATATTTTTTTAATGCAGAAAAATGGTTGGTTATAAATAAAGAACAACAAAATACAACATTTTCATCACCATTTGTCTTATTATTCTTTCAAGGTAATTATCTTTTCTGTGAATAATTTTAGTATTTTTATCCTTGAGTCTACAGTTTTAATTAGATATCCAGCTATAATTTTGTTATATAATTTTTTATTGAGATTGAGTTTTCACTTTGTATCGCCTGCTTTACATATGAAAATTGAAGTTATTATTGGCCATTTATATATCATCTTTTGAGAAGTGTTCAAGTTTTTGCCCATTTTTTGTATTATACTACAAAAATCTGCATTGCTTGATTCATGAAATTTTTTTTTTAAGTTAGCAGATTCAGCTGTGATTTTCATGTTTTCACCCACTGTTTTTTGTTATAGAAACAATAAGCAAAAATTTTTAGAAATACAGCAGAGACCTCTTTTTTTGTCCTGATGTATAGATATAATTTCAAATTATATTTATATGCATGTAGATATGAAATAATATTTTTAAATTTTTAAAATTTATTCTTGCATAGAAGAACTGGGGTGTATTATTTATTTTTGCATAGAAGAACAGATGTGTGTGTGTAAGAGGATTTACCATAGAGAGAGTGGGGAGTAGAACAGGCGGATTGATTGAAATATACTGCTAAGGGGCACAGCAGTGAAACAGGAGAGGTCTGCTGTGCCATATGTGGGTCAGTTCCCTGACCAGGGATCAAACTCAGGCTGTAGTGGTGACTTAACCCCTAGACCACCAGGAAGGCCCCATGAAATAATATTTTTTAAAAGTAGCTTTTAGAAATCTTGGGCCTCCTTGATGGCGCAAGGAGTTAGCATGCAGCCTATGGATCTGTCCACAGTCACTGCAGCATGAGTTCGATCCCCAGCCAGGGAATTGCCCACATGGCGCGGCAGACCTCTCCTGATTCACCTGCTGCTCCCCTCAGCAGTGTATTTCGGTAGTTCTGCCTGTTCTGTTCCCCACTCTGTCTCTGGTGAATCCTTTCACCCCTTCCCCTGACACTTCTAGCCTGTACCCCAGTTCTTACATGCATAAATAATCTTTAAAAAAAAATTAGGGCCTCCCTGGTGGCGCAAGGGGTTAAGCACTGCACTATGAAGTAATCCGCAGCCTCTGCAGCACAGGTTCAATCCCAGGCCGGCCAGGCCAGGGAGAAACCCACATGGCGAGGCAGACCTCTCCTGACTCAGGCGCTGCTCCCCTCAGCAGTGTATTTCAGTCAATCTGCCTGTTCTATTCCCCACTCTGCCCCTGGTGGATCCTCTTACCCCCTGCATCTCTGACCTGTACCCAGCTCTTGTATATATTAATAAATAAATCTTTAAAAAAAATTAAAAATAAAGTAATTTTTAGAAATTTTAAAATTGAAGAAAATTATCTTAAGAGGTTTGACTTTACAATTTTATCTAATGCAAAAACTTCTGTATGTAAAAAGAGGCTTTCACTTTCATAATGATCAAAGTGAGTATAAAATAAAGAAAAATTATTATAACTAATGATACTGTTATATTAATAGAGAGCTGAGTGATGAAAACCTTTTAAGACTTATGTTTAAAATTATAGCATATGATACTTCTAATACGCCTCCTTCTCACTAGGATATGGCCTTCATCTAGACAAATAACATAAAATTTCAAGTGATACATTTTATTCAAAAGGGCAAATGTAAATACTTTCTAAAAATCTGTTTTCTTAAACAATAGAGTGGTAGTGTAAGAACTTTATTATGTATGTATGCTATAATACTTTTCATATATAAAGTGTACATATTTTGATAAACATAAGAAAATTTCCTAAAAGACCTTAAATAATGATTTGAAAAACCTGAGTCTTAATCCTATGTTTAAAAGATACCAAATAGTATAAACTAATTTTCATGTAATAATGAATTGAAATCAAAAGCTAAAAGGTAATTTTAAAATTGTAGTTAAATATATAACATAAAATTTACCATTTTATCCATTTTTAAGTGTATACTTCAGAGACATTAAGTACATTCACATATCTGCAACCATCTCCAGAATTTTTTTATTATCCCATATTGAAACACTATATACCAAAAAGCTCCTCTTCCCCGCCACAACTGTTCTACTTTCCATGAATTTACCTACACTAAGTAACTACGGTTAATCATGCATAGTAGTGGAATCATGGAATATTCGTCCTTTGTGTTTTGCTTATTTCCCTTATTATGAAAACATAATGATGTTTTCAAGGTTAATCCATGTTGTAGCATGTATTAAAATTTCATTTCTTTTTAAAGCTAAATAATATTCCATTGCCTGTACATACCACATTTTGTTTATCCATTCTTCCATTGATGGTTATTTGAGCTGTCTCCACTCTTCTGGCTGTTACGAATAATGTTGCAACGAATATGTGCTTAAGTCCCTGCTTTCAATTCTTTTAGGTATATTCACAGAGGAAGAATTGCTGGTTCATACAGTAATTTCCACATTGGCTATACCATTTTACATTCTAACCAATAATGTGTAAGGGTTTCAATTTCTCCATACTCTGCTCAAAACTTGTGGTTTTCTGTTTTATTTTTGATAATAGCTGTCCTAATGAGTGTAAAGTAGCATCTCTCTGTGGTTTTGAGTTGCATTCCCTGGATTACTAACGATGTTGAGCATTCTTCATGCTTATTAGCCGTGTGTGTGTGCATGTGTGCGTGTGTGTCTTTAAAGAAATGTCTATGAAAGTATTTTGCCTAATTTTGAACAGAGCTGTTTTGGTTTTTTGGCTGTTACTGCTGTTGAGTTGTAGGAATTCATATATTCCAGATATTAGTCCTTTGTCAGACATATGATTTGTAAAAATTTTCTCCCATTTTGTGGGATGATTTTTCTCTCTGTTGATAGCATTATTTGGTATATAAAGTTTTTAATTTTGATAAAGTTCTATTTATTTATTTATTTGTTTGTTTGTTTGTTTATTTATGCCTTTGTCTTTGGTATCATATCCAGGAAATCACTGCCACATCCAATGTTATGGATTGTTTTTCCAGGTCTTCTTCCAAGAGTTTTATAGTTTTAGCTTTTATGTTTTGGTCTTTGATGCATTTGAATTAATTTTTGTTTATGGTATTAGGCAAAGGTTAAACTTCATTCTTTGAATGTGTATATCCATTTTTCCAGTATCATTTGTTGAAAAGGACTGTCCTTATTCTATTGAATGGCCTTTATACCTTGTCAAAAAATCATTTGACCATATATGCCAATGTTCATTTTCGGGCTTTCCATACAATGGAATAGACTTATATGTCTCTTTATGTCAGTACCACACTGCTTTAATTACTGTAGCTTTGCAGTAAGTTTTGAAATCATGAAGTATAAGCTTTCCAATTTTGTTCTACTTGTTTTTTTTTATTGTTTTTAAAGCAAATTTCCCATTAAATTTCCTTACAGCTATATACCAATTAGATTATATCTAATTTTTGTTGGCAGAGTGTTGATGCATCCGGAAGTTAGAAGTACTCAGTATTTTAATACTGATATATATGGTCCTTTTAATAAGTAGTCTAAATCACAGCAAACAAATGTTTAAGGAGTTAAGCAGGTTACATAAATGACTGGAGTGACAGCGTTTTAGAAAAAAAAAAATGATAAGGAATATGGGATACCAGTAATACATGCCCAATTCGTGTTCAGACTTTCAAAACACATTTTGAGAGCCAAAGGAAAGGACGTGGAGATAATTTGACCCCCAGGTTGCCAGTTGACGTACTTCAAACTAAAAAATTATTACTCTAATGGAATTTAGAATAAAAGGATTTTAAGAGACAACAATCAAAAATCATAAATATCTGTGAAGATCAAATAAAGGAAGTGAACATATTATAAATACTTGATATTTATATTATAAATATAATATTTATTATATATTAGCATATTATAAATACTTGATCAGCATATTATAAATACTTGATATGCAATTGGCTCATAGTTCAGTATAGCAAAAATGAATTAAAAACAAACAAAAAAATCACAAAAACACAGCTGTGAGGGGCACTATCATACCACCTCTGGTCGACTTTTCATTTACTGTGTTACAACTCTACTCTGACTTTCTTTGACCTTAACTAGAACCATGGTTACAAAGAGAAGAAATATAAACTTGCATATTTCTTTTTCAATTATTTTGATAGAATCTAGTCTATGTATGGGGGAGGTAAGAAATAAATGGTGATTCCCAAACTCCCATGTTTTAAAAACAATTTCCAGTAATTCTATCTTTCTACTAAAATTACAATCATTATGGTTATAGTTTATGACTGACATTTATTCCAATTTATTAATATCAAAGAGGCTGTAAACCAATTTATTAAACACAAAATCCTCAAATCCAACTGAAAAATAATTGCATATACACACTTTATATAGCTCTTTCAATAGAACAGAACAAGTACATCTCAATGAGTTGATATATTTTATGGTAAAAGCACTGGTGGGAGTACATCAGACCATAACATTGCTAACTGCTCTTTAATCTTAGGAATGCAAATCATTGAATGGTCTTAATTTGTTGAAATACCTATAGGAGAGGATAAGAGCTAGATCAAAGGCAGTTAGTGAATTAGACGTCATGGGAGATGATGGCATTGCATATTCCTCTCTAGTCATCTTTCCATATTTATGAAAGTAAGAAAACTTACCAGTTTTACATTCCATGCAGATAAACTTTCCATCAGAGAGTGATGTCAGTCCTAGGCACTCCAGGTGAAAGTATTTGCAGCACTCTCCCTCACAAGGAATCAGAGAATCACCAGAGCTTTCACAAATCTGTAATATGGCAAAAGGCAATGGTTCTCAAACTTTAGCTAGCACCATAATCACATGGACGTTCCATTAAGACAGACTGTTGGATCCCTCCTCCCAGTTTCTGATCCAGTAGGTATGTGATGGGGCCCAAGAATCTGTGTGTCTAAGAAGGATCCTGACAATGCAGATGCACATTGTCCTCAGCCCTCACTTTGAGAATGGCTGAACTAGATAACCATTTCCAGACCCAATATGGAATAAAGTTTAAAACACATACATACTTGATCTTTTATAATTCCTTCTTTGAAATCTGCATACTTTTAACTTTTCTTCACAGGGCAAAACAGTATTTTTCAAAAATGGTAAATACACATTTAAAAAGTACCAACTTGGGCCTCCTGGTGGCGCAGCGGGTTGAGCACAGCACTGTGAAGCTGTCCGCAGCCTCTGCAGCGCAGGTTCGATTCCCAGCCAGCCAGGGAGATTCCCATACGGCGCATCGGTGCCCAATGCTCCCCTCAGTGCTGTCGGTCTGTCTGCCTGTTCTGCTCCCCACTCTGTCTCTGGTGAATCCTCTCACCCTCCCATGCCTCTGGCCTGTACCCCAGCTATTGTATAAATAAAAAATAAATCTTTAAAAAAATTAAAAAATACCAACTTAAGTTTAAGTAATGCTTTTGAAATCAGTCATTTGACATTTACTTTCAATTAATAGTAGATTAGCACAAGACAACTTTCGCATATAAAAAGTAAGCATTCCAACTCAGAAAGAGAAAAAAAGTTAGATAAGGCTTTCAGATCTGCAGCTTTAAAGTAATGTCATTCACTTAGAACACAAATAAGTATATTATTAGCAGAATATAGCAGCTGTTTCACCCTACAGGACAGGTCACTTGCCTACCTGACACACAGTATCCTTCTTACTCATTCCAGCGCCTCTTCTCGAAAAACTTGAATCCACAGACTGCACATCAGAAATGTCTGCATCTGCAGTAGCTGAAGGGCTATCTACTTGCTTCCCAAAGCCTACCTATATGGAAAACAGCACATTTTTTTTAAAAAACAATTTTTTTCTCAAACTTAGGTATTATGAAAACCCTAGTAAGACTTGCTCAAATAAACCTTGATACAAACTCTTTTCCTTTCTTCCTAAAACCCCTGGATATCATAAGTTTGGTGTTTTGAGAGAAACTGTAGTTCAAATCAAAAAGCTTGAAACAAACTAGGTTTCCTTTATGTGAGAGATCAGCAAAATGAAGGTACTTATAAGGTATAAAATAACCACAATGATTTCTTTTTCATGCATATGTTTAAAATCTTCCCAAATAAGTCAAGCCAAACATTGTTACTTGGTTTTGCAAAGCAAAAAAGAGCACTGTGCCCAGACCCTTGGCCATATTTACCTGCAGATCACTCAGTCCTCTAGAATCGGAGTCAGATGTGTCTCTGTATGCTGAACTAGTCATTTCTACATCAGTTGAGGCGCGACTCCTTTTCTTTAGAGGTTTACAGGAATCTGAAATCTCGCTGGCACCTTAATACAACACACTGAAATTAATCCTAAAATAGTGCTTAAAGTTTGTTTTAATTTTTCTGTGGGACAATATTTTCTTTCCCCAAACTCATCTGTAGTGTAAAAAAAGCACAGCTCTTTGTAACACTGAAGTCATAAGTCAAAACTTCTTAAGCTCCTGACCTTCCTGAGAGTGAGTGATTTAATTTTACAACCGCTCTATAAAAACACTTAATTCGGTGCTCCTGCTCTAAAATTATGTTCAGTAAACAGAGCCCAAGTTCCAACCTAAGAATCAATTTATCAAAACTGCAGGATAGTTGATTGATTTGGAGCAATCAAAGAACCATTCAATTTGGAGGGGGGGAAGAAGACATAAACCCAACACACTGTGTAGCTTACAAATATGGTCGCAGAGACATCTCCATCTTGTTTTTATTAGGGATGTGACAAATCTTTGATTTGTATTCGATTCGTACACGGATAGTGCCATTTTCCCCCGAATTTTGCAATTCAGTTGATTATTGCCCCCCACATAAATTTTGGATGTTCATAATTGTTCATCTGAGACTTCCTTGGTGAAGTGGCATTTATTGTGACCATGAACAAGTGCTGCAGCATATCTACATATGTCATGCCATTTAGGAGGCACACTGCTGAGGGTTGTGAACGGACAATCAATGTTCAAGTGCAGCCAAATTACGAAGAGCTGGATGAGAGGCCTTTATGTGGAATTTGTATGGGAAGGAATATGAAAAAAAAAAAAAAAAAAAAGGCAGAGAATAGTGTGGAATTTTTTTTTAAAATTGTGTGTAATACAAATCCAGCCAAAACAATAGTGCAAAAAGTTACAAAGCAACAATCTCTTGGGCTAATGCAGTATAGGCTATACAGAAACAGCCACGATGAAATGTGCAGATCAGGCACGGTGAATACCAAGGAACCAAGGAGACGGTTAATATTTCAACCCACAGTTTGTGTTTTGGATATTTCCCCCAAAATTTCCATACAACAAACAGACATCTAGATCAGCCCAGCAAGCTATGGTGGAAGTGTGCAGTCCAGAAGAGACCACGGAGAAACAAGTCTCCTGAGGCCATGAAGATCCGCAACAGGCTGAGTGAGAGCAGCACTTGGTATACAGCATGTTCTGTGGTGGAGGATGTGGGCCTCGTTAGACTGCTCAGATTACTGGAACCTTGTTATCACATCCCATTCTACAAGTTTTTCACTGAATGTTTCCTTACATCTATAAATGAGGGTGCCTGCCCATGTTAACGCTGATTAAAAAACACAAGTACACAAATCTATCTCCTTCATTGCTGGTGTATGGACCCAGAACACCACCACAAAATATTTCCTTGGCCTACAAGATCACTGGATTAACAAGGAGTTTTAACAGAGGAACAGGAGTGTTGTACTGAGAGGCTTTCCAAGGGAAACACAGGTACCGCCATATTTCCGATGAGTTTCTGAAAATGCTAGAAAAATGACAGACTGCCAAAGACAGCTGTCATGCTGTTCTCCATGATAACGGCACTAATAAAAAAAAGAACTTTTAATGATTGTAATGTATACAGTTTGGGCTGTTTGGCAAAACCCTGCAGATGTGCATTAATGATGCTTTATTTGAAAACAAAAAACAAAAACAGTCCATGTTGATCAGTGTAAGTTAAACGATGGTTTTTAGGCTGGACCCCTGATTTAAGCTGTACCCATCCAGCTCAGACCGAAAAAAAGAAAAATCATTTGAATGTTAAAGCAATTGTTCAGAGTCTTGAAGAAGAAACCAGGCAGGAAAATGCCAATAATGATGTTTGGCAAATCAAAATTGAAAACAAAGAAACTGTTTATCGAGCCGCCGACAAAGAAATCTTGCATGGAGACTACAAGTCTGGAGTTTCTGGGATGAAATTGTACAGGAATCTCAGTCCACAGTTTCCTCAATCGCTGCGGAGACGGAGCTGTCACTGAATCTGACAGAGCCCTGCACTCCCCGGTCCGCCGACCCTGTGGAATGGTGGAAACACAACGCAATCAGGCCTCCTAATCTCGCAGCGATCGCGATGTCTTTTCTTGGAGCTCCGCCAAGCAGTGTTCCCTCCGAGAGGCTGTTCAGTTCTGCTGAGGATCTCCACGGAGACCATCGCTGCAGACTTCTCCCCGAGAATGCAGAGAGGCTGGTGTGTTTTTTTTTTTTTTTTAAATAATGCAATTTGCCCAGAGTAAACTACAGGTATTAAATACAGTTTGAATGATCTCACCAAAAACGCACGAATCATGCTATGGAGTTTGTACTGTAGTCAAATTGCACACAGAAAATACAGATATAAGTTTAAGGTTTCTTAAACTTTGTGCATATTTCAAATAGATTTGCATAGGTCATCTAATGATGGCCATAAATATGCCATGAATCATTTTAATTTACAAAAAGATTTTACAGCACTGTAAAAATAAATGTGGCAAGATTTTTTTTCAATCTGGTGTCTTGTCTGATTTGTCATTGTCCATGTTTGACAAACATTAATAGCTACTATTCGGTATTCAGTCGAATACCAAAAAAAGTGGATTCGTCACATCCCTAGTTTATGAACCAGTGAAACCCCAGAATCTTATGGAGAAAAGTTGGAAACAGTATCAAGTCTACATGGTGTTCTCCAATTTACCAAAACAATTATGACTTTTTACATGGAGGTACAGAATAAGATAAATTCTGTAAGTCAAACACACACACACACATACACACACACAAACACTAGGGAATACTGCAATTTCACACAAATTATTGACTGAAGAGCAACAACAATGATTAAACATAGACAAACAAAAATACGTGAATACAAATAATTCTTAAAAATTGGTTTTAATCAAGGAAATGCAAAGCCACATTATAATAACTCACCTTTCTGTAATCCAGTCTTCACAGTAGCCTGAGGAACTGTTTCAACCTGTTTGAACAGAAAAATACAGCATTAACAAGAAATTTTTTTCACTTTTAGTAACAGAGGGAAAAAATAATATTTTCATCAATCTAAGTTAAGATGAGTGATTAATGTATCTGAAATCTGAACTCAGTCCCATATTCTGGGTAAAAGTCTCTGTCTCGAGGTCGGGTAGGGTTAAAGCCTCGCTGCCTGTGCTGAATACCAAGTGACAACACACAGCCACATGCTCTCTAGCAGACTTTTCCCACCATACCCTTGGTATATGAAGAGAACAAAAATACTTTCCTCAGTGTCTGGGAGGCAGGAGAGGGGTTGTTTCTGCAACCAGCCCCAATGTTGCTATAAACCCCTCCCACCCCAAAGACGTTAGGATAAATTTTTACTTACTATGATACTCAGGTTAATGTAACTCACGCCACTTTAAGACCCTTCCGCGCCTGCACTCACAGCTAAGTTGCTGGGAATCAGGACCCTCTCTGTAGAGAGTGCTACAGGGCTCCATACAGCTGGAAGCTCAATACTTTTGCTGCTAGTACAAACTTAAGAAAATAAGTTTGTGATATTGCAAAAGCACTTTCTTGAGTGTCTTATGAACAGTGTCTTGATCCTACATTAGGAGAGCGAGATCAGAAGTTATTCTGCCAATGTATATGTAAAACACGTGGTAATTTGAGGACCATTGTAATTAAAGAGAGGATGCTGTTTGGAGGAGTTCCTGTTTAAGCTATGAATTGAATTTTATGTTTCTTTAAGATGTGGTGAAATATGCATGTTGAAACACATTTTGTAAATATGTAAGGATTGTTCTAAGCTTTTTAAAAAAAATTTTATTTTTTTTTACAGCAAGTAAAAAAACATACAACAGAAGTGCTTTTATAAGATACAATTAGTAATACAAATATAAAATCTTCTAAACAATCACTGGTATTGATCTACTACTAACTATAACACAGTGGCATTAACAATTTGTCCCATTTTTGCACTCATTCTGCTTATTAATTTTAAACTGACTGGTCACAGACTGAATTTGGGAACCAGCTGGCAAAATCACAAATTCATTTTGGTAATGAATACTGTAGATTTGCAAGAGCTTAGAAAGATTTTTTGGAATATGATTTCCTATGTATGAAAGTTAATTATGGTAAATAAATGACAAATTAGTATATTTTTAAAATTTTAGTTTAATATTTCTGGGAAAATGGTTTTACATGCTTGATGCTACCATTGTATACCAACAGATTCACCTTGTAAGTTTCAGAGTTTAAAATTATGAAGGAAATAATTTAAATAGAAAAGTCCACACTCTTCCATATTAAGCAGTTTAAAAATATATAGCTTGTTGGGACTAACATTACTCAGAATTTTTTTTATTTAATTGCAGCTGTCTGGGCTGTAAAAATGAATATTATTCCACTTTAAAAAAAATAGGAAAAAATTCTATTGTGAATTTAATTTAAATGAGTAATGGTTTCTAAAAATTTCTTTGAAAAGGTTATTTAATATATATATAACTACATTGATTACAAAGGTTTAGGACCCTTCAAATGCCCCTCCTCTTTTTTTTTTTTTTTTTCACTTAAATAGTGTGTATCTGATAACCCAATAATAGGTGAGTGCCATTCCACTGGGAAAATAACATTCCAAAAAATCTGTCATGCCAACAGAAAAATCAGACGATCTATGATTATGTTTCTTAAATATAATTCTTATAAATTAGATTTGTTTAAAAAATAAAAACAATACATACCAGCAGCTTAAACCAAAAATCAAAATTAAGGAAAAAAGGGAACTCAATGATGGTTCCAAATAAAAATCATGAAAACATGAAATCATTTTTCTCATAACAGAAATTTCAAATTAAATATGAGGATTCTTTAAGAGTCTTGCACCACTGGCTTCCCATCTCCTGACGCCTGACTGTTTTCTGTGAAAATGCTTGAAGCAGAATCACAGAGATGGCTGTTAGAATTAGGTTCTGGAACTCACCATAGAGAAGCATAACATAGTCCAGAAAGGAAACCCAGTGTGGAAAAAGTTTCTCTTTCTTTTAAGATACCAACAGAAGCCACAACATTTACAAATATAATGTATTAACTCTCTACATGTAGGAAGCCAACCTGCTCCTTTTTGATCTTCTTCTTTGGCACAACCTCAGTGGATTTCTCTGATTCAGATCGTGTTCTAATTGATCTTCTCTGTTGCTTCTTTTCTACTGAGCCTAAGAGATGATTAACACAAAGACTCATTTAAGGATCTCTTAAGAATGCCTAAGGATGCGTTAAGGATAAATATATGACATTTATATAATTTAAGATTTGACCAAATTCCCTAATTTCTAATCCATTTATTTGGTCTTTTATTTATAAATCATTAAAAATCTATTAGGTACTTGGGAACACAGACAATATTTTTATAGCTCAAACTGTAAAGGTTGATAGGTTGAAATTGGGAATTCATTAAGGACCCTAAATTATACAGATAAAGATGTACTAAAATTATAAATTCTAACTAAAAATAGCAACAGCAGAGAAATAGTTTAATTTTAAAGGCAGGTATGTTCATTTAGGTAACTATGATTGAGGGGAAGAATGAAATGACTTCATTAACCAGTTGACATTAGGAATTATTGGTTCAAAATTCAACCAGTACTACATATTTTGCATTTTAACAAATGAATTAAATTCTACATGTAAAAAACTTAACAATGATTCGTATGCTTTTATGTTTTACGATTGGTATTAGCCAAAGGAAAAAAAGCAGGAAAGGCACAAAAATGTGACCAAAACTAAATTGTTAATTTGAATATAAAGGGAATTGTTATGCTTTAGAAAGTCAAAGAAAACCAGTTAAAACAAATTATCAAGCTTTTTCATGTTAAATAGTAAAACAATAAGCTACTAAGATTTTTAAACAGTAAAATTCTTTGAAAGTAAACAGAAGAAAACTCACATGGACCCCATTTTTGGAAAGGATAAAACATAGATTGAAGACCACAACTTGAAAGAACACTAAGTCAGGGATGATTTCATTCTGTGATCCTGAGAAGGAATGATACCTTCAGTGCAGCTGTTCTTCATCTTTTCATTGCTTGGACCACCTAAATGGTCCTTCTTAGATAATAAATCATCTTTCACTTGCCAAGGGAAAAGCTACTAAGACCTATAAAATCAGTCAGAAGCTATTTAAATAAAGCCTGCCATATCAGCTTATTTATTTTCTGATTTCATTGCTCTTGGTTATGTAAATAGTTTCCTTCATCATAGCACAATGCCAAATCAAAGAAAGATTCCACTATTTTTGTTTGTGAGAAGGAATGGGGAGTTTGATCATTATATATTGCTACTGAGCTATGGTTATTTCTAGGAGGAAAATCAAAAATGAAGATATTGGCTCCTTCCTTTACCCTCACTCTTCTTTATACTGATGAAAGTGTTGGACAACAGATACACTACCCTTATAAACACCTGAATATCCAGAGATCCATACTTTAGAATAGTCATCAATATTCAAGTACCTATATCAGGGAACAGGAATATGAAATAGATCTGCCTAAGACAAACAAAAAAAATCTTTGTTTTGATGATGACTATAATTTTCCATCAAGTGCAGATAACATTTGATCTAAAGCAACATGACTTTTTAGAAAATAGCTTAGAAATCTAGTATAAATGCAATTTTTCAAACTATAGAGATGAATGTGTATCTCACCTGCTTATTAGGAAAAAGCTCAAGAATTCTCCCAAAGTATTTAACACCAACTGAGATAATGATGCAATTGATTTCTGAAGGGAAAACTAAGTCAAAGTTGTGGAACACTAATCCCTAAATTAAGGTTCTAATATTAATTTACAACCTAATTATCGTATGTATGCCTAAGGAAGGAAGTAGGCTACCTTTTTCCAGATACAAAGAATTAGAACCTTGCATTTTATCTTTCACTTTAAGAATAAACAATTCATAGCAGAACTTAAATCTTAAAATGAAAAGAGCATTAAAAAATGTTTAGTAGTTGCAGGTAAGGAAAAACCAAGCTTCATTAAAAATAAACAAAATATTTAAAATCACTGTACTACTAAATAAAAAATTGACTTTTCCCCTAGTTAGGATTAGATGTTTAAATAAAGGTTCTCCTAGCTTAAGTACCATGCTTACATTCAAATTAACAATTGTGTAAAGATAACAAAATGATAACTATGGGTAGGTGAGGCCAAATATTTTTTAATACACAAAGAAGGGAACATTTTTAATGATAATTAATGCAAAACCTAAGTCCGTTATAATTTCACTTTTAATGCAATATTTTGAAATTATAGAAGCTGCAAATCTTGTTGTGAACTTAGCCACTCCCTTCTTTCTGCAACACAGCTCCCTTTCCCAACCCAATTTTGGATAAAGGCATACTCTTTAACATGATCTATCCAATATATGCCCCATGCCCTCTGCCACTACCTCTCCCTGTCCTGAAGGCCCCATATTTTTCTTAAAGGAAGCTAGCCCAATCTTTCCTAAAAAATGATTATTTTATTTAGCTTTTATAAGAATCTTACTCAAAAGTTCCCTTAAAAAACATATTTGCCACAGGCCTACCCTGGTGGCCCAGCAGTTGAGCGCTGAGCTGCCAGGCTGCCCGCAGCCTCTGCAGCGCCAGTCCCCCCCCTCCCCTCCCCGCCACCGGCGAGGGTTCCACCAAAAAAAAAAAATTGTCCCTTGTTGCCATACAATCACAGATTTGCCTGAGTTACAGCTGATTCAAGATTATTACCTTCGGTTATAAGACTTCAATACTTTCTGGAAAATTATTTGGTCACTTACTAGATTGCAAAAAAATTTAAAAGAACAAAGAACTAAATTCCTTTCTCCTTTATTAAGATTCTCAGTGACCAAGCTAGGTCATATATAACTCTTTTCTTGATAACTGCATGAAACAGACAGTTAAAATGATCCTCAGTTAAGTCTCTTTATAAAAATTACTTTGACCATTCCAAGGGGACAATATTCCTGAATATAGGCATTTTTCTTTTAAGCAATAATAATACAGTTTGATTTTCAATTCTTGGTATCTGTTAATCAGAGAATAAACAATAATAGAAGAGTTAGGTCCTAGGTCATTAGCTGCTAACATATAGCACACCTAAGAAATATGAAAAAAGCCTGGGCAGCTACTAATGTTTCCAACAGGGGACAAGGGAGAAAATATTAAGAATGTTTTGACAATGCTGGAAAAGTAAGTGCAAAGATAGATAATCAAATGGTCCATGTACTCACTTATGTGCAGATTTCATAACTACACTCTTAATTACAGAACCCTCCTGTTATTTAAACTTCTATTGGAAAAGTGACTATTGCTATGAAAAAGGTCTTTATTAGCCCCTCAACCAATCTTTCCTATTGAAATTACTGATTTTATAATTTAATTTTTTTAAATATAATTTGATTTTGACAACTAAAAGTTTCTTACACACATAGCTATCGTATTATCACAGAACAAAACTATGACCTCTCAAAATAGATTCATACATTCTTCATTCACACCAACCTGTAAGACCAGATGTTGGTTCAGGAGACGATATATTCTGAGTTGCCTTTTCATTTCTCTGGTTTGGTGTAGAAATTATAAGTCTGTCTTGTCCTCTGACGCTTATTTCTGTTTTATTACCAATTCCCTTAAAAATAAGGCAAATTAAAAAATTGGTGATTAGCAGGCAAATGGCATCACTGGTTTAGAAATATAGTTTAAGATGATCACAGTTTGCTTGATTTTTATATAGTCTGATTAGAGTGAATTATCTTAACCATTATCAGAAAGATTTTATTTAGTTATCAGTATGTTTTCTAAATGCCCAATGTAGAGTATGTAGGAAAAAAAACTAACACTAAAAAATGAAACTATGTCATCTAATTTTCTGTCAAAATCAAAATATTCTCTGTCTTGAATATAACAGTAAGAGAACTCTAAGTCATTTTCATTTGGTAAAACACATTATTACATAGGTAGATGTGTCACCACATCTTAAAAGACAAAATATTCTTCGATATAGAAATATGCCATTCATAGTTACCAAAATGTGGCCAATAAGCAGTCAGAACAGACAGAAAGTAGGTACAATTACAGTTCTGTCACATTTTAGGTATTTCTAATGCAATGAAACAAAGGAGTGATTTATAATATATATATAGTTGCATGTTTGTATTTTTAAAGCCTTCATTTTGAAAAGACCAGTTTTATATTGAATTTCACTTAAAATAGCACTCTTTGGAGGAAGTGACAAAGTTTGATTTGTGCATCCAAAAGTAGATCAAACCAACTCAAAAATGAAGCCAATTTGCAGTGAAAAAAAAAAAAGATGCAAAACATTCATTCAACAGAACCAAGTGGGTTTTGAAGATTTTTTTTTTTTAAGATTTATTTTATTTATACAAGAGCCGGAGTACAGGCCAGATGTGGGGGAGGGTGAGAGGATTCACCAGAGACAGAGCGGGGAACGGAGCAGGCGGACTTAAGAAATACTCTACTGAGGGGAGCAGCGGGCGACACAGGAGAGGTCTGCTCGCCATGTGGGACCCTTGCCGGCCGGCAGGGATCGAACCGGTGCTGCAGAGGCTGGGAACGGCTTCACAGCGCTGCGCTCAACCCCCTGTGCCACCAGGCAGGCCCTGAAGATTTTTTTTTTTAATTTTATTTATGCATGCAAGAACTGGGGTGTAGGCCAGAGGTACAGGGGTTGAGAGGATTCACCAGAGACAGAGTGGGGAGCAGAACAGGCAGATCTATTAAATTACATTGCTGAGGAGAGCAGCGGAAGAGACAGGAGAGGTCTGCTGAGCTATGTTGGTTAGTTCCCTGGTGGGGATGGAACTCAGACCACAGGACTGGCAATAGCTTGATAGCACTGAGACTTTAACGCCTGTGCCACCAGGGAAGCTCCCCCAAGTGGGTTTTGTACCTTAAAATTTTTACAAGCAGCTTAACCTTACCACAATTGGTTGAACCTATAAGCAGAAACAGGCTAATAGAGGGTGCTTACACTACTCTCTAGGAAAATATACAACTAATGAAGCATACTTCATTATTTTAATGTATATATGATGATGTTAGGAAATAGATACTGAAATCTTTGAAAGTATACATCCACGAGGTTCCACTAAATTGAATTTACAAACCCAAAATTGTGGTTTGGATTGGAAGGCTAGTGCAGGGATATATGAAATATTACAAATGTTAGGAAAGAATTTCAAAACCTTTAGGCAAAAGTATAAGTGCCCAAAATGGGCTGATGAAGACACTCTATTTGAAGAAGCTATTTTCACCCTATTCCAAATTATCACTGTATTTAACTGTTACAGAACCATCACAGTTCTGTCATTTCTCTAAAATGCATTTAGATATCCTAAGTCAACATGGGCCTAACAAAACTGCTGGTGCAATCAAACAGATCAGCAGGTATAATTATTACAATGGTTAATTCCATAATAGACAAAAATGATTTCACAAGAAGCACACTTTGCATCTAGGAAAAACTAACTATACAAACTAGAAATAGGCAAAGTGCCCAGTTTTTTCCCACAACTGTAGGAACCTAAGCTCAATTTTGGCTACACAGTTCAAGATTAATCTAGTACAGATGGGGATATTACAAAAGGGGGTGTGGGGGAACCATAGCCCTTTTGCCCATGTCTTTTTTGCCCTATCTAAAACAGAGTAAACTTACCGTACATTTTTAATGCAGTGGCTACAAAAGCTACATAAACTATAATTTTGGGTTTCTTGTTTTTTGTTTAAATGCCAAGACTGACTACCTATTAAATATCATCCCCCAAAGAAATTCGTTAAAAAAAAAGAGGTACCTTTGTTGAATAAACAAATTGGTCAATAAATTTCCCATCTCCTGTAGCATTCTGAAGAGCAAACACTTGTTCAATTTTCACAACTGGAGACATGTTACATTTCTGCAAATCCAGGCTCCCTTTGTGCATTGTAATTGAAGCTGGTAAGGATTTCCTTGCTGCTGCTGTTTTCCAGGCAATTTTAACAGGAGGTGCTTCTTCCTCTTCCACACTGGTATGCCGCCTCTGGCTATGTCTCCGATTTTCAGTACTTGATAGTGAGGAAGGTACCTCACCAGCATTGGTCTGTTCTGGCTGAGTATTCAGCACTGATCTTGGTCTTCGAGTTTTTTTAACTTCAGCTTTGGAGCCAACATTCTTTTTTGCTTGGGATAAAGCCTCCTCAGGCTGTTTATCAATATAGATAAAAGTATATTGTTCTATCCTTTCCTCTCGGGTCATTTTCAATGCTTTCTCAGCATGAGCAATGCCTATATCCCACTGAGCACGTTCTCTCTGAGGTCGGGGTTTCCGAATCTTAAAAAAAAATAATAATAATACAATAACATAATCGGACATGCTCTGATCTAATAGGTACATTTAAGTCAATTAGCATTTCCCATGTACTCTTTCTAGGTATGCATAAAAGTCTTCAGGTTCTTCAGTCAAATAAATGAAATGTTCTAGCTCCATAATTCTGATAAACCACTATAAGATGACATGCAGGCCTACTCTTCTATAAATCCTCCTTTGTGGACCACTCTGCTGAACAAATCCCTTAAAGAGGGAGTCACTCATCTCACATCATATTCATGAAAAAGCTAGCAATAATGAGGGCAAAGAGAAGATTATAGAAATACTTACTTTCCGTGGCCAATAAAACACCAACATTAAAAATGATACCCTAAGCTCACAGTGCTACCAAGAACACAACAAAGCTAAATGGTAAAAAGCAAGCACTGTAAAATGTGCTGCTAGTTTGATCATAATGCAAACACGGACAAGATGAAGAGAAAGGAGAGAGGCTAGGAAACAAGTGAAAGCTGACAACACATAGAAAAGCACGAATGGATGAAAAAAAATAAACCTGAACTAGTTTCTATAGGTCGCTGTCCACAGCTAATCAGAAGATTTTGAATTGACAAGAAAAAAGATAAAACTTTAAATAAAGGTATACGAGATAACCAAAGCAATTAAGAATTATCCACGGGCCTCCCCGGTGGCGCAGCGGTTGAGCGCTGGGTTGCGAAGCTGCCCACAGCCTCTGTGACGCCAGTTCGATCCCCGGCTGCTCCCCGGCCACGGGAGGAGGGTCCCGCATGGCACACAGACCTCTCCTGCCGCCCACTGCTCCCCTCAGCAGTGTACTTCGGTCCTTCTGCCTGCTCTGCTCCCTGCTCTGACTCTGGTGAATTCTCTCACCCTCCTGCGCTTCTGACTGTACCCAGTGCTTGTATGTATAAATAAATATTTTAAAAAAAAAATTATCCAGGGGATTACAGGCGGCTCAGGTATGCAGAAATCAACTAATGAAGCTGTTAAATGGCTTCTTTAGCCATATGTTGAATGCTGATATCTAAATCTGTAAAATGTTCAGTCTGATAAAAGTAATCAACCCCTTTGTGAAAAAAATTAGCAAATGACAAAGTTCTGAATCACAAGAGACCCACACTAAAATAGGTTGATTAAAAATCTCAACTAGAACAAAAATTTCAGCCAAATACTAAAATACCTACTACCACGTCAAACATATTTCTTGGTTCCATCATTTGTGTGACCTTGACTGAACCAGTTACTTAAGTTTTTTAGGTAACAATTTCTCCATCTGTGCAGACACAAGTAATAGTATCTACCCCATTTATGTTATAAAGATTAAAGGAATTATTAAAATTAATAATTTAAAATAGCACCTGTCTCAGCAAATATTTTTAAAACTACATTCATCAAATAATTCTGCTAAATGAAAACAAAAGAGAATTAAGAAAAAATTATGAAATGAGGGAAAAAAACAAGGCAAAACCCACATTTCACTAGATCTACCAGATTTAAGTACATTAATCCAATTCAAAACAGAATCAACATTGTATTAATGTTATAGTTTTCAATAGTACTGTAATTTTGCTTATACAACACAGTAGCTTCAAGGAGTTAACACACATTCTAACAATTGTCTGAATTCAAATATGAAAAATTCCAAATTATTACATCCAACCACATTTGAGTGATAGTATTAATAAAGTGTCAGTTACCTTTTGTTTCTCAGAATGATTGCTGGCTTGTTTGGTTGCTTCAGCCAGTAACTCCTCATACTGTTTATGACCTTTATACTCTCGTACCCGCTTTTCATGAACCCATGCCCTCTCGGGCTGGTTGCTAAAAAACTGGACATGATACTCCCGGGCACCTGCAAGTGAAAATTCTTATTAACCATTTCAGAACATAAGCATCCACATATACTTTGCCATAAATTTGCTATTAAAACTTACATGATTTGGGTTGTCCAAAGATATAATACAATACCTACCAATTAGAGAACTGTAAAAATCATCTCAAATGATTAAAATTAGTTTTAAGAAAATCAGAAATTCTGCTAATTATCAAATTTTATTATCTTGGTAACATATTTTTCCTTGCCTCAAGCCTTTTTGCAAACAAATCTCGGTATAAATCATGTTTGCTTTGAAAAATATATAACTATTTTCTTGGACTTTTAAAAGACAAGTGCTGATCATTGATTTTCTAGCTATGCAGAAGTGCAATATACAGGCCTACAGGTGGAGGAGGAGAGGGCTCTGAGACTCTTTCAGGGATGTTATGAGGGCAAAACTATCTTCGTAATAATACCACGTTGTTACTTGTCTCTCTTACTATGTTGACGCTTGCACTTAACACTGAAAGAGCAATGGTGGTTGTAAAAGTGCTGGCATCTTACCACAAATAAAGGCAGTAAAAGAAACCAAATCATACTAGTGCCATATTCTTGGCAGTCATAATCTGAGTTTTTTTTAAAAATTGTTAATGTCCTTGATACAGTAAAAAAAATTAATTTCATTGAATCTTAACCTTTGAATACATACATGTCTGTTAATAGTCTATGTGACAAAATGGGAAGTATGCATTAAGCACTTCGTATATCGAAGCACAGTATGATGGTTATCTTGAGGAACAGTTGTGTGTGACTGTGTAAGTTGCAAGGTGAATTGGCCACTTTTAGGGGAACACCATTTTTACTTGAAAGAATTACTAACAGAAAAATTATGGTTATTTTAATTTGGGCACTTGACAACTATTCCTCAAAAAAAAGGAACAAATAAGTTTGTCACTTCAGGGAAAACAACTGACAGCATTTGTTGCCAGTAATGACATTTGATCTTCCAATCAAAAATTAGAATTTTGGAAAAACTAGTATCTGCCCCTATGAGTCTTTCAACTTCTCAATAATCAAAGAATTTTCTGAGTAAGCAGTGATATTAACAAAAGTGATTTTTTAAATTCTCTATAAAGAAATATGTCAACACTAACATCTGGAAAATATGAATGACTTAGCGAACCAGTATTTTTTAAACAGCCAATGTGCAATGTTTCAAAGGTATAAAAAAGATCAAGTGCAAGAGAACCAATGGATTTTTTTTAAGATTTATTTGTTTGTTTATTTGTTTATTTATTTATTTATACAAGCACTGGGTACAGTCAGAAGCGCAGGAGGGTGAGAGAATTCACCAGAGCCAGAGCGGGGAGCAGAGCAGGCAGAAGGACCGAAGTACACTGCTGAGGGGAGCAGCGGGCTGCAGGAAAGGTCCGAGCACCATGTGGGACCCTCCTCTGGTGGCCAGGGAGCAGCCGGGGATCGAAATGGCGCCACAGAGGCTGCGGGCAGCCCTGCAACCCAGCGCTCAACCGCTGCGCCACCGGGGAGGCCCAGAGAACCAATGGATTTTAATGTCACAGTACAAATATTTTACTGATAGGATTTCAGATTCCATATTGCAACTAAACCACCAATTGTTGAATTTTTTGCTTAATATCAGAGAAAAATCTACAATTGTCTGCAAGGCCATTAAAATAGCCTTTCTTCTTCCAATGACATATCTGTGTCAGGCCAGATTATCTTCATATACTTCAATCAAAACAATGAACCATAACAGAGTGAACATAGTAACATGCAAGAATCTAGTGTCTTCATTTAAGCCAGACATTAGAGATTTGCAAAACTGTGAAGTGGCATTCTTTTTATTTTTTGGTTAGGAATCTGTTATTTTTTATAAAACCATAATGATAATGCTTATTTTTAAATAAACTAGTAAATATTCTTAAATTTTGATTTCTTAGTTAAAATAAATAGCAGAGGATGTAATCCATACAAATAAAAATTTTAGAGCCCTCAAATTTTAAGAGTAAAGTGGGTCCTGGGACCAAAACATTTAAGAACTGTTGCTATAAAGTACTACGACCCTGATACTGTGGTTCCCAGAACAAGTCTGTATACGACGTAATAAGCACAAAAGTTAAGAGTAAGCATTTAGACTATAATTTGACATTCCCAAGACATCTAGATATATGATCAGGGATTTTGTACTATGGTTTTTTTTTGGGGGGGGGAGGTTTGGCCTGTTTTTAGAGAGGGAAGCCTTTCATTTTTTAAAAAAAAATCTTTTCTGTTTCAAGATTTATGTAGTTATGCATAGAAGAGCTGGGATATAGGACAGAGGCGTGGGGGGTGTGTGTTTTTGTGTGTGAGAGGACCCACCAGAGACAGAGTGGGGAACAGAACAGGCAGACTGACTGAAATACACTGCTGAGGGGAGCAGCGGGCGAGTCAGGAGTGGTCTGCTGCACTATGTGGGTAGCTCCCTGGCCACCTTTCATTTTTCGAATAGTTAATTTTATTATATTTTGCAGAAGTATTAGTCCATGGTGGACTGAAAATTAAAGGAAAAAAACTGGCCCTTTACTATAGTTGAAAAAATGCTGCCCTACAGAATACATCTCAGGTCAAGAGAGAAATAATAGAAATGGGTCTTCTTGGGGAATCTAAGATAATACAGGTAGGGAGAGAAAGGCAGCAAGCAGATCCTGTCTAGAAAAATATGGGCACAGGTCTAAGTTGGAGTAATGTTATCTGCCATTGGTTACATCTAGAATTTGAAAAACTTTCGTTTTATTAGTCGTTAATGAGAAATTAAGGAACTATTTTTGAAATCAGATTAAAATTTCATATACAAAATAGCCAATGAGAAAAAACACACACCCATCTCAGATTTCCATATCATCTAATCTGAGAAGAGCCAAGCACAAATTCGCTTATAATTAATCAAAGAAAATATGTCAAAAGTACAAGGGTTTTGGGCCTCCCCGGTGGCGCAGCGGTAGAGCGCTGGGTTGCGAAGCTGCCCGCAGCCTCTGCGGCGCCGGTTCGATTCCCGGCTGCTCCCCGGCCACCGGAGGAGGGTCCCACATGGTGCGCAGACCTCTCCTGCCACCCGCTGCTCCCCTCAGCAGTGTACTTCGGTCCTTCTGCCTGTTCTGCTCCCCGCTCTGGCTCTGGTGAATTCTCTCACCCTCCCGCGCTTCTGACTGTACCCAGTGCATGTATAAACAAAACAAATGAACAAACAAATAAATAAATAAATAAAACATGCCTCTATTAAAAAAAAAAAAAAAAAAAAGTACAAGGGTTTTGAAGGAAAAAGCAGAAATATAACCTAAACTAATAGGTAAGTATGTGAGACAGAATAGTAGGTAAAGTAATAGGGTCAAAATAACAAAATATAATCTGTTTCCGAAAGTAAAAATTATTTATTTAGAAGCAAATAGGGAATTACGAAGGATAAATTATAGTTTAAAACAGAAAACAGAACAAAATCTCATTTTAATCTTTATTTTCAACCTCTTCCAACATTAAGTCATTTATTACAGATAAAACAAATCAAACCATTTGGCTGTATGTTAGCACTTTGTTTCCTGCTGGGTGGAAAACTATAAAATAAGAGCAAAATAAAAACTCTTAGATATGAAAGACTGAAAAACAAGTATACCTGTCTCTAAAAAGTAAGTTAAATTTCCAGTAGATAAATATTGAGGAAATGTTTTAATATACAGGTAAAACCATCTAGCTTTAAACTTACACACACACACACACACACACACACACACACACACACACACACACACGGCCTCCCTGATGGTACATGGGTTAAATTATCAGTGCTATCAAGCTATCACCAACCACTGCGGTCCGAGTTCAATCCCCAGCCAGGGAGCTAATCCACATGGTGCAAAAGACCTCTCCTGTCTCAACTGCATTGCTGCTCAAAGTGTATTTCAGTAGATCCACCTGTTCTGCTCCCCACTCCGTCTCTGGTGCTCTCACCCCCAACACCTCTGGCCTACACCCTAGTTCATAAATACATAAAAATAAATCTTTAAATATATATATACATATATTAAGATTAAAAGTAATTATAAAACTCTCAGGAAAAGGCTTTATTTTCTATCTATTAATTACAATATGCATAGAGAAAAGAATTAACTCTCAAACTTTTAATAGTAGTTATAGATCTGCAGGATGAGACAACGGGCAGCTTTTGCTTTGACCTGATATGTGTTTTATTTCTAAAAACAGAAAAAGCATTCATTTTTAACTCTTAAACTTATAAGTCTTAAACAAGGAAATACAACTTAAGATAGACATAATTAAAACATCTTTTTAAAGATTTGTTTTATTTATACAAGAGCTGGGATACAGGACAGAGTATGGGAGGGTGAGAGAATTCACCAGAGACAGAGTGGGGAGCAGAACAGACAGATGGAACAAAGACACTGTTGAGGGGAGCAGTGGGCGAGACAGAAGAGGTCTGCCCTGCCATGTGGGTTGCTCCCTGGCTGGCTGGGAATAGAACTGGCACTGCAGAGACTGCGACAGCTTCACAGCGCTGCGCTCAACCCACTGCGCCACCAGAGAGGCCCAATTAAAACATTTTCAACATGTTCTTACAAAGAACTGTATATGTGCGAAAACTTACACATTCCCAATGCTAAGAATCTGACTAATAACAATACTGATAATAATATAGAAACCAATGTTGACTATACATAACCAAGATAAAGAGTTTGCAAAGCAGTTTAGATAATAAGCAATACAAAAGGCTTCACAGGCATCATGTGCTCAATGTAATCAATAAAGTTTTATGCTGTTTTCTTGGTATCCAGAAAACTAATTCTCTTAAAACTGCATGTGACAAACAGTAGAGCATTACTAGCAATAAAAAGAGATGAAGTACTGATACATGATGCAATATGGATGAACCTCTAAAACATTATGCTAAGTGAAAAAGGGCATACATTGTACAATCCTATTTATATGAAATCTACAGAAAGGCAGATCTACAGAGACAGAAAAGTAAATTTACTTAAAAATTACTGAATCGCACTTTTAAAAGGATTTATTTTATGGTATATAAATCAAATCAAGAAAACTATTACTTAAAAACTACTGCAGAAAGAAAAATTTAAATATCAGAATATGCATTTTAACCTAAATTGTCAGATTTCTTTGCTCCTCAATAATACAAATTCAGTTTTTCAGCACTAAAGGGGAATTCGGAGCATATATCCAACCGGATTATTTCACAAAATTAAATTTAAATACTTTCTTTGAAATACAAATGAGGTGAAATTGTGCTTTCATTTGTATCCCATTTTTAAAAAAAGCTAAAATGAGTAGGTTTTCATAAAGTAATTAAACATGAAACTCTTTATATAATCTCAAAGGGATAATTTTCTAAGGTGAGAGAATTAGAGAACTGAAGAGCCACAACTCTCACATGATACAGCATCTCAAAGTGCTTTGCAACCCAGAGAGGGACATGAATTGCTTTAAGAAGGGCAGGTCCTCTTGGGAAATCCTTATTCCATTCTTCTCCCATTCATAAAATCAGACTATTAAATTTGCAAGAGACTTCAGACATTAACAACCTAACATACTTATGATACAAATAAAGGAACCAGGAATGTCTCCCTACAATCTCTGTAAATTGTGACTGGATGAATTTGATTACTTTCACTTTACTATATGGTGGTTATGAAGTAAGATTTCTTGAGATTCTATTACTTATCTGAAACCAGGTTAATAATGCCTGTTTCACAGTGTTGCTGCTGTGAGAACTGCATAAAAAATTGCTTAACACAGTGCCTTGCACAAAATAGACACACAACACTGGTTTTCTGTTTTGTTATTTTACATCTGCCCCAATGATGCATCAAGCTACCCCAACCTTTAATCAGCAGGTTATGACAAGATGACTGCCTTCTATACCAGGGCAGATTCCTGGCTATGTAGCACAAAAGTTACAGAGAAGGCGGATTCTGTCACAAATCTGACTTGCTAAACTGATTTAGGTATGTTTTCTCCTTGTAACAGTGAACAGGGACCAAGAGATACCAAGTTTAAAGGAGCAATAAAAGCAAGGGGCAAAGATGTCACAAACAATAAGGAAATTCAATGCATAACAAGAGTGAGTTCACAAAGAGGATATCCAAAAAATAAGTTCTAAGTTCAAATCTTCCTTTGGCTACTAAGCAAATCCATTCCAAATGCTAGAATTTCAGGAATCTAATCCACATGTTTTGGTCAAACCCAGGAAAAGGAACAGAGAAACGTAAGAACATCTTTTCTTAATTTTTATTAACATTCCTAAGGTAGGATTCTATGTTACACAGCTAGGTTTAAACTATACTTCTATGTCATATTGAATTCATAAGAATGTCACAGTAAACGCACAGATTCACAAATGGGGTGGAGAAAAAAAATCATCCTGCAAAATTTATCAGAATGAAAAGCACCTATGTTGGTTAAAAAATTGCTATCCATAGAAGTCAATGGTGAAATTAAAATGTTTAAAGAAGGGTTGGCTGAAATGCCTATTAAGCTCATCTCAGAAATCTAATTACATATCCATGTGCTGTCTTTAAGATTTCTTATGAAAGGCAAGTCAGAGTATAGTCTTAAAAAAACGTTGTGAAAGAAAGGACAAAACAAAGGATAAAAAAGTTCCTATTAGGGCTTCCCCTGCTGGTCAGGCGGCTGAGCGCAGCACTGTGAAGCTATCCGCAGCCTCTGCAGTATGGGTTCGATACCAGCAGGCCTGTGAGAATCCCCACATGGCGCAGCAGACCTCTCCTGTCTCACCAGCTGCTCGCCTTAGCAGTGTACTTAGGTCCTTCTGCCAGTTCTGCTCCCCGCTCTATCTCTGGTGAATTCTCTCACCCTCCTGCGCCTCTGGCCTGTACCCCAGTGCTTGTACAAATAAATAAATCTTAAAAAAAAAAAAAATTTTCTATTAAAACGGAAAATAAGGATTATACCAGTTATAGATCTTTCTAAGATGACCATAATTATTTCACTGATACTAAAAACTGAGGTATTTTGGAATCAGGTTATATGTGTGTAATCTTATATTCATATAAAACATTTAAGATTCAGTTTTATTTTTTTCCAACCTTTTACTTTTGCTTACCTCTTGTGTTAATTTTGGTATGAACCTCAAGCTGGGGATCACTTGAAACCATACAAGGCCACCAAGGATAGGTTCCCACCTTAGACCAAACAAGATCGCCAACCTGGAACCTAACACCAGCAGACACTTCCGTTGTTGGGACAGAAGATAATACTGGTTGAACCTATAGAAAAAGGTCATAAAACTTCATTAGCAGAGAAGTTTTAGAAATTATGCACCAAGTACTGTAATAATATTATTCTATAATTTAATCGCTACTGCTTTCACCTTCTTACATCATATTTGGTCAGAGAATATTCAAGAAAGCAACTCACTGGGGTTTCCTCTTTTACTACTGGATCTTCTCTTGGCTTTTCTGATACAGTGTCAATCCTCTCATTTGGTCCCTAGGTGAAAAGATATAGGTGAAAAGAATAAACTGCCAGCAAACCAAAGGATAGTGACATACAGAAAAAGATTCAAAGAAAACTAAATAGCAAAGGCAATAGAGGACATTTGTTAACCAAATAACATAAGGAGTATGAATATAACTTATGTAGTACTTGAAGCTATATATTAGTATTAATTTTTCATTCCACACCATTGCTATTATTACCTTTATTATTACCATTGTCTTATTACTTTCAAAACTTAATTTCAAATTAAACTGTTGCTTTTTTTTTTTTTAACCAATCAGAGTCAGGAAAATTGGTACTCTGAGACTGCTAGTAAGATATAATTGGAAACTTTTCCAGAAAGTAACAGTATGTATAAAAAGCTTGAAATTGGGCCTCCCTGGTGGCGCAAGGGGTCAAGCATCACACTATGAAGCATCCACAACCTCTGCAGCACGAGTTCAAACCCCAGCCAGGGAGAAACCCACATGGCAAGGCAGACCTCTCCTGTCTTGCCTGCTGCTCCCCTCAGCAGAGTATTTCGGTCACTCTGCCTCTTCTGTTCCCCACTCTCTCTCTGGTAGATCCTCTCACCCCCTGCATCTCTGGCCTGTACCCCAGCTCTTGTATACATAAAAAATCTTAAAAAAAAAAAAAAAAAAAAAAAAGCCTGAAATTTTCAGACTCTGACCCAGTAAAATCCACTTGTAAGCATAAGAAATATAAAAATATTTATTAAGAATGAGGATATGCATGCTAATGCTATTGATAAGAACAAATGTTAGGGGAAAAGAAGAACAAATGTTAGAAACAGTTTAGATGTCCAAAAATGTAGAATTAAATTATAACTACATAGAATAACATACACTATAAAATGACATGGAAAAACAATATTTTATATTACAATGATGAAAACCAACTTTATCTCAAATAACTTGAAAAAAATTCAAACCACGTACAATCTTTAATCGAGCAACTATATTTTAGGAACCTATTCTAACAGAAATATACGAAGTGAGAAAACCTCAGCAGAAGTATGGTAAGCATAGTATTATTTCATGTCAGTAATCTACATGCCTATCAATATCTTCCTGGTTTTTTTTTTTTATTATTTTAAAAGCCTATATATATACTTTGAAAATATTTGGTATGTTGTATATCAAACTGATGAGTAGTTTTATCTTTAGGTAATGAAATGATGAAAATATATTTTTAAAATATTTATATTTATGCACAGAAGAACTGGGGTATAGGCCAGAGGTGCAGGGGTGAAAGGATTCACCGGAGACAGATGGGGAGCAGAACAGACGGATTTACTGAAATACACTGCTGAGGGGAGTGGTGGGCAAGATGGAAAAGGTCTGCTGCATATCACGTGTGTTAGCTCCCTGGCAGGGGATCGAACTTATGCTGCAGTGGCTGGTGACAGCTTGATAGCACTGAGACTTAATACCTGCGCCACCAGGGAGGCCCAAATTAAGAAAATATTGAAGGAAGATTTTCTATCCTTTTGCATTATGCATTTTCTATATAAAAGCAAGTTATTTCTGTAATTTAAAATAAAGTTTTCTCATTTGTCAAAAAAAAAATTTAATTGAGATGGCTTAAATAGAAGGGTATATCCATTAAATGAGGGCTTATTCCACTAAAAAAAAAAAAGGCTAATTCTACAGGTTACTGAAAATTCTCATTCAATTAATTTAGGACTTTTGCAAAAACAAAGTTTTATAATTTGTAAAAAGGTATCAAACTGTTAGGAAATAATAAGCCAAATGAATATTCAAAACTCCAAGTGTCAACTACTCAACAGTGCCTATGACAATGGTGAAACAAGCTGATGTGATTCCTGGCCTCAAAGAGCTTACTTTGGGTAGGAAAAAAACAGATATTAAATAAACACATATAGATTTTTACAATGTAAGTATATGAAATAATGGTTACATGTATGTGTTTATATTTAGATATGAAGACTAGGAAAGGTGTCTGAGAAAATAAATTATAATTTGAGAATCAAAGGAAGAGTGTTAATCTAGTAAAAACTGGGGAAAATCCCAGAAAGGAATGGCATATGTGAGGTGCCTAAGGTTAAAAAGGCAGAAACTTGAAGAAGACTATTACAACTGACTTCCAAAAGGAGATAGGTTTATAAGGTGACAGTGGAGATGCAGGCTATATTACAAGTGCCTTGTAAGCCATGTTCAAGTGTTTTATCTCAGCTGCAATAAAAAGCCACTGAAGAGATTAGATAGAGGGGGTATTATATATTGATTTGTATATTTGAAAGAGTATTAGTAGCTCTGTGGAAAATATTTTGGAAAGGCAAGAGGGGAAGCAGAATGTTTAATTAAATTACTGAGATTAGAAACATCCTGGATGAAAGAAAGTAACAACTTATTGATGTGCACAAAATTAGATGTCAGATGCATCTATCTGTGAAAGCATCATGAATACCTAATCTGAAAAGACACGTTCACTGAGCAAGGAAAAGAAAATCTGTGTTCAAATGAAATTCTTTTTCTTGATCACTACTGTAATAAAAAAGCAGTTTAGAAATGTTGCACACATTTTCATGGGCCTCCTTCATAGCTTCATTTTAGTTTACAGATGTAGCTTAAGCCTTCACCTCAGCTTCTCATTCTCACGCTACAGCAAGAAAATAGGACCACTCACGGAAGCACAGATGTAGCCAAGAAAACAAGTCATCCTCCCCTGTACATTCAGTTTTCATGATGTCTGGGTGTAAAGGATCTCTTCTTTTTGAGGGTTAGATAGGTATGTGGTGACTAATCTTTACAAACAATAGAATCCTACTATTATAAGAATTTATCTGAAGTCCATTAACATTTTTCCCTTTCTGGATTAAAGACAGGAATTCCTTCAAGACCTTTTTATTATTCAAACAGCTTATCTTCTTTTTTTTAATTTTTGGTTTATTGGATTGTTGGCATTGCTTTCAGGCTAGCTTGAAATACTGTTAAAATCACTTTCATAGAATTGATTTTTTACACAGTCATTTTATTTATTTATTTTTTTAAAGTTTACCCTTTCAAACATTTCTTTTTTTTTTTTAAGCTTTATTTTTATTTATTTATTTTATTTATTTATACAACCACTGGGTACAGTCAGAAGCGCGGGAGGGCTAGAGAATTCACCAGAGCCAAGTGGGGAGCAGAGCAGGCAGAAGGATCAAAGTACACTGCTGAGGGGAGCAGCGGGCGGCAGGAGAGGTCTGCACGCCATGCGGGACCCTCCCCCGGTGGCCAGGGAGCAGCCAGGGATTGAACTGGTGCTGCAGAGGCTGCGGGCAGCTTCGCAACCCAGCGCTCAACCACTGCGCCACCGGTGAGGCCCTACACAGTCATTTTAAAAGGAAAAAAATAACAAGGGAAAGAAAGAAGTCCAAGATTTATTCTAAATTTTTAAGACTAATAAAGGGGGAAAAGTCAACTAAGGATGCTGCAATGAGTACATTAGTAAATTCTGCTAGTTAGCAAATTAGTAAATTGTAACATATGCTAATATGTATGCAAAATAGAAATGTCAGAAGGCATATTAGATCTATGACTTGAACTCAAAAATAAGCTAAGAAGGATAAGTCAGAGCTAACATAGTATCAGAAATACCAGTTTAAGAAAGGGAAATGAAAATAGTCAACAAAAGTTAACTGTTTTTAGATATCAAAAAAAAATAAAGATCAAAAATTACCAACAGATAAAATTACCAACATCTGGATATAAAATCCATTTTCTTTGGATAGGACAAGCTTAAAAGTGATTAAAATCAAGTAAGAACAGAAGATACCTTTTTTGATACTAGTAGTGTTGCTTTACAGAGAGAAAACATCGGCAAAAAAGATGACAGTGAGTTCTTAGCATTTGATTCACTTGAATGTTAAATTTATGATTTTATGGGCATACACTACTTTTTTACATTTGTAATTGATTCCACATGGGAAAGACCAATATTCCAGGAGAGAATCACAGCAAGTTTCTTAAACAAGAAAGAAAGTTGAGACCAGTTAAAATTACATTATCCTCAATATTCCTTTAAAAAAATTTGGTCTACATTTTACAATATACACAAATATCAAATGATGATGCTATATGCCCATCATACCACAATAAAAAATAAATAACAATTAAAAACAAGCTTTGGTTTAGTACTTTTATTAAAACCTAGAGATTTACTAAAATGAATAATACGCAAATTTTTAACACTTTCAAGTTCAACATTAAGCAGAATCATACTCTCTAAAAAAACTGAAAACTTATATCACATTTAAAGTATAAAGAAAATTTTAAAGACAGTAAATTGTTCATGCATTTTTTTACTTCCAACATAACTGATTGTTTATAATCTTAAAAACTAAAAAATCTGTATAAAAAGAACATATGCATGTGAACAGTTCCTAAGTATTTTTTAAGAAAAAAATCCTTTAAGACTACAGAACCATATTCAACCCTCTAACTTAATGCTAACAGCACCAAACCAGCTATAAATAAAAATAGCAAGCTAAGAGTTAATGAGACCAAGTGGATAAGCCCACTGAGGTGCTCACAGAAGACCAATGTTTGAATAGGGCCTACCCTCACATGCCTGAGGCATTACACCTGCCAAGGAGAAAGAAATGCAGAAACATTTCCACATGTTTCTAATTTGGTGAGAAGAAAAACAGCTAGCAGCTTTATAAAATATACAATTTCAATAGTGATTTCAGGTCTCCTGCTGACTAGATGTTTGGACACATTTTCATTGTTGAGGAGTTATACTTAGATGTTCCAAATAAACAGCCACTCTGTAAAAGGCCAAGGAGCTCAGAAGTGGGAGGAAATACTTGTAGATCAACTACAAAGTAAGAAAGTAGTTATTTTGTGTGCGTTTTAGATAAAATTTTATCTAATAGTGTTATTTTAGATGAAACTTTGTTTTCTCAAAAAATAAAGTGTTCTTTATACACACACACACTACACACAAATGCAGCTTGAGAACAATAATTTAAATTTTTTTCCCCGGGTAGATAGTTCTCTATAAGCATCATATAAATGCTTCTCTAAGGCATCTGCAGGAGGGGAGCTATCCAGGAGCATCAGGACTTACTAGAACAACTCTTTCACTTTTAAGGTGCTCTATAATGCTAAACAACAATAATTTGGATCCCCAGTGATAGGAGGTATAGGATGTCAAAAATTAAAACTTTAATAAAAAAAATCATCCTGGGGCCTCCCCGGTGGCGCAGCGGTTGAGCGCAGGGTTACAAAGCTGCCCGCGACCTCTGCGGCACCGGTTCCATCCCCGGCTGCTCCCCGGCCACCGGAGGAGGGTCCCGCATGGCGCCCAGACCTCTCCTGTCGCCCGCTGCTCCCCTCAGCAGTGTACTTCGGTCCTTCTGCCTGCTCTGCTCCCCGCTCTGGCTCTGGTGAATTCTCTCACCCTCCCGCGCTTCTGACTGTACCCAGTGCATGTATAAACAAACAAACAAACAAATAAATAAATAAAAAAAACATGCCTCTATTAAAAAAAAAAAATCATCCTGAAGGATGCAAAACAGATATGCAAATTAAGAAATCCAATTAAGAACTATTTAAAAAAATACACAAAATTAATTTATGCACACCATTAGTTTTCTGGGTAGATTAGCAGAAGCATGACACTAACAAGGAAGAGCCTTGGTAGTTCTAGCTTTAAAGTTCTTAGTTGTTCACTTCTTTGAAAGAAAGAGAGGGAGTGAAGGATGAGGGATGTGGGAAGAGGACTTCAGGGAAAGAGAATGGAGGATGGAGGAAAGGTAAGGAGGAAGGAAGAGAAACAAGTAAAAAAATCTAGATTTCCCCTACAAACTGAAGGTTTAAGTAATAGAAAGAGCCAGGTATAGCAGATATCCAGCAAAGACAGAACTAACTATAAAATCTCATTACAAAAGGACTATTGAATTTTTTCCTAGATTCAAATAAAGCAAAAAGTGGATACAAAGAGTAAATAGATCCTATTATCCTACCTAATTGCTTCCAGTTCTATTTCAATTTTAAGATATCTATTCTAACTAACTTTATCAATAAAGGCAAAAGTCTAGCCTAATAAGAAAATTGGATATTCCCCTATTTACCAGATTCACTAGAGCAAAAGCAAGATGGGCCAGCAAGACAATACTTGGAAACTAAGCTAAAACAAAATTCAGGTTTATGCATTTCTGATTTCCAATGGCCTAAGTGTATCTCATATCTTTTCACTTCAGGTCTATAGAAGGAATTGCTACAGTGAATATATCTAATGTGCAAAAAAGTTAACTTCTCTCCTTTCATTTATTTATCTACCTAACAAATGGCGTTAAGATATTATGTATATGACATAAGAATTAAAAGACATTTCAAAAACCATTTCCAAAATCTTAATTTTACAGATGTATAAACTAAGATACCAATATAACTAAGAACACCTGATTACTTTTATCTTATTACCCAGTTTTATTTTCTAAATAATACTCATCACTATTTGAACTTCTATACATATATACATGTGTATGTATTTTCTGGTTCCTCTTCCTAGAATATAAGCATCTTGCATACTGGCATCTTTAGATTTCACCCACTGCTCTACATTATTTTTCTTTCATTATACCAAATTTAATTTTTTATTATTAATTTTTTTCTTACATCATTGTAGTCCCCACATTGTAGTAACCTACCACCATGTCACCCGTGAACCATATTCCCTTGTGTTCATCCCTTCCCTATTTTGCTCCCTTCCTCCTTTGCTGTAATGTTTCAGTTCTACCGTCAGCTTGCTAGTTTTGACTTTTTCTTGACCCTTTGCTTGGTATCTCTATATTCCACATATAAGTGAGAACATTCAGTATTTACCTTTTTCCTTCTGACTAATTTCCAAGCAAGATCCCTTCCACATCATCCTTATTGCCACAAATGGCATGAGTTTGTCTTCTTTGATCACTGAGTAATATTCCATTGTATAAATTACTCCACAACTTTTTGATCCATTCATCTATTTGGGGCATTTGGGTTATTCCTACATCTTGGCTATTTTAAATAATGCTGCAATAAACACAGGAGTGCAGGTTTCCTTTTGAATTAGTGTTTTTGTGTCCTTTGGGTAGATTCCTAGGAGTAAAATCGCTGGATCATATGGTAGATCCATTTTTAGTGTTCTGAGGAACCCCCACACAGCTTTCCATACCCATTGTTGTACTGTTAATTCTTAAGAGTTGAGCACACAGCAGCTAGACTTTTGTTAATTGAATTCATACTTGTTAATTGAATAAGAAAACTATAGAAGAATGAGGAAACCTATCAAAATATCATACTGAGACTTGTCGAAGTGTAGAACCACTGTGCTTTACTCCATAAAAAAAAATCACGATTGAGTTGTACAAAGCACTGTAACCTATCACCAAGCAAAAGTGAGTTGATAAGTCAACATTTCTTTGAACAGAAGATAACATATTATTCAGGCATACCAAATATAAAAGTATACAATTGTCACATACACAAAAATACATACATACATACATACATATATATACACACACACATATGTTTTGTCCCAAATAATTTTGTCCCAATGTCTGGGAAACATCTTTAATACATACCATGTATCATTCAAGGTAGAATTAATTTGTTACATAATTAATTATGAGGATAAAAATTCAAACTGAAACCTTAGCTATTAAAAAATTTAACACCATGCATCATAAATTATCTATGAAAGATGACTTACAAAAACTGAAGTTTTAATCAGTAAATATAAATATTCACTAATTTAAAAAGTTCCTCTATTACTTCAAATGTTTTTGCAGCAAACACATTAACAATGAGTGCTAAAATTGCTCTACCAGCAACAGTTAGTCTGAAATAATGAAAAACTGGTATTAACCACCTTCTCTTTGCCTTTCCTTTTCATTCTTCAGAAATGAGTTTATTATAACAAGTGAGTTATTAGGTCAAGAAACAAAATTCTTAGTATCACATGTTTTAAAAATCTCTCTTCATTCAACTGATGTCCATTCATTCATTCAACAAATATTTACTCAATACCAATTATAATATCATAAGCTCCTTTCTGGGATTAGAAATTATCAGAAATATTTATATTTGACAAGATAAAAAGTGAAAAATCTCTGGAACTTCCTGTAAATTTGAAATATTACAAAATTTTTCAAAAAGATGTTTCAACTTACATTTTGCTCCTCTGGTTCTAATTTGGGGATTTTGTGTGACTTGCGCTCTTCAGATCTGGATGAATCATGCTTGTTGCTTTTTTTCCTCTTTTCTTTTCTGCTTTCATGCTTTGACTTTGTGTGCTCACTTGCCTGTACTTCATTTAAAAGGTCTCCACAAAGGGAAGACTCAAACAATTCCCTGCCATTCTGGATAGTTTTGGTTATTTTTAGTTTAATTTCAGGTGAGCCAGTCTTCTTTGGAATCACAGTTTGTGGTACCGAAGGAGGTGGTGGCGGCTGTGGAGGAGACGGTTTTTCCAGAATTTCATGTGGTCTTGTGTTTGGAATTTCTGAATGGTAATAGTCAGTGGGGCTAAAGTTTCTAACTGCACCAAAGCCATTGGCTGACCCATTGGGATACTGACTATATGATTGGTATTTGGTTTGAGTTTCATACATGTTGATTGAAGGTGGATAGCCATTCGTGAGTGGAGGAAGATCTTCTGTCGTAGGTGGGTACTGAAAGCCTTGCTGCAAGGTAGCTTCATACGGTGTCTGGCCACCATCTTCAACAATGTCACTGTTGTTATCAAAGGCATCCTCCTGACGGATATTGGCGGAGTCAATGAGTTGAGGTGGTTGCTGAATTGTGTTTCCCATGATCCCTTGCATGAAAGAGAAAGAGAAATCCATTGTTCTGCTCCAGCATCCTTAACTTTCCCTTTCTCTCATCGGGCCTAAAGTTTTAAAAGAGGAGATTAAAAGGTATTAATACCTTCATAGGTTAAAGGCTAATCAATTGAAAAAGAATTAAACTGAAATATTATGAATCCAATTTTCACACCCAGATATGCATACACACTAATATTTCTAAAACAGCTAGCCAATGTAATTTTGACACAGGGCAAATACTTTTTATCATAAATGCTTATCTGTTCAAAATTATCAATTACTTTTGCGGTAACTTTAATAATAAAATTATATCTTCCTTGCAAACATGCAAAATATTTTTAACATTCCTTTCTGTTTCCCAAGTTAGAATTATAAATCCCTGCTTAAAACTGGTATTTGCAAAATAAGTAGCTTTCTGACACAATAAACTAGGTTTCATACAAGTTTCCTCCATATCATTGATGTTTTGTACAGAAGTTCTTTTATTATGAGAACAAAATATTACTGCAATATTTTAAATACAAAAGTAAAAAAGGCCAATTCCTACCCCTTTCCTTTATTCCCACACTTCTATATCATAGATAAACACTGTAAACACTTTGGTGTGTATTTGTCCAAGTCTTTATACAGGCACATACGAAATTTTAAAAAGAGGGTTTATTCAGACTTGCTTATTCAACCTAACAATACATCAATATTTTTCTACATTGTCATATATAGAAAATTTTCATGCATTCTTCATTCTTTAAATGGATGCATAGTAAACAACTATGACAACTACCACAATATATTTAATTATTTGTGTACTAGTAATCATTGAGTTGCACATAACTGTATGATATATATGTAGCCTTATAGGATACTTTCTTGAAACCACATCTCTGTGCATATATTTACTTTCCTATAGGACATATTTGAACTTTCTGATAGACACATTAAAACTGTTCGACAGGCAAGTACTACATCAATTTACATTCAGCCCAATAGTGTGTAAGAAAGCCTGATACACTGCTAGCATCTAGTTGTTTTTAATCAATGGTATGAGTAGCAGAATTATCTGGGGTGTTTTTACAAAATGTACATGTTAAGGTCTATTTCTTGATGAATCTGATTCAATAAATCTGGGATGAGACCCACAGCATGAGTATTTTAAGATCACACTCCAGCTGATTCTGATACACACTCTTGGTTAGGTCACTGTATTATAGTCTTACAACTAAGTCATGTCTTCTAAAAGGTATCTAAAGATGTCCACATCTGTAACAATGTTACAATATAGATAAGCATCTCTTAGAAGATACTCTAAAACCACTCTGCTGTGTCATAAATTTGGCATGTCCACATCTTGAGACAGGATTAAGGAACAGTCCAGATACTATTTTGATAATTCCACAAACATTTCTTCTAGGAAACTCTAAAGCAGAGAGGATTTCGCTATTGTAGCAAGTTTGATAAACAGCTTGTAGCTATCGGAAAAATATTGTGAAAAGGGATTCTGAGGCTGTAATTCAGTTCAATTCTATGACTGTCTACCATCTTGGTTTTAGTGGGATTTACCATTAATGACAAAGTAATCCAAAATAGCAAAGAAAGAGGGGGGAAAAAAAAGTTGACAATATACTTTTCAAGGTGTATCCAATTAAAAAGCTGCGGTTCATTTTGTTGTTAGCAAATGGAAAGAATTTCCAAAGTTCTAAAATTGCAAACAAATGAGTATGAGAAAACACAGGAAAATCAAACTTGCCCATATTGCTCTATAGTAGAGGAAGGGGCTTGGGAGTAAAACGCACTCTGATTTTTTAAGCATCTACTCTGGACTAAGAACTTATACATTATCTCATTTATTCCTCATAACAACGCTGCAAGATAGATATTGTTGACTCCTAGTCCAGAGGTGAAAGTAACTGAGCTGCAGGGGTGGTTAGGCGACTTGCTTAAATCACAAAGCAAAAGGGGACAGAATTAAGATTTGAATCTAAGTATTTCTAACTTAAAAATCTATGATCTTTACCCTTATACCACCTCCACTTCCCTTCTTATGCATATAAGAACTGGGGTGTAGGCCAGATGTACAGGGGGTGAGAGATTCACCAGAGACAGAGTGGGGAGTAGAACGGGTGGATCCACTGAAATACACTGCTGAGGGGAGCAGCAGGCAAGACAGGCCTTGCTGATACCTCCCCCAATTTCCCCTCTGCAGGGGACAGAACTCAGCTGCAGTGGCTGAGACTTTAACCCCTGCACCATCATGAAGGCCCAGGATTACTTTCTTTTTCTCAAGTACTTTATTTCTTGGTTGCTGCCAAAATAACAACTAACTATTCTATAATAACCACCACTAACACTTAAATAGTGCTTGGTATATGCCCAGAACCAATCTAAATATTTTACATGAAGTACATACAGTAAAACATTTAGTCCCCCCAATACTCTTCAGGTAAAGATTAATTCCCAATGCAGATAGGAATAGAGGCATTGAGAAATTAAATGACTTGCTCAAGTACACGAGCCAGTCATAAACTGACAGAGCTGGGACTCAATCCAGGCAGTCTGGTTTCAGAATCTGTGATCCTAACCAATTTACCATACTGATAATCTCCATAAATGTTAGGAATAATTATTTCTTTATATACAGCTTAAGAATGAAATATTACCCTAATTTAACACTTTGCAAAAATGTATAGCTTACAGACACAAGGATATATTCCAAAATTATGTAAACAGGGCCTCCCTGGTGGCACAATGGGTTAAGACGCAACCTATGAAGCTATCTGCAGCCACTGCAGCACGAGTTCAATCCCCGGCCTGCCAGGGAGCTACCCACATGGCTCAGCAGACCTCTCCTATCTTGCCCGCTGCTCCCCTCAGCAGTGTATTTCAGTAGATCTGCCTATTCTGTTCCCCACTCTGTCTCTGGTGAATCCTCTCACACAACCCCCCCCCCACTCCTCTGGCCTGTACCCCAGCTCTTGTACGCATAAATAATCTTTAAAATAAAATAATGTAAACATCCATGGGACAACTATACTGATGGAATTCAAAAGTTCTTTGGGGCCTCCCTGGTGGCATAAGGGGTTAAGCACAGCACTATGAAGCTATCGACAGCCTCCACAGCATCAGTTCGATCCCGTCCCGGACAGGGAGCCACCCACATGGCACAGCAGACCACTCCTTTCTCACCCACTGCTCCCCTCAGCAGTGTATTTCACTCAGTCTGCCTGTTCTATTCCCCATTCTGTCTCTGGTGAATCATCTCGGCCCCCCGCACCTCCAGCCTATACCCCAGTTCTTGTATGCATAAAGAAATAAATCTTAAAAAAAAAAAAAGGACAGAACAGAACAAAAGTTCTTTGAACTTTCAATTTGAAGGCAAGTTAAATACTGACATTGGACAAGATGCAACCTGTGTTTTTGGTTTCTCATAACTGTCATATATAAGATCAGCTTCCAGATTAGTTTCCCAAATTATAGTCTACAGGGCTTTTCAGACATATAAATTCAGAGACTAAGATTTCTGATTTATTTCCAAACATAAATTTTTAACATGTTTGGTACTTCCCCTCCTTTTCTTCTCCATCCTAGTTCTAGAACCAAATGTTTCATTTTAGTTTAAATTAAGAAATGACATTACCATCTTACAATTACATAGAAATTGACAATTACAATATTTTCCTGTATGTTCATATTTGATCTCAAAACAATCCTATATTGCTGACATGGCAGATGTTAGCTTCATTTTTTAAACAACTACATTGAGTATTTAAGAAGCTGAAATCTTAAGACAACAAAACTAACTGGTGATTAAGCCCAAAAAAGTATCAATCTCCTGAACTTCTAATCTTACACTCTTTTCCATAATATCTCACTGGCACAGAATATCCAACTCCCCAGTGACAACCACCTGAATGCTGAAATACAACCTTATGAGTCATATGTTCAGAACTAAATGCACTACCCTTTCTCTAAGTCAGTTTTCCTTTCAGACTACCCCAGACTTTTCACTGCTTCCACTATTTTACTAGTTTCCTGACTGAAAGCCTAAGGCTCTCGATGACTGATTCTTCCCACTCAAATTAGTCATTGAACAAATCTTAATGGTTTTTCCCTTGACATCTTTCAGTTGTTGTTTGATCTCTACACCTATGTCAGGCCAGACCCTCAGCACATTTATCTGAACTGTGAAAACTAATTTTCTAAATATTTTTGCCATTACCTTCTTCCTATAGAGTTAGATGATGTGTCCTAAAACCAAACTACAGTAAGTCTACTTCTAGACTGAGAAACTCTAAAGTTCCCTATTATACCAACTCCCTTCCATGTCTTTCAATGCCTTCCTTGATCTCATTTTTTTCCTACCAACCCAAATTGTATGTGCATGAATAAATTTTTCTGAGCATCCATTGGGTCAAATATCTGTAAGACATGACCTCGCTCATACATTATGCTTTGTTTAATCCCGTAAGTAGTAGTATTCCCAAATAGAGAATGGAGTTCAAAAAGATTAATTCACCCTTAATCACACAATCAACAGAAGTTGAATAAAATGGTGAAGCTCTATCTTCTAATTTCAATACCATGCTCTTTACACAGCAAATGCTTCATGATCTGCAAACAATCCATATTTTCCACTTTCCCCCGATATGTTCCATACCCATAATCCAAATATCTGTTTAACAAGCTTCTTTCATCTCTCACAAACATCTTAAAATGCCTAATAACGAATTCCTAATTTTTATTCTACTTAAATGTGTCCTTCCCCAAGTCTGCCTATGAAGAAACAATGATACCTCCTCCTCTCAGTTGCTCAAGTCAGATACCTAGAAAGCATGATGATACATTCTTTCCCTCATTGTTACTCTTATCCAATATAGCAGCAAATCCTCTGAATTTTATCTTCAAAGCATATTTCATATTTGTCTATCTCATTTCATCTCTTCTGCTTTTCATATTAGTGCAAGCTCTTCACCCAGTGTATGCTATAGCTACCTTCCCAGTCTCCATGCTGCTTCTCATCTCTCTAAAATCTATTTTTTCATATAACTTAAGCCACCCTTTAAAAACTAAACCAATCATGTAACTATCCCTCTCAAAGTACAGCAAGGCAAATGGACTACTGCTACATTCAACAATGACTCTCACAAGCATCATTCTGAGTGAAAGAAGCCAGACAAGATTCCATTCAAACGGTATATCATGTGCTTTCATTTATGTAAGATTCAAAAACAGGATAAAGTTAAAAATAAATCTATGGAGACAGCCATTAAAATTATAAATAGTTGCTTCTTGTGGAGGCGGAGAACTTGAAGGGGGATATAAGATGGTTTCTGGGTTAATATTAAAATGTATTGATCTAGACGGTGGCTGCCATGGTTGGTAGAATAAATAAAAAGAACAAAACCTCTACGCCTTCCCACTGCACTTGAACTGAATCCAAGCTACTTACCATACCCAGCAAGTTCCTGCATGGCCAGGCCTCAGTTTATATTTCCAAAGTTATCTACTAGCACTCTCCGCTGCACCACTGCCCTCTCCACACATTCCCTTCTTTTCAGTTTTCCAAATGGGCCAAATTTGATTTTGCAATCAGGAGTTTCACTACCTGAGTACTCTAATCTCCCAGAGGCCTCCTGAGGTCCCTTGCTCAGCTTCCTCATTAAGCCTACTTTTTTCTTTTTTCTAGCATTTAAATAATGTGTTATACAAATGTGTTTGTGTTCTTACTGATTGTCTCCCTCACCCCACTGTATGCTCTGTAAGTGCAGGGACCATGTATGGCATACACTCAAGGCTGGACACTCAACATGGTTTAATTAATAAATATATCAAAGAGTCCCTACCATCAAAGGGCCTAAACCTGGTATACCACTTCCATTTATCTGCCAGGTATCTGGGGTTATTACTCTTCAACATAACTTTACTCATGCACTAACTGCTTAACTGCCAAAAATGCACCATGCCCACTATAATAAAAACAAACAAAACAAAGCAAAAAAAAACACTGACATGCATAGTTACGTGATCAACTGATTGTCCATGAAGATGGCAAGGTAATTGAAGGGGAAAGGATACTACTTCCAACAAATGGGGCTAGAACAACTGAATCAATTATCTGTATGGAAAAAAAGTGAACCTCAATCCTTACTCTACATTGTACATAGAAAGTAAATTAGTTCATAAACCTAATACCAAAGTCAAAACTATAAAACTTCTAGACTAAGACATGGGGGAAAAATATACCATTGGTTGAGGCAAATTCTTAAACAGCACACAAATATAATGAACCATGAAAGAAAAAAATTGATAAAATGGATTTTAAAATTAAAAATTTTCACTCTTCAAAAGACAAAGTCAAGAAAACAAAAAGCATGGAGTAAGGTAGGGGAAAAAAGAAAAAAGCCAAGTTACAGGTATGAAAAAAATATTTGCGAAATATACTTAATAAAGAATATCCTTATTCTCACATTCCAGAAAATGATGAGACACCCAGTAAGGTTTTTTGAGCAAAACTGAGAGAAGTGAAATTATAATTTAAATATTCGTTACTCCACAGATTACTTATTAATTGCAACCAGAAATATATACAACAGAACTACCTGGGAGACACCATTAAAAAAAAAGTGATGAAACATCACCTTACTAAAAGCAAGATAACCTGGTATTATACACCCTATGATGTGACTCATTAACACATCATCTCCAATGCATAAACTGAATCTCAAAATGAGGAAACTGACAAATCCACAATATGAGAGAGTCTCTCAGACAACTGGCCTGCGCTCTCTCTTTACAAAAGCTATTATCAACACACAAAAGGAAGAAAGGCTATTGTAGATTTTCAAAGATTATCCAACATAATGCATGAACTTTCATTAAGTCCTGGATTTAGGCATACACACATAGGTAAGAAACATTTTGGAGACAATTATTTAGTAATGAACTGGCTATTAAATAATAGAGCTATTACTTTTCAAGGGTATAGCAACAGCATTCTTTTTATATAAGAAGAGTGTCCTTATTCCTATGAGAGCTATGCTGAAATACTTAAAGTATCATAGGATCTGGGGTCTCCCTGGTGGCGCAGGGGTTAGTCTCAGCGCTATCAAGCTATCGCCAGCCACTGCGCCAGTCACTATACCATGTGCCAGCCACTGCACCATGCGCAGCAAACCTCTCTTGTTTCGCCCACTGCTTCCCTCAGCAGTGTATTCAGTAAATCTGCCTGTTCTGCTCCCCACTCTGTCTCTGGTCAATCCTCTCACCCCACCACACCTTTGGCCTACATCCCAGTTCTTGTGTGCATAATTAAAAATAAATCTTTCAAAAATAGGGTCATTGGATCCATAACATTCAAATAGTTCAGGATTTAGAAAGTAGATATACCTAAAGCAAAACAAAGCAGGCAAAATGTTAACCACTGGCTTATCCAGGTGCTGACTGCGATGTTTTTCTAAAGGTTTGAAAATTTTTTAAGTACTAAAAAGGAAAAACTTACTGTTTAAGATGGGAAAAGTCTGGTGGTGCAAGGGGTTAAGATGCAGCACTATGAAGCTATCCGCAGCCATTGCAGCATGAGTTCGATCCCCCAACAGGGAGGTGATCCACATAGGGCATCAGTGACTTGCCTGCTGCTCCCCTCAGCAGCGTATTTCAGTCAGTCTGCCTGTTCTGTTCCCCATTCTGTTTCTGGTGAATCTTCTCACCCCCCACAACTCTGGCCTGTATCCCAGTTCTTGTATGAATGAAGGAAGGAATGAATGAATGAATAAATAATCTTTAAAAAAATAAAATGTGATACCATATTCTGACCAAATACGCCAAATGGTCTACTGTATTAATTTCTAGAAAGTCAAAGAACAAACAGAGCCATATTTTTTTTCTTATACCTCCAAATAATACATGATTGCAACCAAGAAAGCAGTTTTGATAATTTTTTAAAGACATTGGGACTATAACTAAATTCATTTACATAATGATGTACTTTACATTATATGTACCGGAATCTGGTAGCCAACATTCAAGTAACAGACATGCAGACTAATATCAATGTTTGAAACTTACTGAATTAGTGAACACTGGTAGAGAGTATAGGTAAGACTCAAACTGCTATGTTCAAAATCCAGACCAAGGCTTTTCAGTTCTGTGACTTTAGGCAACCAAATCTCACAAAACCTCAATTTGCTTATCCAGGTACTATGAATACTCATATTCATCTACCTTGTACAATATTATTTTAAGAATTCAAGAGTTAATCCATTAGTAGTAGTTCAGACAGTGCCTGGCATACAGGAGTACCCCCTTAGCTGTAAGAGAGATGGTCCAAGACTCCTAGTGGATGACTGAAATCCAGCTAGTATTAAACACCTACATATGCTATATTTTTCTACATGTACATACCTATGTTAAAGTTAAATCTGTAAATTAAACACAGTAAGAGATTAATAACTAGCAATAAAACAGTCATAACAATATACTATAATGAAAGGTATATGAATGTGGTCTCTCTCTTGAAACCTTGTTGTACATATTTTCAGTCTCTGGTTGACTATGGGTAACTGAAACTGCAGAAAGCAAAACCATGGACGAGAGAGGACTAAAGTATGGTTACAGTTCAATGTCTGTTAGCTATTATCATCATTCAGTCTGATGTTTGGCACAAAGAACTTGTGAAAAATCTGATCTCTGACCTAAAAGCATTTATAGTCTGTTCAGTAAGAAAAGATTTTATAAGAAAGACTCATAAAATTACAGTAAACAATAGAATAACATGAAACAGAAAGTGATTGAGAATTAGACTGTATTACCATAACAGACTACCATTACAACAATAACTGTGTTACCGTTACAGACATTTAGAGAAGAACAATATTCTTTGGAGAGAGGCACTTAGGCCAGGAAGTGTTTTTCACCCTCTAATTTTATTTTATTTTTTTCAAAGATTTATTTATTTATTTGTACAAGCACTGGGTACAGTCAGAAGCACGGGAGGGTGAGAGAATTCACCACAGACAGCCGGGAACAGAACAGGCAGACTGACGCAGTACACTGCTGAGGGGAGCAGTGGGCGAGACAGGAGAGGTCTGTTGAGCCACGTGGGGCCCTCGCAGGCGGCCGGGGATCTAACCGGTGCTGCAGAGGTTGCGGGCAGCTTCGCAGTCCAGCGCTCAACCACTGTGCCACAAGGGGAGGCCCTTATTTTTTTTTCAAGATTTATTTTTATTTAAACAAGAACTGGGGTACAGATCAGAGGTGTGGGAGGGTGAGATAATTCACCAAAGACAAAGCGGGGAGCAGAACAGGCAGACAGACCAAAGACACTAATGAGGGGAGCAGTGGGTGAAGCAGGAGAGGTCTGTCAAGCCATGTGGGTTTCTCCCTGGCCAGCCAGGAATCAAACCGGTGCTGCAGAGGCTGTGAACAGCTTTACAGCATGGCGCTCAACCCACTGCACCATCGGGGAGGCCCCTATTTTTTTTTTTTTTTTTTATAGAGGCATGTTTTATTTGTTTGTTTGTTTATTTGCTTGTTTGTTTATACATGCACTGGGTACAGTCAGAAGCGTGGGAGGGTGAGAGAATTCACCAGAGCCAGAGCGGGGAGCAGAGCAGGCAGAAGGACCGAAGTACACTGCTGAGGGGAGCAGCGGGCGGCAGGAGAGGTCTGCGCGCCATGTGGGACCCTCCTCTGGTGGCCGGGGAGCAGCCGGGGATCAAACCGGCGCTGCAGAGGCTGCGGGCAGCTTCGCAACCCAGCGCTCAACCGCTGCGCCACTGGGGAGGCCCCCCTAATTTTATTTTTTTTAAAGATATTTATGCATTCAAGAACTGGGGTACAGGCCAGAGGTGCGGGGGGTAAGGGGATTCACCAGAGACAGAGTGGGCAACAGAACAGGCAGACTGACTGAAATATACTGCTGAGGGGAGCAGCGGGCGAGTCAGGAGAGGTCTGCTGCGCCCTGTAGGTAGTTCCCTGGCTGGCCCGGGGATTGAACTTGTGCTACAGTGGCTATGGATAGCTTCACAGTGCTGTGCTTAACCCTTTGCGCCAGCAGGGAGGCCCTCACCTTCTAATTTTAAAACCACAGTTTAGGACACCAAAAATTCTCACACCTTTTTCCTTAAAAAATCCCTGAAAAAGATGCTGTGCTTTAATTTTTTTGTATTACTAAAATAGTAATAATAATGGTTAACATCTGAACGCTGTATGTCAACAATATCCTAAACGCTTCACATTTTTCTTATTATTTTACTTCTCATAACATCCATTTGGGGTAATTCTATTACTACACCCATTTTACAAATGAAATATGAATGCCAGCATGATTAAGTAACTTGCCCACATTCACACATCTAGTAAGTAACTTGCCCACATTCACACATGTAGGACTCAAACCCAGGCAACTGTTGCACAGCATTTTCATTCATCACATATCCCCAGTCCCACTCACTGGAGTAAAACAATTTGGATGGTGGACTAAATAATGGTACTAGTCTTTTCCAACATTTTGATGTACTTCCAAGTAAATGAAAACCGTCATGTGCAAACAATTTATGACAAATCCATCCTCTAGTCAATGTTTCTAGATCTTTTTAAAGATAATAAATACTTTGTTCTTGATTTCACTAAAGTTGTCCATAGACACCGTTTTTTTTTTTTTTTAAGATTTATTTATGCATACAAGAGCTGGGGTATAAGCCAGAGATGTGGGGGGTGAGAGGATTCACCAGAGACAGAGTGAGGAACACAACAGGCAGACTGACTGAAATACACTGCTGAGGGGAGCGGTGGGCAAGACAGGAAAGGTCTGCTTCGCCATGTTGTTTCTCCCTGGCTGGGCGGGGATCGAACTTGTGCTGCAGAGGCTGCAGATTGCTTCATACTACTGCGCTTAACTCCTTGCGCCAGAAGGGAAGCCTGTCCATAGACACTTTTAATGTAGAAAATTAACAACTAAAGCTTTAGTGCTCTTATTTATTTATTTATTTATTTATTTATTTATTAAAGAGGAAAGTGGTAACATAAAAGTTTATAGAATCCTTAAGTCAAAGAATAGGTACAAAGAAAAATGGAATCAGATGAACAACTTGAGGCTATAAATATCAATGAAGTTCTCATATGTCAAATGTCACAGTTTAAATAACTTATAACAATTCTTAAAATGAGCAATTCCCTTTGGTAGGCCATATACACTGCCAGATTCTACCTTATTTCAAAATTAAATGCTGTAAATGCTGTCAATAATTATTTTTCTATGCTTAACACCAGTCTCTTCTCAATAAGACGAAACTTTATATTTCACTATACACTAAAATTATTCATGCATCTATCATCATTCAGTTATTTTGGAATTAGAGTAGTTCCAAGACGACATGAATTGCCTATTTGTTTTCGTACCCAACTACCCCTTAAATACATTACTATTTAATTTGTAAATCCAACCACATCATTCTGCTAACTAAAATCCTTCAATAATTACTAGAAGGCCTATCATGAGACCCAAGTCTACATCTCCAACCTCAAGTAACTTTTGTATGCTAGTAATGTTAAATCACTGAGAAATACCATAACTGATATAATCTCAGAACTTTGTGCCTTTACAAGTATTATCTCCTAAGCCAAATAAATGCCCTATTAACGCCCTCTTCTTTGCTTGAATTTTAACCATCTTTTGAGCTCAGAAAGTCAGTTCCAAGAAGCAGTCACAAGTTCCAGGTTAGTGTGAGCAATTGTCCTCTGTATTCCTAAAATACCCTATGCATGCCTTTTAGATGTAATCATGAAACAAACTGTTTATCTGATTTTCAAGAACAGGAATAATTTTATCAATAGGTTCCTAGAATCTGAAGCAATTAGAGGAGTTTAAAGAATGTTTTAAATTAAACTATATAAACATCAAGGAATTATTACATGTAAGTGAAATGCTTTAAAGGGTTGTCAAAGATCTTCCCATAGAGAAGTAAAAATATAAATGTAGTTATAGTCTCTCCCAGTAATATCCCTGGCAAAATTTGACTGATGACTGCTTACCTAGCCATTACTAAGAATGTCTTTAGTTCTGAGTTAAACTTCCCTTAAGATTTAAAGTTTCAAGAGACTGACATGAAGTCAAAAGAACTTCTAAGGAATCTATTAATCCAACAAGGGATATATAAAACTGCTATAAAATATATATATATTTAAAACCTTATTGATACTGTAGATCTGAAATTCAAAATGTAGCTCTCAAAATATAATTTTCATAGTCATAGTTGACTATGAACATTAATCTTTATTTTCCAACTCAATTGCAGTAATTACAATCACACTGAAATACAAAACATACTTGATAAATCGGCATGAGAATTTTTATAGCTAAATAAAATAGCGGAAAATAACATGATTTCCACTACACAGAGGAAGAGGGTGGTCTTCCTTTACCCCAGGATAAACAAGGAATCCAGATGTTTCTTATGTGAATTGCTGCAAGGACATTTCTCAAGGTTTATGATAAATCCAGTCTGTATGTGTTTCTATAGTAACAGGCATAGAGTGCATGCAGACAGAGTACAGTAATAAACCAGCTATGTTGGCTCTTGAAAACCTGGTGATTTTGGGCCTCCCCGGTGGCGCAGCGGTTGAGCGCTGGGTTGCGAAGCTGCCCGCAGCCTCTGCAGCACCGGTTCGATCCCCGGCTGCTCCCCGGCCACCGGAGGAGGGTCCCACATGGCGCGCAGACCTCTCCTGCCGCCCGCTGCTCCCCTCAGCAGTGTACTTCGGTCCTTCTGCCTGCTCTGCTCCCCGCTCTGGCTCTGGTGAATTCTCTCACCCTCCCGCGCTTCTGACTGTACCCAGTGCATGTATAAACAAAAACAAACAAACAAATCAATAAATAAATGAATAAAATACGTGCCTCTTTAAAAAAAAAAAGAAAACCTGGTGATTTTACTGTTGACGATTTCTGTGGTAAAAATATTTTAAAAGGGCCTCCCCGATGGCGCAGCGGGTTAAGCGATGAGCTGTGAAGCTGTCCTCAGCCTCTGCAGCAAGGGTTCGATTCCCGGCCGGCCAAGGAGAAACCCACATGGCATGACAGACCTCTCCTGCCTCACCCACTGCTCCCCTCAGCAGTGTCTTCGGTCTGTCTGCCTATTCTCTCCCTGCTCTCTCTGGTGAATTCTCTCACCCTCCCGTGCCTCTGACCTGTACCCCAGTTCTTGTATAAATAAATAAATCTTAAAAAAACTATTTTAAAAAATGTTTAAGACACATAACAGTAATAAAAAATTTGAGTATCATTTTGCTTTAGAGCAAAAAATAGAAATATAGTATAGAAAGGCCAGCTTAAGTATACACTGTTGGAGATACAACAAGAGAAGGCCATCATATACATATTTATGCACACATACACAATTTCTAACCAATCACTTAATTTAAAAATCAGATTGCATTTGAAATTGATTTAATACATACACATATAAATCCCCCCCCCCAAAAAAACCTTCCAACAGTGATTCATACATAATGATAAAACATGACAATTTCAGGTAACAATATCAAGAGAACTTTCCATGTTCATTTTACTAATTTTCCCCCAAATCAGTATCAAGAAGAAAACAGGTGAAGAAATTTTTATTTTTTAACATGGTCCATTATTTTCAGACCATAGGTTTACAAGAGTGAAACCAGAGCCTCTATAAAGTAAAAACTTGAAGAAATACGTTTATCTATAAAAAGAATGCTAAAGTCTTCTACTGCTAGGGTTTTAAAAGAGGCCCCTCTTGGGGGCCTCCCGGGTGGTGCAAGGGTTAAGACGCAACCTATGAAGCTCTCCTCAGCCACTGCAGCATGAGTACGATTCCCTGCCAGGGAGCAACCCACATGGCGCAGCTGACTCGCTGTTGTTCCCCTCAGCAGTGTACTTTGGTCAATCTGCCTGTTCTGTTCTCCACTCTGTCTCTGGTGAATCCTCTCACCCCTGCCCCATGCCTCTGTCCTGTACCCCAGTTCTTGTATGCATAAATAAATACTTAAAAAAAAAAAGAGGCCCCATTCTTTTAGGCTCTGTGTTCAAGTCAGATTTTAATCTAATTATGTGGTCAGGATGATCCTTTGCAAGTCATAAATTCTTTATTGCCTACTTTGGCCTTCAAAATCTAAGTCATTTAACTGTTAAGGTAATAAAGATGTATGTTAAAAAATAGAGATCACGCTATTTTATTATGCTAGATCTAGTTTAAAACTACAAGCAACTGGGCCTCCCCAGTGGCACAGCGGTTGAGCGCTGGGCTGCAAAGCTGCCCGCAGCCTCTGCGGCGCCAGTTCGATCCCTGGCCACTGGCAAGGGTCCCACAAGGCGCGCAGACCTCTCCTGCCTGCTGCCCGCTGCTCCCCTCAGCAGTGTACTTCGGTCCTTCTGCCTGCTCTGCTCCCTGCTCTGGCTCTGGTGAATTCTCTCACCCTCCCGTGTTTCTGACTGTACCCAGTGCTTGTATAAATAAATAATCTTTAAAAAAAAAAAAAAAAAACTACAAGCAATTCATTCTTTTTGGAAGTCAGAGATAAATATTTTAAGGAACCTAAATATACACCTTTAAAAATCATCAAATACAAACAACCATTAAGTATGAACAGGACACAAATTACATTAAAAATCAATACTCTCCTTTTGAAAGTCTTTCTACATTTTAACTTCCAAAAAATGGGGGTGGGGCCTCCCTGGTGGCGCAGGCAGTTGAGCACAGCGCTGTGAAGCTGTCCACAGTCTCTGCAGCGCAGGTTCGACCCTGGCAGGCTGGTGAGAATCCCATATGGCATGGCGCAGCAGACCTCTCCTGTCACACCTGCTGCTCCCCTCAGCAGTGTATTTCGTCAGTCTGCCTGTTCTGTTCCCTGCTCTGTCTCTGGTGAATCCTCTCACCCTTCCGCACATCTGGCCTTTAGCCAGGCTCTTGTATAAATATTTTTTTTTAAAAATGGGGGTGAGGTTGTAGTTCATGGGAAAAAAGAAAAAAACAATCAAACATTTGGTTCTAGAACTTGTCCAGGCCTCTACAGCACCAAAAAGGAAATGAACAACAATGTCTACTAAAAGCAACTAGAATTGCTAGCATCTAATAGATAAAAGGCCATTAACTAAATCTGGTAAAGTGACTACACAAGTCAATGACAATCTTTCAAAACGATGAATCCCGCTTAAATATTTTTGTCAGGGTAATACAAACAAAATTACAAATGGAAGTAGTTGTTCCCTTTGTCTTTAGATTATTTTATTATTTGAGGAAATAAAAACTATATCAGATTACAGGATTTACCATTTTATCTACGAAAATAAGTGTTTTAACAGCATCCAAGTGTTACACAGTTGGTAGTTAGAACCATTCATAAAAGTTATAATGGCAATGATATAGAAGCAATTATTTCTGACTGAAATTTAGGGATTTTCTCTCAATTTGTTACATTCCCATGGTAATGCATATGCTTGGACTTCTGAGACTTTGAAACTATTATACAATGGTATTAACTCTATGGGTGCCTAACAAAGTTTTAGTTTCTTTATGGCTTTCATGAAAATTTGAGGATGTCAAAACTACCAAGTTTGAAAGACTGGTCTGGTCAAACTCCTGGAACATTTAAACAGGATTACTACAACTCTGGTTGAGTCTAAGTCTTTGAAGGTTTAATGCTATGATTTAAGGGAAATTTTTTTTCTGAACTATTCTTCAGTAATTACACTAATAAACATCAATTCCCCAAATGACACAAAGGGCTTACAACATTTTAGAATGTTAAATGTTCTATATTAGTAAACCTTATCTGGGTATCTCGACTTAAAGGTACTTTCCAAGCTGACCTTTTAGAAGGAACTCTAAGCTGCTGACTAATTTCTAGGTTAAAATGGAAAATCTGCTTGTTTTAAAGCATAAATAATTCAGATAAGACTAGATCCCTCTTATATTTTTACATGATTTTACTCACTTATCCACCAAGATACAAAGTTAATCATGTCATTTTCATACAAATACTGACAATACACATCCTAATCAAAATAGTCTCACTGTCTATACGAAATAAATTCAAGATACAGCAATACAGGATACCATTTAAAACAAGATTTGCTGCACCCTTACTCATTAAGCACCTAAGAAAAAGCATAAAATAGGTCTCTTTGTCCAATAAATGAAGGAAAAAGAAATGAATTTGAGGCTTCAATAATAAAAAACAGAAATAAGTATTAGTGAGATTTTTCTCTTCTTTCCCCCCATTAAGGTACAATATATTCATCCTATTTTCTTAAAGACACAGTAATATTTCCACTGAATTCCCTAATCTATCAATTTTACTTAATTTATGCAATGTTCTCTCACAAAATGCTACATATTTATAATACCATTTATATAAAATGTCCAGAAGAGGCAAATCCATAGACTCGGAAAGAGTAATGGTTGCCAAGGGCTGAGAAGAGGCAAGAATGAGGGGTGAGTGCTACACAGGCACAAGATCTCTTTGGGGGGCATGAATATATACTGGAACTAGTGGTGATGGATGACCAATTTTGTCAATATATTAAAAACCGCAGAATTGTACACTTTTAAAAGGGTGAATTATATGATGTGAATTATGGTTCAAAAAATACTCTCCAATCAAAAAAGCATTTACATATAAACAATAAAGTTTATAATATTCATTTAAAGAATTACTGGTTTGTACATGGTGAATGTGCTAAAAAAGCTTTATACTTAGGGAGCTACAGTAATTAAAAAGGTGAGGTAGATGCAAAGGGATATGGAGTGAAACAGATTCAGATCCTAGACAAGACCCAAGCCTCTACTGGAATTTGACATAAAAAGAAAACACTGGATTATGAAGGACAGGAGATTCAAAGAATGGTATTGGGACAACTGCTTGTCTATATTTAAAAATGTGATCCTCACTATATAATATACCATATACCAACTCTAGGTAGATAAAGGACTAAATGTAAAATATAAAACTTAAAAACTTCTGTGAAAAATGAAAAACATAATAGGAGTATGTCTTTAAGAAATCAAAGGAGAAGAATTTTTTAAACAAGAGTATAACACAAAAGAAAGAATAATAGTATCAACAAACTTAATTTTAAAACTTATAAGCCAAAAGACAATACAAGGAACTGCAAAGACAAGGCCCCATGCTGGGAGAAGATAAACGCATAAAACAGCACTGGGTTCTACCCTCCAGCGTTTCCCCATATCTACACAATTCCTGCTGTCTATTGGCTCTGTCTTATACTGCTCACTGGATTAGAGCAACAACTTCCAATTGTTCTTCCTGCTGTCAAAGTTGTCTACTTTGATTTACTCTCTATAGCAGATTGACTCTCAAATGTATCAATAATAACCTTCCTTGTCCCTCCATGCATTAGGATAAAATCTAAAAAAGAAGAGCTTTTTTGATTTGGCCCCACTTACTTGTCCAGCCTCCTCTCTTGCTGCTTTAGCTTTCCCACTTTACCTTCTACTATTTTAGCATTTCTTCTCATCTCCCTCTGATCCTTTTAGATTTATTCAGCTATGTGAAAATATCCCAAGAACTTTTCTAGATCACCTCTCAAACATCACACTATATAATATACCACATGCCAACTCTAGGTAGATAAAGGACTAAAGCCAGATTCAGTACCCTTTTCTGCTGACATAGCATCATAGTGACCTTCTATTCTTGACCTTAAATAAAGTGTGTGTATAAGTGAACATGATCTTAAAACACTTTTTTTGGTTTGTTTTTAAAGATTTATACAAGAACCGGGATACAGGCCAGATGTGCAAGAGGGTGAGAGGATTCACTAGAGACAGAGCAGGGAACAGAACAGGCAGACTGACGAAATACACTGCTGAGGGGAGCAGCGGGAGAGACAGGAGAGGTCTGCCATGCCATGTGGGTTTCTCCCCAGCTGGCTGGGATCAAATCAGCGCTGCAGAGGCTATGGACAGCTTCACAATGCGGCGCTCAACAGCCTGCGCCACCAGAGGGAACCTTAAAACACTTTTGTAAGAAATAATAGTAAAATATTACGTCAATTCTGGTTTACCAGATGCTGCCTTTTAATTGCCTTCTTTCTATAGGTTGAGACAATGACAGGCTAAGAGTCATACCAATACATCCTTCCTTCCTCTTCTGCTGCTGCTACAATGGGAAGGAGATCAAAATTACAGTCAGGTTGTCTCCAACCAACTTACACAGGTTTCTCTAATAAAACAAGCATTTATTAGGGACCTACTATTTTCAGATACTGGGCTAAGCACTAAAGTTCTAGAGATAAAAATTCAGACCTAATTCCTGCAATTACACAATTAAAAAATTGCTAGAAAGAAATAAAATCCATAAAGGCAAAGTGCCAGAGATGAGGTTCAGAAAGTGCTCCTGATAAAATTCATGTATTTATTTCATTTTAAGTACTTACATTATGTTTAGTCATGAGTACCAGAGATAAAAGATGAGCGAAACAGAGTTACTGCTGACAGTTACTGCCCTGGATGACAAAGGAAAATATTCAGTGTTGAGAAATCGGAGTATATTAGGACAGAGAGAAGTTATAGGACACCTAAAGACATTTCCAGACTTAGAAACACAAAATCCCCAACTGTGGTTGAAAGAGAGGAGATCCTTTGTAAAGACCTACATAAACCATTACCTAAAGTGTTTCAGTTAAGAAATTTCTTCGCTTCTCAATATCACAGCTTCCAAATGATCTAGATTACTAGAATGGCATTTACTGATATGTTGCAAAACCAAATTACAAGCATTTAAAGAAAGCACATTACGTAAGTCAGGGGAATAAAATCAGTTTAGTTGCCAAAGAATAAGGAAAGACTCTTAAGTTTATGTTGAGGATGTGGGACTACTTCACCTCTGAATCTCCAGAATTAACTACAGTACCTGGCACATTATCAATAAAAAAAATTCAACTGTAAACAGAAGGCAGTATTACAGTAAAGGTTGAAAGGACTGGACTAACAACTTAGTTTAATATATGTTAACAGGGCCTCCCTGGTGGTGCAAGGGGTTAAGATGCAATCCATGAAGCCTTCCGCAGCCACTGCCAACACCAGTTCGATCCCTGGCCAGGGAGCTGCCCACGTGGCACAGCAGACCTCTCCTGCCTTGCCCGCTGCTCCCCTCAGCAATGTCTTTGTCTGTTCTGCTCCCCGCTGTCTCTGGTGGAGTCTCTTACCCTCCCACACCTCTGACCTGTACCTCAGTTCTTATATAAATAAATAAATCTTAAAAAAATAAATTATTCAGATAATCTCAAGGTATAACTTTTTTTTGGTAACCACATGAAACTTCTGTGTTATACTAATCTCTACAACTACTAACATTTCCCTAGAGCCAAGTATGAGCTACCAAATCAAGTTTGGGCTTTAATAGCTGGATTTTAAGTAACCCACTGATTAAAGGTGATCCAAAATTCAAATATATAACTGAGAATCAGACTGAGGAAGCAAAACATTTACCAATGAGTTCACACTTAAACAAGATTTTTCAGCCTCAGCACTAATAACATTTTGGGCCAAATAATTTGTGGTGGGCTACCACATGCATGGTAAGATGTTTAGCAGGATCCTGACCTCTACTCACCAGATGCCAGCAGTAACACCTACCAGTAATTAACAATCAAAAGTCTCTAAACACTACCAAACATAGGTTTTATATAAACATATAAAATTTTTAATTTTTAAGAGAAAAATACAACTAATCAATTATAAACTAAAGACTCAGCTCAGCAAGTAATGTTAAACATGAAATATTTAAATACTTAAATATGAAATATTTGAGTATTCAGAATGTTTAAAAAAAAATACTTCAACAGGGTCTCCCTGGTGACACAAGGGGTTAAGTAGCAGCACTATGAAGTTATTAGCAGCCACTAGAGCACAAGTTCTATCCCCAGCCAGGGAGCTACCCACATGGTGCAGGAGACCTCTCCTGTCTCACCCGCTGCTCCCTTCAGCAGTGTATTTCAGTCAATCCACCTGTTCTGTTCCCAACTCTGTCTCTGGTGAATCCTCTCATCCCCAGCACCTCTGGCCTATACTCCAATTCTTGTATGCATAAATAAATAAATCTTTTAAAAAAAACACTGCAGCAACTCAGAATAGATTCAAATTTTAATCTGTATAAGAATCTCTCTAAAATTGCAAGTGAAATATATTCTAAAGATGCTTCAAGTAAAACAGTATCATTTACCAAGCACTTATGTGATGTTCCAAGAACTTTAGAACATCTCATTTAATCCTCAGAAAAACCCTATAAGGTAGATATTAGTACATCCATTTTACAGATGAGAAAATTGAAAAACAGATTAGTTGGCTTGTTCCAAGTGACACACACAATAAGTGGTAGAACCAGGAGTCAAATCCAGGAAGTCTTGTTTCAGGACCTGCTTTCTATACCTCATGCTATACTGCCACTGACCATTAAACCACTTTTCTGTCACGTCTACATTAATTCAAAAAGGCAATGCTTGCTGCTTCAGAAAACATCCCTATTTACAATTAACAAAGTCAGCATTTTCAACTTGTATAGAGATCGAGAGAGACAAAATAATGCCCACTACCAAAATGCCTTCATCCTAATTCCTAGAATCTGTGATATTATTATTTTATATAGCAAAAGGGACTTTGCAGATGTGGGCAAAAATCTTGCAATGGAGAGATTATCCTGGATTATCCAGGTGGGTCATCAGGAAGATCATTATAAACTAAAAAGGGAGAGAGAAGAGTTAAAGATATTTGAAGATGCTATGCTGCTGGTTTTGAAAATAAAGGAAGAGAACTCTGAGCCAAGGATTGTAGCTGGCCTCTAGATGTTAGAAAAGGTAAAGAAACAGATTCTCCCTTAGAGCCTCCAAAGGAACGCAATGCCTTCATTTTAGCCTACTAAGACCCACTGGGATTGTGACATACAGAACTGTAAGATAATAAACTTGTGTTTTTTATTTTGTTGTGTTTAAGCCACGAAATTAGATGTCATTTGTTAGAGAGGCAATAGGAAACTAACAGAACCTTCTCTGAAAGTATTTCCATACAATCACTTCGTATTCTTCAGTTCCACTAACACCCCTATAAAGCATATAGCAGGGAGGGGAATTCCTTAGATTCCTTAATCAAAGATTTGAGGAACCTGAAATAGAAATACCACTTTAAAGATGTCTTACACAATCACAACATAAATAGTACTATGTATGGATACAAATATGCTAATGTGACCTACAATTTATCCCTAGACAGCCAGAAAAAGCCATTAGTTTATAATTGCTGGTAGGGTGTTGTTGCCACCTTTTACATATGCAGATGAAATGGAAGTGACTTGTTCCCATTTTGTTGGCACAATCACTGCTGCTTTCTATGCTCAAGAGTTTACTTTCTATTCATAGCTGTGATACACAGAAGGAAATGGCAGTAAATCTATTACACAGTATTGACACAGTAATGTTATTGGGTCTTTTATTATTAAAATACTCACTGTATTTAAGATTTTCAATTTCTGACAATCAAAATCTTTGAGTCATAATGGATTTTGTAGTTGATTTTCTCACACACACACACACACACACACACACACACACACACACACAGACAAATAAACAGACCATGTTCTGGGTCCTGGAATATCAAAGAAAATAAGACTCTGGTGTTATAGAGCTCAAATAAACAAGAAAATTTCAGATGTGATAAGTTACTACAAAATGGGATAATGTCCTACAGTGAACACAAGAGTAGATAGTTATTAAAAAAAGGCAAATGGAATCAAAATCAGGAATTAGTCATGAAGACAAGTGAAGACATGATCATCTGGCATATCTTTTATTTCCTTTCTGAAATATTTCCTTTCTTACTATGGGTATAGTTAGAAGACTTAAATAATAGTTTGTCATGTATTCCATGTACATAAAATTTAAGCTATATATATTATGGAACCATATCCACTCCAAAATACTACTAAAATGAGATCATTTTGTTGGTTAGCAGTCTACAATCTGTAAATAACTTCATTGATTAAAAGAATTTTAAAGAATGTTAGTGTTCAGGGGCCTCCCTGGTGGCACAACGGGTTAAGCACCACACTGTGAAGCAATCCACAGCCTCTGCAGCACGAGTTCAATCGCCAGCCAGCCAGAGAACAAGCCACATGCCGAAGCAGACCTCTCCTGTCTCGCCCGCTGCTCCCCTCAGCAGTGTATTTCAGTCAATCTGCATGTTCTGTTTCCCGCTCTGTTTCTGGTGAATCCTCTCACCGCGCCCCCCTCACCCGCATCTCTGGCTTGTACCCCAGAGATGCATGCTTTTGTATGCATAAATATATCTTAAAATATATATATCTTTTTAAAAAAAAAAGAACACGTTAGTGTTCAAACAACTGTTACGAAGTTTGTTTCCTATGAATGGATTTATTGACCAAGTGCACATTTTAGATAAATGAGATTTTAAAAACACAATTCCACAAAACAAATACAGTAATCACAAAAGCAAAGAACACTGAAAATATGTTCACTTCTATTTAATTCTTCCCTTTCATTAAAAATATGTAGATCTGGGGCCTCCCTGGGGGTGCAGGGGTTAAAGTGTCAGCACACTCAAGTTATCACCAGCCACTGTGGCATGAGTTTAATCCTTGCCCAGGGAGCTAGCCCCCATAGCAGCAGACCTCTCTCGTATCACCTGTTGCTCCCCTCAGCAGTGCATTTCAGTAGATCCACCTGTTCTGCTTCCCATTCTGTCTCTGGTGAATCCTCTCACCGCCCGCCCCTCCCCCCATGCACCTCTGGCCTACATTCAGTTCTTGTATGCATAAATAAATCTTTCATAAAAATAAAAATATTTAAATCAGTGCTAGCCATATGTGGTTATTTCATTTTAATGAATTAAACAAAATTAGATAATTAGTTTTCAGGTACACTAGCCAAATTTCAAATGTTCAATACCACATGTGGCTAGTGGCCACCATATTGGAAAGCACAGATATACAGCACTTCCATAATTGCAGAAAATTTTCAGATAGTGCTGTTGTAAATTATTTTTCAAATTTGACCTAAACAAAAACACCTTAAAAAAAGTTTATAGAATGTTAATAATAAACTTTTTAGGGCCTCCCCGGTGGCGCAGCGGTAGAGCGCTGGGTTGAGAAGCTGCCCGCAGCCTCTGCAGCGCTGGTTCGATCCCCGGCTGCTCCCTGGCCACCGGAGGAGGGTCCCGCATGGCGTGCAGATCTCTCCTGCCGCCCGCTGCTCCCCTCAGCAGTGTGCTTCGGTCCTTCTGCCTGCTCTGCTCCCAGCTCTGGCTCTGGTGAATTCTCTCACCCTCCCGCGCTTCTGACCATACCCAGTGCTTGTATAAATAAATAAATAAATCTTTGGGGGGAAAAAATTATAATAATAAACTTTTTAAAGAAACTGGTCAGTAGTACTATAAAGAGCCACATCAAGAAAACTCTTAACAATCAGATCTTTATGCTAAAATAAGATCGATTCCAGTAAATGTGGGGACAAGCAAAAAAAGGTACTCTGACACTGTCTCACAGTCATTAGACTTGAATTTTAGTTCTCACTCTACCTCTAATTTAGTTGCATAAATTTTGAAAAGATCTTTGAGCTTTTATTTATAGCCCACACTGGATATTAAATCAGAATATGCACATAACCTGAAATAATCCCAAACAATGGGAAAATGGGCTTTGATTATTCCTAGTTATAAATTCATAAAAGTACGGTTTGGATTTTCACTCTGACAAGTGGTTAAAAAAAGTTAGCTTTAAAGTCGATGCCATATTAACATTATTTAAAGATTTTCATTATTTCCATTAGCAAAAATTATATGAAATTCACAACCAATACCTATATACATAAACAAAACTTTGGGGGGGTAAAATCAGCATGACCATCATGTCTCTCTCTTTTTTTTAAAAAAGATTTATTTATTAATTTATACAAGAACTGGGGTATAGGCCAGATGCACAGGAGGGTGAGAGGATTCACCAGAGACAGAGCAGGGAACAGAACAGTCAGACTGACGAAATACACTGCTGAGAGGAGCAGCAGGCGCGACAGGAGAGGTCTGCTGTGCTATATGGGACCCTCACCGGCCGACTGGGATCAAACCTGCACTGCAGAGGCTGCGGACAGCTTCACAGTGCGGTGCTCAACCACCTGCGCCACCAGGGGAGGCCCATGACCATCATGTTTCTTTCTACAAAATTTTCTCTAAGTAATCCAGGTGTGGCAGAGAAGAACACTGTTCTTTATAACTATACAAATCTACAATATATTTAACTATTGTTATCACTCAAAATATTTTCTGAAATTTCACATTAAGAATGTGTTAAGAGGGCCTCCCCGGTGACGCAGCGGTTGAGCGCTGGGTTGCGAAGCTGCCCGCGGCCTCTGTGGCGCCGGTTCGATCCCCGGCTGCTCCCTGGCCACCGGAGGAGGATCCCGCATGGTGTGCAGACCTCTCCTGCCGCCCGCTGCTCCCCTCAGCAGTGTACTTCGGTCCTTCTGCCTGCTCTGCTCTCTGCTCTGGCTCTGGTGAATTCTCTCACCCTCCCGTGCTTCTGACTGTACCCAGTGCATGTATAAACAAAACAAACAAACAAATAAATAAATAAAATAAAAACATGCCTCTATAAAAAAAAAAATAAATCTAGTCTAATTTATTAAAAAAAAAAAAAAAAGAATGTGTTAAGAGGGCCTGCCTGGTGGCACAAGGGGTTAAGTCTCAGGACTATGAAGCAATCAGCAGCCACTGCAGCAGGAGTTTGAACCCCCTGCCAGGGAACTAACCCACATATGGCACAGCCCACCTCTCCTGTCTCCCAGCTGCTCCTCTCAGCAGTGTATTTCAGTCAATCTGCCTGTTCTGCTCCCCATTCTGTCTCTGCTGAGTTCTCTCTCTCTCTCTCTCTCTCTCTCCCCTCTCTCTCTCTCTCTCTCTCATACACACACACCCGTCCCAGTACCTCTGGCCTAAACCCCAGCTCCTATATGCATAAATAAATAAATCTTAAAAAAAAAAAAAAAGCAGACTGCTAAAAAAAAAAGAAAGAATGTGTTACCTGAAGGATGATAGTCAAGGACAAACAAATTATCTTATTTTAGGAAGTGACTTAAATGAAATGAAACCCAATTAGTTAATTAAATTTTTTTAAATCTTGTTTTACTTAACCAGAAAACCTGTCACTATTTACAATCACACAATTTTCACTTGACTGTGATTCCATAGTCATACATTTCAGACTGCTTTGTAGTTCTTATTTTTTCCTGATTAAACCACATTACTATTGAACTGTCTTGTACCAATACAAAACGTACTCGTAAAACACCCATTTCCCTTATCTATTTGGTTTAACCTCAAATGTTTTCACTTTGTTCTTTACCACACCCAGCAACAACAGACATGGTATTACCACTTGAAGAAAATTTACATTAAATTATTTTCCAATCCCTTACCTCAAAGATAGTGGCTCATACTGAAAATTACTATAAACCAAGTAATTTTAAACAGTCATTTCTTGTTTGTTCCATTCACCATGAAATCTAGTAAATAAACATGTTGATCCACATATTTTCCTGCCTCTTTCCCAACAAATTACAGTAGTTACTAAGATTGTCTTAAAGTTTTGCAAATGTTTAAATTTTACTTTTACTTATGCATTCCCATAGCAAAGCAAAAAGAATGTATTTAAAAAATAAGCTGTAGGTTTTTTTTTTTTTTAGATTTATTTACTTATTTATACAAGAATGCGGGTACAGTCCAGATGCGTGGGAGGGTGAGAGAATTCACCAGAGACAGAGCAGGGAACAGAACAGGCAGACTGATGAAATACACTGCTGAGGGGAGCAGTAGGCAAGACAGGAGAGATCTGCAGCGCCATGTGGGACCCTCGCCAGCTGGCCGGCCGGGAAAACCAGCACTGCAGAGACTGTGGACAGCTTCACAGTGCGGTGCTCAACCACCTGCGCTACCAGGGTAGGCCCAAGGTAAAGGTTTTAAAGTATTAAGTAATTTATCACAATATCTAAAACAGTTTGCTAAGTGTATCTTTCCTATAAAGATCAGTGAGTTTTGTTTTTGGTTCATTAGGTTTATTACTTTAGCATTTTAGGTTGAAGTGTATTCAACTTTGTTTTCAAAATCAGTATTAAAAGTTAGAACACAAAAAACTTTAAAATACTAATTTAAATATTGTATTATCATCCATTTGTTAAATCAGAAGAGTAAGTGTTGAAGGTAAGGCCATTATGTTGCTGTAATAACAAGAGTGAAAGTAAATTTGGACAGGAAAGTTAACTTCATGTTCATACTTGCACCAGCATGAATTTCCTCACCAACTGACAAACAGCCATCTAATCATGCAAAGGTTCTGTTCAAGCTTTAGTTAACATTCAACTTTTAACTTGCATGAAAGTGAGTTTAGGTGAACTGAGTTCATGTCTTCATCCACTAAATATGCAACTAAAGGCTAGTTCATTTTGCAGGTTATATTTCTTTTATGAAAAGGTCATTTAATTTATTATCAGTCATATGCCTGGTATAGTTCTAGGCATACTCTAGTACTTCTAATTTGGATCCACCTTACTCCAAAAAGTAATTTTCACCTCCACTTCAGAGATAAGAACATTAAGGCTCAATGGCAAGAAATACATTGGGGATAGGAACTCAGGTCTCCTTGACTCTTGACCTACACTCCACTGTCCACTGAGTTTAAAAAAAAAAAAGGTGTTTTGTTAAATGGCTTAAAACAAACAACTGAATAACTGTTAGGGTGAAGGTCAGTGAAAGCAAAGCAAACCTTTCTTAATGAGCGCCACACTGTGAAGCTGTCCGCAGCCTCTGCAGTGCAGGTTCGATCCCGGCCAGCCAGAGAGAATCCCACATGGTGAGCAGACCTCTCCTGTCTCACCGGCTGCTCCCCTCAGCAGTGTATTTCATCAGTCTGCCTGTTCTGTTCCCCGCTCTGGCTCTGGAGAATCCTCTCACCCTCCCGCACATCTGGCCTATACCCCAGTTCTTATATAAATAAATAAATCTTTTTTAAAAAATAAATAAAAAGAAAACCATACTTTCCATAAGACAAATTTGTCATAGTTAATTATAAAATTATGTATCATACTTTCTAAAGACATAAAATGTTTCTAAGTAAACTATGAATGAAAAGGAACTAAAACCTAATTCCATTCTCAATAAAGGTATCTTGGCATTTTTTAAAAAGTTCTATTGATGCATATAAGAACTGGGGTGTAAGCCAGAGGTGTGGGGGCGTGAGAGGATTCACCAGAGAGTGGGGAGCAGAACAGGCAGATCTACTGAAATACACTGCTGAGGGGAGCAGTGGGACGGGAGAAGCAGGAGAGGTCTGCTGCGCCACATGGGTTGCTCCCTGGATGGCTAGGGATCAGGGATCCAACTTGTGCTGCAGTACCTGGCAATAGCTGATAGCGCTGTCTTTAGCCCCTGCGCCACCAGGGAGGCTGTTAACATTTTTTTAAATTAATTTATGTTTGCGTAGAAGAACTGGGGTATAGGCCAGAGGTGCAGGGAAGGGGGGGGGGCAGGCGGTGTGAAGAATGGAGAATACACCAAAGACAGAGTGGGTAGAACAGGAGGATATAGTGAAATACAATGCTAAGGGGAACAGCGGGAGAGACAGGAGAGACAGGCTAGGGCTAGAACTCAGGCCCTAGTGGTGATAGCTCTGAGACTTAACCCCTAGGCCACCATGGAAGCCCCATCTTGGCATTTTTATAATTCAAAAAATCTACCTCAACACCTTTTCATGGATGACTTTCTAAAATCTCACTCGAAAAAAGGACATAAACTAGACATCAATTAATATCTCAATAAAGTTGACTATTTTTAAAATAAATGAGTGTTATAAAGAAATAGTATCAAGGTGTTGTGTTCTTGTATATTTGTATTATACTTTAAAATCCACAAATACAATTTTTAAAAACAAAGCTTTCTGATATTGAGGGGAGACTAAATTGGAAACCATTGGAAACCTTTCTGGAAATATTCTAAAACTGATTGTGGTGGTGGTTGCACAATTCTGTGAATATAAGAAAAACCACTGCATTGTACAATTAAATGGGTGAAATACGTGGTATGTGAAGTATTTCTCAATAAAACTCATTGAAAAAAAACCTCTCTGGAGAACAAATCGGAAATATGTGTCCAAAGCTTTTGAAATGTTTTTTTTAAGTAATTCTACTTCTAGACGTTTGCTATAGCAGAATAATCACAGTCAGACAGATGTAGGCATTGTTACTGTCTAAGTCTTATCAACAAATTATAATATTAAAAAAATACAAACTGCCTAAAACACCAACAGAAGAATGGTAAACAGATATGGCACATCCATATAGTGAGACTGTAAGCCAATTTTAAAAATCACATTGTCAAAAAGAAAATCATTTCACAATCAAGGATGCTATAAAATATAAATGTACAATTTCAATTTGTAAAAAGAATACATGTCAGCATAAGAATAAACACTGGAAAGTGATAGAACAAAATGTTAAGAGTAGTTACTTTTAGTAGATAAGATTTCAGGAGATTTTAATCTACCCACCGATTTCAATTTTTTTTACAATACAATCCTTTCATAACTTAAACAAAATGTTATTTTTAAACTAGCAGCTACTTTGGAAAGTAAAAATTTTCCAATAAAAATTCGAAACTGACAGGGTCATCAACATTTCTTAAGGGTATTATGTGTGTATATGTGTACCCATGTATGTATATGTATGCAATACCTAAACTAGTAACTTAAATATCTCAACTAACTTTATCACCCAGAAAGATAAATTCTAATGATTAAGGCTTAACTGTATAGCTGGCAGCACCATAAAAACTATAAAATGGGGCCTCCCTGATAGGCACAAGGGGTTAGGCTCATCAGTATGAAGCTATAGGCAGCCATTGAAGCAGGAGTTCGATCCCCAGCCAGGAAACTAACCCACATGGCACAGCAGACCTCTCCTGTCTCTCCCACTGCTGCCCTCAGCAGTGTATTTCAGTCAATCTGCCAGTTCTGTTCCTTACTCTGTCTCTGGTGAATCCTCTTAGCAACACCCCCCCACCCCCGCCTCTGGCCTACACCTCAGCTCTTGTATGCATAAATAAAATGTTAAAAAATATGTATGAAATATGCAAAAACCATATTAACTCTACTTCATACACAAAATCAAATTAGCTAATTTAGACTTAAAAAATATCAACTAATGTTTACACCTATATCTAGGAAAACTCAACATATATGTTCATTTCAAGACTTAATTATTTATTATCCTTGCAGGAGGAAAATTAGAAAAAAAATTATTTAACCCTCAGCCAGAATAAAAAAGAATAACATCCTAATGCATCACAGAAATTCAAGGATACAGTAAAGCCAGCAAGAAGTTTCTCACTACAATCAAATATTAAACACTAGTTGCTAATGCACTTGGATCCTATAGTATTTTTAAAAATGGAGACAGGAGAGGGGTAAAAATTAAAAATTGGAGACAGCTTAAAGTGACAAAATTATAAAAACTTTCATTTATGTATGTAGATGTGTTACAAAAATGTCTTTTTCAGAATCTACATTTTATGCAAAAAGATACATTTGTTAAGTAATCAAAGGGAAGCATTCAATTTTTTTCTGCTCTCAAAACCTTTAGAAGTAAACACTTAACCTTTCCAAACATGTAAGAAAAAAGCCTAGAAAGCCAGGGAAAACACAAGTACGTTTTTCCAGACTCAAAAGAGATTTGATTCACCTACTCAAGATACTGAAAAGGTAAGAATCAGAGGCACCAAGGGTAAAGAGTCAAATAGAGACTGTCATTACCAATCAGTTTACTTTTTGAATGATTACATTAATGTGAAACTAAGAGAATCAAACTGATTTTTGTAAATTATAAAACCTACACTTTTGTACTTAGAAAATAAACATACCTAAGAGGTTATTAAAATAGGTAAAATTGACATTTTCCAAGCAAAAGTCATCATTACAGTTTGCATGCTGAGAGCTGGGTTGCGAAGCTGCCCGCGGCCTCTGCGGCGCGGGTTCGATCCCCGGCTGCTCCCCGACCACAGGAGGAGGGTCCCACATGGCGCGCAGACCTCTCCTGCAGCCCGCTGCTCCCCTCAGCAGTGTCCTTCTGCCTGCTCTGCTCCCCGCTCTAGCTCTGGTGAATTCTCTCACCCTCCCGCTCTTCTGACTGTACCCAGTGCATGTGTAAACAAAACAAACAAATAAATAAATAAATAAAAACATGCCTCTATTTAAAAAAAAAAAAAAAACAAGTCAGACGTGGGCCTCCCCAGTGGCGCAGCGGTTGAGCGCTGGGTTGCGAAGCTGCCTGCAGCCTCTGCAGTGCCGGTTCGATCCTCCCCTCCCAGGCTGCTCCCCGGCCACCGGAGGAGGGTCCTGCATGGCGCACAGACCTCTCCTGCCGCCCGCTGCTCCCCTCAGCAGTGTACTTCGGTCCTTCTGCCTGTTCTGCTCCCCGCTCTGGCTCTGGTGAATTCTCTCATCCTCCCACGCTTGTATGTATGTATGTATGTATGTATGTATGTATGTATGTATGTATGTATAAATAAATAAATACATCTTTAAAAAAAAAAAAAACCAAGTCAGACCTCCCTGGTGCCCCAAGGGTTAAGTCTCAATACTATCACTGCCAAGGCCTGAATTTGATTCCCAGCCAGGGAGCTAACCCATATGGCGCAGCACACCTCTCCTGTTTTGTCTGACGCTCCCCTCAGCAGTGTATTTCAGTAGATCTGCCTGTTCTGCTCCCCACTTTGTCTCTGGTGAATCCTTTCACCGCCCCCTACCAACTCTGGCCTACACCCCAGTTCTACGCAAAAAGTAAAATCTTTACAAAAAACAAAATCAAGTCACTGAATCCTATCAAAAAGTTACAACAGAAATAAAATGAATAAGTAAGTTTATATAAAATGCCATGATTCTTACAGAATTCAATAGTTTCTTGTTTCACATTCTTAATAAGGCACCAAGATTTCAAAGCACTAAAGGAATATACTAAATGTTAGGAAACTTTATTTTTCCCAATTGTCTAGGTAACCCTTTTGATAACAAAATTAAAAATGGTGATTCCATTTTTACATATGCTAACTCTTCATGGTTATTAATTTTTCATGTTACTTTTCAGCATATTTTTATCTCTAAAAGTCCAATTCCCACCAAAGCATCACCAGCTAAACCAAGACTGTTTCTGCAGCTTTTCTTAAAGAGCTTATTATGTGGGTGGCGACAAGATTTTCACTTTCTAATTATTTGTTTATACTGTACATTTAGGTTTTATGCTCTTTTTATATATATTTATCCTATTTTACAGCTTAAAGGCTTTTTAAATGCTTACTTTTTTTAATGTATCTCTTTCTTAAGATTCCACAGTTAAGAGATGTCAGTAACACAAGACTCAATAGACATTCTACTGTCTTGGCTATGGCCAAAACACCACTGTGCGAGTGTTTAATCTTCTTAATCTTAAATTAGTCTATGAACTAAATTTTATTTTACTAAAAAACCCCAAGAAGCCACACATTTCTTAAATATGAAATACCTATTTGTATATTTCAGGATAGAAATAATTATACCAAAATAAGAAAAAGCATATACTATAATAGAAAAATTCTTTGTTGTATATTTTAATTGTCTACTAAAATAAAGATAATGCAGAACATGAAGGAAAAAAATCAAGGCACATACACACATATTTGTAGAAAAATTCTTCAGTAATCAGACATCTGAAAACCTTATTGTACTTAGCTGGCAGACTATTTGGCTTAAGGAATTCCCAAAATCTTAAATTTTCCCATCTTTTAACTGAGTTAAACAATTCTTGTGCTTTCCCACTTCACATTTTAAAAAAAGTAGTTACTGGGCCTCCCTGGTGGCGCAGAGGTGAAAGACACCGCACTAGCAAGCTATTGCCAGACACTGCAGCATGAGAGTTTGATCCCCAAGACTGACCACAGGCTGACCAGGGAACTAACCTACATGGCATACCAGACCTTTCCAGTCTTGGCCACTGCTCCCCTCAGCAGTGTATTTCAGTAAATCCACCTGTTCTGCTCCCTACTCTGTCTCTGGTGAATCCTCTCACCCCCCTCAGCCACATCTGACCCACACCCCAGCTCATATGCATAAATAAATCTTTTTTTTCCCATAAATAAATCTTTAAAAAAATAAAAAATTTAAAAAGGTAGTTATTGTGTAGGGATTCCATTGAAACACCTCTGAAAGTTTCTACAAATATATTATTAGGTGACAGTATCATATATTTATATGGCTAAAATGGAATCCGATGAAAAATTTTCATTTTTACCTTAGCGTAGTCCTAAATCTGGATAAAAAGAGAACCTAGTAAGAAAAAAGTTACCACACTGTAGATTAATGAAGACACAGATCTAAATCTAAAATTTTTTAATTAGCCAAGAATCCTTCAGAGAGCTTTTCAAATTCAAAATCTTATCAGTAAGCAGAGGTACTTTACAAGCAATAACACACATTCATCTAGGGATCTAGCTATCTATCTGTCACCTCTGTTCTCTACACCACAAAATTTGAAGATGCTATTTATTTTTTTTTCAGGCCAAACTGCTTAGGCATAACACAATACAGAAATATTTAATAGAAAGCCCTTATTAAGTACTTAGCAAAGTTAACAAGAGCCAAAAACAAAACTCTGTAAGCTTTCAAGAAATGTGTTAGGCAGTTGCAGAATAATAAATTTCTTCAATTTATCTTTCTTAGTACTTATAAAAAATTAACTTACAAAATAGAGCTCACCATTCATTTAAACACTCAAAAGCTGGACATGTGTATTAACAAAGGAATAAGTATTTTAATTGCTCTTTCAAAAAATAAGATGTTTTTTAAGTGAAACTGAAAATAGCATTGTACCAAGAAACAGAATTTTATGGACAGATTACAAATTCTAAACCTAAATTCTAAATTTTAAATTTATTTTACTTTTTGAGTGCCTAAAACAGTTTTGAAAGTGTCGAGTGAATAAGAAACATGGCTAACTTATTTTCTTCTTGATAGGCAAAAATAATTAAAGATAAAGCAAACAGTTGCCTGCTAAGGTCTTTTTTTAAAAAAAAACTTGTTTTCCAGTTAGATATTCTTAGCTCATTTTTAAAAAACTTACCAGTGTCTCAATTTTCTTTCCAAGTTATTTTCCAGGATGTTGGACTCTTATTTTTTCATTCCACTATCTTATTTCACTGATAATTTAATTAAAATGGGAAAATTTTGCCCCAACCATTTCATTACACAAAACACACACTTCAAGATACATGTATATGATTAATTTATAATTGTAAAAATAATTTTTGCATATGCTAAATATATAAATGATGTATGAAGAGAAAATCCTTTGCCTCACTGTAACTTAAGTCTAATGCATTCATTATACTAAATGTGCCTAAGTTTGAGAATTCTACCTCACCTTGAGTTTTCACAGACAGTTCAAATCCATCATAATAAAATAATGTGATACAGTGTAAAGAGTGAGATAGCAGGTTACCAAAGACTTGAACTTATCTGCTCTAGGCCTCTGTTCTGTCTCTTGTATTAGTAGTTGCACTGTATCTCTTCCCTTTACATAGGCTGGTAGGGACTTAATTCAGGACCGGTTATATTAGTGATAATGGCAAAAACCTGTTAACAACCTAACAATCAGTATTCCAAACAATGGAATACTATCTGGTCCTTAAAAAAAAAGTTGCAGTTTTCTGAGCTCATTTAAAAGGATGACCCAGATAGCCTATTAAAACAAACCAAAAAAAAAAAAAAAAAAAAAACCCAAAATGCAGATAGTATGATCCAATTTGTGTGCATTTTAAGTTGGAAATGTGCATATATATGTACAGAAATCTTCTAGAGGGCTACACAAGAAACTTCAGAATGATTATCAATGGGAAATGTGTTAACTTCTTTTAAAGCCTTAGTCTCTTGGGACATTTTAAAAAATTTAAATGGTGAATATTTATTTTTATGAACTTTTAAAAAAATCTGAAAGTAAAGGTCTGCTGATACAGGTTCTATGCTTAGAAAAGATCTGGATTCAAATACTGATTTCTATTTACCATCTGTGAGATTACTTATCCTCAATTTCTCTATTTGCAAAAGGGAATTACTACCACTAACCTCATACAACTATTAATAAGATAAAAGGAAATCATGTATATAAGATATAGCAGAGCAACTTTAAGAGGACAATAATGATTAGCAGCTATTACTATGATTATTATAAACTCCAGTAACTTAATGTGTGATCTTTAGAATGAGATTTGATAATTCAAGGATGACCAATTTCAAAGGCAACCAATTTCCTTCACCCCAGACTCATCCAACTGATTGTATACGAACATATTTAGTAACTGAGAGTTTTTTTAAGTTATCACAGATAGCAGGTGAGCTAAGGAACCTAGAATTAAGAGCAAAATTTAGGTTTTAATTAGTATAATCCAACTAGAATAGCCTAGTTCATCATATAGATACCTATACAAGGAGTCAAAATAATCAAGACAGCTGAGTAGGGGACCCTGCTCTTTATAATGCTGAATACATAGGAATACTCTTTTTTTTTTAGTAATTCAAGTTTCCAACATGATTTTTTAAGTAAACTATTTCTAAATTTTCTAAAAATTTATGGCACTGATATTTGCACAGTTTACTAGATTACAAATAACACATCAATCAACTGGGAGATAATAAAATTGGAATCGCTATAAAAAGAAGTTCCAGAGAAACATTCTGAATGGCTTTTTAAAAGTAGAACTTTTTTCATAGAATAAAAAAAAAATTCTGGCCAAATATTATCAAATCAAAATACTGCAAGTTATAAATCTCGACTAAAAGCACTCTCACAAAGCACCAATCACATTATTCAATTTAATTTTTCCAACAGACTACGAACACATCCTAAACTTTAAAACAACCTGAAAAGACACTGCACTAAAGGCGATTAAATCAGCATGTTGCACAAATGGTTTGAATTCATGTTACAATTTTGACAGACCTTCCTGGTATTAGAGAAGTTTCCCTATCAATAAGATGGGCTAAAGTGTGCAATTACTCCAACTGCAGTTATAAAACCAAACAAAATAACACATTTAATCATTTCCATTATGAAAACAAAATAGCTCCACTTAATTTATCTACTGTAAATTTGTCAGGGTTTAAACCTTTAGAACAGTAACTATTTCAAATCACACAAGTATTTACATCTGACTACATTAAAGAGCTACTGTAGCTTTCCTGAGAGTGACTTGAAGTTCCCACCAAAAAAACTGGCCTCTTAGTGAGGCTCTAAGAACTGAATGCCTACTTCATAGATGATTGCACTGTGCTGAACTAGCATTTGGAAATTGTATTGACCTAGCCACATGAAAGCAGAGAGAAGGGATAGAGGAGAGTTTATCAAAAAAAAAAAAAAAAAAAAAAAATCCAAAACACTACTACTTAAAACATCCATCATCTACAGGCAAGAGCAATCAGAAACAACCATTTTAAAATACACACATTTATAATATTCCAACATTCAAAATACAGCAAGCAGATCTCCCTAGCCCTTCTCACCCCCACAGTGTTTTGCCAAGAGCACAAGCCCAAGTAAAATAACCAATGCAATTTCCTTGTTTACTTAAAGAATTGCAGAAAACATGTTAACTGCTTCTGAGGTTTCAAATACAAACGAATTTTCGTTATTTAGAAGACTTTTCATGATTATGTTTAAAATATGAGAGTATTAATGATTCCTTCGGCTAGTAAAAAGCTAGTTTTAACTTTATAAAAAGGGTTAAATTTTACACTGCAGTTCATTAGCATGCCTTGTTTGCAACCAGAAGGAAGAGGGAAAGGGGGTGGGGGGAGCAGCAAAACACACAAGATGGAAAACATCACCACCTCCTTTGGTGGTTGTGAATAATTTTCAATGACCCCAAGATGTAAGGGAAGAGTTCACAAATAGAAAGGGGGTTAACAATCTGAACTGGCCCTCCTGAATCACAGTGATGTCGGAGAAGAAATTTATTTACACTGCAGTGCCTGGCAGCAAACATGGCTGCCCCTGCCCCCTTTAAATCGGAATAGTCTTCACTCCCTCACCAAAAACATCAAATTATGGCCATGGCTCTCCCTGTCTTGCTACCATAACACAAACACATCTCCTCCTCCCTCAGAACAGTAAAACCCACACCTCTTTTCACAACAATCACAACCCCACAACCACTAGCTTCTCTATTCTTTAGCCTTTAAAGAAAAGGTACAAAATACACACAAATGTAGAAACAAAAGGCTTTCCCTTCCTAACACTTTAACAACCCCCACCCCCTTCTTTTCCTCCCACTTTGTGATGTTTGATCGATAGTTCTCACCCTTCTCAACATTCATTTGAGGAGGCTTCACGTCTCCCCCTATCCCAATAACCTGCCCTTCAGTTTCCTGAATCTTATCCTATTACATCTCTTCTCAATTATTTCTCATCCTTTTCCCTAATCCACCTTTTCCTCCACTTCCATTCCCTCGTTTCTCCTTTGATGCCTCGTTTCTCCATCAAACCCATCCCCTTGCTCCAGACTCTTCAGTTCCCACACTCCACCCCCAACCCCAAACCTCCCCTATTTCTCAGTCCGCCCAGGTCTCTTATGTTTCCCAAACCTAACTCTTCTCTGCCCCTGCCCCTCCCCCGATTCATCCTTATCCCCGCCCCCATCCCACCTCTACTCCCAATTCCCAGTTCTGAGCCACCCCATCTCTTACCCCAACCCTACCTCCCCTGCCCCACCTCCCAAGCCCTCTACACCCCCACCTTGCCATCTGCTCCTCCTTGCAGACCCCCTCCGAGCCCTTCCAGGCCGCCCTCTTCTCCTTCCAAGCCAGGGTCCCTCTCCCTACCCGGGTCCCATCACAGGTCGCCCCTCCTCGCCGCCCCCTCCGGTGCCCTTCCTTCCGAGACACAACACACACACACACACGCACACACACACGCGCGCGCGCGCTCACTTTACCTTCAGTTTGTTCCATTCTAACCCCCCGGCCGTGTCAGTACGATAACAGGAGAGACACGGAGGCCCGGAGTGGGGCTGGGGTGCGGGCAGCCGCCGGGGCCGCGGGGGAAGGAGACGGAACCAAGCTAGGCCGCATGAAATCCCCGGGCTAGATTTCCCCGGCGCCGGACGCCTCTGCCATGGCGGCCAGCACCAAGGAGGGCCACGGCCGGGCCGGGCCGGGCGCGAGGCGGGGCGGCGAGGCGGAGGGCAGCCGGAGGTGCGCGGGGAAGGGCTGCCGGAGGGATGGGGGTCGCCGCGCAGCCGCTGCCGCCGCTGGAGAGCAGCCTGTGGCCGGCGGCCGGGCCGGCGCAGCGGAGACCTCGGCGCTCGACGCGGCCTTCGCACGTCTCTTCGCGGCGACCCGCGCACCGTCCCCCTCGGCCCGCGCCGCCGTCCTGGCCGCCGCCGCCGTCCGCTCCCGCCGCCGCCGCCGCCGCCGCCGCCGCCGCGCACAAAGCCCCCCCACCCGACTCGCGGAGCGCCGCCGGCGCCGCCGCCAAATCCTCAGCTCCTCATTGGCCGCCGGCCGCGGCGCCTGCCGGGAAATGCAGTCCGCGGCTGGGGCGCAGGGGCGAGAGGAGGAAGAGGCGAGGCGGCGGGGCGGAGAGCAGGGGCGGGAGCGTCACCAGAACCGCGAGCGGTCGGGGAGCGTCGAGATGAGACACGAGACCGCAAGAGATAAAGTCAGGGAGAGAGGAAGGAATGATGCGAAGAAGAGTTAAACACACACACACACACACACACACACTAGAAAACAGGTTAAAGGCTGGCTGGGCCTGTGAGATAAAATTGAGCTTGTGCGTGTTCTTGGTACTTATTAAATAACAGCGCGTGTTCAGTACCATATGGCACGCCTCGGAGGGGCTCTGCTCTGCCAGCCCTGGATGTGAGAAATAACCTACAAACGCGTGTCCTGTCACGATGACCAGGGAAAAGTGGGACAGTTTATGCGCCTCCCTGACTGTCCCCGTCCGACAGCTGTCAGGGAACCAGGGAAGCCTCCCCTGTTACACATGTGTCGGCGTCTGGAAACCGCGCCTGCAGTTTCAGACTTCGGCCTCGGGGGACAGGCTCCCTCGCGGTCGCGGATGTGAGGGCCACAGGCCCCCCACCCCACCCACCGCACCCCACCCCACCCCAGAGGGCCAGAAGCCAAGCATTGGAAGGCGGTGCCTCCTCTCAGTGTCTAGGAAGCACCAACATCCTCGCAGGCGCCGGGCCCGCGCGCCTGCTTCCTGCTCGCGGTGCGGCCCGGAGGCTTGTGGGTAAAGAGGAGGACGTCAGCGCCTGCCGCCGCCGGGACGCCCGGGCCCGAGGGGCCCGGAACCCGTCACGTGCCGGAGCCCTCAGCTGCTCGCGGCCAGACCTTCGCTTCGAGGGATGTGAGGGCACTTGTCTTGGACAGATCTCGCGCCAAAATGAGAGGAGGAAGAGAGTCAAAAATCGCTGTAAGCTTTTTGCCCTCGCGTCCGAGGAAACTATGTCGAACAATAGAAGGTCCGAGATTTAGGACAAGCTGAACTTGTCTTGCAGGAGCGTGCGCATTTGGTGGTAATTCCCGGGACCTGGTGAGAATGACTTAGAAGGTTGCCACGCAGAGATATGAATGTACAAAAGAAACATGGGCAACCATCAGATGAGGAAACCAATGCTTTGCTCTCAGAATAGTAAAGTGGTAGCACTGCAAGCACGTGGGGTTCATCTCTCAGTAGATACCATCTTTCAAGAAATTCATGGTATCTCTAAATACCACTTAAATCAGAAACGAAAAGGTTCCTAACGACCAATTCTTTTAATGTTACTGATTATCACTTTTAAAAACGTAGCCCTGGGACCTCCCTGGTCGCATAGGGATTAAAGTCTCAGCGCTATCAAGCCATCACCAGCCATTGCGGCATGAGTTCAATACCCCAGTCAGGAAGACAACCCACATGGCGCAGCAGACCTCTCCCATCTCGGGCTTCTCCTCTCAGCTGTGTATTTCAGTAAATCCGCCTGTTCTGCTCCCCACTCTGTCTCTAGCAAATCCTCTCTCATACCACCCACCCTCACCTCTGGCCTACACCCCAGTTCTTATATGCATAAATAAATAAAAAATAAATATTTAAATAAAAATAAAAACAACCCTTTAAAAAAAATCCTAAGGATGATACTCAGAATTAAATATTCACATAATCATTAACTACTTCTAAACTTATGCTTGTGTAGAACCTATGCTTTGAGTACCAAAAGTTAAAGGAATCAATAAAAGCACATTTTTGTTTGTTATAAATGTCTTTTTTAGTACACAGACGTCCAAAAGGGGACCATCTGAGCCTATTTGTTTGACTCTATTTCCCATAGAGGTGAATTTCATCTTTTTCGTTCTTGTGGTCATTATTACTTTCATACTTCCTTTCCCATCTTCCTGTATCCTCATGGCTTTGTTGATAGATCATCACCTTCACCTCACACCTGTTTTTTCCTTGGAAAAAAACTCTGATACCTTGTCCCCAGAGATTTGCTTTCACTCTGCTCCTAAAAATATGTTGACAAATGTTTAAAGTTATATGAAGTAGGTGCATAGTCACTTCACGCAAAACATTAGAAAATACACTTAATACTATTTGATCTACAGCCATACTTAGGGGGAAAAAAAACATTTTTAGCATCTAACATCTTCTGAGATTCAGTGAGCTTTCTCTCCCCCATAGTAAATGAGCAACAAGCTCATTAAAACAGCAATGTAACAATTCTTAGGGCCAAAGTTATGGAGAAAAAAAAATTGTTTCTCTTCCAATATTATCCCCACACTCCTTACAAGATAAATCACTCATCCTAAAGTCAAAAAGTTGCCAGGCCTGGTAACAGAAAGCAAACATTGCTTCGAAATGGATTTCAGTAAACTTTCTTTTTTTTTTAAGATTTATTTATTTATGCATACAAGAACTGGGGCACAGGCCAAAGATGGGGGGTGGGAGGATTCACCAGAGACAGAGTGGGGAACAGAACAGGCAGACAGACTGAAACTGAGGGGAGAAGCAGGGAGACAGGAGAGGTCTGCTGGGCCATGTGGATTGCTCCCTGGCCAGCCTGTGCAGCAAACTAGTGCTGCAGAGCCTGCAGATTGCTTCATGGTTCTGTGCTTAACCCCTTGCGCCATCAGGGAGGCCCCTCTGTAAACTTTCTTAACCCTTCCCCTTTCAGAATAGGATAGCTGACATATGGCCATGGTAGAAAACCTAGTTCATCTTTCAAATACAGAGCTTGGAATCATTCATCTGGTTTATGAATACTTAATGACGTTCACTATGCCTTGCTGTAAGCCAATACAATGCATCAATAAGAATATTTCACAATATGAATTGTCTCCCAGGGAACTGAGAGGAATATTTGTCCATCATTTAATGCTCTTTTCCAGAAATGTATACATGGTTGTGCAGTAATTTACAAAATTAGTGTGAAAGCTATACATAGTTTTAAAGCTCAAAATTTTGCCAATAAGAATTTTCAGAGTAGGAAAGCCTATAAAGCCAAAGCTTTATAGATTTTAATTCTAGTAAACGTAGCACGTGAAAACCTTTAAGTGGAAAGTTGGTCATCAAACATTCACAAAGGGACCTCTAGTGGCCAAAATGAATGTTTTTGCTTATTTAACATAGTTGATCCATTTGGTTATTAGCTGAAAAATGCTTTGTGGATTAAAAGCAGTCTGCATTTTTTTAAAAACTGAAATTTAATACCCACTATTTTTCATTCTTACAAATGTGCAGTCCAGATGAGTAACATCTGTGGTCAGCTCACATGTTAGGAAAACTATTCTCCGTGAGAAAGCGATTCCTTGCTGTCTGGTGTTATGTCAAAACAGAGCCAATAAAAATGTTGTCTTCCTTCTAGAGTCAGATAAAATGGATGGGTAGAAATAACTGGGGAGCGAGACTGTTTCTAGATCTTTCACTTTCCGAAGATGACTCAGTAGCCCATCCTAGAAGTGCTTGCAAACCTGCAGTGCCTGTGTCATCACACACCAACTATATTATACATTTTAAATGTTCTTTGGAATTTATACACAATCTATTGATCATGAACAACACCCGTTAAAAGAACCTTTATAAAGCAAATTTCTTTAGTGGAACTCATATTTCCACAGGAAAATTTCACAATCGTGGGCCCTGAAGAAGGAACAGAGATGTTTTTTCCTTAACCATTCCCGCCCTTTCTGCCACTCCCTCTTCCCACTGCTCCCCCCACCCCCCCACCCCAACCCACCCCACCCCGGCTGTGGCGAGATGGAGGGGGAGGAGGGTGGGGAGGAAAAACATCAAAGTGATGTAATTTGTGGTTCCAAGATGGTTACCATGGCGACTATCTGGCGTATTACGCTATCGGTAAGGTAAGTGCTTCTTTAATACTAGCTTTCAATGAAGGGCTTTGGGGAGGGGGCGGAGGTGAATCCACAGCCTACGGAGAGTGGACTTGCAGAGAGACGTCAGCCTCGGACCTCCCCGCGCAGGGTCTCCAGAAACTAAACACAAGAGAAGTCTTCTCGCGGGGAGGAACCGGACTTGGCGGCCTCGGGGGCGGCCTCGGGGGCGGCCTCGGCGAGGCACGCCCGCCCTCCTCAGAGCTTGAGCGCTCATTGGTGGGTGGTGTCGTCACTCAGAGTGACGTCACCGGGTGAGGAAAGAGGTGGAGCCATAGAGACTTGGCCTCGGGCCCTTCTAGCTTGGGGAGCTGAGGGCGAGGGGCAATTGGGAAGGGGCCTGGAGTCCTGAGGCAGCCGTTCCGTGGAGCCGGCGGGAGGCGGTCGGGGTGAGCCGGCCAAGGCCTTCAAGTTCGGGGGGCTGTACCTGCCTGCTCTCCTCCGGAGTCCGCGCATCCTGCTCCTCCCGTCGCGCCCAGTTTCCCGGCAGCTTCCAGTTGCTCCCCATTGCGCGGTCCTCAGCCCTGACCTCGTCCCCCCAGACTTGGAGCTCAGCCTCCCTTCCCCCCGCTTCCGAGCTTCGCGTCTTTCTCTTCCGTACCCTGAGCCCAGCTTCCCTTCACCTTCCTCCCTCACCCCCGATCGCCAACCTGGTTCGTCGTTCCGGTGCCTGCACCACCCCCGCGCCCCGACCCCGAGACAACACACACTGTTCACCAACACACAGCGCGCACAAAAGCCCCTGGCCGGGGAAGCCGAGGGCTCGTCTTGCCCCCGGGGGGTCAAATGCCAGAAGCAAAGGTAACCCCGAGAGCCCGGGGCTCTGACTTGGGCGAGGGCGGCGCGAAAGCCCGGGCGGGGCGCGCAGCTGGTCCTCGCCTAGGCCCGGCCCCCCTGGGAAGTGGTTGCTCACAGTCCAGAGCGGGAGTGCCCGGGACCAGACGGCAGATCACCCGTAAACCCGGTCTGGTCTGCCTCCAGCGTGAGGCCACCCCACCCGCTCATAGGCTGGGTTCAGACCTGCTGAAGTATTACTTGGCTGCCGGTTCAAAATGTCAGCTCTGCGGGTGAGGTCTCCGTCCCGCAGCAGTACTCCCTTCCCATTTGCAGGAAAGCAAAGTTGACAGCATGAGATAGCAAGGCTTCTTACTTGTCACTGGCTGAAAAGCACCTCAGGATGGAGATCATTTATTTGTTTTTATTCCAAATGACCTTTTTGTGTGTAAACTAGAGTTGAGAGAAAGGTTTTGGGTAAAGCTTATTTTAAAAGTGGAAACTTACTAGCCCAGGAAACTGGTTTACCGGTTCTTGAACTTGAATAGGTACCGTGTATATTTTCACCGCTACATAAATGAGATTAGTGAGTCCTTTCAATCTTAAAAGTTTGGGGCAGCTTGGCCCAGAATGGAAAAAGAACTAATTGAAAACAAATCCACCGTATCCATTGTATTTTTAGGATACAAATAAGTGTGTCATGTTCAGTTTCTTAAATACTGGGCAACCATTCAAATAGATAGTTTGCAATGTACTATTGACCAGAAATCAAAATATGTTTGAAGACCATATCATCATTATGAGCATCATCACATTAGATATCATTTCTTTTTGTTGGGATATCAAAGTACCATTCTCAAATTAAGGGCTAAGAAAATATTATTCATGATTGTTGGAAATAACTTGAGGGAGATTTTATACTTTGACTAGAATATGCAAACTTTCTACCCTTGCAATAGTTAAAAACACTTTAATCCTGTTATCTTTAGAACTGATATATTTTGAAATAATAAATTGCTTACTTCCTCCTGTCTAGGTCTCTATGTTGACTAGTTGAGACAAATATAAATATGGCCTTCTACAGTTATAATACAGTCTTAGCTATTACCGGAACAAGGTAAGCCACCCTCCACCCACAATATATGAACTTTTTTCTTCCAGAGGGAAAAGATATATAAAAGGATAGACTTAGGATTAGGCAAGGACTAGACTAACCAAGGATAGATTTGGGGTTTAGGGAACTGACATTCTAATGTATTTAAACTTATCCCAACTTTTCTATATGCTTTAGAACTCTGGCTGATTTTGTAGACTTGTGGTATAGATAGGATAGAAGATGTAATGGGTTTAGAGTGACACCTCTGTAATCAATGAATATTAGATATGAAAAAGGAGTAAAATGGCTGGCAAACAAACCAGTTTTAAGACATAAACCTACCTGTCCCAGTAAAATCTCTTATCACTTATTCCAAAGAATATTCACTGAGAGCTTACCATGTGCCAGATATTTTACATTTTCCATTTTGGCCATTCAAAGAGTATCTTATCTTGGCATGTTTCAAAAAAAGTCTGAAAAAAAATGGAAAAAGCCATCTCTTTGCCAAGAGAAGTCCCTTTGCCAGGAGCGCCATCAGGGAGGCCCTATCAGTGCCTTTCTTTTGAGAGAGTCCATTGGTACTACAAGGACAAAGCAGAATTGTGTAATTGATTAATCCCCACAGGCACCATGAAGCTTCATTCAAACAATATTCCAATTGTCAGTAAAATAGCTAAAGATACAAATTTTTCTACCTGTTATATGATAGTAGCTAGAGACAAAACTTCAAACATAACCTCTGGTGGAAATATGTTTGCTATTAGATTTTTTTTTTTAAGATTTATTTATTTATTTATACAAGCACTGAGTACAGTCAGAAGTGCAGGAGGGTGAGAGAATTCACCGAGCCAGAGCAGGGAGCAGAGCAGGCAGAAGGACCGAAGTACACTGCTGAGGGGAGCAGCAGGCGGCAGGAGAGGTCTGTGCGCCATGTGGGACCCTCACCCGGTGACTGGGGAGCAGCTGGGGATCGAACCGGGAGCTGCAGAGGCTGCGGGCAGCTTTGCAACCCAGCGCTCCACTGCTGCACCACTGGGGAGGCCCTGCTATTAGATTTTTTAATTAATAGTTGCAGAGCTTCTTTAAAAAAAATTATTTATTTATGCATACAAGAGTGGGGTGTAGGCCAGAGTTGGTGGCGGTAAGAGGATTCACCAGAGAGAGTGGGGAGCAGAACAGGCAGATCTACTGAAATATACTGCTGAGGGGAGCTGGTGAGACAGGAGAAGCAGAACTCAAGCTGCAGTGAGTGGCTGGCCATAGCTTGATAGCGCTGAGACTTTAACCCCTGCACCACCAGGGAGGTCCTAATTCTTTAACTTCTAAATGTGTCACAGTATGTGCTCAACTCAGAGGTTGTTGCTCTTTTTTCCAGATTCCCTAGCCATTTTGTCCATCCTATCTGCGCTTGTTCTCACACATCACTTGCACTTCTTCACTTGCCAGATTTCTATTTAAATAAAACATATATGAAGAACTATGGAAGCAAGAAGTTCTCTTATTATAGTCAGCCAGGCAGTAAAGTACTTCATGTACGAACTAGGATAATACAAAAGCTACATACATCAACTTGCTGGCTACAAGAGGTCCCTGGTAAACCTCAACAGGAGGAAACCACAAAAAAGCCAGAGGTGACAAGTCCTCAGCCCACAAAAGAAACTGACACGAAGATTAAGGAAGAAAAGCGATCTTTCAGGCAAAAAATTGTGGATGAACTTAAATATTATTATAATGGATTCTATTTGCTTTGGATCGATACCAAAATTGCCATCAGAATGATTTGGAGGCTGTTGCATGGACAGGTGCTGACCAGACGAGATAGGAGAAGGGTAGGCAAGAATCCTATTTAAAAAAGAAAATTTAAGAAAGAAAAATATTTAAGGTTAGATGAAATATTTTAGAACCAAGTTTTAAAATCAAGTTAAAATTCACCCTAAAAATTCCAAAGTGGGAATAGTAACTGGTGGTGAGGACCAGAATTACTTACTAATTGCCACTGACCTGCTATACAGTTTTAGGCAAGATTCTTAGAATTTGTAGATATTTGCCTATAGAATGGTTACAATTGTTTTCTAATCTCTCCAAGTAATTGAGGGATTTCAGGTTGGATCTGTGCATCTGAAATACAAACTGTTGTTAATATATTAACTATATGCATTTGAAAAAGCAATTTAGAAAACTGCTATGTTATTAGAGTAAAAACCCCTAACTTAGATGAAAGCTAACAGATGCCAATACTATGTTTTGATTGTCATGGATTTCCTTGTAGATATCCTGTAAATATTACTTCAGAGCTATAGTAAAGGGGAAAGTGCTACCTTTCTATTTTATAAACAGCTGCAGAAAATCTGTCTTTGGTTTTTAACACTTTAAAAGCCAAGACAAGCTCTTTTGTTTTTGTGTTTTTGTTTTTGGCATGTCCTAAAATAATGAATATTGCATATGCATTTAATTCTTTAGCTTTTGAGAACTTGTGTTGATTTGTTCCGCCTGGTTCCATTTATGGTGTTCGTAATTGTACCCTTCATGGAATTCTTATTACCAGTATTTGTGAAACTCTTCCCAGAGATGTTGCCATCAACTTTTGAAAGACAATCCAAAAAGGTATGTAAGATTTCTAAACTTGTTCTTATTAATAAGCCTTTTTTTAAAGAGCAGCTTTAGATTTACAGAATAATTCAGCAGAAAGTACAGACTCCTTGGATACCTTCTTCCATCCCCTCCCCACTACCCCATTTTTCTTATTAACATCTTGCATTAGTGTGGTACATTTGTAATAATTGAAGAACCAATAGCTGTATATTATTATTTAAAATTTTTTTTTTACTTATCCATACTTAGAACTGGGATACAGGCCAGAGATGGGGGTGGGGGCAGGAGGTGAGAGGATTCACCAGAGACAGAGTGGGGAACAGAACAGGCAGATTGACTGAAATACACTGATGAGAGGGGAGCAGCAGGAGAGCCAGGAGAGATTTGCTTCGCCATATGTGTAGCTCCCTGGCCAAGGGATAGCTTCATAGGTTGCGTCTTAACCCCTTGCACCACCAGGGAGGCCCTGTATATTATTATTAATTAAAGCTCATACTTTATGTTAGTATCCAATCTTTGTGTTACACAGTTCTATGGGTTTTGACAAATATATAATGTCATGTATCTATAAGTACAGTATCATACAGAATAGTTTCACTGCCACCCAAAAATTCCCTTTTTTCCACCTATTTGTTCCTCTTCCTTCCTATTTCATCCTCCAACCCATGGAAGCCACTGATCTTTTTGCTCTTTCTATAATTTTGCCTTTTCAAGAATATCATGGAATTGGAACCATATGTTGTACAGCCTTTTCAAACTGACTTCTTTCACTTAGTAATATGCAATTAAATTTCCTCCTTATCTTTTTATGGCTCAATTCTTTCTATAACTGCACAATATTCCATTGTACAGATGTTTGTTTTCCATTCAAGGTGAAGGATATCTTGGTTGCTTCTAATTTGGGGCACTTGTGAATAAAAGTTGCTATGAAACATTCATGTGTAGGTTTTTGTGTCGACATAAACTTTCAACTCACTTGGGTAAATATCTGGGAGAACAATTGCAAGATCATCTTGTAAGACTATGTTTACTTTTGTCAGTAGTCACTAAACTGCCATCCAATGTAGTTGTGATATTTTTTATTCCCTACCAGCAACCAGAGTTCCTCTTGTCCATATCTTCTTCAGCATTTACTGTTGTTAGTGCTTTGAATACTAGCCATTCTAACAGTGGTATCTCATTCTATAGCGGTATCTCTATTTATATATATTTTACATCATTGTTCATTTTTTTTAAAGATTTATTATTTATTTATTTATTTATTTATTTATTTAATTCTGGGTACAGTTAGAAGCGCAGGAGGGTGAGAGAACTCACAAGAGCCAGAGCGGAGAGTAGAACAGGCAGAGTGACGAAGTACACTGCTCAGGGGAGCAGCGGGCGGCAGGAGAGGTCTGCGCGCCATGCGGGACCCTCGCCGGTGGCCGGGGACCGAACCTGTGCTGCAGAGGCTGCAGGCAGCTTAGCAGCCCAGCACTCAACCGCTGTGCCACCGGGGAGGCCCCATCATTGTTCATTTTTGTACAATGTTTGCTTTCTTCTCTCAGGTGTCCATTATTATTTTTTAAAGATTTATTTATTTATGCATATGAGAACTAGGGTGTAAGCCAGAGGTACAGGAAAGGGGGTGGTGAGAGGATTTACCAGAGACCGAGTGGGTAGCAGAACAGGCAGACTGACTGAAATACACAGCTGAGGGGAGCAGCCGGTGAGACTGGAGAGGTCTGTTGCGCCATGTGGGTCACCTCCCTGGAGGGCTAAGGATCAAGGATCCAACTTGTGCTGCAGTGGCTGGTGATAGCTTGATAGTGCTCTCTTTAACCCCTGCGCCACCAGAAAGGCACAGGAATCTGTTATTTTAATTTATAATTCTCTAATGACATAATGTTGATCTTTTCGCATGCTTATTTGCCACCTATGTATCTTCTTTGGGAGTTTTTTTTTTTTTTTAAGGATTTATTTATTTATTTATACAAGCACTGGGTACAGTCAGAAGTCCTGGAGGGTGAGAGAATTCACCAGAGCAAGAGCGGGGAACAGAACAGGCAGAATGACAAAATACACTGCTGATGGGAGCAGTGGGCATGGCAGGAGAGGTTTGCGCGCCATGTGGGACCCTCGCCAGCAGCCAGGGATGGAACCGGCGCTGCCCAGGCTGCAGGCAGCTTCACAGCACAGCACTCAACCACTGCGCCACCAGGGGAGGCCCTTCTTTGGGAGATTTTTGCTCAGTTCTTCTGCCCAGTTTTTAATGGGGTTGTTTTTCATATTGTTAAGTTTTAAGAATTCCTAGTATACTTTGGATCTAAGTCCTTTTTCAGATATGTTTTTGCAAATATTTTCTCTTAGTCTGTGACTTGTCTTTATATTCTCTTAATTTGATTCGTCTTTTCATATCAAATGCTTTAATTTCAATAAAGTAAAATTTATTAATTTTACTTTGGATTGTGCTGTTGGTATTTTATCTAAAAACTCATTGCCAAACACAAGCTTACCTAGATTTTTTCCTATGTTTTCTTTCAGAAGTTTTATAGTTTTGAGTTTTACATTTACATCTGCAATCTATTTTGCATTTATTTTTGTAAGAGTTATAACCTCAGTGTCAGAATTAATTCTTCTGCATGTGGATATCTTGTTTTTCAAGTACCATTTGTTGGAAACACTGGCCCTTCTGCATTGAATTTTAACTAGTTTTTTTTAAAGATATATTTATGCATATAAGAGCTGGGGTGCAGGCCAGAGGTGGGAGGGGTGAGAGGATTCACCAGAGACAGTGTAGAGAGCAGAACAGGCTGATTGACCGAAATACACTGCTGAGGGGAGCAGCAGGTGAGATAGGAAAGGTCTGCTGAGCCATGTGTGGCACCTCCCTGGCCAGGATGGAACTCATGCTGCAGTGGCTGCTGATAGCTTCATAGTGCTGAGACTTAACTCCTTGTGCCACCAGGGAGGCCCCAAGGTAGATAGATGACATGGTAGGAGATGTCATGTTGGTGTCAATTTTGGATAGTATCTACCATTCTGAGAAATTCAGGCTTTGCTTTGACAATGGTGTATCATGGAAAGTGAACTTAAGCAGGGAGTAAATAATAATTACATCCATGTTTTAGAAAAATAAGTTTGCTGGCAAGAAGGATTGAAAGAGCAGAACCAAGCTGAGAAATCACCTGGAGTGCTGTTGTAATATCATAAGAGAGAGAGGACAAGCCTAAATTATAAAAAGTGGTATTAGGAATAAAATCTTGAAAATTTGAGATACATAAAGGGGTAGAATCAAATTTCAATATTTAACTGCCTAATGGTAGTTAAAGTAGTCAGCATCTAGAATTAATGCTTAGGGGATTCCAAGGAAAGTGTTAGTGAATGCAGCAAGTTGGGGGAATAGAGAAAAAGATTTATCTATATCTTCTGCTTTCTTCAGCACCATGTATTCTCCAAAAACACATCTATACACATTATGTACACATCAGAGCTAGACTTAGAAAATGCTTTCTTGTTTGTTTTATTCTGTGAAGAAAAGAGAGTGCATAATTTCTGTTTACATCAGATCACTGTACCATGCATTTCTCTTTCATAACACTTATGCATTATACTTTTACATTAATTTGTGGAATACTGCATTATCATTAGTCACTAGTATTTGTAACCCATTAGACTAGAAATTCTATGAGGGTAGGAATTCTTACTTGCTTTTGCCCACTTTATCCCCAGTACATAGCTGCTCCATAAATTAATAAATGGACGGATGGGTGAATATGGAATAATGAAATGGATGAATGGGTTCTAATGACGATATTGCCATTGTGTAATTTTTTTTTTTTTACTGAGTCTTGTAAGAGCGTTCTAAAAATTGAACAATGATGTAAAAAGTAACTAAATTAATTAAAAAAAGATGTTTCTAATAATCAATGACTTATGATTGACTGATCATTAGTATTTCTTGAGTAACTTAAAAAAAAAAAAAAAGGTTGGTCTGTAGATTCTGTTCCTCTCTACCCTACTGAGTCCTGATCATGATTGTTTTGAAAACACTACCACATTCAAACTCTGGTAATGATCAAGGATTTAGAAATACTGGTCAATATAGTGTTTTTTTTTGTTTTTTTTTTTTTGTTTGTTTTTGTTTTGTTTATACATGCACTGGGTACAGTCAGAAGCGCGGGAGGGTGAGAGAATTCACCAGAGCCAGAGCGGGGAGCAGAGCAGGCAGAAGGACCAAAGTACACTGCTGAGGGGAGCAGCGGGCGGCAGGAGAGGTCTGCGCGCCATGTGGGACCCTCCTCTGGTGGCCGGGGAGCAGCCGGGGATCGAACCTGCTCTGCAGAGGCTGCGGGCAGCTTCGCAACCCAGCGCTCAACCGCTGCGCCACCGGGGAGGCCCCAATATAGTGTTTTAAGAGTGTGTAGTTAACTCTCTTTTTTGTGGTGCTTTGTTCATATCTTGGATAGCACTTAATTCGTTGTATTGTAACTGATTTTATCTGTTTTCTACTTAAACTGTAAGCTACTTTAGCATAAAGTAAGTTTTCTAGTTTTGTTTGTGGGTCAAACAAAATTAAGGGATACTCAGATCAGGGGTTGACTTGACTAGTAATCCAGGTGGTTTTTACCAGGTTAAGAGATAACAAATTCATCTTCTTAAGTAATGACAAAGCCTCCCCATTGAAGGGACATTTTTAAGAAAATATTTATTTTTTAATTTATTTTTTGTGTAGAAGAACTAGAGTGTAGGCAGCGTGTAGGAGGTGAGAAGAGTCACCAGAGACAGAGTGGGGAGCAGAATAGGTGGATTTACTGAAATACACTGCTGAGGGGAACAGCAGGCGAGAGAGGAGAGGTCTGCTGCACCATGTGAGTTAGCTCCCTGGCCAGAATCAAATTCAGGTTGTAAGGGTAATAGTTTGATAACACTAAGACTTAACAGCTATGTCATCAGGGAATCCCCGGGGGATATTTTGGATCTGTCAAATATTTATGACCATTATATCAATGGAAAAGAAAAAAGAAAAGGTAAGATTAAGGAAATAAATTGCAAATGGAAGCTACTTTTTACTTGTTCTAATTCTTACAAAACCCATCTAATTTGGTCTGAAAGTAATATTTAATACAATATAGGGATAAGCAATAGCAAAGGGACAGTAATTCTCTCATCTTTATCAGCTGTAATCATGTAATCCTTTTCTACTATTAAGGAAGAAAAACAGAAAAAGAAAGTGGCTGCAATGTTGGAACTAGCAAAATTTCTTCAAGAAACTATTACAGAATTGGCAAAGAGGAACAGAACCAAGTTGGGAGAAGCCTCTACACAGTTCTCAAACTATGTCGAACAGGTGTCAGTTTATTATATAAACTAAAGAACTCCTGGGATGGCAGCTATATGAAAAATTCACATCATTGTGGGCTTCCTAAACTATGCACAACCTGAATTTGCAGATATCTAAGTTATATACATAAAATATTGCAAACAATTATAGTAGTTTGCAGAAAAACTTAACACAATCAACATGTGGGAGACATTGGTAGCTTCTCGAATCAAACTTTTGAACTACTCTTTTCAGTTAATTTAGACTGACTTTGGAATTTTTTATTCCTTTTTAAGGAATAAAATGGGCCATAAGGCCCATTTTCAGACATAAGACAGAGTCCATAAATGCTTTGACCTGTCTTTCAAATAGTTTACAGAGTAAATTAAATTAGATAGAAAACACATTTTATTTATTTTTTATTATTTTTCTAAGGATTTATTTATGCATACAAGAGCTGGGGTACAGGCCAGAGGTGGGGGTGAGGGGGTGAGAGGATTCACCAGAGGCAGAGTGGGGAGTAAAACAGGCATATCTACCGAAATACACTGCTGAGGGAAGCAGCGGGCAAGACAGGAGAGGTCTGCTGCGCCATGTAGGTAGCTCCCTGATTAGGGATAGAACTTGTTACTACAGTGGCTACCGATAGCTTCATAGTGCTGAGACTTGACCCTGGGAGGCCCAGGAAACACATTTTAATTAGCCTCTTTATCCCACTGTTAAGGTCCAGACAGGCCACAAGCCCTGCACAAAGGAGATAATTCAATTTTCCAAACTCTTTGAGGATCAGCTAACCCTGGAACACCTAGACCGACCGCAACTGGTTGCCCTTTGCAAACTGCTAGAATTACAATACTTTGGAACCAATAATCTGCTTCGCTTTCAACTCCTGCAGAGACTGAAGTCTATAAAAGCAGATGATGAAGTAAGAACTTAACTATTATTTTAGGAAATTAGCAAGGCATTGAGAGATATCATAGGGTGACTTTGTGATTAAATGAGGTATTTTCTGCTCATGGACTGGTTCTACCAAAATGAGTGGTTTAAACAACCATTACCATGACAGCTGGAACCTTGACTACTCATTTTAGAGTTGTCTGTGGTACTCTGACCCATTTTCTTGAGAAAGTCATCATAAGCACTTAGTAATTTGGATTTTTAGCTGACACTGAAGTAGGACCCTCTAGGAAGGAACAGCAGCTCAGTGGACTTCTGAGTCTTCCTCTGCTAAGGACAGTGTTCTATCCTAACACCTGTGCTCCTCTCCCACTAAGCTTTTACCAAAGTAAATATTCTGCTGGGTGAGTTGATTTGGTAAGAAGGGGGTGGCAAAGTGTAATGCAGAGAGAGAAAGCAGAGCCTAGCCATCTTGTGGAAGAAAGGCACCAGTTGGACTATAACTACTAATTAGATCTCTTAAAAAATGGGAAGAATGTTTCTTGAATCCAAATCAGCTGCTTTAAAGCATTCTGCCTGAGGGAGCAGGATTCCCAGAACTGAGAAAGTATAATCCCACTGGCCCCATTTAGATTTCAGTTGTTGCTTTCAGAACTTTGGAATAACCAATACTGGTCCCAGAAGAATAATAGTTTTGGATCACATTAAGCAGAAACTCGACTAAGTTATTTATGGAGGGAGGTTTGTGAACCAAAGAGTTAGGGCCATTCCTGGGGTGGTAGTTGGGCGATAGCAGGGGAAAACCACTTCTGGGACATGCAGCAAATGTTACATTGAATGCTTTTCAAGTGCAAATTTTTATTATGAATCCTGAAGCTGCCAAGAAAGGAAAGAGGAGGTGTCATAACCAGGTGAAATGCAAATCAAGACAGGAAAGAATTACATTGGTAACTGAATGTTAGGAGGAGTTATGTAAATATCTCTGATATAATAAATACCTGGTGGCAGAATTGCCTTCATCTCAACTGCTACACCTTCTGAAGTCACCTTGTTTTTTAGGTTCCTGGCCTTTGCAGCAGACATGCAGGGGACAAAATGAGAAAGCATTAGATTCTGTCTTTTCTCTGATTTGTGGGGATTTAGGGATTAGGTAAAGATCTAATACTATTCCTTATGTTTATTTCAGATAATTGCCAAAGAAGGAGTGGGTGCTTTGAGCGTGTCAGAACTACAAACTGCCTGTAGGGCCCGAGGGATGAGATCGCTGGGTCTCACTGAGGAACAACTGAGACAACAGCTGACAGAGGCAAGTAGCAGCTTTCCTGAGCTTTCTCATTAGAACTCTCCCTCCTGCAATTTGCAAAACTCATTTTATGATTTCTGTTTTGCAGTGAACTGTCTTACCGAATTTGTCTTATTTTATTGAGCAGTGTGTTGCTGAAGAAGGTAGATTTGTTTTTGACTGAGACAGTGCTGTATTCATTTCCTATTGCTGCATAAAACAATCTTAATGGCTTAAAACAACGTCCATTTATTAACTCTCAGTTCTGTATTTAATGTGCAGGCAGTATTTCTCCCTAGATGTTGGGAAGACGCCATTCCATGCGCAGTCCTTTCTTTAACTGAATTTAGCTGCTTGAAACTGTAGAACTGAGGTCCTATTTCCTCACTGGTGGTAAACTCCAGGCTGACCTCCATCCTGGAGGCCACCTGCATTCCTTATCTTTAGGTCCCTCCATCTACGAGGCCAGCATGGAAAACTTTTCACATGGCAAACCTCAGCATTCCCGTTTTTGACCTCTAGCCTCAGATTTAAAGATCTCGTGTGATTAGGTGAGACCTATCAGGATATTAAACTTCATATCTCAAGGTATACTGCCTTGAGGCCTTAATTATATCAGCAAAATTCCTTTTTAGCAGCACCTAGATTAGTGTTTGAATAACTGGGAGAAGGCATGAGTATATCAGGGACAGGAATCTCAAGACCAATTGAGAATTTTGCCTACTGTAAGTACTGCAAGGGCTTGGCAAAATCTAATGCAAGGTGTGTAATTTGAGTAAATCCCTGAGATGGTCTAAACATGCTCATGTGGAACTGCTTTCCCAACCAGTGCTCCATACCAAAGTGAAGTGTTAGCTTTGGTTATAGATGTTTAATATTTTCCCGCATATAATATATTCCTCTTTTAACTAGCAGTGCCAATAATTTAAAATAAAAATAACGCCTATTCAAATTCTCATTCCTATAAGTGTAAAAAGTGCTATAAAGTACACACAAATTATCTGGTAATAGGAGTTACTGCTGTGACTTTGAAACCATGTCGGGTAGCTATTTCCTTTTACATGTTGGAGTCATTCTTGTTGGAAGATGAACATATATACAAGTCTTTCTTGAAAGAGTTATAATCCCACTATAAATGAGTGAGGATACCAATTTAATTAGGATATTTCATATTATGTACTTTTCACATCATATAAAACATGTATGTATACCAAAATATTATCATTGATTATGTTTACGTGGTAGGGGTGTGAATGACTTTATTTGCTAACTATACTTTCTGTATTTTATGATTTTTTTGTATCAAGCCTCTATTAGTCTACAGTCAGAGTATGTATGTATGTGTATATATATATATTTAAAGTTTTATTTTATTTATTTATGCATACAAGAACTGGGGTGTAAGCCAAATGTGTGTGGGGGTATGTGTGAGAGGATTCACCAAAGACAGAGTGGGGAGCAAAATGGGTGGCTTGACTGAGATACACTGCTGAGTGGAGCAGCGGATGAGACAAGAGAGGTCTGCTGCGCCATGTGGGTTAGCTCTCTGGCTGGGGATAGAACTTGGTGCTGTGGTGACTGCTGGTAGCTTGATAGGGCTGAGTTAACCCCTTGTGCCACCAGGGAGGCCCCATATATTTTATTTTTAAATTATTTAGTCTTTTTTTTTTTCTTTCAAACTATGTTATTCAAAAAATTCTGTGTTAGAATATGAGGAGACATTTCAAGTTTATGTATGAGAAACACATGAGATGTCTTAGCCTCATGATAAGATAAATTAAAACTTGAGAGATAGCATTTTTACCTATGCTATTAGACTCCAGCAAAGATTGGATTCTGATAACACACTACGAAGTGAGGATGTGAGGTGGGGGCATTTGTGCACTGTTGGTAAAACCCCCATAGAGATTAATTCATAGCAGTATCTTCCAAAATTTAAAAATTCATTTACTCTTTGATCTAGCAATTTCACCTCCAGGAATTTATTTAGGTTCTTGCACATGTGCAAAATGATACAACTACAGGATTATCCTTTGCAGCACCATTTATGATAGCAAAAGATTTGAGATCACCTAAAGTTCATAAGTAGAATACTCAAATTACGGCATTTTCATACAGTGGAGTGCTTTATAGATGTTTAAAAAAAGGAAGCAGTGCTGCAGCTACTGCTATGAATCAATCTCTAAGATATTTCAGTGGGAAAAAAAAAGCAAAGAACAAAAGTGTATGTCACTCTTTTGTGTAAAGATAAGAAAATATATAAATGCATATACTGTATATGTATAGGATATCTCTGGAAAATCATAAGGCTCTGGTACCAGTGGTTGCCTCTAAGGAGGGAAACAGGGTAGCTGGAGAACCGGGATAGAAGTTGGGATTATTTTTATTGACTACATTTGACCTTTTGAATTTTGACTGTTGTGCATGTATTTTTTTAAAAGATTTATTTATTTATGCATACAAGAACTGGGGTACAGGCCAGAGGTGTGGGAGTGAGAGAATTCACCAGAGACAGAGTGGGGAACAGAACAGACAGATTGACAGAAATACACTGCTCAGGGGAACAGCAGGTGAGTCAGGAGAGGTCTGTTGCATCATGTGGGTAGCTCCCTGGCCAGGGATCGAACTCGTGCTGCAGTGGCTGCGGATAGCTTCATAGGTTTCGTCTCAATGCCTTGCACCACAGGGAGACCCTGTGCATGTATTTTTGAATTAAAAATACATATTTTCAAAATCTTGGCCAATTTGGTACTTGAAAACTTACATCTCATTCTCATTTTAATGTTTACTTTTCTGGATTCTAAATAAGGTTGACTTACTCTTTCACATTATCTACTTTTTATCTAAGTGAAGATAGTTAGCTACTTTGACCCACAGTTGGTTGAATTTAGTTGAACACTCCCTCTCCACCCCTGAGAGTAATCTCACTGTAGTGAATGAGGTTGCAGGTACAACCAGTTCTTACCCTCTTCCTTCCATTAGTTGTCAGCATACACCCGGGGAAGCGGTTAAACCCAAAGAAACAGTAGATGACTGTACGTGGTCCCTGTTTAGCTTTCACATTCTATGATTCTATCATGTTTTATTCCTCTCCCCTTCTCCAGTGGCAGGACCTCCACCTGAAGGAGAATGTCCCTCCTTCTCTTTTGCTCTTGTCACGAACCTTCTACCTAATAGATGTGAAGCCAAAGCCAATCGAGATACCATTAAGTGAAGAGGTGAGTAACTACTGGTTCCTGGGGAATCTGGACGTCTAAAACCAGAGCCTCTCCACAAGTGTCTTATTTCTTCTTACAATCAGAACAGACATTATCTTTTGGAATTGGCTCAAATGGCTTTATAACCTTTAAAAAGTTCCTAAAAAATTAAAACTCCTCAAACTACCAGAAGAACAAAAGGTGCTGAGTTAAAGGCACTGTTATTATCTTTAATTCCATCTTGATTTAGTTTTACTAATAGAATTCTGGTTTATTCTTTCCCCTTAACTATCTAGGCATCACCGGCAGACAGTTTTTTATTTTTTATTATTTTTTAAAGATTTATTTATGTATGCATTCAAGAGCTGGGGTACAGGCCAGAGGGGTGTGTATGTGTGGGGGAGTGTGTGTGATAGGATTCACCAGAGATAGCAAGGGGAACAGAACAGGCAGATTGATGGAAGTACACTGCTGAGGGCACCAGCAGGCGAGACAGGAGAGGTCTGCTGTGACATGTGGGTTGAGAGGTCTGCTGTGACATGTGGGTTGCTCCTTGGCCAGCCAGGAATCGAACTCATGCTGCAGTGGCTGCGGACAGCTCCACAGGCTGGGTCTTAACCCCTTGCCCCACCAGGGAGGCCCCTGGTAGACTGTTTTTAAACACTCCTCCTCCGTTGAGACTGAATGGTGCTTGTTCTTTCATGTCTGATTCATTTGTCCAGATTCCTATTAATTTCTAAGCAATGGATGGATAAATCTTGAATGTAAACTTAATGTCTTCCTTCACCTCACATCCTTAATCATTTTTTGTTGCCTTTAACCCAGCACCTTTTGTTCTGGCATTTTTCTGACCCAGGATTGGTAGTCACCAGAGCAGATGACTGGTCATCAGAAATGGTCTCTTATTTCTCTATTTGTGGCTTCATGTCTAACTCAGAGCCTGCATGAGAAAGGAAAGATCATTATAGATGCTGTTTGTATGGTTTAGGAGATTAGACTAAGTACTCTGGAGTGAGGAAAAACAAGCATTTTTAACCATATACTGTTGACTTTTTGGACAAGCCAAGGAAAAAAATATATGAACTCCCACATGAAGGTTGTGCTTCAGGTAACACCATCTTGCTTTCTCCCTTTCTATATTTCCTGAGATAATCTGGATTTGGGCTTTGTCCAGGAAGGATTCTAGGAGAGTAGGAGCAATTTTGGAGTACAGACTATGGTCTAAAAGGCAGGTTAGTGGGTTTTTACTCTATCATTGGTCTTTAAAACAGACCAAAGTTATTTGTTATTCTTAGACGGCTCTCAGGAACAAGGAACTCTGGGAGCAGCACAGTGGCTCATAGTTAAATTTGGGTTCTCAGAATTATTCTAGATGGGCATAAACTCTTCAGTCAGATGTTGCTTTCTGGAATAGTTGAGAATGACAAGCTCCTAGAAATTTAATTGTTTTAGAATTCATGTATCTGTCATCAAATTGAATATATTATAGTTTTCCAGCCACACAAAGAAAATACGTATTACCAAAGACAGTGATATATTTATTTTTCAAATCTAATATAATTCTTGAAGACAGTTTAGCTAGCCTACTCCATTTCCTCATGTTGCAGGAGCTTCTGTTAAACAACACCTACCATTTTAATCAGGTAAATTCATTGTTTATTATTAGATACCAAAAGTGATAAAGCTGTCAATTTTGACTTAAGTTACAAACAGAAGTAATTGAAAAATAGTAACTGTTGTTGTTTTCTTGAAACTGAGAACAGGACCAGAACTTACAAAATAATGGCTTGTTATTGAGGATCTTAAACACTAGAATCTGATTAGAGGGCAACTATTGCATATAGGGTGCTCAAAACTCAAAGGTAAATTCAGGGACATATTTTCTATGTTACTCATAAGGGATATAATAGGAGGAAGTCAGGGATTTAGTGGGAAGCAAATTGTGCTGACTAGTATTGACTACTATAGAAGTGTGTCTGAGTTTTAGGAGGAGCAGAAAGCTTATGCTTATAGAAAGTATTTCTCTTCTTAGCCACCAATGACGAATATTCCTGTGGAATCAACTACTTCCCCTAAATCTAAAGAGAACATGGTGGATATTGCCCCTCAACTGAAGGGAACTGAGGTTAGATAATTACTTTTCATTTGATTAATTAGGTTATAAATGAAAATAATTTCTCTATTTTTTAACCTCCTTCACTGAATTTCAATATAATGGTGTTCTTTAATAAAGAATATTTATTGAACTGATTATATAAAATTGGGCTCCAGATTTTGTCTCTCTCATCCTGTGCCAGAATAGCACAGGATGAATTAGCTGTTATAAGTTCCTGGTAGTTGTGGCTGTTACTGTAGATCTAACACACATTTCGCTTTAAATCAGTAACCCAACTCTTGATGTTTAACCCAGTAACCCAGTTCTTGATGTTTAAGGATGAAGAATTTATACAGCTGCCACCAGTTACCGCATCACCCATAGCACCATCAGTACCTATTTTATTACCTAAGGAACCCATTACTTCTGCTAAAGAAGCTGTAAGTATGTTAAAAAAGAAAATGCTTTTCCTCTAGTAATTTAAAGGGCAGTGACAATCTAGAATTATAACTATTGCAAAACACTGCATAGTTCTTCCTGTCGTCCAAACAGGAAGTTGTAGGCTGAACTTTAGTCATCTTACAACCACTGCATTTTTTAAACTCAATTATCCAAAAGCAAAGAAAAAATCAACCAATGCAATCGTGGATTAGACCTAAACATGTTAAGTCTAGAAGCTAATTACAATATAGGCAGATTCTTATTCTCTTTTGCGCCAGATGGAAATGGTTCCCATATGTTTTATATTTCACACAGGCTTCTGATGTCAGGAAATACTAGCAGGAAAGCAATTTAAGTCTTAGGAGAAATGCATGTAAATAAGAAATTACTTATCTATTCACCTTTTCCATTTGGGTGGAGGAATCTGGTGAGAGATCACAAAGCATGCATGAAACACATAAACAGTAGGAGGAGCATGGGAGAGCTGACCTATGGAGTGGCCCTACTGGCTCCTGAGGACCAAAGAGAACCTGTGGACAGTCAGATGGAGTAAACACATAGGGGCCTTGTTTGCCTGTCTTCTTTATATTTATTGCCAAGATAAACTTTAAACAGATTTCACTCTGTGGCCTGTGATTATTTTGATTAAGAGAATAAAATAGGGACTACTAAAGAAGCTATATTATCTAAATGGTGACCAACACTTAACAAGCCCTTCTGTTTTGTACCTAGGTACACCAAGCCAAATCACAAAAGACAACCCAGAACAGCAAGGCTAGTTCAAAAGGAGCCTAAGGAATCTTGGAGGCTGAAGCTCACGCTTTCCAGCGTCCTGCCCTCAGCAGTAGTATACATAAAGGACCTCCCAGCTAGGACTGTCTGTGTCTGGTTTGAGATCGGGGATCAGCCATTTAGTCCTTGGAGCCATCCGTTGAGGCCTTCCAATCATTCCAGATGATATCAGCAGTGAGAGCAAGGTCAGACCATTTAGAAAAATGTATTTGCAAAGTCCACTTCTTCTGTTTCATTATGTCATCTCACTAAATTTTGTGTAAAGCCCCTCACCCTCACCTCCATGTTATTTTTAAACAGCTTCCTATTTGTGTGCATGTTCTTTAAAGGAGGGAATTTTTTGCATAATGGAGTCAGGCTGGTACCTTAGATACCTCTGCCTCCTCTGGCTTGTAAACATGTAGCCCAAGCAAGAACTTGGAAACTCCAAAGATCATTGCAAGAGCACCTCTTCAGCTTTTTCAGAGTGATCCAGCAATAGGAAGTATCCTGGAAACAAAGTACCCTGTGAAACAGAATGGATATACTCCCCAGGAAGGTTTTCCTGGATGTAAAGAAGAAAACACTTTTTGGAGGAGAAAACCGGGAGTAAAGCAGACTGGCAGTCACAGAGAGTTGGCTGCTGCGTGGCTGTTCTGAGACATCTCCCTCTTGGGCCTGCAGAAGCTGCAGGAATCTGGGAGGCTGCCACTATTCTAGCACATATGGTTTTCATTAGCCACCATTTTGCTAGGAGACATAATTAAGGGCTTAAGGCTTAACGATTTGTCTGTGCAGGGTGTGTATTTTTCTGGTCTGTTTGTCTTTCACAAACAAGACTATTTGTTAGTCATAGGGGTTGTTAAAGTTTGATATAATCCCTAAGCTACTCAGTAACAAGTATTATGTTCAGGCATTTATGTTTAGTATTGTCAGTACTGGAAAACTTAAGATAACAAATAGACTGCCAGGCAACCGACCAACAGCTTTCTTCCGGGTGGGGGGGGGGGGTCACCTAGAAGGGAAAATAGATTTTGACTTACGGGTGAAGTTAGATTTCTTTACTGCCAGTCAGATGCTAAGAAATTAAAAGCAGTTAGGTGGGAGTCAGTTAAACCAAGTAAAACTCAAATCTCCCTGTCTGGGATCACCCGAATGAGGAATGTCATCAGCACTTTGCAGCAAGAATATGCACTTTTCAAAGCTTCCTAAACCACCTCTCTACAAGAGGACAAGTCCCATCACGTCCGCTAATGAACTCCACTTCCTTGAGGATGAGTCCCTACTGTGTAGCACTCCACGGATCTTGCCATTGGCCTAGCAAGGTGATTCACAATAAATTTTCCCATTTTAAAAATGATGGGTGTTTATTTTAATTAGTTCACATTTCAAAGTGTTGAATGTGGGAAAGGGATTTAGCTACTTGCTCAATCCTGATACAGGTGAATGATTCATACGTACTACTGGGCTGCTCTGTAATTCTTACCCTATGAGTAGAATGAAAATGGTTAGGTCAAAGAGCCCCTAGTCACTTTTGGCCCCACCTGGCCTCCATCCATTTTTTGCTACATCTGCACATCTAAGACACAGTATTCCTCTCTTCCTTTTCTTACAGTAGCTCATTGAATCCCAGGTTATTTTTTTGCTCTCATCAGTTAAAGTACTTGGCTGTTGGGTTCGGTGATTGTTAGAGCTAGCCCCACATTGAAACTGAGCCAGTGGTGGTCCGGTAAAAGATTAACAACCAAGCCTGGCGGTGGAGGACGCTGATTTGTAGCATTTGCTGGTTTCAATGATATAAGTCCACCCCAACGGCTAATTTTAGGCCACAGTAGGAGGGTCACTAAACAGCACTCAGAGTTGGGAAGAGATGTGCACAATTAGCTCAAGAGCTGCCTCTAGTACCCAGCTGACCCCTCCTCTCTTTGAGAAACGAGACGATAAAACCTTTAGTGGGTGGCATGCTAATATATCACTTCTATGTGGAATACAAGCACCCTGAATACTGTTAAGTGCCAAACTGAACCTTCCCTCTCCTTGGTTCTTATGAGGGAAAGGAAGGTGGTGCCAGGTTGCTTCAGCTTTTTCCTTTCCCTGCATATACCTTAGCTATACCTGATATTAATACTCTCATTGGGTATAATTTTAAGCTTTTTTTAAAATCCAGCCTCAGTGATGTCAGACTTGGCCTGTGTCTTCCATGGACCTGCACGTCTGCCATGTCTAATTCTATACTTCAATCACACTGGTGATAAATGCTCCATAATGCTAACGCCTAGGCTAAAGATTTTCTAGTCATGACCAGTATACCTCTGTAAGGAAAGTCAGACTAATAGGACTTCAAAGCAGACTGACACATTATTGATTGAGATTTTGGAGTGCTGGCTCCTCCCAGTGGTAGCTGATATACAAAGCAACTTCATTGTCATTGAGATAGAGTTCTTGTTTCATCAGAGGCTCAATCTTACTTACCTGAGATCAATATATTACGTTAGCAGTGCCAAGGGACTGATGATCCCCAGCCTATGGCAATTAGAAAAGGCGGAAAGGCAGTATTGATTAATGCTGTGGTGATCCCAAGCCCTAATCTCTTAACCCTCAGGAAACCAGATTTAGTGCCTTGACAGCCCGATGTCTTCATTAGATAAACTGGATTTTCCTTTCCTCCAGAGACTCAATCTGGTCATCTAAGTAAAATGGCCATTTCATTTTCTCTCAGGTCAATTTCACTATCTTTTATTTGACAGCCAGCTCAGTCTCTGGGGATATCCGTGCATGATTTGAGTAGTAAGAGCAAGGACACCACTGTCATCATAATTGTGCCTTCTATTTCTCTAGTACCTCTTCCGATGGCCTGTAAAGCCCATTACAGATCCTCCGTTCATTCACACAACACTGTTTCAAGGGAGGGCTAAGGGATCACTTTCACAACAAAATACACTATTATAACATCTTGAAGCAAATGGCTTTAAGAGCTAAAATTCATTTCCTGGCTTTGTTCACCAAATTATACCTTCATTCAACATAAACACAAGCTGTAATATGTTGATAGTTGCATATTTACAGAGAGACACAAGGACAAGAGACAATTTTACAATAGTGGCCACTACAGCTGCTAAAAGTAGCTAGCTTAGAAAGGAAACGTAAAGCAGCAACCCCATTTTCCTTCTAGAAATGAAAGTGTATTGAACCTTCTTCTGTATTCATTCAGCAGTAATTCAGCAAAAATTAAGTCTTAGGTACAGAAGCAGATCCACCCACTGAGGGTCTGTACTCAGATCCTAGGTGCCTATATTCATCAACATGCAAACTAAGCTTCTGTGGACCAGGACCCATTTGGTGAGTACAGCAGTAACCAGCAGGTGGCAGAGGAAGAAAATTTCCAAGCAGCCAAAAAAAACAAACATTCAGAGAATTTTTTCCCTATCCTGAGGGATGGGGTGGAGTCTGTACAGGAAGGACTATAAGATGCCAAGATCTGTGATACTCCCAACAAATGCAGCCTGGTCACATGGGTACCAGAAGAATGGTGTGGGGGAGGATTATGAACAGAGCAGGCTGGGAAACAAGAAGCAAGGGACCTGAATTGAACACAAATATAGTCTCAGGTGACATGTTTGCCCTCACATGGCAGCAAAGGTAAAACCACACACACCCAGAGTGGGCAGACGCATATCTGGGTTTGAGTTTCTGCAGGCCCTTGCTGGATAATCTTTAGCTTTCCTCTTAATCACTTTAGCTCAACCCCTTGGCTGTTCTGAGGTAGGCCCCCAACTTTCTCTGACCCCCAACCCCATGCCTCCCCTCCTCCCCTCAGTTTCCTGAGGAAACAATCTGTGGTTGAGGGCTAGGGGAGGGGCACTGGGCTCTGGGCCCAGCACCTCGGGTGCACACTGACAGGAGGCTTGTGTCCCTAAGACAGACAACTTCTTTTCCTGCCTTTCCAAAAGCATCACAGAAGTTTGAATTAAGGGTCTTAGTACAGATCTAAGAGGATGTTAGGAGGAAACTTCAGGGAGCATGTGACACTCCCTGGACAGACGACTCCAGGACCCCATTTATCTCCCTTTTTGTTGACATTCTCTCCCTTGTCACACAGCCCATATAAAAATGAAGCAGCAGCAATTTTTATTGAGGGACCTAAACTGAAAATAGGTTTAGAACATAATTTAAAAAAATAAAACAGCAAAAGTAGCAAAAAATATATGACCTTTTTAAAAACATTTTCCTTTTTTTTCTTTTTTCTTTGTTTTTAATATATAGCAACTGATGCCTCCCAGCCACCAGGAGCATCTTACCCAATGGGTAAATCTCTGGTAACGACCCTTTTAAAAAGACATGTAAATATATACTCAGATTTATACACTTTGTGTTTTCTTCATACCTATGTACAAAGCCCCCAGTTCGGGGCTGGGCCCCAGGGCCACAACACTGCTCCCAGCCTTTGCCTCCCCATCCTCTGGCACCAGGTATTTGGTCAGCAAAGCAAATTAGTATCAGAATTAATAAGCCACTGGCACCATCTATCTGGAGCAGAGGTCACCTTCCACTGAGGCCCGAAGCACTGACCTCTCCTCACTACTGCTGTAGCCCCGAGGACGAGGTTCCCGCCTGCCACCAGAACACAGGGGCTTTATGGCAAAGCAGACAAAACCAACACGAGAAAGCTTGGTGTGCTCTCACTTGCGTGCCTGCTCTTCTCCCACTCCCCATCCCTGCGGGCAGTACCAGGTGCAGGGAGGGGTCTTGGTCCAATATCTGGGAGGGAACAAAGTGGCCACAGCAAGTACCTGCTTCTCTGCTCCTCCCTCTTGCCCACAGGTTGAGAGGAGGAGAAGGAAGAGAAGTGAGCTCACTGGGGTGAAGGTAGGTCACACAGGAAGGCCTCAAGTAGGCAGCTGGCTCCTGCCAGCAGGAAAGGGACCAAGGGGAAGGCAGTGAGTCCAGCAGGGAGTGGTAGATGAGGGTTACAGCTGATGATGGCGTTCAGGGAGGGGGAATGCTGGGGTACTAGTCAGCGTCGCTTGAGTCCGCCATTGGCAAGCTGGGCTGGGTGTCGGGGCAGACAAGGCTCCTCAGGCAACGGCTCATGAGAGAAGACGGAATCCTCCCCCGAGGAGCAGGTTGAGCTCCGGGTATCGGGAAAGCTGGGAGAGTACTGATCCAGGGGCATTGACAGGTCCAGATACTCCTTTGAGAGGAGAGACAAAAGAACAATGGGTCCAGTATGCGACTCCCCGCAGCAGTTTCAATTCACAGAGATGTAGCTACTGATGATAGCTGACAGTCTAGGATGGGACAGCCTCACCTGGTTGGAGGTCAAGGCCACAATGCGGTCCAGGTCTTCTACCAGCTGCTTGAAGGTAGGTCTTTGAGAAGGTACCGCATGCCAACAATCACGCATCATCATGTACCTGTAGCAAGACCGTCAAGTCAGAGGAGGAAGAACCAGGAAGGGCTGCTAGACCTAGCCGCACACCTCTTTCTCCCTTTACCTGTCAAACTCATTCCCTTTCTCCCCCAACCACCAGCTAGTTCAGACCTCAACTATATTCTCATACTTACAGCTCATTGGTGCAGTTACTGGGTTTATCCATTCGATGACCTTCCTTCAGCAGCTTGAAAAGCTCCTCCACAGGCACACCAGGATATGGGGAGCCACCCAAAGTGAAGATTTCCCACAGGAGCACCCCGAAAGACCACCTGTAGATGAGTACAGAGACAGGTCAATCTAGTCCTTCCATCCTTCCTTCACCCACAGGTCAGATACTCATTCTGAACCCACCCGCCCCCTCCAACACAAACCCTTAATTCCAGTGCTTGAAAGTCCAATGGCCTTTCAAGCTCTGGGAACGAAGTGAATATATCTATACAATGTTTTGTTTTTTCTCTCCCCAACTGAGGAGACCCTCATCAATCTGGAGATGGGTGCAGGACACTATTTTACTGCAAATTCTCTATCCTTATCCCAAGTATCCCTGACAGTTGCTTTTTGCACTTACACATCACTCTGGTGGGTATAGATCCGGTCAAACAAGGCCTCAGGTGCCATCCACTTCACAGGCAGTCGGCCCTGCAAGGAGCACAGGGGAGATTGGGGATGGCCCAGCAAAAAGCAATGAGGAGACAAGTAGGGGTACAAGGGGGACTGGACTGGGGGGGGGATGCACATTTCAGCTTATACTACCACACTGTTTCTCAGGTAAGGCAACCTGTGCTGGGTTAACAGCAGAGAAACCCAAGCTGGAGAAAGGCTGGTGGGGCAGTGTCTTACGCACAGCACATGTGCTCAGTGGCATCGCCAGCACTCACGTTGGTCGTCTTTTTATAGTAGTCAATGTGGTGAATGTCCCGAGCTAAGCCGAAGTCTGCGATCTTCATCACATTGTCCTCTGTCACCAGGACATTCCTGGCGGCCAGGTCTCGGTGTATGCACTGTGGAGAGAGGTGGGCAAATGATGGAGAGAGGAGGGCAGGAGGCAGGTGAGGAGTCGAGAGCTGTGACAAGCACCGGCACCCAGCTGTCTGAGTGACCGTCTCCTCTTGCACTGACTCCACAGGCCTTGTCCAGCCAAACCATTCCACCTCCAGAACATTCTAGTTTCCTGCTAGAGTCCTTTTCCTCCACTTCAAATCCAGCTACTCTGGCTCCAGGCCTCACAATCACTATATCAAACACTTTGTATTCGCTTCCTGTCCTGGTTTTCCCAAAGTCCTGGATTCATAGCCAGAAAGGTTGAAGCCTTATGCCAACAAAGATGTGTGTGCTCTGAAATCCTGTCTCTGAGGTGTATCACAGCCACAATGGATTGGGGCCCCAGCAAAGCCATCTGTATCTGTCCCATGACTTCATTTTACCCCCAGAGCCATCCTAAAACAGAGGTCTTAACAGTCTTACTTTAGTTTTGAAGAAATGTAAGATAGTAAATAGTGCCCACAAGGCTACACTGGCTCTTAACTCTGAGGTCCCCAGAGTGCCTAATTCAGCACAGGCAGGCCACGCCCAACACATCTACAGTTCCACTACAAGCTGGAGTATGATTGAGGGCTCTGTTCCCACCCCCGACTTCACCCAGGGAAGCTGGCAGGCGCCATACCTTCTTGGAGGCAAGATATTCCATGCCCCGGGCCACTTGATAGGCGCAGGATACCAGGTCTTTGGAGGAGAGCTGCTCCTCCGGGTTGTGGCTGGGGTTGTAACAGTATTCTAACCCAGGAGGCCTCCGGGCCTGCAGGTACTCTCTTAAGTTGCCCTTGGAGGCATATTCCACGATGACATACAAAGGACCTGAGAGCAGAGATGAAAGGGGCCATCAGCGCAGGCAGGCAGGTAAGCAAGTTTAGCTTCACTTCCAGGGAAGTGAATGGCATACCATGCAATTGTTTCCTAATCCTAACCTCCCCTTTAGGGAAGCCAAGAAACTTAGCCTACTACTTAAAGTCAGGGAAATAATTCTTCCTGGCATAGTCCAGAGAGTTCCCAAGCAAAAATGGAAGTAAGAGCTTTAATCTAGACCACAATTACTCACCTGTTCCTATCCACTCACTGTGTGTGTTAATCTAGGTAACTGTATTCATGAACTCCAATGGGCACTGGCCCTGATCCTGAGAAATACATTCCAACTCAGCCCCCTTCCTTATGCAGAGCTGAGAGATGTCTTGGCATAGAAACCCCAGAGTATTGCCTTCCCCCATGACAGGCACTGTTATTTGAGTGGGAGGACAGGTTCCTGTCTGAGACCCTTCCCTAGATGGGGTCGCAGAGTCAGCCTGCTCAGCACCTACCATCCTGCGTGCAAGCCCCCAGCAGGTTGATGATGTTCTTGTGTTTCCCGATCATCTTCATCATCTCCATTTCTGATATCAGGTCAGACAGGTCTTTCTCCGTGGCATCGGCTTTGCACACAAACCAGAGATGGAGATGAGACTTGGGAAGTGGGACTGACAGAGGACAGCTTAGGAGAAGGTGTGCCCAAGGAGCCCCTTCTCTCTAGGGCTTGCTTCCCTGCCCCCGGCCTTGTGCAACCAAATTTCTTTCTTTCCCTCTTAAAAGAACTTTCGTTGCAATAAATAGCACCCAGTGGGCAGGGGCTATGGGACAGAAAGTCAGCTCCCAGTGGGATCTAGTATAAACACCTGACCACAACCCAGGCTGGTCTCAAGAAACAAAGTGAGTTTATGGCCAATTTCAAGGTCCAGAATGCTCCTTCCGTACCCAGGCAACCCAGGGTAGGCAGTGTAGCAGCTGTGGGCGTGAAAGAGAGTGTTCTTTGTGGCCTAGAGTCCACAGTTAGCTTAGAAAGAGAAGGAATCACTTTTGCAAGGACAGAAATATCACTTACATTTCAACATCTTCACAGCCACTTTGGTCACACGGTTGGGTTTGTCCTTGTCCAGCCCAATGGCTTCTGCCAATACCACTTGCCCAAAGCAGCCTTCTCCCAAGGGTTTACCTAAAACCAGCCTTTTGGGGAAACAGAGTGGTAGTTGGTGCTGAGTTCAAACCTAGGGCAGGATACCCCTTCTCTACCTGCCCATATTCCAACTAATTGAGAGCAGAAAGTAGAAATGATTTCTGCAGGTGCTTCATGTGTTTTCACCCCCTGGAAGATCTTAGTACACACAATTTCCACCATTAGACTAATAAGCAGGGGGCTTCCTTAAAAAATTGAGTTAGAGGGGCCTCCCCTGGTGGCGCAGCAGTTGAGTGCTGGGCTGTGAAGCTGCCCGCAGCTTCTGCAGCGCTGGTTTGATCCCTGGCCATCGGTGAGGGTCCCACATGGTGTGACAGATCTTTCCTGCCGCGCCCGCTGCTCCCCTCAGCAGTGTATTTCATCAGTCTGCCTGTTCTGTTCCCTGCTCTGGCTCTGGTGAATTCTCTCACCCTCTCGCGCTTCTGACTGTACCCAGTGCTTGTATAAATAAACAAACAAATAAATAATCTTTAAAAAAAAAAATTGAGTCAGAGTAATAACCTGTCTCGAGGTAGTTCCCAGCGAGGGTCTTCAGGAAGTTCATATTCAGAAACCCCAGCCAGCATGGGGGTTCCGCTGGAGGAGAGACGTGAGGGCCGAACCAGCAGAACTCCAGAGTTCATGGATGCACTGGAGTCAGCTGACACCTACAGGAAGAGTGGGGTCACCCTTCTAGCAAGTAGGGGGGGTAATGGCAGCAGATTCCTCCAATTACTAGTCAGGGCTTTTCACAGGTCACAGAGGTGTTTGTATGGTATCTGATAGCCCCTACACAGCAGCAGATTGGAAGACCAAAGGTCTAACACTGACTTATATTCACTACTAATTGAATAAATTGATTTATTCACCTTTAACATAGGTAGACCAAATGTACCTCTTTCGGACTGACATTTTATTACTTCTCATTGCAACTCTACTGTCCAGATTATTTGTGAAACCTTGCCTCAGATTATGGATTCCTAACTCCCAAAGTACTTTCTGGAATTAGCAGTCCCTCTTTTCACACACTTTCACCTCTATGCATTTCCTTTGATGAGCAGGCATGGGCACACTGGATAGAGAGGGCACCCAGGGGCCCACTCCGGTCTCTTCTGTAGTCTCTATACCCTTAACTGACCCCCAGGGACAGTTCAAATGTGCAATACCAGTGGCACACTCAGCCTAGTTAGCACTCTCGAGTCAGGGTCTGGTGGGGAGAGGGTATTCAGGGGCTAGAACAACTGGAAACCCAACTCTGGAGCACTTATGTCAGGACATTACACTGACCCTGGCCCAGAAGCCAGAAAGCAAAGCCTGAGTGTAGTTTAGGGAGAGAGAAGAGGGTAAAGTGTGAGTTGCCCTTGGAGAAGCCCCAGACACAAAGAAAGAAGGTGATGTGGAGCGTGCAAATCCCCTATCTACTTTCTGTTACCTGTCTGCGCAGAGGGATGCTCTTGGCCAGCTTGTGCACAGCCATTTGGCTGTGGAAGTCACTCTTCTTGGTGCCGCTCTTCATCTTGTAGATGATGACAGACCCCACCATGCAGGAGATGAGGAAGGCCCCTGTGCAATAGATGATGATCTCCAGGTACAAGGGCGAGGTCATCACTGCAGGTCTCTCTTCCAGGGCTGAGTCAGTGTGAACAGAAAGTTAGCAGGCTGTGGGGCCCAGTCCACTGGGGTCCCAGTTTCATAAGAAAAATACCACCCATCTCCTTCCCTCTGAGAATCTTAGGGCAAGAAGAACCAAACCATGTCTGACCTAGAACTGAGGTTCTGTCATTGAGAAACCAGACATCTGGGAATGGTTGAGCCTTCCTGACCCTGAGTCGAACGCCTCAAAAGAGACTAGACCAGACATTCCTAAAGAGGCCCATCCCCATCACCTCAGGACTGCTCAGCTGGACTGCTTGGCTAGATGGGTACCAAGTACCCTGCAAAGACAGTTGAGATAGAAGCCTCTTGCTCCAGATGCCCTTTTCTGCAGCACCTCAGCATGGCATGCACACACCTCGCACATGGGGACAGGTAAACTGCCTGAGTCCTTTGTTCCAACGAGCCCATGAGTGCCTGGAGGGCAAGGAAGGTACCTAGCAAATTTTTGTCACAGCACGTGGCATATAGTGGCACTAAATGAGGACCAATGTAGGGAGGGCAGAACCAATTTGCATCCTGACAAGATGTCCCACCGTTTGTCTGTCACCTGTGTCAGGTCAGACATGTAAATACTAGCCAGACCACAAGTAAAACTGACTGAATTTCCAAACAGGCCTGAACAGCTCTAGATAAAAACTTAAAACTTTTCTAGTTTTTAAGAATCCTACTCACAGGCCCCTAACTCTTTCAACTTAGAAAGAAAGTGGAAGGAGGGCATGTTTTCTTTTTTCTCAGCTTTTGTTTAGAATTCACCTAGTTCCCATGGAAGCCCATCAGTTCAAACCTTCCCTCCGCCCGCTCCGCCCCCAAGGCTGCAGCAAGTGCCCTCACAGACACTCCTTCCTCCGGACTGTCCTTCTTCCTTCCACAGCGCTCCCCAACACCTCCCAAAGACACCAGCCAGCCACAAGGGCAGGCACCCAGGGGACCTCCCCGGGGAGCCACAAGGTATGCCCCCAAACTGAGCCTAAAGAGAACTTCCCAAGGCCCAACAGGGGACAGCAAAGCTGATAACAAGAAGTGTTTCTGTTTTTCTCTTTCCCCAGCGTTGAGAAGACAACTAACTGGGAGCACACGCAGGACAGACAGTGACAATGATAAAAACAGAACGCTTCTCTGCCTCCAACAGGGGCGTTATCAGACCCTGTGAGGCAGGCAGGGCAGAAGAGAAAGGGTGGGGAGAAGAGGAAAGGGCAGTGTCAGCAGTTACAGGAACAGCACCACACCCACACCCACGTGCAGCACGCTCAGAGAGCAGCAACACCACGCTCCAGCCCTGCAGTCACCAGCCCACCACCCGAGCAGGCTGCAGGCTCCTTCCTTCCTGTCCCGCAGAGTCAGTAGCCAAAGAGGGTAAATGGGCATCATCAGGCCTCTGGAGGCTGTTTGAGACAGGCATTATGTAAGAGTAGTTTGAGTTCACACATCCAGGTAGGACATCTCTTCCTTCAAAACTGGAAGACTGCAGTATGGAAGGCTGGGTCAGCTTTGTTCCTTATAAGCTGTAAATTCCAGTTTATAGAGTGGCTACATTCAGTTAGGGGAGGAGTGGAGCCCTTTCTGAAACTTTTGGGGCTGACTGACACTCAGTACAGAGTGGACGAGGGAAGGCTGCTGTGCCCAAGGATGGAAGGAGGCTGCCCTGGAGAAGAGCCCAGCTACAGGTTAAATCCAGATCCCATGCATGCATTGCACTGGCAAAGGGGAGAGCCAGACGCAGGTGTACCGGGGGAGGTCCCCACAGTCCTGCAAAAGGAGGACAGCTCCTGTGTGAGCCAAGTAGATTTCACCCTCAAGGTTGATCAAACTGCTGCAGCTCCCTGTCCCGGCTCTGAGTCTCCCCCAGCCCAGCAATGCATGCTCCCCCCGTGCCCATCGCAAGGGCAGGACATCGAGAGGAGAAGTACAGTGTATACCTTCCAGAACGGTCAACCATGCAGAGTGATGGGAGAGTCCGATAGAGTTACCCGCCAAGCACGTATACTCCCCCGCGTCCTCAAAGGAGACATTCCTTAAGTGAAGCACCTCCATCTCTTTGTCGGTGGTATTAACTCCGGCAGTCTAGAAGAGACAACGGAAGCAAAATGGACAAGCACAGGGCATGAGACCTCCAAAAGACACAGAGAGAGGGAGGGAGAAAGAGAAGGGGGGGAACCAGAGGAAGGAATGCTCCCCAGCGTTTCCTTTGCAACAACAACAAACAAAAACCACCAGGCAGCGAGACCTGTTAGAGGAAGAGTGTGAGACCCTCAGGGAGGCACTCTGGCACGCCTGAGATGACGACGCTGGTTACGACCCTTCACCAGATGCTGCAGCCCCTGGCCCATCCAAGCATGCGGGCAGTGGGCAGCATGGAGAAATGGGGCCCGGCGGAAGGGGGGCTGTTTGGTTTCAGGTAAAGAAAGCCAGAGGGCACACACAAGAGGGATGGAAGGATGCTACGGCCACACGCACGCACAGCCTGTGGACGCTGGTCTGCAAGGGCACGCTTGACCCTTCTCTCCTCCACCATGTAAATCTTCAGTCTGCAGAATCACTCACAAGGCAGCAAGACTCCCCACAAGTGCACACACAGCCAAGGACCACACAGAAGGCACAGAGGGAGAGACACCAACACAGTACCAAACCAAACCAGCCTCCCAGGCCAGGTATTTTTCCATGGCTGTGGGCACTAGGAAAACAGCAGGATAACAGGGAGAGTTCGGTGCTGGCTCCCCACCTGCCCCAGCAGCTTGGGGCCTAAATCAAACTCCCAGCACAGGGCCCCATCCATCTCCCCATTACCTTTTGCCACAGGTCTGGTGACAGTGAGCCACGCAGACTGGTTAGCTTCACCAATATAATTGGAAACCTTACACACATACTCCCCGCTCTGGGCCTCTGTCACATTGAACAGGGTCAGCACCTCCGCATCCGAGCTATTAATCCCCGAATGCTGGAACAAACCAACGACACGCCAGTCAGTTGGGCAAACACTGAGATGTGGCTGTACTTTGCTCCCATGTAACTTTAAGGCAGGCTCAGGGAGCTAAGGCAAGGGAGATATTCAGTGACACTTAGCCTTTCCTTCTTAAAAACAAATTGACTTCAAAAGTCCAAAGCATGTGAGCAAAAAATAAACTAAAAAAATGAAAAAAAAATCACTGCTCCCCACCCCCTGCCCCCAATCAAATGCTGCTTGTGTGGAACCCACTCCTTTGGAATGAAGGCAGATTATGAATGGAGACAGTGGCCAAGGCCCAAGGCATGGGCCAGTTCCTACATAGTAGTTTCAACACCATAGCGAAGAGAAGGGATGGTCAGCAAGTCTTTGGGGCAGCCAAGCTGGGGGAGGATGAAGGTCTAACTCTGGGACCAGGAGATAAACCACTTTCCCAGCTCTGGTTACTTCCTGCTGCAAGATCCACTAGAAAATAAGGCAATTACCTTCCCTGGATTAATGGAGCATTCAGGGACAATGAAAGTCTGGGAGTGAGAGGAAAAAGGAAGAAAATGCCATTACTCCTGATATGACTTAGAATTTACCTGTGGCATTTGTTTTTCCAACTCTACCTAAGCTATGTTCTTCTCATCTGCCCACTTGCCAGAAAGAATGTGACTTGGGAAACAAAGCAGAGACTGGGAAATGCTAGCTGCAAAGCTTTTGGCCCTGGGCAGTAAAAAAGTATTTCAAAGGTCTCCCTTGACTAGTCAACCCAAAGGCCCAAGCAAAGTCACTCTTATAGCTCTTTAGAAACCAGCACTGCCTACCAACCCCAGAGTCCTCTGTTCCCATCACAGCTTTACTCTGTGACCAGTCAGTAGTCCCGGGGAACTGGCTAGTTCCAGAGTTAAGGTGGCGCATGTGCCTGAGGGCAAGGGATGTGTGCCAATTGTGGGCACTGAGCCTGACCACAGCAACTTGGGTCCTGGGACATACTGGTCTGTGTCCCAGCACTCAGCGCACGGAGACTAGGGTCAAGATTACCTTCAATATCTGAACATAAGGCAGGTTGTCCGGACCAATCTTACTCCCATTCACCTCGATGTGCTTTAGCCACTGGATGTGGGGCTGTGGGTCACTGTACACCTTACACATGAACTCCACATTGCTGCCCAGGGCCACTGTCTTGTTGGCAGGCAGCCCTGCTTGCAGGATGGGTCGGTGAGGGGACCGCTCTGTGGAGGAAGGGAGAGGAGAGGCTCATCAGACTGTTCTTGGCCTGTTCCTGGCTGGTATGCTGACAGATGGTATCCAAAGACCACCAAAGTGAAGTGCACTCCCCAGAGACTCAACTAGTGACAGGCAGTGTACCTCCCAGAGTCTCTAATGAGCCCCGACCCCATAAACTTGAGCTGAGGGAAAACACCTTTTCCTCAGGTCCAAGGCTACCGGGAACCTTCTCCCCAAAGCAATGCATCCATATTCACAGGACTAAGAAGTCTCTTTTGCCTTAATGAGAAGCCTGTAGCACACTCCTGGACTTCAGCACAGCCTAACCTTACTTCTCTTAGACTAAAATCATAGTCATTTAGATGCCTGCTGTTCAAAGTGCGGTCCTGGCACTCCAGCACCACTGAGGAGACTGTTGGAAATGCTGAGTCTCAAATCCTCCCCCAGACCTCCTGGAGCACATGTTTCTTTTTGGACCATAGCCTCAAAACCAAGACAGAATGCAGGCTGTGAAACTCATTACCTTAGGATCTCCAGAGAATGAGATTGAGAACCTCCAGAAGAAACAGGTTACAATGACAGCACTCAGAGCAGGACATTCTCCCTAGTATCTTGTAGGATGCCCTGGAGTCAGCATAGGCCTTAGTTCTGCATTAATTAGATGTCTGACCTCTCTGAACCTCAAGTTTGCTCTTCTATATACTTGGAACAACAGTGCCCACTGTGCAGGGGTGCCATGAGAATGGCACGTGATGTATTTAAGATACCTAGCATGTTGCTGATTCTCAGGAACCAACAGTGACTTTTTTTTTAAAGATTTATTTTTTTATTTACGCATTTAAGAACTGGGGTCTAGGCCAGAGGTGCAGGGGTGGAGGGTAGGGGTTGAGAGGATTCACCAGAAACAGAGTGGGGAGCAGAACAGGCAGATCTAGAGAAATACACTGCTGAGAGGAGCAGCAGGTGAGACAGGAGAAGTCTGCTGTGCCATGTGGGTTAGCTCCCTGGTTGGGGATCGAACTCATGCTGCAGTGGCTGGCAACAGCCTGATAACACTGAGACTTTAACTCCTGCACCACTGGGGAGGGGGAGGCCCCCACGACTTTTATGCTAAGTTTTACAGTTCAGAAAATTGAAAGTCATAAGGGGAAAGTCATCTGTTTGAGGTGACAGACCTGACAAGTGCCAACACTGTGTGGACTCTGTCCCTATGTAGCCCTGGACCCCGTGACCATTTCTCAAGCACCTTTTCTCTTCCGCTGTCAGCAATATACTCCCATGACCATGTTTCTTCTTACCCACAACATCCAGCTGGTAGGTGTGATTAATGCTGCCATACTCATTCTCCACGATACAGGTATAGTTGCCCTTGTCTGAAGGCACCACAGAGTCCATTATGATGCTCCAGGTGGCATAACGGACCTGAGGGGAACATGCCAAAAGGCTCCACTGAGGGTCTGGAGGAAAATGAAGGCAGAGCCACTTGGTGGCATTGATGCCACGTGGTACTTACCCTTCAATCAGAGCACAGAGCACATAGCTCATGCTTGCAGTGAGCCAGGATAAGGCATGGGCTGTCCACCCCTGCCTATTTATATCCTGAAAGAACACATCAGGCTAACTGGCGACAGAAGTGAGGAACTCTAGAAATCTACCCAAAATAACCAAGGTGTTCATGATGGGTACAAAAGTGACTTCTTCACTCTCCCAAACACCCGGGAAATTTCCCAACTGTGCCTCTGTCCATGCCATTGCTGTGCCACAGCATCCTGCTTAGTCCAGGCCTCTCTGCCCTTGACAGCTCATCCCCAAAGCCACCACCTCCAGCCAAATCTCGAGTTAGAATTGTTTTTACCTCCATTTTTTAGTTGGTGCTCATGGATGTCTGCCTTCACAGCACACTAACAATTCTTTATGGGCAGAAGTGCCATCAGTATCACCCATAGCACAGTGCCTTGTACACAAAAGTATTTGGAGAGGATTTAAAAGGCTTCCCTATTTTTCCCCCCTATTTCTTAATGACTTCTGCTTTTCTTAACAAGATTAAAGAGAAATGAATGTCTAGGTGAGATGTGAGAGAAAACAGGAAGCTACGGATGATCAAAATCTTTAAAGAAAAGATTACAATGAAGATGGTCTCCTTAGAAATGTAAGTTGGCAAAAGGACACAAATAATTTATACAACAAGAAATGGAAATCATGTATTAACATATGAAAATTCTAAGTTCACTAATAAGCAAAAGGATGCATGACAGAACAATGAGATACTTGCATCTATGAAATCTATTGGCAGAATATAGTGATCTTGTCATTCTTAGACCTTGTTATGGGAGGGTAAATTAATTTTCCCTTTTAAGAAAGTAATTGTTATAACAATAACATAAAACTTAAAAATAAAATCTCACCCCAACTCATAATCTACATCATCTGTCCTTTATTTGAACAATTATCACAGTAAAATTTTATGACTTTTTGGACTCTGAACCCTCTATTGCCTAGTGTATTTTCTTGAAAGACATGTGTTCAAGAAATGTCCATGTAATAAATAAGTGAATGAATGAAATTCCCTAATTACCAGGAAAATAAGTAATTGGGTAATTTGCACCAAGGGCTTAAAAATGCTTATACTTGGGGTCTCCCCTGGTGGCGCAGTGGTTGAGCGCTGGACTGCGAAGCTGCCTGCAGCCTCTGTAGCGCCAGTTCGACCCCTGGCCAACCTCTCCTGCGGTGCCCGCTGCTCCCCTCAGCAATATATTTCATCAGTCTGCCTGTTCTGCTCCCCGCTCTGGTTCTGGTGAATTCTCTCACCCTCCCGCGCTTCTGACTGTACCCAGTGCTTGTATAAATAAATAAATAAATCTTAAAAAAAAAAAAAAAAAAAGCTTATACTTGGAATGAGTAACTTCACTTTCAGTGATCTGTCCCAAGGAAATTTAAAGATGCTGATAAAGATCTGAGCACAAAAACATTTCCTGTAACATTATTTAAATAGAGAAAAAAAAAAAAAAAAACCAACCCAGAAAGTAACTCGTACTACATAATTGTTTGATAAATTATGGGATATTTTAATAGTGGAATATTATGCTGTGGTGAAAAATTATTCAAACACATGGTAAAGAGTTCAGGCTACAATGGTAATAAATGACAAGGAATTATCTAAAAATAATGTGATCAACTATGTGAAAATCATCTACATAGAAAAAAAAAGATTGAAAAGATTTTTTACCTTTATTTGTATTTTATTATTATTATTTTTAGATTTATTTATTTATGCATACAAGAGCTGGGGTACAGGCCAAAGACGCGGGGGGTGAGAGGACTCCAGAGACAGTGCGGGGAACAGAACAGGCAGACTGAGTGAAATACACTGCTGAGGGGAGCATCGGGCGCGACAGGTGAGGTCTGCTGTGCCATGTGGATTGCTCCCTAGTCAGCCAGAGATCGAACTTCTACTGCAGAGGCTGCGGATTGCCTTATAGTGCGATGCTCAATCCACTGCGCCACCAGGGAGGCCCTATTTGTATTTTATATTTGAATTTTTTCTACAGTGTTTTACTTATATAATTAGCACACATTATTTTAAACAATTAAAGGCATACAGTAAGAATGTTTTAAGTCACGTTCTCCAGTTCTTTTTATTCCAACTTTTGTATACACACACCTACCTTGTAGCCTCCAATCCTGTGGTCAGGTTTGAATTCTTTGCCATTTTTCAACCAGCGAAGGGTGGGATTAGGAGTCCCACTGGAAGGGCATTTGAACTTCACCGTCTTGGCAGCTGGCACTGCATGTAATTTCTTTTCCATCTTTTCTGGGGACGTCCAGTATGGAGCCACGGCTGCCCAGGGAAAGCCAAGAGGGACACGCAGGGTGGCAGGTTAGGCTTAGGAGCAAGGGGCCAAGGCCAACACCTGGAAGGGCCCCACCTGCCTGCCTAACACCTGTAAATAATGAATGCCTGGGGGACCAAGCATCATGAACCCACATGGCCTTTCCTCCTGCTCTCCAACCAAGCAACCAAGCAACCAAGCTCCCCCTGTCCCACCCAAACCCAGTGCCCAGCGCCAAAAGGCAGTAAGGTAGGAAACAGTGTCTCACGCATACGGTTTGGTTTGGTGTTATCTGTCTCTTTCTCCTCTGAAGAGGAGTCATCATCATCATCGTCGTCCTCTGAGGAAGGGAGGGCATCTATGGAAAGGACAAAGGGGCGATGAGGTCCCTCCAAGGGAAAGGGGGCTCTCGATTTCTATCGCTCAACAGCCACCCCGGGGGTGGCCCAATACAGTTACAGAACAGACACTGCTCCCCATACTGACTCTCCCCCAGTCACTCTCTCTCCAAAGGATTCCTCAACTCATGGTAGCCTCCGGACAGGCTAGGTTTTGGAACTAGAACCCAGAGAACTGTATTCTCCTTTGGAATGCCAACCATCGGGAAATCCAGACAGATCTAGGCACACTGCTGCCAGAAGCAATTTCCAAAGCCATGGGCTGAACAACCCCCAGTTAGAATTTTTCTAGCACACATCTGCTAAGGTTTGGGAGCTGCCCTTCTTCACCTGAGCAGATAGGCAGCCCACCACACAATCCACAGCTGCCAACAGCTCTCCCCAACAAGGATCCACCCCCTTTAAGAGGCTTGACACACATGTGGTCACCAATCATGGTTCAGACCAGACCTTTCCCCAGTCCTTCCTAGTGCTTTCAGGATCTAGAGGGAAATAAAGGAGGCAGTTTCCTCAGTTCGTGGCGTGTTAAATGATGGGGAGGAGGTGCCAAGTCCGAAACCTGGGATGCACACATGGCAAAAGAAAATTTCAGCTCTACTTAGTTTAATCTTAGTTTTGTGAGTGGCATTTTAGAAGTGGCAGATCCCTCTAGCTCTGGAAGCTGGAGGACAGATGTTTTCCATAAAGCCTGGGCTAGTGCGGTGCACCTGGACCCTTACCTATCACAGGAGGGGAGGGACCTCACTGTGTATTTTCGGGCTCTGATTACTAAGTGGAGTACCAAGTCCAAATGGGAAGGGAGTGAGAGGATGGCGCCCTACCTAGCACCCTAGAGATCCGGGCAAGCTTTATTGCCCCCCTGCCCCCCCCCAGAGGATCAGCAACCACTTTTGAGGCAGACCTGGGAAGTCCCAGATGGACTGGGGCCCACACCACCAGTTCCCCCTCTGAGAGCTAAGCCACGCGGCTGGCAGGGAGCAATGTTAGTGGGCAGCAGTTTCTGAAGCAGAGTGGGGGCAGATCATGGAGGGGGAGGAGGTTCACCTCCCCCTGAAACTAGCAGAAAGGGTTGGAGGGAGGGGTAGGTCCAGGATGGGGTGAGGGCAGGGCTTTGCTACCAACCTGAAACATTGACGGAGAAGTAGGTGGTGTCACTGCCCGAGGGGCTGCTGGTCACGCAAGCGTAGAGGCCAGAGTCGGCAGGCACGGAATCCCGCACCTCCACCTCCTCCCCTGTGATGCGGGTACGGTTGCTTTCCACCAGCTGTACCCCGTCCCGCAGCCAGTTGATGCTCTGGACATCTTCCCGCAGCCGACAGCGAAGCTGCAGCAGGTCACCAGGGTGGACCAGGAAGGACTCCACTTCCACAGGGGCTCCCCAGGGCTGGGCTGCTGCCACCCACAGGGGCCAGGAAGAGGAACCAAGGGATGGGAGAGGAAGAGAGGGAAGGAGGAGAGAGATAAAGGGATTTATGCTAGACGCACTGAGCTACACATCCCAGGAGGCTACAGAGCTGGGGAGGGAGGAACTGAAATATGGCTCAGTTGAAAGTGACTGCTATCTGGGAACCCCCAACTCTTCTTCTCTATTCCACTCCTCCAAAGGCCAAAGGAAGAAAGAGGCAAAGTTAGGAAGCAGCTGCAGCAGCATTAAGCGGTTCGAGTTTCATTTCCCTCCATCGTGGGGGGGAAGGCTGGCCCTTCCCAGCAACTTTTCTGTATCCAGAGTGTCCCCACCCCACACACTCAGCTTGTTGCCCAAAATGGCCAGTTTCCAGTAGAATACCCCATTTCCTTCTGGTTAGGTCAGCCTTACCCTCCTCCTAGGAACAGCTGAACAAACCCCACCCCTCAAAGATCCAGCAGTCCCCACCCACGTGAGAAGGCAATTTGTCGATGAAGGCTCTTGGTTCAAGTGTTGGGGGTGGTGGTGTCTGGCCCCCCATGAGTCAGATCCATGAGATGTATAGAGAAAGGCAGCCCAAGGAGAGGTCAGCTCAGGGGAACCTCTAGCAAACAGGTGTGGACCAGCGGCCTGGGAGCCTTTGACTATATTAGGAACGGAGCCTGCAGCTGCCACAAACCCACACTTGCTCTGGCAGCATGAGCTGTTGCACACAAAGCTTCTTTCTCCTCATCGCACGGCAGGGTCCCCCGCTCAAGTTCCCCACCTTCTTTCCTAGGGGCCTGGCACACACAGTCTTTCCCCCTCACCTCTGTCCCCAGACCCGGTGGTCCACAGCTCACAAGATGTGATGGGACCCGTCCCCACACCCATGCTCCCCTCGCCGGCCTGCTCTGGCGTTCACAAAAAGGCCTGGAGATGGACACCCTGAAGGGGCGTCTCCCTCTTCACTCACAAGGGGATGCAGATTCTATGTCTTTTCAGTATATTCAAAGGTGCTCTGCGCATCTTCAGCCACTGTCCTCCTCCCAAGAAAACAATGAGCTTGTTGTAGCTCACAACCACCTCCTGACTTCTGCAGCCTGATTTCTCACCATCTGTTCACCAGAGGCTCACCTGGGACTCCCTGTAGGTTCCTGATATATGAGGCTCTGAAATATATGTTCTGGAAGGCAGCAGTCTCCCCGTGCTGCAGTGTCCACCCATAAGCCCTGCCTTGCTGGGAATCCCCCCTTGAAGCCTTTGGGTCAGGTGACCTTCTACCACCCAACCATACTTCCTGTTGCACTGCAGGAAGTCTTCATTCTCAAATGGGTCCTGAGGGTGGGAACATGTCATATTTACCTTCAGATCTCCAGCACCTAGAACAGTACATGGCACACAAGAGTTGCCCAATGAAAGCTTGCTGAATAATGTGATACTCACATGCACAATCACACTACCTCTTCATTGTCTCCCTTGTGAACACCCTGTTCTCCTTTACTACCCGCATTTCCACAGACGCTGAAGCATTCAATAGGTGTCCACTAGAAATGGTGTCCTAGGCAGAGGAAGGCACCAGGTACCAAGGACTAAGAGTTTTCTTCAGAGGGGCCTTGATGAAGGCTAGCCTGGCCCTGTAATCCAAGGGCTCTGTTGTCAATACTGGGTAAATACTGAGTCATCAAAAAGGGGGTGCTGCTTTAAAAGGGTTTAGAAACCAGCAGGCTAGCACTCATTTATTTTTGTGAAATCGGGTCAAGAGAAATACCACAAAGGTGAGTCGACCACACAAGCCATCAAAAATAAGTTTTTGTGGGTCTTAAAGAAAAGTTATTCTTTCCATTTTTAATATTTGTGGTTTTGAGCAAAGAAGGCAAAACAAAAGCAGTTCAGATTTGAGCCTTAAGGAAAATAGCAGACACTCCTATTGATCAAATCTCATTTCCCTCCAGTGACCTCACTGATTAAATATTTTGCAACTCGTGATCTGTACCAGCCGTTGGTCAAACAGTAAATTCAGTAAATTCAAATTCTTAGCCTCTGGCATCATACAGCCCATTTCAACAGGTCTTAGAGACAAAAATGTGGCAGCAAAGAGAACCTGGACATTTCCCCAAGAGAAAACAGTTAAGACCGGCTCCTGCTACTTCTAGCTTGGATACAAAACGTCTCACTCATTCCAACCAGGACACTCAAATGAAACTCTTCTACATGAGTTGTAGGAAGGCTCAAGAACCAAGTTTATTTTCCCCCTGTCCCTGATGCTCCAGGCTTGGTGCACTTTGTCCCATTATTCTCCTAATCAAGATCCAGAACTGTGTACAGAAAAAAATCTACAGTCATGCTCGACTGTTTAGGCTTCTCATAATCTCTGCCTACCTTTCTATGCTGCCTTTTTCTCCCTGTCTTCCCTCCAAGTTTGGCTGTTCTCTGCATCAATTGCATCCTCCCCCCACAGCAAAACTTACTTCTGCCCAAGACTGTCGGATCCTTTCTAGAGTCCTCATAACCCAGGACTACTCTCAACACGCACCATGCAAAATGTCCAGGAAGCTTCTGTTTGCACTAGTGTCTCTACGCTGCCCTAATTTTCTGTATAGCTATGTCTGAACCACACAAATTCACACTCAATTACATACATTCTTGGATTACTTCAGCATCTTTATTAAGATATAATTCACATATCATAAATCCATTCGTTTAAGCGTACAATTCAATGAATTTTAGTATATTCAAAGTTAAGGACCACAATCTCATGTCAGAACTTTTTTTCACCCCACAAAGAAACCCTGTGCTCTCCATCCTCCATCTTCTGGCTAGGGAAACCACTTTCTGTCTCTATAGATTTGCCTACATTGAACACTTCACATCAGTGGAATTCAACAATTACAATCTTTTTTAACGGGCTTCTTTCACTTAATGTTTTCAAGGGTTCTTTCATGTTGTAGCACCCATCAGTACTTCATTTCTTTTAACTCTCAGGTATTATTTCATTGTATGGATATCACATTTTATTTATCGAGTCATCACTTGGTTTTCAAACTGTCAAAAGCAATCATGTCTCGCCTCTCCTAGAAAACAGCAAGCAACTCTGGGCATAATTGACCTATTGTAATTTTCCCACAGAACATAACAATGTCAGAAGCAAAATACTCAATAGGTCTTGAACTGAATTTGTCATCTGGCAAAGGCTAATTTTTAAGGGAACCAAAAAGCAACCTTCAGATCTTGAGTTATAGTAGATTTTCTCATGGCCAGTAGTACCCTTGGATGTTATCAAGGTCTCCATTTACAAAGCAAGGATAATGCCACTTTCTTCATCTGGGAGGTGATGGTAAGGAAACTAACCTCTTGCTGGTTTATAGTAGCCTGCCCTTCTGCATCAATTGTGAATAGCAGTCCTAATCTTGGGAAATCCTAGGTAAGGAAGCAGATTCAAGAACATCACTACTCACTAATCGCCTATAACTAACAAGTCACAAGTCACTCTCCATTTCAATGAGGACATTGGAAAGACCCTTGCATCTGTGGGTCCATCTCCTTTGAGCTGGTCTTCCTCTGGCCACGATCAACAGACCAGGGTTATATTTGTTGGTATTAGTTAATAAGAAAGGAGCTGAGACCTTTATTGGGGTTGGCCACGAAAGATGAAAAAAGAAAACCAGTTTATGGCTCAGCCACTTGAAACCAATGGTTGAACTCTTGGAGAACCTGATTTAATTGGAATGGGATGCTGTGAGGAAGTAGCAGACCAAAACACTTGCTTTTTGCATCTTGTTTCCTAAGAGATGAGGTGAGGAATGGAGGTTGAAGGATATTTGGTATTTGGGTTCCATGGAGACCTAGTCTGATGCTGAAAATGTTTGGCTGCAAGTCAAATTACCAGGTTTTTCTCTTAGCTGCTCTAGGTGCAACGTGTTCAAAGAGCTTTGTGGAAAAAAGGTGCACTGTGCTTCGATACCCCCAGCACATATATACTACTATCATCACCAGGAACAGGAAAATCGGGGTTAAGGTTAGGACTGACTTGGACATGCTTAGAGGATTAAGGCCGCCACAGCTTGAACAAAAATCCAGGAAACAGAAGAGGACAAAGGTTCCTGCTCAGCAGCCTGAATCTGAGGCTGAGGAGGTGCTGGCTCTGAGGCAGGTCCCTGGGACAGGTGGCAGAAGAACTGTGGAAGGCCAAGCAGATTGGATCCCATATCCCCTTTAGTGGAAGTGGAAAGGATTCTCATGCAATTCACCCATCCCTTCCTGCCTCTCTAAAGGAGCCTCTCTATTCTCTCAAGGAATACAAGTAGCAGATCTGGGATGCTTTTCAGTAATGCTGAAGAAAGCAGCTAGAAAAAACAGAATGGTGAGGAGCTGTGCTTGCCTTGGTATCCAGAAGCACAATGTTAATGGAGCCCCATAGAATCCCTCCCCTTTCCTACTTTTCTCCAAAATAGCAAGGCTTTATATATAATTACCACCAGGTCAACAGGATGCAGATTTTGCTTATGGCAGGTCTGTCCAGAAACCTGCGAGTCACCTAGCAGGTGGGTCTGCCCTGGGAACAGACCCAAGTTCTTGATTCTGAATCTGTGTCTTCCACCAGCTTCAGGCATTGTGTAGGTCAGGGGAATGGAGTCTCAATAAGAACCTCCATTCATGCCCCTGCTGTTCCCTAAAGTCCAAGGAGAAGACAGGGAACTTTCTTTTTTTGAAGATTTAGTTTATTTATTTATGCATACAAGAGCTGGGGTGTAGGTCATAGGTGCGGGAGATGAGGGGAGAGGATTCACCAGAGACAGAGCGGGGAACAGAACAAGCAGAAAGGCTGAAATACACTGCTGAGGGGAGCAGCGTGTGAGGCAGGAGTAGTCTGCTGCGCCATGTGGGTTAGCTGACAGGGTACTTTCTTTAAAATAGCTATCATGAGGTTCTTCTGTGCAAGAAGAAATAGTTTAAACAAAGGAGCAGAAGACCTATGCCTTGTCCTAACCAGGGTGATAAGATTTACACTAGTCCTTGACATGTATGAAACACTTTGTATTGCAACATGAGACAACTGGAAAAGAATATAAGAACCCCGCACAGGCAAGCCAACACTGGCTCTCAGGTTACAGAAAAGTATCAGTGGTCAGAGTGAACAGTGGTGTTTGCAGCAGAGGTTGAATATAATGGCGGGAAAGCAGGGGGAAACAAATTAAGAAATTTGATTGAAAATGAAAATTTTGGGGGGAGCAGGAAAGAATGAGGTGCTTATGAACATGGTTGTGCCTTGGGCTGAGGAGTAGTGGAAGACGAGACCAGGTTGTATAACCAGCTTGGAATGGAAGATTTCTAATAGAAAATAGTAAAAAAAAAATAATGATTTTAATTTGTAAGGTAGGGAATAGAACTAAGGAAGTCCCAGGGAACACATTTCTCTGTAGAGATGATGAATGCTGTGCCACATGGACAAATATACCTGCAAGTTACCAGTCCTAGTGCCTAAACAGGCAAATGGGCCTGGAAGTTACCCATGCCCAAGCCCCACATGCTGAAGAATAACATATTTGCATAGTACTCTGCAGTTCACCTTGTGTTTTCCCATATATTATCTTGGGATCCCTAAACAACTCTGAAAATGGTAGTACTAATACTGGTCCGTATTTACTGTGTGCTTACTATATCCCATAAACTGAGATGCTTAACACAGACAATCATTTAATCCTCACACAACCCTGTGAGGTTTGATAGGATTTACCCTTATTTTAAGGAGGGGTGTAGGGTAAGGAAAAATGTCAGGCTTTTCTGCCCTCCCGCCATCAGGATAGATGATGGATCTTTGCAGTCCCGAATGCATGCCTGATGGCGGGCACCTGGAGTAGGGTGTGGGCATAGGAAGATGGGATTCACCTGGGCCAAGACTGGGCTTTTAAGGGCGGCGTCACGGGGACGCCAGAAGAAGCCAAAAGAGAAGCAGAGAACGCTGGAGAGCCCCCAGATAGAGTGAAGACTTGCTGGGGGCTAGGAGGACTGCCAGCCTCCCGGACCCCCAGCATCCTTGCCTGTGTACCGGGTAAATCCCAATAAAAACCTGCAAAACCACTGAGGACTCTGACTCCTCTTTTACGCGGTCTGCTGGATCAGAAAACCTGCTCAGTGGCCCATTCCTGACCCTACAAGGAGACAATGATGCACAGAAAGTTTCAGCATTCGTCCAAGATGATCCACCTAGTTAGTAAGCAGCAGAGCCAGGATTCAAACCCAGGTAGCCTGGTTTTCCAGAATCCACACACATCCTCTGGCTTTGAAAGGCAGTCTCTACCTTCACTGTGCTTTTATAATCCTTGATCTCCAGAAGTGACTGAAACCCTTAGTGATGTTCATCAGTGCTGTCTAACCTCACCCATATTCCTACCTCGAGTTGGATTGTGTAGTTGGTTCTTTGGCTTTATTCTTCCTCATTCCCTCAATATTCTCAAGCCCCACAAGGACTACCTTATAATTAAGTGCTTAAAAAAATTTTGAGATATCATTGACATATAGCACTAGTGTCAGATATCATGATTCATCAATATTAATCTATCGTGAATCATCAAATGATATTTATATAAATTTCAAAATAACCACAATGCATCTAATTAACATCTGTCACCACACATCGTTATAAATTAACCTTTTTAATAATTTACTGCTTTTAGTTTATAAGTGCAATTTCCTGTCCATGCGCACGTACCCCTGAAAGTTGAGATGGTATGACTGCACATTCGGCAATTGGAGAAATTGGGGGCGGGCACTGTGATAATGGCATACCCAGAAATAATAATAACAATTAATTTGTATTATATGGCACTTGAGAATTTACAAGGTATGTTTATACTCATGTTCATGCTATTGATGCTCTTTTCCATTTAGACATAGAAAATGGGGGCGGGGACTTAACCCCAAGTCACAAAAAGGGTCAGCACAGGCTCCAAATGCTTGGGCCACTAGGTCCTGGGCTCCTCCACAGACCATGCTTCTACTGGGCACAGGAGAGGGAGGTGGCCCAACAAGGTAGTCAGAGCTCTGCTTTGGCCACAGGTGGACAGCCCGGCCCTCCAGCCCTCGCTGCATCCTTGGCTCAATTCTACATCAGTCACCTGATAGCTTCTCCTGACCCCAGTCCCTCACCCTTGATTATCGCTTACAGCTGATGACCTCCGATGACCCCTGCCTGACTCCATTGAGAAGATTAAGAACATTAGGCAAAGGGATCTGGCCCTCCTTGCCCTCCCTTGGGGCAGGGCTCCTGATCACACATCCGCAAACTGAACCAGCTCAAAAGTCCTGACCTCTCCACCTGGGCGTTCGGCTTCTCATCCCCTCACACTCTGGGGGAGCTTTCATTTATTTCCTCCCCTCCAGAACCCAAAGCCCCTCAGTGACCTTCCCTCCCCCACCTCAGCTGTCCAATCTCCCTCTCCAGCCAAGTCTGTGCCCTCATCACTGCTTTTATTTTGCTTTCTCCCACCCAATGGACTTCCCCTCTCCTAAGACGCCGTTCTCCTCTTATCTCATTTCCCTAAAACTCACTCTTCTGAGACTTCCCCAACTATTCTTTATCTCAAAGTGTCTTCCCAGAAACTTACACATTTCCAGGGCTTTATCTTGTGCTTATTCATGTTGCTTGGCTGTGGGTTGGTCCACAGCATATGTTTTATCTACCCTCTAAGGTAAGCTGTAATATCATCTATATTCTATACACCAAGGGGCTTAGGGCCCAACCAAATTCAGGCACGATGTCTCCGGACAGCAATTTCTGTTGTCCCTTTGAAATCCTTTTGATTTTGGACTTCTGGGTTAAGAAAATTAGGGGAGCATGGTCATCCTCTTCAGTAACATGGGGAACTGGTGGTCCAAGAATGTTTACAGTCTTGGCACAAACTCCCCAGAGATAAATGAGGGGGCAATTGTGGGTGGGGGAGGAACTCAGGGTGGCTTTGAAAGCAACTTAAAAGGAACACAGAACAGCACAGCGGGGCTCCGGGAGCCCTCTGCAGAGGGTTTTTATTACGTTATTTTGGCTTTGAAATGGAACTGAAAACTTACTTTAGTCTGGCAAGGCCAGACCAGAAGGGGGGAATCTCACCGAAATCCCAGGGAACAACGATCGTCCTACAAGAGTTGGGATGTAGAGAGGAAACCCTAAATATATATGATTCCCTGAACTCATGAGGTCCCCAAGAACCAGGGGAACCGGGTGAAAATGGGGGGCACAGGCATGCGTGGTAGGGGAGATAAGAACACCAAATCAATTGGTGGGGCCTGACACCCTGATCCCATAGCATTCACCAGTTCCCCAATCCAGGGGATTTGGAGTGTAGGGTTGGTTTTTTTTTTTTTTTAATAGAAAAAGGGAAAGAAGAAGGAACATTTTGCATGCAAATGGACCACTGCCAGAAGAGCCCATTAAAATGTAAAAACTCCACATTCAGCCTGACAAAACGGTGCAAACTGCTGTGTTTGCCAGAGGGGCAGCAATACAGCTCCCGACAAAGGGCCTACAGAACAATGGCGGGCTGAATGGCCTCTGTCAGCAGGTCCCCTCGCGCGTTGCCATGGGGACCCCACCGGGGCTTACTAAAGGTATTTCCTGAGGAGAAAGGCAGCGCACACATGCCCAGGCAGTCCGGCTAATCCTGACAGGAAGCCATCGCCATTCAGCAGCCCAGGGGCTTGGAGCCGGAGTTTTGTTTTGTTTTTATTAAAAAAAGATTTCGGCCTTTTGTGTGTCCCACCTCGTCACTGTAATTTAGTGCTGAGCCGCCTGCACTGGCCAAAGGCGCAGCCAGGTCCCTGTGCTGTCCCAGGACCCCCTAAAGACAGGTTCCAAGAGCTGAGAAGTTGGAGGCCCTGTCACGGAGAAGTCCACTTAGGAGACCCAGGCCAAAAGTACCCTCGGCACAGAGTTTGTGTAAACCTTTTGACAGATGTTTCGAGGGTTAACAAGGCGTCAGAATGGAGTCGGGTTCAACCCACCGAGCCCCCCACCTCTTACCTCCAGTGTGGGCTCTATCTGATGCCTCCTTGGTACCTGCATTTTTTTTCCCTTCTTGTCTCTAAATCAGCACCAGCATCCCCCCCACCCACCTCCCACCAGCAGGGAAAGCACTCCGGGGCTATAATTAAGTGATTAACAAAGGAATGTGCCCAGGAGTTGTTTTAAAAGAAATTTCCTTTCTTCCTCTCTCCCCATCAAAAGCTCTCACCTCAATTGTTTGCTGACACACCGTGGACTGAACAGAAAACTTTCATTGCATCCATTTTTCCAAAGCGATTCCCAGTACACTTCGCTCCTCTCCTTCCTACCTTACCAGGAAAAAGTTGCTCAGGGAAGAGGAACGTTCCCTGGCAACGTGCAGGAAGCCTAGGGTCCACTCACCCAAGAGGAGCCAGGGGAGATGGCCTGCAGTTAAGGGCGGGCAGGCTAAACTCACAGTTCCTAGAAGTTTGTGTCACTGGCTCACATTTGGCACCAGAGGAATCCGGCCTTGGCAGATTCAGGGAAGAAAGCCAACAACACAGCTGGCGGTGGAGACAGAAACTTCTGTGTGACAACTGCCCCCTCTAGGACACAGTTTAGGGTAAATTAACACTTCCTGAGCAAGCACGTATGTGGAAAGAGCCATCCCCTAAGAAGATGGAAAAATGAAGGCGATCTCAACGCGTTCAATCAGGATTTAGACCCAAATCACAAAAACGTGTTTGCAAAGCCCATGCTTCTAGACTTTTTTCCAAAACATGTTTTGAAAATGGCATTTTGATAGAATATTTAATAAAGGAATAGCGATCATTTCAGTGGCATTTAGACTGTGTCCAATGACTCCTCTGGACATCTGGGAAGTTTCTAAGGCCATATTAGGTGGGCCCTGTTTTTGGAAAAGCATTTAGAAAGCCTTTGCTAAATGATAGACTTCTCCCCACAATGAACCCAAATTCAGTAAGGACCATTTATGTGAGTTGTAGGCTGTAAGTATCTAGACATGTTACAGGGCAGAAGGACATTCTTTCCCCCTAACAGACACACAGGTGGGGTCTTTTCCTGCCTTTATTCAAAATCACATCCTAAAATCAAAGCAAAAGTACTGGTCACCAACTGTTATAATATAGAAGAACACTTTCCATTAAGTTGAGGGAAAAGCTGGACAATTAGCTGGTGTGTGTCTGTGTGTGTGTGGGGGGGGTCCCTCTGCTAGAAGGGGAGTTCAGACCCTCCCACCACTGGCCTGGAGCCCAGGCCTCCCAGCCATGTGTCTGCAGCTGCGACCTGTCATGCACTTCCTGGTCTGGGCTCTGTAATGGAAAGATCATTAAGAGTGGGGGAGGGGAGGGGAGGAGAGTGAGATGAATCAACGGAGAAGAGGTAACCCTGCAGCTTCTACTCCGCTGTACTCTGACCTTACAGTCAGGTCAGGTTCCTAAAAGAAAAGAATGTATTGCCTTCCCACCCCACCCACCCTCCTATTCCCCCCTCCATTCCACCCCCTAGCAAAGCCTCTGGGAGGCCTTCCCTCCCCCACAATCAAACAGAGCTTATTTAGGGAAAGGAAACGCCAGCAGCTGGGCAGGAAAAAGTTGCTGCTCCCTAAACTCGCTGATGAATTAGCAGAAACCTCAGCTGTTTCAGAATTTGCCTTTTTGGCCCTCCAAAAGGACAATGGGTGCTTGAGAGCACAATTCACAGGGGATCTCAACACCCCAAAGAGTCCTCCCAAAGCTGCTATAGTGGGTCTGGATCTGGGGAAAGGTAGGGGCAAAAAAAACCCTTTTAAAATAAAATAGTGTAGAACAATAGTTGCCAGGGACTGGGGTGAGGAGAATGGGCATTTAAGTGTTTCATGAAAACAGAAAAAGAAACCACGTGGTAATGGTAGTAGATGGCATGTTCGTGATAAAATAAGTTGTCAACCCTACGCAGGTCTCCAAAAGTTGGGGTAAAATTCTACTGGTCCATGCTTTTAACAATGGCACCAAGAGTCTGTTCCACAGGATTGCAGGACGTTGTTTCATTTATAACCCACTGTTGGTGTAGCCATGTGTTCATTCTTTCTCTCCTTCACATGCACCGTAATTTGGGGATTTAGTACTGAAGAAATTAAGAGAACATGGTTTAGGGACCTTTCTATTGGAGATGATATGGCTCTCCGGTAGAAAGCACTTGAAAGAAGCAAGGGAAGGTAAATGCCAATATCTACAATGGGGGAACCTGCTTCTCAAAAGGCCGGGGGCATACTGAACAGTCCTTGGAAAGAGATTCCTACTCTGGGCATTGTTAATATTTGCGATGTCCCACAAATGAGAGAGCCAGGTTTGAAATCTTGATAGAAAACATTTAGTACCAAACTCCTTGAATGACAAATAGTTGTAAATGGCTGGGTGCAGCAGAAAGAGCATAGATGAGTGGAAGCCACTCTGTGTGAATCAAGGTAAGTCATGTCCCTTCTCAGGCGGGGTAGGCTGTCTTGACAAGTTCTAGCCCCTTCCAGCTCTGACCAATATTCTGTTACAGTGAGAACTTCCCCACTGAAAACCATCCTTCCTGCCCTCACAAGCACAAGCAGCCTTTGGTGTGTGGGGAGGCAAGAGACCAGGAGTTAACTTTCCATAAGAGGGCATTCTGCTTTGGTCCAGAGCTGAGGCTACCAGCATCTTCCACACAGGCTTCTGTTCTTCATCTCCTCTCTCTGGTATTCTCAGTAGCAGCAGCCTCGGAAGGGGAGATAAGGAGTAGCTGAGAGACTGGCAGAAAACTATGAGCCCAGATTCTAGAAACTCAGATGCTGTATTATCCCATAAGAACTAGCTAGGCAAGTAAATGTTAAAGTGGATTGGGAGTCTGAAGGTAGTGGAGAAGGATTACAATTCTAAAATGCTGCTTCCAAACATACTCTTCAGGCATTCATACAGTCGTGATCGCTCAAATAACAAGACAAGTTGTGAATGCCAAAGAGAACTTCATTTAGCAGTTAGTAGATGAACCTGACTCTCCTAAGGTTCAAAAGCTAATTCCTAAAACCTAAAGAAAATAAATCTTAATTCCAAAGTCAATTCTGAAGTTTGACAATAAAGGGGCAGAGATTTCTGAATGCAAAGGGATGCCTACAGCCTGCTGGAAAGCTGATCAACATTCCAAAGGCGGTGATAATTGACTTAAAGCCCCGGAAGCTTCAGGCGAAGCAGGAGGGCGGTCTAGGAAGAGGGTCTCCTTCCCTCGGAGCAAAGCTTTCAGACTACTTTTTCCTACTCTCTGTCCTTTCTCCTCCCTAAGCTCCACCTCCAAACAAACCAACTGGGTCTGCTTCCACCTTCCCCACCTCTCTCCCTGCTAGTTTTGTCTTCCTCTTCCTAGACCCCTTGACTTCCCACCCTCCAGCACAGGGGTTAAAGCTGTCAGCATGAACAGACCCAAGGCTGAGCTCCAGCTTCACCAATGATTAGCAGTTTAACCTTGGCAAGTGTTTTTGTGTTTTACCTCTCTGAGCCAATTTCCCAACCTAGAAAATGGAAATAACACCTACTCCTATAGAGTTTTGGGATAAGAAATTAATATCAGAAATTCTCAAATTATGGTCCCTGGAAAAGCAATATCAACATCCTTGTTCTTGTTAGAATCAAGACGTCTGGGAGTGGAGCATGGCAATAGCTTTGAACAAGACTGCCAGGTGACAGGATGCCATGAGCAGTGCTGGTTAGATTGAGTTAGATGATGTAAGAGCTCCACAGATAAAACCTCGGACCCTCCCCCCTAGCTCCTCACCTCCATAAATAAGGGTCAGTTAGTCCCTTCCCTTTGGAAAGAGGTCATCTCCCGTGTGGTTTCAAATGTCCTCATAAGCTGGGTTTATGTTCTTGTTTGATATAGTGGATGACACTTCTTAAAAGAGACTCTTACTGTATTAACCTATGTCGAATGAGAGTAATGTTGGCCAGGACTGGCCTAGGGGGTAGGACCGGCATTTGTTTTTGGCTTCCTTCCTTTTCTATCTTTTCTGATAGTTGGGATTTATTTATCTAGTGTGGAAGAACTAGGGTTTAGGGCAGGGTGAAAGGATACACCAGAGACAGAGTGGGGGAGCAGAACAGGCAGATCTACTGAAATACACTGACTGCTAAGGGGAACAGTGGGTGAGACAGGGAGCAGTCTGTTGTGCTGTATGTGGGTTAGTTCCCTGTTCAGGGATCAAACTCAGGCCTTAGAGGTGATAGTGCTGAGACTTAACCCCTAGGCCACCAGAGAGGCCCCTCAGCCACCCTTTCAAGAAGGGTCTCTGCAACTTTTGATGTTTTCCCCTAAAGCTTACACAGATAATGACAGAACTGGCAGAAAATATTTGCCAACAATTTTCAATAAATCTGTTTTCTATTCCTAAATTACACTTTAGATAGCATACCACAAATTAATAATGTATTTTCAAATTCTATAATTATTCTGACTAGCCTAATAATATTGCTGTGTGTTTGCTTGAAACAACTTGTTCAATGTAAATACTAACAAAACTTGAGGATCTTCCCTCCTCTTTTTGCATTTCTCCATTTAAAAAAAAAATACTCTATCTTAAAAACAATGCTAGTGTTCTAGCCTCTCTGAATCTTCTGACATGTTTATTTCTATCCATGTGATGGTGCTGGACTATAACCATTTTGGAAGCAATCTAGATGCTTATTTTGTGTCACCCTGAGATACCACGGAATTCAAACACAAGTGTAGAATACCAAGATTACCCAGGTTCGGCACCTGAGACTTACCATACCCCTGATCCTAGACCTTCTCCAAGCAGGAGGGCTCAGCTGCAGTGCAAAAAGCAGACTCTATGGGGTTTTTGTTCTTTGATTATTCTAAGTTAGGGAACCACCTTCATTAGGCCCCTTATAGGCAATGAGGGATGTGTAACCTCCAGTCAAGAGAGCAGAATGTCACTGGGCAAGTGTCTCCAGAGGCTCATACCCCAGTCACACCCATTTCCACACCACCTCAGAAAGGGGGGGAAAACAAGCTTCCTGTGAGAATAAAGGGGACTGACCCACCAATGTTTAAATTCAAAGGTTGGTCTGTCAGAATTTTGTGGGGAACCCAGATTGATATAGGTACATAGTATAACACACTGGAAAAAAACAGGTGCCATACCTACCTGAACATGAATCCTATTTTCACATCCCACCAACTAATGACTCAGGTAAGTGACTTAACTCCCTGAATCTCAGTTTCCTCATTTGATTGTGGGAAAACAACCTATGGCAACAGGGCTGGTATAAAGATGTAAAAATGTAAAGCAAGCAGAATGTGAAGAAATAGTTACTATTACTTCAAAAGATCCTTACTGGTATAACCTTTATAGGGAAATCTGACACAGTGTAGTCAAAACTTTTAGGTTATAAATACCTTGGATACTTGGGTAAATTTTATTTGTAAAAGTGCCAATTATTAAAAATAGTAGGAGCAGCTCCTACTTGAGTGCTCCTCACTCAAGTGCCAATTATTAAAAATAACCTAAATGCCCAACAATGGGGTAAATATATAAAATTTGCACAATCACATAATAGAATACTATGTAGTTATTAAAGATGAAGAAAAAAAATTCCCTGCATGGCAATAAATACATGTTTATGCTACAATCCAGTATACAAATGCAAGGAAAAAAGTCTTAGTCACAGTTAATGGTGGTAAATTTTGGATGGAACTATAAGACTTTTTTCTCTCTTTACAGGTCTAGAATTTCTAAATTTTACAATGAGCAAAAAAACATGTTTTAAAAGAGCAATACAATTATTCTCTCTAATGAAACAGAACTTTACTCAACTGGAGGACACAGTTATATATTAAAAACGCCATATAATGTAAGGCAGAAGAAGTGCTGGATTGAAAGTTAAACAGAAAGGGCGGGGAGAGAGTGATTAATTTTAGACGGAGTAAGACTATCACCAAGAGGGTGGTGACCCTTAAGCTAAACCCAAGATAAACTTTAAGCTAAGAATTGAGTAGGAACTACAAAACGAAAGAACAGACAAGCGGGGATGGCTATATCCGTCTAAAAGAACAGGAAAAACAATGGTTATAAAGTGTTCGATGACAACGAAATAGAAATAATACTTGGCCAGATGGGTATATAAGTGGATAGATGGATGAAGGAATGAGACAGAAATTAAGAAATAAGGACGGGAGAGGAAGGAAGGGAGGGAGTGATGGAGGGAGGAAGCAAAGGGAGGAAGCAAATGAAATCAGTGAATGAATGATGAATGGGTCATTAGCCAGAGGCTAGTTTTCAATCCTGGAAAAATCTGAGGAAAGGCTAAGCTCTAAATTCAACTTTTTTTGTTGTTGTTGTTGATAAGTATTTGAAACTTCAGTGTGGATGGTTTTTAACCTCTTTCCCTGCCAGGGTTCCAAACCACTAAGATCCACTCTTTGCCGATCTCCTTGACCCTCTCACCCACTTGAGGCTCAATGCGCCTACACATCCAGGGCCCGGGAAACACAGCCGCATTCACTGGAATGGCAGGGCCCGCTGCCCTAACATTCACCTCCTTTTACACAACCCACCGCAGGAACCACGCACAACACATGGGATAAGCACTGGGCGTTGGGTTTCAAGCTCTGCCTGGATGGATCTTTCTCAGTGCTGGAACTAAATGGACAAACCCCTTACCCCCAGCACTCCCCAGTTTTCGGGGGGGGGGTGTCATTTATTTTGCATAGAAGAACTGGGGTGCAGACCAGAGGTGTGGGGGTGTGGGGAGTGAGAAGATTCACCAGAGACAGAGTGGGGAGCAGAACAGGCGATTCTGGGCCTCCCTGGTGGCACAAGAGGTTAAGTCTCAGCACTATCAAGCTATCTGCAGCCACTGCAGCATGAGTTCAATCCCTGGCCAGGGAGTGAACCCACATGGTGCAGCAGACCTCTCCTGACTTGCTCGCTGCTCCCCTCAGCAGCATACTTTAGTCTGCCTATTCTGTTCCCCACTCTATCTCTGGTGAATCCTCTCAGCCCCCACACCTCTGCCTGTACCCCAGTTCTTATATGCATAAAGAAATAAATCTTTTTAAAAAAACACACGCAGGTGATTCTACTGAAATACACTACTGAGGGGAGTGGTGGGCGAGACAGGAGAGGTCTGCTGCACCATGTGGGTTAGCTCCTTGGTCGGGGGTGGGGGATCTAACTCAGGCCCTAGTGACTGGTGATAGCTTCATAGTGCTAAGACTTAAACCCCTGGACACGAGGGAAGTCTGGGGCAAAGCCTTTAAATGAAGAGGGCGGGCACTGAAAAAATGAGTCAGCATGAACCCAGCACTAGGAGAGGGGAGCTTTGAGGGTAGGGGCTCAAGTTGTATTGCCATACTGTGGTACCACTAAGAGGCAACAAGTAACTGTACCCCTTATTTGGCCATCACCAGTTGAAAGTCAGAGCATCCCTGAAAGTTTAGGAGCAGCCCCAACTCCAGAAGGCTTCTCCCAAACAGGAAAGTTTGGCATTCACTCCAGGCCCTTCAGAGTCCAGGTAGGGCAGTCACTGTTCTAGTCCCTTGCTGAGGCCAAGACTGAGACCGGGGGTAGGTGGGCAGAGAACAGAATGCTGACACTAAATCTGTGACTGGGCTGTCTCCTGAGAGAACAGGAAGGCCTGAGCAGCTGAACTTGGAGACCAGAGCGCCAGAGTGACTGGACTTTCCCCAGTCAGCAGGGAACAGTTGTCCAGTTTCCAGGTTTCAGGGAAGAAAAGAAGAGAGAGGCACAGACAGTGTCCACACAGGGAGCCAGAGACCCCAGCGACCCCAGAGGAGTGAAGCACTGTAAAAAACAGGGTGGAGCTAAGGGTCAGGCTCTATGACCCCATACCTCACTGTCCCGGATAACGACTCCCCAGAACTCACTTCTCCCAAGGCTATCTATCCATCACCACCAAGACATCAACCATCACTCACTGCTCTGCTGGAGCCAAGCAAGCAGTCTACCCAGCCTCGCTGACCCACCCTGGTGCTGGGGCCACTGGCTTCAGAAGAATCCCTGCCACACTCTCTCCAGTTCCTGCCTACCCCAGACTCCAGGGAGCCCCAGAAACCAGGTGACAGACTGCAGGCCTGATTCTTTGTTTGGGCACCCTCCCCTCCCCTCCCCCACCCATGGCAGAGATCTCTGGACAGCCATTTGTTCTTCCCTGAGAAATTCCTCCTCCCTGACTTCGGGGAGCTGGCTGGCAAAGCCAGAGTGGAAAATCAGTGAAGCTAATGGTGTAGCAATGCAGAAGCCAGAGCCAAGAACACAGCCCTGGAGTGGCTCTGCTGCACTTGCCCAGTGTGGTCAAGTCGGACACGTGAGCACTCCTCCCTCACATTCTCTCACATGCAGAGAGCGCTGGGTCCTTCCTGCCCCCACCCATGCCCAGTTCTGATCAGCTCAGCCCTGGAACACTTGTGAACACACCCTTTTTCAAGGCACTCCAGTCACCTCTGGGGAGGAGAATCTGGAACAGAGTAGATCATCTGGGGGAACCCCGCATCTAAGCACCCTGCAGACTTCTGCAGACCCAAATCCTCCACCCTTGTTCTCAAGTGGGTCTTCCAATACTAAGTTTTGTTCCACTCGCCTTCTGGCAGAGGGTAAATCCAGTGAGAAGCAGAAGTAAACAGGTTTTTCACTGGTAGAAATTAGTTGAGCACAGGTGGGCTAAAGAGTGCTCCTACTTGTAAACGGGCAGCACCAGACGCTGCCCTCCAATCACCGTTTGGCTGTTGACAGTAGGACCACAGGTTGTTTGAGGCCGGTAGTGGAATACCCTTTGGTACCTGTTCAGGGGTTCTCTTTGCTGCAAGGTTGAAATGCATACCCCTTCGGGCAAAGGCAGCTACAGGATCCCTAGGAGGTTAAGGTGGGGTGGCCAGGACCCTACAACTTGAAGCTGAGGCAGTGTCACTCGCAGCCTCTCCCCCATGGGTGCAGGTTTCTGTGGAACACAAAGACAAAGCCTTGCTTTGTGGAGCCCAGCTTCCAGGGGGCTTGCAGCCAGAAATGGAAACGTGCGGCTTTTCCATTAAATGTAACCTCTCCCCCTTCAACTGGCCACCAGACTCCTTCAAATCTGGGTAGGTGGGAGGAGCTGTAAAACCCTAGCCCATTAAATCGCTTATTAGTTGCAGGTTTCTGAGCATGTAGGCAAAGTATTTTGAGACTGCAAATCTTATACTATCCCCCAATCATCGGATCTGTGGTGTTTAGCCCATGATATGGCTGAAAAGGGGGCAGCACCCCTACTCCCAACTGTATGAAGGGGTCTTACAAGCAGTTTTGGATTCCGTCACTTGATTTTTCCCGTCTTATTCCAAAAGGCAGAAAAATACACAGAAACAACCCTCCTCAAGCTCCAAATGTCTTTCAAGTTGATGCTTATTTTTTGAAAAGGGCATTCTACCCCTCCATACATAGCCCAGCTTCAGCCCATCCACAAGGGGCCCCCTAAATCCCCCCAAAGCCTGATCTGAAACAAGGGCAGCCTCTTCAATATCCAGAGTAAGAGAAGGGAAAGGAGAGGGAGGGAAGGAGGGGGGCTGGTTTTCCTGGAACCCTTATTAAATCAACTTTCCAAGGACAGCCAGAAACTCCAGGCCCTCCCCATCCCTCAGGAGTATTTGCAGTCTGGGGGAGGGGCTCCCCAATCCCTCTCCTCCCAGTCACAGCAAAGTCTTTCTAAAGCAGAAAATCTCTCCATGTGAACAGGGTTTGGGTAATCTGTTTAAAACTTTTTGGGACAAATATTTTATATATACAGATGACAGTCTTTTTTGAGGACAACATTATTGAATAATCAACAGGCCCAAGTTTGGCTATCAGACAGCTCAGAAGGGTAAGTGATGTGAAGGTGCTACCTCGAAAGGGACCTAATCAACCAATAGTGAACTGGGACTTATTCTCCAAGTCCAGAGTGTTTCCACTTCTGTGCCCTAAGACTTCCCATGTCTACCTATGAAATAAGCCCTTCCCTGTGTGGTGTCTCCTGCGGGGTTCCAGGAAAAGGCACCCACACTGCCACTGATTACTCTGCTCACTGACTAGGTACTGGGCACTGTTTGAAGAGCACCGCACTGGTGTTCCCAGTGAATTCAGGGGCAGATGTTCATCATCAATTTTTTTTTTTTAAGATTTATTTATTTATACACATAAGAGCTGGGGTACAGGTCAGAGATGCGGGGGTGGAGGGAGGGGTGAGAGGATTCACCAGAGTGGGGAGCAGAACAGGCAGACTGACTGAAATACACTGCTGAGGGGAGCAGCAGGCGAGCCAGGAGAAGTCTGCCTTGCTATGTGGGTCACCTCCCCAGCTGGGGATAGAACTTATGCTGCAGAGGATGAGGATTGTTCCACAGTGTAGTGCTTAACCCCTTGCGCTACCAGGGAGGCCCATCATCAATATATTTTTAGTTTTTTAAAAGATTTATTTATACAAGAACTGGGGTACAGGCTAGAGGCATGGGAGGGTGAGAGGATTCAACAGAGACAGAGCAGGGAGCAGAACAGGCAGACGGACTGAAATACACTGCTGAGGGGAACAGCGGGCGAGACAGGAGAGGTCTGCTGTGCCATGTGGGTATCTCCCTGCCGGGCTGGGAGTTGAACCCGCGCTGCAGAGGCTGCGAACAGTTTCACAGCACTGTGCCACCAGGGAGGCCCTCAATATATTTTAGAGACACAAAGAGAACCTTTCCTAACAGTAAACAGTCAGTAAGAAGTGGAGCCAAAATCAAAACCAAGGCAATCCAGGGTAAGAGAGGTATACGGTATACAAATGTTCACAGGAATTTTTGTAATAACAGCCAAAATTGTTAACAACCCAAATGGCCAATAACTAGGTAAATGGATACACATTCACCATATTATTCCATTATATGACATTCTGGAATAGTTCATGAAACTAACCTACAGAGACAGTGAGCAGATCAGTGGATGCCTGAGGTTAGTGCTGCAAGGGGACTGACTGCAAAGGGGCAAGAGGGAGGGCCCAGGGTGATGCAAATGTCCCATATCTTGATTCGTATGGAAGTTTCCAGAAATGTTACATTTATGAAAATGTGTTGCAATGTACACTTAAAATTAGTGTACATTACAGAATGTAAATTATACCTCAATGACACTTCTTTTTAAAAATGGCAGCCTACTTTCTGTCTTTACCACTACAGAGCCTCATAACAGCCCGCCAGCTCTCCTACTCTCTCTCCCTCATGGAGCCTGTACTTTGTCCTCATCAAAATCATCACTCTGCGGCTCATCCTCCTACACTGCTGTAACTTCCTTTCCCCGTATAGAGTCACTTACCAGCAGCTTCAATGACAATACCCTTATCCCCTCACTGCTGCCCCCCTGAAATTCCTTAAGCTTAAGCTTATACTTTGGGCACCCCTTCCTGCTTTATAAGTCCCCAGGCTTGAGATCCATCCTTAGGCTGCAAAAGAGTCAGAGAAAAGTTAAAAAAGAAAAAAGTACCCTATGGGCTATTATAAATTTATATTCTCAAACCACATCCAAGCCCCCATTGCTTTAGAACTCCCTTATCAAAGTTTGTGGTGTAGGTGATGTGAATCTTCTCTGCTCCTCACCCAAGCCTCCCTCTAATTCATTCCCTTTTTCTCATCTCATCTTGCCTTTGTCTGCAGTCACCCAGAGTTGATGTCAAACCCTAACCCAAGGTTATTTCTACAGTGTCTCTACCATTTTTCCTTCCTTTATGACCTGTATGTCTCCCCTCCTGCCCACTTCATCGACACCCTTACTTCTAGCTAGAGATTCAAAGCAACTGTCCCGGGCCTCCCCAGTGGCGCAGCGGTTGAGCGCTGGGTTGCGAAGCTGCCCGCGGCCTCTGCGGTGCCGGTTCGATCCCCGGCTGCTCCCCGGCCACCGGAGGAGGGTCCCGCATGGCGCGCAGACCTCTCCTGCCGCCCGCTGCTCCCCTCAGCAGTGTCCTTCGGTCCTTCTGCCTGCTCTGCTCCCCGCTCTGGCTCTGGTGAATTCTCTCACCCTCCCGTGCTTCTGACTGTACCCAGTGCATGTATAAACAAAACAAACAAACAAACAAATAAATAAATAAATAAAACATGCCTCTAAAAAAAAAAAATAAATAAATAAAGAGCACCACTATTAAATGTGGACTTTTAAAAAAAAACAAAAAACAAAAAACAAAAAAAAAAAAAACAAAAAAAAAACAAAGCAACTGTCCCACTTGTCTTTTTGGCAACAGCAATAGCAGCAGTAATAACTACTAACACTTTACCTGTAAGTGCTTTATCAGGATTATCTCCTCTAATCCTTTATTAATGGCCGCATTTTAAAGATGAGCAAACAAAGGCTCAGTTTGGTTGAAAATATGTCAAAGCAAGTAATGACATCATTAAGTGATGGAAAAGGATTTGAATAGAGTCCCTCTCACTTGTTCCTCCCACCCACCCATATTCATCTGCCAGATCAATTTTCTAAAAGCTGGACCTGCTCAAAACTTTTCAAGAGTCCCAGTATCTACCCATTTAAGTACAGTTTCCTAGCAGGGAACAATGCTAACTTCTTCCAGCTTCTCCTACACTTATCTACTTGTTCTCTCTACAATTTATACACAACTCTGCTCACGCTATTCCACCTAAAATGCCCTTTATATTCTTCTTCCAACCCCTGCCCACCCCTCTAGACACATCTTAGATGCTCCCTGCTCCTGTCTGCTTCTGTATTCCCACTGCATTTTGTTATGACTCCACTATGAGGTTTAAACAGTCTAGCCTTATTTATTTATCTGTGCTCTTGTCTCCTCCTTCCCCTCCTCCTTCCCTCACAATGAACTGCTCATGGGTAGAGATGGTCTCTCACACTTTGGGTCTCCTGCATGGTCTAGCTCAGGTCTTACCTTCAGTTGTTACCAAATCCAACATTAACCTTTGGGCTCCAGCCAGTGCACTTCCTAAAAAGCCTCCCATACCCTCCCTTCTTCCTTCCCCATACAGTGTATCTCACTCATGCATCATTTAACAGGTCCTGACTGCTGAGATGACGGCCCTTTAAATGCAGCTATGTCACATGCACATCTGAATATCTCGCCCACAGCCTTCCGACTCTCTTGATGTGACCACCACTGAGTTACAAGCCACACTACCCATTGGCAGCAGAAACACCCAAATATTATTTTTCAAAGACCCTCAAAAGCCAAGTATGCTGTACCTGTCATCTCTATGAAGTATTTTCATAATTTCAGCAAATTCTATGAGCAGTGGGACAAGTTGTTCCTGTTACCAATAACCTCTCTGAATTTCCAACATGCTGAGGTCTCCACCCAAGCCCTATAATGTGCCTTGGTTCTCAATTTCTTCAAAATCCCTCTGACAGTCTATATCCAAAGCAAATTGCTTAGTAGGCCTCCAAAGACAGCCTTGGAGACAATGTCAAGGAAAGTAAATGGCAGGCATGGTCAGCCTTTATAGAACATATGTCTTTGGAACAAATCTTCTAGAAGTCAGAAGTCTTTTTTTTTTTTTTTTTTTTCTTTTGGTGGGACCCTCGCTAGCGGCCAGGGAACCAACTAGCGGCCAGGCTGCAGGCAGCCTTGTAGGCCAGCGCTCAACCACTGTGCCACCAGGGGAGGCCCTAGAAGTCAGAAGTCTTTATCAAGTTCCCACACCCCTCAACATTCCCCATAGTCTGACCAAGTACTAAGCCCAAATTCACTGACCACTTATTCCCCACTGCCTCAATAACTTCATTTTATGTATCATCTATTATAATAAGTTAGGGAGCTGGTTCTTGGATCCTAAGCAAAAGTTCTTTTTTCAGGGGAAAAAAAAAAAAAAGAAAAGCATAAACCCACCCAGAGCAAATCATTCATTTTTGGTAAATGGGTATTATCAGCCTACACGACCCAAACTCTGATGAAGTTGATTATGTTTATAACCACACACCAGCCCAGGTATCTTGGGAATCTCTCCTATAGGAAAGGAGCCCTTGCTCCACCTAGGATGGAGCCTTCCCAGTTGACTGCATCACCTTTGGCCCAGCCCACCCTATTTCTCAGGGCCAGGAGTCCAAGCTGCCCCTCAGCCCCAGCCTTACCTTGTTCAGGCAAGGTTGGGGCCGGCCTGGCGGTGCAGCAGAATGTGGCTGTGACCAGCACAGCCCAGAAGAGGAGGCACTTCCAGCTCCACATCCCAGTTCTGCAGTTAGAGGTTGGTGACAAGGCTCCACCCCTCCATGGAGACTCCGGCTTGAGCTCAATCCTCCCTTTGAAGCTGACTCTGGGAAAAAGGAAAACCAAAAGTTAGGAGGGATTGCAAGGTGGAGAGGGCTGGGGGTGGGGTGGGGGAGCAGGTAAAGCATGCCACCTAATCATACTGTTTGGAAGGGAGCTTGAAACAAGAACTTAGTCCTTCAGGCACAAAGAAGAGAACTGTGGTGCTGCCCCACGGCTGAATTTGAGGTGAGAGGCCTTAATTAGCAAAGCAGTGTTTTAATTCTGTCCTACAACTATTATTGAGTGTGGACTATGTGCAAGACTTGCTGGGAAAACTGTCAAGAAGTTCTGCAAGGCCTAAGTGCTGAGATTTTTTTTGTGTCAGAAAAGCATATCACTCACGAAAGTCCCAGATAGTTCTGTCACTTCATGGGCAAGGACTTCTGAGAGTGTGGAGGAACTGAGGTGAGTAAAGTATGCCAATGGCTCCCTCTAGGGCAAACCAACCCCTCTGGTGAGGAATAAAGAGAGATGGACAAGGAACAAGCCAAGAGCAAGGAAATAGTCATATAAGCATCTGAACCTCGCTGGACCTAAGCACTGAGAAAGTTGAATGAATGTATCTCCAGGGTCCTTTCTTCTTTTTTTTCTAGAACTGTCTGCAGCACTTATATCTTGGGTTCTTCCAGCTTCCCTCACTGACAGTACACAGCTCTCACCAAGTACTTAAAAGGGGCTTCAGGGTGCAGAACCACAAGGTAGAACCAATTCTCTTACCCAGTATCAAAGGGGTGATTGCTGATATCATACAGAAATGAATACAGAAGTGGGGACTCCAAGGGCCCTTGAAAGGGCTGACTCCCTGGTGGCTCCTGCCAGTCCCAGTTAAAACACAGGCTGCCACCCTTCACCCTTCTCAGGTCCGGAAGCTCTACCACCCAGACAACTTCCTAGGGGCTTAAGGAACAACAGATTGTTGTCGCTAAACATTTACCAAGTGACAAGACTTTCTGGGGACTTCTTGTGCTATGTGGGGATGACCATGTCTGTTCTCCAGGTGGCTTTTGTCCTAAATACTCCAGGGAACCCTTCGAGTTATTCTGAGAATCCACTTCCCCGGAACATGCCCTAAAGTGGTGCTTCAGTCCCCTCTCCCCCTGAGCCAGACAGGGCCCCTCATGAGTGAGTCAGTCCAGGCTGGCAGAACCCCCCCCCTGGATTCTTGGCTTCCTTCACATGTGCTTGCCAGTGGGAGTACAAGTACATTGCTCCCTCCCAAGGTTCTACTAAAATTTCTTAATGACTTCAAGTCAAAGGAGAAATAAACATTTCTTTTATTTTTCTAAGTTTAGGAAAGGGACTAGAAACTGAACAGAACAAATATTTACTGAATACCTACTACCTACCGAGCATGAACTAGGTAAAACTTGTTAACTATAAAATTTCATTTATTTCTCACTATAAATTAGGGGGGGGGGACAGGAATTATTATTCTCCTTTAAAGCAATGGGGAAGCAGAAACTCAAGGGAGTTCATTCTTTTGCCCAAAGACACACCGCCGGTAAGCAGCTACACCAGTACTCTCATGGCCTGGGGTTTGGGGTGCCAGGGGACAGAGCAGAGGAAGCAAATGGGGGGGGGTGATCAAATCTGGCTCTATCTGATGGAAACTCTCCACAAAGGGCATCCCTGTACCATAAAAGAACACCCAGGTAAGTAAGGACAGATCCAAGGTAAGCCTGGGAATAGGAGAACCTCCATTTTCACTTCCTCTGCTGGAAAGAAAAACCCTCAGAAGCTGCCAGATAGGATAAAGGACAGTGAATGATCCCTGGCCAGAGACAGAAGCTACACTTGCCAGAGACCCTCTCTAAACCATAATCCACATCTACAGGATGCAGGCCTGTGATCCAAAGGTACGCCTGATAAGAATGTAAGTCCTAAGGAACTGCCAGAATAATGAAAGAATTTTCAGTATCCAAAGGAAAGGGGTGGTGTCACTTCTAGATAGTTAATCTTGTTTTCAAATAGAGCAGCAGGCACTACTAGGCTACCACTCCTAAAAAGCCTGCCCGTCCATCATAGGTGGGAGCTGGTTGCAGGCTCTGTCAACAAAACATTTCAAACTAATCTGCATGGCAGCTTCTTTGCAAGTCTCCTGGGCCTCAAGCCCCACATCTGTAAAACAAAGAATGTTAAGAAAACCCAGTCTCCTGGGTACCAACTCTCAGAATGAGAAGAGAAATGGGCACATATCCCACTTCACAAATCTGCAGCTAACACAGTGACGCAAACCACTAGTCCACATGCTGTCTAGGACTCTAGGGACGGCCACCTCTTCCTACCCCTCACCTTCTTCCCATTTTATTAATTTTTTAAAAAAGATTTATTTATGCATACAAGAACTGGAGTGCAGGCCAGAGGTGTGGGGGATGAGAGGACTCACCAGAGACAGAATGGGGAACAGAACAGGCGGATTCACTGAAATACATTGCTGAGGGGAGCAGCGGGCTAGACTGGAGAGGTCTGCTGCGACATGTGGGTGTCTCCTTGGCCAGGGATCGAACTCATGCTGCAGATAGCTTCACAGTGCTGTGTCTTAACCCCTTGAGCCACCAGGGAGCCACCTCCCCCCCCCCCATTTTACTAATTAATGAATTCTTAAAATCCCTTGGGACCAGTCTCCTTCCTTCACTGCTTCACAGATGTGACCTGTAGCCTCACAGGTGTACACAGCAGGATCCTCAGAGACCCTGCAGCTGTTCCACCTCAGCCTCTTCCATTCACTCAGGTCCCCTGGGACTCAAAGTCCAACTCCACCTGGGTGCAGAAGTCTTCACTAGGGGATCCAGACACAACATCTCAGTTTTCCCACTTGTCAGAGGGGGCCTACATCACAGGTGGCTGAGAATGAAATGGGCAGCACGGTTTGGTGCCTGCTCCCCTCTCTAAGCACTAATCCAGTGTCAGATGGGATCACATCTGGAGAGCAAGCAGGGCTGAACAACAAGAAAAGACCTCGCATTTCTCCCAAAGTCAAAGAGTAAAGATTCCATGGCCTTCCAACTGCCATGTCAGGAAAACTAGCTGATGTGATTTAGGGCAAGTCTTTTTCTTTCTTTCCTTTTTTTTTTTTTTAAAGATTTATTTATTTTTATATAAGAGCTGGAATACAGGCCAGAGGTATGGGAGGGTGAAAGGATTCACCAGAGACAGAGCAGGGAGCGGAACAGGCAGACGAGAGAAATATACTGCTGAGGGGAGCAACGGGCATGACAGGGGAGGTCTGCTGCACCATACGGTATTCATCTCGGCTGGCAGGCCTGATCGAACCCGCACTGCTGAGGCTGCGGACAGTTTCACAGCGTAGCGCTCAACCCGCTGCACCACCAGGGAAGCCCAGGGCAAATCTTTTTTCTTTCTGCTTTCTGGTAAAAGTAATAAATTCTTGCCCTTCCATTTGTGACCCCTGTCACCCTAGGACAGTCACTTAACCTTTCTGAATCTGTTTTCTCACTTGTCAAAGGGGAAAAAACTATTTGAGCAGGTAGTTATGAGGATCAAATGGGCAGCATGGATAAAAGTTTTGGCTGTTCCTAGTTCACACTCCCAGGAGATCTTGGTAACTGGTGGCAGGAGGATCAAACTTACCACCTTTACAAAGGTGTTTGTCACTATTCATTTTCAAACTGTAGCCCCTAGACAGAGCTGGTGCATTTGGTGTCCCCTAACCACTCCGGCTCTGAGTACGTAAAATGTGACTAGTGTGAAGTAGGATGTACTAGAAATGATTTTGAAAATTTGTTATAACAATGTAAAATCTTACTAATAAATTTTGTATTGACCACATGTTCAACTGATAATATTTTAGATGTATGGAGTTAAAGCAAATATATTATTAAAATTTTTTAAAAATGAATTCATCAATAAAATGTGAATTTTACCTGTTTCTATTTATTTACATTTAAACAGAGCTACCAGAAAATCTAAGATTCCATGTGGCCGGATGGTACACATGCAGGCAACCCCCACGCCCTGCCCTAGTGTCTCTTTTCTGTCCTTCACCATGTCCAACAAGACAAGCTTTGCTACTCTCTGAGCCCTGCTGAAAAAGGCACCTCCTCCCACAAGTCTTAGTTGGGCCATCGAGCCCAACTTCATTCCTCTGAATTTCCAAGACACGTTCTTAGGCCCTCTCTCTCGTGCAGCACTTAGTTTATCTCATGATTGTGGCTTAGTCTCTCCCTTCTCTCCCCTCCTTGTGGGATCACAGATTCCCTTAGAGCCGTGCCTATGTCCAACTTTTGTTAATACCTACAGCACCTAACATCCTAACATGCACACCGCAGATGTGGACACATTTGTTAACTGGGTAAACAAGTGAGTGAAAGACAGACTGATTGAAAAGAAATGGACACAGATATTCTTGCAGAAAGGTTAGGAAAGAAATACTCAAGTACTCCTTGTTAGCCAGCCAAGTACTATTCCAAAGCATAGCAACTAGGACATTTTCTAAACACCTTGATTCCTCAGAATTAAGGAAGTAACTCCATTACATGAGAATAAGACTTTTTCACAAAAATGATCACATTCCCAAAAGGGAACATTCTTTACTCACTGTTGAAAATGGCAGGGCAAGTACTTAATAAACATTTGGGGAGGGAAAAAAAGTTATGCAGCTCAGTTTTTAAAATTTTATTTGGTCCAAAGGAAATGCTAATTTTTAAATTTTGAGTGTCTGTCCTTGGGAGTGAGATGTATAAAATATTTGTAACAATAAATGACACACTAACTGCTCCACCATAATCTAGGGGACCCTGCTGTCCAAGGCAGGATGGACTAGTGGAACACCACCATTCTCTTGAGTTGTTCAAGAGGTCTATTTACCTGTGGGGGGAGGTGGGAGAGAAAAACAGTTTCTTTAACTGCAGGGCGCAATGGTGGTGGGGAGAGAATTTCTGTTATCAACCTTAAGTGGAAAAGCAAATATCTTGGCCCAACTCTGATGTTTAATCTTCTTTGGAAACTCCAGAATCTTCTCTAAAGCTCGACTTCACGGCTCGCAACAATCCTTGGAGCATTCGGACTTTTTGCTAAGCTCTTGGGAAGATAAATTCAAGGCAAATTCCCCAAGAGGAAATTAAACTCATCTTAAAAGATGTGAGGCCTTTTCAGAACAAGACATTTGAATTAGTTCTCTCTACTGTCTTTTCCTTCAGCAGCAAAAGACTCAAACGCCTAAGAAGCTCTTAACTAACAGCCATTTTGATGAAAGATTTAAAAATGGAGGCCAGAAGAAAGCATTCAGAGAAGCTGGCTGCTAAAGCCCAAAGCTCACGGGAGCAAATCTCCTATTTTAGGAGTCATGTTTCAGGTCAATGGCCCAAACAAACAGAAAGCATATAACTAAAAGGCAAAACTCAAGGCCTTTCCTTGGTTTCCAAGACTGAAGAAGTGTGACTCTATTCAATGCTCAATGCTGAATCTTCCTGCCCTCTGGAGTCCACCAGGAGTAAAGCTAGACACTGTACTCTAACCTTCTCCCTCCACAGGGGTGGCCCAAAAGCACCTGCCATGCTCCTGGCTCCATTTTTTCATTGCTTTTGCTTCACTTCACAGTGCCTTACAGAACACTTCCTAACATTCTCCAGGGCTAGAGGCCAAGGATAAGAAGTACCCAAGACTGTCTACTTTGGAACCGAAGCAAGTGGTACCCCAATCCCATCTGTGAAAAATGCCTCAAAAAATGGACAATTCTACAGGCATAGTAAAAAGCAAGGAGTGCAAGCACACAAGTCTGGTGGCTCTCCATTCATGGGGCCTCTTTTAAAAGCTGACACTCCACTATGATTAAGAGTAAATGCAACAGATATTTCAAGGAGCTCCCTTCAGATGCAGAACACAACTACCCCAGCTGGAGCAACTACCCCAGCAACCTCCTGGTCCCCAAATACCCCGTGCCTGCCTTGGGGTGGTGGCAGGGTGGTCCAGCAGCAGCCCTGGAGCTTCTCCCAACCAAAACGTGGGGGTGGGGGGGATATGTAAACAAATCATTAGGGAGTCAGACCATCAGGACAGACAGTCGGCAGCGATGGCTCTCCCCTCCCTCGGTCACTGAAAGAAAGGGAGATGACCCAGGCTTGGGGGTAGTTAGCCAGACGAAGCATATCCCACGGGGTCCTGCTACTTAGCTTTCAAACACGCGCATAAAGCAAACGGTGGCCTGTGCCAAAGGGGAAAATGGCCACTTTCTGCTAAACAGTCTCAAGGCTAAGGTCTACCATTTAGAGGGTATTCCAAAAAAAGCGCTGGTCCGGAGGTGCAAAGGGCAGGGCACATCTGCAGAGGAAATAGTCACCTTAATTACCATGTCTAGGGAAAGTGCGATTTCATTACAGCCTCCAAAACTACCGCCCAAAGAAGGAAACCAGAGAAGTGTTTTCAATTTGAAAGAGACTGGAAAGGAGAGGGTGAGAGCGACCCAACTCTACCCATCCTCCCGCAACTTTGGACCAGAAGGTGTTTTCCCACCTCAAAGGATATGACCATAGCCCGTCCCCAAGCCAAGCTCCGTTTTCAAACCTGTAGCCGTTACTTAAATGGCAACATGTCCCACGGTAGTTTCCGGCGCTGCAGCCCAAATAACTCCTTAAAAAACGCGCAGGGAGCGCCTGCGGCAGCAGCGGCGCACCCCCTCCCCCGCCCCACGCAACGTCCCCGGGCTCGGGCCAAGGAGGGTGGAAAGGGGACGCATGACGCCACCGCGGGCGGCCCCAGACCGGACGGCGGGCCTCAGACGGAGTCAGATGCTCCGGCTGCTCCAGCTGTAACTCAGGGGGGCAGAAAGGCCAGGCTTTGGTTCCAGAAATTTCCGTCTGGGCCAGTTCTGGGTCAGACCCCGGGCCCAAGAGGCCACCTCCAGCAGAACGGTTGGAAAATGCCACCCCCTAAAACCTCGGCCCCATCTCCAGCTGTGCCTCTTTTCTGCACAATCTGGAAAGAAGCAACAACCATCAGCTCCTACATAACTTGGGATCCAGGGTAACTTTCCTTTCTCCCCAAATCCCAAAGCCTCATCTCCAAGGCTCCAATCTAAAACCGAGAGGTGGTCCTTCAGGACAAGTTTCAAAATCCCAGTTTTAATTTGGGGTAGGGGGAAGGGAGGAGGATGTTAATAATGTGGCTGCGGTGTACCCGTGTGGGGTGAAACGGAACCAGATGCGGCTGATACATCTGGAAAATGGGGGAGGGGGGTGTTGGGAGAGAAAGACGCCGCAGAAAAATCTAAATGGGTTAATAGCTCCTGGGCCTAGAAAGGAGAAGCAGGAGTCACCCCACCCTCCAAAAAGGTGTCTGACTGCCTTCATAGGATGGTGCTAAATGAACTCTGTCTACAACGTCAATAAATTCCTCTGCAAATAAGGGTCAGCCTCTCTTCTCCCAACCCCAAACATAACGGGAGGGAGGAGCGGGGTGGGGGGCAGCGAGGGGTCTGGGCCCCATAAGCAACAAGCAGAGCTGCCGAGTGAACCGCACCGGACAAAACCCTCATCCCTTCCCCCACCATCTAGAGCCTCCTAGGAACTGAACGTTCTTCACCCCCCACCCCCATAATGGGGCTTAACATCACACCCCCCTTCCCCAAACTTCCGTCCCTTTCCTTTCCGAGATAGACAAAGTAAAAGATAAGTCCCTCTGGAAAAGGGAATTCCTTTCTGACTCTCAGCCTGAGCAGATTCAGCCATTTGGTGACGACATCTCCCTAAAACCTATTCGAAGAGAATCTAACCTAACCCTCTACTTCCTTCGCTCCTCATGACCCCCCATCCCCACCCCCCACCCCAATCCCTGAGTTTCCCGGAGGTGGGGAAAGACTGGGAAATGCCCCCCGCATTTTGAGAGTTCCACCCAAAGCTACCTGCTGAATTGGGGTGAGTCCCCAAGAGTAGATTAAAAAGATTGGAGTGAATGCCACACACACACCCCACTTCGAAGCCCACTCCCGGCTCCTCCTGGTCTGAAGACACCGAGGCCGCTGTCCCCTCCCGGGACTCACCGCGCGCCGCCGCCAGCTCCCGGGCTCCCCGGCTCCCCAGCGGAGTTGGCGGAAAAGTTGGGCGGCAGGAGAAGCGGCAAGACCAGCGCTGGGAGGGGGCGCAGAAGACAACGCGAGCGGAGGGAAGGGAGGGGGGAGACAAAAGGGGGGCGCAGAGCGTCGGGGAGGGAGTCGGGAGGTGGAGGGGGGCGGGTAACCAGGGAGGCGCCGGACCCGACAGGGCTGCGGCAGGGGAAGCGCGCAGCCGGGAGGCTCCAGCGCCGGGGGCCGCTCGGGACGCCAAGCCCGCCCCGGATCTGGGGGCGCCGCGGCTCTTACCTCACTTGGCGCTGCGATTCCGCCTCTGGAGAGTCCGCCGTGGCTCGAGCCGGCGGGCGGGCGCCCGCGTCCCCGGCTCCGGCCCGCCGCCACCCGGCCCCACTCGGATTCTAGCGGGGCTGCGAGAGCCCCGCGGCCGGCGCTCGACTCCCGGTGGCGCTCGGGGTTCGGCGCCTCCAGCCCGGGCGGGAACAATGGAGCCGAAGCTGGTGCCCCGGAGGCGGGGCGGGGGGAGGGCTCCCGTCCGCCGCCCGGGGTCTCCAGACCCTGTGGCCCCCCCGCTCCAGAACCGGGCGGCGGCGCCTCAAGCTTCTAGTCGACTGGACTCCATCGTGCTGGGGGGTCCCCGGCGCCTCGGCGTGTCCGACTGCAGCGCTGGCACCGTGCGCCCGCGGGGCGCCCCTCGGACCGGAGAAAAGTCCCAGGTCTCCGCGGCTCTTCCAGCTGCGGCGCGCGCTCGCGGCCGGGGAAGGCGAGGTCGCCGCAATGCGCTAAGCAGAATCTAAGTCCGGTCCCGACGCGGCCGCCCTGCTCCGGGCACAGCCGGGGCGCCTCCGCGCGCTGCCGCCGGACCGGGGGACGGGTCCCGCTCGCCGCCGCCCGCCGCCGAGGCCACCGCACTAGTGCCCGCAGGAGCGCTCCGAGCGCTGTGCGCCGGCGAGGCGCGAGGACTCGCGCTCACTCCCACCCGCCTGGGCCCTCCCCCGCCTCCTCCCCCTGCAGCTGCCTGCTGGGCCTTGTAGTTCCCGAGCCGCGGCCCGGAGAAGCGGGGAGAGGGCTGAAGTGCCCGGGGCTCTGCCGCTCCTTTCGGGAGGTCTGGTCCCCCTGGGCGCGCGTGCCCCTCAGGGTTACCTCCTGGGAGGCGCCGGAATTTCAGTCCCGGGCAGATTAGCAGATTGGGGGGTGAAGTAGGGAAAAGCCGTGGCCCTGAGATTGCACGCGGTAACGTGGACTTCAGCGTCTATGTGGCTTGGGGGAATTGATTTTCTCACGCTGAATCTCAGTTTTCTGGTCTGTAAAGGGGGGGGGGGGTGACAGTACTTTGCATATAGAGTTGAGGATTATATGAAGGCCCAGCACTTAGTTAACACTCAATAAATACAAGATGATTTTATCCATGAGAAGATGGACACCACCCTCCCCCTTCCCAGATCTTCCCCTCCCATCTCAATTTGTCCAGCCCTGGAGTTTAGGTTTTGAGGGCCACAGGTAGCCAGGCACTGTAAAGTCTAGGGAACCATTCTTGGCCTCCAGAAGTCTCCAGCCTGCAGGGAATGGTTAAGAAGCAAAGAGCGTGATGGGAGCTGGGCATTGTTATTTGCCTGGAAATTAGCCAGAGCCTACCAAAGTGGCCAAGAAGTCCTTTTTTTTTTTAGGTCTTTCCACAGGTCCTTCCACAGAGTGCTTTAGTCTAGTGATACCTTAATCCAAATGAACATCAGTCCTGTGGGGGATCGACTGAAAAACACAAAATAGTGGACCTACTCAGATTTAGGAATCAGGCTGTCTCAGGAAAGAGTCGAGAATGTATATTTGTTCTAAGGTTCCCATGAGACCTTAAAGGTGAGGTGAGACCAGGTTGGGGCCACCGGTAAGAGGAAATATAAGCCACACTAGTTTTGTTTTTTTTTTTTATTTTTTTTTTTATTTATTTGTTTGTTTTGTTTATACAAGCACTGGGTACAGTCAGAAGCGCGGGAGGGTGAGAGAATTCACCAGAGCCAGAGTGGGGAGCAGAGCAGGCAGAAGGACCGAAGTACACTAGTTTTGTTTTTTTTTTTTATTTTTTTTTTTTATTTATTTGTTTGTTTTGTTTATACAAGCACTGGGTACAGTCAGAAGCGCGGGAGGGTGAGAGAATTCACCAGAGCCAGAGTGGGGAGCAGAGCAGGCAGAAGGACCGAAGTACACTGCTGAGGGGAGCAGCGGGCGGCAGGAGAGGTCTGCACGCCATGTGGGACCCTCCTCCGGTGGCCGGGGAGCAGCCGGGGATCGAACCGGCGCTGCAGAGGCCGCGGGCAGCTTTGCAACCCAGCGCTCAACCGCTGCGCCACCGGGGAGGCCCATGCCACACTAGTTTTGAAGGACAAGCCCTATCTGGTCCCCCAGTTAGGACCTGTATTTTGGACAAGTCATGTGATTGAAAAATCGGGACTTGTTTACCTATCACTCTCCAGTTGCTTGGGACTCCCTCACAAGGTTGAGGATCAAATAAAATAACGCATGTCTAGTGCACCAAAAGTGCTAGACAAATAGAAGTCACTATGTCAGGTAATGGTAGGGTATGTTCTCCACATCCACACTGAGGGTCATCTGATGTGGGATGCATGAATACTGAAGAAGATTATGCCACTCCCTAATTTAAGGAGTGTCTTAAGTTAGTTCTTTATTTGACCATCAGTGCAAGAATAGTGAATAGCAGGATCTCAGTAAATGTCTGTTGACTGAAGAGTAAATATTAAATGAATATTTGAAGTGCAAATGAGCAAATTAAAGTGAAGTAGAAAGTGTGAATAAATGAACTTCTGCCATTTTTAAATAGCATTATTCCCCTACAAGTCTCTCTCTCTACCTTTCAGCCCTTCAGCTCCTCCTCCTCTCCGTTTTATCCTCTGTTTATCCTCCCCTCAAAGCTGCCTCCATATCAGGTTATCTTCGATTAAAATAATGTTCATTTGAGGCCCACAAGAAGGCGCAACTCACTTGGCTCTCCCTTGGAGAGCTCTTCCTTGCCAATCTCAGCCCTGTCAGTCTCTGGAACTCCTATTGACCTCAATTTGAGGCTTAACATAGCTTTGTTAGTTGTCTCTCTCATTCTTTTTCTCTAGCTAACTTCTAAACTGTTCTAGGGCAAGGATCCTATCTACATATCTGATCTCACGCAGGACGCCACTCACAGGTGTTTTGTCCATGCATCTTGTTGATGGATGGACTTGATGAGGGTAACAAGCATATGGGACCAGAGGAAGACATACAACAGAAGGGAATATGACTGGGAAGATTAGTCACGGAAAATTCAGCACTTAATTTTAACACCCAACTACTTCCTCATTTTATCACTACTAAAAGAGGACATACCACCCTTCCTCTCTATGATTCTTTTAAGACAGGAGTTTTAAATCTAGCTTTTTAATCTTTTGATTTGGAACTATGGTAGACATAGTTTGAACCCAAAAGAAGAAGCTGAAGAATATGTCCTTGACTTAAGCAGAAAGAAAATGACCCCAGTGCTGTTGACATCGAGGGCGTAGACCTGCTGTTGAACATACTTCTCTGTAGATTTAGCAAGAAACCAAAATGAAAGCAAGCGGCCAACTTCATAGCTCCCTCTCACCCAGTTTTCAGGGAAACAGCCAGAGGCAGTGTGTAATAGGGAAGGTGAGAAACCCAGACACCGAATGGGCCATCCACAGACCACAGACTTGGCTCCTGAATAATTGAGAGCCGGCTGCTTTTATCCTCCCAGTCAGCTCTCCTTCAGTGCTTCTCCTTCCCCTCCTCTTCCCGAAATGCAGACCCTCCACTCCAGGACAGCCCCCAGGAGGAGGGCTCCCCAGTGGAGAGAGAGCGCATCTCCAGGGTAGCCCTGAGCAGCTCCTGGCAACAGGGTCGGAGACTGTCCTGCCTGCCTCTGTCCTGCTCTGAGGACTTCTGGCACCTTGCCGCCCCACACAGAAATGTTATCTTCCCTCAGAGATAACAAAGAGCTGGGAGGGTCAGGGAGGATTTGTAGGCCCCTTGCCCTGCCAGCTAGATGTCTGAAGGGGAGACAAAGGCCCTTACGCTCCAGGATTTGATAACCAGTTGGGGGCCTGTTGCCTCATGGAGCAGTGGGAGGAGGGAACTGGTGCCGAATGAAAGAGAGGGAAACAGAGCTCTCCCTAAAGCCCCATCATTTCTCTTTGTTTGGAACACTGCAGAAAATCCCTTCCCTCTTCCTCCAGCCACTTGTGTCCTCAGAGTTCACCCAGAAAGGAACTTCTCCCTGTGCTTCTTCCCTAGCGCTCCTTTGCTCTATCTGAGTCTACTGATTTCAGGGCGCAGCTGTTCCCACAGGCAGCAACACCCCTACCACACTGGGGTGGTACTACAAAGTTAACACCTCCCTGTTATAGAAAGGGGGGAGGGGAGAAGGAGGCCTCATATATACTGACTTTAAATTTGGTCCTGGCGCTGCCCCAGGGCCTTTGGGAGTCCCTCTCAGAGGCTTGATGCTGACTGAGCACTGGTCCTGGAGGGGATCCAGAGGAGGGAACTGACTGGGTTTTCCTTACAGAGTGGCTGTTCACAGGTCCCTGGGAGCAGGTGGGAAGCCAAGCCTTTTGCCCCAGGCCCCCGGAGTTAGGGAACAGCAGTCAGTTACCATCTGGCTGCCATTTGGTGACCCCTGGCTGTTCTCAGCACAACTTCAGCATATCAAGGAAGGGAGGGTCTTATTTGGCTCAGTGTTTTTGTAAATAGCATTTCACTCTCTTACCAACTGGGAGTGGGAAGGGAGCTGACAGTAGTGCCAGCTCAGCTTGTGGGCCCTATGCATTGAGCATAGAGGGTGGGGTACTGCTTATGAGATGAGCACTGGACTGGGCACAGTGGGTCTGAAGAATAAAGAGATGAGGCTCAGTCTCTGGGAGGAGCTCACAACCATTTGGGGGAGACCAAACATTATAAGTAGTGTCACACCAGGGGTACCTGCAAGTTGTCTGGAGAGTAGAAACCAGGAAAGGAGACCACTTGGTGAATGTGATGCCTAAATCTAAAACCATGAACAACATGTGAAAATCTGCACACTCTTCTGGGATACTCGAGGAAAGCAAGGCTGGAGAGTACAGAGGGCTGGGGTGGGGGGGAGCAGGAGGGTGGTGGTGGTGGGAGGATACTTTGAAGGTTCTGTATTATCTTGATCTGAAGGGATGAACATAACCTCTGGGCTCAAACAGATCTGGAGGTTGGTCCTTATTTGGCCACTTCTTTCTGACCTTGATCTTGGACAAGTCCCTTAACTATCCATTTCTTCACTGGTAAAATAAAGATAACAATAGTATGTGTTTTTCGCAGCACTATTTAAAGGGTCAAATGAGGGGCCTCTCTAGTGGCGCAAGGGGTTAAGTCTCAGTAGTATGAAGATAGCAGTTACTGCAGCACAAGTTCAATTCCTGGCCAGGGAGCTGACCCACATGGCGCAGCAGACCTCTCCTGTCTCACCCGCTGCTCCCCTCAGCAGTGTATTTCAATCTGCCTGTTCTGCTCTCCACTCTGTCTCTCATGAATCCTCTCAGACCCACCCCTCACCCGCGCACCACTGATCTACACCCCAGCTCTTGTATGCATAAATAAATAAAATAAATCTTTTTTTAAAAGAAAGGATTAAATGAGTTCATCATGCATGTAAAGCACTTGACACATAGTATGTACTCAAAGGGTAGTTGTTATATTTTAGCCAAGGAACACTCCATTGTCTAAAGACGCTATTTTTGTTGCCTATTTTCTAGGTTTTTTTTTTTCAAAGTGTTGCTATCCATTCACCATCACCATCCTTCAGAATCTCTGTCTCCCAAGACCAGTTGCAGAAAAGGATATCTTTCCTCATTAATTTCTTCCTTCCTTGCTGTTATGCAATCTCCCTGCCCTTTCCTTTCCCCTTGCCCCCCAAGACAAGAAACCCTTTTTGTGATAGGTTTTACTGTGAAATCAAAAGAAAACCACAAGACCACAAATGGAGAAGCTAACAAGGCTTATAAAACCCCAGCGGATCCTAACAACCATGGTCCCTGGTCTAGATTTCAGACTCCCTTCAGAATGCTCATTGCCGACTAGCAGGCCTTCTTTTGTCCATTTAATTTGGAGCTCCCAAAACTCTTCTTTCTGGCCCCCACTTACAAGTCTTCTCCCAGTAAAAATCACTCATCCAAAGTACTGTGCTGGGGACTGGGAGGTGGCAGTGGTGGTAGGAGCAGAACAGTGAACTATTTGCATTTCTGAGGTCTCCCCAGGATAGAGGACCTGGTTCTTTAGGCTGCTGCCCTGCTAGGGAGGGGCAAAGATCAAAGTTTCAGAGTTAGACTGGGATTCTTGAGGACTCAACTTTGAAGTGGATTTCATCCAAGGATATGCTAACAAAGGTGCAGATGACTTCTCCTGGGTTATCACAAACTTGTGGTGATACAAGGATGGACCATATCAGAGATAAAAAGAATTTAAAGATAGTTTTCTCTTAGATTAGGAAAGATGGATGTACATTTTAAAAGACTTCTGTATTATTTTTCTCTGAAGGATGAATATAGGAAAGAAAAAGGTGTTTGTGAGAGTGTGGGAAAATAAACACCCAAAACGATAAGTGGTGGGAGGGCTGATCAGAGAGCCTCTTGGGGGCCATTTGATAATATTTATCAACATTTGATAGGTACCTTACATACTCTTAGACCCAATAATTCTTCCTCTAGAAACTTAATTTAAGAGATGTCTTTACATATGTATAGAGACTGTATGTGCATTTTAAACACATATGGACACAGAGAGACTCTATCGACAATGACAATCATTGCAGCATTGTCTGTGGTTGAAAAACAATGAAAACAATGTACTACTTTTCATTATCTGACTGGTCCATGGGGGATTTGGTGAAATAAATCATGGTACATGGGTAATTGCAAAATTGCACATCTGTTAAAAGGAATAAAATGGCTCTGTATGCACTAATATGAAGAGGAAAGAGTAAGAAGTTTTGTACTGTGTATTTAAGAGATCATTTGTATTAAAAAAATTAGGCCACATATACACATGTACAGATATCATTATGCATATATGCTAATCTGTATGTAGATTATCAGGAAGGAAACATATATACACAACTGGTGAATTAAATGACTAGGGCAACAGGGAAGAAAAGGGGAGATTTAAACTAGGACACCACCTTCTTCATAGTTTGCACAAAAGTACCTTGGCCCTGATCATGTCCTACTTCAACAGTCAGCAAAATAATATTATTATTATTATCTTTTTTAAGATTTATTTATTTATTTATACAAGCACTGGGTACAGTCAGAAGCGTGGGAGGGTGAGAGAATTCACCAGAGCCATAGCGGGGAACAGAACAGGCAGACTGATGAAATACACCGCTGAGGGGAGCAGGAGAGGTCTGCGCCATGTGGGACCCTTGCTGGCAGCCAGGATTGAACTGGCGCTGCAGAGGCTGCGGGCAGCTTCAAAGCCCAGCACTCTACCGCTGCACCACCAGGGGAGGCCCAGCAAAATAATATTATTAATAGTCATAATATTAATAACAAGAAGTCATATTTAGAAAAACAAACACATACTTAGTGTGATGATTTTATCGTTTTTTTTAAAAGATTTATTTATGCATATAAGAACTGGGGTACAGGCTAGAGGTGTGGGGTAGGAGGATTCACCAGAGACAGAGTGGGGAACAGAACAGGCAGACTGACTGAAATACACTGCTGAGGGGAGCAGCAGGAAAGGCAGGAGAGGTCTGCTGTGCCATGTGGGTCAGCTCCCTGGCCAGGGATTGAACTCATGCTGCAGTGGCTGTGGACAGCTTCAGAGTCTGAGACCTATCCCTTGCATGACCAGGGAGGCCCCAAGATTTTTATCTTTAGAAGAGAGATCATGAAGAAATACCCTGCCAGATCCAAGACCATTTGCACAACGTTTAAGTGTCCACTCTAAGACCTTCACAAGACACTCCTAAACCCAAGATACATCGTGACCATAAACCCAACCATCTGAAGAGAAATGACCCCTCATCTGAAGAGAAAGAGAGACAACCTGAAAACCTATCGGAAATCTCAGATGATGGTGCTTTGGGTTCAGGAAATGTTGGAGATCCTTCTGACCTTAAGTCTTTACTGAAACCTGCCTTCTTCCATACCGGTCAGTGCAGAGTCCCGCAAAGCACATCTGTGAGGCCTACCCCAGCCAGAAGCCACAAGTGCCCTGTAACCCATGTGTGGTTTGGGCAGCAGCTGCAGGGGTTCTGAAGGCATTTCTTTGCCAGATCAGCTGGGGTAGATTTTCTTTTTAAAAAGCAATCTCAATGGGTGTCAGGTTTGCTTATGTCTTCATCTTCCAGGAAGTTTTACTAAGGCTAAATAGTGCCTAATAATTCACTGTTGTGTTCCTAAAGCCGCTGATTGACTCTGATAGGCGTCCGAGCATGTGAGTTTATTTTCTAAGAAATATTTAGAAAATACAAATAGCAGTGTTAGATTTGATCTCTTGGATTAAGGCCTTTTTAAAAAGATGTTTTCTTTTGAGGCCATAATAGCTAATATTTAATGAAAGCTTACTGTGAGCAGGCACCGTGCTAAACACTTTAAGACGGGTTATCTTATTTAAACCTCGCGACAATGAGATGGATACCATTGTTAGCCCTCATGTCAGAGGTGAGGAAACTGAGGCTTAAAGAAGTTACATAGACTCAAAAGTGAGGAAGGAAGGAAGTCCACAAATCCAAAAAGTCTGATTCAGAACCTTCATTGCCAGCCATTTTACTTCAGGAAAAGAGGCTGCTCTTGATTAATGGTGTCTGCAGAAGAGAATTTAAAACCACTGCTTCTTTAAAAATTCAATTATTCAAAGAAAGTTTAAGCCATACTAAACAGAATTGGAACAGTCTGAGTGTGTGTTTTAAAGAGAACTTGTTACTACTCTGCTTGAATCAACAGCAGTGCCATTTTTCTAAAATAGTTCTGCCTTGGATCTTGACACTGTGTGCGTGTGTGTTGAAGGTAGAGAGTGGGCTGGTAGAAAAAAGAGCTGAAATATGACACCTTTGGGCTTAAGACTCAGTGTCATTTAGAGGTGTCACTAGGTTTCAGAATCACTCTGTCTGCTCAAGTTCAACTGGTCCTGTTGGAGGTGGTGTTCAGGAATTATGAGTTAATGCAGGGGCTAGTAAAAACATAAAAGGCATTTTTCAGGAGACTCAACCATTCAGTGCAGAAACTGTATTTTAAGTAACCATATCTCTGTTATGAACAGGCCCACAGAGAATTGAGATGGAAAGAATCATTCAAATCAAATGTGCTTTCTGCCAGGTATGTTTCAAGTTTATTTTTCACTTTTATCTTTTTCCATTACATGTCCTTCCCTTACCCTCCCCCCCACCCCCCTTATAATATCATCTCCTTCTGTCTTCAGAGTTTTGAAGAGAGATGTAAGGGACTGTATTCTGATGAGTGAAATGATTTGCTCTTTTATTTCACTGTCAGCTTTCCTTCACCAGAAACCTTATTATTTGTGGGGCCTCCCTGGTGGCACAGGGGTTAAAGACACCGCTATTAAGCTGTCACCAGCCACTGCAGCATGAGTTCGATCCCCAGCTGGCCAGGGAGCAACACACATGGCTCAGCAGATCTCTCCTGCCTCACCTGCTGCTCCCCTCAGCAGTGTATTTCAGTCAGTCTGCCTGTTCTGCTCCCCACTCTGTCTCTGGTGAATCCTCTCACTCCCCCACACCTCTGGCTTACACCCCAGTTCTTGTATGCATAAATAAATAAATCTTAAAAAAAAAGAAAAGAAACATTATTTGTACCTCCGTGAAGGAGCCCAGAACCAGCCCTCCCATCCATCACCTCCTTCTTCCCGAGAGTATGTTGGTCACTAGATGCTCAAATCAGTGCTGTGCTTAGTACTATGATTCTAAACCAAGGTTTTAAATGCACTAAACCATCAGGAGAAAGTTTGTCATGGCAAAAAGTTGAATATGGAGGTGAAGGAAGAGAATAAACCAGAAGATTAGCACCTGGCTCATACTTCACATCCTTATTCGTCACCTGGCAATCAGCATAGAAGATGCCAAGTCCTCTCTCAGTGACTTAATGGAGGCTCCGGAAGACCTGCTGTAGCTCTGCTCTGTGGCTTCTTCCTTCCTGCATTTCTAGTGATGCTCTGGGAAGGGAGCCAGGACATTTGATGATGTTTATTTCTATAGATACTTCACTCTCTTTTTTTCCTTCCAGATCAGATTATCATGGGTTGTTGGCATCAAAAACAGACTATTGGTTTGTTAGGAGGGAGGATGTTGTTGGGAAACACACTGGGACAATGAACACAAGGCTGACTTCATCCAGACAGTGGTATGCTTTGCCCGAGTCTGGCAAGAGGTGCCCAGTCCTGGGATGGGTGAGCAGTTATGTCCTCTGCCTACCCTCCTTTTTCTGTTTCTGCTTCCAGGGGCCTTTTGTTTAAACTGTAAAGCTCACTGCATTTAAGTGTAACGTTCCTTAACTTTGATAAAAATTACAGACCAAAGACCCCTTTAGCATCATTGGTTTCACTGACTTTCCAACGTTCCCTGGGGTCTAGGTAAGCATTAATCTGACCAGCATATGATTTTCTTTTGTTACCTTAGCAAGTTTAGCAGCCTCTCTGTCCCTCAATTTCCTGAACTGTGAAGTGGGAATACAGGGATGTGAGGATGTAAAAAAATAGTCCATTTTATGCTTTGTGCCTAGTGTCTGACACATAGTAGGTACTCATTTAATGTGGGCTGCCTTTACCTGAGCTACTGGACCATGTCCAGAAGTCACAATTGACAAGAAGGCCTGAACAATGTTCTAGCTTGAAATTCAGACATTTGTGTGTATGGGGTAGGGGTGTGTGGCAGGGGGAATAGGTAGAGGGATGGTGGTGGTGTTAGGCTTACCACCCCAGGGAACTATTCTAGAGCTAGCACATCACCAAGATTTATCCCAGGGAGTGTCTAAAGAAGCAAAGGGTTTCCAATTCTTATTTATCACTATCAGTGGTCTTCAACGCCACACTCCCCTCTCCTCCCTCAACTCCCCCCCAGCAGTTTATGCTAAAATGCTGCTTCTGGGCCTTCCCGGTGGCGCAGCGGTTGAGCGCTGGGTTGCGAAGCTGCCCGTAGCCTCTGCAGCGCCGGTTCGATCCCTGGCTGCTCCCCGGCCACCGGGTAAGGGTCCCACATGGTGCCAGACCTCTCCTGCCGCCCGCTGCTCCCCGGCCACCGGGTAAGGGTCTCACATGGTGCCAGACCTCTCCTGCCGCCCGCTGCTCCCCTCAGCAGTGTACCTCGGCCCCTCTGCCTGCTCTGCTCCCCGCTCTGGCTCTGGTGAATTCTCTCAACCTCCCGTGCTTCTGACTGTACCCAGTGCTTGTATAAATAAATAAATAAATAAATAAATCTTTAAAAAAAAAAAAAAAAAAAAAAATAAAATGCTGCTTCTCACAACATACAAGTTTCGGAAAAACAGATATCAAAGAAAAAGTGATTGTGACAGAGAATAAATGGTGAGCAATCAAGGTGAATGAAACAGATCGGTGAGTCTCGAATTCCTCTTTCTCTATAACCTCCTTGGCAACCTCTCTCTCCTCCCACCCCTCGGATTCTCCTTCTTTGTGCTTCACAGTTAGATTTTAAATGAACACTGTAAAACTAATGATTTATGGAGTGTCCACAATGTTCCCAGCCCTGGTTTCTGCCCTCTGCTCACCTCTCTCCTCCTGGAGATAAATTACTATCTTTCTTCTTTCAGAAGACCCCTTTCAAGCCTTCCTCTATTGTATTACCCTTTTTTCAGAGTTCTAGTAGTGAGCTAGGAAGGCCCCTGAGTACTTCCTGACCACATCTTGTAAAAACCAGAGCTCCACCATCTCCCTTCCGTCAGCTCTGGCCCACCTTCTGTCAGCTCTGGTCCCCATGGAGTGGGGTGTCCTGGTGGGAGTGAGGGCTGAGGGCAACATAGCCTGACAGGGGCACCCTCCAACCTCACTAACAGGATCTCTTACCAACTGTTGGGCAGCCCCAAGCCAGCCAGTCGAGCTGTAAGTTGGGCAGCTGAACATGGCTCCTTTCAGTGTATGTGAGAAAGTGAGAGAGGGAAGCAAACACACTCCTCTATGCTCCTTCTGGATCTGACCTTCCCATTTTTTCTTTTTCTTTTTTTTTTTTTAAAGATTTATTTATTTATGCATACAAGAGCTGGAGTACAGACCAGAGATGCGGGGTGGGGTTGGGGGTGGGGGGTGAGAGGATTCACCAGAGACAGAGTGGGGAACAGAACAGGCAGACTGACTGAAATACACTGCTGAGGGGAGCAGCCGGTGAGACAGGAGAGGTCTGCTGCACCATGTGGGCTGCTCCCTGGCGGGCCTGGAATCGAACTCTTGCTGCAGAGGCTGCGGACTGCTACATAGTGCGGTGCTTAACCCCTTGCACCACCAGGGAGGCCCCCTTCCCAATTTTTCTGAATGGCAGAGAAAAAGAAGCTGTCTTGTGCAGGCGGGAACTTTAAAATAACTGGGAAGAATGGCAGTACTTACAATTAATTTACATTACAGATAATTTTTGTTTTCAATCGCTAAACCTTGCCAACTCCCCCAAACTCACAGCAGCAGCAGGGGAAACATGATTTAAAAGTAGCCTTCTTGGGGTGGAGAGGAAGAGCATGGCATGGAGGAGGGGCTGTTCAGCTCTGAGATCCTGGAGTGGGGTGCCCCATGGCAGAGTGAGGGGTGATTTTGTGACTAAGAGGGTATGCCAGAAGAAAGAAAAGAGATGGGGTATGTGGAGGAGGAGAAAAAGGTCAAAAGGGAACAGGGGAGTTAAAGGAACTAAGAGAAAAAAGGTGACAAGAAAGGAAAAGAAGGGAGAGAAACATGGCAGGAGAATGAGAAAGGAGCCACTGTTATTCCAGGAAAAGAGAGACCTATTCAGGGAGCCTCTGCGCTTGGCCATTGTGGGATTCCAGAAGGGCCTCATTAGGGCCTGTCACATGGGCTGCATTGTCTCCAGACAGCAGTTGTGCTAGGCAGTCCCACCAAGGACTGTGCAGCCAGGGCAGCTGTCCATTTTCTGGTTCCAGACTCTGGGGGCTGTGTGGGGAGTTGCTCCCCAAGTTGTTTCTGTTACCAAAATCATACATCTGCAGAAGAGAACCTCCCTTAGCCCAGGCTGATCTGGTGCTAAATTCCAGAACTTGTAGCCACCTTAAGGGAGTGGGGGTGTCTTTTAAAATTGTGCACATACAATCTGCTCTCATTTGTGTGGACCCTAGATTCTCTGGACCTTGGAGTATGGAAGTTAACCTCAGTGTATATTAATGCAAGGACTTTATGTACAAGTGCTGCGAGGATGCCCAAAATGGGTGAGTACATTTCTCTCCTGAGTGACCTGTTGCCTGTAATAGAAGAGGGAAAGAAGCACCTCTTAGTTTTCTGCCTGCAACACCCCACCAAGTCATGTGCCAGTGACAAAACCTCAACAGGCAACATCTTCTGTATCACAGGAAACAGGAGAAAATTGAAAGGGAATGGTGATTTGCATTGCAGGTATCAGTCACTTACACAGATCACCCAGGCCAGCATTCACTTAGCATCACGATGCTTCTGAGTCTAGAAAGTACCAAATGTGGATCAAAGTGGGGTTGGGAAACTGGCCCAGTTTCAGATTCAAATCATGAAATCTTAGGAGCTAGAAAACACCTTTGGAGTCATCTCTTAATTTCCAAATTCTAGAATTCCTTTCCTTCCCTGATGAAGTTTTTCAACAGTCTGCAATGAGAAGGGAAAAGTAATATCATGTAGTAGATTTTCCATATTTCCTTATGGGATTGTCCTTAGTATTCTAAGTTATGTCTTGTCTATGTTCTTAACACTGAAATGTGCTTTTGTTTTTTAAATTGATGGCAGTATAAAAAAAAAAAAAACAACAACACTATTATTCAGCAATATAAAGTTTGTCCCCAAAACTTTTTGAAAGTTGGACTGGTTGAAAATTTAGGAATCATTGATCAGATCCAAACCTTCCCTAATGTAGGTGAGAAAACAAAAACCGAGGCCCAACAAGCTCAGGGACTTATGCAGGATCACATGGCAGGTACATGCAGTCTTTGCTACACTGGGAATTTTGTGTAACTGAGCCTGTTGAGTGTATGACAAATACTGTCTGTTCCCTGGAACACGGAAATGTTCCCTGACAATATGATGACCTCCTCTTCTCTCTATGGGTCTGGTTTCAGAACCTCAGTTTCTCTCTTAACCAGATGCACCAGCTCTCTGCATTTGCTTCTGGGGCCCCCAGGCAGGGTATGCCTCTTCTCTCCTTGTAAACTAGACATCAACCTGGTGCTTCCCTTTACGACAGCTAACAGCTGGCCTCTTCTGCAAATTTTTCCCAAAAAGCAGGAATGAAAGTCACACTCAACAGCAGTCCTTGGGCTAACCTGCTTTGGGTGTGTGCTGTGCCATGCACTGGCTCATAAATTCTGTATTTAACCAGCTTAACTTTGTGTTCATCTGATCTAATTAAACTTCCTGAGGGGAAAAACCCATTTCTTCTCTTTGTTCTGTGACTCTCCACCCCTTTGGGCCTATTATCTATAACAATGCTGTGTACTCAGTTCTCAGTTCCATAAAGGTCAGATGGATTGAATAATATGCTAGATTAGAAATGGAGGGGGCAGGGATAGAAGGTGGATGGAGGAAAGTAGAAGCGGATAGTGCAGGGAGGGATTCTGGAGTCAATGCTTGAGATGAGAGGAAAGCCCAGTCCTAGCAAATCTCGGAGTTTAAGGAGACCCCATTCTTCAGTTCCAGGTTAGGGTCACATTGGGAAAGACCCAGGTTCTAATGCAACTGGACGTGGAGGAGGCTGTTTGAAGTGTCCACAAGTCCGACAAAGGTTGGTTGAGAGTGGAGAGAGTTCCTTTGTATTCTGGAACTTCCCCAGTTTTTCCCCTCTGGCAGACTACTGAGTGCTCCAGTGCTCCAGCTCCTAAGCAAAAGCAATGATCCTGTTCTGCCCCCCTCATCATTGTTACTGTCTGGAGTAACCACCACCAGCTGTCTGTTTATGAATCCTAACCAAGGAAGGTGGGGCTCAGTCTAAAACAGAAGTTACATTTTGCCATGGGCAACAAATTTTTTTTTGTAAAGATGAACACAGAGCACTCCCAGCTCTGAGGCCTCATTCCTGGCCAGCTTAAAGGGCTCTCAGCCCAGTTTGCAGATCAATGAGGACTGAATAGATCATTCAGCTTGAAATGAGGCCCATTCAGGCCTTTTTGCCAGTGGTAATCTCTCCCTTTTCTGTGGAGAGATTCTGCTAGATGCAGTCCTTGCTATCTCCTGGTATAAAAAGGGCCTCCCTGTTGATGCAGAGGTTAAAGATAGCACTATCAAGCTACTGCCAGCCACCACAGCACAAGTTGGATCCCCGGCCAGGGAGCTACCCACATGGCCCAGCAGACCTTTCCTGCCTTGCCTGCTGCTCCCCTCAGCAGTATATTTCAGTAGATCTGCCTGTTCTGCTCCCCACTCTGTTTCTGGTGAATCCTTTCACCCCTCCCTCCACCTCTGGCTTACACCCCAGTACTTGTATGCATATATAAATAAATCTTAAAAAAAAAAAAAAGTGTTCCGAGAGGGAAGAATGAGAGAATACCCACTGCAGAAGGAAAACATTCATTATATCAGAAATGAGCTTAATTTTGGAGGAACACAAAGGCTGCAATTTGGTCAGAAGTCAGGGCTTGCAGCATTGTATGAGGCTGAGAAAATGTCATGTGTCCAAATCCAAGAATATAAAAGTTGTCCCGCCCCCTATTCCCTCCCTGGCATGTAAGTCCTATTCAAGACATTTATTTATCCTGGGTTTAGTACTAAAGGACAGTAGTCTGGATTTACAGAAATAAAAACCAAATTTTTTGCATTCCACTGGCCATTAGGTAACAAGATGCAATGGGTTTTGGAATCAGGCAGTCGTTGGCTCACATTCTGAGGGAATATGGTCAAGGTCACTGCTGTGATTTAGCTTCATGAGCTTAGACAATTGCCTAGTCTCTTTGAGACTCAGCTTCGATGTATTTAAAATGGAGATGAAGAATAATATTACAGCTGGAGCTAATGAAAAGGATTAAATCATGATAAGGCACAGTGCTTAGTAGGTTCTCAAAATTGCCTGCTCCCTCCTGTTTTCTGTTACCTACTTGGCTATAATCAGACTTCTGGAGTGGGAAAAGCAAGCAATTAATTCTCTGCTTTTAAAAGCTATATAGACTCCCTGTCACTGTGTGCAGTCCCCAGGCAGCTGCGTGAATGCAGTCACCATTAGGACTCCAGCCACTAATCTGTTTAGAGGCAGCTTGGCCTGGTGGGGAGACTAGAGGATCAGAATCAAGACAGGTTCTGTTCCTGGTCTTGGACATATCATTGATTCTCTGGATAGGGAGGGACTTTCAATGTTGTGTCCTCTAACCACACATCTGAACCGTCCTCTCTCTCTCTCTCTCTCTCTCTTTCTCTCTCTCTCTCTCTCTCTCCCCCATATACACACATCCTTCACAAGGTGGCTGTCTAGCTTCTATAGGGACAACTTACTATATCCAAATCATCTCACTACCCCTTTAGACAATTTTGACTGTAACAGTGGTTTTTTTTATTAAACGCCAGCAAAATATGTCTTCTGATATTTCCTCCTATTCATCAAAATTCTGACCGTGAGAGCCATAAGGGAGAATGGGTCCCTCTCCCACAGAATGGTTTGCTCTCATTTAAATATGATGCCTACATTTCCTCTTCTCCAGTCTTTCTCCGGTCTTCAGTTCCTTTGCCATCCTAGCTATCCTTTTCTGAACTCACCCCAATACAGTGAGCCTTCCTTCCCTCATTTTAATAGTTATTCCTGACTTATGAGATTGCAGTGAAGGTTTCATAATGAAATGTGTTCGTGGACCCAGAATGTGCTTGATTAATATTTGATGGTGAATGAGTAGATGAAGCAGCTCTGTGTAAACTGTAGGAGTCAACTTGGGTCACTATAATAAAGTCCTGGGGCAGGAGTAGGGGAAAGGAGGGGAAGGGCTGCTGGTTAAGCAACAGAAATGTCTTTTCTCATTGTTCTGGAGGCTGGAAATCTAAGATCATGATGTTGGCAGGTGAATTTCTTCTGAGGCCTCATCCCCTGGCCTGCAGATGGCTACCTTTTCACTGTGTCCTCACATGGTCGACCCTTTATGCTTAATCTCCTATTCTTACAAGGACAACCGTCATATGGGATTAGATGGCATCCAAAGATACCATTTTAACTTAATCACCTCTTCCAAGACCTTATCTCCAAATATGGTTACATTCTGAGGTACTGGGAGTTATGAATTTTGGGGGTGACACAATTTAGTCAATAATACTGTAGGGTAAAGAAAATGTCAGGCTTTTCTGCCCTCCCGCCATCAGGATAGATGATGGATCCTTGAGGTCCTGAATGCATGCCTGATGGGGGGCACCTGGAATAGGGTGTGGGCATAGGTAGATGGGATTCACCTGGGCTAAGACTGTGCTTTTTAAGGGCGGCATCACAGGGATGCCAGGAGAAGCCGAAGAGAAGCCAAGAAGCAGAAGCAGAAGCAGAGAACGCCGGAGAGCCCAGAGAGAGTGCGGATTTGCTGGGGGCTGGGAGGACTGCCAGCCTCCCGGCCCCCCAGCACCCCTGCCTGCCCTATACCTGGTAATCCCAATAAAAGCCTGCAAAACCACTGAGGACTCTGACTCCTCCTTTACCCGGTCTGCTGGATCAGAAAACCTGCTCAGTGGCCAGTCCTGCCCTTTACAAATACTCACCCACCCATGTATTGTTAGCAATTACATTTATTGTAAACTCTTCAGAGATGGTATTTGTGTGCTTTAGGGAAGAGTAGGAGGGTCTTTTGTGTATGAGAAATGAGATAGTGTAGACCAGTTTTAGTAAATATATATTCTTGTGTAGGCAATATGTTTCAAATTACATTTTTCAAAAAACAAAATTCAAAGGAGGGCCTCCCTGGTGGCGCAGCGGTTGAGCGCTGGGTTGCTAAGCTGTCCGCAGCCTCTGCAGCACCGGTTGGATCCCTGGCCGCCGGGTGAGGGTCCCACATGGCCAGCAGACCTCTCCAGCCGCCCGCTGCTGCCCTCAGCAGTGTACTTCGTCACTCTGCCTGTTCTACTCTCCGCTCTGGCTCTGGTGAATTCTCTCACCCTCCTGTGTCTCTGACTGTACCCAGTGCTTGTATAAATAAATAAATAAATCTTTTAAAAAAAAAAAATTCAAAGGAGTGGAAACCTGATTGAACAATAAACCTAAGTGGATGTTCTTGATGTTATAAGTAACCAGACAAATGTAAGTTAAGCTTGTACTATATCACATAATTTTATACCCACTAGATTGGCAAACAATAAAGTCTGTTGCATTGGCAACATCATACTGATAAAGAAATAGGAGTCGTGGAGCAGGCTGTGCAATGCAGGATGCTATTGAACAAGCAAGATCCTGGCCTTATTGATAGAATAGTCGTACAACATCAGTTATGTGGGGTAGGAGGACAAGGAGAAAAAGATGGGTGAAACTAAAGAATGTGTTTTTGTCATCTAGGGCTTCGGGAGGACATGAGTTTGCTGACCAGATAATTCTTATCTGCTTGATGACCAAGTGTTGTAATTGAAACCATACCCCAAACCCCAGGCCATGGTTTTAATCTTATCAACAAGGCATTCCTCTGATCAACTTCTGGGGTCCTTTGTCATACATCAGTTCTCAGCCCCCTGGGCGTTCCCGACCATACCTCGTGATGTGATGTATGAGTGTAGGGGGCAGGACAGGGCACAAGGCAGGTTTTCTGATCCCATGCAGATCGGGTAAAGGAGGAGTCAGAGTCCTCAGTAGTTTTGCAGGTTTTTTATTTGGGGTTCACCAGGCATATGGCAGGCAGGGGTGCTGGCTGGGGGGCTGGGAGGCTGGCAGGCCTCCCAGCCCCCAGCAAGTCCTCACTCTATCTGGGCTCTCTAGCGTTCGTTCTGCTGCTTCTCGGCTTCGGCTGGTGCTGGTGCTGCTGGCGTCCCCCCGTGACGCCGCCCTTAAAAGCACAGTCTTAGCTCAGCTGAATCCCATCTACCTATGCCCACACCCTATTCCAGGTGCCCGCCATCAGGCATGCATTCAGGACAAGGATCCATCATCTATCCTGATGGCGGAAGGGCAGAAAAGCCTGACATTTTCTTTACCCTACAGTCCACCCCCTCAGGGTTTTCTGCCATACAGTCTATACATATATATATAATTTTCTAAGCAAACTAACAATGCAGCCATGGCCCACAAAAGCAAATACATCAAATATAACAAAATACAATATAACAAAATACAACAGAACACAAATAAGTCCAGGCAGGGCACCAACCAAGTGCAAAAGACAATTATTGGTACCAGCAGATGAGCCACCAAATCTGCTGCCGAAGGCACTGCTCATACGAGGGAGGGGAATCACTCACGGCATCTACTGTCACACACCAGGAGCCGTCAGGCTTCCTGGCCTTCTCTGGCTGTAGTCTAGGCTACAAGGCACACAGCATCCACCCCCAGGATGCACTAGCTCTGAGATTGGCAATTTTATTCTGTTGGGGGTAATCACCAACCCTCAGGGTTTCTGTCTGCAGTCGCTCCAACACTCGGCCTTCATGGCCACCCATGCGACTCGCAGACCCCTGCACTCAGGCCAACCCACTGCACAAGCACATGGGTCGGGGATCCAAACTTTGCATTTGGCTTGGGCTCCACCCCAAGCCACATTCCCCACCCGTCCCCCAAGGACGGGCTCCTCAGCTCCTCACCCTCACTCAAGAATGAGCAGGGCATCACCCATAGGTGATTTTACGAGACTCACAGGGCTTCAGCATACCCAGGCTGCTTAACAGCCGCTTTAGGGCTTCTCAACTTAGCATCAGTACCAGCTTTTGCCACCTTAGTTGGCTTTTCTCCTCCACCTGGCCACTGGGCATACACAGGCTGCTTTTGGCCATCTAGGCCCACTGGCCACCCCCAGATTCTCAAAAATAAACATAACCTGCTAAGGTCCTCCGCCTTCTGGCGGGATTGTCAGTCCAGGTTTATCCGTCCATGTCCATTGGCCTCTCCCTGCGTCAGCAGCGGCCTGCTGCCTCAGGGGTCATTGGCTGGTCCTTTCCAGTGTCGTTGCCTGGTCCTTTCCGGTGTCGTTGGCTGGTCCTCTCGGGCATCTCCTCCATGCGAGGTCTCGTCCCACAGCTCCAGAACGAATCCACCTTCTGTGCCGCCATGGTGCCTCCAGCATCCTCACAGTCAAACACAGTCTGTTCTCCTTAGTTCCTCCAGGTCTTTGGAGGGCTCCAATACCCGTCTACATGGATCTTGCCGACTTACGCCAATTGTAAAGGCAGGACATGGCACAAGGCAGGTTTTCTGATCCCATGCAGACCGGGTAAAGGAGGAGTCAGAGTCCTCAGTAGTTTTGCAGGTTTTTTATTTGGGGTTCACCAGGCATATGGCAGGCAGGGGTGCTGGCTGGGGGGCTGGGAGGCTGGCAGGCCTCCCAGCCCCCAGCAAGTCCTCACTCTATCTGGGCTCTCTAGCGTTCGTTCTGCTGCTTCTCGGCTTCGGCTGGTGCTGGTGCTGCTGGCGTCCCCCCGTGACGCCGCCCTTAAAAGCACAGTCTTAGCTCAGCTGAATCCCATCTACCTATGCCCACACCCTATTCCAGGTGCCCGCCATCAGGCATGCATTCAGGACAAGGATCCATCATCTATACTGATGGCGGAAGGGCAGAAAAGCCTGACATTTTCTTTACCCTACAATGAGTCAGGAGTAAGTTTACCCATTCTGTCATCAGCACCACCACTCCCCCACACTCCCCTCGCCCCACTGGGTGTTCCCAGTCATCTCTCTCTCTTTTTAAAAAAATTTATTTTCTGTATTTGCTACATCATTTTTCATTTTTGCACAATGTATGCATTTTCATCTTGATTATAGTCCCCATACAATTCCCACCCCTACCCCCCAGTCATATCTCTTGATGCATACCCTTCCCAGGGTGATCAAGCTTTCTGCTCTTGATTGACTTGAAAGGCACCTTACAAGGTGCCTATGACTGGTTGACTGGTTTCTGAAGGGCAGTAGTGACCTTTGTATAGGAATGCAGAACTGCAGGTAACAATAATAGTAGCCGAACAGGCCGCTTAAGTCTAGCAGACCCACAAAAGTCAATTACTATCCAGTGATGGTGAGAACTTTGAAGAACAAAAGCCCTTCAAGCAGCTGTTGGGAATGTAAATTGGTGAATGTAATTTGGAAACCATTTAGCAAATGGTTTTTGGACTGAAGTTGTGTCTGCCTTCTAGACCAGTGGTATTTGTATACACGTGTACCTGGAAACAGGCATAAGGAAATTCAGAGGTACAAAAATAGGAAATAACTCAATGTTTATCACTGGAATGGTTATACTCAATGTTATACAATGGAATGGTAAGTAACAATAAAAACACTTGAGTTAAAATTGTAAGCATCAGCATGGATGATTCTGAGAACTAGGTTGTTAGCCACAGAAGATTGCATATAGTATGGCCCCATTAAAAGTTCAAAACAAGTCAAATGAAATAATGTATTGTTTAGGGCTGCAGACATCTGTGTGAAAACTCGAGAGGCCTGCAGGGCCCTAAGAGTGAGGGCAGCAACCACCTCTGTAGAATCAAGAAGATCATGCAGGTAGTTACAACTCTGGTAATGGTTGATGTCTTATTTTCAATGGTGGATCCACAGGGGAGACTGATTTATTATTATACTTCAATTTATAATTCATTTCAGTTATTTTTTGGTCTCTATGAAATAATTCATATTTTAAAAGTTTGAAAATTCTAAAGGTAGAAAGAGGTATATAACAAAAGGCAACTCATATTTTTAGGGTTTTGTGCATTATTCAGAGATAATATAAACTGACAGAAGCAATTTATACTGGCGCCATTCAGAGATAAATTATATTTGACAACAAAGCGTGCATACATATATGCACACACACGGGTATGTGTTTGTATGTGACCACCCTTCCTTTTTGACAATGGAAGCATTTCTGCAGACCCTTTTCAAAAAGCACTATCATTAGATAATAAAAGGTCAGGGTAAGTAGAAAGTCTGAGAAAGAAAAAGATAAACTTCTCTATCCTATAAATTAGATAATAATAATAATAATAAAAACCCAGAGACACAATTGTCACAAGGACTCAAGAGAGTGTCTGAATAGAAGGAATTCAGATACATAGCTGAGGCTGATGAGACATGGAATTTGGACCTGAGGAATGGAGGCTAGTGCCCCAATTGACTCAACAAAAGGGCAGAGGCAAGCAATTCTCCCTTCTTGACAATGAGACCCTCTGACTTATCAGTGTCTCAGACAAACAACAGAGATGGGAAGAATGAGAAGAGGGCAGGCTTATGACCAAATCAAAGCAGGAAGTGAATACATCAAGAGGCAATAAAGCATCAACATCAAATATATGTCAAGCGCATGGCAGGAATGCGGACAGCCTGGCGAGCAGGAGTGATTGGGAAGTGTTCCTGCACAGGCGCCAAGAGAAGAGGTGAAAGCTTGGCCTGCAGCTGGGAGTGGAGGACAAAGTGCCCACTGAGGTGGAAGGTGGGTGAGGGACACCAGGGAAGTACTAGGTTCAGATGGGGCCAACCTACGGAAGCTGCCAGTAGCTTAGTTGATCTGGGAAGACTTCCCAGAGGAAAAGGCTTTCAGGAACAGCTTGAATGAGGAGAGAAACAGGTTGGTGAACAGATTGAGGGCGGGAGTTTCAGGCATACTGCCGACCAACACTGGCAAAGCTCCAAAAGAACACTTGGTTATCATCTTTCTGTTGTGTCTTCCACTCTCTTTATTTCCTTAAAGATCCCAGAATCTGGGAGGTGGGGCGGGCGGGGGTAGAGGGGAGGTGAGGGTTGGTTATATGATAAGCTGTGAAAGTGGGTATGCACTGAAATGCAAATGAAGGCTACTGGGACGAGTTCTTGGTGCCAGGGTGAGATGTAGATGTTTAGCTCCAGAGAATCAGTCTGGCAGCGACAGAGCTGAGGAGCTTGATGCACAATCCCTGTATGGGAATCAGCAGCACTGGGCTGTAGGCCCAGCTCAGATACTAACCTGCTCTGGGAGCTGGGAAGGTCACAGAATCACATGCACTAGCTTTTCTCAAGGACAAGCTGGGTGAGTTGGGCTTAATGACCTGTAAGACTTACTGGTCTAAGCAACTTGGTGACTGACAACCTGAAGAAGCCAAGTCTCCCAGTTCAATGGAATTGAATAACTCAATAGCTTCAAATATATAAACACCATTTTAAATAATCATGCCTCCACGTACTTCACACACAGGTCTTTTCCATATCATTTCATCTGCACCTCACAATGAGCTATGCGACAGTTTGGGCAGGTATACAATTAACCCCATTTTACAAGTAGGGAAACAGAGACAGATTAACTTGTTTGAGCTCCCAGTACTAGCTACTGGCTGGCACTGGATGAGCTGAGCTAAATCTCTGGAGCTCTCTATTACCTCTGATACCCTCACTTGGATGTTGAGTGATGATCAGAGCATGCCCCATGCTGGCATCAGGGAATGACAGGTCCACCTTCCCAGCTTCAACTTCAAGATCATGCTGGGTCATTTCCACCTCGGTGCCACCCACTGCTGCGCCTGACATTTCCCTGCTGCACTTGATCTGGGAAAGACACAGCATTTACTTTCACAAGGCAGTGCCCTGAACTGGCACCCAGACCCCAGAGGACTGGCCCTCCAGGCTTGTGAGTGGTGACAGCAGCCTGCCTGGCAGCCCCTGGGCTCTGGTGTGAGGGGAGTGTCCTTGCTTTTCTCTCAGTCTGGCTTCCTGTCTAGACATCTCGAATGGTCCACTGGATTTAGCATGCTGAGTTTGCCTGCCAGCTCTGTCAAGCCCACACAGTTCAATGCCCGGTGACTGCCTCCTCCTCACCAGCACTGAGTCTGAGGAGGATTGAGGCTAAGAAATTGTATAATGAAAGGACCCAGGGGAGGATAAAAATGACAACGCCCTTCGAGGCAGCTCAGCATCCTGGAATCCTGTCCTTTCAGAGCTCACACAGGCACTCTCCCTCTCTCCCCCACACCTGGAAGGAATGGGTTGTCAAGGCAACTTCTTGTGGGCGCCAGTATCCACAGGTCCATCAGTCCCCGTGGACCCCCTGAGGTCCACTGAAGAAGTCTGTCTCTTGGACTGGCTCCGGAAAGAAAAAAGCAGAGACTAACCTCTGGAATAGCCAGCCTTCAGGAAGACTCTGCCCTCTTGGACCCACCCTTGCTGAACCTCCCACATGAAGCCAGGCTGGAACATTAGGCCCAGTGCTTCTGGGGTGAGGATGCCAGGGTGGTTTCTGAACAGCCCACGTGCTTCCCTGCAGGTGGTTTTACCCACATGCACTGACCCCTTGGTCACCCTGAACACAGAGTTTTCATAATAGAAAAGGCCGCGGTGCCACATTCTCTTACGTGAGTAGGAAAAAGACGTGGTTTCAGCTGCATGGCTCTAATGACCTGAAATGAAGTTGAGAGAAAAACAGTAGGCAAATCATAACCGAGGGATTCTACAAAATACCTGACCAGTACTGGTCAACACTGTCAACGTCATCAAGCACAGGGACAGTTGGAGAAACTATTATAGCCAAGAGGAGCCTAAAAAGACATTAATATGTTCAGCAACCATGTCCTGTTTAGGATGAACCCTGGCCTGAGGGCGTATTATTAACACTAGCAAGAACCAAGATGGCAGAAAGCATTAACAGAAGCACAATTTTCTTTCAATAAAAAAATTTTTTAGAACAGTTTTAGACTGACAGAAAAATGCAAATGAATAGAGGAAATGCCCATATATCCTTACTCTGTCCCCTATCATTAACATTTTACATTAGTTACATTTGTTAATGAGTCAATATTGACATATTCTTATTATTTAAGGTCTAAACTTTATTCAGATTTCCTTCAAGTTCTTTTTCTGTTCCAGGATCCCATATTACATTTGGGTTCTGATGTCTCCTTAACCTCCTCTTGACTGTGATAATTTTCTCAGACTATCCTTGTTTTTGATGACTTGGGGCAGTTTTGTGAATATTGGCCAGGTATTTTATAGCAGGTTCTCCACGGGCATTTGGCTGAAGTTTTTCTTATGATTAGAGTGAAGTTATGAGTTTGGGGAGGAAGAACACAGAAGCCAAGTGCCATTTTTAGCACATGATATCAAGATATATGCTATCAACATGACTTATCACTGCTGGTGTTGACCTTGATCACCTGACTGGGATAGTATTTGTTAGGATGCTCCACAGTCAAGTTGCTTTGAAACACCTTTTAAAATGTATGTATCTCATCTAATCACCTTTGGATCTTTGCACAACACTAAGTATCTCTAGACCTTGGCATCTCTGAGGTCCTAGTTCCAGGATTCTGTTTTACTCTCTTGCTGCATTCTGAGCTACAGGCTAGAGGCGGCAGCCACAAGACTGACAAGGGTAGCATTCAACCTTCCCTAGAAATGTCACCCTCATATAGCTGAGAGCAGACTGGACTTGGAACCCCACTTTTCTAGCATTCCAGAAGCTCTACTTATAAGCAAGCAAATGTTGATAGGCTGAACAACATAATAAATGTATTAAGAAATTTAATGTCTAGTTCTGTGCTAGGCATGATAGGGGATAAAGTGGTATAAGACATAATAAGCAAACTTTAGTGTGCGGGACAAGATGTAAATTGATGAATAATGAAATTACATATTCAGCCTGTCCTTGAACATAATTTCCTCCCTAAGGCCTTATCTGATTGTCCTACCTGAATTTTTGGTCTCCCTGCTTTGAACCCATCTAAGAGTCTATGTTAAGAAATGACATTTGCCTCCAAGAGATTGCTAGTATAGCTGTTAGTTTATATGACTTACCCTGGTAGACAGGGATTCTATTTTTTACATCAGGGTGTTATCAGGAAATCTCACCAACTATGTAAGTAAACAGGTCTAAATCTGAGACCTTAAAATTAAAGTTATAGAGACAACAGATTTGCTGGACCCTTAGAAGGGAGAGATTTGGGCAGCTTCCTGGAGGAGGTGAGCCTGGAAGCATCATTTAAGGACAAGTAGCGGCAAGAGTGACTTTAAAATCAGGCTCCTAACCTCAATGCAACCCTGGGACCAGACCCATAACAAGCAATTTTTTAAAAAAGATTTATTTATTTATGCATACAGGAGCTGGGAGGTGCAGGGGGTGAGAGGTGCAGGGGGTGAGAGGATTCACCAGAGACAGAGTGGGGAACAGAACAGGCAGACTGGCTGAAATACACTGCTGAGGGGAGCAGCATGTGAGACTGGAGAGGTCTGCTGCACCATGTGGGTTGTTCCCTGCCCAGCTGGGGATTGAACTCGTGCTGCAGAGGCTGCAAATCGCTTCATAGTGTGGTGTTTAACTCCTTGTGCCACCAGGGAGTCCCCCATAACAAGCAATTTTTCAAGGCTGCCTCCTCATTGCAGATTTTCCATAGCCCTACCTTTAAGTTTTAGCTCCCACCTGTCTCTCTACCTGAAATATTCTTTCCTTTCCTTCCCTGATCACTCCAGCCTACAGTGACTTGGTCCCTTCAGTGACTCCAGACTAGCACTTGTGACACCAAAACCTTTGCTTGGCATATGGCAGACTGCCCAGGATTATGGGTTCACCTGTTATCTTCTCCTGGCAAGCTGAGTCTGGGTCTCAGGCTCCCTAGCTCACCCCTGGCACATAGTAGATGCTCTTCAACAGTGGCTGCTGAGTTTATTGTTTTCACAGTCTTCAGGGGCTGAGACCTTTCCTTCTCATCCAGCGGTTTATCAATCTCCAGTGCCCCATTGATTCCTCCTTTTGGGTTTGTTGGGCCTCATTACCCATCTGCTCTTGCATGGGAAGGAAGACACTACAGAAAGGCACGGGACTCCCACTTCCTCAGTCATTGCTCCTCAGGAGCCTGGGAACTTGTCTACCGTTGCTCTGCTCACACCCACAGAGTCTGTATCCTAGCAACTCTGGAAAGTTGCATCCCCAGCCATTCATGAATGAGGAAAAACTCCCTTCTGTGGCTTCAGAGGCAATACAGGATGTGAATATGTATGTGTGTGCATAACTATGTGTAAAAGAGTGTGTGAGTGTGTGAGGGTGTGGTTGTTGCATGTGTGTATGTGGGCAGTGAGTTAGGGGGTTGTTTGTTATATGTATGTGATTGTGGGTATGTATGGGCTGTGTTTCATGTTTGTGTGTGTGTGTGTGTGTGTGTGGGAATGGGGTCTGTGAGCATCTACGTGTGCCTTATGAACACAGTGTGCAAGTATGTGTGTGTATTTACGTATGTGAATGAGAGTGAGCATTTGTATGGGTATGGGTTGTATGTGGCACATATATGATGAATGTGGGGGGCATAGATAGGTTGATATGTGTATGCGTGGAGATTGTGAGAGGTATAGAAATGTGGATTGTGTGTATATATGTGAGCACGTATGTGTGAGTTTTCCAGACTAATCCTGCTGGGAGACTCAGGACTTTATTTACCCCCATGATCAAAGACTATAGTTCTGGCCTTTCTTGCCTGAGGTTGACGAGCACCTGCAGTCCCTCTTTTCCTCCCAGCCTGAAACTCTCCCAAGAATACTCTGTGCTCCAGTGGTCCCTGGGGCATTTTTACAAGAGGTTAAGTTGCTCCAGACTCCATAGCCCTGCTTGTGCCAGTCAGGACCCTCCTCTTCTTGGTCCGCCCTCTTCTAGCAAGGGCAGGACAACCTCAAAGGATGACAGGCAATGTTTTCCCGCTGCACCTAGGCCATGTTCCAAATCTTTGGATTCCCCCAGGCCCCCTAGAAGGAGATGAATTTGGCATCAGACACCAGATGACAAGAAACTGCTGACACAGGCCCGAGGTTGTGCAGGCCCTGCTGGGGTGATGGATGACGAGTTTCCAAGTGAAATCTAATAGAAAGTCCATGCATAATACATCTTTATGGGAGCAAATTCCAATTTGCATCCCATTAGGCCACGGAAGTCTCAAAGGCCCTGGAGTGCTGCTCCAACCTTCCTTCCTAAGGAACTCAGAGCATGGGTGCCCTGCCAGCAGGGGTGGGATTCCGTCAGGGCCACAGGGCCCTAATCATAGGACCTGACATCATGGAAGGGGTTGCTCCCACCCCAGTGCTGTCCCTGGGTGATGTCCCTAGGCCAAGAGCTCTGCGCAGCTCTTCTGATAGTCTGTGTCTCCCTATGCTCTTTACAAGCATGATCAGAGGAGAGCTGGTTTCCTGGGATTGCTGTAATTTACAGTCACTGCACTGCTGTAAGCCAAGAATATGGAGGGAAGTATAGAGGGCCCCAGTTTCCAAAGGATAAAAGAAGCTTGAAGATGAACAGGGACCCACCTGGCAAAGGCAGTGAGAGGAGCTCTGGTGGTTCTGATGATGTCACAGAGGGCTCTCAGCTGCAGCTCTGTGAACCCACCTCAATTCCTGCTCTGCAACCACCTTTCTACACATGCACTTCTTTTACATCTTGTTAATATTGCAGCAATATAAGATATCTCCCCTTAGGTGTTAGTCACTGCAGCTCTCCCACCACCAAAGCACCCATCGTCCTTTGCACTCTCTCCATCCCGTCCCTCATTTTTCATGCCTCCCCTCTTGGATTCCTCTGATCTCCTGTCAGTTTTCAAGGGTTAGTTTTAAAGTCTGTCTTAGTTTAACCCTTTGTTTGGTTTCCCTCTATCCCGCATACAAGTAACACCATCCAGCATTTATCTTTCTCTTTCTGGCTTATTTCACTTAGTGTAATCCCTTCCAACTCCATCTGTGTTGCTGCAATGGCACGAGTTCGTCATTTTTGATTGCTGAGTAGTATTCCTCGATCCACTCCTCTGCTTTGAGGGATTTAGGCTGTTTCCATATCTTGACTATTGCAAACAGTGCTGCAACGACCATAGTGCAGGTTTCCCTTGGAATTAGTGGTTTTGTGTTTGTCTTCCCATACACTTAACCCCTTTGAGCTTCAATTTCTTTATCTGTGGATGAGATACTATTACCTGCCCTGCAGGGCTTTTGTGAGTATGGAAAAGTACACTTGAGACTTCACAGGTCCACAGAACTGGGGGTGCTTTCTACACTACCAGCTGCGGCAGCAGTGGGAGATGAGAGTGTGTGTGAAAATGTGTTGGAGTTGGAAGGGGAAGGGAAAGATGGAATATAATTCCTCGCCCTGGAGTCTAGAAATCTCAGTCTCCTGCATCCTCTTCCCATCAGGCCTCAGGCTTCCTCTGAAGGTTGGGGGGCAGGCTAGGTGCAGGCAGTGTGAGTCTAAGGAATGGCAACCTAATCTGACATTGTGGTTTGGTTTTCCTTTCAGAGACAAAGGAGGATCATGGGGGAAGGAGGAAGGGGAGTTAGTGCAGTTAAATTGGAGCTCTTTTAAAGATATTTTATTTTTTTTTTTCTTTTTCTTTTCTTTTCTTTCTTTTTTTTTTTTTTTAGAGGCATGCTTTATTTATTTGTTTGCTGGTTTGTTTGTTTGTTTTGTTTATACAAGCACTGGGTACAGTCAGAAGCGCGGGAGGGTGAGAGAATTCACCAGAGCCAGAGCGTGGAGCAGAGCAGGCAGAAGGACCGAAGGACACTGCTGAGGGGAGCAGCGGGCGGCAGGAGAAGTCTGCGCGCCATGTGGGACCCTTCTCCAGTGGCCGGGTTGCAGCCGGGGATCGAACCGGTGCCGCAGAGGCCGCAGGCAGCTTCGCAACCCAGTGCTCAACCGCTGCGCCACCGGGGAGGCCCCCTTTTAAAGATATTTTAAGAGCTGAAAAGAATTCTGGAAAAACTGGCAAAAGACCAGACTTGAGGGTGGGCAGAATGAACTCTGGTCCAGTAGAGGAAGGCCTGAGCTCTGTGGCCATACAGCAAAGTGGGCATTCCTTCTGACAGTAACTGGGGATTCCCCAGAACCCCTGGAAAGGCATCAATGGCTTAGGACACAGGCCACACCCATTGTCTTCCAAAGAGGTCTCCCCCTGGTCCTTAACAGTGAAAGGAATGTACTTGTGGGCTGGGGTCTCTGTGCCACAGGATAGAGTCCTTGGTGTGAGCACTGCGCAGTTCCTGTTTGACCCTCAGCTTAGCTGGCCATGGCGTTCCCTTTTCTCCACAAGCTACTGCTGTCCTGAATTGAGGCCTCAGGGGTTCTGTGGGCCCTCCCCTCTGGGTGGCTGGTTGATTGGCACGCTGTAGATCCAAGCTCCTAAATTACTCCCTATAGTTCATGGAGAGGCACAGGGCTGTGATTAGGTGAGTCAGAGCCCAGGGCAGGGTCATCAGGAGGGATGTTCGTGCCATTGGTGATGTGGCAGGGAGAGCATGGGGTGCAAGGGAGTGCCTCACCTCTCAACTTTCAGAACCATGCACATTGTTCATAGTGCACGACACTGAGTGGGGTAGATGGAGGTTTGGCAATTGTCTGGTGACATAGAGCCCCAAACACTTGTGTGTTTTCCTCTCAGCGATGTGCATAGCACAGGGGGAGGCATGTGAAGTGTTGAAGGATATCATCTGGACAATCATAGTCAATATACCCTGACCTGGAGGGACATGCCAACGGGGGGCTGAATGTTCCAGTGTAGCTAGCATGATGGACCTGGCCACAAAGAGCGCTGGAAGACCCAGCTGGACTTTAGTTTTCTTTTTTATAAAATGCTACTTTGAGTCCCACAGTTTCCTTGAGAGAAATGGAAGAATTTCTCTCAATAAAATAGGAAGATAAAAAACAAAAATATAAATTTGATCAAAGGCCCAATGGTGCTTTGAAAGTATGATACAGTGTGAAATGTAAAGTATAACATTCTATAAACATATGTTTATATAACTTAATCTAACAGACCCCGCTGTATTAGCCAGTCCCCGTTGTGAAAATAATCTGTTGTTGGGACAGAGATGTCATACTGAGGTGGCAGTTGTTTCGATGTGCTGCCTTTTGAATTGATGCCAAAGCATGTAAAGTCCTGATACTTGAAAGATGGGCAGAGTGTCTGAATGCCTCCCCAGTTTCCTAAAAGAGTGCAGATTTTATACCCGAGTTTCTCAGGTTCCACAGTTCCTCCAGAGTGCTTCTGCCAGGGACACACATTGTTTTCTCTTTTAAATAGGTTTTGTGATGTTTCCACCAAGACTTTTGTGCTTCTGTCAATAACTTCCACAGTGATTATTCATTTTCTCCAACAGACAGACTGTTTGCTCAGTTGGACAGGATTTGTTGATGTGCTGTTACAGCCCAATTCCAGTACATTTTGTGGTGGTTATTTTCCAAAGCATTCTTCAGTGTGTGCTATCGTATTGCACAATCCATTTATCAGCCCACATTTGAGGCTGACGGCTGCTGTGTAATCATTATATACCTGTTGCATGATCTGCGGCAGACAAGGTGCCTGCCCTCCAATTATACCTTCAATCATTTCCTCAGTTGGTTGTTATTGAGCAAGTTTTCATTTTTGATGTACCTGTCATAATGTTTAGTGGTGAATGCATGATCCCGGATCAACTAAACAAATTTTCAGTCCAGACCAAACACCTTACTTTATTTCAATAACAAGTCAAACTGCTTTTATCTGTATGATTTTTGCCTAAGCTACTTCAATAGTTACTGGAAGGTGTTTCAGTTGTCCTGTTTACATTTGCTATTTGATCTCCCCTCATTTAAAAATTATGATAAAAATATGCATAATATAAAATGTCACATATTAGCCACTTTTAAGTATGCAGTTCAATGGTATTTTTTTAAAGGTTTATTGATTTATGCATAGAACTGGGGTACAGGCCAGAGGTGCAGGGGTGAGAGGATTCACCAGAGACAGAGTGGGGAACAGAACAGGTGGATTGATTGAAATACACTGCTGAGGGTAACAGCGGGAAAGACAGGAGAGGTCTGTTGCCCCATGTGGGCAGCTCCCTGGCCAGCTGGGGATCGAACTTGTGCGGCAGTGACTGCAGATAACTTCACAGCGCTGCGACTTAACTCCTTGCACCACCAGAGAGGCCCATTAATGGTATTAAGTACATTTGTAATGTTCTGTGGACACCACCATCCATGTCCATAATTCTTTTCATCATCTAAAACTGAAAATCTATATTCATTAAACACTACTCATTTACTCCTTCCCCCATGCATGGCAACCACCATTTTACTTCCTGACTCTTTGAATTTGACAACTCTGAGTACCTTATATATGTGCAATCATACAGTATTTGTCTTTTTGTGACTGACATTTCACTTAGCATAATGTCCTCAAGGTTCATGCACATTGCAGCATATGTCACATTTCCTTCCTCCTGGATCTTCTTTAAAAAATAGTTTTCTAACAGAGCTGGATGTTCAGTTTTCAGGTTTTAATGCAAAGCTGCCATAATTTTCACAGACCAACTAGGTTGCTATGATACTCACTGAAGACTTGCCTCATTTTGCAATCACAGAGCGGAATCTATTGTCAGTGTGAATTACTTCCTTCCACCTGAGAAACAGGGAGGCTTTCCATAGGGGCTTTTCTACAGATAGTTATTCTTTAACACTCTGATGTTCTATACAATGTCTGCATCAGAACTTTTTATTTTAAAGATTTATTTATTTATGCACACAAGAGCTGGGGTGTAGGCCAAAGATGTGGGGGTAAGTGAGAGGATTCACCAGAGATAGAGTAGGGAACAGAACAGGCCGATTGACTGAAATACACTGCTGAGGGGAGCAGCAGGAGAGACAGGAGAGGTCTGCTGGACCATGTGGTTTAGCTTACTGGCTGGGGATCGAACTTGTGCTGCAGTGGCTACAGATAGATTTATAGTGCTGAAACTTAACCCCTTGCACCACCAAGGAGATCCCTGCATCAGACCATTTTATAGTACCATGACTATGTTAGAACAGACACAGCAAATGGCAACAGTTGCCAAACTCTTCTGGCTTGTGTTGAGGCAAGTTCTTAATTTTTTTTTTATGGGAAATAGATGCTGTCATCAACCTTTTTTTTTTACTCATACTCATCTAGATAGGACCTGTAGTGTGCAAGGCAGAGTGCCAAGTGCCAAGAATATAAAGAAAATAGAGTCCAGCTCCTTTCTCATTATCTCCTGAGGAAAATGGATACGACATGTCAGTTGCTATACACACTTGCAAGCAGTGCATCTTACCCAAATTTGGAGTCCCAGTAACTGTCATTTGGGAACCCCAAAGGCTATATGTCCTTTTGGGTACTGGCTAAATTTTCACTTTCCCCCCCAATAAAACCTCTTACTTTGTTATGATTGGTGTCTTTTTTTTTTTAAAGATATATTTATTTATGCATACAAGAGCTGGGGTACAGGCCAGAGGTGTGAGGGGGAGGTGAGAGAATTCACCAGAGACAGAGTGGGGAATAGAACAGGTAGATTGACTGAAATACACTGTTGAGGGGAGCAGCGGGCAAGTCAGGAGAGGTCTACTGCACCATGTGGTTTGCTCCCTGGCCGGCTGGGGATCAAACTTGTGCTGCAGAAGCTGTGGATTGCTTCATAGGTTGTGTCTTAACCTCTTGTGCCACCAGGGAGGCCCATGATTGGTGTCTTAAAATGTCTTCTTATAGGGGCCTCCCTGGTGGCAGGGGTTAAACACAGCATTCTCAAGCTTTTGCCAGCCATTGCAGCACTAGTTTGATCCCTGGCCAGGGAGCTAACCCACATGACCCAGCAGACCTCCCCTGTCTCACCCACTAATTCCCTCAGCAGTGTATTTCCATAGATCTGCCTGTTCTGCTCCCCACTTTCTCCCGTGAATCCTCTCAAACCTCCACCCCCCACCTCCTCTGGCCTACACCCCAGCTCTTGTATGTATAAATAAATAAATCTTTTTAAAAAATTACTTCTTTTACTGAATTTTCAATCATCTAAATGATTGAATGAGTAGATTCTCTTTGGAGTTAGGGTAAGGGAATGTCACATTGGGAGGGTTCTGTGTAATTGGGAAAAGATTTTCCTGTATTATACTGCCATTTCCTATTTGTAAAATAAAAAAAAGGAACTCGCTACTTTCAGAGCGCAAACCAGAGAAAGCACATCTCCCAGGAGGGTGGAGGGATGTAGCTCAGTGTCAGTTATTCTCAGGGGGAGGGAGGAGAACTTGGTCTTTATCACAAGTTGTTCTTTCACAATTTGGTTCCGTTTACATTTCTTCTTGGCAGGGTGCATCTGTACCAGGGAGCGTGGGGACCTGGCAGACCTGTCAGGTATACTGACTGAATTTGAAAATGAACTGCCTTCTGGCAGGCTGGGGAGCCCAGGTCTGTGCTGCCTTGCCTGACTTTGCAAAATGGAGCCTTTGCCAACATCCTGTCTTTAAAGATGGGAGAAAGCACATGGAGGATGGGTGCCTAGTCCCTTGGTTCTTGAAGGAAAGGTGGTTTGATTTAGGGAAATAGCAGGGGTGGGGGCACTAAAATACAATGTGAATGCAGAAAAGATTCCTTTGGAAAGGAGGGGCAGGCGGGGAATTGCAACCTTATCCCCTGGGACTCTGGCTCAGGAGCCAACCCTCCAGGTTCAGTGAACCTGTTAGTAACATGAACTTGGTTGCCGTATTTCTCAGCCTGAGCTCATGCATTATTTACCTGGCATAAGTAAACCTGCTTCTCCTACAGTTGCTGGGGAAACCACTTTGATTTAGCCAGTTCTGTCTGACTCTCGAACTAAAACACCACAGAGTGGGAGGGATGGCGCGGATGATCCCAGGTCTGGGAGGCTCAGGGTGTGGCTCAGTGAAGGGAAGTCTCTACATCCCCCTGGGGAAAGCCTGACTAGGAAAGTATGGCAAATTCAATTTCTGGAGCCCCATGCCTTCCCCCTTCTCTGAGTGTCCCTGTCTCTGTTATATCTCCTCTAGGAGGTGGTGGTGGGGGTGGGGGGGGGGTGTGTGTAAGTTGCCACTTCCAAGGAGCAAGGTGTGCCTCTGCTGAGGCCCTGGCGAAGTCTCACACTGGCTGATTTCAGAGATAGACATCGGTTTACACAGCGCAGAGGGAGGGAAGGAATCAAATTTCCCCAGAGGCTGTTTCCCAGGTGAATCAGCCTTGGGAAGCCAGCTCCATAAACCCAGATAAAGTGGCCCTCTTTCCTTCCAAATTCACTTTAGCTCATGTTTCCTGAGTGCCCTCGTAGACTGAATTGCTGGGGTTGCTAAGAAAGAACTTGGGATCAGGGGTTGGGATCCTGGATTCAAATCTCAATTCTTTTATTCATAATGTGAATTTGAACATGTTATGCAATCTTTCTGACTCTCAGTTCTCCTTGTGTGGAAGATGGTCACTTGTGTCCTCTTTGAGGGGGTTTGTGCAGTTGTCCTGTCAATGACCTGGGAACGCTGTCCACAGCGTTCTGTCCAGGCTCTGTGATGTGGGGTGAGGAGCAGACCTGGACTGCCTGTTCCCTTTCTTGCCAGAAGATTCAGACATCACGCCTGGCTCCCTTCCTCCTTTACTGCGTATTGATTTTTCCTTTCCTTCCTTTGTTCTATTTGCGGCTTCTTGGCCTCTCACAATTGCATTATTTCTTCAGAAGTGCACTGGATGAGGAGGTCAGTGCGTGCACACCAGCGGCAGGTCCCTGCTCTGTGCTCACTGGCCTGTGCAGCTCTTCTGCCCACCACCTCCTTGCTTCTCCATGCTGAAACAGCATGGGGGAGGGGAGGTTGAGGGGGCTGGACAGGGCTTCCCAGTCCTTCCACAGCCTCTCCCTACTTTTGCAGTGAGGGAGCTGCCATTTGTCAGGTGAGTGTGGAGGTGCCCGCAGACCCAAGATATGTTAAGAAAATGTATCTAGAAGTATTTAGATAACAACATAGACTGTTGGTGAACTTTGATCTTTTTGGGAAATCACAATGAGATGCTATATTAAAATGGGAAAAAAATCCCCATTTTGTAGGTATCACTAACATCACTGTTTTTAGCAATATCCTTCTAGATTTTCTTTTGTTCTCCTGGGACTATTTTGTTATTTTCAAGCTCATGTTTAAGTCTGTACTTAGCTACCACTGAGACTAGAACATAGGTGTTAATTACCTCTTTAACATTTCTGCTTTTACACTAGGTGCTAAAGATCCCCAAGTGACTTCATTTCTCTCCACTTAAGCCAGTTCACCTGTTCCAGGCCTCTGCCCTTTTTCTGAAATGCGTGGTATGGTCAGGAAATCAACATGTGTCATTGCACCTGCCCCCAGCAATTGACTTCATCCATCCAGAACTGTTCCCATGGGGTGGATGTACCAAACTGGCTTCTTAAAGAGACTTCTAATTTCCTCTAAAGTAAATGATAAATCAACAAAGAAAACAAAGCCACAGCTACCTCAACAACCTCGCTGGCTGCAGGCGGTCTTCTGTGAGGAATAATGAGGAATTCCTCCAGAGAAGGGGCCAGTCCAAGAAGAACAGAAAGAAGAATATTCTAGTCTAGTGACTTCTAGAATTTCATGTGCACCAGAACACACTGATTCCTGAGGGCCCCACATGAAGTTGAAGTATTTGCTTTTCCAAAAAGTTTCCAGAAGACACTGATGTTTCCAGATGAGAGACCACTGTTCAAGGCAGAGGGAAGAAACAGAAAGAGTGTGATAGGTGATAGGTTGAAGGATGAGAATGGAGTCTGCAGGCTGAGGTCATGTAGTGAGGGCACACACACAGACTGACGACTTGATTTGCCTTCACATTAGTGATCACAGTGCAAGTCTTTGAAGCTTAGAACCCCAGCACATTCCACGGCACTGAGACCAAAATCAGCACTGGATAAACTTTATTATGTACCCAACACTGTACTAAGCTCCTTATAAGTATTAACTCATTTAGTCCTCCTAACGACCTTGTCAAGTAGTAACTATTATAATCCCACTTTACAGATGAGCAACACTAAGTCATCAGAAAAGTAATGTAGCTTGCCTAGAGTTACATAACTAGGCAATAACAGCCTGGCTGCTAAGGCCAGACCTGAGGCCTTTGTCTCCTCTGCTCCATGCTGTCATTTTTATAAGTGAGTAAATAACCTTGATGGACAGCTAGGTCAAACATGTTTATCAGTGCCATTTTAAAATGAGCAAAACAAGGCTCAGAATGTGGTAACTGGTCGCAGGTGGAAGAAGAGTGTGACTTAGATCTCCTGATTCCAGATCTCAAATTCTTGTCACAAAACTGGGCTGCTAGTGAACCACAAACCTTCATTGAGATTCTCCCTTGTGCCCGGTGCTGAACTAGGTGGACAAAGAAGTCTGCCAAGAAAGAGAATGTTCCGCCTGGCAGGTGTGAGGGCCAGGCTGGTACCCTGCAAAGATGGGGTTGATAGCTTTGTTCTCATCATGGGTGTCCTGTCAGTGGCCTCCATCCCCTTCTATCTTTCCCTCTCTCTGGACTGTGCTAGGGCAGCAGCTGGGTTCCTGGCCCTGGAAGTGCCAAGAGGGTCAGTCATTCAAAAAGCTACAGTTCAGTTTTTCAGTCATAGAGAAAGATATAGTCCTTCTCTCCAGGGAGTGAAAGTGGATACTGTAAACACTTTGAGTTTTATCTTTGATCTGGTGGGTCATCAGAGTTTCTTTTCTCCCCAGGTAGAGTTACCAAAAGAGGTCTGACCTGGGGCTTTGGAAAGCTGTGCCCTGCTGAGCAGATGGTGTGGGAGGGGGTGGGGAAGCCAGAAGACACACATGGGTCTGAGGAAGGAGTCCAAAAATTACCCCAAAATCTGGAACCCAGACACCAAATTCCAGGCTTTGGGGAAATTCCTAGGTTTCAAAGAAGTTCCTGGGGCAGAGGGCAGGGATTTGGGGGGCGGGGGGGGGGAGGCGTTTATAACTTTTGGTCTTTAGCTTTAAAAACAGTTCCTGAATAGATAATGGAAAATAATAATATGCATAATTTTAAAATCTCCAAATACCCTTAAATGAACAGTATGTAAACGCTAGTGTCAGAGCCCAAGTATGAGAGACTGATGGATGCCCAGACCTGTGCACCTTTCTCTCTTCTAACCTACTACTTTTGATTTGGGATCTTTTCCCTGGCTGTTGCTGTAAATCAGAGTTATGTGCAAGAAGGTGCTTATGTTTGAGCTAACATTTACCACTGAAAGTGGCTTCTTCCATTGTTTTCCATTGCTGATAATGCTGTTACTGTTTTTGGCTCTGGGAACTCCTACTCATCCTTCATGACCCTGTTGAAACACCACCTTGCAAACTGGCATTTCCTACTCCCCTTCCAATCACAGAAAATCATTAAAATTCTCAAATTACCCTTCCCCTGTCCTCCATCCAAGAGGACCTTGTTCAAGACTCTATATAACATGGGAGAGATAATTAAGGCTATTTTTTTCCAATCTATTATCTCTCTAGTCTCTTATACTGGACAGTTCCTTAGACTTTGAGTTGTATGACCTTGACTTTTGTTTTTAAAGGAGTTCAAATGAAACCTTGGCATTTTAAGCTAGTCTATCATTAAGTAAAATTGACTTCAAATCTGTTTTTCTGTTGCTTTTCATGATTAGATTCAGATTATGCATTTTGGGCAGAAAGACACCAAAGGGGTGCTATGGCCTTCTCAGCACACCATGTCAGAAAGAAAAGTTGGTTTGCTCCAAAACTGATGATGCTAACTTTGATTATTGGCTAATGTGGTAATCTCCAAATTTTATTACTATAAAGTTACTATTTTTCTCCTTTGTAATTAATAAGTAATCTATGGAGAGATATCTTGAGCCTTTATTTTTTAAAGATTTATTTATTTATGCATACAAGAACTGGGGTGTAGGCCAGAGGTATGGGGGGTGAGAGGACACCCCAGAGACAGACTGGGGAGCAGAACAGATAGATCTACTGAAATATACTGCTGAAGAGAGTATCAGATGAAACAGAAGAGGTCTGCTCCACCATGTGGGTAGCTCTCTGGCTGGGGATCAAACTCATGCTGCAGTGACTGACAATAGCTTCATAGGACTGAGACTTACGCCCTGTGCCACCAGAGAGGCCCTGTCTTGAGACTTTAAATATTCTGTTTCTCTTTAAACTTCTACCTGCTAGTTTTGACACCCATTGATGTTTTTCTAACTTCCTTACTCCTTCTAGTGGACATTTTACTGTAAAGAAGGGAGTTTTCTTTCTCATGGATGGATGGATGGATGGATGGATGGATGGATGGATGGATGGATGGATATCACTATGAACTCATGTCTTCTAATTTTGTTTATGAGTTATATTCCATTACTATCATCATTTATTTTGTTGTTCAAATTGTCACAGATTTGACCCATGGGCGTGGTAAGTTTTTTCAGCCTAGTATTACCTCATTTATTCATGGATACCCATAAGTTTATTCCAAGTTGTAACCTGATCTGGAATCAAAATTTTAAAGTTGTAAATAACTTTAGATGTCATTTTGCTTTGTTCTGTATTTTACCTATGAGATTCTGACATCAGAGAACTTAGGGCATGTATTCCAGGACATATGTCTTATTAGAAGCAGACGTTGGGTGAGAACCTGGGCACCTAGTGACTAGGCCAAAGCTTTTCCCAGGACATTTCCAGCTTCCTTATCATCAGGGCTTTCTGTCATTACAGTTCTTTAGACAACTGATTCCCCACAATCTGTGTAGAGCTTTAGGACCTGATGGTTCCAGTGCTGACTGACAAAATAGAGTTATCAGAGAACTCTTGGTCATTTTCCCAAGCCCTTAAGCTTGGCAATGGGAGGATAGGGTCATTAGAATCTTCAGGATGCTTTCATTGTAGTAAGCAATTTCCATGAGCTGTGGAACAAATTCTGATAGCAATTTATGGTTGCCAAGAGAGGAGAGTTACAAAAATAACCAACACCTATCAATACCTCTCAGTTTATAATTTTTGGGTAAGATTTTACATAAAGTTGTGATAGATAGCTGTCCAACTTGCCTTCCTTCTTTCTTTGGGGATATCCCTCCAATTTTGGAGAGAGAAACCACTGCCCCATTCCTAGTCCATGCTATCTGAGAAGTGTTGGCTCAGTCTGGACTGTCAGGTTACTGTAGTAATTAAATCAGGAATGGGCATGGGACCCTAGTGTCATCTCTGGCACTTTTGCTGAAACTTGTGAGAAAAAAGTCCTTTATTTTCATTGGAATAGCAAGTTGGAAAGAACCAAGTAAGATGTAGATTATGGGCCCATACTTGCTGCCATATTACAAGAAATTTTGCTGAAAAATGGAACCCAAACATGGGAAAACAAAACCAAGAAAATAAAGAGAGAGAATGAGCCCCAACTGACACAGTTGAATCTCAGTTCCACTGAGCAATCTACTCGTGGACATTTTTAGTGTGAGAGCCAAATAAGTCAATGTTTTGCTTAAGCTGTTTTGAGTTAGGTTTTAGTCACTTAACAATAAAAAGAGTCCTGACTAATACAGCTTCCTTTCATGCTTAGGCTCCAGCCCCCGGAATTTCAGATCCTCCAGGGAGATAAAGTGGACCCAGACAACGTAAAGTTAGTCTCCTGGCCATGGTGTCCAAGGGACACCAGAAATACTACTACCCTATGCTGACGAGTAACCTGTCCCCTGCCTGCTGGAAGGTCATAGGATTGTGCTTCTCTGAGTCTTACATTCTCCCTGTTGGTCTCCTCCTCTTGCCTGTTTTATATAGTTTCTAGTGTATGCTTGAATGTGTGTGTGTGCACGTGTGTGTGTATGCGTGAGTGTGTGTGTCCTTTCCTCCTACCTTGCTGGATTTTGTAGGGACCAAATGGTATGATATAGGCATGGTGCCCAACCCAGTGTCTGGCACATACAGCAAGTCCTATTTCCCTTCCCCTTCCCTCCTCCTGATTCAGGATGTGATTTAAGAATCTGTGATGTATTCCAGTATTCAATGTCCTGGATAAAAAATGGGAAGTTAGAATATAGTTGCCAGAAACTTGCACTAGTTTTAATTAATTTTATCTGTTTAGAGTGAGATGTCTCAAAGTCATTGAATAAATTTATGTCACATATGTTTATGCAAATCAGTATTTTTCTTTTGAGCTGACAGCTGACGTCCTTGTTTTGTTCCATGATGTTGCAGCGGAGGCCAAATGTGGCATGTTTTCCCAAGTGATGGCTGCCAGCTCTCCAAATGTCATAATAGATGAGGCACTACACATAGGGGCAAGCTCCAATGTTGGGTATGGTCGGTTATCATTGACAAGTCCTTTTTTATTCTTTATTTTTGTAATACATTTGATTCTACTTTATTAAAGTAGCAAAATAATTAATACAACAAATCAAACAGAGTATATAAAAATTAATTTTCTTATCCATTCCAACTCAACCCTTTGAAGTGAACAAGGTAACCAGATTCACGTGTATATCCTTCCACATGTTTTCCATATACATTTCCCCCACATTCTTTTACACATACAACATTACTTATAGCATACTCATTTTAACTTTTTATAATAAAAGATTATATTCTGTAACTTACTTTTTTTTTTAATTTAATGACCATAAATCTCTTTTCAGGTCAATATATGCAGATATAACTCATTCTTCTTCACAGTTGCATTGTTTTCCATTGAATGATGGAAATGATGATCTTTAGTTTTTTTTTTTAAAGATTTATTTATTTATGCGTACAAGAACTAGAGTACAGACCAGAGGTGTGGAGGGTGAGAGGATTCACCAGAGACAGAGTGGGGAACAGACTAGGCAGATTGAAATACACCGCTGAGGGGAGCAGCATGTGAAACTGGAGAGGTCTGCTGCACCACGTGGGCAGCTCCCTGCCCGGGAATCGAACTCACGCTGCAGCGGCCGCAGACAGCTTCATAGGTTGGATAGCTTGGTAGGTTGTGTCTTAACCCCTTGTGCCACCAGGGAGGCCCGGAAATGATCTATTTAACAAATATACTACTAATGTATTTTCAGATTGCTTACAGCTTTCAGTTATTACATAAAATGCTGACATGAATACCCTTGTGTATATATATATATATATATATATATATATATATATATATATATATATCAAGAGAATATTTGGTTATTCTCTTGTGACCCATGTGCTACATTGAGCGATACTAACTATGAACATTTACTTGCTGTGTCAATCTGTCCGCTACAAGAAGTCATCCCATGGGATATTTTTGGCAGAAACCTGTTTGGAAGACATCACTCCATGAAGGCAGGACCTAGACCCAGATGTAAGCCAGCCTCACTCCAGACCTGTCCTGCTGCAGTGATTTTTCTGTCCCTTTCCTGCCCTGCTGTGCCCTGGCTGCCTCCACAGTCAGTGACAAGATGCTATTGGAGTTAAAGGCCTTTGAAGTTTGGATAAATGAGATAATCAATCTCTACTCTCTAGGGATGTGGGGCAGCGCCTGCATTTGCCGAATGGCCTCAGCAACACTGTGTATATAGTAAGTACTTAATTAATATGAAATAAGAACAATAAATCCAGTGGCTGAAGTGATCCCTTTGAAGTTCAGGTCAGCTCTGAGCCATCTGACAAGAATGAATGGAATGGATAATTGAAATTCATAGATAATTCCCAAACCTCATCTTAATAGTTAATAGGTCCAGGTTCTTTACCTATTAAACCCTTCATCAGAACTGGTAAAATAAATCTTCTCCTTTATTTTTCATTCTTGTGGGGCAAATAAAATTGAGTCTTGAAATGGCTACCAGGAAGGTGAAAGGAGAAGGAATAAGGAATCCTGAGTGAGATATTCATAGATGTCTCATAAGCAACTTCTGAATCACAAGGTGTCATAGCTGCCAAAGGGCCTTGCCAGTTACGGACACGGAGACCTAAGAACGGATCTCCCCAAGAGCTCCTGCTGACCTGGGTGGGATGAGAATGAGGCTGGTGGAGGAGCAGTCAAAAGATTCTGAGTGTAATGGCCACTGGCCAGAGATGCCCAACTTTGTTCTGAGGTTACTTGAGGACTCCAGCCTCTAGGACATAACATCAGTGTTTCATTCCATGGGAGAGTTCATGTGTATTTAATAGAAAGAAGTGATCTCATCGCATCCCTGAGGGAAAAGAAAAAAAGACCCACTCTGCGCAGGTGGACCAAAGACTGGGCAGCAGGTGGGGACAGTGGTCAGGACACCTGGGTTGGCAGCTGCCTTTGCCACAAGACAGTTCAGTGACTCTGGGACCACTGTATCTGTTTTACCTGCCACAGTCCCCTTCTTTAAAACAAAGGGGTTGAAATTTAGGATTCTAAGATCGTGGCCATCTCTGACTCTGAAAACAACCCCAAAAGCCTGTAGAATTTAACACTGCTGCTCCATGGGGGGGTTTCAGCAGGAAGGGGGGACAGATGGCTTTCTCTGGAACAAGTTCAGAAATGTGGTGTGTGATGTACGGTGTGAATGAAGCGTGGTGCCCTTTAAACACAGCTTCACCCTGGGAGCTCTCTGCACGCTGCTGAGCTCTGGCTTTCATTCACATTCCGGAGACACCCAGGCCTGGCAGTCTTCACAGGCTTGGGCACTGGAAAACACACACACACATACACACTCACAGAGTGATTCACCGACTGACATGATCATTACACACACGGGATGATTCATCCGGGATGCTTGCACACACAGGCTCACACTCACTGTGACGTGTGGACGGGTTTGAGCCCACAGTGACAGGCCTCCCACAGGAGCCGTGGTTGAGCATTGCACCGGCGTCTGCAAATGATTTGCGTTCTTGGCTCTTTGGAATGGCCTGTTCTTTGTCTTTTTGTTTGCTCTTCAACCCTTCCCTTCTGTCCCCTACTTGGCTGGTTTGGGGTTCTTGCTCCAATACTCTTCAGCTAATTTCTTGGACTGAACCCCACCATCTCCAAGGCCCCTTCCCAGTCCAAGATTCTTTGTTTCTAATAACCCCCTTAGCATGAAGAGTCCTCTCCCCTCAGGGTCTCATCCCCTCTCTGACCTGGAGATAGCTTCCTGACTTTCTTAGGGGGTCTTGGCAGGAAGGTCTCCAATGCTTGCGCCATTTGAACCAGACTTCTTAAGACAAAGGGAACTGCAACTGAGCGATGGTCACAAGATAGAACATGCTGGCACCTTCTGAAGTGTGACCTTCACATCTATGTGAGCACACCCCTATGTGAGCATACCCTCTCTTCCCAGCACTTGGACAAATGGAAATGTTGGGACAGGTGTGTCCCAACACACCTGTTGGGACAGGCTCTCCAGGTGGAGAGCCCATCTATGGGATGTGAGCAGAACCAGCTGTTTCTGAAGATGCAGAGAAAAGAAGGTGCTGCACACCTGAAGGAAGATACTGGGGCTGCTAGGCCTTGACTTTTCGACCTCCCCTAGATATGTGGAAACAAGTGTGTGTGTGTGGGGGTGTATGCAGAAGGACACCAAAGGGCACCTGCCTTCACTTGAATGGCCATAGTTCTAATGGGAAGGTAGGGGAACAAGCCTGGGTGTTCCACCAGGAGAGAGACTTGTTTTCCCTCTTTCCCTTAGAAGATCCCTCAAAAAACCAAGGAGTATAGTAGAGTTCAGTGAGGAACACAGCAGGACCTCTGGCACCTGTCATGGCCTGTAGCTATATCTCCCTAGGTGCGTCATTAACCTCTGGGTGCATTTATGTACTCAGCTGGCCAGTATCCTCACCACACTTCTCTGTCTCCTCCAAAGAAGTGCTGTGGGATATGGTGAGATTGCAGTTTTGACTTGCTCTGACGATGTCCTCCCTTCCAGTGAGTGGACAGGAGGGTCCTTCCATGTGACTGATCTAGGTAGTTGTGCTCTGAGGAGCTCATACCCAAGTTGGTGCTCGTTCTGTGATGTTGAGAATTGAGGGACCTTCTGTGCCTCAAAACAGGGAACACTTAGGCTCCTGTCAGCTGCTTCTAACTGATGGTGGATACTCCTTTGCATCTCTGGCATTTTGAGTTTGGTAAGCCTTGAGAGCATATTTTCCTTTTACTTGTATGATAACCTTGTTTCTGACCACATTCTATCCATCTGAAAGACTAGATTCTGGAGGGATCTACCTTGTCTTACCTGACCTAGTCTGCCTTAAGCCTGTACCTTCCCACAAGCCCGTAGCTTCCACTCCCCACTTCAATGCTGGAAAAGGCACTCAGCAAACATACCTACAGACATTTTGACATTTTGAACTCCTTCCTTACAACTGATCTGCTTTACTTTGTCTGGAATATCTAAGATTGTCTTGGAGCTACCCTGGCAGGCTCAGAAGCTCACTGATTCGACCAAGACCCCAATTCCTAGAACAGAGATGCTGCCATAGTGGATTTTCAACAGAAGCATATAATCTTCTAGAGGATATGTAGCAGTCACTAGAAAGACTATACTATATTTAAATATGCATTGATATAGAGGACCAATCAAATATGCATGGCAAGTCAGGTGACATGGTGACAGATCCACACTGTAAGGTGTTACGTGCACCTCTGTTCCTGATAAATTTGATATGTGGAAACCAAAATCTATGTTTATTTAACTCTCAGTTAAGCATTTAACTGACATAGCACTCATATCTGGGTTAGACATAGTCCTAAGCAATTTCTATGATATTAATTTATTTATCATTAAACTCTATGAGGTAGGTACTCCTCTCCCCATTTTGCTGATGGGGACCCTGAGAAAAGAGGTTAAACAATGTGTCTAAGCTTAAATAATATGGGTTGCTAGTGGTGGGTGAGGAATTCCAGCCCAGGTCACCTCCCTTGGGAAATAAACCCGTGACCCTAGCTCTGGCCTCACTGTTTGGTAGACTGGTATGCTGACAGCACCCTAATACTCAGGTTGGTTTCTTGCAAGCAGCAGAAATTCTTGACTTATTAGAGGTGAGGAAAAAACAAACTAAGACTAGAGCCCCAGCAGCACCTTTGTTCAGGGCCGGGTCCACGACTGGTCACCCTTGTTCCCACCCCCAGGCCTGTCACTGACCTCCCTTGACTCCACCAGGAGCTGCCTCTATGGAGCTAGAACACAGTCTGCTGTTTTTTCCTAACAGCCTCTACTCACTGGGGAGCGGTGGAGTCACTGTTACCCAGCCCCAGCCCTTGGGCCTCTTTTGGCAACGACCCTGTGGCTTCCCTTACTTACCCATTAACAATTAAGCTCTAAGCATTTAACATATAAACACAGAAAACATCAGCATAATTACAGCAAAGATTTCAAAAGCTATTTGGCAAGGAAGGGCCTGAATATTTACTTAACAAAAGAATTCCTCACTCCAGTCTTTAATAAAGAATTCACAAGAAGATCTAACTAACCAGTTTCTTCAGTAAATGAAAAACATTCTCTTATTCACTAAGAATATAATTTGTGATTTTAAAAAATATGACTCACAATTTTTCAAGAGAACATTCACAATTTTTTTTCTGGGAGCTCTGTTCTCATATTATCTTTCATTATTTCTCACTCGTCGAGACAGTCCCTCTCTGAACAGAGATTGTGTGTGTGTGTGTGTGTGTGTGTGTGTGTGTGTACTAGAATTTGGACTCCGTAAGTTTGCTTCTACTTATAGGTTTCCTGTAAAACCCAAGAGGAATATTTGTTCAGAGTAATGACTCTTTGTTTTCCCCCCTGTAATTAGAAAGAGTTGAGCGGGTCTCTAAAAAGTTCAGAATTCTTGGGAAGTGGGGGACGGGGAAAAGAGGGGAGAAAACACTAGTGGGTCTATTGGAAGACAGGAGGGATAATCACTTGTTCATATGTTTGTTCTTTTAATCATAGAGTGATTCTTATATTCCTACCATTGCCAGATATTGAGGACACAAAGGAAAAAATAATATAGTTGGAAAGACAAATAATTAAGCTATACAGTTTTTAATAAAGAATTCACAAGAAGATGGCATGACCAGTTCTTCTTGGACCAGGCTTGATAGATGGATTAGACACGGAGTCACTGCTGGGGAAGCTTTCACAGAGAGATGACAGTTGAGTTTCAAAGGAAGAATAATAAATAACTAACAGTGTATTTGTTATGTGCCAAGTTTTATTAAACATCTTAGATTTTAACTCATGTAACACAAAAAACACTGTAAGGAAAGTATTGTTGTCATCATCATCCTTATTTTACTGGTAAGGAGACTGAAGCTCAGAGAAGTTAAGTAATTTTTCTAAGCTCCAAGCTAGAAAGCAGTAGAAGTGGGATCAGAGCCCAGGAGGCAGCCTGCAGTGCTCATGGCTGTGGCTCTAACCACCAAGATGTCTTGCTGTAAGCAGCAGTAATTATTTAGATTAGGAACTATTTCAAATAGGTAGAAAAACACAAAGAATAGCATACTGAAGTTGCATCAGTCCAACATCTATCTCCATTCAACTCCAACATTTTGCCTAATTTGCAACATATTCATTTTTCTTAAAATAAGAAAAATTACAGATACTGTTGAAGTCCCCTTGTGCCTTCTACCCTGAACACTTCCTCCTCCTTTCCTTGAAGTAGTACCTATCCTGAATTTGTGTTTATTTTCCCCAGGCATGTTTTTATACTATTAAAGCATTTGTATATATCCATGAATAAAATATAACATTGTTTAGCATGTCTTCAAACTTTATATAATGTCATATTACAACTTGCTTTTGCATTCAACCTTCTATCTTTGAGATTTTATCTATGTTGGTTCCACATAGGTCTTAGTTTATTTATTTAAAATAGCATATTATAAAATATTAAAATGTCATATAGGATTTCATTGTATGAATACTACACCATGTATTAATTCTCCAGTTTTAAAAAATGTTTTGCTATTATAGACATGCTGCAATGTGTTTTCCTGCACCTCTCCTTTTCTGTGCTCCTGTGAGAATTTTAGAAGGGGTATCGCTAGGAGGAAGGACAGGTTAGTGTCATTTTATGAATTCCACTGTAGAGTGACTGGCCAGCTGAATCACTACCAGTTGTGAGAGTCCTGTTGATTGACAGACTTCAGTATTTCTATGATCAAAATTGGGTACCAAATGACTTCTTGTTATGTCAGTTGCATCCTCCCCTACCTTCCACCCAATTACTAGGAAAGTTGAACATCTTTATTATTTTCATTTGTTTCTTCTGTGAATTTCCTATTTATTTTTGTCTACTTTGATATGGATTCATTTGACTTTTTCTTAAATGATTATTTTAAGAATTAGCAAAGTAAAATTTCCTTTTTTGAGTAAGGAGGTTTGCAGTTCTGAGTTTTAACACACGTGTAGATACAAGTAAGCACCACCACAATTGGGGTACAACACAGTTTCATCATCCCAAAATCAAAGTACTTTAGGAGTGAATTCAATTTCTTTATAGATATGGAACTGTTTGGGTTATTTATCTCTTCTTAGGTAGTTCCTGGCTTTTAAGGAATTAGTTCATTTTATATAGGTCAAAAATTGTATTTGTGTAGAGTTGTTCATAGGATTCTCTTAATATCTGTGAGGTCTATAGTGATATCCTCTTTTACTCCAATACTGGCAATTCGTGTCCTCTCTTTCACCCCTCCCCTACTTTTTTGTTAGCTTGGCTAGAGATTAATTTTATGGAAATTTTCAAAAATTTAGGTTTCAGTTTTATAATTGATAGTCTTTATTTTTTTCAAAGATTTATTTATTTATGCATATAAGAACTGGGGTACAGGCTAGACTTGCAGAGACACAGCAGGTAAAAGAACAGGCAGACTGGCTGAAATACACTGCTGAGTGGAGCAGCAGGCGAGGCAGCAGGCGAGGCTGTGCCTTGTGGGTAGCTACCTCGCCCACCCAGATCGAACTTGTGCTGCAGAGACTGTGAAAAGCTTCATAGCGCTGCGCTTAACCCCTTGCGCCTCCAGGGAGGCCCATGGAGAGTCTCCATTATTTTTATTTTAAATTTCATTTAGTTTCTTTCTAGTCTGTCCTGATTGTTTTGGATTTACTTTACTCTCTTTTTCTAGTTTCTTTAAGTGGGAGCTTAGATTATTAACTTGGGATCTTTCTTCATTTCAAATATAAGTTTAATAGTATATATTTTCCTTTAAGCACTACTTTATTTAGCTGCATTCCACAAGTTTTGATCTGTTGTATTTTTTTCATTCAGTTCAAAGTTTTTTCTAATTTCCTTTGTGACTTCCTCTTTGACCTATAGATTATTATGATGTTTAATTTCCAAGTGTTTGGAGGTTTTCCAGTTATCTTTCTGTTATTGATTACTAGTTTAATTCCATTATGGTCAGAGAACATACGTTGTATGATTTCAAGTCTATTAAATTTATTAAGGTTTGTTTTATGACTCTGGTTATAATCTATCATAGTGAATGTTCTATGTACAGTTGAAAAGAACGTATATTTTGTTCTTGCTACGTGGAGTTTCTGTAAATGTTAATCGAATCCAGTTGGTGGATTGAATACCTCAGTTCTTCCATATATTTGATGATTTTCTGTTGGGATATCCTATCAGTTACTGAGAAAAGAGTATTAAAGTCTCCAACTACAATTGTGGATTTTTCCAATTTCTTTTCAGTCCTATCAGCATTTGCTGAATGTGTTTTGAAGCTTTTTTAGTTAGATGCATAGACATTTAAAAGTTTCAGGTTTTCTTAGTGAATTGACTGTTACTATCATGTATTGCCCCCTCTTTATTCTAAGAAATTATTCCCTTTATGCGGCCTCTTTTGTTTAATATTACTATATAAACTCTAGCTTTCTTTTGATTAGTTTTCACATGGTATATATTTTCCATTCTTTTAATCTACTTTTAATCATAAAAGTATAGACAGCAGGGCCTCCCCCGTGGCACAGCGTTTGAGCGCTGGGCTGCGAAGCTGCCTGCAGCCTCTGCAGTGCCGGTTCCATCCCCGGACACCGGCGAGGGTCCCACATGGCGCGCAGACCTCTCCTGCCGCCCGCTGCTCCCCTCAGCAGTGTCCTTCGGTCCTTCTGCCTGTTCTGCTCCCCGCTCTGGCTCTGGTGAATTCTCTCACCCTCCCGCGCTTCTGACTGTACCCAGTGCTTGTATAAATAAATAAATAAATCTTTTTTTTTTTTTTTTTAAAGTATAGACAGCATATAGGTCTTATTGTTTGTTTTTAAATCTAATTTGTCAATTTCCTGTCTTTTAGAATACTTTCATAAAAGTATTGGTATGTTTTAAATTAGGTCTACTTTTTTTTTTTTTTTAGCATTTTGTATCCCTATTTATCTGTTGAGTTTTTAACTGTATCTCTTAATATGTGAAAAAAAGATTCAGTGGTTTCTCCAGGGATTATAATATATATATATATATATATATATATAAATAATTTCACAGTCTACTTAGAATTAATATTTTACTACTTTAAGTAGAATGTAGAAACCTTACCACCCTTTCCTTCATTTTGTAGTTGTCATATGTATTATATCTATATACACTGAAAATTCACTGAGACATATTATACTTTTGCTTTCAATTGTTACACATATTTTAAAGAACTCAAGGAGAATAGTCTTATATTTTTACCATTTTTTGGTGTCTCTTTCTTTATTCCTGATGTTCAAAGTTTCTTTAAGGTATCATTTTTCTTTCCATCTGAAGAATTTTCTTTAACATCTATTTTAGAACAAGTCTATAGATGACAAATATTCTTCGTTTTTCCTTATTTGAGAATATCTTTATTTCACTATCAGTACGAAAGAATATATTCACTGGATGAAGAATTCTTTTTTAAAAAATTGAAGTAAAATTCACATAATATATAATTTTCCATTGTAACCATTTTAAAGTATACAGTGGTTTTTAGTACATTCATAATGTTAGTTACATTATAACATTGCAACACTTTGCATTCCCACCAGCAATGCACAGGTTTGGCACCTGTCAATGTGTGACTCCACTTTGGTATTGCCTGGGGGCAGGAGTGGAAACATGCAAAAAATGAGAACAAAATAAAAAGCAAAATAGGGAACGTTTGGTTCTCCCTGGTAGCACAGGGGTTAAAGTCTCAGCACTATCAAGCTATCACCAGGGAGCTAACCCAGCCAGGGAGCTAAGCCACATGGTGTAGCAGACATCCCCTGTCTAGCTCACTGCTCCCCTCAGCAGTGTATTTCAGTCAATCTGCCTGTTCTGTTCCCCACTCTATCTCTGGTGAATCCTCACTCCCCACTCCACCTCTGGCTTACACCCCAGTTCTTGTATGTATAAATAAAAATAAGTCTTTAAAACCCCCCCTAAATCAACAACAACAACAAAATAGGGAACTCTTTCTAGCTTTTCCCTTCTTCAAACCACAAAAAGAAGGTTTCTCTTGGTTTTTTCTTGCTCACCTGATGTGTAATTCTGGGTTTTGGTTTTCCTTCAGGCCATGTGATATTGAAGGGAAAACAATGGTGACCTCACCTCTGGTTGGGTAGATCTTTGACTTCTGATATCTTTCCCTAGTCAGCCTTTTACCATCTTCCTTTCAGTGTCCTCAGATAGGACACTAGCTGCTTTACACAGTTTGTGTAGGATTTATAGTCACATTCAATGCGAGAGACAGGCAAGGATGCTTATTCTGTCTTGCTGAAACTGGAACATTTCTTAAATTGATTCTTAAGAGGGCCTTATAAAATATGGATACTAATCTCTTTGTCATTGTGTATGCTGCATAGATCTTCTCCTGGTCCTTGTCTTTATATTTTTAGAAGTTATCTCTTATTTAAACTGAAGTTTTACATTGTATAACAGTCAGATTTTTCAATCATTTCCTTATGGATTAAGCTATTTTCAACCTTGAAGTCATAAAGGTATCCTCCTATATTTTCTCCCCCCTTTACATTTTCTTCCAAAAGTTTTTTTTTTTTTTTTTTAATAGAGGCATGTTTTTATTTATTTATTTGTTTGTTTGTTTTGTTTATACATGCACTGGGTACAGTCAGAAGCACGGGAGGGTGAGAGGATTCACCAGAGCCAGAGCGGGGAGCAGAGCAGGCAGAAGGACCAAAGTACACTGCTGAGGGGAGCAGCGGGCAGCAGGAGAGGTCTGCGCGCCATGTGGGACCCTCCTCCGGTGGCAAGGGAGAAGCCGGGGATCGAACCGGCGCCGCAGAGGTCGCGGGCAGCTTCGCAACCCAACGCTCAACCACTGCGCCACCGGGGAGGCCCTCTTCCAAAAGTTTTTAAAAATATATTTATATCTCTGAACACCAAAAGTTTGTGATTTCTATGTGGTATAAAGTGGACCTCTAATTTTTTTCTGGGCAAATAGCCAGTGTTCTAGCATCATTTACCAAATAATTCATTCTTTCCCTACTGATAGTTAGGGGTATCTTTGTCATATAGCAAATTTCCAAAGATACATGGGTTTCTGAGTTCTTTATTTTTCAAATGGAAACGTATTTGACATATAACATTATGTTAGTTTCAGGTGTACAACATAATAACTTGATATTTATATATAAAGAAAGGATCACCAGAAGTCTATTTAACATCTACCACATCATAGAACTACATTTTCTCTTATGATGAGAATTTCTAAGATCTACTCTTTTAGCATTTTCAAATATACAATATTGCTAATTACAGGCACCATGCTATACATTATATCTCCAGGATTTCTTATCTTATAGCTGGAAGTTTCTCTTTTTGACCATCTTCACCCATTTTGCTTACCCCCTCCATCTGCTGATGACAACTGCTAATCTGTTCTTGTATGTATGAGTTCAATTTTTTTTTTAGATTCCACACATATAAGTGAGATCATATGGTATTTGTCTTTGTTTGATTTATTTCATTCAAGGTACTTGCTCTAGGTCTAACCATGCTGTCTTAAATGTTTTTTTTTTTTGTGACTGAAAAATATTCCAATATACATGTCTTTATATTTACACATATATCACTTTTTTTTTTAACCAGTCATTTGTTGGTCAACATTTAGGTTGCTTCCATGTCTTGGCTATTGTAAATAGTGTTATAATGAATATGAGGAGAGCAGATAAAGAGAGACCTTTTGTTTCCTTTAGATATATATCCAGAAGTGGAATTGGTGGATCATATGGTAGTTCTATTTTTATTTTTTTTGAGAAATTGCTATACTGTTTTCCATAATGACTTCACCAATCATGTCCTTCCATCTCGACTTGAAGTCTAGCAATACCTGTTTAGGGAACTGTCACTAGTTCTGGCTGGAGACCAGTGAAATGAGAGTAGACAGGCTGGGTTCAGCTGATGGAAAGCTTTGCACACTCACGCACCAGACTTTGTCCTCTGGGGAGTGAATGGACAATGAAAATTGCATGCAGGCAAGTGAAATGATTTTTCACATAGGCATTTTAGAAATATTTCTCTGGCTAAACTACAAAGGGTGGAATGAAGAAGAGCCATACAGAGCCAGGGTTACCAGCTGGGAGGGAATTTCAATAATGTGGGTGAGACATGCCAAGAGTCCATGAGGGTAGTGATAGTGGGGCAAGACTGTAGGAATACACTGGGGAGATAAACAGAACATGATGGATTGGATAGATACCAAGAATGACTTTCAGTTTCTGGTGGAAGGTGGTGTAATTTGCTGAGCTTAAGGAATACCAGGGAAGGAACAGGTTTGTGGCAATTCATTTTGTTGCGCAATTTTGTCAGTGGCTAACTATGCATGTCCTCGCCTCCCAGAGTTCGTCTCCTAACTCACCTTACAGATGAGTTGAGTCCCTCCTGAGGAGGGCTGGAGCCTGGGGAGAGAGGGATTGGAAGGGGATTAGCCAGTAGAATGGGTCACCCTCAGGTTGGGGCTTTTGGGAAGAGACATTTATCAGTGTATAGGAAATGGCTAATCCTCAAGTTGGCCTTTCCAGGCCAGGAGTATGGGAGTGCTCAGATTCTACCAGAAGCTTGAGCCCTTTTAACAAAAACTAGGGGGTGGGAAGAGAAAGAGTCCATGAGGTAAGAAAAAGTATGAGGTAAGAGGGACACTTAGAGAAAGACAAACTGAGGAGCAAGGAATCCCAGTCTTTCCTTTCTTCTAGTTGGTTAGAATTCAGTCCTTTACCCCTTGATTAGCAACTTCTGCTTCTACCGTTCCTTTATTTCCTGGCATCCAGCCTCCTATTGCAGATCTCAACTCCCAACGGTTCCACAGGAGAGGTAGATAATTAGATAACTCAGTGACTTGATACACATGTCTCAGAGTCAGTATAAACGTCTTCACTGTGAGCCTACAGAGGATGTTTGAAGGTATTCTACTTCTCCTCCTCTGCTCCTCCACCTCTACCTACCCCCAACCTCTCCCTGAACTTTGAGTCTCTCCAGTTCTCCCTTAGCCAGGCTGCATGTGGACGCTCTCCTCTAGCCCAGTCTGTTACCTACTCCTAAGCAGCCTGGGAAGATTCCAGGAGCACATCTGGGACTTCCAGAGGTGTCAGCTCAGACTCTAGTAGTTTACACTGTAGAAGGCCAAGACACACACAAAAACTGAGAATGGGGAATAAACTGAAACACATCACTTTGGCTCTCTAAACCTTGCCCTAAGCCCTTAAGGAACAGATGGATACTGCTGTTATAGTCTTATTTGCACTCTTATTCTTATTAATTTTAGGCAGAAACAGAATAATAGGATATTATGATGTGTGAAATCCTAATGCAATCCCTGCATTCCATACACGAGTATCAGGAGGTTAAATCAGTTATTCAAGGTCAAACCAGGAACACTTCATTTTGCTCTGCCTCCTGCCCAACTCCAGGATCCCAGGTTTTAGGGTCTAAGAAATGAGCTCTGTGGTACCATTGCCAGCAGAGTTATTGACATTCTATGGGGCAGAGACTGAGAGCCTTAGGGCCACAAGTGGAGGGTGGTGAAGGGTCTGAGTTGGGGGGCCCCATAAAAATTTGGGGTCCAAGCATTTTCTCTGTAGCCAGGATGGGCTGCTTACATTCAGTGGGTCTCACCCCTGCAGGCCCCTGCACCTGGAATTGAAAGAATGAATAGGGACCTTGTTTGGTAGGAATTTCTTTCCTCTGCTGTTTGCTTTGGTTTTTTTCCCTCTCCATTCCTGGCTGCTAACCCAATATTTGGCTTTCTGTGAGCACTAAATATAATTCTTCATTTAACCCCCAGAATCATGGTTTCCTACCTGCTTCCCACGACCGGATCCTCAGCCTGGAATGAAAACAGAGCCCGGAGGGCATGAGCGGCTCAGCGCTGAGGGGGCCACGGTTCCGGGGAGGGGGCGGAGCAGGGCCAGGGAGGAGGGAGGGCGAGCTCACCCACGCCGGGCACCTCTCGGACATCCTGGGAAAGGGAGGGACAGGCCGAGGGAGGCGACTCATTGGCTTCTGTCCCCAACCCCCGCTCCCTGCCACCGGCGCTCTGATCCTCTCTCCTCCCTACCCAAGGGAGGCCTGGTGCCCACCCACGCTACCCTCTGCCCCCACAGACACCTCTAGTCTGGCTGCAGCCGCGTGGGATGGAGGCCTCAGCGTGGATCCCCACCACCCTCGAACAGTTAAGGTAGCAGCACAGGCAAGAGCCTAATCGAACCGGGCAGTGGAAAATTCCCCTCCGGAGCCTCCCGGGGAGGAGCTGTAGCAGCTGCCATAGAACTCGGGGACTCGTTAGGCACCTGGCTCTCAGGGCCCCCACGGGCTCAGCCCTCCAGCCCGAAGAGGTGGCCGGGCGGGAAGGGGAGTCGGGAATCCGGCGTCCAGCGCTGGCCCAGGCTAATGCCTGTTAAAAATCTCTTAAATCAGACGCGCTTTCCAGATTGGGGAGCCGGTGGCAGTACATTCCGTCTCCTTCTGGTTGAGCAGGAAAACAGGAGACAGAGCTTCCTACCACCTGATTTACAGCCTTGGCGTATTTTTGACACACAAATCACTCTGGAGAGCGCGGCCGAGCTGCGCCGTGCAGACGCGCCGGCAGGAGCGCTTCCTGCGGGGCTGCGGGAGGCCGCGGCTCTCCCCGCCCGGGACAGGCCGCCCGCGCCCGCGGCTAAACGCGCGCCCTCTCCCGCAGCCCGCGAAGGTGCCAGGGCCCCCAGTGGGCTGTGTCGGAGCCCGGGATCGGCCGAGGGTGGGCAGGGCCGGGGGCAATTGGGCGAGCGGGCCCATTCTAACCTTTCTCTGCCCTCTGGGCTCCTTCCTTGCCTGCACCCGCCTTCGTTGCTTCCTGTGTCTGTGGAGCTCTCTCGAGCTGCTTGCACCGTGGAAGCTGCTGAGTAGGGCCTGAGACGAGCAAGGACCCGTCCTTAGTTCCATAAGGAAGGGGAGACAGGGATGCAAATGCTTGCAACAAAAGGTAGAAGGCAGTTAGTGCCATAAAAGAAGTTACCCGTGGCACAGCGGTTGAGCGCTGGGCTGTGAAGCTGCCCGCAGCCTCTGCAGCGCCTGTTTGATCCCTGGCCCCGGCCGCAGGGTGAGGGTCCCACATGGCGAGGGTCCCACATGGCGAGGGTCCCACATGGCGCGCAGACCTCTCCTGCCGCGCCTGCTGCTCCCCTCAGCAGTGTATTTCATCAGTCTGCCTGTTCTGTTCCCCGCTCTGGCTCTGGTGAATTCTCTCACCCTCCGGCGCTTCTGACTGTACCCAGTGCTTGCATAAATAAATAAATAAATCTTAAAAAAGAAAAGAAAAACAAGTTGCAGATAGGTTTCCTGGGCATTTAAAGACCCTCTTGGCAGGAACCCAGGAGGCTTTCCCCTGAGGTGACAATAGTGTTTGTGTCTGGGGCAGGAGACTCCCTTCCTATAAGGGAGTTATGATTCTATGGGCATGTCCTGAGGAGACCCCCACCCCACCACCACCTAGAGCTTTCCTTCCTGTTTTCTCCACCTTTCCCTGCCTCCAACTAAAGCCTGTCCAAAGCACCTGCTCCGTTTTACTCTTCCATTAGGCAAACCCAAGCGTCAAGAGCTACAGTCTTTCTCTCTGGTTGACACCAGGCTGACACCTCCATGTCTCCACCAATCCCACTCTGAACAGAGGCAGACTAAGCTCTCCACAGGACATGCTGTGGGCACCGCTTCCTTCCACTTAGATATTGTCAGAGGCTGATTACTGCCCAGACACAGATATGTATATAGAGACACAGAAAGACAATGTATAAGATTCCTCCCTGCCTTTGAGAAAGGCACACACAGTCCATTAACATTTGAATATTGCTTTCTAGGCTATAAAATTCTCAGACTCAGCTGCTCTTGTTTTCCCTCTCCATGAGGCTGTGAGGTGGATAAGGAAGCTACCTTATGTATGACTCCCAGAATAGAGACAGGTAACCCCAAGCTCAAATTCTTAGTGGTTTATCACCAGTGGGTAGAACTTGTTTACAAGTCTTACTTTTGCCACTGTGACCTTGGGCAATTTTCTCCTCCTTAGGCTGTTATGAAGATTAGATGTGTGACATAACATCCGTCTGGCACATAGAAGCCATGCTATATGGTTAGTTTTTCTTTTTTATGGTGTAAGATCGTGTTGCCTGTGTGTGAATCTTCCTGAACATTGAGTTGGGAATTTCTTCTTCCATCCCTATTCCTTGCCTTGATTCCTTGGGGGTGGGAGTGGGGCTAGACAATGTTGGGGGAGAGAGGAAGGTGCCACCCACAGGGTAGGAAAGACATCTGGGGCTTTATGAACACAGGAACTGCATCCTTGGCTCCTTCCAGTGGGCGGAGGCTGGGCAAGTTGGTATCCTGCCCCGCCTGTTGGCTGGCCCAGGCAGCTTATGGATTTGGTGAACAGATTCCTCTGAAGAGATGAATGAAGCAATTGTTCATTGGGTGTAGAAAAGATTCCAGATAGAGGAGATGTTTTCAATGGCAATAACCCTGAGATGGAGTATTTCACCGAGTCAACAAACAGTTATCGTTGCAGCTTCCCTTTGATGGTCCTGTGAGCACTTGTAAGCCTCTGAAGCTGCTCTTGGCACGACTGGACCATAACTAAGAGCTTTTATTCTCTTCCTCATTTTCACCACTCCTCCTACCTCCTGGAGGGATTCCTAACTCAAATTCTTGGACAACAAAGGCAGCTAACGGAATCCCTGTGGGTGAGGTCCCAAACCAGAAAAATAGTTTTCGCATAGTTCCATAATACCCCTCCTGGCTCAGCAATGGTTTCTAGAAACATCTGATGACCAGATTAAATGAGATCTCTGAGAAGCTTGGGGGGCTTTGTAGGGGAAGGGCCCTCCTCACCTACAAATCAGACTTTAAGAGGACAGGTGCAAGTCCCTCTCAGTGCAGAGATAGACAAGAGAATTTCTGCTTGGTGAACATTGAATTAAAACACTTTTCCTTCTGGAGGTTGGATTTGGGGTAAGGGGATGTGGGGCTCAGAGAAGTTGTGTGGCCCAGTCTTATCCACAATGAAAGGCCCGTCCAGTGTGATTGAGAACTGCATGTGGAAAACATGGAGCATGAAGCAACCCTGGTCGACTGCCACAGAGCAGTAAGAAAGGGGTTGGGGGTCAGGAGTGTGGGAGATGTGGAAAGAGTAGAAGGAGACAGTGTTGGCCTGGTGCTACTGGAGTATGGTGATTACTGTCTCCTTCAAAGATTTAAAACCCTTTTCCATGCTGTCTTAGGATTCCTAAGAAGGTATTGTAAGACCAAATTTTCTGTTACTACCAGAGGCGCTCAGGGGCTGTTGTGAGGATGAGTGAGCTTGGCAGTGGAGATGCCTCTCCTGCCTTAACGCTCTCTCTGGGCGGCACCCTGGCCTGTGGAGGTATCCGCATGGCCAGTACCCTTACGTTGACATCACAGCCAGGCAGGGCAATATGGTGGCTGCTGGGGGAAGGGGAGCCAGCTCAGAAACAGAAACTGTAATTAAATCTTTTTTTACCCACCCTCACCCCCAGCAGGAAGTTATTCTTGGTGCTCTGTGAGGAGGAAGAAGGTGTGGAGTGTGAGCAAAAAGGCTACTTTTGACCTTGTGTCCTTCCTGGTGATTGGGTGGACAGGATTTTAGATTGAAGAAGAGATTTCCTTGAACATGTGAAAATAGTGACCAGGACCTCTAGCTTGACTCTTTCCAGACTCTCCTGCCACTACGGGACAGAGAAGAGGCCAAGGCTTTGCACATCAATATTCTCTGGCTAACTCCAGCTGCCTTGTCCTCTGTCCTTGGATGTGGGAATTGAATGTGGAAGGTGTCCCAGAGGACATTGTCACCCCACTTATAGATGGAGACAAATGAGGCTGTGGTCAGCCAGGGGCTGTGTTTCCCAGATTGGTGGCCTGCATTTTGGCCGAGCAAGTCCTGGAAACATTCTCCTGCCCTGGAATCAGACAATGGTTGAAACTCCAGGTCCGAGAACACTGAGCGAGAAAGCAGAGGCAGGGGATTAGCTGTTTGCCAACACTCTCCTTCCTGTCCTGCTGTTGGGAAGAGCAGTCCATTCCTTCACCCTTGTCCCTTGTGTGTTCTCCATCAATCCCCAGCCCTCTCCTCTTCCCCCAAACTGGAGCCAGGGCCAAGGAAGTGTAGCCAAGTGTGCAGCTTGGTCTGGTCTCCTTTGGAAAGGATTCCAGCATCTCTCATTTGATAAAAGCTGAGGTCTCCAAGAAATAGGACGTGGGGTGAAAGTACTTGGAGCAGGAGTTGCAAATACTTCACTTTCAAGAAGAAAAATTACTGACCACTCAGTGAGCTGCCATCAAAATTAAGACTTAGGATCCTATTCTTGTGTTCTGGCTGCTCCTTGGTGCAAAATTCCCTTTCACTTGCATTTTTATAAAAAAAATGAAATCTCCATTTCATTGGGACCATATCTCCTTTTTAGTTCTTTTATTTTGTAGCTGCTCCCCCTTCTCTTCGCTGCTCCCCCACCTGTGGAGCCAGCTGTAGCCTGAAGCATTTCCCATACGTGTACAAGCAATTTCCTCTCCACAATTAACAGTGAGTCATCCTGATGCTGGCAGCTTGTGGTGAAGGCACTGGCATCTAGGCAGTGGATAAATGGGATGGGGAGGAGGAGGGTTGTGGTGAGGACTCTCTCCTTGATGCCCTCTGCCTTGCCCTCAAGCCTGGGTGTTTCCCCTCCTCAGCTTTCACTTCCAGCCACTCCCCACTCCTGCTATCGCATCCTTATTAATATCACTCATTCTAGTCTCTTCTGTCTACCCTTGCCACCACCACCTGGGGCTGATGCCACCCAGATATATATGATAGCTTCCTATCTCACATCTATTCTTTATAAGAGCCTAATGAGGTTGGTCTTTTATAGAGGAGAAAATTGCCCAAGGTCACAGTGGCTAGAACAGGGCTTGTAAACAAGCCTGATGCCTTGCTCTTTCACTGCATCCCCCACACTGAAGCCAGAGGGATTTTTCTAAGCCCGGGATGGCTATGCCACCTCTGCTTAGAGCCATCCAGTGGTTCCTATAGCCTTCAAGATTATGTCCCAGTGGCTCAGTGTGACCCTTTTGAAAACTTGGCTTCTAGCCCCTCACTTGTTGCCACTACCATGGATTTTTGCTTTGCCATATCGAATGTGTGCTGACCTTGTCTCTAGATCTCTGTGCAAGACTCATCTGGAAACACTCCTCCCAGAAACACCTCTCCTTTCCCATGTGCACACACAGTATCTAGCACCATGCTTCCACTAGTGCACGCTTCTTCTCCCTTCTATTCCACTACAATTTCCCAGAAGACTGTCCAGATGGCTCCCTGCTCCTTCCAGCCACTACCATCCACCTCATTCAAAACATACCTATTTAATTAAGTGTTCCTTGACCTCTCTACTTTTTGCTGCTGTGGACCTCTTCTTCCTTGAAAAGTCTCATCTGTGATACTTTACATTGTGATTGTCTCCTTCACATGCATTCTTTCTAATTCTTTTGTAATATGATAATTACATTGTTTTTTAAATTTTTTAGTTTAAGGAATATACTCCCCTGTCTATGTGCTTTGGGGGAAATGGTTTTGGGGTAAGCTAATCAGCCACAGAAATTGGTTCAAGGATGGGGCTGTGACCAAATTCAAATCAATGAGCTTTGGAAAGATTTGATAGTTTCCTGGGGAAGAAATTTCCTTGCTTCACTGGGCGATCTCTGGGTGTATTGGTCTTTTCTCCCTGGACTTGGAGAGGGCAAAATGAAACCTGAGAGTTTGGACACTTGGTTTTTAGAAGAAAGCTAAGTCCACAGAAGGAAGAGCCAAGAGACAGAAGGAAACTGGATCTTTTATGTCATTGTTGAGCAGCTGAATCAAACTGAACCTGAAGCTAGTCTTGGTCTAAGACTTCCAATTGCATGAAAATTTAAATTACATTTATTTATAAAAGATTTATTTATGCACACAAGAGCTGGGGTATAGGCCAGAGATGTGAGGGGTGAGAAGATCCACCAGACACAGAGTGGGGAACAGAACAGGCAGACTGACTGAAATACACTGCTGAGGGGAGCAGCAGGCAAGGCAGGAGAGGTTGGCTGCGCCATGTGGGTTGCTCCCTGGCCGGCCAGGGATCGAACTTGTGCTGCAGAGGCTGGGGACAGCTTCATAGGTGGTGTCTTAACCTTTCACGCCCTATTTATTTTTTTTTAAGATTTATTTATTCATACAAGAATTGGGGTATAGGTCAGAGGCGTGGGAGGGTGAGCGGATTCACCAGAGACAGAGCTGGGAGTAGAACAGGCAGATGGACCAAAGACACTGCTGAGGGGAGCAGTGGGTGAGGCTGGAGAGGTCTGCCATGCCATGTGGGTTTCTCCCTGGCTGGCGGGGAATCGAACCCACACTGCAGAGGCTGCAAACAGCTTCACAGCATGGCACTCAACCAGCTGTGCCACTGGGGAGGTCCTAGATAACTTTTATTATTTAGGTCAATTTGAATTGGCTTTTTTGTTAAAGCAGAAAGATTCTTTTTTTTTTTTAATTTAAAAAAATTTTTTTAAAAAATTTTATTTTTATATTCCCCATACAATTACAACCCCCTTATTGTGACCCCAATCCCTCCTTTCCCGCCCCCCACCCCCCATAGAGTGTCTCTGGTTCGTAGTTGTTTGTTGATTTTGATATTTTCTTTCTTATAGTTATTCTTTTTCCTGGTCCCTTATTTAAGTTTTCTAGATTCCTGCTATGAGTGAGACCATCCGGTATTTTTCTTTTTCTTTCTGGCTTATTTTGCTGAGCATGATCCCTTCCAGCGCCATCCATGTTGCTGCAAATTGCATCAGTTTATCTTTTTTGAATGCTGAGTAATATTCCATGGTGTATATGGACCACATCTTCTTGATCCAGTCATCTATTTTTGGGCATTTGGGTTGTTTCCAAAGCTAAGCTATTGTGAACGTGCTGCTATAAACATAGGGGTGCGGGTGCTCTTTGGAATTGATGTTTCTGTGTCCTTTGGGTAAATACCTAGGAGTGGAATTGCTGGAACATATGGAAGCTCTATGTTTAGTAGGTCCAGAAATCTCCACACAGCTCTCCATAGTGGTTGGACCAGTTTTAAAGCAGAAAGATTCTAATTCTCTCTCTCTCTCCCTTGTTTTTTCTTCTTTCTGGACACTCCTTTCAACTTTTCCCAGGTTCCTCTTCCCTTCTCTTTCTGTTATATGTTGGTGTTCCTGTGGGGGTTAGTCATGTCATCATTTACAAATTGAATGACCTCAGGTACTAATAGGAGTTCAGCTTGCCATTGTCTTCAAACATCTAGGTAGGAGTATCTAAAACTTCTCAGCATCTTATTAGTTATGCAAACACCCCAAATGCAACAAATACAAAAACTTTTTATTATTTTTCACAATCCTGTTCCTTCGCCTGTGTCTCCTACCTTTGTTAATAGCTCAATGAGCCAGAAACAGGATTTCACCTTTCTCTTGCTTGTTTTGCACATCAGTTCATCAGCACAGGTTCGTCCATCCTTCCCCCCATCAGAGTTTCCATCAGAGTTTCCATCCTCTCCTCTCCTCTATGCCTTCCATCCTCTCCCCTCCTCTACTACTTTCCTTCAATTGTCCATTGTCTCTCACTGGACAAAGCCTGGTCCTCCAGCATAGTGTCCTCCTCCAACTCTGGCCAATCACATTCTAAAATGTAAATCTGATTATGCCTCGATTCTGCCTAATGGAGAGGGTTTCCTCTTTCCTGTCTGAGCTCCACCTCAGAACTATCAATGTTCTAGGCCTCCCAATCTTCTAGAAAGTTCTAGGTTTTCTGGTCCTTTGCCTATGCCCCTTCCCCTATCTTTATTGCTCCCATTTCTCTTCACCAAACCCTTCCTGTTCTTCAGGCTTAGGTCTTCCCCTGAGTTTCTCAGTTCAGCCAAGCAAATTTAAGGGGCAAATGAATGAGTGAGTGACCTGGGAACTTGATCCTTGGAGCCCGTACAAGCCCACTACTTGCAGCACTGCCCTTGTTTGTGAGAACAGCCCTGAAATGAGCTGTAGAGAACATTGTGAAATACCTCAGGGGCTCCTTTGGCTGAACTGTCCCTACGCTTAGGGTCATTAGGAGAGACTGTTTCAGATTGAAGCAGGAGGTGGAGGGACAGACAGTCTAGGACCCCAGACCTTGGCTCTCTGATTGGCAGCAGCAGGTATGAAGAAGTGACAGGCTTTTCTTCACTTCCACAACTATGGGGGAATCCTGGGGGCAGTGAAGACCACTTTGATTCCTAGAATTTCCAGGAAAATGCTTTTCACTGCATTTGGGGCAATTTCCAGGCTATTTGGAGGTATCACATAGAAGCAGAGGCATGTGCTTAAGAAAGAAAGATATGCTGGTCGCCCCCACTCTGCCAGGTTCAGCTTGCTCCCCCACCCCCATGAGACCTTCCAGCACCCACCTCTCTTCTCAGGGAGGAGAAGGGAGGGAAGGCCTGAGGCCTGTGTACTTGATGAACTTACACGCTTATGGGATTATATCCCATTCACAATGGGATGTAGGTAGGAGGGAGCCTGACTTGGCTCAGCTGAGCCCTGGGCAGCTGCAGCTGGGAGAGGGCACCAGTTCTGAATGATGAGCTCTGAATGATGATGAAAACTAGTGATAATAACAACCACATGATGGGAACTCACTGTGATGCCTAATCATCTTTCCAGCAGGCCTTTTTAATGAGGTCACATTCTGTGGCAAGGGATGGGGTTTCTAGTATGTCTGAGCGCCCCCAACTCCCAGCCCTCCTCTCCCGCCCCTGCCCCTTACTGCTTGTGGATGTAGCAGGAGGCAGATTTCAGCACAGCCTTGGCGGGGTGCTCCGTGGGCTGATGCAGGGTGCTGGAGGAGGCTGGAGGCGGGGCACTGACACTGCAGCAGTTCCACCTTCCATCCATGTTCCCACCCACGTGGTAACTTTGGCTGTTTTCTCCTTGAAGAGAGGCCCAGAACACTTGATCATGTCCCTCTTCCCCCTTCTCTCTCTCTCTCTCTCTCTCTCCCAGGTCAGCAGGAGGGAGCTTAGGACATACAAAACAAGAGCAGCAGAGCAGTGTCAGTCTGCTCTGTAGCCAGAGGCTACAGCCAGGTGGCCTACAAGGCCTCTTCCCACTGTGGCCGCTGGTGTGTCCTTCCCAGGCCCCCCCGGGAGCCGCAGTGCAGCAGTTGTCATTACTACCTCTCCCCTCTCCCCTGCCTCCCTCCCCCCTGACTTCTGCCTTCACCAGATTCTAAGTACCACCCTTGATCTCCCTGGAAGAAAGCTCATGAGTTTACCATTTCCAGGGATATTTGAATTTTATTAGTGCTTCTCCAGGCCAAAATGTCTTAAGAAATGCAATAAAATTGGTGGGATCTGATGGGCTTTTGGGTGGAGATTAGAAGACGAGATATTCTCGGTTCTATGCTGAATAATCCTGTCTAGGTAGACTTTTCCTTCCTTTTCCTCCCTCCCTCCCTCCTTCCTTCCTCTCTCTCTCCCCTTCCTTCCATGGTTTTACTTTGTGCTAGACCCTGAGCTTGACACTGACTGAAGAGGATCTAAGACCTAGCTTTTTTTTTTAATTTATCCATGCATACAAGAACTGGGGTACCAGCCAGAGGTGTGGGGGGTGAGAGGATTCACCAGAGACAGAGCGGGGAACAGAATAGACAGACTGACTGAAATACACTGCTGAGGGGAGCAGCAGGTGAGTTAGGAGAGGTCTGCTGCGCCATGTGGGTTACCTCCCTCCCTGGCCAGGATTGAACTAGTGCAGCAGAGGCTGCGGATATCTTCATAGTGCTGAGACTTCACCGCTTGCACCACAGGGAGGCCCCTAAGACCTAGCTTTCGCATTAAAGAAGCCTCACTGTCCCTCCACACCTATCTCCTGCATAAAGTGCTAGATTTTCTCAAGGAGGGAGCAGGGTTTCTGCTGTGAATGAGGATGGGAGTGAATTTTCTGCTCTGTCCTTGGGCTCTGGTTCACACAGAACCCTTATAGCCCAGGTGAACCGGAACCTCCAATCCAGCTTGCTGTGGCTGAAGGCACCCAGCAAACAGCTGTGTTTTCTTTAGAGTTGACCTTGTTATGGCTCCAGTGACTGTGGCTGAGACTGAGCCCAGGGCCCGTGGGTGGACAGAAGCTGGTAGGGATGGGAACAGGTAACCATTGTACTCCTTGTCCACATGCAGAGCTGGAAGGCAGGGGGATACTTTCTGATGTCCCCAGGACAGAGGGAGATCCTGATCTCTCAACTTGGGGCTTTTCTGGCCTTGGTGACTTAGCAAAAACTGGTGAGGGAAGGAGAGGGGTAAGAAATAGAGCTCAGACAGTGAAGCCTGAAGTTCTGTGGCCTGAGTGGGGTTAGTGAGGCAGCCTGTGTCTCAGAGACAGCTCTGCTAGCCCTCACAAACCTCCTGGCCACTCCTCCCCCATCCTGTCCTGCATTGTTTCTGAAGAATTGTGCTCATAACATCCTCAGAACCGGCTATGTCTTTTGCGGGCCCAGCACACAGTAAAAGGGAAGGTCGGGGTTCCTTAAAAATTTAGAATCTCCTGCCGCCCGCTGCTCCCCTCAGCAGTGTACTTCGGTCCTTCTGCCTGCTCTGCTCCCCGCTCTGGCTCTGGTGAATTCTCTCACCCTCCCGCGCTTCTGACTGTACCCAGTGCATGTATAAACAAAAAAAACAAACAAATGAATAAATAAATAAATAAAACATGCCTCTAAAAAAAAAAAAAAAAAAAATTTAGAATCTCAAGATGCCATCAGCGAAGCATTCAACCAAGTGCAGGGTACCTTTAAATGCCATGAAGCCAGCCCTGTTTACCCAAGATTTGCTTCTCAAAGGGAACTTTTGGGGCCATTTTGAAAATAACTTTTTTTTTTTAAACAATCTCAAGCTTGTATTGTCAGTATCTTTTTAGACCTTGCAGTGGGGCAACCAGATACAGGGTGGGCAGAGGGACTGGAGGGAGGGGGGCTGGAGGGCCTGGGAGCCAGGAGGCTGGCAATTCTTTGAACTCTCTCTGGGCTCTCTCATGGTCTGGCCCCTTTGGTAGTCACTCTTCCTCTTTGTAAAGGCAGGACTGGACACAGTGCAGGTTTTCTGATCCCATGCAGACAGGATAAAGGAGGAGTCAGAGTCCTCAGTGGTTTTTTGCAGGTCTTTTATTGGGGTTCACCAGGCAAATGGCAGGCAGGGGTGCTGGCTGGGGGGCTGGGAGGCCTGCCAGCCTCCCAGCCCCCAGCAAGTCTTTATCTGGGCTATCTGGCGTTCGTTCTGCTGCTTCTCAGCTTCTCTTTCGGCTTCGGCTTCTGCTGCTGCTGCTGGCGTTCCTGTGACGCCGCCCTTAAAAGCCCAGTCTTAGCCCAGGTGAATCACATCTACCTATGCCCACACCCTATTCCAGGTGCCCACCATCAGGCATGCATTCAGGACAAGGATCCATCATCTATCCTGATGGCGGGAGGGCAGAAAAGCCTGACATTTTCTTTACCCTACACTCTTGTAGCCATCCCTAGTCTCTGAGTGATGCCGCCCTCGTAGCCCTGGCCTCTAGGCTCAGGTGTGCACACTTACGCATGGCCCCACCCATACCCCAGGTGTCTGGAATCAGGCACGCGTGCCCTGCGCCCATGCTCCCAAGTGCCTCCTACATTAGCACAATCAGGGCCCTGGTGATAGCCACAGAGGCTATTAATGCAAAAAGCCTGATGAATTCACTTACCCTACAGAACCTGCAGTTGAGATCAACCATTCAAGCCTCAGCACAATCTTCTCTGTAGTGTTATTAGTCTGTTTCTGGAAAGGTGGCTTAGTTTGGCCACTATAGCCACCTTCTTCCTATCATAATGCTTCTTTCTCTGGGCGTAGAGACTTGTACCTTGTACTTGTACCTCCTGGTCCTGTGTCACCTTGTGGAGCTGATGCTTGCCACACTTCTTACAGAAAGTTTGGTGGGTTTTAGGAATGTTATTAAACTTGCAAGACTGCTACCAGCATGCAAAGACACAGAAAATGACTTAAAATGGTGACAGGTGGCAGACTTAGTCCTGCCTGTTACTCTCAAATTGCACTTTAGGGATGAGGACCACTGTAGGGGCAGGACAGGACACAGTGCTGGTTTTCTATGATCCAGCAGACCGGGTAAAGGAGGAGTCAGAGCCCTCAGTGGCTTTTTGCAGGCTTTTATTGGGTTTACCAGGTATATGGCGGGCAGAGGCCTCCCAGGCCCCAGCAAGTCTTCACTCAATCTGGGCTCTCCAGCCTTCTCTGCTTCTCTCTCGGCTTCTGTTCGTTCTTGGCTTCTCTGCTTCTGCTGGCGTCCCCGTGACACCGCCCTTAAAAGTCCAGACTTAGCCCAGGTGAATCCCACCTACATCTGCCCACACCCTACTCCAGGTGCCCGCCATCAGGCATGCATTCAGGACCACAAGGATCCATCATCTATCCTGATGGTGGGAGGGCAGAAAAGCCTGACATTTTTTTCCTTACCCTACAACACCCTACTCTAGTTCCATCATAAAAGGTTATATCTTTATTTTTACCTCTTACCTGTGTTCTGAGTTTTTATCTCAAGGGGCTAGAGAAGGCGCGTGGACCTGTGTGCCCCTGTATGTGTGTGTGTGTGGCAAAGGAGGAATCTGAAGGAGGAATGAAGTACCAGGATTTCATATGCTACTAACCTCTGGCCACTGCCCTGCTCCTTGGGAGGAGAGTGTGGAGCTGAATGCATTGTCTTCCCTCCAGGTGGCTATGGACTTTAGGGATAGTTTCTTTCCTGCCTTTGCCTCACTAAGATAGCCCCTGGTCTATCCCCTGCTTGTTAGGGGGAGGTAAACACTGCAGAGTGCCTGGAAGCTCCCGCAGAGAACAGAGAGGAGCTTGTTATCACATACCTGCCGGGCTGGACGTCCCTCTCCCAAGAAGACAGCACACACAGATAAATTACCTGGCCAGAGCTGCCTCCCTGGTGAGAAGAAAAAGGCTTCAGAGTAGGAAGGGATGAATTTCCAGAATGGGCAGCCATAAGGTTCCTACATGGATGCAGTGGTGCAGTGGCACTAATTTGAGGGAGAAAAACAGCCCCCCCCTTCCACCAGACAGCTGCTGCAGGCCTCCTGAGCTACCAGCACAGCAGAAGACACAGAGAGATAGCCATTCTGCCCCTGCCTACAATCAGCTCACCATCTAGTCAGAGATGCAACTGCCTTCAGGATGGGGACTGTGGGCTGGGCATCTGGCAGGGCCTGGCACATGAAAGGTGCTGAAGAAAAGCTGACATGGATGAAACTGAAGAGGGGTGGCAAACAGTAGCCAGGTGTAGGGTAAGGTAAAAAATTATCAGGCTTTTCTGCCCTTCCACCATTAGGACTGATGGTTCCATCGAACCCTGTGGTCCTGAATGCATGCCTGATGGCAGGCACCTGGAGTAGGGTGTGGGCATATGTAGGTGGGTACACCTGGGCTGAGAGACTGGGCTTATAAGGGCAGCATCACAGAGAGAGAGGAACAGAGAAGAGTGAAAGAACCAGCAGCAGAGAAGCAAGGCCATGAGAGAACACCAGAGAGCCCAGAAAGAGTGAAGACTTGCTGGGGGCCCACCAGCCTCCCAGCGCTGCCCCTCCCCTCCTCCCCGCCCCCCCCTTGTACCTGGTAAATCCCAATAAAAGCCTGAAAAAGCCACCGAGGGCTCCAAGACTCCTCCTTCACCCTGTCTGCTCCATATAGAAATCCTGCTCAGTGCCCTTCTTGCCTCTGCACTAGGGCAGTAAACTTTTCAGTTCAGACAATAAGAATTCAGAATGATGAAAGGTAACTTGCATTTGGTTGAAGGTGGGGAGCAGTCAGAGAGAGGGGATTTGAGCTGCATTTGAAGAGGTTAGAGCGTCAGGAGCTGGAGAGTGGTGTCAGGCAGTCAGTGTTGGGTAGAGACAGTGTGGGTGCTGGGGTTCCCAATGCTGACCCAGCTTTGAACAGTGGTGTGGCTTAAACTTTCTGAGCTTCACTTTTCCATATGGAAGATGGGGAGAATTAATATCAAGCTCATAGAATTGCTGTAAGGGTTACCTTAATATCCCCCATGAAGCAGGATGCCTGATGTATTATTAACCACAAAGACACAAAGCAGGAAAGGAAAACATTTTGAGTGAGAGGCAACAACTTCTGTTTTACTAGAAAAAAATGGGGTTTACTTAGGGATAGAAAAAGAAAGCTTAATTTTATGAGGGGGCTCGATAGACTATGTAGGGTTTTGAATGCGGGGTTCAGAAAATGAGGGTTTTTTTTTGTGAGGGAGCGAGCAAGCAACTGTCATCCTTTGCTCTAATAGTTCTGCCAACTTATCTCCATGGTGGCATGAATAGAGTGTGTTCCCCATGTGTGTAACATGCACTTTCTTCCAATTGTTTTCAGATATTATGAACTTTGTCTAAATTTAGACACAATCATGAAATCTTTGGACTGTGAGCAAAGAGGTTATGCAGGGAGAAGGGAGATCTTTGGAATCTAAAAAATTGTAAATTCAAATATTTGCCTAGTTTCCACCTGTGGTAATAAATTTCAGGAAGGCATGAAAAGATGTAATTTTCCCACCTCTGCCTCCTGATGGGAAGTGACCAGCCAGCCAGTGGAGAAATTTGTTGTTCACTGGTTCTTTTTTTTTTTTTTAAGATTTATTTATACAAGAACCAGGAGTACAGGCCAGATGTGCGGGAGGGTGAGAGAATTCACCAGAGCCAGAGCGGGGAACAGAACAGGCAGACTGACAAAATACACTGCTGAGGGGAGCAGTGGGCGCGACAGGAGAGGTCTCTGGAGGCTGGGGATTGAACCGGCGCTGCAGAGGCTACAGGCAGCTTCGCAGCCCAGCGTTCAACTGCTGTGCCACCAGGGGAGGCCCTGTTCACTGGTTCTTGACACTCAGGAGAGACATGTCTTTACATAGGATCTCTTCATCCTAGGTCTCCTTTCTAAAAGGTGATCTCGGACTGAACATCACATGTAAAATGTGCAACCCGTTTGGTCTAGCCTTTCCATTTCTGGGAATTTATCATAAGGAATGTCTTTTGTAGTCTTGTTTAGAATAGCAAAAACATGAAAACAGCTTGAATATACATTAATATGATATTAAAGGAAAATTGGAGGTTTATTCAACAGAATATTAAGCAATTATTTAAAATTATGGTGTACATCTATATGCATCATCATTAAAAGCTACCTATACTAAAAAGTCAAAGGAAAAAGTAGGTATTAGAACAGGACATTTGGATGATCAAGTTCATGCAAATTATATTTATATTTATAGATGCAATCAAACTCAGAAAGGCTATTAATTAGCCTATTAAAGTGGCAAACTTTGGGAAAGGGAATGTGACTAGATGTATGATATCTAGTATAATATTTTTCTATTATATGAATTTTTAACTGCATATGACATTTATCATAAGAAAAAATATATCTCAGACTTTAAAAAAAAAATTCTGTACTTTTTTTGTGGACATGAAATGAAAAAAAAATCAGTAAATACCCTGGAAAGTACCTGATTTGAGAATAAACAATATGACAAAGAACCATGAAAAAGATGTCTCCAGGGTTGGCATAATTATACTCAGTATCAATACTAAAAAAAAAAAAAAAAAAAAAATTATGTTTACAGTAAGTTACTTTAATTTTTAATTTTTTTATTTTTACATAGCAGAACTTAGGTGTAGGCCAGAGGCATGGGACAGGGCTTAACAGGATTCACCAGAGAGAGAATGGGGAGCAGAACAAGCAGATTGACTGAAATACACTGCTGAGGGGAGCAGCGGGGGAGATAGGAGGGGTCTGCTGCACCATGTGGGTAGCTCCCTGGCCAGGATCCAACTCAGTCTGTAGTGGTGATAGCGCTGAGACTTAACACTTTTGCCACCGGAAGACCCAGAATGAGTTACTTTTAGAGAATGTTTCTATCAAACCAACAACTTGTGATTTAAGCTAAACACTTAAAACTCACATGAATGTCATGTTATTTCTCCCTCTGTTGGCCTCAGGCTCCTGGGGTCCCCTGCATCTGGGACTCAGGTGGTTCTCAGTGGCCTTGTCTGCCAATCAGGCATTTCTAGTGGGTGGGATCCCACAGTGAACTAAGGAAGCTGGTGGTTCATGAGGAATGTGGTTACTTCACTCTTTTACCAGTCCTTGTCTTGGCCGTATACCAACAAGTGCTTTAAAAAAAAAGTCCAGAGGTTTTTTTTAACACCTACCAGCCCATGAATTCATAGGGTTTAGGTTTCCGCAACTCAGGTTCCTTTCCATAGGTTCTCGTAGCTGAATTTTTCTCGTTGGCTTCCTTCCTTTTCTGATCATTTTCCTTCACATATTTCAGAGTGATAGCTCAGAGAACGTAATATGCTCAATATGTCCATGAATTCTCTTGGCAGGGATTTTATCTTCAACTCGTATTACAAGGTCAACAACATTGTTGTAATGTTGTGGACTCTTCCATTTTGCCAGGGTAAGGTTTGTGGGCCATACCTCCGTGAAAAGCACCCATTCCCTTGAGGTCTACAATAGCACCTTTTTTTTGGTAGCTTCACATGTATGTGGCCAATAGAACAACCTGTTGCTTTCCAGAGGGCTAAAGAACCCATAACATTGTCTTTCCTCTTCCCCCTTGTGTGGTCATTTTGGTGACTCCCTAGAAGAGCCTTGTAAGGCTCAACAGGTCAGTATTTCATTGGGCACATTGTACATGCCCTACCGAACTGAGGGGGTAGATCTGAGAAAAATGGGCTCTTGCTCTTGAGGAACCTGTAACCATTCCCTTGTGGTGTCTCAGTAACAGTGAGCAATGGTAGAGCAGCAGCCACCTTGAGGTTGTTGACCAACACATGTGGTGCAACCATCCCAGGCCGAGTAGGTTCATCATAGGTTCTCAGCCTCCAGGAAACTAGCATAGCAGTGAGGCACACAAAAGTCAAGGCTGACACCACAATCAGAGGGACGACCCATTCCAATCCTCCCTGGAGAAGGGTGGATTATCATTCTAGAGGTATTATTTTCTGTGGAGCAGCTCCTTCTTCTCTGTCTCTCTGGCCCTAGCATCTTCACCTGTGCCCAGAGTGGTGCCATCCCTTTAACCCTCCCTTGTAGGCCCAGGTGTGTGCATTCACACACATGCACACCTGTGCTCTTTGGACCCAGGTGTCCATAATCATGGGAGGAGTGCAAGACCACAGGTGCAGGCCATAGAGACTAGTGGCAGGAAGGCGTAGAAAAGCCTGATTTTTAACTGATTTACCCTGCAACATATGTTAAGGAATCAAGGGGCATGAGGGGTGGGGATAGTCCCTTTCTATCCTGGAGATGATGAAGATGATCAAGATTGGGAGGTATATACTCCTTGCTCAGATGAAGCAGCAGTGATTTCTGAAGCCTGGATGTGTTGCCCCTGAGAGTTAGAATGTCTGAGGCAGCAGCATATGGTGACTAAAGCAGGGTGGGGGAAGTGGACCAATTTGGGTTTGGATCTCTGCTCTGCTGTTTACCAACTGTGTGGCTTTGGGCAAGTTACTTGATCTTTTAGCTCTAATTTCTTCACTTGTGAAGAAAACAAAGAGGAATAATAACAGTGTGAGATAATATATGTAAAGCATTATGCAAAAAGCCAGTCATCTTAATAACATTCCCAGTTTGGTATTATCATACTCATTTTATAGAACAGGAAAGTGAAGCTTAGGGAAAAACGTGATGTCTAACTCCAATCTTAGCCTCCCTCCCACGTTGCTAACTGCATGTGCCCCACACTCCTCCAGCCTTCGTGAACTCTGCTCCAATCCCACCTTCTCCTCTGTATATAGTTTTACACCATCTTCTCTCCTTCACCTTCTTTCATGTTTTGTGTGAAAGACAAAATGGAACTCTCATGTCCTTGATAATTATGAGAGGTAGTAAGAGCCAGAGAAAAGTGAGCCAGAGGAGAGATGACTCAAGAGATGATATTTAGAAAGGAACATCTCTGCAACTAAAGATTCAGGAGCTAAGGGGCTGAAGGCAATGCTTTCTGACTGGGTCAGGATCCTGGAGGAACAGAGCTGAACTTCCTGTTGCCTCAGCTTGAGACAGGAAGTAGAAAAGGGAAATTCTAGAATAAAATTCTAGGATCTGGAACTGCCTTGAGAAGGGGAAACTCCACAGACTGATGGACAGTCAGAGGCACTGAAGTAAGTAAGAAGGCCAGAGGCTAATGACATCATGTCCCTATGATGGGAGAACCCCTAGCTCTATGGTTCTCTGGGGATATTTGCACGTGGATCAGGTGTTATAGATGAATTTAATCTCCAGACTTGACTCTTTATTTTCTTCAGTCACATTGACATTTTCTCAGATGCCATGCAAGTATGGACTGCGGTAGAATAGTACATAAACTAATCTGTAGGAGGGACCATACGTTGTTTTCATTGTTTTTGTTAAACCAACATTGTTGAGGAAGTTTGCAAAGACCTGCTATGAAACAGGCCTACAGGTGTGGGTGCCAACAGCTACCCGGTGGACCTGTTGCATGGCAGGGAGGTCACTGTGCACAAAGCTCCCACCAAATCCAGCAACCGAGGTGATGGTGGGAAAGGAGGCAGCTTGAGCCCTTGGTGTAGGGTAAATGGAAGTGATCAGGTTTTTTCTGCCATCCCACCATTAGCATCAATGATTGACACCTGTGGTCTTACATGCATGCCTGATGGTGGGCACCTGGAGTGTGTTGTGGGCGTGTGTAAGTGGGCACACCTGAGCCGAGAGACTAAGTATGTATGTAAAGGCAGCAGCAGAGGATGGAGGTGACAGAAGACCATGCAGCAGAGTGCATTAGAGACCAGTGAAGAGACCACAAGAGAATGCCAGAGAGCCCAGAAAGAGCAAAGATTTTCCCATAAAGAGTAAAGATTTGCTGGTCAGGCCTGCCAGCCTCCTGGCCCCCCAACCCCCTTCCTGACCTGCACCTTGTTGCCTCACTACAAACGTGTAGAAAGATCATTAAAAGCCTGAAAAGCCACTGAGGGCTCCTGGACTCCTCCTTTACCCATCTGCCCAGATCCATAGAGAACCTGCCCTGTGCCTTCCTGCCACTATACTTGGCTTGGCTGGAGAAGGATTAGCCACCTCCAAGAAGATGGAGTTGCCACACATAGGCAGGTGTGGCATGAGGTTGACGTCAGCGCAGGGTTATGCTTGACTTCACCCCTTGTAACTGGAGGAGAGGACTCCCCAAGGTGTCTAATAGGTCTCCTAAAACATGCTACTTTAGCATGAGGATTCTTTCAAGCTGAGGCCAATCCAGGCCCTGCAGATTCAAAAGAAACTTACCATTCCATTAACTACCTAGATGATGAAAATTGGGAGTAGTTGCCAGAGCTAGGATTATCTCCAGAAATAACCTTTCCATGGGTGCAATCTGTCTATCTGGCAGGGCAAACATGTAATTACGGAGCATCTGATTTTTGTCATATGAGTCACCCTCTCCTCCTCATGTGAGTCCCCTTCCTCTCTCCTTGAAGCCCTAGACCCTTCTCCTATTCCTTAGCTCAGGGTAAATTCTCCCCTGTTGTCTGACTTACTTTAAAAGTTACATCCATATAGGTTCTCCATACTTAGGTAATTAAATTTGTCCTGTTAATCTGTCTGATGTTAATTTGATTGCTCCACCAGCCCCAGAAGAACCCAGAGGAGTAGTGGGTATTTCTTCTCTACCTCTACACAACTGTGGGATTGTGAGCCTTTGTTTTCTCTATAAATAGAGATGACAGTGACATATGTGAGGTAGCTAACCAGTGGTCTGATTTAGAGTGACTACTCAATAAGCATTTGTTCTCCTCCCCCTTTCAGGATTCTCTGAGGCCAATGTCTCTGTGTGGCAAGACTCCTTGGCCTCCTGAGATGCTTGGAAGCCAGTGGGTAGTTAGTCAAGCTGCAGAGCTGCCAGAATCCTCCTCTGCCAGCTTCTGCTTTGTGACAGGACCCACCTGGCTAACTGTCTGGGCAGGTGAGACGGTAGGCAGCAGATGGGCACGTTATTTTTAGCATCCTGATAGGATGACATGTGTGACTTCCAAGGCTACAAACCAGTATCAGTGCTTATCAGACATATGCACATGGATCCAGTGTGCAGTGAAGAAGAAATTTCAGTGGGAGAGCGTCAGGAAGGGGCCTCCTCCTGGACTGGGCAGGGCACCAGCTTTCAGCAGTTTGCCTTAGCTGGCCATGCCCGTTGAAGCCCCAGCCTGTGGAGGTTATTCTTGAAGGTGCCTCCTTTTCATGAGACTCTGTAGCTTTGCAGGTACCATCTCAACCTTACTTATTTTTTTTTTTTAAGATTTATTCATTTATGCATACGATATCTGGGGTACAGGTCAGAGGTGCTGGGGGTGAGAGGATTCACCAGAGACAGAGTGGGGAACAGAACAGACGGATTGACTGAAATACACTGCTGAGGGCAGCAACGGGCAAGACAGGTGAGGTCTGCGGCACCATGTGTATAGCTCCCTGGCCGGTTGGGGATCGAACTCACTCTGAGAGGCTACGGACAGCCTCAAACTGTGTTCAACCCCTTGTGCTGCCAGGGAAGCCCCCTACCTAAACTTTTTTTTTAATATTTATTTTTTTTCCACACAAGAACTGGGGCACAGGGCAGACGTGCGTGAAGGCGAGAGGATTCATCAAAGACAACGGGGAACAGAACAGGCAGACTGACAAAATGCACTGCTGAGGGGAGCAGCAGGCGAGACTGGAGAGGTCTGCCATGCCATGTGGGTTGCTCTGAGGCCGGCTGGGATGGAACTGGCTGCGCTCAACCGCCTGCACATCAGGGAGGCCCTACCTATACTTTTTTGATATCAGGCCCTGTACAATTCCTATCAATCTTCCCCTGCCTTTTTTTTTTGTTGTTGTTAATATATTTTTTTAAGATTTATTTTTTATTTATACAAGAGCTGGGGTACAGTCCAGAGTCACGGGAGGGTGAGAGGATTCACCAGAGACAGAGCTGGGAGCAGAACAGGCAGACGGACCAAAGGCACTGCTGAGGGGAGTAGCGGGCGAGACAGGAGAGGCCTGCCACGCCATGTGGGTTTCTCCCCAGCCTGCTGGGATCGAACCCGCACTGCAGGGGCTGCAGACAGCTTCACAGCATGGCGCTCAACCACTGCGCCACCGGGGAGGCCTTTCCCCTGCCTTTTTGCACATCATGGGCAGTGTCAGCATCCCACATGGGCTGCCAGGTTACCTCTGTTACAGCTATGGACACTCACTGTTATTCATACATACTACTGTTAACTCGCATATTTGTCAACACAAAATCTGATGGTCATCTGCCTCATAAACTGAAAGCTTTAAAAAAAATTTTTTTTGTGGGTGTGTTACATTTTTACTCCTCTGCGCACATGTTCTACCCGTCCTCTGCCACACCACCATCCTATGTTCATAGCAGCACTGTCCACAATTGCCAAGTCACAGAAGTAGCCTAAGTGCCCATCAGCAGAAGAATGGATAAAGAAATTGTGGAATACATACTTTATGGAATGCGAACGGAGGGCTCTCAAAGGCCAGGGCCCTGCTTGATAATTTGTCTGCAGAGCCAACCATCACACCATACTCACCACATGATGGGTGTTCAATGAATTAATGATATGAGTTTGGTGACATCTTTCCTTCTTCTTGGCTCCCATGAAGTACTCTATGATTTTGTATTCTTCATTTTAAAAAATAAAAATGAATTCAAAATGAAAATGAATTCAAATGCTTTTGTTTTGAAATTTTCATATCTACCCACTGAAGCCTAGAGAATTCGAAAGACAAAGATGAGAATTCTTGTCTCATCTGAAAGGTAACTTTTAGGGGTTACCTCCTGCCAGTAGGGTGGGGTCACCAAGCCACAAACAAAGGAGCATAAAAGCTGGTCAGTTGCATGCCTGAGGCTACCCTCCCCCTGACAGAAGCTCCTGTCTGGGTTGCTGTGGGCTGGTGGGACTGTGGTTTCCATGAAAGAACTGACTTCATAATGGATTAAAGCAATGCTGGAGAAGCTGCAGCCCTAGCAAGTCAGGGCCAACCCAGGTCCTCTCTGAGAGTTCAGGTTTTCATTTGCCATGTTCAGCCTTCTCTACCATGGCCTTGATGAATGCTCATTGCTGATTGGATATGAATGTTCAAAAGTCTGGGATGTGTGTGTGTGCGTGTGCATATATATATATTTATATATATATAAGCACCTCTGATCTGTACCCCTGTTATCATATGCATAAATGAATAAATCTTTTTTTTTTTTTAATAAGTTTGGGATGGTACCTGCAAAGCTACAGAGTTGCGTGAAAAGGACGCACCTTTCTGGAATATATATATATATATATATATATAGTGTGTGTGTGTGTATATGTATACTGTGTGTATATATACACACTTCTCCCCCTGAAAAGGCTGAGACTGTTATGTGCCTCTTCTTTCCCCAGGGCCTTCATGGGGAGGCCCCACCCAGATCCAAGGGGTCCAGGAAGAATGGAGCAAATGAAGGTGTCTTTGAGGGTTAGGGATACTGGGGTTACTTTCAAAGTTGTTGCAGGAAGATACCCAGGGCAAAAATGAGCATTTTAAGAAGAGAGTATTTATTACAAGCATGGTAAAAAAAAGAAGCCCTAACTCGGACTCTGAAGGATCCTCCTTGTAAAAATCTTGAAGCCTGATTTTGAAGAGCCTGGTAATCACTACAGCACCAGCAACTGGGAGGGTGAGAACTTGCCTGAAGTCCTGTCCCTGGATTTTCCTCATTGCATCAACAAAATGAGATACCAGAAGCTCTGAGAACATGTTACTTCAGAGGTTGAAATTACAGACTCGTAGCAGCCAAAACAGCTATTTGCAGTAATAACTATTCTAGCACAGGTTAGAAAAGCCTAGTAAATGTTGCCCTTGTTTGAAATCTTCCCCGATCCCCACCCCACCACCTCCCTAGTGCTGAACAGGTTGGGAGGCAGAGTGACTATTTTCTGTTTGTTTGTGTTTTAGAGCCAAGCTGTCTGGAGCTACTGTCTGGAAGAGCCTCTTCCCCATCCCAGCAAGTGTACCCAGCAATCAGGTGCCATTGTGGGACCCAGGGCTGCCTGGATAAACATTTATAAGATCCAGAGGGATCATTAGCAAGGAGCAGAGGATGTCTCTGTTTGAATCTCCAACAGTCACTGTAAATCCAAAACTGAGCTCAGTCATTGCCCTTTAACTCAGAAATTCACATGATGCAATTGGGTGGAAAGAGGACAACTTAGATCAGATGTTCTCAACCTTGAATTATGGAGGATCTCTTACTAATCCAGATGCCCAGGCTACACTCCAGAGGGTTAACTCAAAAACTCTGAGGGAGAGGTCCAGGCATCTTTATTTTAATTTTAAAAAATGGGTTAGTTATTTCATTAGATCATTTTAAGGAAATTTAGAACACCAATTTGTGAGGACAAATTCCATTTGTGGGAGCAAATAGAGTGGAGGTAGCCCTAGAACTGAGGAATAGCCTTGATTTTGGGCAGAATATGCAAGTCCACAGCTTTCTAGTCAACCCCCTGCTGCTCTGTAATCCCCTATTTCTCCTCTCTGTGTTGAAGATCTCACCTTCCTGGTATCTGGGTGGACCCAGCTTCTTCTTGTTTAAGTGATCTTTAGTAAGATGTTTCAGCATTTTCACGCCACTGGTATCAATTTTGGTAGAGATGGTGATGACAGATTTCTGGTGTGTTCTATGCAGAGGAAATGGATTGAGGAACAGAGGTCCAGTTGCAAGTAGCAAACCACAGCTTCTTCAGGAAAATCACCCTTTGGCTTTCATGACACCCAGTGAGAAAGGACTGAATGGTCCTAGGTGTGATGCCATCTCACAGCTTTTCACATGCTGACCATTGGGTAGTGTGGTCTCCTGATAGACTGATATCTTCCACTGTACAGTTTTCTGGTGGGCAGGGTTCATGTTATCCCTGGTGCAGAATGCAAAACATACACTGGGCTCCACTTTGGACTTGTCACCAGTGCCCAGGTGTCTCCGAGCCAGATCATCAGTAAGCTTACTCCCAGTCTTATTATAGACAATGTCTCATTATAGACACTAGGCAGAGTGTCCATCTTGGCCATTCATCAAGGGATAATCATACTTACATGATGCCTACTTTCTCCCAGCCCTGGCTACCATAGCTTCTTCCACTCCATTCAAAGGCAGGCCATTTAGTGTGGCCAAGAGACAAAGCAGGTAAAAATGTCTCCACTTCAGAGATCTTTCTTTCCTTTTTCTCCCTAGTTGCTTATACTTTATTTAACTCCCCAATTTTATCAGGATTTCATACCTTGATCTCAAAATGCTAGCTCTTGGAGACATCCCTCTTAATCATTTAGTTTCAGCGTGTGCTTAGCCAGGTCCTAATGAGGGCTGTTTTCATCAGAGGGAGGGCAAAGGGCAGATGGAATGAGGTGGCAGCATCCAGCACTAAATGAGGGGAGAGCCCGTAGCTGAAAGGGAACATGGGGGCAATTGCATTATGAGGCCCCAATACACATATTTTCCAATTAGCTTCTAGGAATAAAGATCATAGTTTTAGAAACCCAGTTGGGATGTGAGGGGGCAGTTTTGAAATTGTAGTTTGGACCCTAAAGTGTTATAATGCCCAAACCACTGGACAGTTTATGGGATCAACGCAACATTTTAAACTGGAACTGTCTTAGAAAATCCAGACCGCACGGTGGCCATCCTGCTGGTCAATAGTGGTGGGGGCTGCTGAGGATTGCCCTCTGCCTGTCTCAGCCTAGTCCTTCATCTGCAGCACTCAGAGGATGCAGGGTGATGTGTCCACCATGCTGTCCTGTTCTGTCAGTCAGACCCTCCTCCTCACACAGGCCCTTGCTCAGCCTTGAATGAAGCAGCATTGCCCTAAAAGTTCATTCAGCAAAATGGGCGCGACTCTGTTTGCCATGTATTGAGCTCTATTTGTGAGTTTTTCTTTTGTGGGAAGGAAAAGAAGAAAAGAGGGAGGGGAAAAGTACTGGGTGAGGCAGGAAACTCAGCAAAACCCATTAACCAAAATCCCTTCTTAACTTCTTGGAGGAGACCTCAAGTGTCTGGTTTTCGGTGGCTAGCTTGGAGGCCAGCATTCATCCTTTTATGTCACAGGGAAAGGCAGGCTTCTCTAGTTTTTCCAATGGAGAAAGAAGTTGAGTAAAATATAGGGTATCCTGAAACATTGAAAACTCCATGTCTCCATCAAAATCCTTGGGGATCCAAGGGAAGCCCATACCCTTGCTGATAGATTCCATCTCTTCACAAGGAGTGTCTTACCTTGTGAGTTTCTTGCTTATTGGCAGAATCTGGGTCTTTTTGTCTTCATTCTCCTTGATGGTGCTTAACAGTGCTGTGCATGTAGCAGATGCTCAGTAAACCCAGCCATGGCCTCCACGGCTTCTTTTTAGCTGCAGGAGCTGCCATCCTGTAGCCGTGAAGGACCTCCTGCAGCACAACGGGCTCCCTTCAGAGCAGAGGCCTCGTGATTGCAATCAGGTGGGAGCGGTGTTCTCCAGTCCACCTGTGTCTCCGGGTGACCTTGACAGAGGCACCTTGTCTCTCTGCCATGTCCCTTCCTGGCCCCCAAGCTCCCTGTGCACACACGTCCTCTCCCATCTGGGCACAAAATGCTCCAGATTCTGGGATGAAACATAGTCTATCCAGGTGCAAATGATTGCTACTTTACTGCTTCAGACATCCTCCCTTTTTGCTTTTAAGTAGTCTTTGAAATTAAACTAAAAAAGAAATATTTGCACAGAGATTTTCCCCAAGGCCATTTTTAATACACCTGGTAATCAGCACTGGCTTTCAAACATAACACTATTATTGCCTTAAAATTGTTGCATCATTTGACTAAAATCCTTTTGTGAATGATTGTGATGAAATTTTTTTTTATTAAAAAGTGTTTTTTTAATGAGGCTGTTTTCCTCCGTCTGAGGAGCAGAGCTGCTTCCTTCCTTGTCACTGGTTGTTTGAGCAGTAGAAGACTTCCTTGTCTGCATCCCCCACTTTTTTACTCAGCGCTTTAAGATGACATCGGTATCCAGGTGAAAGTGTGGTTTTGCAACTAGGATGAAACTGAGATACTGAGGGTGGGATGAAGGCTGCTGTAAAAGGTTTTCCCCCAATCATGCAGGGATCAGTCCCGGGGCAGGAAGAGGACCTAGATCCCCCGAATCTCCCTTGGCTTTTTAGGAAAATGCCTTTGTAAAAATTATGGAGATGATTTATCATTAGGAAGCTCATCTTCCCTCTTCTAAAATTTTTCTCTTCAATCATATAAAGCATTCTTATACAAGACGTTTGGTAATTGGTAGATCCTAATAACTTTTTACTGAGTCTTACAGTTAACCCTTGAACAATGCTGGGTTAGGGCCACCAGCCCAGGCTGCCACCTCCTGCTTCAGTTTGAAAATCCCTGTGTAACTCTTGACTCCCCAAAACTTAACTACTGTCAGTCTGTTGTTGACTGCAAGCTTTACTGACAACAGCCCATTAACACCTATTTTGTAAGTTATGTTGTATTCTTATAATAATGCTAGAGAAAATATTGAGATCATTAGTATGAGAAAATGTTTCTACAACACCGCACAGTATTTATCCAAACCATAATTTTACATTGTTTAGAAGAAAATATGCACAGTTCAAACTCATATTGTTAAAAGATAATCCGTTAATTTTTTAACTCTCCTTTCTTCCCTTACTCCTTTGCCCTTTCTTTCCTTTTTCTTTTCTCCCTCTTGCATTTCATTCCTTTTCAAAGTAGTATTGTAATGTCTTTTTTTTTTTTTTTTAAAGATTTATTTTTATTTATTTATACAATCACTGGGTACAGTCAGAAGCACGGGAGGGTGAGAGAATTCACCAGAGCCAGAGCAAGGAGCAGAGCAGGCAGAAGGACCGAAGTACACTGCTGAGGGGAGCAGCGGGCGGCAGGAGAGGTCTGCGCGCCATGTGGGACCCTCCTCCAGTGGCCGGGGAGCAGCTGGGGATCGAACCGGCGCCGCAGAGGCCGCGGGCAGCTTCACAACCCAGCGCTCAACCGCTGCACCACCGGGGAGGCCCCTGTAATGTCTTTTTGGAGCATGATCTCTCCTGCAGGAATCAGCTGTGATGGTTAATCAGATGCCTGCTTTCTCCCAGCCAAGCACAGGCACATGGACTTACCTGGGCCAGCTGCCTGCTTGCACATACTGGTAATATTTTCACATTTTCATATCTCTTATTTAACAGAATTATTTGATGTTGTCTTAGTGCTACCTAATTTAGCATTAAAAATACAGCATATCCAGTTAAATTTGAATTTCAGATTAAAAACAAACACTTTTAAAGTATGAGTATGTCCTTGGTGTTACACAGGAGATATATATATATATATATATATATATATATATATATGTATACAAGGACTGGGGTACAGGCCAGAGGTGTGGGGGCAGTGAGAGGATTCACTAGACACAGAGTGGGGAGAAGAACAGGCATCTACTGAAATACACTGCTGAGAGGAGCAGCGGGCAAGACAGGAGAGGTCTCTGCACCATGTGGGTAGCTCCCTGGCTGGCCCGGAGATCGAACTAGTGCTGCAGAGGTTGTGGATAGCTTCACAGCGTTGTGCTTAACCCCTTGCGCCACCAGGGAGTCCCACATGGACTATATTTAATACTAAAAATGTATTTATTGTTTATTTGGAATTCAGCTTTAACCGGGTACTCTGCATTGTATCTGCCAGTATGCTGAGCTACACCCATTCCAGAAAAAGTTTAACTGTTGGTCCTGCAGTTGAATAAAACCCAAACCACTGAATGTTGCTACCATGGTTTTCTTGTAAGGAGATATTGGGTGCGAACAGGGTCCCTGTGGAAGCACAGCTCTCTGAGTCCAGACAGGCAGACTCAAAACAAAACAGTGCCCCTATTGTTCATAAAGAAGAGACAGGCCAAGGACTCTGTTTACTTGGTCAAGTTTCACAACCAGAGGCAGAAATAGGTAGAGATTTTGAGGTGTGTTCTTGGATATGAGAAGCAAGGGATCTTGAGAAGCAAAAGGGCCATGAGCTGCCAGTTAAAATATTGTTCTTTGAGCCAACACATCAGGAATTTTAAGTTTAGGGCAGTGGTGAGAAGTGCTGGGAGTAATTCAGCTGAAACTTAGGAAGGGAGAAGGTACGAGGAAAGGAGACTGGCAGATAGAAGGTGACAGCACAGGCTGGGGTGAACTCTGGGAGAAACCGGAGATTAAGCCCTTCTGGAGCTCTAGCCTGTATCTCCAGGTCTCTGGGACCCTCAGCCAATCCTGACACAGATGGGAGCACTGGATTGTGGATATTCTCTGCAGATGAGGTTTAATACTCCAGCTCTGAAGCAGGCAGGGTTTGCAGGCATGGAAGCAGAATCTTCACACAGTCCTAGGATAGCAGGCCACTATCTGCCCCACAGCCAGGGCACTTTTTGAATTTATAGAATTTTCCCATAAATCCTATAATCAATCATGTTGTGAATTTCACAGTTATATCGAACTGATATTTATTTGTGTGGTTAAGTGCATCTGTTTGCTTAATGCAAACATTTATAACAAGCCCCACTTTTTTAAAAAAAAATTATTTTTATATTTCCCGTACAATTGCAACCCCCTTATTTTGACCCCAATCCCCCGTTTCCCCGCCCCACCCACCCATAGTGTGTCTCTGGTTCATAGTTGTTTGTGGATTTTGATATTTTCTTTCTTATAGTTACTCATTTTCCTGGTCCCTTATTTAAGTTTTCTAGATTCCTGCTATGAGTGAGACCATCCGGTATTTTTCTTTTGCTTTCTGGCTTATTTTGCTGAGCATGATCCCTTCCAGCGCCATCCATGTTGCTGCAAATTGCATGTGTTTATCTTTTTTGAATGCTGAGTAATATTCCATGGTGTATATGTGCCACATCTTCTTGATCCAGTCATCTATTTTTGGGCATTTGGGTTGTTTCCAAAGCTTAGCTATTGTAAACAGTGCTGCTATAAACAAAGGGGTGCAGGTGCTCTTTGGAGTTGATGTTTCTGTGTCCTTTGGGTAAATACCTAGGAGTGGAATTGCTGGATCATAGCGAAGCTCTATCTTTAGTAGGTTGAGAAATAAAGCCCCACTTTTAGAGATATCCTCCAAACGTGAAAGTGGCCAGACATAACTTTACTTCCATGAGAACTTACCATCGAGGGGAGAGCTCTTGGAAACTCAATTCTCTCACCCCCATTAAGTCACAGAAAAACAGTCAAGATATTAATTAATGTCAGGTTTACTTTCATGGCCATCTGGGAACACCTAAAATGGTTGTAGGCTCTCTCTGCTGATTCTCCCCTAAGGTCTCTGCTTGTAAATGCCTGAAATTACAGTCTTAGACAAAGGAACGGAGCAGGTCTCAAGATGGATGGGGGTGGTAAAGAGAAGGTGAAAGACTTTAGGCAATGGAGAACTGGATCCCAACTGAGGGTAAAAATTGCAGCAGAAAAAGGGGGCTGAACCCAAACAAATTTCAAAATCTGTACAAGCCACACAAACTTGTGGGGAGTGCAGACTCCGGAGCCTCATTCCACACCCTGGCTCTGTCATGTTCTAGCTGTGTGACCTCAGGGGACTCACCTGACCTCTCTGTGCCCGGTTTTCTTATTGGTGAAATACGGATGATAATATCTTCCTTATAGGTTTGTTATGAGGAATGAAATAAATATATGTAATAGGTATATTCATTGCTAACTCTACTAACTCTAACATAACTTTTCCTTTGTGCCAGACTGTATAATAAACTGTATACAGTCTGGCACAAAGGAAAAGTTATGTTAGAGTTAGTAGAGTTAGCAATGAATATACCTCCCCCACCTGCCCCTAACTACTTACCTTCAATTGTTTGTTCAGGTACTCCAGTCCTGCAGTTATAAAGCTACCAGCTGATCTCACCTGATTTAGGAAGATTTGAATAAATTAGTGTAGTGGCAGGAAGGCCACTGGGCAGGTTCCGTATGATCCGAGCAGACGGGGTAAAGGAAGAGCCCTTGGTGGCTTTTGCAGGCTTTATTGGGATTTACCAGGTACACAGCAGGCAGGGGTGCTGGGTGGCCAGGAGGCTGGCAGGCCTCTTAGCCCCCAATGAATCTTCACTGTTTTCTGGGCTCTCTGAAGTTCTCTCTTGGCCTCTGCTTCTCTCTCTCCTCGTTTCTTCTGCTGTTCCTTTCTCTGTCTCTCTCTGCTTGTGGTTCTGCTGGCGTCCCGAAGATGCAGCCCTTATAAGCCCAGTCTCAGCCCAGGTGTGCCCTATCTACGCATGCCCACGCCCTCCTCCAGGTACCTGCCATCAGGCATGCATTCAGGACCACAAATCCATCGTCAATCCTAATGGCGGGAGGGCAGAAAAAGCCTGATACTTTTTTACCTTACCCTACAATTAGGTTGTATTGTTTTTTAAATGCTTATTCTTAAAGAGAGAACACCATTATAGTTAATTATCTCTCTAAAACTATGGCAAAATACCCTCGAGGCACTTGCCTTTGAACAATTCAAGACAGCCTGGGCTTCAGGAATGTGATGCTGGGGAATTTTAGCATCTGTGGATAGCATCCAAAGATGCCACAGGAACTGGAGAATGGCTGCACTAAGATAGCAGAGAAGGTGGAGGCAGGATTTCATGGGATTGAATTAGACTGGGGTTCTTGCAAGAGGATTGCTGGGCTACAGTCTAGAGCAGTGGTTCCAAAGCACTGTCCCTGGAGCAGCAGCATCAGTACCATTTGGGAAGTTGCTAGAAATGCAAATTCTTGGGCTCATCCCAGCCCTATTTAATTAGAAACTCTGGGCTTGGAGATCAGCAAGCTGTGTTTTAACAAGACCCCTGGGCGATTCTAATGCAGGTGAAGTTTGAAAACCTCTCTCTGGTCTATAGAATAAGTAAAACTAAGGTTCAAGTAACTGAGGTGAAGTCAGAGCCAAGAGATTGAGGAGAGTGAGATGGAATCTGAGCCAAATCAGAGAATGGAGATTCTGGGAAACTGCTGGGAACAACCGTGGCTATTTTCAGCTAGTCTTTATCTTCTGCAGGTGCAGCCTGTGGATGGGTTGGGCTAACTTAAAGGGCCAGAAGCAAAGAGGCTAGGGAAAGAAGTATATGCAGGTGTTTTTATAGGTCATTCTGACCCCTTTGGAAGACAAGTTGTGGTCTACCACCTTTTCTGCATGCAAAAGGATTAGTTCTTGTCAGTTCTTTTCTGAGACTGTTGGCCTGACTTGAACATCATATTACAGAACCAACATTTTACCACTAACTGGGTCTTTATGGGTCATAGTCTAACCAATGAAGGAATCAACTCTGCAGTATTCTTGGGAAAAGTCAAGGATTCCCCCTCCAACAATATAGCCAGATGGAATTATTTCCATCTGTTGGAAAATCCCTCCAATGGAGAGTCCAAAGTACATGTCACCTTGTGTATAATGAGTGCTTATACATATTCATTGAAAAACCAATGTCTTATATTGAACAGACTGACTCATGTGTCTCTCCCTTCTAATTCTGTCATTGTTGCCTGCAGTAACACAGGGTATGTCTTTTATTTAAAGATGCCCATTATGCTGCCTATAGTTTCTTCTCCAGGAGATGTGTTTCTTTGGTTTCTTCCACAGTTCCTGATATGAATTGGTTTTGGAGACCCAAAGACCACATGTCAAATGACTGAGGAGCAGAGATGTAGCTAAAAAAATCCAGGAACCAAATTGTGCATAAAATTAGAGTGGTATGGTTGGGGTATAGAAGAGAATGGGCAGAGGGCAAACAGAGTAATTTAGGATCTATGTCCATGGTGTTGGGTACCCACTGGGGACTTCTTTCTCTGTGGGCTCTGTATATTTCACCAAAGTCAGGAGGATTCAAGTAGGACTTGCCAGAGTAAGGTTGAAATTATGTTCACTAAAACCCCCAGTTCATTTGTCCAGGAATTGCTGCCAAGTCAGGGCACAGGCATCCTATGCTTCATAGTTGGTGTTTTGACATAACTTCAGGACTTTATATAATCCTTCTTAGATTTAAACTTGTTTATTCTAATCAGTCCAAATCATTTGAACCTCATTTCTGTTGCTTTCAACTTAGTGTCATGCATCAAATTTATAAACACTTTGATCTCAGTGTCTAAGTCATTGACAAAAACTTTGACCTGCAGTCCATTAGAGATTGCCTTTCAAGCTGAGCTATGTTAACCTTCACCATTGGCTAGGGGCTGTGCAACTCTCTTCATTTATATTTGTTCCTAGGTAAAATGCTATTCAAGCAATGATGGCATCTTGTTCTGATGGCGCTGGGAGGGGACTGTGTTAGACATGTCAATGGCCACACCCACTGTATCCACAGGCCCTTCTAAGGACATTACACTGTTCAAGGCAGTATTAGGCCATGAGACCCTGCTCCTCCTCCAGCTGTATGTAACTGGATCTGACTCAAAAACTGCAATTTAGGGCTGTGCGTCGCGTGGTGAAGAGCTCTGCTGATCCAGTCAGGTGCAATTCCCAGAGATTTGAATTAAGAGTTGTGAAAAGGCCAGCTATTTACCGGAGAAGCTAAGTCCAGAGAGGAAATAAAATTATTCATATGGAGTTATGAAGTGTCTGAATAACCAAACTATAAGGAAGCAGCAATCCAAGGAGGATCAGACTTTAATTTGCTAACATTGTGGACTAATATACCCTAGAAACTCTTTTGCTACAAAACACCCAGAAATCCTGGATATGATATAACTAATACCCCTTTAAACACTAAATGAGCTATAAAAAAGTAGAAGAAATCCCCAGGGCCAAAAGTGAAGGGGGAACTGAAAGCCAGTCTGGTGAATGTGTGATCAGAGACTGGCCATCCTAGGAGGAAGAAGACCTGGTAACACTAGGGCTTGGGTCCCACCCTGCTAGAAGACAAAGGCTGGGGCCTGTACAGCAGGGGGACTGGAACTGAGGTTCTTGTTTAAAACCCATCATTTATGGGCTATATTCTCAGTAAAATAATGGACTAAAAAATATCCACTCATCAATGGAAGGAGCTAGCCAGGATGCTTCTCTGCTTTGGCTTTGGTCTGGAGAGGGGAAAGCACCCCCTGAGAATTTGTAGTCACAGCCTGTACCTTGCCTGAGTTTGGTTCTAATTTATACCATCTGGGTGGTCCAGGAATCCTCAGGCTAAAATATTAATATTCAAATGGCCCAAGGCTGATGATACCTTTGGGGTGATTGGCAAAAGCGAAAACAGAATCTCTCAGGGCGTGGGATCAGGACACACCCTAAACCCAGGCTTTGTGGGATTCCTGAAAATGGAGTTCCATTGAATATAGGCTCAAAATTAGAAACTCACAAGGAAACAATCCATCATGAGTGTGTGTCAGTGGGCATGACTAAGAAATGGTATTCTGTTTTTAATTCAAATTCCACTTGTGCATTACCATTTGATAGTGTAAAGGAAAGCAATTGCTTCTACTTATTAACCTTGTATTCTGCAACCATGCTATAATCACTTATTAGTTCCAGGAATTTTTTTTTGTCAATTCCTTCAGATTTTCTGCATAGACAATCTTATCATCTGTGAACAAGGTAGGTTTATTTCTTGCTTTCCAATCTGTATACCTCATATTTCCTTTTCCTGTCTTATTGCATTAGCTATAACTGTTAGGGGGAAAAGGATGTCCTAAATCTAATTCCATACAGGCTTTGTGGACTCCACCCCTACCCCAGGCCAAAGCCAAAGACACTGAGAACTCCAAATCCCATCACCACCAAAGGGAAGGTGGCTGGGACCTGAGGGTGGGGTTAAGCAGCCAGGTTGGTATAAAGCCAGACACGTGGGCTTTGGAGGGGGTTCCCCCATTTTGGCTCTCCGCCAGCTCACAGCGTCCGGCCAGCTCTGAGAGTGCTTTTTTGGTTTCCAGGTCATCGGATCGTGTAGGATGCATTAAAGACTTTATTTCCCTAATTTCTCCCTGAGTTGTACATTTTCCTTATTTCCTTTTCCCTTGTAAATAAACCTTTTATTAACCTTTTGTGTGTGCCTGTAGTGGAGTATTAATAAGTCCCTTTTAAGCGCGTGGGTGAGGACCCACAGCCAGGCAACCCGTTCAATATTGGGGATGCCCTATAACATAACTTCCAGTACAATGTTGAAAAGGAGTGGTGACAAGGGATATCCATCTCTTGTACCTGATCTTAGAGGGAAGCTTTGAGTTTCTCACAGTTAATTAAAACTTTTAATTCTAAAAAAATCATGTGCATGGATCATCGATTAAAAAATAAATTTTGTTATCCATTGTCCAAATACTACCTCCTTCCTAGAGCATCTCCTGATTTTCCTAACCAGAAAATTCATATTTCCCTAGAAAATTCCACAGCATTAATTTATATCTTTTATGGTACATATTATATTGTCTTGCTTTATATCAATAGTTACTTGTGGACTTTTCCTAGGTCCTTCCTCCTGGATTTCAAGGTTTGAGTACAGAGATGCTGCCTATTTATTTTTATAATCCCAGCTGCCGAACACTATGCCTTATACCATTAGATTCTTTTTTTTTTTTTTTAAGATTTATTTATTTATTTATACAAGCACTGGGTACAGTCAGAAGCACGGGAGGGTGAGAGAATTCACCAGAACCAGAGCGGGGAGCAGAACAAGCAGAAGGACCAAAGTACACTGCTGAGGGGAGCAGCAGGCGGCAGGAGAGGTCTGCGCACCATGTGGGACCCTCCTCCGGTGGCCGGGGAGCAGCCCGGGATCAAACCGGTACTGCAGAGGCTGCGGGCAGCTTCGCAACCCAGCGCTCAACTGCTGCACCACCAGGGGAGGCCCCTTATACCATTAGATTCTTAATAAATATTTGTTGAGTTGCTACTAATTGAACCTGAAATTTTTGAACTGAAATTTTTGTTTGCTGTTGCTGTTAGCAGTGAGCAAACTCCTCCTACTCCTTCCAGCATATTTCCCAGTGGCAGTACTTGGGCTTCTTCACATCTTGTCCTGCAGTGGTAACAAGCACAAGAACTTGTTTGCCCATAGCATTTTTCTCCTTGCTCAGTGTCACTCTAAAAAAGCTTGGTTTTGTGAAATTAATCATGAAGCTGGCTTCTTGGTAGAATGACAACTCTTACTTGGTTGTGCTTCCTTGCTCAAAGTTCTCTGATTTCTGACACTTACAAAGGAGGGGAGGAGTATCGAGATTATCTGAGGATGGATATGGACAAAGAACTCTTTGTGCTGCTGCCAGTGTTGTTCAGTGTCTGGTTTTGGAGTGATGAGCGCTAGGACCTGTTCTTACCTGGACATGTGTTTGTTGCAAGACGATGGTTGTCTGAGCTCAGGTCCCAAGCAGACCACGGAGGGCATGGCCTCTGGTGGGGCATCAGCCTGCATGCAGCTTTTTACAAATCAAGTTAGAATAAATTCAATGAAGCTTGGTGGAGGAAGAGCAATTTGTTGGAGTGTGATCTTGAACAGCATATTTTTACCCCTCAGTTGTTGCTTTTATTTATATGGTGTAGACTCTCTGGGTCTCTGGTTAGTGCATGCCTTAATGAGTCCTTGGCGAGGTGCTGATCTCCTGTCACTTTGAGTCATTTGCAGTCTCATTAAAGCATTTAGGACTCAATTTTGTTTACTTTTCAAAACTTCAAGTACAATGCGAGATTTGTCTCCTCCCTCCAGCTTTGGCTCCTAGCTGCTTAGAGAGTGGGAGGAAGGGTGTAGTCTCCTTCTGAGATCTTTCCTCCCTTTCCTTAGAAGGGATTTAGGGGCTGGAAGGAAGTGTTCAGGAAGCAGAGTTTTCCCTACCCAACCTGTTTGTCAGTCTGGGAGGAGTTCCTGGCCTGACTTTCTTGGGGACAATGTTCAGCTTCACCTTGGCCAACTTCAAAAGGAAGAATACATGTAAGAGTCTTTCTTCGGGCCCAGAAGGTGAGTACATCCCTTTTCTGACTGTGACTATCCTGGAACCCCTGGTTCCTGTCCTTCTTTTAACCACCTGTTCCTTTCTGTGCAATCACAGGACTACCTGGAGTACTCTTACCTGGGCCCAAGGAGCATGAACAAGCATAGAGGGGAGTTACTCTACCTTCTTTTTAGGTACTCTGTGTTATAGTCCCTTCAAGTCTAATTGAAATTGGTCAGTCCAATGAACTTCCAACTTTCAGAAATCTCTGGGAATAATGCATAACTCTGTTAAGGGTTGAATTGCTTCCTTCAAAATGTGTGTTGAGGCCCTAACCCCAGTACTTCAAACTGTGACCTTATTTGGGAATATGGCCACTGGATGTAATGAGTTAAGATAAGGTCATATTGGAGTAGGGTGAACCCTTAATCCAATATGACCAATGTCCTTACAGAAAGACAACCATGTGGAGGCAGACACATGGGGAGAATGCCATGTGCTGATGAAGGCAGAGATGGAAGTGCTGCTGCCACAAGCCAAGGAACACCCAGGATTTCTGGAAGGCCTCCAGGAGACTGGGGAGGCAGAGAAGGATTCTCTACAGGTTGCAGAGGGAGTACAGCCTTGCCCATACCTTGATTTCAACTTCTATTATCCCAAACTGTGAGACAATAAACATCTGTTGTTTAAAGACTATTTTTTTTATAGAAGCCCTGGAAATGGATTCAGTATCTCTGCTCAAAAGTGTTTCCAAATGTAAAGGAATGATGCCAAGCAGCATCTTTTGGTCCTTCAAAGTGGAGGAAGGATGTTGCACCATGCTCCTAGACTCCAGAGTGTTTTCTGAAGAATTTCTAATTACTCTGTACTTTAGTGGGTTATACAGCAAAGTTGTTACGTAGCAGAGGAAGAGTTGCTTGTTTTTTCTTCTTTTTGGTATCTCTACCCTCTACTACTGGTTCTTACACTCTCCCTCCCTCCTCTTTGGGGCACAAAAAGCACCCTCATGATACCTAGAGTTTTCTTAAGACCAGTGACCTTCTTTCTTGGTCCTTGGACCCTCTCTGTGTGGACTTGAGTGGGTGGTAGGTAAGCGGGTTGTGGCTCCTCTTAGCCTGCCCTGTGTGACCTGCTTGGTCATTCTGAACATTGAATGTAAGGTCCTCAGTGTACTTTGCCTTTCTTGACCTCACTTTGGGTCCTGACCACAATCCTGGGTAGCTGGAAGGGTCCCACTCAATGTCTTGTTCCCTCATTTAGTGCAAATGGTACACTTTGCCTAAGGAACCTGAACTGTGACTCCTGTTGCTCTGGTTCTCTAAGGTAGAGAACATACAGTAGAGGGTGGCAGGCAGAATCAACTTCTTTTCTAGGTCACAATAGAATAAGATAGATCCCTAATTCAATATATCTGATTTACTTTTAACAAGAGACCATATGAGCACAGAGACAAGTTACCATGACTGAAGTAGCCTCAGAAAGAGGCTCACTTAACCTGGGCTACCTCCAGGGAGGGCTAGGCCTCAGACAACCCCTCAGGGGAAATGGGAATCTTCTTTATTTTCCTGATCAAAAATTTTTAGTGGAGGAAATTCCACTGCTGTAAACATCCAGGCAAAACTGAAAGTGGAAAAGGTCACAGTTCACTGTGAAGCCTGAGATGGGTATGAAGATGGAGTGAGTCTGACCTCCAAGCTGGTCTTGGTTCTAGTGATAGAGGAGGCAAAATTTCCTTAGGGGAATTAGTTTTCCATCCATGCCTTCTGCTGACTCCTCTCAGAGGGGTTGCTTGCTTTTCATAGAGTAGAGTTAATGGTTTGCTGAACCCCAGATAGCTCTCTTTGTTCAGGTCACCCTAGAAACCATGGGGACAGACGCCGAGTTCCTGTGGTCTCTGGAGCAGGCTGTGTTGCTGCTCTGACATGATGGGATTTGCACACATGACTGTGTTAGTGCATGAATGAGGAGTACCCAAACTGTTAGGGGGTACATGCTCTGAAAGGGGTTCAGCCATCTGCAGGACAAAGGTAAATAAAACAGACTCTTGGTGTGAAAATCTCTAATAGAATTAGTGTGCATACAGAGAGAAAAGAAGAAAATACTCCTTATAATAGTTTGCCAACAAAACTTCAAAATTACACATTCCCTCTTGGGCAAATGCCCAGCCAAACAGGATTGGCTGAAGAGGGGCCACTGAGGCCCAAAACTTTACACAGTCTAAAGCACCTTCTGGCAGAGAACCACAAAAAGGGGTTAGACAGGTTGCAGAAAGCTGGGACAGAAAAAGAGAGGAAACACAAAATCAAAGAACATGTCAAGATAATGGCTGCCATTTTCTCTGCCTCTGTACAAGCCTCTCACCTCTGTGTCTCTTCCAAGTACCTCTTCTAAGTATCTCTACATGTCTCTCCTCCATGTATCTCCTCCAAGTTTCCTTTCCAGCAGAACCAGCAGTATTCCTTTCCAGGGTTCAGGCTGGGCTGCAGAAGTAGGAGTGAGATAGGCCCATCCACTTTCCATCTTATATAGGTTCACCTAGCCACTTAGTCCCTAGTTCCCAGTGGTTCCCTTGCTCAGGAAGTGTGGGTCATGGTGAACTGGGACTTGTAATCCAAGGCAGCTGCATGTAAGTGAGGAAGGGAAAATGGTGCCCTTCTATGCTCCTCCCTCTTTAATAGCTGCTCCCATTCTGTATCTAGAGGCCTTGCGTGGGAAGCAGCCAACTAAGCTCAAGTTTGGCTTTGTTGTTTGCAAGGAATCACAGCTCCCCAGACCACGAAGAGAACAATGGGCTTTTGGTAACTCAGAAACAGAACCAGAGTTGTCAGTTGCCAAGGAAGGTCTGAGAACTGGTTTCCCACCTTGAGCTCCCTTGGGCCAGGTGGTTTCCCTATCACACATGCCAGTTCCTCCCTATGCATCATTTCTGGCTAAATTTCCAGTTCTCTCTTTGGTCACACATGGAAGAAGTTAGTCAGATAGGTCAAATTCCTTATGTCAGGCTTCCTCAAGGATTGACAGCTGGCCTATAGGTAGGTAGGATGCCTTTGGGGCAGGTACCCAGGTCTAGTCTGATTATACGACAGCCCTAGAGAAACTTAATACTGTGCCCTGAGCAAGGCTGTGAGTGTGGCACAATGACCTAACAGGCCAGGGTGGGCTTGTAACTGACTTGTCTAACTGAAGGGTTTGCTTCACAGAGATATCTGTCCCTTCCTAAATTCTTCCTTTCCTAGATCAGCCTTCTGGACAGGCTAAGGGTATAATTTTTCTCAGTGCAAATTCCTCTTGTGCCACTGAGACATCAGGAGGGCAGAAGGTACTGGTGAAGGAATGCAGGGGTGCTGGAGTTGGGAGGAAAGGACTGCAGAAAATGTGGTGAGGTCTGTGGTTGACCAACCTAGCTCTTCTTGTCCTGCCTGGAGGGGCGAGATCACAGGCATTCTCGTTCTGAATGCCTGTGTGACAAAGAACCTGAAATCAATGTGACAAAGAACCTGTCTCAATGTGACAAAGAACCTGAAATTCCCCTTAGACCCTTGCCAAGTGAAGTGAGTGACTTCATGTGGCTAAGGTTACCTTAACGTGAAGAGGCCAGAGCTCTTTGGGTCCAGCACTCACGACTCCTTCTCCTATCCTTCTAAAAAGAGGTACCAGGTAGAAATATCCTCAGTGCTGGACCTGATTCTAGCCTACTCTTAGACCTGAGAACCCAGTGCAGGTTGAGCCTTCCTGGAAGAAGTCAGAGAAAGGTAGGGTAGGATGAGTATGGGAAATTGCCGGAGCTTTTGTAAGAGTTACAAATTATTTCTACCTCTTCTAAGATTCTGCTGGTTTCTGGAAGGGAGACAGACAAATGTATTTTCAAAAGTTCCCTCCAGGTAGGGACTACACCTGAAGGCGGGGGTGGGGGAAGCAAACATTGTTTAAAAATGAACAATGTTGCTGCAAATTGCATGTGTTTATCTTTTTTGAATGCTGAGTAATATTCCATGGTGTATATGTACCACATCTTCTTGATCCAGTCATCTATTTTTGGGCATTTGGGTTGTAGCTCCCCTCAGCAGTGTATGTCAGTAGATCTGCCTGTTCTGCTCCCCACTCTGTCTCTGGTGAATCCTCTCACCCCCACACCTCTGGCCTGCACCCCAGTTCTTCTATGCAAAAATAAATAAAATCTTTAAAAATAAATAAACAAAATAAAATGCAAGGGTAGAAGGAAAAAAATAAATAAAAATGAACAATGATGTACAATCTATATAAATAAATAAATTAAAAAAAAGGAAAGTTCCCTCCAGGGCTTTCTAATTCTCTTACCCACTTTCCACTGACTTCTCTGAGAAACCACCACTCTACCCCAGCAGTCTCTTAACTTTTTTGATCAGGCACCCCATGGATAAAAATTTTAGAGTATGTGCCCTTGAGTGTTAGGTGTTTATTTATTTAAAAATAACACCCTTGTATTTCTGTGTTCATATATTATAATCTTCATAAAGACACAAAACTAGAAATTAATAGGAGACAAGTTTAAACAGAAATAGAAATAGAACTTCCATTCCTGTCCTCCTGATTCCTAGCTTACCTGGTTCCTCTCCCCAGGGTGTGCTTCCTTCGGAGATTACAGCTCTTGGTTCCTAATTGTATCCCCACTCCTAGCTCAGGTCCTGGCATACGGTAGATGTTCAGTAAATTTGTGGGCTAGATGAATAATGAATAAGACAGCACTAGATCTTGAAGAATATGAATATTTTGCAAATATGTAAGTGGGTTGAGGGGCCATGCGGAGAGCCTCCCCCAGAGGTGAATGTTATGATTTATTGACCTTTCCTAATAGAAACATTAAGATTAGACCTTACGAGAGCATATTACATTTAAGTAATGATTGATTGTTTGGTTAATTAAATTAAATGTATTTATTTATCCCTCCTCTCCATTAGCAGAGTGGCCCCTGTTCCCACAATCTAATCGCTTAACCATCTCCTGGCCTGCTCAGTTCCCCCAGTGAGATGACGGAGAAGCAGGAAAGAAGTCGGAGGAAGCGATTCAATGAGGAGTTACCCAGGAGAAAGAAGCCTCAAATCTTAGCTATTAGTTAATTAGGTGCTGTGTGAAAATGACTTGAAGGGCCAAGTGAAAGGAATTATTACAGGTTCCTAATGGTCAGGAATTGATTTATTAATGCAGCATCACATTTGCATGCACAGTAGAGCACTGGTAATAGCCCAGAGTGGGGTTTGCAGAGGAGGGATGGATGGCTCAAGGCCTCTGGGGTAGCCTCTCCAATGATTCTTTTAAATTTTCCCTGCTTCCCCCTCTCCCTACTCCCTACTCCCCCTCTCCCTAGCCTTTGTTGGGGGAGCAAAGAGGCAGCATTTTCCAGCAAGAACATTCTTAAAGACCACCTGCAGGAGGGCCATTCTCCACAGAATGACAAGCCTGCCCTGTCTCCCTGCCTCATTTTTGGATGACAGCAACACTTACATGGCGATGCCTTCCAATGCATGTGCCAGACTCTACCTTCGTAATGCTTTACACATACATTGGCTTATTTAATCCCCACAACATTAGAGAGTGGTACTAGGAGTTTCCTTCTTTTACAACTGATGAAACAGAGGCACGCACTCTTGCCCAAGCTAGTTAGTGGCTAGTATGTGGCAGCTCTAGGATTCAAACATCAGTAACCTGGCCTCAATAACTTGCCTTCAACCACTGTGTCCTCAACCAAGGGTAAGAACTTCCTGACTTAAATGACTTAGCTGGTCTTTGGTACATCCCAAGTGTGCTAGGCACTTGCCTCCTCCTTTTCTAAGTGAATCTGGTCTCAGAGCCTTCATTCACACTAACGTGTAAATGGCTGAGAATCCTTTAAAGGGCCATCCCTCCTGGGGAAAACATTTCAGCAGGATCCAGAATGCTAAATTGAAGGAATGACGTTTTATTTTTTTTTATTTTTTTTTTTTTTAAACTTTTTTTTTTTTAAAGATTTATTTATTTATTTATACATGCACTGGGTACAGTCAGAAGCGCGGGAGGGTGAGAGAATTCACCAGAGCCAGAGCGGGGAGCAGAGCAGGCAGAAGGACCGAAGTACACTGCTGAGGGGAGCAGCGGGCGGCAGGAGAGGTCTGCGCGCCATGTGGGACCCTCCTCCGGTGGCCGGGGATCGAACCGGCGCTGCAGAGGCTGCAGGCAGCTTCGCAACCCAGCGCTCAACCACTGCGCCACCGGGGAGGCCCGAAGGAATGACGTTTTAAAGGCAGAATCTGAATTAACTTCTGGAGTGTATGTTGTGGGTGGGTTGATAGAGGCCACAGGGTCACATTCTGCAGACGAGTGGGCACGCAAATGTTCTCTTATTTGGGAGCACTGCTGATGAGAATCTGGAGCCAGAGGGAGCATCGTGTGTCTGTAGGCCCATGTTAGTGGTCCTGCCGGAGCCACAGAGGGAGCATCACAGAACAAAGCAGAGCAGCTGCCGCCACCACCAACTTCATTGATAGAAAACCTGGTAGGAAGTTTATAGCACATTTCACAGTTTTCAAAGTGTGTGTTTGATGTAAATCTTCTCAAACTACTTGCCCTCATGGGGCAGATTGACTTGGTCTTTGCACCAACCACGCAGCCGTTTTGGTGTCATGGAACTTTGAAGGCATTCCCTGCAGCTGGGATGAAAGGCAGGCTCACGTGAGGCCTGCTGGCCTCTTGGAAGGCGTGGGGAGAGAACAGAGACTCCACTGAGTGGACAATAGTAGTCCAGGTCCTCATAAGGTGTTGTTACATGTGTGGCCTTGGAAACTTTTGATGGAGTCCTGGGGAGCCTAGGGTTGCAAGCTGGGATCACAGAGACTTATGAGACTCCCCCACAAGGAAGCAGACCCCGCCCTGGCTCTCTGACTCGTGTGTGGCCTTTATGGGCCGTGACCAATGGCTCAAGGCCTGGGCTGGCAGCCGTAAGCCTTCATCCTGGGCAGGAATTCTAATTAAACTGGGGCTCCTGGGTCTCGCTTACAAAGCGCTCAGCACCAGACTCTGCCTTTAGGGCCCCACCCAGCTGGTCATAGTTTTGAATGCTGCCTGCAGAGATGCCCGGTTCAGGGACTCCTTGCTTGTATTTGAGGTGGGCTGCTGAGGGTCGGGCCCAGTGCTGGTCCTTGGGGTGGGCCCTGAGACCCTTAAACAGATCTCTAGAGAAAATACCTCATGGCCTCCTGGATCATTCTAGGGTTCAGCTTGCCAGACACACTTGTGTATTTGTCCCCTCTTCTTTGTTTATTACATTCTCTCTTTTCTTCATAATGCATTGGGTGGGTTGAGGTTCAGGGATCCAGGGAAATTATGAGTATGAAGGACCTTGGTTCCTGAGAGATGGATCAGGAATGGAGGGCTTTCCAGAGAAGTTGAACCTGAAACTGAACCTTGAGGGGTCAGTAGGATTTGGGCAAGGAGAGAGGACATCCAAGGAATAGGGAAATAGATGCCTTGCACATTTTGAAGAAAACTGAGGTTTAGCTGCATATTAGGAATCCTTAATTCCTCAACTCTTTTCTTAGTAATTTCTAAAATGAAGAACTATGTCAATCCTGCTTTCCTTCTATATTTGATGTTCATATTGTCCTGTTGCTACATATCTCTCCCTTTAAATATAACAGTGCTCATTTCAGTTTGCTTTTAGTCATGCAAAATGATAATGTGTGTGATCGTGGCTGATGGGGGCTGTGATGAGTGTGGGATTTGGGGCAACAGATTCTTGGGGATTTGGCTGAAGTTATGTCAGCAAATTTATTAGTTAGTTTCTACCCATAACATGACACTCTCGCCAGGTATCCTGCCCTCTTCATAATTCCCAACACCCCATTTGAGTCTGGGCTGGGATTCCAATTTCCAATCCCGCTTCTGAGTCCCATTCATTAGTGAACAAGATGCTAAGTGAAAAAAGTGTGGAAGTTTCGGGGAGAGGAGACCCACAGGGTATCTGGTGCTCTCTTTGGGAACAGAAGTTCCCAGTCTCTGTGGGTCTGCACAAGCTGAGGCCTGGGCTCCTGGCACATTTTCCTGCTAGTCCAGAAGACACCCACACACCCAAACCACTGGGAACACAGCTTGCTGACCTTGGCAGGAAGGAAGGCTGAGCTGGCCTTTTGCGTAACATAAATACTCAGTACAGCTGCTTCTGACCTGCCCATTTCTTGTCAAATCCAAGAAGGAAGGAAACTACTGGCCAAACACTTTACCCCACTCCAAACACTGCTCAATATAATAAAATGTGGCAAACTACCCCTCAGAATTGGCTGCTGGTGGAAGAAAAACATGGGTAAAAAGACAATAAGACAATCCAAGGACATGCCTATTCTAAGAAAAAATATATAAAAGCTCTGCTGTTGACAAACATTATTAGGAAGTTCCCTACAAACTTGGTTAGGGAAGCTCTTGGTCTTTCCCCCTTAACTGATGCAGGGGGGGAGAAGGGAAAAAGAGAGAACAAAATAGTGCAACTTGGTAAAAGAGGTCTTTCTCAGAGCTTTTTTTCTCACCCTTCAACATGAATGATGGCCCTCACATCACCCTCCCAACCCCATCCTTAGGGTTGATCCTGATTTAATCCTTTGTTCATAAAGCACTGTCACCACCCCTACCCCTAATCACCATTGGCAAGTGTCCTCCTTTATCCCTTCTGCTTGTGTGGGTCCTGCACATCCTTCTAGAGTTCCACAACTTCCATGGAAGTTTCCCTATACACTTTGATTTCTGTCTTGGAGCTCTTGTCATCCTGGAGTCATCCCACACTCATTGTTAGCACTTCATTTTTCTTTAACCATTTCATGAAAATTAACTCTGTGTTACCATCTTCTTGTCATTGCTTAGAGAGTAAAGCCTGGCTGCATACTGGGGTGGACTTACTAAGTACAGGTTGATATATGGGTACTTGGAAAGATGGTGACTTATTCCAGAGTATGAGGACTGGCCACCATGCCCATTTCCAGAGCTTACCCAAAACTCAGGGTAAATTGGAAGGGGTCTCAGGTTTTCAAATTTGGAAATGAATCTCCAGCAGGAAGGAGAATTGTGTTGTTAGATATATGTATACTTTTTGGATGGAACCCACACCAACCTCAAGGCATCATTTTGTGTGAGCTTGTCAGAAGGTGAGCAAGATGTTGCCACAGTATTCCAGGATCATAGTTCTCTTATCTGCATGAGTGGTTTGCATGACTTATCACCAATGTCCTGCTGCTCTGGACTGAATTGTGTCTCCTTAAAATTCATACACTGAAGTCCCAATTCCCAATATGGCTTTGTTTTTGGGTAATACTTGAGCTCAACTGAGTTCATAAGGGTGAGGTTCTAATCTGATAGCATAAGGAGATAGATAGTCATACACACATGACGTAAATCTCATATGAAGAAAAGTGAGAAAGAAACCATCTGCAGGAAGAGCGCCTTCTCCAGAAATCAAACTCTGCTGGTCCTTGATCATGGACTTTCAGCTTCTAGGCTGTGAGGAAGTAAATTTGTTGTTTAAGCCACCTGGTCCATGGTATTTGTTATGATAGCCCAAGCTGAAAAATATATCTACATGTTATTCACTTGTTGATATAACCAATATTTATTGAGTGCTAGTAAGCCAGGAACAAATGTGCCAGGAGCTATGGTCCATGTGGGGTGGTAGTAATGGACAAAAAGATTAAAAGCCTTCTCCTTGGGGCCTCCCTGGTGGTGCAAGTGGTTAAACACCACACTATGAAGAAATCTGCAGCCTCTGCAGCATGAGTTCGATCCCCAGCCAGCCAGGGAGCAACACACATGGCGAAGCAGACCTCTCCTGTCTTGCCCGCTGCTCCCCTTAGCAGTGCATTTCAGTGGATCTGCCTGTTCTGCTCCCCACTCTGTCTCTGGTGAATCATCTCAACCCCTGTTCCCCCCACCTCTGGCCTGTATGCATAAATAAATAAATCTTTAAAAAAAAAGAGATGATTACGATGACTGCTAATATTTAAAAAAATAAAAGCCTTCTCCTCATGGAGGTTACATTCTAATGGGGGAAGACATTTTTAAAAAGGCTAAATGAGTATAGTAAATAGTATATTAAGTGATAATAGTGCTACAAAAAAAAATAAAGCAGGTAAGGAATAGGGAATGCTGGAGAAGGATGCTTAAGTAAAGATCTGTGTATCCAGCAATCTCATCAAGAAGATGATATTTAAGCAAAGACCTGAAGGAAGTGAGCAAGAAATCCACATGAATATTGAAGATTCTAAAATTAGGTAAATATTATCTATTGTAAAGCTAATATAATATACATACACACATGCCTGTGTGTGTATCTATATGTATACAAACACAAAGGAGTATCACTCAGTTATAAAAAAGGATAAACTCTTGCCATTTGCAACAATATAGTTGGAATTGGAGAGGATAGCACTAAGTAAAATAAGTCAAAAGAAGAAAAAAAATAGAAGATGGTTTCACTTATATGCAGAATATAGAGAAACAAAACAAAGGGTCAGAGAACACAAAATCAATAACAAACCCTGGGTATCTGACTGCAAAACTGAGATAATCAGAAGGGGACAGTGGCAGGGTAATATTGGGGGAGGGAGGGATACCTATGGAGTATGGCGGAGGATTTTTGGTGTTAGGCACGGTGTGAAAGCATACATTTGTAGAGGTCTGACTCTGTAACTCCTAAAACAAATACAATGATATAAACCAACATTACTTCAATAAGCACAATCAGAAATAAATTACCATTGTATCAGTAAAACATTTGTTAATCACAACTACTCTGCCACAGATTTTCAGGTTAAACATCAATAATTTGGTTTTTTAAAAAAGATTAAAGGTACGGCAAGCCTGGTCTAAAAGCAGTTCATAATTTAGTTGAGTACAGGTTCACCAAGAGTCCTGAGTGTCCCGTGGCTGCTCAAAAAGTTAAGGTGGCATTGAAAGCAGTATAGCAGACAGATAATGATGGTGATATTACAACTGTGCTTTAACTAGGCTATAGTATTCAATTCTGAGCACCACACATTGGGGCATTCTAGAGGACACAGCAAAGGTTTTCAGAGGCTTGAAAACTATATCCTTGGGGAACAGTTAGGGGAACTGGAAATGTTTAGTCTACAGAAAACATTGGCTTTGACAGGGACTTTTTCAAATATGTGGAGGGTTGCTAGCTGGAGGAAGGGTTTATTGTGAGGAGATAGTGAGTGTAGAATAAGGACAAGGGTTTATGATCTAAAAGCCAAGTCAGTACCAACGCTGGAATGGAAACCACATGGGTATATTTGATAATTGGACTTCAGCGTTTCTCCCAGGGCTGGTGGAGGATGGTGAGAGGCAGTACCAGGGTTGGAGGGGAGGGGATAACATTGGTCACATCAAACATGCTATAGAACAGACAGCAGCATGGATGGAAGGAAGGACTGATGAGTTTTTGGTCCCGTCAGCCCTATTAGGTCAGTCAGAATGTGCATAAAACACTGGCATATGGGAAGTTATTGAGCTGGGAGAGGGAGGCTTCTTCTCTGCCAGTTAACAGCTCTGGGTCTCACTGTCTTCTGTGAGAAATATGGATAAAAATACCTGCCCTGTTCCAATGCAGGGACCAATCATATGATTGCATGAGGGTGCTTCCAACTCAAAGATCCACTAATCTATGTAGCAAGAAGGGAGACTGCAGCCCATCATAGAGAGGAACAATTATAAACCTAAGTGTCATTTGGGCAGTGAAAAGTTTGTCTTGTCAATGGGTTGTCTTGTCAATGTTTCCACATCCATCCTTGTAGCTGGGAGTCATCCAGTGGGGATGCACTAGAGGCAAGATCACTTTCCAGGTCTCTTCCAGCACCAAGACAAAGGGTTTTCTGAAGTTATGACTCATGCATTTTCCTGCATGAGTTCAGCTCTACATTAGCCACTTACAGTAAAATGTGACCCCATAGTATATTCTAGTATGAAAACCAGCACATGGCATTTGAGCCAGGTATACAAGTAAGGTTCTCCAGCTTCTTTAGTTAGAGAAGTGGGTTGTGTTTGGGACTTCCTGTTGCAGAAACTTAAACAGGGTAAGACATGTCCTTGCAAAAATACCTCATGAAAGAGTGGCTTTGGGGGTAAAGATATTTTATAGATACAGAGCAAAAAGCTACTGAATCAAAGGACACTCCACAAGGGGACTCAATGCACCTCCCAGGTTCTTGCAGAGCTGCCCAAGCCTCCCTCCTCTCTCTGTTATTGCCAACCCATCTTCCTCCAGCGCCTCATCCATGTTCCACTATAATGGGCATCTTTATGGATCCACTGAATCCTCGCATTTCCCATCCAAAAGGATCTCTTGAGAATATATAGTTCAGTGTTTTCCCAAATGTCAGTCTTTCACACACCACTTTCACAGTTTTTGCCATATACATATGCCAACTGTTCTATTTACTCAAAGCTTTATTTAAATTGAGACTTTCCAAAAACCTGCATGTTTTTATATTACTGACATAAATGGAAACCAGCCTTACTTATGCATTTAAGATAACTATGATTAATACTAACCATTAAAATGTAAAGTTTTTGCCCATGTGCCCATGTAAAAGTAACCCAGGTACATCCATACCACACTTCTGGAAGCATGGATCTACTGCAGCCTTCTTTCTGAAATGATACAAAAAACCTAAGGCCAGTGAGGTTAGTGATTTGCTCAAGTTTCATAGAAAGTAAGTGGATGGGAAACTCAGTGCATTCACAATCAAATGTTCTTGGTCCAGTCCATCTCATGCCTCTTTAGATGAATTGGTGAGGGTTAAAGATTTCACTACCTGTCTCCCTTCCTAGGGCTGTAGTAGCAATGTCTCTCAAACCAGGTGACTTAACACAAAGTTCTTGTCTCAGTTCTGGAGGCCAAAAGTTCAAAATCAAGGTATTGACAGGGCCATACTCCTTCCAAATCCTCCAGGCAGGGGGTCTTTCTTTTCCTCTACCAGTTTCTGGTAGCCCCACATGTTCCTTGTCTAGTGGCAGCATAAGTCCTATCTCCACCCTTATCTTTCCTTGTGTATGTGAGCCTCTCCCTGGGTATTTCTGTGTCTTTACATGGCCTTCTTATACAGACACCAGTCAAATTGGATTAAGGCCCACCTTACTCCAATATCACTTCATCTTAACTAACTCTATCTTCAATGACCTTATTTCCAAATAAGGTCACTTTCTGAACTAATGAGAGTTAGCACTTCATCACACACATACACACACACACACACACACACACACACACACACAGAGAGAGAGAGAGAGAGAGAGAGAGAGAGAGAGAGAGAGAGAGAAAATTTAGCCCTTAACACCATTCCAAAGGGACTTGAATTTCATAGGGGACACTGAAAGACAGTAGATACATCATAAATTAAAGTGATGAAATTACACCTATGATTAAATAATAACTGGCACTGTGGTGTGCCAGCACCATCTCATTTGATCCTCACCATAGCTTGCTGAAGTAAACAGGTGTGGCAGATTGTTAAAATTATGGACCCCAGTGAGTGATCCTGCCTTTGCATGGCCTCTCTGACAATGATTATGGGATTGGCCATGTGATTTGCTTTGGCCAATGGAATGTTAGCAAATGTGAATCAAATATAGGCTTCAAAAGTGCTTATATATTGGGGTTTTGCCTTTTCTAATTGCTGGGAACTCTTTAGCTATCATGTGAAGTCTGGACCAGCCTATGGACAATGAGATTTTATGTAGCAGAGAGAGGCTGTCTCCATTGAGGGCCCTTAAATCAACCATTGTCTAGTTGATCTGCCAGCTGTCTGCAGCTGCATGAGTGACCCCAGGCAAGACCAGCAGAAGAACTGCTAACTGAAACCTAACTCAGATGGCTGACTCACAGACTCTTGAGCAAATAAAATAATTGCTAGAGGTCACTACGTTTTGGGGGTGGTTTGTTAATTTAGTAATACATAATTGACACAGCAGATATCACTGCTATTTTATAGGTGAAGAAATGGACTTGCTCATCAGTACAAGGAGTAGAAAGAAAGTGACGTCTACATTGTTCTTTGATGCAAGAACCTAGCAGTTGAATACAGTGCTTTGAGCATTTGAGTTTGAGAAATCCTAGAAGAGAGGAATAAAGCATTCTCAGGGTTATAGTCTAGCCAAATATAAAGACACTGCATGGATGAGGTCCCTTGGCCTGGAAAGTCAATAATGTGTGATTTAGGAGAAGTGCAGGCTGCAAAACACAGGAGAAAGAGGATCACGTATAGGGCTACCAAATTTGAAACTCACAAAACTGGAGAAGAGGACGGCAGTTTGAAAGAGGCAGTTACAGGGTAAATAAAGAAAACAGATGCTTTTCACAGAGGGCACACAATTAAGAGGATTCATTAATTCCAAGAATGATATAGGTTTAAAAATAAGTGATTTAATTTATCAACATATCCAATCACATTTATTGAGGGTCTACTATAGACATTGCGCTAGAAGATGGCAATTCAGAAATTAATAGTACACAGTCAGCTCACTCATATTCCTGCAAGGGAGAAGGATATATTCATGACTCAGTCAACATATGCTTATTGAGCGCTGCATGTGCCAGATCCTGTGCTGGCACTGCAGATACAGCGGTGAGCAAAACAGAAATCACTGCACCCCTCCTTGAGCTACTAGAGAAAGCAGATGTTAGAGAAATAACTAAATCATAACACATGATTAATTAGTCACTAATGAGCATGGTATTAAGAGAGAGAAGTGCAGGAAGCTTTAGGAATGTATGAAAAGGAGTCATTATCTAGTTGGGGAGTCATAAAAGACTTCCCTGAGGAATTTGGGCGTAAGCTGACAGCAGGAGGCGGCATATCAGTAAAGCTGGCAAAGAGGGAGGAAGAACACTCATAGAGGGAACATCCTGTGGCAAAGGGAGAAGAGTTATTGGAGGAACTGAAAGATGTCTAATGTGGCTGTGTTAGCAGGAACAATAGGGGCAAACCAGGCTAAATGAAGTCACTGCCCTGCTCTGTACCAGGGAAACTAAACATAAAAATATGCATCACCTGGTCTCTTGCACTCTGGCTTCCAGGTGGGTCTGGACAGGGGGAGCATGAGCAGAAGTGCAGAGAACATAGGGGAGAGAAGGGAAGCATTTTTTTGTGCTCTCTCCCCACATGGAGTGCTGAGGCTGTGGCAGTGGCTGTATCCTATAACAACAGCTCCTGTTGGGTGGCCCCATTTTCATGGCCCCAGTTTTATTGGTTCTGGTAACATGCTTTGTTCACTCTGTCTATTAAATTCTAGCAGTCACAATGACTTCCCATTTTTGCGAGTCTCTGTGCCTTCATCTTTTTGTTTCTCTTCTCCTCTGTAAACAATTTCTTTATTGAACAGTCTTCAAAATCTCAGTTAAGGGTGCCTTCTGTTTCCTGCTCAAGAGTTGAGCTGAAGGTCACACTAAGGACTTTGGATTTTATTCTAAGGGCATGATAATATGTTTCTAAGATTTTAGCAGGGCAGTGACAGGATATTTTGTTTTTAAAAAGATCATCCCAGGGTTTCTTCTCCCAGTAATGACTGAGTAAAATCTTCTCAGACTGTCCTGTAAAAATCAACTAAAAATCTGGACAAGTGGAAAAAAAAAAAAAAGCTATTAGAAGCACTGGAGAATGAACAAAGGAGAATTTTTGAGGAAGCACACCCTCAGAGGAGGGGTTTTATCAAAGTGAGTTCTTAGTTTTTCCTGGGGCCAAGCACATTAGCATGTATAGACCAGACTGAGATTCAGTTAAAGAGAAAATATTTGAACAGATACAGGAATTGCCACTACAGAAAGACTTCATAATTTCCAATAGAAAAGAAACGAGAATCAAGATTTTCCACAACTTAACAGTTATAATGACCAGAATATAGCCAAAATTTATCTGGCATATAAAGAGTGATAAAACACATCTCAAGAGAAAATGACCTTGGATATCAAGATGTTGGTTCTAGCACACAAGGATTTCAAGGTAGCTATTATAAGAATCCTCAATGAAGTAACATAAAATTGCTCACAATATGAGTGAAAATCTCAGTAGAGTAAGAGAAATGGTAAAACTAAATGGAAATTTAAGAATTAAGAAATACAGTATCAAAAATAATTTTTTAAAAAGATTTATTTATTTATGCATACAAGAGCTAGGGGTGGGGAGGGTGAGAGGATTCACCAGAGACAGAGTAGGGAGCAGAACAGGAGGATTGACTGAAATACACTGCTGAGGGGAGCAGTGGGTGAGACAGGAGAGGTCAGCTGCACCATGTGGGTCACCTCCATGGCCAGGGATCGAACTCGTGCTGCAGTGGCTGTGGATAACTTCATAGTCCTGACACTTAAGCCCTTGCGCCACCAGGGAGGCTCCAGAAATAAGTATTTACTAGAGACACTTAGCATTCAGTGGAGGAAATAGTAAATAAACTTAAAAAAAAAGCAATAGAAATTATGCATAGTGAAGAACAAAGAGAAAGGATTCAAACTGTTGAAACAAAGATAAAGAACAAATCTTGAAGGTGGCAACAAAAAAATATATATATATATCATATACAAGGGAACAACAATTAGATTTGGGGCTGAGTTCCAATCATAAACTGTACATGTAAGAAGAATGAAATATTTTTAAAGTACAGAAAGAAAAAAAAAATCAACTCAGAATTCCATCCAAAGAAAATAGCTTTCAAAACTCAACGTAAACTGAGACATTTTCAGATGAAAGAGAATTCCCTGCCAGCAAACCTATGCTACAAGAAATGCTAAAGGAATCCTTGATGGTCTGAATTCCATCCCCTCCAGAAGCTAACCCACATGGCACAGCAGACCTCTCTTGTCTCACCTGCTGCTACCCTTAGCAGTGTACTTCAGAGATTTGCCTGTTCTGCTCCCCATTCTGTCTGTGATGAATCCTCTCAACCCTCTGCCCTCGCGCCTCTGGCTACACCCCAGTTCTTCTAAGCCAATACAATAAATAAAGGAAAGTAATGGATTAAAACACTCCATTTTAAAAGATAGAATTGTCATATTGGAAGAAAACAGGACCTACTTTTAATATAAGGATATAGACAGGCTGTATTTAAAAAAAGAGATATTATGTGAAGTGTAAGTATAAGAAGGTTTAGGTAGCTATACTGATGGCAGAAAAAAAGAATTCAAGACAGAGTATAACCAGCACCAAAGAGAGATTTTATTAAGATAAAAAGGGTCATTTCATTATGAAGACATTACTTATAAATACATATATGCCTAATAACAAAGCTTTAGAATAAATGAAGCAAAATTGACAGAATTGAAAAGAGAAATAGACAATTCCACAATCATAAGTGATTTTATCTCTCCCTCTGCAATTGATAGAATTAGACCAAAAAAAAAAAAAAATCAGTCAAACACTGATGACCTGAACAACAATGTCAAACACTTTGATTTAATTGGTATTTATAGAATATCAGACTCAACAATAACAGAATACAAATTCTTTTCAGGGGCACTTGGTGTGTTTACCAGGATAGACCATAAACTGTATTTTAATACACACTTTAAATTTTAAAAGGTTGACATCCTGTTTTCTGATCAGGGTGGAATTAAATTAGAAATCAATAAGAGAACTAGGAAAACAGCAAAAAATATACAAGATGAGTCTGGAATGTCTTGTGGCAGAGAAATGCTTAAAAAATCCAAAGAAGGGCCTCCCTGGTGGCACAAGGTGTTAAGATGCAACCTATGAAGCTCCCACAGCCACTGCAGCATGATTTCGATCCCCTGGACAGCCAGGGAGCAACACATATGGTTCAGCAGACCTCTCCCGACTCACCTGCTGCTCCCCTCGGCAGTGTACTTGGGACAATCTGCCTGTTCTGTTCCCTGCTCTGTCTCTGGTGAATCCTCTCACCCCCCACACCTCTGGCCTATATCCCAGGTCTTGTATGCATAAATAAATAAATCTTTAAAAAAATTTTAAAAATCAAAAAAATTTTGACTCACTGAAGATATACAGGAATAACCTAAAAAGCACCCAATGATCAATTTGAGCTACAAAACCAACAATATAGAATTGGATTATAACCCAAAATATAAGTATTCACAAGTATATACTCTATAAATAAATTATTGAATAAGTAAACATGGGAGAAGAGCCTTCTATACAGAAAAATTATGGTTAATTTATATAGATACTATCCCCTCCAGGAAGTGAAGCTTAGTTTTCCCCACCCCCTGAGGATGGGATGTACTTAGTGATTTACTTTTGGAGCCAAAAACCAGAAAGGAACTGGGCGGGAAGAATGGAGAATCATTTTACAGTGGCAACACCTGGCAAACACTCTCTCAAATGGTCAGGTTAACAGTGTTATTAGTAAACTGTGCTAATACACACCCTTGATAGGATGTGATGAGAATGGTGCTTCAGCTTTTTGGTCTTCTTACCCAAAACTGATAACACTACTCTAGCACTGAGAAAAACAAACTGGTAGTCTACAAAATACATTACCTTACTCTTCAAAACTGCCAAGCCAAGAGTTCACTAAGGAGACACAATGACTAATGTAATGAAGTATCCTGGATAGGATTCTGGAAAAAAAAAGGGATAGTAGGGAAAAATGAGTAAAATCCAAATAAAGTGTGAAGTTTAGTTAATAGTTAGCTACCTTAGGTGTGACATGTATGGTAGCAATGTGAGATGCCGACAGTAGGGGAGCAGGGTGAGAAGTATGTAGGGACTCTGTACTATCTTTGTAACTTTTTTGTAAATCTAAAATATTCTAAAATAAAAAAGTTATTAAAAATTATGGAATGAACTCAAAACAGTGCTTAGAGGGAAATATTTAGCTTTAAATGCTTATGTCAGAAAAGAAAAAGAAATCAATGATCCAAGTTTACAACTTTAGGTATTAGAAAAGAAGAACAAATAAAACCTAATGTAACTAGAAGGAAAGACATAATAAAGACCAGAACTCAATGAAATGAACTCAATGAAATAAAAAAAGGGCAAACAATGAAGAAAATAAAAATGTAAATGCCAGTTCTTTGAAATTATCCATAAAATTTATAAGGTTTTCATCTGACTGATTAAGACAAAAAGAGACAAGGCACAAATTAACAATGTGAGGAATAAAAGTGAAAACATCACTATAGATCCTACAGACCTTAAAAGGATAATAGGGGAATCTGTGGAATTCTTTATACCACAAACATGAGCACCTCGATGAAAGGGACAGCACATTCCTTGAAGATCAAAATTACCAAAACTGATTTTAAAAGAAATAGAAAACTTGAACAGACTATAGAAAATAAAGAAATTGAATTCATAGTTAAAACTCTTCCCACAAAGAAAACTTGAGGTCCAGATGGCTTCACTGGTGAATTCTATTAAATATTTAAGGAAAAACTAATAACAACCCCACAAAAGCTCTTTAAGAAAATAGAGAAGGAAGGAACACTTTTCAACTTGTTTTATGAGGCTAGTTGAGGGGCAGAATGGGCCACAGAGCAGGTTATATGATCCAGCCAGGGGTAAAGGAGAGTCCTGGAGCCCTCTGTGGCTTTCTCAGGCTTTTATTGAGCTTTTACATGTAGTGTGGCAACCAGGTACACGGCAGGCATGGGTCCCCAGGGGCCAGGAGGCCGGGAGGCCTCCAACCCCGGGGCAAGTCTTCACTCTGGGCTTCTTTCTCCCCTTCTCTCTCTCCTGCCTCTTCTCCTCCTTTTCTCCTGCCTCTGCTTCTCTTGGCGAATATCTCAGTACTATTGCCATGGCTCACAGAAGTAAACAACATGACTTATAACAATAACAAATGCAGGTGCCCCATCAGGCAGGGCAATCCTAATGGCAGGAGGACAGAAAAGCCTGAAAACCATTTACCCTACACTAGTATAACCAAAACCAGATAACCAGACATTGCAAGAGCACTACAGGCCAATATCCTTTATGAATATAGACATAAAATTTCCATAAGAAAATATTAGCAAATAAAATTTAATGACATATAAAAAAAGATAATACATCATGACTAAGTGGAGTCTTTCCCAGGATTGTCAGATTGGCTTAACATTTAAAAATCAACCAGCGTAACTCAAGAAATTAATAGAATGAAGGAAAACAATGTGATTATTTAAATAGATGCAGAAAAAGCATTTGTTGGAGTCTCCCCAGTGGCTCAGCGGGTTGAGTGCCATGCTGTGAAGCTGTCCAAAGCCTCTGAAGCACAGGTTCGGATTCCTGGGAAAACCCCACATGGCGGCAGACCTCTCCTGCCTCTGCCTCGATTGCTCGCTGCTCCCCTCAGCAGTGTATGTCAGTCAATCTGCCTGTTCTGCTCCCTGCTCTGTCCCTGGTGAATCCTCTCACCCTCCCACGCCTCTGACCTGCACCCCAGCTCTTGTATAAATAAAATAAATCTTTAAAAAAAAGAAAAGAAAAAGTATTTGTCAAAATTAGACATCCTTTTGCGGTTAAAAAACAAACAAACCAACCTTTAGCAAAATAGAAATAGAAGAGAACTTCCTCATCCTGTTTAAGATCATCTTCTGAAAGCCTGCATTTTACTCCAAGGTGAAAGATCCAGTGATTTATCCCTTAGATTAGAAGTAAGGCAAGATGTCTATTCTCTCCACTACTGTTCATTTTGTTGAGGTTGTAGCCAGGGCAAAACATGTCAATAAAAAGAAATAAAATGCATAAATGTTGGAAAGCAATAGTCAGATTGCCTATATTTACAGATAACATGATTACATAAGACTAACAGCTCAGAGTCTATAAAAGTGATACTAGAACTAATGAATTTAACAAGGTCTCTGGACAAAAAGTCAATACACAGATATTAAATTTCTTTATATATACGAGCCAAAGATAGACTGTTCTATGGAATCAGAAATGGACCCACACTTAAATAATCAATTAATTTTTCAATTAGTCTTTAATTTTTTGAAAAATAGACTATTTTTAAAAGCAGTTTTAGGTTCACAGCAGAACTGAGCGGACATGCAGAGAGTTCTCATATTCCTCCTGCTCCTGCACTCACACAGTCCACCACAGCTTACATTAGGTTCCACTCATGATGTGGCATTCTTATTGGGTTTTTGACAAATGTAAAATGACAGATATGATGATAAATGTATAGTGACAGGTATCCACCATTATAGTATCCTACAGAATAGTTTCATTGTTCTAAAAATTGTCAATTAGTTTTTGACAAAGTTGCCAAGGCAATTCATCTGGAAAAAAAAAGATAGTCTTTTTAACATGTGATACTGGGACCACTGAATATCTGTATGAAAAAAGCTAAACCATGCAGAAAAATGAACACAAAAAGAGTGGGCCCTAAACATGAGGATTGAAACTAGAAACTAAAAGAAAAATCTTTGTTTATTTTATAAAGCTACAATAGGCACAAATCAGTTGGTAAAATTAACTTTATCAAAATTAAAGACTTTTGCTCTTCAAAAGACACAGACAAAGATGGCAACTAAACTTTTAGTGGTGAACTTAGTTAGTATACACAGATTTTGATTATAATGAAAGCTACATAATGTTATAAACTCATTTTACTTCAATTTTTTTTTTTAAAAATAAGATATAGGAAGTCACTGTAATAAAAAATATTGACAAAGCATACCTGTGACAGAGGATTTATATTCAGAATATAGGACCTTAAAAATCAATAAGAAGATTAGCAGCCAGGGCCTCCCCTGGTGGTGCAGCGGTTGAGCGCTGGGCTGCGAGGGTGCCCACAGCCTCTGCAGCTCCGATTTTTTCCCTGGCTGCCCGCCAGGGTCCCACAAAAAATAAAAAAGATGAGCAACCAGTAAAAAAAAAAAAGGGCAAAAATGTTGAATAGTTTTTAAAAGGGGATTTGAGAATAATCAATAAATGGTAAATAAACCATATTTATTAAAAGATACCAACACACCTAATTATCACGTAAATGCATGTGAAGTTCATAACTAGACACTACTACACATGCACTAAAACAAGTGAAGTTTAAAGAACTGATAAAACCAAGTTTTGATGAGGATGTGGATCAGCTGGGTTTCCTTCACATTGCTAGAAAGAATTCAAAATTCTATTATCACTTTGGAGAACTGTTGGCAGTACCTATGAAAGCAACATATACTCACCCTATAACTCAGCAATCCCTGTCGGATGTTTACCCAAGAACAATGGAAACATACCCACACAAAGACGTCTACATGAATGTTCATAAAACCTTTATTAAAAATAAAAAAGCTCAAAACAATAAAGAAACCAAATATCTACTTATTGCTGACAGAATAAACAGATTATTATTATTATTTTTTATTTATTTATGCATATAAGAACTGGGGTATAGGCCAGGGGGGAGAGGATGAGAGGACTCACCAGACAGAGTGGGGAACAGAACGGAGTGGGGTACAGGGAGATCTGCTGAAAACACTGCTGAGGGGAGCAGCACACAAGACAGGAGAGGTCTGCTGCCCCATGTGGGTAGCTCCCTGGTGGGAGATTGAACTCATGCAGCAGTGACTGTGGCCGGGGATTGAACTCGAACTCATGCCACAGTGACTGGAGATAGCTTGATAGTGCTGAGACTTTAACCCCTGTGCCACCAGGGACGCCCGAGATTTTTATTCTTATGCTACTCTGCCATTAAAAGGAACGAAATATTAATACATGCAACACATGAATGAATCTAAAAAACATCATGCTGAGTGAGAGAAGTCAAAACATAGGACAACCTGATGCCTGATTCCATTTATATGAAACTTTAGAAAAGGAAAAACTACAGGGAGAGAAAACCTCAGTGGGACAAAGGACAAGGGTGAGGTGGGTGTGCTTAGCAGTGGTTGCATGAGACAAGTTTTTATGGATGGAAACATTTCTACATACTTAGAGGACTCTATACAGTTACTAAAATTTCACTGAACATTATGCTGAAAATGGATGGATTTTACTGTATAAAATTATACCTGACCGTCATATGCGGAAAAGATTGGAAAGGAGAAGAGTAGATGTTGGGGGGCCAGTGGGGTGTCTAAGGACTCTCCGTATACCCCACCTTCCATACAGTGCCCTTTCCGATTGCTTTAATAACTAGGGGAATCTGCTGCTTCTCCCACTTAACGACAGCACAGGGTTCAAGCAGCACTGCTGTTCTGGGCATTAACCCAGTTGTGGGCTGATGCCCCTGGATGCTACTGGGTAAGCTGAGATCTTGTCTACAAAGCAATCCCACTTCTTGGAGACCAACAGCCACTAAGCTCAAGGAGGTCAGGTAGTTCATACACAGCAATTTGTTTTCTCTACACCCGTTTTCTTGTCTGCAAAGAAAGGGCTGAATTATGTGGCCTGTAAAGACCCCTGGAGCCTTAACAACTTGTGATTTTAAATACAATGTAGATTTGATTTGTGTTTTTATTTATAGTCTTCACATGCATGCTCCTCAGCAGGAATGCCCTCTTTTCTTCAGTACCTGATTGCATCTTACTCAATCTTCAAGGGCCAGTTAAAGTCCTCTTCACACTCCACGAGCCCCTTCTTACTATGCTAAGTCCTGCTGATCCGGCCTCCTGTTGTGGGTACAGCCTGTACTGGATAATTTAACACTTACATACAGTATAACATAAGCCACTTTGGTCTTTTCTCTTCAACCAGCTTTCAAAAGCTTTGAGGGTCTTATATTTCTTGGGTTTCCTAACTTCCTTGCCCCGACACACACACACGTACACACACACGCACAATTGAGCGCTCACAATCACACACAGCTGTGAGTTTTGAGCGTTAGGTACATATGCAATACATTCTTGCTGGATTATTCTTGCTCTTGTTTTGTGCTCACAACCTCTTTTTCCTTAATTCTGCTGAACTCTTCTGTATCGTCCTAACACTGGCTACTTTTGTGCAGGGATTCAGCTAGCTCTTAGCAATCATTAGGAGGCAGGACTCCTAGCTGGCAGCCCAAATGCCACCCACTGTCCTTATTGCTCTTAATATCACTAGAAAGTGACAATATGTCTACCCGGATATCTTCCCACCGAGCAGATGCTTGGCTGAGGAGGGGAAAGGAGATCTACATGAGAGGACTTCTTTCCCATGTTCTCTCAGAGATGATCACTGGCTCTGCAGTATAGTTTTTTTTAGATGGAAGACTGGTTCCTATTTGACTCTAAGCACATGGATCGCAGACACATGGGGATCAAGGCTTATTTCCAGGGTTTTATAAAAATGAGCCAACTTGTTATATGTCGAAATGTGTGATTTTGGAAGTCAGCCAGACTTAGGGTCAAGTCCTAGATCTACCACGTACTAGCTGTGTGACCTTGGCATGAACAAAGAATGTCTCAGTCCCCTAGTTTCTCTGACTTTATGATAAGATCTGTGAGAAAAACAATAGAGAAAATGACACATGTAGAGTGTTAAGCACAGGAACTGGCATATAACAAACTATTTAACTTGTTACGCTCTTTTGTGTCCAAAATGTGGGGTGCAAATCAAAGCTGTCCCCCTTTTCCAACAGGCAGACCCAGGCTGGGTGTACCCTGGAAGAGGGCCTGGTGAGACACACTCTCTCCCATCCCCTTGAGCTATCAAGGGCTCTGTTGGAGGCACGCTGAGGCTGCCGCTGTGGGATTTTTGGGCAGGCGTGCAGGCTTCAAAGGCTTTGCTCTATCCTTTTGAAGGGGAGTATTTGCGGTTCATTAGCTCTGTGGCAGAGACCATCAACCAAATGAAATAAGGGTTCTGGTGTAGCCTCCAGGAGATCTCCAAAGACCTATGCAACTATTTAGGAGAAGATAAGTTGTTTCTCCTCACATTTTAAACTAACAAGCTAGGAGAGGCTGGGTATAGAGGAAACTTGTGTGAGTACCTGATGAGCAACATGCACTGGACACTGCAGAAGGACCCAGCTTAACAGCCTATCACAGTGTCATGCACATCTGGACACTTTGGAAAAAAAGCCACTTGATGATGATGTTGGGATGATAACTTTTCTCCCCAAAGAACTGCCCATGATGACCCACATCAAAGTCCAAGACAAATGTTCTCCTGCTGTACTAACCACACACCAGGTGGTGCTGACGTCTGCATGGAGTCTTCCAGTGACGGAGTGGCGGCTGGTCTTGCTGTTTACAACATGGATAGAAACTAGGGCTGGGCCTGCCAACAACCCCCAAAATCACAGATCTCCTGCCCTAGATTCTGCATCCAGACAGGAAAGTATCTAGGTGAATGTAAATGTAATGAGTGCACTGATCTCTGTCTCTCTGGATCCTTGGTGGGAAAGATTTCACAAATGCCTTTACTCACTTCTTGTGGCATTTCATTGCCCTTTCTCTACCTGAGAAGTACGAACAGGAAGCCTCCTAGCTTGACTTCGTGGTGTTGAGGTCTGGGCTGGCCTCAGAAGGAAGGGAGCATGCAGTTGCCTATGGAGTCTCCATGGGATGTGGATGAGTCCTCTGCCCCTTAAACACTTGGTGGTTGCTGCCTGCAGTAATGGAAAAGCCTTTTTCCACAATTGGGGAAAATTGAAAGGCAAATATCTACATTGACCTAACACACAATTTTATTTTTATTTTTTTAAATAAATTTTATTTTTATATTCCCCATACAATTGCAACCCCCTTATTTTGACCCCAATCCCTTCTTTCCCCGCCCCCCAACCCCCATAGAGTGTCTCTGGTTCATAGTTTTTTGTTGATTTTGATTTTCGTTTTCTTATAGTTATTCATTTTCCTGGTCCCTTATTTAAGTGTTCTAGATTCCTGCTATGAGTGAGACCATCCGGTATTTTTCTTTTGCTTTCTGGCTTATTTCGCTGGGCATGATCCCTTCCAGCGCCATCCATGTTGCTGCAAATTGCATGTGTTTATCTTTTTTGAATGCTGAGTAATATTCCATGGTGTATATGTACCACATCTTCTTGATCCAGTCATCTATTTTTGGGCATTTGGGTTGTTTCCAAAGCTTAGCTATTGTAAACAGTGCTGCTATAAACATAGGGGTGCAGGTGCTCTTTGGAATTGATGTTTCTGTAACACACAATTTTAAATTCACACAGTGATTGAACTCAAAGACTTTTCCTTCTTTTTTTTTTTAAAAAAAGATTTATTTATTTATGCATACAAGAGCTGGGGTACAGGCCAGAGGTGTGGGGGGCCAGAGACATAGTGGGGAACAGAACAGACAGATTGACCAAAGTACACTGTTGAGGGGAGCAGTGGGAGAGACAGGAGTGGTCTGCTGCGCCATGTGGGTTGCTCCCTGGTGGGCCAGGGGATCGAACTCATGCTGCAGTGGCTGCAGACATCTTCATAGGCTACATCTTAACCCCTTCCGCCACCAGGGAGGCCCTCAAAGACTTTTCTAAGGGCATGTTTTACTAAGGCTGCAAGAGTTGGTTAGAATATTAGGATGTACAGACCTGGAAGTTGGGGGACTGCAAAGGAATGGAAGAAAACCACTGAACAGTTCTGCCCAAACCTTTACTTAAGGGGTCAGGGATTAAAGACCAGCATAGACTAGAATGACCTTTGATTATTAGAAGTCCATAGAGGGCAGAGCTGAGTCCATGGCAGAGTTCATGTGGATGCCATGTTGGGGGACATTTAACACCGATTCCTGCGTGTTCCTGCCTTCAACAGTCTGTTCATGAAATTTGAAGGATCAACCTTTTGTCTTCTCTGTTCATTTAAATGTCTAGATGGTCCAAGGATGCCAACAGTCTACTCCAGTTAATCATGGGAGACTTTGGGGAGGAAGTGGGAGAGGGACACTGTGGGAGGAATGCAGTCACAGTTATTCTGGCCCTTTTGAGTGTCAAAGTGGGGCTGGGAGGGAACTTGATCCAGGCAGGGAATTGGGGAAGAAGACGAAAGGAAGTAGGGGGAGGAAAAAGGAGTCAAGAAAATGCTTTTATTTATTTCTTTAGGTTTTAAATGGAAGCAAGTGCACAGATGAAAACAGAAGTGGGAGAGAGATGGAGCCAATAAAATACAGAGACTTCAGACACTCTGAAATGGGACTTTTATTCCCTTTACTCCCCGCTGCAGCCAGGACTCAAGATAATTTTCAGGAACAAGATTCCTGTACTGGTGTGTGGGGTAGAGTCCCTGTATTACTCCCAAATTGACGGAAAATATTTTTTGATGGCTTTTCTTTTCCCTCTGAGGCTTCCGACTAGACAACAAATAGTTAAGGCTCTCCCACTTCTCTCCAATCCAATCTTCTATCTATTCCCCTCCCCCACACCACCCCCAGCTCCCTCTCCATTTTCTCCTTCACCTTCCCAACCTCCCTCTTCTCTCCTGGGCAAACCGGGCCTCCTGCATTAAAGGGCAGACAGAATTGTGTTGAGCAGCCCACAGCTCTGGCAGAAGTGCTGGAGACAGCTCGGCCAAGTGGTACAAATTAATGAATTCAAGACCTGCCAGGCTGGCCCAGAGAAAGAGTTGGGCTTCGGCCTTCCAAGAAAAAAAAGGAAAACTGCCCCCTTGTCGGGAAGATTTACACCCGGAGGCCCAGCAGGCCCTATTGCGTCAGGCAAACAATTACTTGGAAAACTACATTTTGTTGAAACAAAAAACACACCAAGAAAATCATTTAATTCTTGTTGCTGCCTCCCCTCAACCACGGCTGTGCTTTCCTGAATTGATGACGCTCTTACCCATTGTGTCCTGCTGCCCTCAGAGAACTGGGATTTGGCTTCTTTGAAATCAAATGAGCAGCCAAAGTGCTGTCCCCCAAGGAGGAGCGGCGGGCCCCGCCCCCGCTAAGGAAGGGGAATGTGGAGGCAGTAGAAAACCTGCAGCCCAGGGCTTGACTCTTGTTTGAACCCTTCACCCCTCCAGTGAAAGCGTTTTGGAATTCCCTCATGCTGGGTGGGGTGGAGTGGGCTGAACTCTGAGGGGGAGCTCCCTGCACTCAGCCCTGTTATGTGATTGGGAGCAACCAGGCTCTCCTGGTTCCAAAATCCCAACTCGTTGTTAGGGGCAGCCACAAAACACAGGCCCCACAAAGTGGCCACAAGTCTATGGCGAGCACTCTGAGAGACTTGTTACTGTTCTCAATTACTTAAAAGGCTATCGTTTGGAAGAGATAGATTTATTTGGTGTGGTGCCAAAGAAGAAAATTAAGACCAAAGGTGGAATTGTAAGAAAATAAGTTTAGGACTCAAGCAAAAGAACAGTTTTGCTGCTGGTTATCATGGGATAGTGAAATGTGTGGCCTTGGGAGTTCCTGGGTTCCTCAGCACTGAAAGTGTTCAAATAGAGGGAATTTGAGAGGGGAGTCTCAGTACCTGCTTTGTTGGCTACTCTATTTGCTTCTGGAAAATAAGTATTCTGCTTTTTATGTCTATATACAGTGCCTGGCATGTATATAGCAGGTACTCAACGTTTGTTGAATGAATTAATGATTGAAAATCACAGGGTTGATGATTTTTTTTCAAATCATCTAAGGTTTTTTTCAAACAAAGACTCTTGGGGGAGTCTCTGTTTTCTCACTTTTCAGAGGCCAGGAGTAGAACAAAGTTTTGAATGGGAGTGACCAACTCATTGTGGCAGGAATAGGTGTGGGGCTATGGGACTTATTTTCTGCAGCTCAAAATATCAAGCTGGTCTCCTGGATAAAAATTCTCACAGTTCTATGAGAGAAGCAGGTTCTGTGAACCTTCTCACAAGTCTTCTAAGGGCAGAGGAGGGGGAAGATAGCCTGAGGGAACAGGGCCTTGTATTCCTACCTCCTCACTATAGCAGAATTGCTGCATTTGTCTGTCTTAAATATTCAAGTCCCTTACAATATATTTTTTAGGAAAAGTGCTGTATGCCTTGAAAAGCAGAAAATTACTGGCCTAGAGGATTCCCTCATTTATTGAATGTACCAGACATTTTTCTAGGTACTGTGGATTCAGCTGTGAAACAAATAGACAAAAATCCCTGCTCTAAGAAATTTGTATTCTAATGGAGGTAGACATGCAAACAGGAAAGTATATTAGAGTATGTTCCAAAATGCTAAGTGTTGTGGAGAAAAATAAAGGGATGGGGGGGTGGTTGAGAAGGGTGGGGGGAAGGAATAGAGAGTATGGGGGTGGGGCTATAAGGTGACCAGAGAAAGCATCTCTGGAGATGTGACATTTGAGTGAGGATTTGAGGCAGTAAGTCATGTGGGATATGCATTCCATGCAGAGGCCTAGCTAGGACAAAGGTCCTGCTTAGTATGTTGAAGAAACAACAGAGGGACCAGTGTAAATGAAGAAAGAGTGTGGTAGGCAGTTTCTACAGTGACTCCTGGTGATCTCTTGCCTTTTGAGATTTATGCTTTTGTGTAATCCCTGCACTTGAGCAGGGGCTGTACTTAATGGTTTGCCTCCATGAGTGTAGTATAATATAATATGGTAAAATTAGTGGGATTGTTATAGGACAGGGAGAGGGGTAGCCCAAGCCCCGCAAACCTGCCTATTCTAAATGGGTTCTGCCATCCGCCGCATCAACACAAAACACAGGAGACTTTAATGGGAAGGAACTTTAATAAAACTAGGAAACAATACAGGTAAGGCAAAGAGTCTAGTTTCTAAATGAAGCACCCAAAGTTACCCATCCCCTCGTGGGTAAAAGTCCATCCATATGGGATCGGCCCAGAACAAGGCCCCAAAGCCCGCCACAAGTCTAAAGCATCTTCCAGTGGGGACCCACAGAAAAGGGTCACAAACAACTGGACAAGCCCAAAAGGAAAAGAGCAAAATCAACATCAAGATAAAAGCTGCCATTGTCACCTCCCCATGGGTCTCACCCACATCTGTGTCACCCAGTCCACGACCAAAAGACAAGCGCAGTTTCTTCACGTGTCTCTAGGCTCCACGCGCCTCCTCCAGGTCTCCTGCCTCCATCTTGCTTCCTTCCTCAGTCTCTTCTGCAGCTTCTCCTCTTCCTGCTCAGCTCCACCCTCCCTTGGGTGGGGCAGGGAACCTCCCCCTTTCCTGGGGACCACCCTGTTGCAGGATTTCATTTCCTGGAATAGGTGACCAAAAGACTCTGGTTTCTACCTCCCATGCCTTCTTTTGTTCTCTTGCTTGCTTACTCTGATGGAAGCCACCTGCCACATGGTAAGCTCCCTTATGAAAAGGTTCACATGGCAAGGTACTGAGAGAGGCCTATTGGAGCTGAAGCCCTCACTCCAATAGTCCACAAGGAACTGAGTCCTGTCAACAATCAGGTTAGTGATTGTAGAAGTGGATTCATACCCTGCTCGTCCCCCACCCCCTAGTTGAGACATGAGATGACCACAGTGCCAATTAATACTTTGATTGCAGCCTGTGAGAGACCTGAGTCCTAGTCTCCACCTAAGACCCATCCCACCTCCTCACTGGAAAATGTGAGATAACAAATGTTTGCTGTTTTTTTTTTAAAGATTTATTTATTAATGCATACAAGAGCTGAGGTGCAGGCCAGAAATGCGGGGGGTGAGAGGATTCACCAGAGACAGAGTGGGGAACAGAACAGGCAGACTGACTGAAACACACTGCTTAGGGGAGAGTGGGTGAGACAGGAGAGGTTTGCTGTGCCATATGGGTCACCTCCTTGGCCAGGGATCCAACTTGTGCTGCAGTGGCTGCAGATAGCTTCATAGTGCTGTGTCTTAACCCCTTGTGCCACCAGGGAGTCTCCATAAATGTATGCTGTTTTAAGTCACTAAGTTTATGGTAATTTGTTATGCAGTCATAGATAACTAATACTCAAGGGGAGACTACTAAGAGATGAGATCACAGAACTAATGAGAGCCAGATTATGTTGAGTTTGTTGGTCATTAAAGACCTTTGACAATTCCCTTAGGGAACTGGGAAGCCATTGGAGGGTTTAAAGAAGAAGGATGTTATCTGACTTTGAAAGATCATTTTGAAAAAACTGGGGAAAGATAAGGTTTGGGGGAAGAAAATTATAAGTTCAGTGTGAGGAAATACCAAGTTCTAGGTATTTATTGGATATTCAAGTGGAGATGGAAGTACACTGTTGTGTATATTAGTCAAGAATTCAGGAAAGAGCACTCAGCTATAAATTTGGAAGTCATCTGCAAATAAATTTCAAGCCATGAGATTGGACAGGATCATAATAGTATAGAAAGAAAAGTGAAAATCACTGTATGATTCAGCAATTCCACTTACAGGCATATATGCAAAAGCAGAGTTTTAAAGAGGTATTCCTACATCCGTGTTCATAGCAGTATTATTGACAAAAGTTAAGAGGCAGAAGCAAGCCAAATGCCCATGAATAGATGAATGGATAATCAAGAAATGAAGGAGATTCTGTCATGCTACATTCTACAACATGGATGAACCTAGAGGACATTGTATTAATTGAAACAAGGCAATCACAAAATGATAAATACATGATTCTACTTATATGAGCTACCTAGAATACTCCAATTCAGAAAGATAGAGAATAGAATGATGGTTTCCAGGGGGCTGGGAGGAGGGGCATGTGGAGCATCGTTGTTTAATGGTGTGGCACTTCACTTTTTTGAGTTGAATAGTATTCGAGACAGCTTGCACAATACGAATGTGCTTAGCTCTACTGAAATGTACACTTAAAAATAATTAAGATGGTGAATCTTATGTTGTATTTTACCATAGTTAAAAAATTTTAAGTAAAAATAAACAAACATTGGCTTGAAAAAATAGCGAAAAAGGTCCCTGTAAGAACCCAATGGAAAGAGGCCAGGGGTCTCAATAGGAAGTGAAGAAGTTGATGACAAGAGACATCTGATGAAAGAGGAAGAACACCAGGAGTGTCTGGAAGCCAAGTGTGGAGAGTGCTTAAAGGTGAAGGGAGAGATTGACTATGGCAAGTGCGCTTGAGGGTCAAGAAAAGTAAACCTTGGATTGAACAACGTGGAGGACACTGATGACCTTGGCAAGAGTAGCCTCCATGGAATGGTGGGGGGAAAAGCCCGAAGGAATGAATTGAGAGAGACTGAGAAGAGCATGGGAGACCATGAGTGTAGCTAACTTTCCAGGAGCTTTGCTCTGAAGGGGAACAGAGAAGTTGGGGTCCAGAGGTTTTTTTAATTTTGGTAAAATAATCATTTGTGGGTGGTAGGAATGCTGTGTAAAGAAGAAATGTTACTGCTGCAAGAGAAGAAAGGGGAATTGCCAGAGAGATGTCTTTAATGGGCAAGACGGGATGTAATCGCAGTGCACAAATGAAGAAGATACCACTCTACTTGTCATCCAAAGTCTTTAGATTCTCTTTCATTATTCCTCTCCCTTTCACTCACATTTTATTTATTTATTTATTTATTTATTTAAAAAGATTTATTATTTATGCATACAAGAGCTGGGGTACAGGCCAGAGATGTTGGGGGTGAGAGGATTCACCAGAGACAGAGGATTCACCAGTGGGGAACAGAACAGGCAGACTAACTGAAATACACTGCTGAGGGGAGCAGTGGGCGAGACAGGAGAGGTCTGCTGCACCATGTGGGCTGCTCCCTAGCTGGCCGGTGATCAAACTGGTTTTGCAGAGGTTGCAGATTGCTTCATAGTGCGGTGCTTAACCCCTTGCGCCACCAGAGAGGTCCCTCACTCACATTTTAGAGATTCTATCACATCTTCCCTGAATGAGCCACCAGCTTTCCTGTTTATGGACCTTTGCTTATGGTTTTTCTGCCACCAAGTATGTCCTTCCCTTGAGGTAGCACATCTAACTCCTGCCATCAAACATTCTGCTCAGTGCTACCTTCTCAAAGTCTTCTCTCATCGCTCCAAGGGGAGGGAGTTTCTCCCTCACTCCCCAGAACTCTTCATCTGAGCCTTCCTGACTTTGTTGTTATCTTGACTTCTGTCTTACTCCAGAGGGAAAGTTGTCTGTGGGAAGGAGTCACACCTAATCCTTCATCAGCACCATCACTGTTGCTGATGTGCTGAGAGCTTGCTACATGCAGCACTGTGCTAGGTCAGTCATGTTTAATGAGATTGAAGTTTTGCAAGGAGCAAACCAAAGCTTAGAATAACTAATCTGAGTCACAGAGACAGAGAGTGAGTCATGGGGTATCTTTGTGACCATGCTGGATCTCTGAACCATAGCTAAGGCTGCCTCTGTACAGATCTCTCATTCCTGCTACTCAGGCCCAGGGCAATGCTCAAGAAACTTTCTTCACTTCATATACAGACAGATTTAGAGAAAGAAAGCTTGCCCTAGGATGAATGGCCCCACACCTGTAACTCACTCTACCTGCTATCTGAACTCCTTCTTTAAAGCAGGGAAAGAATGAGTACAGTCTCACCTACAGTGGAAACACAAGGGCCCCTGGATCTTGCTGCATGTGAGGTGTGAGAAGCAGGGACAACTCTTGGAGGGACCTCATCTGGTTCCAGTTCTAAGAGCCCTCTGATGGAAAAGAACAATGGAAAAAAACAAAAACCAAAAAACATCTGCCAGAGAAATGTTCTCTGCAGAAGACAAGGAGCAGGAGGGGAAGGAGAGAGAGGAAAAGGGAGGCCTGAAGGAAGAGGATTGAGGGAAGGGAGAGAAGGAGAATGAGGAGAGAAAGAAGAAAAAGGGAGGAGGGGAGAAAGGAGACTAGGAAAGCAATAACAAATGAAGGGATGAGGAAGAAGATTGGATAGAAGAAGGCAAAGTGGTGGAAGAGGCAAAAAAATTGCTTGGACACTTTGACTGTTTGCTGCGGGTGGATGGGGTTGCTTTGCCAGGCACTCAGTCCTACAGAAGGACTGATACCCCATTCTAAAGAAAAGGGCACAGTCACTCCTGAAAGCAGAGAGGAGGCCTTCTCCATCTGGCAAAGTCAGTTGTACTATGTAAGGCTGACAAGGGGACAGGGGCTGGCAGGGCAGGGCCTGGGCGTTGGCATTCAGCCTATGGTGAGCAAGCTTCCACTGGGGGCTAGCCTTGACAAACTTTCTTTGTCACACAGAGTCCTGCTTTCATGTGACTTCATCTGATAGGGGCTCAGCAGAGTGTTGACATCCATCATGTCTAGTAGTTACCTGTAAAGATTAGGAAATGGTGCCATTTTGGACAGTGTGGACTGAGTGATTGCCTCTCCCTCACACCCCACTCCAAGGAGAGACATCTCTTGGATAAAAGTATACTAGATCAGATACATGGACTTCTCAGGCTCTCTCTTGAGAGTAGCTTTTGGCTGGGGCACCAAATTCTGGGAAGCAGAAGAATAGTACAGAGTGTAAGTTGAGAAGAAGCTAGAATTGTGTCAGGGATACAGCCCAACTCAAGACCACCCCCATCCTGAAGGCCTCTGGGGCCCTCTGGACAGCTTGGGCTTCTCAGACCTGTTGAGAGACCCAGGCTATTGTTTTGGTCCAGGAAGAATCTTAGTCGTCCCGGATGGAGTGAGCCTCCTGTCTCCTCAGGACTCTGACCTCTGAGGTGTGAGGAGATGAAGTGGCCAGGGCTTGTCTGAGTCACATTCCGCCTCCACTCTATGCTTGGCCCCTGGTCTGAGGCAATGAAAGGGGTAGGGAATGTCCTAGGGCAGAACACCACTTTCTACAGAAGATTAGATTTCAGGCCCAAACCATTAAGGGAATGCCATAGTGGAAAAAAAAAGAAAGGGTTTGGCAAGTTTTTATAATGAGCTGATAAAATAATTGGTCATCTAAGCCAACAGCTCATTAGCTCAAGCCAGATGCCTCAGTGAGGACAGACAGCCTTTCACCCTGTGCAAGGGGGTGTCGTGATTCCTGCTGCTAGCTGGGCAGGGGTACCTGCAACCAGGATTATCTTGGCTCATCTGGCTTAGGAGATGAAGCAGACAGCTGTTAATCAAGATGGTTGGGTACCTGGGCCCTGAAGTGCCTCCAGTTTTCACACTCTTAGCTTCCAGCCAACTGGTAGAAAAGCAGAAGAAATGGAAAGGGGAGTGCTCTGGCTGGCAGTTGAGGTCCTGTCCCTCCAGACAAGAGCAAGAGCCTTAGAAAATGGCTATATCCATAACTGGAGTGCTGGGAAGTCTTATCTATTTTCAAACATGCTGCCACACTAATCTTTGTATCAGGTATCAGCCCATCTCCCCATTGTAAAGAACTCAGCACTTACGGCTGGAAGATTTATAATTTGAATCCTGTTTAGCTTATACCAGAACTGTGACCTTGGGAAGGCCAGTTGGCCTTTCTTAATCTCACTTTACTCATCTCTGTATTGGGGTTGTTGTGATTTTAGGAGATTGCCAGAGTAAAGTGATTTATAAATAAGAAATCAATAAATAAGGAATTTATAAATTATGGGTAAAGTATCATAGTGGGACCTCATAAAATCTTATTAATAAGGTCTGGCTACCAGGCTGTTTTAACAGTCATAAATGAAGAAGACACCTTCGGGGCTAGTGATGAGGTTGAACCAGAAGAATAGGATTGTTCTGTACCAGTATCTGGGAGTGGGAAAACCTAGGACGTAGGACCTTAGGTAGGGTCAGATAGCTCACCCAGAGTTAGAAGCAGTCTCATGGGGGAGGAGATTCTACAGGATTTGTTTAGTTAACACCTTCTATTCCAGGGGCCTCCAGAATTTACCTGGGTAAGAACACAGATCAGAGCATCTGAGGTCTGCTCTGGATGAACTCCGAACTTTATCTAGCTCTAGAACCTTTGGAGGCAGAAAACAAGAGACCTCACATCTGGAGGTGGAAGCAACCCTCTCTCAAGTCCAGCAAAATTCCCAGAGACAGTTTCAAAAAAAAAAAAGCATATAAAGCACAATCACTCTCAAGGCCAGATGCCCCTGAAAGTCATGAGACTGATACCCCACTGACACCTGAGATAGTCAGACCCTAGTAAAGTATGAATGCAGGTGCTTAAGACCTGGGGCTTCCCATTTCCTTCAAAGACAAATTAAAAAATTATCTTGTTCATTAAGTTGATTACAAATTAACAAGTAAATGAGTAGATTATATATAAATTGCATGAGAGTCAGTCTGTTCAAGAATGAAACATGGTACAAAGTAGGAACTTAGCAAATATTCATCTAAATGAAAGAATAGATGAATGAATGAACAATATGGATTTTGTTAAGCAAAATCCACAAACTTAGAGGTCTAACTGACTCTATTAAACGTTCATGAATTAGGCAGCATCCCATCTAGCAAGCAGAAAGCCACTTCAAGGGTATGCACAAAATGGAAGATTCTTATAGACCAAAAGAGGGTGGGACAAGTTTATTAGCAAAAGAAAAAAGGTTATTACAGAAGGCACCAAGAAGTGGGGGCCAGTATAGCTGGGTGGCATGGGAGGTGGGAAGGTTCTCTGCCTGCAGATTCCCTCACTGGTGTTGATATAGAAACTCCAGATTAATTGGCTTCAGGTTATGCTTTTGGGAGAGACTGAAACTTCTTTTAGGTTAGGCATTAAACCTGGGTGGAACCTGGCATGAATGACTCCATTTTGGGCCTGATCTTTTTTCTTTTTTAAAACACTTTCTATCTAACTTTTTAATCTCCTCTTCCATGTTCTGTTCTACTTTTTATTTTATTCTAGCCCTTCCTACTCCAGTATTGGAACCCATAAGGATAAATTATATACTAATAAATGTTTTGTTTTTTTTTTTAAAGATTTATTTATTTATTTATACAAGCACTGGGTACAGTCAGAAGCACAGGAGGGTGAGAGAATTCACCAGAGCCAGAGCGGGGAGCAGAGCAGGCAGAAGGACCGAAGTACACTGCTGAGGGGAGCAGCGGGCAGCAGGAGAGGTCTGCGCGCCATGTGGGACCCTCCTCCAGTGGCCAGGGAGCAACCGGGGATCAAACCGGCGCTGCAGAGGCTGTGGGCAGCTTCTCAACCCAGCGCTCAACCGCTGCGCCACCAGGGAGGCCCTAAATGTTTTTTTATTTTTTCTTAGTAACAGCAAAAAAATTTTCATATATTCATTCAAAAAACCTTAACTATATATTAATAGTAGATGTGTAGATACTTGTTTAATTCCTATTTTTAAAGGCAATAAAGAAAAACAAAAAGTAAAAGGATTGAAGAAGAAATGAAACTATCATTGCTCATGGATTACACAATTTATATTTAGGAAATCTGAATGAATCCGCAGATAAGCAAGATCATTAAATATAAAAGCTACATGGAAAAGTCAATTGTATTGCTATAGTCTAGCAAAAAACATTTGGCAAATGAACATTTTTAAATGATACCACTTTTTTTTTTTTAAAGACTTATTTATTTATTTATACAAGCACTGGATATAGTCAGAAGCGTGGGAGGGTGAGAGAATTCACCAGAGCCAGAGTGGGGAGCAGAACAGACTGACAAAATACACTGCTGAGGGGAGCAGTGGGCACAGCAGGAGAGGTCTGCGTGCCATGTGAGACCCTTCTGCGCCCGGGGATTGAACCGGCACTGCAGAGGCTGCGGGCAGCTTCGCAACCTAGTGCTCAACCGCTGCACAACTGGGGAGGCCCTAAATGATACCACTTTTAACAGCACACAAATTCAAATATTTAGGAATAAATCTAAAAAAAGATATGCCATACCTCTTCTCTGAAAATTATAAAACAATACTGAGAGATATCAAAGAAGAGGTAAATAAATACATCATGGAATATGTTCCATGTTCAGGATAGGGAAGAATTAATTCTCCCAAATTTATCAATAGACTCAATACAATTCCAGTAGAAATCAAGGCAGAATTATTTTTTGGGGATATTGAAATTGACAAATTCTAACATTTATAGGGAAGTGGAAAGGGCTGTGCATAGCAAAGTTTTGAAAAGGAACAAGTTTACATGAGTTATATAGTCTCAGATATTGAAACCATGGTTGATCTACCACGAGCTGAAAAAATTATGACTTTTTAACTATCTTTTGAGGTTGTTTTCATAGAGGCAACAGACCTTGATGCTTATCCAAGAGTCATAAAATCAGAGCATGTGCAGAAGTGATTGACCAAAACCAAATTCCAAGCCAGCCATGAACCAAAACGACAGAGAAAAGGGACTACCTTGTCTTATTTCAGAAGTGAAGGGATAATCAACAATTGCCTGGACCACATTTGGAAGTTAGGGGGTCCATCAACAAGAATCCCTGGAATTTGATTTTCAGAAAGAACCTCTCCATTTACATACCAGCTTATAACTAACCTATCAAACTTCACCATTTCTATAGTGCCCTCATTCCTAGTCTTCCATCCCCATGCCCCCTGCTTTTTTTCCTTTACCCTTATAAAAGTCCCTGCCTGCTTCAGTCTGGGGAGACAGACTTGAGCCTTGTCTCCTATCTCCTTGTTAGTGACCACGCAGTAAAATTTTTTTTCCCCTCAACATCTGTTGCCATAGTAATTGGTTTCTATGTACTTTGAACAACAAGTCCTTGCTCAGTAACAACATCAAGACTTATTATAGATCTATAATCATTAAAACCTCTGTGGAACTGATACAAAGATAGGCATATAGACCCATAGAATAGAATCTAGAAATAGACCAACATATACACAGTCACCTTGTTAATGGCAAAGGTATCCCTGAAATGTAGTGTGATAAGAATAATCTTTTTTAAAAAAAACAAAAACAACTCCAGAGTTGTTTTTTTTTTTTTAAGATTTAATTTATTTTTTATACAAGAACCGGGGTACAGGCCAGATGTGCAGGAGGGTGAGAATATTCACCAGAGACAGAGCAGGGAACAAAACAGGCAGAGTGATGAAATACACTGCTGAGGGGAGCAGCGGGCGAGACAGCAGAAGTCTGCTTTGCCATATGGGATTCTCAACAGCCGGCTAGAATAGAACCCACACTGCAGAGGCTGCAGACAGCTTCACAGTGCCGTGCTCAACTGCCTGTGCCACCAGGGAGGCCCAACAATAATCTTTTCAATAAATTGTTCTAAATTAATTAGATGTCCACTGGAAAAAGTCAGTTTGATTCCTACCACACACGATAACACAAATTTCAATTTTGGGTAGACCACAGGTATGTATGTAAAAAATAAAGTCTCCAGAAGATACATGAACATTTTCATGACCTTAAGTTATGTAAAGGTTTTATAGATTATCAAAAGAAACCTCTTATCAATAATGACAAAACATTAAAATGAAGAATTTCCACTCTTAGAAAACACCATTAAAATATGTTTTGTATTACATATATCTGACAAAGGACTCATCTTCAAAATAAGAAAAAGACAGTCCAATAACAAAAGAATTTGGAAATGACCACTATAGGTATTTTGCAAGAAAGGATCTTTACATGGTCAATAAACTTATGAAAGGGATTTGTAGATAAGGTAACAGGGGCAGCTCAGATCCCCTTTAAGGACTAAAACACTTACTCCCCCAGCTTTTGGGTGTGTTGCCTTCTTTGACTCAGCCCACATCCAGTGACTGGTCAGTTTTGGATAACCCGACTCCCTCACTTTGAGGAATAACAACTGCTCATGCCAGCTTCAGAGTTGTCTAGACTATACTCTATTACTCATCAGGGAAAGGCAAATTTAAACCACCACATGGCTAAAATAACTGAACTAAAATATCAACAATACAAAGTGTTGGTGATATGAGACATGTGGAAGAGTAAACTGGTTCAAGTACTTTAGTAAACTGTCATTATCTAGTAGATAATGTGTCAAAAGTATAGATACCCTACCCCCAGAAATTCTACTCTTGGGTATATACCCAAAAATGAATGTGAACATATAATCAACAAAAAACTCGTATAAGAATAGTTTATAGGGGGCCTCCCCGGTGGTGCAGCAGTTGAGCGTTGGGTTGCGAAGCTGCCTGCAGCCTCTGCAGCGCTGGTTCGATACCCGGCTGCCGGGGAGGGTCCCACATGGCGCGCAGACCTCTCCTGCTGCGCCCGCTGCTCCCCTCAGCATGTATTTTGTCACTCTGCCTGTTCTGCTCCTTGCTCTGGCTCTGGTGAATTCTCTCACCCTTCCATGCTTCTGACTGTACCCAGTGCTTGTATAAACAAACAAACAAACAAATAAGTAAATAAATAAAATCTTTAAAAAGAAAAAAAGAATAGTTATAGGGCCTACCTGGTGGTGCAAGTGGTTGAGACACAGCACTGTGAAACTATCCACAAGCGCTGCAGTGCTAGTTTGATCCCTGGCCAGAGAGCAAACCACATGGTGCAGCAGACCTCTCCTGTCTCACCTGCTGCTCCCCTCAGCAGTGTATTTCAGTCAATCCAACTGTTATGCTCCCCATTCTGTCTCTGGTGAATCCTCTTGCCCCCCCATACCTCTGGCTTGTACCCTAGTTCTTGAATGCATAAATAAATCTTTAAAAAAAAATAGTCATAGCAACAATATTTGTAATAGCCCCAATCTGGAAATAATACAGATACTCATCAACAAAATATATGTGAGTTTTGGTATATTTAATACAATGCAATAAAAAAGAATGAATTACTATGCTTTCAGATGAACCTAAATATCAAAGAATAGAAACTAGGCACAAAAGAGTATGTTTGCATGATTCCATTTACATGAACTTCAAAGACTGATCGAATTAATTTATGATGCTAGAAGTTCAGAACAGTGCTAACTTTCAGAAGGGTAGTGGTAATAGCTGGGAAGGGGCCCATACTCAGGGTACTGGTTATTCTCTACAATTTATTCTGATGCTTGCTTTGTAAAAATTTATTGGGCTTTAATATATACATGGAGATCCAATGACAAAGAAAAATGAGCTATCAATCCTTGAAAAAACACAAAAGAACCTTAAATTACATTGCTAAATAAAAGAAGTTACTCTGACAACGCTACATACTATATGGTCCCAACTATGTGACATTCTGGAAAAGACAAAACTTTGGAGACAGTAAAACGATCATGGTTGCTAGGGGGATAGATTGAGTGGGGGAAAGAATGAATAGGTGGAGCACAGAAGATTTTTAAGACAGTGAAACTACTCGGTATGATACTGCAATGGAAGGTACATGTTGTTACACATTTGTCAAAATCCATAAAATGTACAACACAAGGAGTGAGAATATTAATAATATGGGAACGGGGGTGGTGGTAGATGAAAGGTTATATGGAACGCTCTGTACTTTCTGCTCAATTTGTCTGTAAACTTAAAACTTCTAAAAAATACATAAAATCTATTAATTGAGAGACAGACAGACAGACAGACAGGTCCAGAGCAGTAAAGTAACATGCTCCAGTTTCCGTAGACAGGAAATGGTGGAATCAGGATATGAATGCTGTCTGTCTCCCATGCTCTATATTTTTGCTGCTAGTTGCTGTTTCTGGGTGCTCATCTAGGTCTGCCTTCCCTGGGTTATGTGCCTATGTTCTGAACCTACTCTTTTAATAAGATTCTGTACCCACTTCCATTGTGTGGCTTTTTCCCCCAGACACCAAGCAATTCTGAGACACCTGCCAGGTGTCCTACAAGTCAACTCAACTCTGATATTATCTATCTGGACATAGTGTCAGATCCCATAGGCTAAGGGCTCGGTCTCACAAGACTGACCTCTTGGCCCCCACTTCAGAGGCCAATCACAGATCCAGGTTGTTACCCATGCTTCTGACTGGCTATAGATTGAAGGTTCTCACAATCTCCTTGTGAGTTCTATTAATTTGCTAGAGTGGCTCACAGACCTCAGAGCACCATTTTATTTACTAGATTACTACCTTATTCTAAACAGATACATCTCAGGAACAGTCAGATGGAAAAGATGCATACAGCAAGGTGAGGGGAAAGGAGCTTGGAGCCTCCATGTCCTCTCTAGGCACGCCATTCTCCCACAAATTTCTACATGTTTACCAAGCAGGGAGCTCTCTGAACTCTTCTCCATTTTATTATTTTAGAGGCTTCATTACACCGGTATGATGGACTGAGTCACTGACCATTGGTGATTGACCTCAATTTCAAGTCACTTCCCCATCCTGGAATTCTGGGGTACAATTAAAAGTTCCAAGTCCCCAGCCCCCTCTCTATCCTTGGGTATTACTAGCTCACTGACCTATACATTTTTAGATGTTTAAATCATCTCTAAATGCCAGCCTCCCTCCTTTCCTTGCCATTACAGTAAAAACTTCTGCCTGTTGTAGGGAGGAAAGGAAGGAGGCAATTAGGGTAAGGTGTGAGATGTTATTTCTTGGCCTCAGGATCACAAGGACTGAGGTGGCTGTAGTTATTTAGGATCGATCCCAGGTCCTAGGAAAGAGATTGCACTCATTTCTGAAGCTTGACACCAACTCAACTGATGTGAGATATAAAGAATTTGACAGTGTACCTAGCATACAATGAACCCTCAATATCAAACTTCCTTTTCTTAGTAGGGTGGGAAATTATTTGAGAATCCCATGGGGGAATACACACAAATACAAGGCACCTTCTCAGCCTTTAAAGAATTTAGTGACTTAAGAATAATCAGTTATGAGTCCTCCCTAGCAGAACAAAGAAGAAAGCACCCAAATTCCTCCCCACAGAGTCACAGTCCCTTTGGAAGTGGAAGTCAGAGACATCAACCTCAGTCTGCTAAGCCTTTGGCTCCTCTCTTTCCATCCCCCAAGTTTAATCTGTTTAATTATTTCTTCATGTGTGCTTTAGAGAGACTGTTATTTTTATGGATCTGTGTCTATTAATTTTTCTTCCCCAACCTTCCCTCTTTCAGCACGACCAGAGAGCAATGCAGACAGAGGGTTGGAGTCAGGCTCCAGTGAACAGAGATTACATAGATTATATATAGAGATGAGAGGAAGCAAGCAAGAAAATGCGGTTACCTCTGAGGCTGCAGAGAAGCTGTTAAGTGCTGGAGATTTAAAGCTTCATTCGCCTCTGTGCTAACTTCAAGCTGTTCTAAGCCCAGTCTCCCAGACAGCAAAACTCAGACCAGCTGCGAGAGAAAGGCTATTACTCCCTCCGGAGCCTCGGGTCTGATTTAGAGGGTGCTTAGAGGAGGCAAGCGGGAAGGAAGGAGCAGAACAATCAGAGTCTTATTTCTGGGGAGACTTTCTCTGCTGAAGAGGAGACTATGGACAAAGAAAACACTCATCAGTCATTTGTCACAGATACAATGGATGAGATGTGCAGTGGGACCTCAATTAGGGCCAGAAAAAGTCAAGTTTAATCTAAGGAATAACTCTTCAGATACAGGGTGATTAAATAGCAGCAGGACTATTGGAAGATAGGTAATTGTCTCAATAAGATTTGGATTGTCACTTATCTAGGAGCAAGGGGCTGGACCAAATGACCTCAGAATGTCGTTTCCCACTCTGTTTCATTGATCTGATGAGCCTCAGGTTGGGGCACCCTGAACAAGGCAAATTGGGTCTCCAAATGAAACTAGAGGTGCAGTAAGGAGGCCAGCTGCAGGTTGGGATTCACCTGCCTGACTCTCTGGAAAAAGTAGAAATAACTGAGGCTCCTTTAGGAGAAAAAGCCTGAATTTGGGAAAGAAGCAATAAGGATATTCTTTTTGAAGTGCCAGTTGGGGGGCTGTGCGGAAGCTGGGGAGGAATAACTTCCCTGTCTATGGGAAGACCCAAAGAATTTCAGAGGGCCAACTGAGTAATCTTTCATGCAAGGGCAATTTGGGCTGAGCTTGGGTCTTACTGAATAAACATGAAAGGCAGACAGTGGGACTCTGAGGGGCAATGGTTGACTGCTGGCAGGCAGGTGCCATGCTCATCCCAGAGTCAGTGGCAGACACTGGCCTACAGCTCAAGAGAGAGCTTCCTGGACTGGAACCGCTGCAGGGAGCAACTGTACACATACCCTGTGGCCTTGGAGTCAGGGCACACTCGCATCCTGGAGCCATGCTGGTGGGCTTCACCCATCCTGGAAATTTCTCAGAAGGGGCAACCTTGGCAACAAAATTGAAACTTAGAAGTTTGAAACTTTCTATCTCTCTTTGCTCAAATCCCTTCTGCCCTGTTCTCCATTGTCCTGGGACTTCTCTATCAGTGTTTTACTTTCCTAACAATGGGGCGGTTGAAAGTCAATGAAAATAGAAATGAGGGGCCTCTCTGGAGCCCCTCAGGTTACTTGATGATGGGTGGCACAGACGTTGAGCTCTGGGTTGTGAAGCTGCCGGCAGCCTCTGCAGCGCCGGTTCGATCCCTGGCCGCTGGCGAGGGTCCCACATGGTGCGCAGACCTCTCCTGCTGCCTGCTGCTCCCCTCAGCAGTATACTTCGTCAGTCTGCCTGTTCTGCTCTCCGCTCTGTCTCTGGTGAATTCTCTCACCCTCCCACACTTCTGACTGTACTCAGTGGTTGTATAAATAAATAAATAAATCTTAAGAAAAAAGAAATGATTGAGCCCACTATTTGTCTAGCTAGCCTAAAAAGTCCATAAGATTCCTATGCCTTGATTGCCAGAAAATCAAAGACCAAATGTGTTGCTAAAATATCAGAAGCAGAATATTTTTTTTATATTCTTCTTTAGAGGCACCTTGAGTCATATCAAAAATAAATTGAGCACAAGAGTAAATCAACTGCACATTAACTCTCATGCTCTGGAAAATACTTGGTAAGTGGATGGAATCCCCAAATAGAACATGGTCCTTGTATCATCCCTTCAAGGTGAGGAGACAAGATGCATGCAAAGATGACAGCTGCATCTCAAGGTGGTTTGGTTCTTATGGTCAAAATTAGAACCAAAAGAAAGAGTCCAGATTTTGCTCTTCTCCTATCCTTCTACTGCGCCTGAGGCTAATCAGATTTTCCTGCTATGAGTTAGGGTTTCTCTTCTCTTAGTCATCTTAGTCAACAAAGGGGAAGGCAGTTGTCCAGAGGAAAGGTAATCTGACCAAGGTCACACAGCAAGTTACTGAATGTGAAGTGCCAGAAAAATCATGCAGAACTCTGGACTTCAGAGAGGGAGAGAACTTTTTGCATAGGATGAGGGGCATATGGCACTCACAATCCCTTTGCGGGGGTGAGGGGTGTCTTTCATGGATCCCAAGGAATCTAATATCAGAATTGAGGAAATCACATTGTTTTGAGAAGGGAAGGCCTCTCTGGAGCCCCTCAGGTTACTTGATGATGTAAGGTTGGCCTGAGCACTTAGCCTGCACTGCCTAGCACTTTGTTTTCCACGAGAACAGAGGTTCCTAGGGCTTCATCATAAGAGCACATAGAGAAATGTGGGAGGAAGTCTGCAAGAGAGAGGGAATAAATTTGGAGAGAGGCATTTTATAGGGAAAGGGGTTCTCTGGGACAGCTCTGCAGCTGGCTAGCACTTAGGCTTAATGATCTACAAGTAGAGGGTTACTTTCTTTTTCCTTCCAAAGGTGGAGTCCGGTTGAGAGTGAAAAATTGTCTAGGGAGGAAAAAAATGGGCACGGTGCTTAAATATCCAAGCCTAGCAAAATGGAACAGAGAGATATGAACTTCCCTCTTGGTCAGTCTCTGGGGTGTAGAGTGAACTCTTGCTGGAGCGTTTAGGTTCTCTCAGCTGAAACAATGATTGCATAACCTCTCATTTTCAGTCAACTAATGGGCTATGTTAATAGTCTTTTTATTAGCTTTTGATGAGAGGATGATATAGTCCTGGCTCTTTAGTAGTTAGTCAAATTGTCAAGTTGCTCATAAACCAAGACAAATTAGAAATGACCATGCTCTCTCCTGAAGGAGTTAGACATTCTAGTGATGATTGTTCAGACAGGAAGGAGGTGGCTGCAGATAGAGTGAAGGTGAACAGATTGTTCCCTAGAACTTATGCACTTTTAATTTTCAATAGCCCCAGGGATGGAGAAATGATTCAATTCTGGACTCAGTAGCAAGAGGCCAAAAGCAGAAGCCAGGAGTTATGATTTAATGGAACTTAATTAAGTATCGTTTCCATTTGAAAAGATTTTCTAGGTCATTAATCTGCAATCTTTCTATTGCAACCAATTCTTTTCTAGGAAGAAAGAAAGTTTCTTCTTCCATCTGAAGGAATGGAGCAAAGGGATTTCAGGAACTTAATGCCCCAAATTTCCTTTTGTGAAGGTATCTTAGAGCCCCATGAGTTCAGAAGTCTAGGGCTGGAATTGAGGGTGCAATCAGAAATGATATGCTGATTTGGACTCAAAGGAGGTTGCTAAATGAATTGTATAATGTAGGAGCTCACAGACTGTAGAGATCAATTCACCTAAGAGCCTTATTTTACACATGAGGGTCAGAGAGGAATTGGCACCTGCCCACCCACAGAGCAGAGCAGCAGAGTCCCCTTGGAATAGGTCTCTTGACTCCCATTTCCTTCTTATTTTGTAACATGGTCTTCCTCCCATGGGAGTTAAACAACTTCATTGGCAGGGTGGTCCCACCAGGAAGGCATATTCTTTCTCACTTGAGAGTCCCCTGCTTCCATATATTTCCTCCCCTTTATTTCTAGATGCTACTTATCCTCCTATATTTTTATCCATCCCATATAGCAAGGCTAAAGCAGCATGTTTTACAACCTTATCTGTGCACAAAGAAGGGCAAAACCAAGAGACTCCATCTATGACTGAGATGTCTAATCTTTCCTAACACTTATTTCTTGTCTTAATTTTAAAAATTCTGGACATTTACAAGGGTTAAATCCTATTCCTACTTATGTTTGGTTCTGTTCTTCTTCCATGTCATTTATGTATATGTGTTGTTTTGGTGTTGGGCAGCTGAAACAATGACTGATGGAGACTATGGCTTCCAACTCTAGAACAGATCCAGATGTGGTCAAGAAAAGCTGCTCTGAAAGAAATCTACCCCTCCTCAGGAGTGTGGCCCTAGTTCTATCACCAGGAAGTATACACCCTTTTTACAGAACCCTTTTGCAGAGCAAGACTGGAGACAAAAAGGTGACTGTCAAAAGTCACATCAAGCAAGTCCGGGGCACTCTTGGGAATAAGATTCAGATCCCTGAATTGTGATCTTGACCTCTTTCCAACACACTTCACTTAAAAATATTATCAGTGCACTATGACAGGCAGAATTCCAAATTAGTGTTAATTTATGTAGGCATCTATCAATCTATCAATTGGAGAGTTCAACTGGAGAGTCCAATTGATAGATTTCTTCAGGTATTATCACTATTACTCATTTAAGTCCAAGACACATTATACACAGACATTGAGTCTTGTCATGAAAGGTAAAGCAGAAGGCAAGAACATTATATGGAAGCAACAGGTGATAAGAAAATACTAATGTGTACTTTCATTTGACAAGTGTTTATGGATGGCCTACTACACTTCAGCATACAATTCTGGTTGCTGAAGGCACTATTAGGAAAATGTGAAAGAGAATTTCTTCTCTAGAGGTTTACACTTAATTAGAATACACAACGAAGAAAGGCTGTGGAGGCTTGAGTGAGCAGGAAGGGCTTCACAGGTGAAAAGAAACTTGAGGTGGACCTTGATGCAGTCAAAAGATTAGGATTGGCATGAAAATGGGTAAATAAAGGGGATTTTCAGGCAAGATGCAAGGTTGGAGTCAGAATTCACAGTCCTGATGAGTGGTATTTGCCTTGAGAAAGGAATGGAGATAAAACTGACTGTGTAGGGTATGGTCAGAACATTGAATGCCAGGAGAAAGAGGGGGTTATGAGAGGAAGTGAGGGGAAAGACTAAGCAATGTTTAATTTAAAACTTCCAGCAAACTGAGATCAAAGGAAAACGAAAGAGCCTTTTTAGCCTAGTCTACTCAAGATCAACAAAAGATTCTGGCACGCAGCGATGAACATGACCTTGTGGCCAGAGTATTTTCTGTAGAGAGGACCTGGATGACTAGGGTGGTGAAGGACCCTAGGGCTCGCAGTGCCTGTGGGCATCACTGAGTGAGGGTGGGCGCCATAATGCGGTTGCCATTTTCCTGCATATGTTTGAAATCTGGACTGACAAGACGAGCTGGATAATTTTGCTCAGTTACGTATTGAATTCTCTTCTCTGTGGTACAGGATCCCCTTGAAGCGTGACAGTTGCAATGACTTCCAGATGTCCGCCTCTCTCTTCTAGCAGACTAGGGTGGATGTGGTAAACTCCGCGATGGAAACCAAAAACCCAGCCAGATGTACCATGTCAATGTCAGCAACACACACATCTGGCTTCAATACCCGCAGCGATAACCAGAACAAATGGCTGTTATTCCCGCTGTATTCAACTTGTCAGCATTCCCCGTTAAAAGGCGGTGGGGGCGGGGAGAAGGGGCTTGGGGAGCAACGTGGCAAGGCCTGGCCTAGGAAGGGGGTGCAGGCCCCAGCCCCCCCTCCAGACAAGTGTCCGCGGCCTCTGGGCAGCCAGGGTAAATATTTGCTTTGCTGGTTTGGGACAAGGAGCCTCGGCCTCTACCGGAAGGCAGCGCCATGGCAGTGTATTTTTCCCTCCCTTTGAGGAGCAGGATCTCGGGGCTTGCGGCCTCTGGGAGGGTAAACCGCTCAGCCCAGGTTCTCCACTCGCCCCTGCAGGCACTGCCTGGTTGGGGTCTGTCCGCTTGGTGGCAGCTCGGTCTCCAGGGCCTGAGCCGGGCTGGCCCAGCTGTGCAGACTTTCGGACTCCTGGACTGCCTGAGGCCCAGGCGGCTCCTTCCTTTCGCAGTTGCTGTAAGCTGGGGCAGGAAGCCAGGATCAGGACCTGGAGGGAGGTGTTTGGAAAAACTTCGTGCGAGTCTGAAGACTTCCAAAGTGAGCGGAACTGGGCCTGGAGCCGCGGCCTGGCTTGGCTGGATGCGCGGCCAGACCTGCTCTCCTCCGGGCGCCCTAGCAGGAAGCTCTGAGCCTGCATCAAGCCAGCACCACAAGGACGGCAGCGCAAGCGAGCTGGGGCAGGCAGGCAGGGATGGGAGTGGAGCCTGGGGGTGGTTTCTGGAGGGAGGCACCGGCCTAAGCACTGGAGGAAAGGGAACTGGTTAAGCCCGAGGGCCTTCTAACCACAGGGCCCATACTTTATTGGCTTTGTCTCCTACTGCCTCCCACCCCCAGGTCTCCCTCACCCCCAATCTGTGAACTGGATTCATCGCAGTGAGGGTGCATCAGTAGAGCTTAGCTGTTATTATTTCTTTGGTGGTATTTTCTAAATAAAAAAATTGGGGAGGGGCCTCCCTGGGGGCGCAAGGCGTTAACACGCAACCTATGAAGCTGTCCGCAGCCACTGCAGCACGAGTTCGATCCCCAGCCAGCCAGGGAGATACCCACATGGCGCAGCAGACCTCTCCTGGCCCACCTGCTGCTCCCCTGAGCAGTGTATTTCAGTCAATCTGCCTGCTCTGTTCCCCACTCTGTCTCTGATGAATCCTCTCACCCCCCACACTTCTGGCCTGTACCCCAGTTCTTGTATGCATAAATAAATCTTTTTTTAAAAAAAAACTGGGCAAATGGATGTTCTGAAAACCTGTCTGTGAAGTGTGGATTTCCTGGGGATGATAACCATACCCACTATTCCACAAGCAGTCAGGGGAGGAGTGAGCCCTAGTGGGCTTATGAGCTGCTTCCCTCTATCCGTGTTGTCTTTCTGTCGGTGGGTCTATCTACACAATATATACATATGTCTATCTCTACAATAGATATTCTATATTTGAAAAAGCCCTAAATATAGCACAAGACTTGTATTTCTGATGTCAGCCAATCATGTGATGTAGGTTTCATCTGGACTTCCACCTCTATAAATTGAAATCATGGTTTTTGCTTCCTAGAGTTTTTCTAACTCTTAATTGTGACAGTGTTTACTAAGAGAAGACCTAATGTGAGACTAGAATTTGGATTCTGCCATTAACTGTGTCATTTTATGCTATTCTCTTATTTCTCTGAACCTCAATTTTATCACCTGAAAAACTGATTCCAGGAAATGGAAAGTGAAAAGTGGTTCTGAGTGGTGTAATGTACTAGATGTGTTAGAGGGAAAAGGATGTCCTAAAGCTAATTCCATACAGGCTTTGTGGACTCCACCCCCACCCCAGGCCAAAGCCAAAGACACTGGGAACTCCAAATCCCATCACCACCAAAGGGAAGGTGGCTGGGACCTGAGGGTGGGGTTAAGCAGCCAGGTTGATATAAGGCAGACACGTGGGCTTTGGAGGGATTCCCCCATTTTGGCTCTCCGCCAGCTCGCAGCGTCAGGCCAGCTCGGAGAGTGCCTTTGGGATTCCAGGTCGTCGGATCGCGTAGGATGCATTAAAGATTTTATTTCCCTATTTTCTCCCTGAGTTGTACATTTTCCTTATTTCCTTTTCCCTTGTAAATAAACCTTTTATTAACCTTTTGTGTGTGCCTGTAGTGGAGTATTAATAAGTCCCTTTAAAGCGCGCGGGTGAGGACCCACAGCCAGGCAACCCGTTCAATATCAGGGCTGCCCTATAACAGATGTAGGCACGATTTGTTTTCCAGTACACCCCCACTTTTACCATGGGTCTACTACACAATCACTTTACAAAGAGTTCTTCCTATTAAATGATTTCATGTGCACATTAGGATTGCCACCAATTGTCAATAGACCATATAGGTGGAGCATTTGTGGATAGGGCATTTGAATAACGTTAGCATATGAGCCAGTCCTATTTATCTGTTTGACAATCTTTTGCCATATGGGTCCATGGTAGTGGTGGGTTTTTTGTTTGTTTGTTTTTGTTTTTGTTTTAGTAAAGTATTGGATTGTTTTGTTAGTCTTTATCTATCCTTTCAGGCAAGTGATTGTTGTTGAATTGTATAAAGGTATTTTGTTAAACTGTAACCATGGTCCCAAAGAGCATACTAAAAAGAAAATTTCAATTAAATTGAAACAAGAAATTGTAAAAAAAGCAGATGATGTTGTAAAATTAATGTACTGGTATGAGAATTTGGTTTTTCCCACATACTCCATTAGTGGATGCTGATTTTGAAATAGCCTTTTCCAGTTTACTTATTTTTAGTTTTATCTTTTTAATATCAATAAAATGTATTCCTAGTAATTTTGTTGCTTTATTGTATAGATCACAGCCTTATATAAGCTCAGTTATGTGCCCAAATTTTCAAGTTATGATGTCTTAGAACAAATTTTGCAATAGCAATGTTTTATTGGGATCACATTATGGTTGTTAAATATATTATTATGTCTGTAGAATGGATTAATAGTATAAAGCAGGGGCCTACTGTATGTCAATTTTTTGCAACAGAAAAAAATTGAGGCTCAGAGAAATGAAATGACTTGTTCCAGGCCACATCATAGATAGACAAGTAAAGTTGTGTTACTTTGGCTTTCTCTTGGTTTGACATATAATTAGGTTTTAATCAGTCACCTTAGTATGGCTTTGCAGTTTATCCTTCTACCTTCAGTTCAGCTGAGGAAGAAGTCTCATGTTAGAGGTCCAGTTCAAAAGAGCTTTGCATAAAGCCATTGTAGCACTAACTCAGCAGATTCCCTGGGTTCAGCCAATGGGTTTTCTACAGAATTTGTCTCTCCCTTTCTGTGTCTGTAGTCCAGGACAAATATTCAGGAGAGATGGCTCTGTCCTGTCTTATGCAACCCCTCCCCGACTCATTGTCTCTGTCATTTCTCTAAGAGTACCATCCTTTTGTTTCTACTTGCTGTGGAAACTTCTATCACTTGCCCAGTTGCTTCCCTTGATAATTTTCACTCATCAGGCTCTTTCTGATATTGTCTTCTATGTCACTCTCTGTCCCCCAACTTAGCCGGCATGTTCTCTCAATTATTTCTCTTTTTTAAAAAATTAATTTTGATCAATGTTTGGAAGATTTAAAATGGCCAACATTCTACAGGGTCTATAACAGCAATAATAAGAAATACAGTTAATTCCTTGACCGCTCTAGTTACCCCATACCAGAAGCAATTACTTTAAATTTGTTTTTCCTCAGTATTTATGTTCTTACATAAGCATTATGCGTCTTATGTTTCTTGGTTTATTGATTTTAGGCATTGTCTTTTGACTTCTTACTATGAAAAGTGAGATTGTGTCGCATAGGAACTGAGAACATGGACTCTGGAGACAAACGATTTAAACCTGGGTTTAAATCCCAAGCCATTAGTTACTAGTTGCTAATACAAGTTGCTTAACTATGTGGCTCAGTTTCCTTATGCATAAAATAAATGACAATAGTATTTACCCCTTGGAGTAACTATGAAGACTAAAAAGTTGAATATATAATGAGCTTAGAGTAACATCTGGACATAGTATTATATACACAACTACATAAATGTTGTTTATCATTATTAAACTGGCCTGCACACTTCTCTCTGCTCATTCTCCCAATATAGTTACATCATCATTTTTGGTTAAATCAATATTTGCTTATGACTATGCAAATATTATTCCCTGCTAAGCCATATAGAATCCTATAATTATTGTTCCTTTCTCACTCAACCTTTTGTTTTTCCTGGAATTAATTTTCCCTTTTTTTGTTCTGTTTCGTTTTCTGTGTGCCTATTATTAATACATTAACAAAATCTCCTGTCCATACATTCAAATACAGGTATTCTTTTGGCTTGGTTATTTCCTGGATAACCCTCCTGGAGCCTTTGTAGCACTTCTGTTTCCAGATAGATTGGTTGCTGGTCTGAGTCACAGCTCTAGTCTGTGAGTTCTGGGATGTTCCTTCAACATTATTCCGAGATTTACCTTTGCTGTTTTCCTGTATCGAAGTCCTTCTTGCCTGGATTATACATGTGGAAACTGCTGGTTATCCTCCCAAATTCATTCTTTCCTTCTTCCATAATAATAGAATTGTAGCTAATATGTGGCTGCCCAGCTGAAGACTACATTCGTAACTCACTTTGGATCTAGGTGTTACTTCATGACTAGGTTTTGCCAAGTAAATGCAAGTGGAAGCAATGTATGCCACTTCATGGCCTTCCCATAAAAACCTCCACACTTTTTCCGTCTGGTGAGCTGGAACTTGAAAAAGCCTACAATGAAGCTTTGATCATACTGAAAAGGATAATGCTATAAAACAGTTGTTCTTAAACTTCACCATGTATCAGAATTACCTGGCAGACTTGCTTAAAACAGATTCTGGGCTCCACCCCAAGAATCTCTAACTAGTTGTATCTAGTGTTGAGACCTGAGAATTTGCATGTCTAGCAAGTTCTTAAGTGGTGCTGAAGCTACTGGTCTGGAGACCACATTTTAAGAACCACTGCCCTAAGAATGGCAGAGAGATAAGACAGAAGGAATTTGGTTCTTTGAATGCAACATTCAAATTTGGTTCTTTGAATGCCCTGCGGGCCTGCAATACTTCCCTTGGACTTTTATGTGAGAAGAAAATTAGCTTATGTTTTAATTAAATACTATTTTTAATTAAACATTATTTTTGGGTCCCCAAATTATAGCAGTCAGCTTTCTCGTTGCCATTTTTTCTTTTCATTTTCTTACTCCCTTACCTTAGAAAGTATATCCACCAATAGCTTCTTGAAAAAAGAAGGAAAATTTCTTGAGACTTTGAAAGTCTGAAACTTTTTATACTAGTATACTTGATACATTGTTTTACTGGCATAGAACTCTGGGTTAAAATCAATTCTCTAAGAATTTCTCTAATGTCTCCAGTTGCTATTCTGATTCTCAGCTTTTTAAAGCGACTTTATAAAAGATACTCTCTAGAAACTTATGTTCCTTTTATTCCTGGTGATAAATTTCAGAATGATGTGGTTTGGGTGTGGCTTTTCTCATTCACTATCCTGTGCATCTCTCTCCTTCAGTTCAGACACAGAATTACTTCTCTGATGATTTCCTCCCATACATTTTCTTGCTTCTCTTTTTCTGGAACTTCTGTCTCAAAATTTCCTGTACTTTACATCTTCTATAACTTTATCTTTTGCCCTGCTTTCTGGGAAATAGCCTCAATTTTGCCTTTCAAAAGAAAAGATATATTTTCTCATCTATATTTACTATTCAGAGCATTTTCTTATGTTTATTTTTTACATCCTTTTTTTTTACATTTTTTTTTACATCCTCTTGTTTTTATTCCAAAGATGCAATATTTTCTTCTTTCCCAGAAATTTCCTTCTACTTCCTGCCTTGTCTTTTCTGAGTTTCTTCTTTTGGGTTATTTTATTTTATTTTATTTTGGTGTGCTTCATGCCAGGGGCTTTTCTCAAATATCTAGTGACCCTTTTTCTCCATTGTGGGGGTGTTTGAGCTTGATAGCTTATACAGGAATTGGCATTTTCTTGAAAGAACCCTCCTAGTCTTTTCTCTTGGGTTTATCATTTGCTTGTAGAAGAATCCAGTCTCCTGCCTGGGGAGGAGGAGAAGTTGGAGGGGAGGGATTGTGTGAGCCTGGATGGTTGTTAGCATTCTGGAAAATGAAATGGGGAGGGGGGTTGGGAATCTTACCTTTTGTAGGCATGTCAACTTTTACGTAAACACAGTTCTTTCATTGATGTCTCATCCTGTCCTCAGCAGTGCCTAATGTTCCTGATCTAGGACTTGTCTGGTCCAGTCTTTCTAGAGGAAGGGCCAAGGAAAGGCAATGAAGGGTCTGGCTGCTTCTTTCAAAGCCAGTTATAGATTTTAGATAATGGCATGAATTTGCATTTCCTCTCATCGGCTGGTTCAGTTATCACTTAGGTGGTCAGCTTTTCAGTTCTCAAAATTTTGATTCTATCATTGGCTGTTCTAATCTCTTACATTCTCTTTATCATTGTGGGTTAATGCTCCCTACCCTTCCATTTCTTTATTGTCATTTTAGTGGGTTTCAGAAGGGAGCAGAAATAATAAATAATTGCCCATCTTTTATTTGAAGTTCCTATTCTTCTCTGTAAAAAATGAAAACCTCAGAATATCTTAATCACCCAAATTATATTAGTAGTTGTATTAGTATGGTAGAATTGTATTTTCCCCTTATTTTCTGTAATGTGTTTATATTCTTTCTGGAATATTTTAATTGCATTTTTTTTGATTCAGTGGTTCTAGTTCTGGGAATGCATCCTAAGGCAATAATCAACAGTGTTCTTCACAAGGCAGTTCCTTACAGGGTATTATAATATCAAATATTAGAAACAATTTAATTGTCCAACAATAGAAGATTGGTTAAATACTTTAGGGTAAATTCATGTAATAGCATACTTGGTAGCATTAAAAATATTATGGGAAACTCATGGTATATAAAAATGTTTATAATACAGCATAAATTTAAAAAATATTATCAAAGAAGTACATAAATATATATTATTTAAAGGAAAAAAGTGTGTGAATATATCTATACATCAAAACAGCAATGATATATGTATATATAATATTCTATTAAGCACTGACTGCTTGCTTGGTACTGTTCTGATCCCTTCATATAAATTGTTTTAGTGAATTCTCACAAAAATCATATGAGGTTAATGCTATTATAATTAGCAGTGGAATTATAATATCATTATAATTCCATTTTACAGAGCAGAAACCGAGGCCTAGAGACATCATGTAATTGATGGGGGGAACTAAGAGCCATGATTCACACCCAGACCTGCGGACTCCAGAGTTCCCCTGCATATTCATAATCATTACACACCCAAATATTAAATGGTTGATGAAATTTCAGGTGGTATTTTTTGTATGTATTTGGGGTTTGAGGAAGAGGGTGAAGAAATAAGGGATTTGAAAAGATTAACCTTTATTGCAATGTTTTCTTTGTAATAAATAAGTAGAAAGCTACCCCTCTCCCCATATGTTAAATTTTGTTTTGGAGGACTGGGGTTTAAACAGTTTTACTGTAATATATGTTTGGTTTTTTTTTTTTTTAAAGATTTATTTATTTATTTATTTATACAAGCACTGGGTACAGTCAGAAGCACGGGAGAGTGAGAGAATTCACCAAGCCAGAGCGGGGAGCAGAGCAGGCAGAGGGACCGAAGTACACTGCTGAGGGGAGCAGCGGGCGGCAGGAGAGGTCTGCGCGCCATGTGGGACCCTCCTCCGGTGGCCGGGGAGCAGCCGGGGATCGAACCGGCACTGCGGAGGCTGCGGGCATCTTCGCAACCCAGCGCTCAACCGCTGCGCCACCGGGGAGGCCCTGTAATATATGTTTATCACATATAATGAGAGGATAAAATATTTGAGGGCAAACGCCGGCTATTTGAAGACTGAGTGCATTAGGAACCAAATCCTGAAATGCAAATCAAAACCACTATGAGATACTACCTCACACCTGTTAGGATGTCTATTATTAAAAAAGACAAGGAATAACAAATTGTTGGCAAGGATGTAGAAAAAAGAAATCCTTGTACACTGTTGTTGGGAATATAAATGGGTGCAGACACTCTGGAAAATATTATAGAGGGTTCTCAAAAAAATTAAAATAGAACTGTCATATTGTAACAGGGTGGTCCCCAGGAAAGGGGGAGTTTCCTTGCCCCACCCAAGGGAGGGTGGAGCTGAGCAGGAAGAGGAGAAGCAGCAGAAGAGACTGAGGAAGGAAGGAAGCAGGATGGAGCCAGGAGACCTGGAGGAGGCGCGTGGAGCCTAGAGACATGTGAAGAAACTGCGCTTGTCTTTTGGTTGTGGACTGGGTGACACAGATGTGGGTGAGACCCATGGGGAGGTGACAATGGCAGCTTTTATCTTGATGTTGATTTTGCTCTTTTCCTTCCGGACTTGTCTGGTTGTTTCTGACCCTTTTCTGTGGGTCCCCACTGGAAGATGCTTTAGACTTGTGGCAGGCTTTGGGGCCTTGCTCTGGGCCAATCCCATTTGGATGGACTTTTACCCACGAGGGGACGGGTAACTTTGGGTGCTTCATTTAGAAACTAGATTCTTTGCCTTACCTGTATTGTTTCCTAGTTTTATTAAAGTTCCTTCCCATTAAAGTCTCCTATGTTTTGTGTTGATGCGGCAGATGGCAGAACCCATTTAGAATAGGCAGGTTTGCGGGGTTTGGGCTGCCCCTCTCCCTGTCCTATAACAATATGATAGCAGTCTACTTCTGGTTATAAACCTGAAGGATTTAATTTCATTTGGACTTAGTTAGCTGGGGCCCCATACCTAAAGGAAATGAAATTCCTACCTTGAAGACATGTCTATACCTCTATGTTCATTGCAGTATTATTCACAATAGCCAAAACATGGAAACAACTTAAGTGTCTCTTGACAGGTGAGAGAGTAAAGATTATGTAGGATACACACAATGGAATATTATTCAGCCAGATAAAGTAGATTCTGTCATTTGCAACAACATAGATGAAACTTTAAGGCATTATGCTAAGTGAAATAAGTCAGAGAAAGAAAGACAAATACTGTATGTTCACATTTATATGTGAAATTGAAAAAACCTGAATTCATAGAAGCAAAGAATAGAATGACAGTTGCCGAGGATGGGAATGAGGGAAGTGAGAGATGTTGATTGTAGGGTAAAGTAAAAAGTATCAGGCTTTGGGCCTCCTCGGTGGCGCAGCGGTTGAGCGCTGGGTTGCAAAGCTGCCCGCAGCCTCTGCAGCGCTGGTTCAATTCCCGGGCTGCTCCCCGGCCACCGGAGGAGGGTCCCACATGGTGCGCAGACCTCTCCTGCCGCCCGCTGCTCCCCTCAGCAGTGTACTTCGGTCCTTCTGCCTGCTCTGCTACCCGCTCTGGCTCTGGTGAATTCTCTCACCCTCCCGTGCCTCTGACTGTACCCAGTGCTTGTATAAATAAATAAATAAATCTTTAAAAAAAAAAAAAAAAAAGTATCAGGCTTTTCTGCCCTCCCGCCATCAGGATAGATGACGGAACCCTGCGGTCCTGAATGCACGCCTGATGGCAGGCACCTGGAGTAGGGTGTGGGCATATGTAGATGGGATTCACCTGGGCTAAGACTGGGCTTTTAAGGATGGCGTCACAGGGGCACCACCAGGAGAAGAGAAGCCGAGAGAAGAAGAGAAGCAGAGAGAAGGCCAGAGAGCCCAGATAGAGTGAGGATTTGCTGGGGGCTGGGAGGACTGCCAGCCTCCCGGCCCCCCAGCATCCCTGCCTGCCATGTGCCTGGTAAATCTAAATAAAAAGCCTGCAAAAGCCACTGAGGACTCTCTAGGACTCCTTCTTTACCCGGTCTGCTGGATTAGAAAATCTGCACTGTGTCCTTCCTGTCCTTACATTGATCAAAGGGTGCAAACTTCCAGTTACAGGATGAAAAAGTTCAGGGGATCTACAGTACAGCATGGTGACTACAGTTAACAATACTGTATTGTATACTTGAAAGTTACTAATAGAGTGCATTTTAAAGTTCTCACCATAACAACAAAATGATAATCATGTCAGGTAAAGGATGTGCTAACTAATTACCTTGTTGTGGTAAGCATTTCACAGTAATTCATGTTTTAAATCATCACATTGTACACCCTAAACTTACACAACATTATGTCAATTATATCTCAATAAAGCTGGAAATAAAAAAGAAAATAAATCATGCCATGTAATGCGAAATCTGAGCAACAACAACAAAAAGGAAGCTTCACTTATTTGAGTAATAGTCTATTAACTAAACTCCCGAGAGTTAGAGTTGGTTAGTAGAATTTGGCCCCCCTCCTGGTTTTTTGGCTGTGTTTTTCCATCATACTTAGTGCAGAGTGGTTTATGGGCTTTCAGTAAGGCCTGTTAGCCTGCTGATTGGTTGTCCTAAGCAATAATCTATTACTGCTTCCCTCCTTGAGGCTTGCACTTAGAGCTTGCAACTCAGAGTTAGGTCCATTGCCTCTGCTGGGCTATGTTCAGGACAGGTGCTTTCAGGAATATTTGTGAGATGCTTGTCCCTATCCACGCAGCAAATGCCATGGGTCCCAGATGAATCTGATTAAAGATTCTTCTTGATTTATGGAGCACCCAGCCCCACCCCTGTTCTCACCCTGTACTGCTTGAACTAGATCATTAAGATGCAGCAGGTGTTCAATATTGTTTTGCTATAAAACTAAATGGGTTTAAAGTGCCCAGAGATAATAAATTCGTATATCAGAGTATTTAAAAAAAGAGTGAAGATATTCTGGTTTGGCCCCAGTCCCAATGTATGATCTTCTCCAGTCTCCACACATTAAAAACTGCTTTTATTTCTTTCCTTTTCTTCCCCCCTAAATATTCCTTCTGCAATAGTTGCCTCTGATTAATATCCTTATGCTCTCTGAGACCCAGAAGTGGTTTAGATTTGCTAGGACACTTTAACAATAACGTGATTTATGCAGCAATTCTCTGGAGCCAGGGGGCAATCTAACATAACAAAGCATTTTTCACAGGCTTTCTTCTGTGGTTTCCACAAATGAGAAACCACTGATAGGAAAAGCTGAGGTGCAGACAACACAGGAACCCAGGGACATCCACTGAAAGAACAAAAAGCACAGGTTTCCAAAGACCATTTGAATAATCAAATATACAGTAGGGATTTATTAACCCTAGGTAAACCCAAGCAGAGTGAAAGGCTGGGGGTGTGGGCCGGGGTCCTGCTCACTGGGGTTCAAATCTGAAATGCTGGTTTTGCCCCTTAGTTGCCCCTTAGATATGTTAAGAGCAGTGTGCAGTTGGTTGGAACCGGAATTGGACTGAATGCAGCTTACTTTACAAATTAGCAAATGTATGATCCACTGGTACAGAGCAGACTAGAATCAGATCCAGTAACTTGCTGGTGTTCGCTGCTAACATTGTGCAAGGGAAGTGGCCTTCTTGTGATGTGCAGAGCAGACATGTTTCCCATTTTAGAGACATGTCAAAAATCATGGAGAAATTTCAAGAAAGTTCTGCTTGTTGGCAATCATTTCTTCTTGAAGTTTTAGTACTTGCCTGGTAGCAGATTGCATACAACCAGCTCAGGTTATACAGAAACAAGACTTCCAACAGCCTCCTGAGCTACTGGGCAGCTCAGTGTGAGAGAGCCTTGACCGTTAGCCTCACCTTAATTCAGCAGGCTGCCTCTGAGCCTCAGACTAAAGGCCAATGTTCTTCCTTCTTCTACCCCAGCGGGGATGAGCAGCTGCTCATGGAGTTGTATTCTGGACTTGCCTGATGATTCATTTGACCAATTTTTTTCTTTCTGACTCCTCAACTTCCCAGACAATAAAAAAGAGGATTTGAAGAGGGTCTCTAAATCAATCAGAGAATAACTCTTGATTAAATAACTACCATGTGTCTGGCATCTGGCTTGCTGCTATGGCCCTTTACAAAGAGGACATATGTTCCCTTCTCACAAGATACCTACAGTCTAGTCAGGGGAGCCATATAATTACATTTAAAAACCATAAGAAAATGACAAATTGCTAAACTGTAACGTTGAGTCTAAATGCGGTTGAAGTTTAGTGGGATGGATTTCTGCATGAAGGGCTCATGAGTGGGAATGGGATGGGAAAATTGAGTCCACTGGAGGTCAAAATGTAGGCAAGGTAAAACTCACAAAGTTCCCTACACTATAATGAGGTTGGGGGGAAAAATAAATGAAGAGAAAATATCATGGGTGAACTCTCATTTCTTCTGGCTATTTAACAGGGGCACTGTTGGGATGGGATGCTCATCAGAATTTTTACAGTGTGTTAGCTGCCCTCCAAGATGGGCTCAATGACCCCCGGCTCTGGCATTCACGCACCTCAGTGGCTCTCTCTCATGTTGTGCCAGGGTTGGTCTGTGAGACAATAGAATGTGGCAGAAATAATATAAATATAATCATAAAAAAACACCATGTCTTCCATTCCCCTCTCTCTCTCTCTCTCTCTCTCTCTCTCTCTCTCTCTCACACACACACACACACACACACACACACACACGTAATGGGAAAGCCAACTTTCATGTTGTGAGCTTCCTTATGGAAAGGCCCACATGGCAAGGAACTGAGACTGTTACAGTCATGTAAATAAGCTTGGAAGTGGATCCTCCAGTCCCATTCATGCCTTCGGTTGATTGTGGCCCTGTGTCAGTTTGACTACAACTTTGTGAGAGACACCGAATCAGGATCACCAATCTAAGCCAAGCCTGGACACCTGACCCGTGGGAACTATGTGAAAAAAACACATATTTGTTGACTTAATTCACAATCACTGGGCCCTGTCTCCTTCTGGGCTAATCCCAACACTGTACTCCAGTGTCCAACTTAGGTTGTGCTTTATCCAGGCTCAGCAAAACTAGGACACCTGATTGCAACACTCTTCTTCCTATGACCAAATTTGTACCAGTTTTTTCAAATTCAAGGCTGTAAAAATTCTTGGTAATTACACTGGCCTCTGTCATTGTTCTAGATTTTCAAGAGTAGCCAGAGAATCCCCTGGGTATGGACACACCAAACTGTGCCAGTGAGTACTGTATAAGCTTGGGTCTTTAGCCTGCTAATCACACATGACTTGCAATCTTCCATGGATTCTTAAAAGCCCCCACTTGGGAATGGTATCCTCATCTTTTCCACAGCAGTAGATGTAAGAGCATGAGATACTCATTCAGAGAATTTTCAGTGGCTTTTGCAGTTGAGGAAATGGTCTGAATCAGCAATCATTAAGCCATCCACAGATTTTGGTGAAATCCTGTCATTGGCAAATAACTTGCTGAACACACTTTTTCTCAGCCAGAGCTAGCAGCTAATGTTCTTCTCAGAGTACCTGGATTATGTCAGGGCTTGTCATACATTGGGAGGGTGGCAAAGAACCATGTTGGGAAACCCCAGTGCACAATGTTGAAGAGAGAAGAGAAATTTTTCAGTATCACAGACACTTCGCTTTCATGGCTGTCACTGTTGTCTTCTTCCAGCTTTCTCTGCCTTGGTGAGTGGCAAGACCATGCACTCAGTTTTCTAAAATCATGGGAAGGAGTTGTTTTGGAGTACTCACAAATCTCTATCCCTTATCCAGTCAAGTCTTTTAGAGGATCTTCTAGTTTTTTTCCAGCCTTTCTATCCTCCATTCCCACTGCAAATTGCCTTAGTTTGGGCCTTTATCATTTCTTGACTAGATGATCACAGACCTGGGAAACAGAGTTACCTTTATGAGACAAAGATCGATAATTTAATATATTTACATAAAAATCTTAAATGTGCTGCCAACAGACTATAATCCAAGCTCTAGAACATGAGGGTTGGAGGGCAGAGGTATCCAACTTCCATTACTGAAATGGCAAATAGATCAAAATAGGCTTTACATACATAGTGTAAAGACCTTGTTTTGATTCCTGATTCTAGAAGTTGGTACAAGTTCTCGAAGCCTCAGTTATATTTTTTTGTAAAATAAGATAATAATTCTTTACTCCTCCAGAGCCTGGCGCATTATAGGCATGCCACAAATAACTGTTGAATGAGTATATAAATTATAAAAAAAACATAGGAATATGTTTTACATGTGATAGTGATGTTGGAAAGGGTGAATTTATATATTAAATGATACTTTATCTTAATCATAACTATGTTTTAATTGCCAGTTATTGAACAGCTTCCTATATACTCTAACTTCTATCTTTTCATCCATATTTAGGCATAGCAGACACTCTTCCATTCTGTCCTTGAGTGATTTTTTTTTTCATATAGTAGTATTTTATTCCTGCTCCTGGTGAACTTTTTTTGTTTACCTTGTTTTATTTTTTTCCCCTAGAGTTACCAAAAACCCTTTTGAAAAGTAAACCAATCCTCCTGGGTATCGTTAGACCTCTCAACTCTTCTTTTATGTCACCAACCTTAGTAGACATACTCTTCATGTCCTCATGATTTGACAGGAATACTCCAGGTCCATTCCTACCAGTCATTGTCTACTTATTTCTCCACTATATTAAAACTGTCAGTAATGAAATTTTCCACATCCTTTCTCAGTTGGTAGCCCAAGCAAATGTAATTTGCAAAATCTCAAATGAATAGTCTCTCTCCTCTGATCCTTGAAACCCCAAGACAACAAGCAGAGAAAATTAATTATTTGTGAAGACATAGCTCTACCTAAGACAATTAAATTTTATGGATCCAAAAGAGCAGAAAGGGTGAGGAAAATAAACTAATGTATCTAAGTTCCTGGCACATGTTAAAAACTATGGACTTCATCTCCCACTTTGATTCCTTTCATATTTGTGTCAATGTTTTCTGATTACAAACAATAAAACTTAAGGAAAAGGGAATAAATTAGAGAAATTTTGCTCTGGTGCTAAGCTGGAATGAATGCTTTGTAAACTGTTTTTTTCTGCTTCTCTCTATTCTATGCAAAGTTCCAGAAGAAAGAATTTGACATGCCCAGAACAGCATGATTTATTACAAATGTCTAACCTATGTTATGGAGAAAGGTGAATGCTGGCTTGTCAACAAATGTCTACTACAATAAAACATAGAGCCTTCCAGAATCCTTGGTCTGCTTCAGTCTCACAATCCACACTTGTGGGGAGTAGAGGAAACCCCCCTCGTAGTCATCCTTCGAAGCTCAAATAAGATATACAAATGGCCAATAAATACATGAAAAGACATTCAACATCATTAGTCGTTAGGGAAATACAAACTAAAACCACAATAACACCTCAACCATTAGAATGGCTAGTATAAAGGAAACAACCATTATCTCCCCAGAAAATAAGTGTTGGCAGAAATGTGGAGAAATTAGAATTCTTGTGCGCTGCTGGTGACAATGTAAAATGGTGTGGCCACTAGAAAAAACAGTATGGTGGTTGTCAAAAAATTACAAATATAATTGCCATATAATCAATAGTTCTACTTCTGGGTATTGTCCAAAAGAACTGAAAACAGAGTGTCGAAGACATTTTTGTGCATCCTTTGTTCACAATAGTTAAAAGTTGTAAGCAACCCAAGTATCCATTAGTGGATAAATGGGTAAAATATGCTATATGCGTGCAATGGAATATAACTCAGCCTTAAAAATGAAGGAAATTCTATTACATGCTGCCACATAGATGAAACTTGAAGACATAATGCTAAGTGAAATAAGCCAGTCACAAAAGGAAAAGTATTGTATAATTTCATTTAGACAAGGTGAAATCAGAGACAGAAAATAGAATGATGGTTTCCAGATTTAGAAGGAGTAGGGAATGAGGAGAAAAATTATCTAAAGGGTAAACTTTCAGTTTTGCAAGATGAAAAGTTCTGTGGACCTTGAGGACAGTTGTACAATGTGAATATACTTAATGTCACTGAACATCTAAAAAATGGTTCAATGAGGGACTCCCTGGTGGCTCAAGGGGTTAAACACCACACTATGAAGCAATCCGAAGCTTCTGCAGCACAAGTTCAATCCCCAGCCAGCCAGAGAGCAAACCACATGACTCAGCAGACCTCTCCTCTCTCGCCCGCTGCTCCCCTCAGCAGTGTACTTTGGTCTGTCTGGCTGTTCTGCTCCCCACTCTGTCTCTGGTGAATCCTCTCACCCCCTGCATCTCTGGCCGGTACCCCAGCTCTTGTATGCATAAATAAATAAATCTTTAAAATAATGGTTAAATGTTGCTAAATCCTTAATATATTAGTAAAGATATTCAGCAATACATTAAAAGGGTAATAAGCATGACAAGTGGGGTTTATACCAGAGATGCATGGATGGCTCAACATAAGCAAACTCATTGATTGATGATGTTATTCATAAAATCAATAAAATGAAAGATAAAAATAATACAATCATCTCAATAGAAGCATAAAAATCAGTTGACAAAAGCTATCATCCACTTATGAGAAATCTCTCAAAAAAGGGGGTATAAAAGGAATATACCTAGAGGTAATGAAGTCCATATATGACAAAGCCATAGCTAGCATCATACTCAATGTGGAAAACTGAAGATTTGTCCTCTAAGATTAGGAAAAAGAAAAGGCTATTAATTAAGCAAGAAAAAGAAATAAATGGTATCTATATTGGAAAAAAAGAAGTAAAATTGTCATCATATGCAGATGGCATGATATATATAGAAAAACCTAGACACCACCAAAAAAATTTAGAAATAATAGATGAATCAGTAAAGTTGCAGGCTACAAAATTAATATACAAAAATTAGTTTAATTTCTATATTCAAACAATATTCTAATAGAAAGAGAAAGTGAAGAAAATAATAATTGCATCAAAAAGAACAGGATACCTTGGAATAAATGAAACCAGGGAAATGAAGGACATGAACACTGAAAATTGAAGACACAAAGAAATAGAAAGAAGTTTTTTATTTTAACATGATTTTCATTTCCCTAATGATAAGACATGTAGAACATCTATTCATGTGTCTTTTGGCCATCTGAAGGTCTTCCTGGGTGAAATAACTGTTTAGATTGCCCACCCATTTCAGGTATATGGTTTCTCACCTCAGCAGAATTATATATCACCATCAAATGTCTATTCCCCCTCTAGGGTTCATGAACCCTCAGTGTTCATGAATTGGAAGAATCAAAATTGTCAAAATGACCATTTTTCTGAAAGCAATATACAGATTCAGTGCAATCCCTATTAAAACCCCAATTGGCATTCTTCACAGAAATAGAACAAATAATACTAAAATTTGTATGAAACCACAAAAAAACCCTTAAATAACCTAGAACAATCCTGAGATAAAAGAACAAAAGCAGAGGTATCAAGCTCCCTGACTTCAAACTATACTACCAAGCTAAGTAGTCAAATAGTGTAATATTGGAATAAAAACAAGCACACACCAATAGAAAGAATAAATTTGAAAGCCTAGAAATGAAACCACACAAACATGGACAGCTAATTTGTGACAAAGGCGTCAAAAGCATACAGTGGATAAAGGAAATTCTCTTCAATAAATTGCTATGGAAAAATTGGACAGACACATGCAAAAGAGTGAAACTAGATTACTATTTTATACCATATAATATTAATTCAAAGTGCATTAGAGACTTGACTATAAGTCATGAAACCATTAAATACATAGAAGAAAACATAGATAAGCCCTTTGACATCAGCCTTAGTGATGTCTTTGTGGATTCATCTGCAGCAGCAAATGAAACAAACAAGAATATAACCAAATGGGACCACATTGAATTAAATAGTTTCTGCAGAGCAGAAGAAACCATTAACAGGGGCCTCCCTGGTGGTGCAGGGGTTAGTCTCAGCCCTATCAAGCCATTGCCAGCCACTGCAATGTGAGTTCAATCCCTGACCAGGGAGCTGACCCACGTGGAGCAGCAGACCTCTCCTGTCTCTCCTGCTGCTCCCCTCAGCAGTGTATTTCAGTAGGTCTACCTGTTCTGCTCCCTACTCTGTCTCTGGTGAATCCTCTCACCCCCGCCCCATCCTCGCACCTCTGCCTACACCCCAGTTCTTGTATGCAAAAATAAATAAAAATAAGTCCTTAAAAAAACCATTAATAAATTTTAAAAGTAACCTATTAAATGGGAGAAGATAGTTGCAAATTATTTTCCAGACAAGGGGTAACTATCCAAAATATACAATTGAACAAAAAAAAATACAACTCACAAAACTGGGATCCATCCCTGTACATATGGTATATAAAAATAAAGTATTCTTTGATGGTTTCTTTCAAGGAAAAATAAAAATTTAAATAAAGAATATTTCAACAATGCCTCTAATGTTGTTTCATTGCAGCATCAATGACAGCTAGACCCCTATCTGTGTGGAGTTTGCAAACTCTCTTTATGTCTACATGGTTTTCTCTGGGTACACTAGTTCCTCTCACATTCCAAAGATGTACTCTTAAGATTCATTGGCGTGTCTCAGTGTGTGTGTGTGTGTGTGTGTGTGTATGCGCATGCACTTGCATTCTGCAATGGAAGGGCATCCTGTCCGAGACTGGTCCTCCCTCACCTTGTGCCAAGCTGCAGGAATACATTCTGCTCACCCTTAACCCTGAATTGAAATAAGTGAATTGGAAAAGGAATAAATGAAGAAAAATGGTTGTTTAATATTGGAAATATTTTGAATATTTATTTTAAATTTTGGTGATGTTTTTGTGACCAGAAATATGCCATAGGACCTTCACCCTTATTTGTCACAGACAGTGGTAATGTTGTTTTCAATGTGGCTTTGCTTAAAGTTGAAATTTCAATGAACTTATTGACATTAGGTGAGAACTTACTGTACTTACTTTTTTATTGTTTTGTTCTCTATTGTATTCCTTTTTTATACATTTTTTTATTTATTTAAAATTTTTTGCATCATTGTTCATTTTTAAACAATATTTGCTTCCCCCCACCCGCTCAGGTGTAGTCCCCGAAGAGTTTCCTTCACCAATGCACCCGTGCACCCTCACCTCAGTCCCCTGTGCTCCTTCCTCCTTCCCTCTCCTGCCTTCTCCCCTACAGTGTGTCTTTGATTTATAATTGTCTGGTTTTGCATGTTGTGTTTTGTACTGTTATTATTTTTTTACACTGATGTCTTATTTTAGAACTTACTATACTTAAATAAACCCCAAACGTCAGCTTTGTTGTACACCCTTCCTAACTAAGACAGTGGCTCTCAAATTGGGCTGTGGTTCTCAAAATTTGGTATGAATAAGAATCATGTGAGAAGTTATTGAAAAACAACTTCGTGGGCCTCCCAACCTGATATTCTAATTTGGAAGTTCTGTGATGAGGCCTGGGTATCTACATTTTTAGCAGGTTGACTGATTGAGATGGTCAGTGACAGCCAGGATGTTCCTTCCACTGTGCTCTCACACGTCCTTGGACACACCTACTGGAGCCTTTACCATGTCCTATTGCTTCTTTGTCTGCCTCTGCTTCTTACTGGGAGAGGGGTAGCCACCTCAGGGGCCTGGAATTCATTGTAGCTGGAATGCCTGGCACATCACAGAAGCTTGGTGTTTATGCCTATTGAATGAGCCACTATCTCTCCTGTCATGCTTACAATGGTCAATCATCAAAAAAGACTCATTGAGCATGAATTAGAAAAGACTACTCCAGAAATGAGAGGGGCTGATCTGGATGTTGGGAAAGGCCACAGGCCGTGATGAGAAAATATATTATTGAGCAAATGAATATAATAAAGATTCCAGCAGAACTTCCAGCCCAGATGCAATGAACATTCCAATGCAGGCATAATCAACAAGTTTGCTCACTTATAGCTCCTTCCCTTTCAAGATTCATGGCCAGGGCCTCAGCACTCTTATCTACAAGGTCGGGCATCCAGCCAAGCTGTTGTCTCTCTCCCAGGCCATCCCCAAATGCCTGCATCTTTTCCCTCTTGCCTTGTCCCCCTTGTCTGGGGACTTTGCCTGCTGAAAGATGATGTTATCAATGTAACAGATATGGACACAGTTGTGTATAAAAGGAAACCTTGGTCTTTAAACGGGTGCTCAGACCTTATGGGGCTACCCAGGTCTGGGACCTCACGCATGAATAATAAAACTTCTCCTGACCTCATCATTCCTGAAGTACCGCTTGTTCTTCCTCTGCCCGAATAAAAGGCTAGAATTCATTTCTACAAGAGCAGGGCAACCCCACTGCTCCCCTGGAGGGGCTTTGCAGATCCTTAGTCAGTTTCATACACTGCAGGATGAGGGTAGGTGGTACTTGTGGGAGTTCTAGAAAGAGAATGGGATGAACCTTATGCATAAAAGTACCCAAAGTCCTAGAATACTGAACAAGGGGGAAAGCGAGGCAAAAGATGACCATTTAAGGCCAGTAAGTCCCCAGAAGGCCCCCAATTCTTCAAATGCTTCAAACTAACTACTCAAGAAAAAGGTACCACCAGAGAGGTGGGCAGTGCTGCAGGCCGCAGGCCTGTCAGCTTCGGGCTACCTCTCTGCCAAGCAAAGGTTTTTTTTTTTTTTTTTTTTTTTTTGTTTTTTTTTTTTGTATGCGAAAACAGAGAAAAATCCTGGCTGGCAGGGCACTCCTTGAGGAAGTCAAGAGGCTTGGCTTTTAGTCGCGCTTACTTCCTATATGCCGGTGTGTTTGTTGGCATCATGCTCTGTTAATTAAAGGAAGTGTGTGAGCCTGGGGCGCTGGTACCCTGGCTGCAAACATCATTCTTTCCAGGGGTCTCCACCACAGAGCCACCACTAGAATCAATTAGGCTCCCTCCCAAAAGTCAGGCTGCATTTCCAAGCCTGGAGGTGAAACAAATCCCACCCCCCCTACCCCCGCTGCTGCACTTGAAGCTCACATGTCAGCCCCATGTCTTTCCTGGTTACCCCCACCTAAGAGCACCAGGGGCCCGCTTGGAGGGAAAATATGACAAAATGAAGAGAAAAGTAACTCTTGGGGGCCATCCTCCAGGCTGAGAGACCCAGGGGTTACATGGAATCTGCTTATATAATGGGCTGGAGTCTTTCATTGCCCACCACCTTGCTGTACTCTTGCTTTACTTGAACTAGCCTTATAAACAATTTTTTATGAAGCCAGAGTAAAGGTGTCCCAAGCAGAGGTGAGCGGGTTCCCCTAGGAGTCAGTAAAAGTTGCACCTGAGGTATAAATTTTCATTAAAATGCCACCAGGGAGCTTCTAACTGTCCAACCCCCTCTCCAAGCCTTCCACCAACCAGCTGAAGTGGTCTGCCAAGCACAGGGTTTTTTTTTGTATGAGGAAAAGAATAATCCCGGCTGGCAGGGCACTCCCTGAGGAAGTCAAGCATCTTGGGGTACCCAGAGCTCTCGAACTCTGAAGTGTTGGAATGGAACCCTAAAAAACATTCATTTTTTAAAAATTCTTAAGGCTTCTCCTGGAACGACTGGCCCAGCAGTAAGCTGCCTTATGTGCTCAGAGACCTGCCCTCAGCCAGTTCATTAGGACTGAAGATGGCATCAGTCAATGCAACACACACACACACACACACTTGTTTACGTCTCAATCACAGCCTTATAATAAGACGGGGGTGGTTACCAACAATTTATAGATGAGGGAATTAAGGGAGAAAGGCAGTAGAGTCAGAATTCAATCTCTTTTCTTGGAATCCCAGCCCAACATTCTTTCTGCTAAACCACATTGTCTCTCTGGGCTTCCTACACTAATTAAATCGTTTACATCAAGTTGTTTTGACTTGATGTGCTTTAATTTCCAGGAGTATGTGCCTGTTCCAAATCCCCCCTTTTACCTCCACCAACAATTTTAACACAGACAAGATTGCTAATAACAGTCATAGAATAGCATATATGTCACTGGGGGATATTAGTAAGGGAAGGTCACCTCTGAAATTATGCCACAGAGGAGTTACTTTGAGAAACTCCAAGCCAAAGGGGAAAAAAAACAAAGTAGAAAACCAGCCCTGAGGTAGTTTTCAGATCCCATGACACTTTTTAAGCGGCAAGAGTTGACTTTTCCATTTCATTGATCTTTGCAGCCCTAGCTCAAAGTCAGCTAAAAAAAATTTATGAATAAGAACGTGAAAGTATAAGAGAAGATGTGCTTTAAAAGGACACCTATATCATTACCACTTGTAAAGGAAATGTAGAAACTGTGGGGGCCCAATTGCACAGTCTGGAAATTCTTTCCAGTGGTCTGATTCTACATCTTGGAACTGGTTTGCGGGTAAATACGTGACCGGGCTCTCCACCCCGGGGTTGGATAGGATTCCTGGAAGTGAGGTACACCACAGCACTGCTGAAGCAGTGGGGTCAGCTGGGAGCACGCGCCCTCAGCCAGCAGAACTTGAGAAGGATTAAAGGAAAATACTGTGAGGCCCATCCTGGCTGAATACCACTCTCTCTCAGAGCCTGTGGGACCAGGCCCTGGGTAGCAGGAGAGTAGGAACTACCACATGCTGCTGTGAGGTTTGCCACTGTATAATGAGGGTGGGTGGAGCGCTTACTGCAACCTAAGGAGCCATGGCTTGGAAACTAGAGTCCTGCTTGCCAGCCCTGCTCAAACACAGCCATTGTGCCAGAAAACAAAATCAGGGCCCTGTTCGTGCTAGCAGCAAGGACAGCACTGTTGCTTTGATAGAGCCAAGCCCTACACCCCTGTGGCTTGGATAAGTTCCTTCTGACCGCCAAGGAAGAAGACGAAAAGGGCAGAGTTCTTATCCAGCAGGTTCCCACACCAGGCCAATGTCAGTAAGAAAGAGAGAGGGGGAGGGATGGAGGGAGGGGGAGAGGGTGAGAGAGAGAGACAGAGATACAGAAACAGAGAGAGACAGAGAGAGACTGGAAACAGAACCAGTGAAAGAAAAAAGTGCATCTTGTAACAAGTTGTTCCAAGTTCAGGAAAAGCTCCCAACATCAAGTATCTTTTAGAATAGTTTGTTGTACATGATTCAGAGCCACAGGGATTAAATTTCCCTTAAAATATACATCAGATTGAAAATTAAAGGGGAAAGGGCCAAGACAAGACGTGCTTGGATTTCTGTCAAACTCAGAGCCTTTAGAAGGCAGTTTGGAAGCCAGGATGTGGCTTTGAAGGACTTCCCCTGTCCTCCACCTCTTCCATTTATGTCTGTGCTGTGTTAGGCCTATTCTTTGCCTGGGACAGCTGAATACTACATCCCCTCCTTCTTGTGGAGACTCTAGAGGTCCAATACCAGTTGCTGCCTTGGTTTTAGAAACAGACTGACCTCACCTTTCAGAGTTTCAGATGTCTCCATGCATTTACTCCAGCTGGCCTCAGGAGCCCAAGTCTCGCTGTATCCAAGTCTTGCTATAGAATGTCAGTCTGCAGCTATATTAGAGATCATTCACTGTGACCCCACACCAAGGGAAGGAAACTAGGCCCAGAAAGCAACTCAGTTCCTTTAAAACCCCTGAAAGAAACTGTGTCTCATCACCAAGATTCTGATTAGCTCTCCAAAACATGTCAGATACATTCATATCTCTCCTCCAAACTCCAGCGCCCTTGTCCTACGCTCTGTGACCCATAATGATCATCCACAATATCTTTCCTTTCCGCAGCCCAAGTCCGTCCACTCAGCAAGCCCTTTCCTGACTTCTCCCATCCACTCAGCCCCACTCCAGCAAGTGCCTCCTCTGTTTCACTGTTACTTGTATACCATGTATTCCTCTTAGAATCAGTTCTGTCTTGATGCGTATCCTTTAGTTGTTCTAGTAACAGTTTGTGAGTGTTGTTTAAAAAAGCACTAGTTCTACATAGAAAAATACCTTTATTTTACCTCAAGTTTAGTTAGATGGCAATTATATTGAAGGCTTTTTTTCTTTCTTGGCCTTTTTTTATTACTGTTGAAAGGATCCTTGCTATGAATCTTTTTTTTTTTTTAAGTTTTTTTTTTTTAATTTATGCACATAGAAGCTGGGGTGTAGGTCAGAGGTGCGGGGGGTGAGAGAATTCACCAGAGACAGAGTGGGGAGCAGAAGAGGCAGAACTACTGAAATACACTGCTGAGGGGAGCAGCTGGAGAGGCAGGAAAGGTGTGCTGTGCCATGTGGGTCAGCTCCCTGGCTAGGGTTCAAACTCCTGCTGCAGTGGCTACGGATAGCTTCAGAGTGCTTAGACTTAACCCCTTGAGCCACCAGGGAGGCGCCTGCTATGAATCTTTTTGTAGATAAAACTGTCTTTCCCTTCTGGTTGCTTTAAGATCTGCCTAAAACTGTCTTTCCCTTCTGGTTGCTTTAAGATCTGCCTCTCTGTATTTACTGTTCTGTAGTTTAGAATAATGTGTCTCATGTGGATTTATTTAGATTTATCTTTTATGTGATTCTTTAAACAGTGGCTTGAATTTTTGAGCAACATGGGGTAATTCCCATTAATAATATTAAGAGCCACATAGATTTTATAGTTTTAATATGCGATGTTTTACATATCTTGTTTCATTTAACTCTCATAACAGAGTCCTATAACCATTTTTCTATCTAAGAAAATGGGTCACAAAGACGTTAACTTATTTGCCCAAGGCAACACGGTAATTGGCAAGCCATTTTTTGAATCCAGACATTAGATTTTGAATATTGTTCCTTCTATTTTCTTTAACCATCATGAGACATGTTAGCTCTTTTCATTCATCCTTGTTTTTTAGCCACATTTTATATTTTTAATCTTTGTGCCTCTATTCTGGAATATTTCCTTAGATCTCTCCTCCATTTCACTAATTCTCTCTTCAGTGAGTCTCATAAGCTTTAATGCACCACGTTTTTCATTTCTGAAAATTTTTCATTTCTGGCTCATTTCAGATTTTCGCATTCTTTTAAAAATAGTGTCTTAAATTATTCTTAGATGTGTCCTTTAATTTAAGATATCATTTTAAAATACTAATTTTATAGGACCTAACTAATAGTCCTACTACCTAAAGTTTTGAGGTGTTTATTTTAACTGCTAACTTTCATACAGGGTAGATTCTTTCTGTTTTTTAAATATTTTTTTATTGTAAGCAGGGCTTTATTTTTCCTGTGGGAATTCTTTGTGGTCTGGTTTTATATTTCTTTCTGCCAGGTATCCTAGGGGTATCACTGGCTAAAAACCAATTTTATCTTTATTTCTTGCCTTGGAGTTTCCTTCTGCTGCAGGTAGATGTTTGGTCTCTAAACTGATGCCAGACACATGACTAGGGCTCGGATTTCTTTTTCATGGGAGGTTGCTTTTTCCTTATTTAGAGTCAATGCACAGATGAGCTTCCTTGCTGTCTTTCAGAGTTGATGTTTGACTTTTCCTAGAGCATGTGGGCTTGAGGTAGGGGACTTAGGTCCAACCCCTCACTTCACTCAGGTTTGAGCTCTTGCCTCCTAATCCAAGCCCTTAGCTCTTTCTAGATCAGATTATCCAGCCACTGCAACATAAATTCCATAGCCTGGTAATCAAGCTCTCAGTTTCATCTTTATTTTAGCACCTAGAGATTTTCTTTGTACTTTCAAGCCCATCCATGCTTCATTTCTTTCTATTTTATTTTTTTTAATTACAATAAATTATAGTATTTTATTATTTTAATTTTTTAAATTTAAATTAAATTATAGTAAATTATAGTAAATTTAAATTAATTATAGTAAATTTAAATTAAATTATAGTAAATTAAGTTCATTCACACTGCGCAAAAATCACTACCAACCATCCACAGAACTCTTCTTCTTGCAATACTGAAACTCTATCCCCACTAGACAATATATAGTTCCTCATTTCCCCCTCTAGTCAACCTCTGGCAACCACTATGATTTTGCCTCAAATAAGTGAATTATTTGTCATATGGTGACTGGCTTGTTTCACATCGCATAGTGTTTTCAAGGCTCATCTATGTTGTAGTATTTATTAGACTTCCCTTTGTTTTTAAGGCTATATGCATATCATTGTATATAAATATATATTACATTTTGTTTATCTAGTCATGCATTGAATGTCATTAGGTTTGCCTCCACATTTTGATTATTAATATGGGTATAGAAATATTTGTTCCACTGAGGCTGCACCATTTTACATTCCCACCAACTATGCATAGGGTTCCAATTTCTTCACATCCCCACCAATACTTGTTATTTATTGTTTTGTTTTTTTAATATTCATCCTAATGGGTATGAAGTGGTATCTCATTTTGGCTTTGGTTCGCATTTCCCTAATGACTAGCTGAGCATCTTTTCATGTGCTATTGACCATTTGTATATCTTCTTTAGAGATATGTCCATTAAATTACTTTTACCCATTTTAAAATCAGGTTGTTTTGTTGTTATTCTTGTTGACCATGCATTTTTTAAAGTTTTATTTCATAAGACATTCTAGGTGTTTATATGGGTGGGTTTCTATTCTATTCCATGACCATTTTGTTGCACCAGGACATCTCTAAGATTGACTTTTGGATCCCTTGCACTCAGACACTCTCAGGTTTCACAGACAAACTTCACTCATCCTCAGTATGTTCTAGAATGTACCTTCTCTTCTTTCCTACCTCTTTTCGTATCTAGCAGCTACCGGCATTCCTTGGCTGTGGCCACATCCCTCCGGTCTCAGTCTCTGTGATTACATTGCCTTCTCCTCTTTTGTGTGTCAACTCTCCCTCTCTAAGGACAGATTGCATTTAAGGCCTACCTGGATAATCCAGGATAATCCCCCATCTCAAGATCCTTAACTTCACCACATCTGCAATCACATCTGGGTTTTTTAGCCATATCAGAAAATAATCATAAATTCTAGGGATAGAATATATATTTTGGGGATCACTGTTCAGTCTACCACACCTGTTGTCACATCCACTTTCCCACTACTGCTGAATGTGCTTTTCAAGTGCATCCCATTATTTAAACCTTACCACTTCCTACATTTATAGTTTATCAATGGTCCCTTAGATTCATTCCCCTTCTTTTCAGGCCCCTCCCCAACAATGATACCCTATTATTGGTCTTTCCAATACTCTCCCTAAGCCTTTAATGCCTTCACCACTTTGTCCTCTTACCATGTTAATGTATTAATCCTAATCCATCCAAAGAAAGAGAACCTCTTACTTCCTTTCCATTTTCTCTAAAGCATTGGACATATTTCCTCCTTACCTCTCTCCAATTTACCTTCCCCAGTTCTTTTTATTCTGATCTTTCTCCACTTCAGGGTATGGGTTATATTTGAGGGGGATAGAGTAAGTGGGAGAAGAATGGGGAAGGCTCTGGGACATCTGGAATTGTGATGGTTTAGAGAACTCAGATATCAACCCAGCTAATTCAGAGCCAACTAGAGAGGCAATGACAGTAGGTTCTTGCTGCTGGAAATGAGGTGGTGGGGGGCTAGTCACCCATTCAAATCAGGGCAGCTGGCTACAAAATGCAGGTCATGCTATTGATCAGTCTGTTTTTCTAAAGATGATTGGATTTTTCTGGATATCTTCCAACCTGATTAAATAGCTCAGAGAATGAATGGGGAACATCCTGAATTTCTGATATATGTGGGGAAATTTAAATAGTCAAATCTTTAGTAATACACTTCAGGTTATACATTATTCCCACTAAAGTCTTTTGGCATAATAAATAGAATGTCCTCACACCCTCAACTCCTTGGAAGTGGAGCTGGAAGAATGTTCACATTTTATGCTTCTTGGACCCAGTCCCACATGAACCCATGGGTTGGACTTTTCCAAGGCACCACAGAATAAATATAGTTCAGCTGAGAAAGGTGAGACTTTCTCTAGACTTCTGCTTCAGCAGGATTCTTTCAAGAGCCTTTTTACATCTGCCCCTGGCTTTGTCCCCTTCAATTAGGCTTATGTACTTATGACCATCTCTCTGACCAAAAGAAGACTCTGGTGAAATTTAGGTCTAGGCATGTACTTACAGAGTTATGCACTTGTCTTGAAAGTGAGAAAAAATTGCCTTGACATCTGGGATACCATCTCAAGGAGGTTCCAGCATCCTGTGGTAAGGAGGTACAACCCTGATATACACCCTGATTCATTTCTTAGTTCTTTTCATTGACCCAGAAATCATCTCTTCACCATCTGTCTCTAACTTCCCTATTCCTTACCTCTTGCAAACTGGAACTAAACTCAATTCTAGCACTTAATGCAAGGGAAGGGAAGGAATAAGAGAGAAGATGACGCAAAGGACTCTCCTCTTTCTCCGACTGGCTTGGAGTTTCCACTGAACTAGCCTAAACATGTTGTGGCCCTGCCATACCTGGACCCAGGGAAGGCACTTTAAGCCAATAGGTGAGCTCCCAGCTCTTCATTCAGAACCAATCAATTTTTTTAAAAAAGATTTATTTATTTATCCATACAACAGCTGGGGTACAGGCCAGAGATTCGGGAGGTGGGTGGGTAAAAAGATTCACCAGAGACAGAGTGGGGAACAGAACAGAACAGGTAGATCTACTGAAATACACTGCTGAGGGGAGCAGCGAGGAAGACAAGAGAGGTCTGCTGCGCCATGTGTGTTGCTCCCTGGCCAGCCGGGGTTTGAACTCATGCTGCAGAGGCTTCAGATTGCTTCATGGTGCGGTGCTTAACCCCTTGTGCCACCAGGGAGGCCCCAGAACCAATAAATTAAAAAAGGATCAGTCATATTTGTCTTTCCTATAGCCCACACACCCTGTACCATTTTCCTTTACATGTTTACCTTCTGCCTCCCATGCTACTTCTCACCCCTGGACTGACTTACTTTTTTTTTTTTAAAGATTTATTTATTTATGCATACAAGAGCTGGGGTACAGGCCAGAGATGCGGGGGCGGGGGGGGGAGAGGATTCACCAGAGACAGTGGGGAACAGAACAGGCAGATTGACTGAAGTACACTGCTGAGGGGAGCAGCGGGCAAGTCAGGAGAGGTATGCTGCGCCATGTAGGTTGCTCCCTGGCTGGCTGGGGATCGAACTCATGCTGCAGAGGCTGTGGATTGCATCACAGTGTGGTGCTTAATCCCTTGCGCCACCAGGGAGGCCCTGGACTGACTTACTTTTATGATCTCATGTTCACTACTTGGATCAGACACTTAATACTATTTTTTTTTCTAGTACTAATACTACTCATTCACCTCTACTATTTTTTGCTACACCTGGTAAACATTTTCCCATTCCAGTTGACCCTCCTTGGCCAGTTTTCCTCCTGGAAGTCACTATGGCTGAAGAATAGGATCTGAACATTGCTAACCCCAGACAACCAATTCTTCCTGAATAGTTTCCCCATATTGTCTTCCAGTGATTTTCTTCTCCCCTAAAACCTACTCCTTGTTCTATTTCTTTTCTTTGGTTAATAACATCACCAGTCACTCAGTTCCTCAAGTTAGAAATCAGAGTCCTCTGTGAGACAATAATGAATTTTCAGACAGTCAAGGACTCAAAAACTTCACTGCCATGTACTCTTTCCCCAGAAGTTCCTAGTAGATATACTCTACAAAAACAAGGAAGAAAACCAAAACAAGAAGATAAGGACAGAGGACCCAATATACAAGATTCCCAATTAGAGAATCCTTAGGCTGATGGAGCGGGGGAGAGGGTGTCATCCTGGAGCTGCTGGACAAGGGACCAGTTCAGACAAGAGATCCCAAGACATCAAGTGATTTCCTCCAAAGATTTCAACTTGTTGGGAGGAGAATGATTTAGGAAGAATTTTGCTTGAATTAGTGATAAGTACAGAGAAAACTAAGTAAACAAAGAAAAAACAGTCATAATATAAATATCAGTATTACCAAATTATAACTGTGTTGGGATGTGGAGACTGGGAAATGAGTTTCTGAGGTGTGGGTGGTGGTATAAGAGAGCTAAATCTTATTTTCCATCGTGGGAAGATGTTTAAAGGTGATTAAAGCTAAAAAACCAAGAAGCAACAATGTAATCATGTAATTTAGAAATATGAGGGTAAATACTATATAAATCCCCTCAGTAGAATTTATTGTTCCTGGGAAGCGGGAAATAAGGAGGGTAAGGTTTGGGAGTGTTGCTGAACATTCCCACAAAGAACAATCTCCCACACAGCTATGTGAATGGCTCACGCCCCTGTTCCTCACCTGGGGCTCTTCAGAAACCCAAGGACCTGGGTCACACCTTTGAAAGGTGTTCACTTGGTTGTCTGGAGTGAAGTATAAGCTTCAAGATTTTAAAACATTTCCCCGGATGAGTCTAAATTCCAGCCTTGTTTGAGAACCACAGTAACAGTGCACATCTAACTTTGATAGAAGTTAAAACTAACTTTCAAAGAGATCAGTATATAGATTGTTATGGGCACTCTATCCTTAAATATTAATACTCCCCATGGGAGTTGGGAAAAGTGTGGCTCAAGATGCTCAAGGCAGGTCCCACTAAAAACCTCTAGAATTTGATTCTCACCAGGCCAAAAAAAAAGAGAGAGAAAAAAACCCACACCTCATGTCAACCTGAAATTCCTTTAACAGAGGCAAGCCTTTCATTTGGAGTTATGGTGAAAACAGAATACCTAGGAGATGCCAGAGGATTAACTTTACATGGAGGTGTGAATGGCATGCATCTGATCCTTCCTTATATGGGTCAAAGGGCAAAGGTCACGAGGTAATGAGAGCCTGAGATGGAGATGAAGGGACAAGAGTTGAGGTGGGGGAGGGTGGAAAGAAGAGGCTGAAACAAAGAAATCAAGAAGCTGAAAAATCAACTACTTTTTGTCTAATTCCAGACAAATAACCCCTCTTAAGAAACCCTTTCAGATGCCACTTTGAGTCTGCAGATGAATTAATGGCCCTAACTGGTGGTTTTCAGAAGGGACAGGCCCTGTCCCCTATTCTCTTCTCTGGTCCCTGGGTCAAGGAAGGCTGTGTTCCATCCCCTGATGGAGGGCGGCTGCCTGTGCTGTGGGTCACCTTAGAAGAATGGCATTATTATCCCCACAGCCATCACTATCTTCCCGGACACATCTACAGGTGTACCCTTTCTCACTGTGCCTCTCACAGGCTTTCTTTTTCCCTTTGCTGTTGGCCTCCTCTAGATACAGGAGCCTGCCTGTTATTCACAGCGTGGTGTATTGTTACCCCCTTTGATTTGCTGCTGTTTGAACCAGATGCTGTCTGTCTTGTAGCATTTAATCCCTTGAAAGGTTGAAGGATGCAATTTATGTGAATGATGGCTCTTTATAAGAAGGCAAAGTCATATTGTACTTCATGCTTATCTTGAGCAGATTTCCCTGTCTCCACTACTCCCACCCTAAGAGATTAATGAATCGAGAAGTACATTTTGGTGGCTTTAAACTGACTGTCTCCAGGGAAATGCCAGCACATTCCAGTGATCAGGAGGAGTCTGGAGGGTTCAGTTACTGGTCTCCTCTCTGCACTGAGACACCTCAACTCTATTCTGCCTCATAAATCTAGGGGCACAGCAAGGCTCTGTCTGGAGAGATGGTGCTCTTCCTTGTGACATTTTCCATGTCTGTTCCTGTTATAGAGCAACCCCGATATTAAACGGGTTCCTGGCTGTGGGTCCTCACCCGCGCGCTTTAAAGGGACTTATGAATACTCTACTACAGACACACGCAAAAGGGTTAATAAAAGGTTTATTTACAAGAGGAAAGGAAATAAGGAAAATGTACAACTCAGGGAGAAAATAGGGAAATAAAGTCTTTAATGCGTCCTACCCGATCCGACGACCTGGAAACCCAAAGTCACTCCCTGTATGGAATTTGCTTTGAGACCGCCTTTTCCCCCTAACATTCCTATTTCTCATTTAAAATAAGTTAATCATTTTCATATTTTGAATCATCCTACCTCCAGCTCCCTCTGACCTTATCCAAAAATTTTAGATATATTAGGGATAGGATTGACATAACAAAATCATCCTTCAAATTATTCAATTAGCATTTTCAAAGTCTACTAAAAAAGGAAATAAGAAAAAAAATCCCACTCAGGAGAATGAATCAGAGATGCCCAGCTTCCATCTTGCCCGCCATAGAAGCGGCATCTCAGATGAATGGGAGACAGTTGCCCTAACTGACTCTTAGAGATTAAAAGTTACACTTACAATTAAAAGTTACACTGCATCTCCTGAAACCCAAGACTTCACAAAGTACAAAAATGAGATTGCTGCAAGTAACGACATTAGAGAAAAACAGTGTCTGGCACATAGGAAACACTTAATAAATAATTTTACAGGCATATTATTTTGCACATGACCACCACGTAAAAGTGGCCATAGTCCTTTGTCCAGAAAAATGTTGGTTTTGGCACTGTTCTGAGTACCCACTGTGTGGACTCAAACCACATGCAGGTTTGAGGCTATATGACTCCAGGTACAGTTGCCCAAAAAAGAAGGAACAATTCATTCTTGAGCAGTGTTGGGAGAAGTTGAGTTGTTTCCTGAAGGAAAGGACCTTCATTCTGAGTCCCGAAGAATGAATAAGTGTTCATCAGATGAGGCCCAGGGGAGGACTTCCCAGGTAAAAGGAACAGAGCTTGCCTATGCATGAAGAGGTGCAAACAGTTGGAAAACAGTAGGGGGAGGAAAAGGTATGCTTCAGGGAATTAGGACAAATGATGAACTTGGAAGGTAAGCAGTGGCTACTGGAGAGTGTTAAGGGCTACTTGAAGGAGTTTGAACTTTACGCAGCTGTGGAAGGGCTTCAACAGAGGGCGGGTCTTCATGTGCTTTTGGTGTGTTAAGCTCTCTCAAGACTCAGGGACAGTTCAGGAAAAGACTACAGACTGGATGAGTAGTCTGAATAACAGAATTCTGAACAAAAGGGACCACAGTACCCAGGGGCTGGTTAAACAGTGATAAAGAAGGAAGAAATTAAGGGAGGAGGAAATCTTCTAGGAAGGGAGGGGTCAGATGTGATGGAGTTGGAAACTGCTGAATCTTACTTCCTTGATGGAAGTGGATCTCACAGATCTTGAAGCGGCTGATGAGCAGAGAGGGACCAATCAAATTTCCTGGTCTCTGCCCCATGTACAACTAACTCTGCAAGTAATTCTTAGGCAAACTTAAGTTTCAAGGCCAGTGCACTACACATTTATTTGTGTTTGTGTAACAGGGTTGTGCCTAGGAAAAGGGGAGGTTCCAAGTTCCCTGCACCACCCAAAGGAGAGTAGAGCTGAGCAGGGAAGAGAAGAAGCTGCAGAGGAGACTAGAGAAGGAAGGAAGCAGGATGAAGAGCAATGAGGAGACCTGGAGGAGGCAAATGGGACAGAGAGACATTTGAAGAAGCTGCACTTGCTTCTTGGTCCTGGACTGGGTGAAACAGATGTGGGAGAGAGACTCATGAGGAGGATAACAATGGCAGCTTTTATCTTGATTTTGATTTTGCTCTTTCCCTCCCAAACTTGTCTGGCTGTTTCTGATCCTTTTCTGTGGGTCTCCACTGGAAGATGCTTTAGACTTGTGGCAGGCTTTGGGGCCTTGCTCTGGGCCAATCCCATTTGGATGGACTTTTACCCACGAGGGGACGGGTAACTTTGGGTGCTTGATTTAGAAACTAGATTCTTTGTCTTTTTTGTATTGTTTACTAATTGTATTAAAGTTCCTTTTCATTAAGGACCTGTATGTTTTGTGTTGATGCGGCAGATGGCAAAACCTATTTAGAGCAGGTGGGTTTGGGGGTTCTGGGGTGTCCCTCTCCCTGCCCTGGAACATTTGGGATGCCAAAGGGAAGGAGGGAGTTTGAGGAGAGAACTCACATCACAAGCTTGCTAGGCACCCACAGGCAACTCCCAGGTGAGAAACAGCATGGAATCTGGAGCACACTGGATTGTCTAACCTGGGACAAAGGTGAGCCCCAGACATCTGCTTCTGTGGCCTATGTATGTTCTGAATCCTGATCAATTCTCATTCCAGGAAAGTACAGCTCTTGCTCTTCTTCTTCTTTTAATTTTTGCATAGACGAACTGGGGTATAGGCCAGAGATTCAGGGGTGAGAGGATTCACCAGAGACAGAGTGGGGAGCAGAACAGTCAGATTTACTGAAATACACTGCTAAGGGTGTTACAGGGCAGGGAGATGGGCACCCCAAACCCTGCAAACCTACCTGCTCTAAGTAGATTCTGCCATCTGCTGCATCAACATAAAACATATGAGACTTTAATGAAAAGGAACTTTAATACTGTTAGTAAACAATACAGGAAAGGCAAAGAATATAGTTTCTAAATCAAGCACCCAAAGTTACCCATCCCCTCGTGGGTAAGAGTCCATCCAAGCAGGACTGGCCCAGAGCAAAGCTCCAAAGCCTGCCACAAGTCTAAAGCATCTTCCAGTGGATCCCACAGAAAAGGATCAGAAACAACCAGTCAAGTCTGGGAGGAAAAGAGCAAAATCAAAATCAAGATAAAAGCTGCCATTGTCACCTCCCCACAGGTCTCTCACCCACATCTGTGTCAACCAGTGCATGACCAAAAGGCAAGCGCAGTTTCTTCACATGTCTCTCAGCTCCTTATGCCTCCTCCAGGTCTCCTTCTGGCTCTCCATCCTGCCTCCTTCCTTCCTCAGTCTCCTCTGCAGCTTCTTCTTCTCCCTGCTCAGCTCCACCCTCCTTTTGGGTGGGGCAGGAAACCTGGAACCTCCCCCTTTCCTGGGGACCACCCTGTTACAAGGGAGGAGCAGGCAAGACAGGAGAGGTCTGCTGCGCCATATGTGGATTAGCTCCCTGGCCAGGGATAAACTCAGGCCTTAGTGGTGAGAGCAGTGAGACTTCACCCCTGGGCCATCAGGGAGGGCCTCTGTGCTCTTCTGAAACCCAAACAGAGGAGAGCGAGCCTGCAAGAGCTGGATTCCACTGCACTGTTCCTTAGCCCGGAACAAATCACTTCATCCCTCTTAGCTTCCAGCTGATAATGTTTAACATCTTTTAAAAAGAAGGCAATGGAACCTGCTCCACCTCCCCTCACAGGGCTCTGGCTCTAAGATGGGGGCAGGGGGGTTTGCTGAAGGAAGGGAAGGACTGTGGTCTGAGTTGTTGGGAAAAGGCTTCAAGTGAGAAGTCCAATAACATTATAGAACATTCATACATTTTTTGTAGAAGTTTCTAACAGGATGGGCATGATGAGATTTCTTGGGGTTTGAAAAGGTCTATATATTTTTTTTAATTAATATTTTTTATTGAGGTAACATTGGTTTACATAGTTGTTTGTATTTTAGAAGGGTAGGAACCCTCCCCCCACTTTCAGGTGTTATTGCCATAGTGCACCCACCTACCTTAGTCTATTGTGCCCCCTTCCCCCTTAGCTTTTGCCTCTCCTCCTCCACACCCTGCCTTTGATTTCCTCCTTTCTATAATCAGCTTTCTAGAGTTTTTAGTTTGGCTTTATCACACCCTTTGTTTGGTTTCTCTATAGTCCACATGTAAGTGACACATCCAGTATTTATCTTTCTCCTTCTGACTTATTTTGCTTAGCATTGTCTTTTCCAGTTCCCACCCATGCTGCCACAAATGGCAATAAGAGATTATCTTTTTGATTGCCTAGTAGTATTTCATTGTGTATATATACCACATCTTGATCCACTCATCTGTTTTGGAGAATTTATGTTGTTTCCAGACTTTGGCTACTGGAAATAGCTCCAGTGAACATAAGAGTGCAGGTTTCCCTTAGAATTAGTAGTTTTGTATTCTTAGGGTAGATACTTAGAGTGGAGTCTTCTGGCAATCCATGTTTAGTCTTTTGAGGAAACTCCACATTGCTTTCCAAGGGGCTAGACCAGTCTGCAGTCCTACCAACAATGCTGAAGCCTTCCTTTTCCTCCATAGCCTTATCAGCCTTTGTTTCTGGTCTTTTTGATAGGGGCCATTCTCACACAAGTAAAATGATATCTCATTATGGTTTTGATTTGCATAGAAAACAGTCTATATTCTTCATCCGAGCCATGGTTAAGGGAAGAGTATTTTCATAAATATATTTGTCAAAATTCATTGAGCTGTATGCTTAGGATTTGTGCATTTTACAGTGTGTAAGTTATACCTCAATTTTAAAAACCAAGAGCTGAAAACATCCAGCAGAGAGTGGTCACTGTTTTCATGTGTGGCCCTGCAGCAGGCAAGGCCACAGGGAAAATTCACTCAGCAGAGCCAAGCGTGAGGCCGGAGGAAGTTCCAGGCCAGAGCTTGCTCCTCACAGGCCTCAGGGAGAGCCAGTGCTGGCTGCTCCTTCTAGTCACTTGGAGCCTACTGGTCTCAACACATTTGAGGAACGTTTTGGCGTTTAGAGACAAACAGGATGATCTGAGCTTAAGGGAGGGGGAGACTCAGAACTACAGCCAGAATAATAATTAAAAGTGCAGCCATAAGTGAACCAGTGGAAGAACAAACCCCCTGGAACATTCGTGTAGGGTCCTGAGAACTCTGGAAAGTCATTCTTCATGAATCATGTACCAGCTCACTGATTGTACCTTCCTCCGGAAAGCATTTTGTAGTGAAGTTTCTGAAGACCTCTGCGTGATTTTTCCAAGCCTGGTCACAGGAACCAGTAGCACGTTGATTTGTACTTGATAAGGAATGCCGTTTTCCCCTGGCTCCCGGAACAGTGCTCTCTGTTCAGAGAAGGATCCTGTCAGCATAGCTGCCTGGCTGAGGCTCCATGGCTGAGGATCCGTGTCCTTAACTACCCACAGGAAAACACATCTTTTCTCTCTAAGCCACATGACCTCCTCTGGTGGAACAGAACACAGTTACCTAAGAGTTTACAGGACAAACATTACAAATCATTCCCTCAGGGGGTGTTAGAGTCATCTCTGGTCCAGGCAGGAAGCTTGGAATCCGAACAACCCAACTGCCTTTCTTGCAGAGAACCCTGGGGGCTGAGAGTCCAGTCCCCTGCTCATCTCTAGAAGCCAGTACTTTGAAGGGAGGGGAGGTAGTGGCAGGAGGGGGGAGGGGATTGTGGGGGTTGGGGGTGGAGGGCCCCCCCACACACACCCGTTCTCTCCAGGAGACAGGAACAAGGAAAGTTATTCTACTGCTGTTTATCCTGGGACCCACCACCGGGGTAATTTTGAATTCTCCTTTATGGCTGCTATAATTAAGACAATATCTCAAAAGTTTTAGAAAGGCAACCAGTGTGTAAAGTCAAGGACCTTTGCCATCCAAATGTTCACAGCACCTTCCCAGGTGTTTTGAAAAAGGGAATTTAATAAAGCAACAGGAGAGATACTGGATGTGGATGAAGAACAGGGGAAGGTGGGTGAAGAAGCCTAAACTAGCAAGTGGCAAAAGGTCACTGTGGCTCCATTTGGAGCATCGCATTCAGTACTACAAACTTTTCCCTCTGAGCTTTCTAGCCAACACAGCAATAGGTCTCCTTTAAATCAGCTCAGAAACATTGACTCCCCTTCTGTCTTCTGGAACTCTCAGAAACTCAGGGCTTATGGGTCACAAGGGGCTCCCACCTTCCTCGGACTGGTTAAAGGGCTTAGCTCTTCTTTCAGTACCAGAATGTGAATCCCATAATCACTCTGTTCCTGTTGTTGAATTGGCTGACCCCTGTGAAATGATGATTTACATCAGAGAAATACTGTGAGCTAGGATGGTATTCAGAACGATGTGACCCCAAACCGAAGGGAAAAAATTATTCAGAGACTTTTACCGATAGAAAATGGTTTGGGTCTTGTGGGAACCGTGGAGAAGTATCTGGCTCCCCACCCAGAGAACAGCCAGTAGTCCAGGCCACAGGCATGTGTGTCCCAGTGTGGTTCCTGTGACTTGGCCGGCTCTCTCCCCTCCTAGTCTCGACCAGTACTTCCAGCAGCTTCACACACATGCACAGACAAGTGTGCAACACTCTCACACAAACACACACACACACACACACACACACAAACTCTCATGCCTTCCACCTCTGGCAGCAAATTAGGTTTGCAGTAAACATCATTAAGTGCCAGCAAACAGATTTTATGAAGATTAACCTCAAACTGACCAGAGTGATACCTGGAGTTCTTATTCTACTCTGAGTTCCTGCAAATATTTTAATTTACCTAACTGTGATCATTATAGATGACCAGTCCTTCAAAGTTTTCTTCTCTCTTTTCTGACTTGGTAACATGGTCTGGGAGGCTGCTTTTAAGGTCATTGGGATAGGATTGATGCCAAAGTGCCCAGTTTTTCCATTTGTCCCTGGAGCTGGCTGCCTGCAAAACATGTCTAAAATTATCCCTAATTCTGAGTCCTCTCTACACAATCAACCTCTCCAATATAATAATTCCAAAACCTTTCTTGATTCCTGCTTTTAATAAAGTACATTTACAGAGGATATGAATTCCAGATTTGATTTCAGACTCTGGGGATGTATATTCCTCTTCTGGAACTTGTATATCCGGTCCTGGGATTAAAAAAAAAAAAAAAAATGGAAGAAAGAGAGAAAGAGAGGGGGAGAGAGTCCATTGCATAAGCATTCCTTATATTTCTTCTGTCTTTAACCTGCTGAGCATGGAGGAGAGCGACAGGCTGATGCACAGCATCTGGTTAAAGTCAGGTAAGTAACACCCTGGGGGAACGCCTGAATCATTTGCCAACCTCTTTCTCTTTCTAATATGTTTTTGCAGATGGATAGAAACTGCAGCCAATGAAGGTTTCAATTTTAGGTGATGCTTGGGAGAAAAGGGAAAACAAGACAGAGAAAGAAACACTTCATTCAATTATTGTCCTATCAGCTTTGTGCCATTCTGAATAGTTGGCAAATTGAGAGGAACATAGAATCTTGCCACCCCTAGGCGTAAATATGCCAAGGAACATCTTCAGCCATGGGACCCTCCCTAATGAAGACTAAAAGATAAGGCTGGGATCTGAGCACAGGAAACTGAAGGTGTGCTTCTGAGCATAAACACCTTTCTTTGCTGTTCCATGGGCCCATACGCTTCGGTATCCGCTACAGGAACATGGGAGCAGGTCACAGTCCAGAGGGAGGCGTGTGGAACTGGCATCCAGAGGTTTAATGCATGTTGTGGTTTTGATACCCAGTTGCCCTTCCACCATGGATGAGATTTCCTTGCTGGACATTGGTTTCTGCATATGTAAAATATGTACAAAAAGGAGTTCAGGTTAGGGAGCAAGGTCGTCAAACTTCTCATCCTACTCTGATTTTCTCAGTAAGACTCTATCCCACTGTGATGCGGGAAACTGCATTTACTCCAGTCCTCTGATCTAGTCCAGTCCCATGCTCCAGAAAAATTATCTGTAGATAAACTCAGTCTTATTTTATTTTTTGTTTTTTTTAAAGATTTATTTATTTATTTATACAAGAACTGGGGTACAGGCCAGATGCGCGGGAGGGTGAGAGGATTCACCAGAGACAGAGTGGGGAACAGAACAGGCAGACTGACGAAATACACTGCTGAGGGGAGCAGTGGGCGAGACAGGAGAGGTCTGCTGTGCCATGTGGGACCCTCGCCAGCCAGGATCGAACTGGTGCTGCAGAGGCTGCGGGCAGCTTCACAGAGCGGTGCTCAACCAACTGTGCCACCAGGGGAGGCCCGACTCAGTTTTGTTTTGAAGAAATGCCTAGAGCTTGGGATATCTCTTCCCTTCCCTCACCAGGATGGAACTAGGTTGATGAGGGGGTTATTGTAGTTTGCGGGTAGATGGGTGGAGGCGTGAGTCCTTATGGTATTTCTGGGTCCTCCATGTGTGCTGTAGAGTGGCTGGTCTACACCCTGGTCTGGTGACCTATGATATGCAGCTTGTCCCATTCCTTGGCGTTAGACCAGAGTTTGCTGCTAAAGACTACACGTCAAGGTAGCTTGTGACTCATTTTCTCTCCTGACTGAATCTGGGCTCAGACTCCTTTTTTCCTAATTTTGCCCAGCCCCATGGCTCTTCCTTGTAGATTTTGGCCTCTGGGTCTGGCTGTGGCTCCAGGGAGGTCAGGGCCCAGGTTGTTCATTTAGCAGCTCTTGGCCACAATGCCATTTTGCCCCTAACATGGTCATCTCTCTCTGCTGCCTAGCCAGATTCCCACCACCCTTGCCAGGGACACTCAGGAGATTCTGAGTTCCTTCCACACCACACGGGAACTGAGGGTTGCTTGAGGAAACTAAATTCTAACCCTTCCTCTGCCTAACCATGCCATGCTGCTGAGTTTACTCTGTTGTGGCCACTCCTGGATTGGCACGGGAAGCCCGTGTTTCCATGCAGCCTTAAAGGGGGGAACAGCATCGTGTTAATTTTTAACCTAATCTAACACACCTCTCTCTCTGGGCAGCCCAGAGAGAGAATTAAAATCAATGTGTCCTTCTAGTATCTTCCTTCCTCATTCTCATGGTCCTTCAGAAGCAAATGTGTAGCCTTTCTGCCTCTACAGTTCATCAGTTGCCTCTTAGCCTGATGTGTTCCACCCCATGATTTACTCATAGACAGAACCAGTACTTGTGTGCTGGAAAGCAGCTCTAGGACCTGAGTCTTACCTGTAGGCTTGGTTTTGTTATGCTAAGTGGAAGCATAATCTAGAAAATCTTATTTCTCACTCTATAAAGTCTTGTTTTTACAACTGTTATTCCTACTATAATCTCATTTTAGGTTGTGAGAAACTGAATGTTAACTTTTTTTTTTTTTTTTGCATACATGCTGTACAAACTCAGAAGTAGATACATGTCTCTGACAAGATAGGAAGGTGAAATGATAGGTCAACCGATGAAATACTAAAGGGAAAAGCATATTAATAGTATTCCAAGAATGCCTCTATCTCAACCAGATAACCTTCCCAACTCCTTTCAGTTTAGAAGGATTTAATTCCTAAGCTGGTGCTTCGGAGTGCAGTTTGGAAAGTATGGCACACATTTCAAATGTGTCCATGTATGCTAACTTTATTATTACTATTATTTTATTTCCAAAGTGCTAGTCTCAGAAATCTGCCTGGGGCAACTTAAACTTTGATGAATGGCCATTTAACATGCTGATTCTGAACAATGCTTAGCAGCAGCATCCAGCAACTTCTCTTCTGGTAAAAACTGCTTCATGAATTATTCTAAAACATCTGCCTTGAGCTACTTTCCACTCTCTAATAATGTATTACTTTGGAGATGATAAATGAGATTCTACTTGCTGTGGTCTTTCTCTTGACTAACTCACTTTATCCCAAGCCCATCCCACCATTATCATGCCCCCTTAGCAAACAGCTACTATGACCCAGGAAAGGAATCAGAAGATGGGTTCCTCAGCTGCTCGAGATGGAAAGCACACAGACAACTCTACTACAAAAATGAACTGGCATTTTGGTAATTTCTTGACCCTCAGATGAATTTCATGTTGCCATAAAGGATCAGAGAAGTAGGGGCCTCCCCGGTGGCGCAGCGGTTGAGCGCTGGGTTGCGAAGCTGCCCGTGGCCTCTGCGGTGCCGGATCGATCCCCGGCTGCTCCCCGGCCACCAGAGGAGGGTCCCACATGGCGCGCAGACCTCTCCTGCCGCCCGCTGCTCCCCTCAGCAGTGTACTTCGGTCCTTCTGCCTGCTCTACTCCCTGCTCTGGCTCTGGTGAATTTTCTCACCCTCCCGCGCTTCTGACTGTACCCAGTGCATGTATAAACAAAACAAACAAACCAGCAAACAAATAAATAAAGCATGCCTCTATAAAAAAAAAAAAAAGGATCAGAGAAGTAGCCCTCCTAGTATAAGGCCACTGGATTCATTATTCATCAGAGCTACCAAATCAACCTGTGCTGGTTTGCCTTCTGGTCGAATGCCCATAACCTCCACCAAGTGAAATCAGTCAACCAAACAACTTCCACCTTTGTGTCTAGAACTCTCTTCTGCCCACTGGGTATGATTTAAAAAAAAATCTGAGAAGGTCCTTGGTTTGGAAAAGTTATAGTCTAGTAGAAGAGAGAAAATACACAATTAGAAAACAAAATGAAGCTACACTTAAATTCTGTGACACCTTCTATAGAAACAATGGGAATCCAAGATGGATGACTAATCTGAAAAGTTCATAGAAGCCTGGAGGTTTATCTCACCAGATGGATGTGAAGGTGGGAACCTGCATAGCAATGCCCTTAAGACTCCAGAGTCTTCTTTTTTCAAATCTCTCCTTCACTGCTTGTGAGCTGTGTGGCATGAACACATTACACAAACCTCTCTATTTCAGTTGCCTCATCGATAGCAGTGGGGACAATAATATCTATCACATCAATAAGAAAGTCTGTGTGGAATACTTGCTATTCAATACAATGACTTAATATAGTGATAGCCTACCAAGTGTTAGTTCTTTTTTTCATTTCCATCAAATAAAATACTAAGTACTAAAACAATTTATAAATTTCAAAGCTTTCAAGAAGGAAGAGATTCTTTTTTGTAGAGACAGTGGGGTGAACTGAAAAATATACAGTATTGGTCTCTATTTTAATCCTTTATTCAACACCAATCTGTTCTGTTACTCAAGGCAAGACTCAACCTCCAGAAGTCTTGGTTTCTTCTGTACTTAATATAAATAAAAATGTGTCCCACCTACCATACAGTCCTGAAAATGAACGAGATTATCCATGTGAAGCTATTTTTCAAAGTACAAATGCTTTACAAGGGACAGGCATTAATTAGTTATTATCATCACTGGTATATTAAAGAACCATGCTTCATTATGTGTGATGGTCAGAATGAATACTCAATTCATTAGAAATGCTTTTACCACATCTCAATAGCATTCCCCCCAAATCTTATTTGCACATGTTCCATGATTTAATTGCCTCTGAGGATGTTCAGTAGCCCCCTGAAGAGAAGTGAAGTCTTAGGTTACTTTACATTGGCTGGGTTTTGGGAAAGCACAGCAGTGACTCTGAATAGAATCACTGTTGAGCTTTACACTTTTATTATTTATTTTGGTTAGGGTAACCAAACAGGTGGGGGTGCGATTTGGTGGGATGGCTGTGTGTTCAACTACATTTCCAACTCTGATCAGTCCCTTTGGGGAAAGCCCCAGCCCTCCTCATTTCTAATCAATGTCCCCCAGAACTGAATCTTCTGCAAATTGACTACCCTGGCTCTCCTGGGTGCAGTGAGGCTGTGTCGTTAGTATGGATGGTGTATATAAAAACAAAGCTTTGAAAGGCAGGACAGGAACAAATTCCAACTAGACCTCAAACTGCTCCCGAGGCCCAGGGTTCATGTCCCCACTCCACACATCAATCTCAGCTCCCCAGGCTGGCAAGCTGGGAGCAGAGTTCGCAGTGCCCTTCAATCAGAGTAAGGTTTCAGGCAGTGATGACAAGCCATTCATGATGTGAGCTCATTAAGAGTCAGTAGAGTTAGTCTGTTTGTACTTCTTGACAGAACTTAGTGCTTGAATGGCCTCGGACCAGCAGGAAGCAATGATGAAGTTTAAATCAACATCACCTCTATCTAGCATTTTTGAAAGACATCCCTGGCATCCCAACCCTCTCTTTCCTTTGCTTCCATTGTTTGTTTGTGTGGCTTTAATTTTTTGGAGATTACGTTCTTTGACTCATAAGTTCATTTTAGGTATTGGAAATTCTAGTTGTTACTTGCAAAAAGGGCACAAGACTCCAAACTTTTTCTATCAAAATCCACTTAATAGCCACTGTGCTAATTCCTCAGTAGTGGGAGCAATCTGAAGTCAGGGATATATTTCCACCCACAAGGTTCAACGTACAGCTTCACAAACAAAGGCCCATCCTCCTGGCCTGTGGCAGTAACAGTAGATCGTGTTGGCTCCAGTTCTGGCTCAGGCCTTGGGGCTCTGAGCAAGGGACTTTGCCTTTCTTTTTGGCTCCAACGAATCCTTATATCAGCAACCTATGTAGCACTTTTAGGGCATCTGAAAAATAAAATGTGACTGTGCTATCAGGTGGGTTTTTTTCTTATACTTCTCAGAGTTTTGAGGTGTGATGTGGAAATCATAATTAAAGTACACTTTGGGTGCTGTTAATATGGACTTAAAAGGTAAGAACTAAATAAGTTCTTGCCAATATTTTACAACAGAGACTATTCATCCTTCCCAGATTTTTATTTAGTGAAGGCTGAGGGTCAGAAATCTGCCTTCTGTTCTAAAAGCACTGATATTTTTTTCTTGCAAATTAGGCAAAGATTCTGATTCTGTGAGAAGTGTGGGGTACATATCAGAACCACATGTGAAGCTTTATCAAAATAGACATCTCTGGCCTTACCTCCTGAGATTCTTACTCAGTAAGTCTGCTGTAGGGGCAGGTATACACGTCTTAAAAATCTTAGGAGAGTCTGGGAGACTTCTGTGAGTGACAACCATAACTTAGCTCAGAGAAAAAAAAATTAGCTTTAGAGAAATTGATCATAAAATAAAAAAAAAGAAGTTATCTAAAACCCTATGAAGCCAGCCCATTTCTATCCTAGCTGGGCACCACTGGCCAAAGGCCCTCTCTTTCTTCTTTTGCTGACTTGGTAACAAGAAGTATTTGTGACTGGCCTGCTGAATTTGCACATGGTAGCAGCCTTGAATTCCAGTCAATGGCAGCACTCAAAATTCCGGGGTTGGGGGGGTCACTGCAAAAGCACTCCATACTTCCTCCAAAATTTCATCCCCCTGGCTTGTCCTTATAGCTCTCTACCTACCAGTTATTCCAACCTCTGCAAGGAAGACTCTGGCTTTGGGGATGGGCCCCCATCCAGCATTTCCAGAAACAATGGCAGCTGGCAGGCCTTGGTGGTGGCCTCCTCCTTCTTGATCTGATTGGCAAGGATATCACCAGCTGGCTTGCCACAGTCTGGTGGCTGGTCCTGGGGGTGGACTGTATCCCATCTGCTGTGTGTCTTGTGCTAGGATCACCATGTCTTGCTTCCCAGGGTTGATAAAGGTTTCATGCCCTTGGTGATGCACTGGCCATGGTGCTGGCCTCTAGAGTAGTCCCCTCCCTACCCCTCAGTCTCCATTGGAAGTTGTTGCTGCTAGGGGCCATGTGCATCAACGTGCCATTCCCCAGAGAAGTTGTCTAGTAGCTACTCCGGAGGTTCTTCTTGCCAAACCCTTTCTGAAAATGGTGGCAGCCCTGGTGGATCCAAAACACCCACCATCCACACTTGCTTTTCCAGGCTCCCTACCCCACCTCTGCCTCCTCATCTTCCACCACTGCCCACTGATTCCTCTTCACGTTGCCCAGAGGTGGTGGCTACCCCAAAACTGAGGTACTTTATTCAAAGTGAAAATGCACATAGCATTTGGAATTTAACTCTGTTTAAATGAATTAACCACATAACATCTGATGTAGTTATTTTACAGCAGTGTACCTGAAAATGAAGCTGTGGTTTTGTATTCTACCTAGCCTCCTCAGCAGAGTGGATTTAGATGGAAGCAAAGCAATTTAAGCAAAGCAATTTAAGCAATTTGTAACAAGATCCCATTTCTCTTGCAACAGGAGATTTTCAACAAGGGAAACTGCACCTTTTTGACATTGAATATAATTACCTTGTAAAAATTAAAAAACCCTGAGAAACTTTAGCATAAAAGTTCTTTTAAGTAGCAAAATAGCAAAAACAATTTGGTCCAGTGAACTCTTTCATATCAATGTTTCAGACTCAGCTCTGCATTCCCAGTAAATTCAGAGAAGTGGGTTTCTTGCAAGGACAGTTGTTGTTTTTTTTAAAAGATTTATTGATTTATACAAGAACCGGGGTACAGGCCAGATGCACGGGAGGGTGAGAAGATTCACCAGAGACAGAGCAGGGAACAGAACAGGCACACCATAGAAATACACTGCTGAGGGGAGCAGTGGGTGTGATAGGAGAGGTCCACTGCGCCATGTGGGACCCTCGCCTGCAAGGACAGTTTTATACAGAAGTAACTGAACTCTTCAGTTACTCTCCAGTCCAAGAGTCACAAGATCAATCCCATCAATTTGACACCTTGAAGGATTTGGTTATATATATCATTCTACTCTAATGACTGAACACCACCTCATTTCAGGCAGTCAGACAGAAGATAGATGGTAGTATCCACATTCAGTCACTGTGAACCTGTTGTCAGGGATGAAAAGGGAAAAGTTCTCTTTCTTCCCAGCTCTCTCTCTGTCTAGTTTACTGAAATGTTCATGGTCCTCAATAGGCTTAGAAATGGAAAAAAGAGTACTTCCTTTGTTCATGCCACGGTTGTTACTTCATCATTTATGGTGCATTTTGAAGAGTTTTAGGTAAGGGCTGTGTGGTGATGTTTTAACTTCCACTTGGATAATTGGCACTCAGGGATTATGCCCCCCCAAAAAACTTAAAAATTCTCATTGGTCTAATGTCCTGTGTATCTGAAGTGACCTATAAAGCTCCTTTGACTTTCTGGGACTCTGAAGGCCTGTACCCATTCACATAGACTCTGGACCAATCAGGTCAGCTACTGGGACGCTTTTCCTCTTTGGGGGCTTGGGTGGCTCTGCTCACCTGATCTGGCTCTTGAGTCTGGTGTGCCTAGGGTGAGGACTCCAGGGCCTGTGTGACCAGGAAGTTCTGCCCTGCCTCCAGTCATCTGAGAGTAGACCGCAATATTTCAAAAACCATGAACTTGGTGAAAACAGGACTGCTGGTCCTCCCTGGAAGCATCCCCGTTGTCCTTTATTTTCAGCACAGACAGCCCTGACCTACTCCCAGAACAGGTCCTGTGGGTGACTACAGACCAGTCTATGTTACTAATGTTTATGAGCTAGGAAGCTCATGTTAGACTAGGTTGTGCTCTCATAAAAAATTAACCCCAGGCCCCAAAGCTGAAAGTGAGAAAGATTTACTTTATGCATATGCTACATAGCCACTATAAGGCAAGATGAGAGTATGTGTGTGTGTTGAGAAAGTTCTGCCCCATCAGTCACTCAAGGACCCAGGATGATGGAGAAGTTACCACCTAGGACTGCAACATATTGCTCCTTTGCTCAACTGGATATCCCCTCCCACCTGCTCTTCAGTGCTCAGTGACAGATGTCATTTTTGCACCTCTATTGGCCTAACCCAGTCACATGGCCCCACCAAATCGCACAGAGCTGGGCAATTAAGTATTTATGTAGCTCAGAGAGAGGAGAATCAGATATTGGTGAGTAATAGTAATATTTACCACAGTGCCACAAAAACAATGCTTTTGTTTCATACATGAATTGTTTACTTCACATAATGAAGAAACACCTTGTGCTAGAGGGACAGGCATTAGTTACCATCTAGACATGAGATGTTTCATGAATTCCAGGAAGTTTGCTTCTATAGTCACAAGCAGGTATGCGCAGTGTTCAGAGGACTTTTTTTTCTCCCACTGGAGAGGTCAAAAACTGAAAATGTTTTGAGGAGTTCTCAAGCTACATGGCAGCAACTAGGCCCCTGAAGAGCGGGGCCTGGCTGCATTGAAACAGCCTCCAGCGAATTAACCGCATGACAGTTTGTGGTCCCAATCACCACAGGCATGCAGATTCAGCCTGAGTCTGCACGCAGAATTCATCTTGAGCATGGCAGTCTGTGCCAGTTCTGAGATGCCAGAGTTTAACTTACTGGAACAGAAACCACATCAAAAAAACAGTCACATGACTGCACCAAGGAACTCAAACCCCACATCAGAACACTTTGGCTAGTGTAGAAGTCCTGAAATGCAATGTCTATTCTTCACTGGGAATTAAGAACATGTGGGTCCAATCTCCTAAGTATAGTCTCCCCTCAAAGTGTTTTTAATTAGGAATTGAGACACTTGGGCTTTAGTGGCCAGAATTGATCTAGCTACAAGATGGAAGCCACATTTACTATGTCTAACTTCTAGAGACTTAAATAACCTGCACATAGTAGGTACTCAGCAACATCTTTCTTCATGATGATAATACGTTGTGTGGCACCCAGTGCTAGGAACAAATCGTGGTTGAATTTACTTTCTTGAAGATAATTCTTAAACTTTGGAAAATATACTGGGGTGGAGGGGGCAACAGGAGGAAGGAGATAGGTCATTGCACAGGAGTTTTGATGGAGCGTTAGTGAAGCATGGGCATATATGGAGGTGTGAAAATGTATCCCTGATGTTATATAGTTAGTTAAATGAATAAAATTTGAGGGACAACAAAAGAATTTAATCTCCTGGTTCTTTAGAGCATATGTCACACATAGCCAGTTGTCACCTTAATTCTTGGCAGTGAATCTCTTCTAGTTTGCCACCAACCCTTCAGAAAAAGGTGGTCATTTTCAGGTCAGAGAAACACCTGCAAACTTTTGTTATCAGTAACAACAATAATTATTATTACCACTAAAATCATTGCCCTCCTCAATTTTTTTTTTTACCGTTTATTATATGCTACTCAATTCTAAGGTATGTTTGAAGAACTCTATGGATTATTTTATTTAATCCTCACAACTACCCATTAGTAAGTTATGATTATTATTCTTTTTATACAGATGAGGAAACTGAGGCTCAAAAAGTTACACATTTAAGTGTTGGAGCTGGACATAAGCCATGTCTAATTCAAAGTAATTTCCTCTTACCACACAACTAACAAGAAAAAATGCTAAACTGCAAAAATGAAGAGGGAATGAAACAAATAATGTTTGTAATCCACTATCCAGAGATATCTACACCACAATTAGGTATATGCATATTTGTACCTTTTCTGTTCACATATTACAAGTAACCAGAATTTCCTTAGCGACAGTTGTTCGTGGCCCAGATGTACCTTAGGTGGACACCAACATTTTCCGAAATTGGTCCCCAAAGAATAGAATCCAACCAGATTGTCAAATAATGCAGACTTCACTGAAGAGTTGGTAGCAAACTAGAAGGGACTCACTGAAGCCCACACAGCAAAATGATCCAACCCCCATCTATGAGCAACTCACCCTCTCTGCTTTTGCCTTCATCAAATACTTTTCATGATTTCACTTTTTCTAATTTGCTCCCTCACTGATCACTTTGCTCAGGAAAAAAAACAACATGTTTTCCAAAGAGTCTGTCTTCTTAATAATGGAGGTCAGGATTGTAAATAAGAAAAACGTTTACTCTTGTCTCTCACATTTTCTTCCAAAAATGGGTTTATACTTTTTAGTAACCTTCTTGATTTTCTCAGGAGTAAATTATGTTACATAGTAGAAATCTTAAAGTTCTGTTGTGATTATTTGACTTAACTGATGAGAAAGGAAAAGCAGGTATCAGCCTGTGCAGTGGGAACTTTCTGGCAGAACACAGCCACCTTATATCCTTTTGAATCATAAAAACCATTGGGTTGTATTTAGGTTCATTCAATATATTTTGGCTTAAAGTATACTTTTGTAAAAGAGATTATTTTTAACAGACCCAAGACCTGGCTAGATAAATATTTTCCTTCTACTATTAGTTAGGCCGTTTTATTAAGCAAGATAAAACAATAGCACCAATCAGAGCTAGATTCTATCTCCCTTTCCATGATCCTGCATATATTCTTCTGACTATGCATTTATGTAAATGAGCCACTGAGAGAAAAGACTGTATCTAATTTCTGATGAAACAACTTAGGGGAGGTACCAATGTGAGCAGACCAGCTTCTGATGACTAGGGTTACTTCTATAAGAGAGTCTGGGGGTGTGGGGGGCATGCTGCTGATACATCATTCTGTTCATCTAAATTAGTGGTCTTCAGTCATTTGTGGTGTATTAAAGATGGCCACAAATTCTTCAGATTGCTCACTCTAGGATAGGATGTGTGCCTCTACTTCTTGAACCTTGGATGGATTCTTGGACTGCTATGACCAATAGATTATGATGGAAGTAACACTGTGGTATTTTCTTGCTCTGGGTCTTAAGAGACTGGCACCTTCTACTTTCAGTCTTTTGGAACATTCCTTCTTGGAACCCAGCCACCATTCCATGAGGAAGTCCAAGGAGCCCAATAGAGAAGCCATATGGGAAAGAACTGAGACCTCCCCCTCCTCCCACCACCCACAGTTCTGGCTGAGCTCCCAGCTGATAACCCAGCACCAACGGAGAGATATTGTGAGGAAGCCATCTCAGAAGTGGATCTTCTACAGCTTCTAGTTGAGCTGTTCCAACAGATGTTGTTTGGGCCAAAGATAAACTGCCCAGGTGAGTTCTCACAAATTTCTGATACAGAAAATTGTGAACAAAATATAATAGTGTATATATATATGTATATTAGATTTACTTTTTAAAAAAGATTTATTTATTTATACAATAATGGGGGTACAGGCCAGATGCGTAGGAGGGTGAGAGGCTTCACCAGAGACAGACTGGGGAACAGAACAGGAAGACTGATGAAATACACTGCTGAGGGGAGCTGCAGGCGAGACAGGAGAGGTCTGCTGCTCCATAAAGGACCCTCGCTGGCCGCCTGGGATCCAACTGGCGCTGCAGAGGCTGCGGACAGTTTCACAGTGCTGCGCTCAAGTGCCTGCACCACCACGGGAGACCCAAGTAACAATGAGATTTACTTTTATTTATTTATGCATATAAGAACTGGGGTATAGACCAGAGGTGCGGGGGTGGGGGTGAAAGGAATCACCAGAGACAGAGTGGGGAGCAGAACAGACCAATCTACTGAAATACACTGCTGAGGGGAACAGCAGGTGAGACAGGAGAGGTCTGTTATGTCATGTGGGTCAACTCCTTGCCAGGTATCAAATTTGTGCTTCAGTGACTGGAGATAGCTTAACAGCGCTGAGACTTTAACCTCTGGGCCACCAGGGAGACCTCCAAAATATAACAGTATATTAAGGCACTAAATTTTCAGTATGCTTGTTACACATTGTAGGGTAAATGATTTTTAGGCTTTTCTGCCCTCTGCCATTAGGATTGCCCTGCCTGATGGGGCACCTGCATTTGTTACATTGTTATAAGTTGTATTATTTACTCCTGTGGGCCCTGACTGCAGTATTGAGATATCCCCCAAAAGGAGCAGAGGCAGGAGAGAGAAGGGGAGGCAGAATGCCAGAGAAGCCCAGAGTGGAGACTTGCTGGGGGCTTGGTCTCCTGGCCTGCCATGTACCTGGTTGTTGCACTGCATGCAAAAGCTCAATAAAAGCCTGAGAAAAATACTGGATGGTCTCACTCATAGCAGGAATTTAGAAAACCTAAATAAGAGACCAGGAAAAAACCTAATTACAATAAAGTAAAAATCAAAATCAACAAGCAACTGTAAAGGAGAGACACACTACAGTGGTGGGGAAGGAAGGAGTAAGATCAAAACAAGAGGGGTGGGAATTGTATGGGGACTATAACCAAGATGAAAATGCATACTTTGTGCAAAAATGAAAAATGATGTAAACAATGTATTAAAAAAAAGAATTACACCCCCCCCCCAAAAAAAAAAAAGCCTGAGACAACCCACCAAGGATTCCAGGACTCTCCTTTACCCGGTCTGCTGGGATCATAAATATCCTGCTCTGTGGCCTTCCTGCCACAACATCAATAACCAGAACATACCTTTATCATCAAAAACATTTTAGCTCTTTGTATACTTATATACTATCCTGTTACAGTATGTACGTTATAATACATCAGAAATAGAAAGTAAAAAAAAATGGGGGCCTCCCTGGTGGTGCAGGGGTTTGAGCCCAGCACTGTGGAGCTGTCCGTTGCCTTCTGGTGCGAGTTCCATCCCCGGCCAGACAGGGAACAACCCACATGGCGCAGCAGACCTCTCCTGTCTGCTGCTCCCCTCCGCAGTGTATTTGTTACATCTGCCAGTTCTGCTCCCCGCTCTCTCTCTGGTGAATCTTCTTACACGCCCCAGCCCCAACTCTGGCCTGTAGCCCACTTCTGGGGGGAAAAAAAAAAGGATTATCTGTAAATAGAAATTTTAACATTTTCTTCTTACATGTCCATTGTTTCTTTTGAGCCCACACACATTTTAGTGACCATTGGTCTGGAAAAGATGCTCAAGGCCCAACTCACTGTAAAGAAATAATCTCCCAAACCTAGTCAATGGAGAGTATATGGATAGCACATTGTCCATCCAAGAAAGGATGATTAACCACAAGTGTGTGGAGAAGTCAATTTGACTGAAGCAAGTGTAGATGGTCAAATTTTGCTACTTTTATCTCAATAGACATTTTATTTGTTTTTTTCAAATACATTGGGTTAAGAGTGTACAATTTATTTTAATGTTTAATATTTCTGTGGCCTAGGGAGAATTTAGATGTTCCATAAGATGGGAATATTATTCCAGCTTTGTAATTTCACATTATTTTAATAAATACATGATATTCCAATGAGTGACGTATCATTGCTTTCCAATTTGAGGTGATTATAATAAGCACTCTTATAACTAAATCTTTGCATAGAACCCTTTTTATTTAATTATGTCCTTTAGATGCATTCCTGAAAGTACAATTATTGATGGCTATGGACAAGCAGTGGATATAAATAAGCATTGTCAAATTTCTCTCCAGAAAGTTTGTAGCAATTTATAAATCTCCAACAGTGTACATTTCCCAACACCCTCAATAATACCCAGTTTTATATTTTTAAAAATAATTTTGCCAATTCAATATAAAAATGGTATTATACATATACATATTTTATGGATTAAATTTACTCTTTGATTTTTGACTCTCTGCCTATTTTTCCTATTTATTTTTGTAAACTGCCCCAGATTTTTTGTGGGGGGGATGAAATAAAAGATACTACAAATAACCAGTTTCAAAGAGGTAATTTCCTCATTCGGGGAGAGACAGAAATGGCAGTTTTATTAGTCAATAACTCCTTTCATTTGCAGATGTCATAAACACAACTCCAATTGGCTTAAGCAAAAAAAGAGAATTTATTGGTTCAGAGAAGAGTGTAAGGCACAGCTGGACCCAATAGTTCAAATAACATCAGGACTCTCTCCATCTCTCAGCTCTGGTTGCCTCCACTTCCTTCATTACTGTCAGACCTTTGCTTCATTTCAGTATGGAAGCTGAGTAAGAGAAAGATGGGCCGCCCGAGTGGTGCAAGGGGTTAAGTTGCAGCACTATGAAGCAATCCGCAGCCACTGCAGCATGAGATCAATCCCCGGGCCAGGGAGCTAACCCACATGGTGCAGCAGACCTCTCCTGTCTTGCCCGCTGCTCCCCTCAGGAGTGTATTTCAGCAGATCCACCTGTTCTGCTCCCCACTCTGTTTCTGGTGAATCCTCTCACCCCCACACTTCTGGCCTACACCCAGTTCTTGTATGCATAAATAAATAAATCTTTTTTAAAAAAGAAAGAAAGAGAGCTCATCTTTCCCAAGAGCTTTTACAAAAAGTCTGGAGAAGACTATGATTGTATAGCTTAGGTCATGTGCCCAACCTGAGGTAATCATTTGGCCAGGATAATAGAATACTCATTGATCAGGTTTAGTTCCATAACATCAGTAGCGACTAGGGACATGTTATAGAATTGGGGGCTGGTGAGTCCCAAAAGCAGGGATGCTGGACAAAAAAAAACAAACAACGCACGCCCATCTGAACAAATTTGATGGGGTTCCACGAACCCACAGTTCTCTCTGGGTCTTAATGAAAGGTAATTTGATGCAATAGGGTCTAGGAGCCAGAAATCTTGGAGATTAGTTCTACCTTTTCACTGCTACCAATGGGAACTGAGTTTTAGATATCTGGTTCATCAAAGGAAAGCTTAATCCCTGCCCCCCTCCCTTCCTCCAAGGGTTTTGGTGAGGCTTATATGAATGTGAAAGTACTTGCCAAAAATAAAGTATCACCAATAGATAGGTTGTGTACAAATAAAAATAAAACCAGGAAAGTTTGTATGTTCCCAAATGCAATTTTGCATGAGCACCCCCTTGAGATGTCAAATTTAAAAATCAGTGCACTGTGGCTCTAAGACCTACCCCTCCCTCCTTGATCTTGGCTCTGTCTAAAGCAGTTCCTGTAATTGTGCCCAAATCATGTTGAACTAGTGTCCTCCGGAAGCAGGAAAGGGTAGTGGCCATTATTGCCACTGAAAATTGGAAATACTACTGATGTCACACAATGTTAGTGTTTTCTAGGAAAATCTGTATCCTGTCTGTCTTTGCTTTCCATCTAATTAACAAGCCCCTGACCTTCCTTGGCCTGGGAATGACCCACAGTCCAGCTTGGAGCAGCAGGAAGCAACAAAGTACGACTGAACAGCTTTGAGATTGCAGTCCTGCTGAATCCCAGTTTTGCAGCAGGCCTGAGGAAGAAGACAGGCTTGGGGACTCTCTGAGAAACTCTGGTTGGGAAATTTGCTTGGAAATAGCCTCTTGCAGCCGGGGAATGTGCCCAGAGAATTATACACGGAGGCCTGCTTTTCATCCAGTTACCCGGGGAAAGATGCACTAGTTGTTCTCAGTCACCAACGTAGAAAGTTCATGCTCTGTGCTGAGCAGGACAGCAAGACTTTCCTAGATATACTGTTCACACCTGCCCGGAGATGGTAGGAGATGTGAGGCCCTGCCTGAGGAAGTCACAGCAGCCTCAATGCGCATGTGCAGGTGACTATCAGCAGAATGGTGATTTAAGAAAGGTACCAACTTCCCAAATGCAGTCTCCTTCCCCCTCAAACCCAACAGGTTGCTGCCTAAAATTTCCACAACTCTGATGATTCTTTTAGGGGCATCATCTCCCAAAATTCCTGTAAAAGTGCAAATGTGGGGAGAGGTTAGGGCAGATTAGGAAAAAGTAGAACAAGGCCGTTATAGTATTATTCTCTGAGAGCAGTAATCTAAGGGGGGGGGGCGCAGAGGGTGATTAAACAGGAGACCAGAATGAAAGAACCAAGTACTTGAGGGGGATGAAGAGTCTTGAAGATAAAAATAGCCTCTCTGGGGCTGGTGTCTATATGTTAAAAATTACTTAACATGCATTACCACACACTAGCACATGTCCACACACTTGATCACGTCTAACCTCATCTCTTGATTTCATTAAAGACAACAGCCTTCTTCTGTCATTTTGAGTGCAGATTCTGCTAAATGATTGTTTATATTTTAGTGCCGTGTTGGAGACTTCTGAGATTTGAGGTTCCCTGGCTGGAACTGGTTTTCAGTACAAATCTGTAAAAACAAAATATGAGTTTTGTTGATTTCCAGATGGTATCTGTTAACATTAACACTACTGCTTCAGGAACACTTTCAAGCTTATTTTCTTCTCCTAAACAAAATGAAGTTCTGCGCTCGAGGGCAGCTTCTCTCCATTTTGTGATACTTAGACTCTTTGGCTTTTTCTTAGCAATTCTTGCCTGATTAGTGACTAGAACTATATTTGCTGGCTGTCAAGTCGCCGCTCTCATTGGCCATGGTGCCCCCATTCAGAGAATCTGTATTACTTCATGACATATGGCACAGTGCACACTTTGAAAGCTAAGAACTGGAAAGTTTCTCCTTTGGCAACGTTTCTCCCAGTCGCCCAGGCAATTTCCACATGCAACACTTTCCATATTCGTTGAGCACAGACTTTAGAGGGTTTGAAATAAAAGATTTCTCAGGTTTTCAGGCCTGGCCAAAAAACAAAACAACAACAACAAAAAAAAAACCCATTACTACCGGATGCCAAGACCACTGGTCAGTTCAAACAACTTGGGCTGAAGCATCAGTCAAAGCAAAGGAATTCAAGGGGCTCATGTCTCATTTATGGGTTGCCTTAATTGTAGACTTTTTTGCCATGCTGACATTTAGCCCAGTTATAAAATCAAGCAATAGAGGGTCAGCTTTTGTAACAGCAGGACTTCTGTTGCTGAATAGAAATGCAACTGGCAATGTTGTTGGGAGGAGGACAAGCTTGTCTTTGGGAAGGGTGGTTCTGTAGCCAGGACCACAAGGTAGAATCCTGGGGCCCAATGGCATGCAGCAACAGGACAGCCAAGCCACGCTGTTTGTGAGTAATTTGAGGTCTGGTCAAGCCAACAGACCAGACCTCATCCTAGACATACATGTTGAAGGCCCCTTCACCTGAGAAGGGTACCATGGCAAGTAGCAACTGGGAAGATACTGGAAAGCTCGCTGGACTCAGAAGATGATAAGGACAAGTCTGAGGCCTTCTCCATATAAGCCACACACAGGTTTTCCTGTGTATCCCACTCTCTGTCTTAGGGTGACAGGTAGGGGGATGAGTCTTTTTAGCTGAGATACTAAACTCTCCCCAAAGGAACTGTTTCAATTATTAAAACTTTAAACTAGATTTTCACCTTCTAGCCAGTGGTTGAGGAAGACTCAGAAGAGAGGCCAGCAAAGTTATAGACAAAGGAAACTACGGGTGACCCATGGATTTAAACTGATGGGGTCCACTCATGTGAGGATTTTGTCAATTCCTCCACTTCCTCCTCCTCCTCCTCAGCCTGCTCAAGACAATAAGGATGAATACCTTTATGGTGACTCAGTTATGGTTGTCTTTATGGTTATCTAAATAACATTTTCTTTAGCTTATTTTATTGTATGACTACAATATAAAATACATATGGCACATACATAATATACATCAATCAACTGCGTATGTCATCAGTAAGACTTCTGGTTAATGGCAGGCTAGAAGTAATTAAGTTGGGGGGGGGCATCAAAAGTTATATGTGAATTTCCAAGGGGGTTGCCACCCAAAGCACCCTGTGGTTCAAGGGTCTTCTGTAATTACATCTTCTCTGAACAGCCTTGCTGCAGGTGAATTAATCTTGTCATCTTGCTACATGAAAAGCAGAACCAGGCTCCTCTGCCCCGCAGCCCACACTGTTTTATACCATGACTTGCAAGCAGAGTTCTCTGGGCTTTTGCTCCTGTCCAGATCCTCCCAGGTGACTGGCTATGATGGCATCAATCTTCACCTGAAGACTTGGGCTCTTCAGCACCTACACCCAGGCCTGGCATCTACTGCAAGTCGATCACATATTTGGCTTTTCTTATTTTTCGTCTGCACTTTTTCTTCCCAAGATGCTACCCCCACCAAATTGAGTCCTTAAGGGAGTTCACCCTTATTCTCTTCCACAGTTCCAAGAGCAGCGCTCCACATGAAACTCTTGACTCCAAAGGAGAAAACAGAAATTCCTGAGCAGTTTCTCAAAGTTTTGTGCAATGACAGAAAAGCAATGCCACCCGGACATCTCATATCCAAGCAGTATATCTAGAACTAAGTCAACAACAGATCCAGAGTCAAGGCCAGAAAAGAAGAAATGGTCTTTTATGTTTCTAATTATCCCCTGCTAAGAACAGTTATGCTTAACATCATCCCCTCTCTCACTCCACCCTCTCTGGCATATTTTTCTTCCTTTTAGTTTGCATATTTTGTTCCTAAGGGTCTTCATGAATAAGAATTATAACAAGAGCTAACACTCATTGAGCACTTACTATGTGCCTGGTTCTGTGTTAAATGCTTGTCATATGAAACCAAATAACACCCTCTGAGGTGGAAAAAATACTTGGGATTGAAAAATAAGCTGAGGAAACTGTGGTAGGGGATGTGGAAAGGGGGACGGAAGCTGCTGGGCTGGAAAATGAACAAGACACATACTCACAAAAAAATAATGCTGTCTTTTTCTCCTTTCTAGCTAATTTCCAGACTTTCCTCTTCCTTTGGTTGCCAAATCCTCCACACTGTGGCCGACACTCAATGCCTCCATCGCCTCTTCCCTTAACCACTGACTTCCACCTCCACAATTATATTGAAATTTCTCAAGGTCATTATGATTTTCTTCTGGCTGGACACAATGATGTGTACCCTTCGTCCTCACCCTTTCTGACATCAAGTCAATATTTGACATTGTTAATTACCGACCTCCCCGGGCAAGCTTCCCCACCCACTATCCTGCTGGCTTATTTTTTGGGTCTTCCAAGCATGCCTCCAAGTGTGGGTATTCAACTGAAGCTCAGACACTTAACCATCCCTTCTTTCCTGATTTAACTAGCAGATCTCTTCATGACTCCCCAATTTACTTCTCTGGCCCAGACTCTGCGCCTAGGCTTGCAGACGCTCTATGACCTTCCCACACTCTCTGTGCCCCAAAATAAATGTCTTCTTCCCTCAAATTCAGTTCTCTTCTAAACATACCCATTTCCACTGCATGTTCAAGAGACAAATGCAATCCCAGTGCTTGGAGTCACCTTCTCCTTCCCCTCTTCCACTGGACACAGGACTCCCCAAATGCTGCAGCTTCCAAACACCCCTCACTTCTGCTCCTTTCCCCCACCCTATTGCTATGGCCTAGTGCAGACCCTTCTTGCCTTATACTTCTTGTGATAATGACTTCCTACCTAATTCAGAGCTTCCACCTCTTTAGCTCCTGAGATTTTCCTTAAACATTTCATTTGAAAGCAATTTTTATTCATCAACACCTTTATTTTTTATTTATTTATTTTTTATAGAGGCATGTTTTATTTATTTATTTGTTTGTTTGTTTGTTTTGTTTATACATGCACTGAGTGCAGTCAGAAGCGCGGGAGGGTGAGAGAATTCACCAGAGCCAGAGCGGGGAGCAGAGCAGGCAGAAGGACCAAAGTACACTGCTGAAGGGAGCAGCGGGCGGCAGGAGAGGTCTGCGCGCCATGTGGGACCCTCCTCCGGTGGCCGGGGAGCAGCCGGGGATCGAACCGGCGCTGCAGAGGCTGCAGGCAGCTTCGCAACCCAGCGCTCAATGGCTGCGCCACCGGGGAGGCCCCATCAACACCTTTAAAATAATTTTTGATCTAGAGATTCTACTCACAGAAATTTATCCTAAGGAAATAATGAGAGATGTGTGAGGACAAAGATGTGTATATACAAATATTCAGTGAGAATAACTTAAATGGGCAAGAATGGGGGAGTAGAGAATACCTTACAGTGAGTCTACCACCGGGGAATATCTTCCAGTTGTTGAAAATCGTGCTTTGGAAGGATATTCAGTGATGTGGGGAAATGTTCGTCTTATGTTGTTCAATGAATAACAGGCTACAAAACCAAATGTGCTTGTGACTCCATTTCAACCCACTCTCCTTGCTCATTACTCCCCAACATTTCTCTTCTTTAGTTCTCTGATGCTCTTCCCTTCCCCAGGGCATTTGCACAGGGGAAACTGAAAGTCTTTGAAATGCAGGGAGAGGAGGAGGGTTGGGAGAACTTCTGGTGTCCTGCCTGGCGTGTATACCCTAGTTATCTCTTTCATTTTCTCTGAGTTAATTTACAATTCTATAAATTGTAGTGTTAGGAGTTGGCACCTCAACTCAGTCCGGGGTTCCCCAAAACTACACGGAGCCAGAGATGCAAAAGCAAAAAGGCTTTATTGCTAGCTTAAGCTAGGGTCCGACTCTGCCTGGTGTACTGACACAGCAGTCTCATCAGGTTGAGAGAAGGACCCCTTTAAGGGTGACAAGCTGTTTTTTATGCTCTGTTACAGCAGAAAAAGGGGACCTTTCATATCAGAAAATGGGGACCTTTCACAATGGGGACCAAGTTCGATCTGATTATGTACCTTTCTTTGGCAACCTTTAAGTTTTGTTCATCCTTGCCTTGTGGTTCTTGTGGTTTTACCCTGCAACGGACAGCTGTGCTCCTCAAAACGGTCATTTTCCTTAAAATGGCTGCTGTCTTGCTATGCTTAATCCTTTAACATCTTATAGTAGATAACTAGAGTAATGTGACTGATTATTTTCTATCTGCCAGGGAGTTCTATCTACAGGGGAAAGACAGCTGACTTTCCTCCCCCCAGTGACACATCTATGTATATATTCATTTCAACAGTCCTGATTGGTAAGTGCTGTACTTTGGATTCTCTTTTAAACCAGCTCTAACATCTTACTGGTTCCCTCACTAATTACTAAGTTAAATACAATCTTTGACATGTGCTCATTTTATATTGGTATGAGAATATGGTTTACCTATTTAAGAAATAGATCCTTTGACACACACTTGTCTGTTATGCTTTATTACCTATTCATTCTCCAGGTCTCAGCTTAAATGTCAAATCTTCAGAGAGACCTTGATTCTAGATCAGGACCTCCATTATTTCTTCTCTTATTTATCTGTTCCTTCATAGCACTTGTTACAGTTTGTAAAGATATAGACTATGTTTAAGGACGTCTAGAAGTCAAATTACCTGAGATTTAAATTCTCTTTTTCATATATCTCTTTATTTTATAATTTTTCTGTAAAGAGTATACTTGCATATTTTTTACATATATACTTGCATAATTTTTAAATATTATCTTTACTTACTTTTGAAAGGGGAAAAAAAGGAACCACAATAGGTTTCCTGTCAATTGCCTCTTGCATCTCCATTGAAATCCTTTCTTCTAGCTACTCCAGCCCATCCAGATTGCTCCCTTATATGAATTCCTGTTGCAATTATATTCTGCTCCACACGATTATACTTACTGGGCTGCTCAGCCACAACATACTGACACCTAAATGTGTATATCACACTGTGCTAGAAGTTGTGTGTGTGTGTGTGATAAGATTCTGAGAAGGGTAAGTTGAGCTTCCTACGCAGAAGAAAACTAAAACCAAAAGAGTGGTAAGGGGCAAGAAAGAAAATTCAAATGCCTGTGTGAGGCATTATTTAATACAGTGCCATAGTCTATATAAATACTCAAGTGTGAGCTCACCAGGACTATGTTTTAGTATCTTTAATTGGCCCACAGTTCCAAGCACAGCCCAGACACATGGCAGAGTCTCTTGCCTTTTGATGGACCTGTTGTTGGTAGTAACTGGCTGTCTAGGAAATGGAAGGTTTGTGGAGCAGCCCTCTCCAGCAGATGTGTGTCCGTGTTTACCACATAAACATCTAAGTTGTTGCAAAGTTAGACAACTGTGATTGCTGATTCCTACTGTAACTGCTTACAGAGAATATGGAGAATCCTGCAGAGGCTGGTAAAGCAGAAGTCTGAGCCTAAGTGAGAAATTTCTTGACCTCGATCTTTGGGCCCCTTCAGTGTGGTCAGTGGGGAGTATAGCAATGGCTGCTCTAGCAAGTGGTTTTGTTACAGGAGCCTAGAACCCAGCAAACATGTTTCCAGGAAGACCAGCCTTTGTTTCATCAGATGTTGGAGACCAACCACTTTCACATGCATGGTCAGGCTCTTTACTCTTTGGTCTAGTCACAAGGGTGTCAAATATTGGAAAACAACTTGCTTAAGATTCTGGTTCAGAAGCAGTGAGGCCAGAGCTCTGCAATGCCACTGTTGTTTCGCATTGCGCATCCCAAGAGTCTCCGCAGTGACCTTCTTGAAAATGTCCCCACTGTCTACACTTGAACCTCTGGAATGGAGACTGAACCCCAGTCAATTTCATGTTTGGATTTGCAGAATAACGAGTAACAAAATTGGAAGACTAGAGATCTGAGAGCAGTTACTATAGTATTCTATACATTGTATACCCTGCCTCTTCCAGTACTTAAGACAATGGCCTAAAATTTATTTTTGACTTATTTATTTTTGACTGCAATCTCCTTTGCCATAGCCTACATCTTTTTCCCCTGTCTTTCTTAATTCCTTGTCTACACACGCTAACTTTCCTTGTGGAAGGAGACACCAAGAACCTAGTATCTCTCCATTTCTCTTTTTCTCTTAGTTTTGGGAGGCATCCCTTCCCTTTAAGACAGACATCAAAGAAGTCACTATATCATCTCCCAAATTCTCTGTGATGCTGTTTTTTTGGGAAAGTCTCTTGGACAGGCTGAATCAGGGCCTAAAGTAGCTAATGATTCCTGATCTGGAAGGCCACAGCCTGCACAGGAGCCTTAGGCTCTAGGTTGTGGCCGAGAATGGCTGTAGGGGTCCCAACAAGTGGATTCCAAGGCACAGTTGGAATGTCAGTGCCCAGCATGTCTCAAGAACATTGTGGGTTGTCTCTTCGTGAATGTGAAAGTCTAGAGTACTGCAAGAGCAGCCAGATGTGGGTCTGGAATGCCAGGGCAATTGTGCTCTCTACTCACAGTGGGACCTTTCATCCCAGTCCAGGAAGGGATAAAAAATTGTCATGTAAGTTCTGCAACTTGACTGTGATGATTTCCACGCATGCATGTGGGCCGCATTGTTCTGCCTCTCCTGGCAGATCTCTGGCTCTCAAATGGTTTGGCACTCAAACTCCTGCCTGGCTCCCTGCAGGCCTCCCAGAAGCTCTGCTTCGGGGCCTGTATGCAGCGGCCTGATTAATGCAGCCCAGCTTCTCCCAATGATGCCTGGGGGGAATTTAAGTTGTTCTAACAGCCTAATTGACTGATCACTTTTATTTCTCCTTTGCTGTTGACTTCCTGTTTACTGTTCCTTCCAGCTTAGACAAGCCATTTGCAGCCACATGATGTTTTAAAATTCTCTTCTTCATTCAGGGAGAGCCAAGAGACGAAACTGCAGTCTGCCTGAGAAAACAAAAGAAGCAATGGCTCCAGAGGCTGGGACTCTGTGCTACGTCTGATTCCCTCTTTGCGGGGGTGGCTGCCGACCCACCGCTTTGCCCTGCGATGTGATGATTGCCAGTTATTAAGCCTGTCTGGTGGAGGGGGGAGGCCAAGTGAGGAACAACAACAATAAAAGGGAGATAAATGACTCTTAGGGACTAAGAATCGTGCAGACCAAAAAAGAAAAAAAAAATCCCTGTACTCCTTTTAGAGTTCATAGCCAGGAGGATAAACACCATTTAATTTGCAAATGATTGCCATTTGGAGATGATAAAAAAAATTAAAATGTCACTGGAAGAAAAGTTTACATGGAAATCACAAGAGCCTGTACTGAGTACATTTGTGAACTCCTCCTTACCATCTCTTGAAGCACAATTCACGACCAGGCTCCAGGACATCTATTCCGGGGGCAGTTTGGCTGTATTTTTTACAACAGATGAGGCATTGATTCTCAAAGCAGGGTGATAGGGTGATTTCATCCCTTTCCTCCTAGGAACATTTGGTGATGTCTGTAGGCACTTTGGTTGTCATGATTGTGTGTGTGTGTGTGTGTAAGGGAGTGAGGTGAGTATACCACTGGCAACTACTGTGTAGAGGCCAGGGATGCTATAAAGCATCCTATAATGCGTAGGACAGTCCCTTCACAGTAAAAAAAAAAAAAAAGAAAGAAAGAAAGAAAAAGAAAGAAAATGCCAGCCCAGAATGTCAGTAGCATGAAGTCTCAAAAACATGGGTAAATGAGGGTCTCCCTGGTGGCACAAGGGGTTAAGTCTCAACACTACGAAGGTGTTTGCAGCCACTGCAGCACAAGTTCGATCCTCGGCCAGGGAATTGATTCACACGGAGCAGCAGACCTCTCCTGGCTTACCCACTGCTCCTCTCAGCAGGGTATTTCAGTCAATCCACCTGTTCTGCTCCCCACTGTCTTTGGTGAATCCTCTCACCACCGCCCCCCCCCGAAAACTTCTGACCTGCACCCCAGCTCTTGTATGCATAAATAAATAAAATAGACTTTTAAAAACACACACACACACATACACACAGAGGTAATAAGGTTTCTGAAGGTGGAAAGGAGCAAAGGTCTATTGGTTTTAATGCTTCCTTTTCATTTGGAAAAAATGGAGCCAAGGCAGGGGGCCTATCCAGGAAATTCCAGGTTTTCTGAAAGCACACAATAAGATCTATGAAACTGGTATTAGTCTTGGTGTGATCACTGTCTCGAGGGTCTTCTAAAATCTGATAGCGTGGGCACCCAAGGACATGGTAACCACTACCTTCTAGTGGGCCAAATTTGTCAGACGTCCATGTGCAGGCACTGCCCTCTAGGGGAAAAAATGTATGGGACAGCTCACAATGGTGTATGTTTCAGGCTAGTGTGACAAATCCCCCAGGGCCCTTCTGATTTTGTGGATGTTAAAATCAGATACACTCATCCTAAGTTGAAAATATCTTAAGTTGAAAATGTATTTAATATATTTAAACTACATAACACCAAAGTTTAGCCTAACCTAACTTAAACATGCTCAGAACACTTATATTTGCCTAGAGTTGGGCAAAATCCTATAAATCAAAGCCTATTTTATAAGTCACTGTTGACTAGCTCAGGTAATTTATTAAATACTGTATTGAAAGAGTGCAGTTTTAGGACCTCCCCTGGTGGTGCAGCGGTTGAGCACTGGGCTGCGAACCTGCCCGCAGCCTCTGCAATACTGGTTCGATCCCGGCAGCCAGTGAGGGTCCCACATGGTGTGCAGACCTCTCCTGCCGCCCGCTGTTCCCCTCAGCAGTGTATTTCTGTCGGTCTGCCTGTTCTGTTCCCTGCTCTGTCTCTGGTGAATCCTCTCACCCTCCCACGCTTCTGACTGTACCCAGTGCTTGTATAAATAAATCTTTAAAAAAATAAAATAAAAAACATTATCTTTTAAAAAAAAAAGAAAAAGAAAGAGTACAGTTTTAGACTGTGAGCTGTTTACACTGATGTTCTTGTGGCTGGCAGGGAGCCGTGGCTTGCTGCTGCTGCCCAGCATCACAAATTTAGTAAAATTTCTTAAAAAATTTTCCAGCTTTATTTAAAAACTCTAATTAAAAAATTTCATATTTACTAATTATAAAATACATTTGTTTACTTTTAAATAATTTTGAATGTTTGAGAAAAATAACTTCTAAAAGCATAAGTGAGGATCATTTTAATTTTTCATATTTAATCTCAGCTATACTTTCATTTTTTTAAAGATTTATTTATTTATGCATACAAGAACTGAGGTACAGGCCAAAGATGTTGGGGGGGGGGAGAGGATTCACCAGAGACGGAGTGGGGAACAGAACAGGTAGATTGACTGAAATACACTGCTGAGGAGAGCAGCAGGTGAGACAGGAGAAGTCTGCTGCGCCATGTGGGTAGCTCCCTGGCTGGCCGGGAATTGAACTCATGCTGCAGTGGCTGCGGACAGCTTCATAGGTTGCATCTTAACCCCTTGCGCCACCAGGGAGGCCCTCAGCTATACTTTTAATGACAATACATTAAATTTTGTAGACTTTGAGGACTACTGTATTTTTATATCTCTTATGTCATTCATCTCAACAGAAAAGCTATTTTAAAATGAGTGTCTTATTGATTTTACTTAAATGAAAGCCAAAAATGAATTTCTGTGAAATAAATAAGTTATGAATAATGTATATTCTATTTTCTTACTCATTCAAATATCACCAACCAGCCAACAGAGCACTCAAATATGCATGACAATAATTAAATTCACTTGTCTTTTATACTTTGCATTTACAGTCATAAAAACCATACATTCACACATATTTTTTAGTTTTGTCATTATGAAGGCATTTGTCATGGTAAGCGGATAGAATACATCTTTTTTAAAAAAGATTTATTTAGTTATGCATAAGAACCAGGGTACACTCCAGCGGAGCGGGGTGGGGGGGGGCGAGGGGAGAGGACTCACCAGAGACAGAGTGGGGAGCAGAACAGGCAGATTGACTGAAATAACACTGCTGAGGGAGCAGCAGGTGAGACAGGAGAGGTCACTCTCCATGTGGGTCACCTCCCTGGCCTGGGATTTAACTGGAGCTGCAGTAGCTGCAGATTGCCTTATAGTGCTGATGCTTAACCCCATGCACCACCAGGGAGGCCCTATAATATATCTTTTTTTTTTTTTTAATAGAAGCATGTTTTATTTATTTATTTGTTTGTTTGTTTGTTTTGTTTATACATGCACTGGGTACAGTCAGAAGCACGGGAGGGTGAGAGAATTCACGAGAGCCATAGCGGGGAGCAGAGCAGGCAGAAGGACCGAAGTACACTGCTGAGGGGAGCAGCGGGTGGCAGGAGAGGTCTGGGCGCCATGTGGGACCCTCCTCTGGTGGCCGGGGAGCAGCTGGGGATTGAACCGGCGCCGCAGAGGCCGCGGGCAGCTTCGCAACCCAGCGCTCAACCGCTGCGCCACCGGGGAGGCCCTAGAATATATCTTATGCAAGTTTTTAGTGGCAAGTGGGCCTCCATTGTACCCTTGTCCTAGCTCCCATTCATGTGGGTTGGTCTGTGTATAAAAACCTGGGGAAGGGACGATAACACTTCCAAAGACCCTGACAAAACAAAATTTTTGGCATATTGGAGGAACAGAAAGACCACTGTTGCAACTTGGGAGGTGAGGTCTGCGAGGTGGCAGGGCCTTGCCTGCCGCCTTGGTAAGTATTTGGATTGTCTTATACTAGCAGTGGGGAGTCACTGGAGAGTTACAACTGGAGATGATTCTGGCTGCTGCAGGGGGAATAACGTCTTGGGTCATAAGAGTAGAGGCAGGGTCCCATTAGGGAGGCTCTAGCAAGCTGACAGTGATTTTTATTTGAGTTCTAGCAGCAGAGGAGGTGAGAACTAGTCAGAAGGGAAGAAAGAGAAAAGGAAGAGATGATAGGATTTACTGATGGATTGTTGCAAATGGAAGGAGAGAATGAACTCTGGGTTTTTGGTTTAAGAAACTGGTGTATGGTGGAGGGAGTCCTAGAGAATTGAATGAGAAAGTGGAGAATACCTTGTATTTGGAACAGAAGTTCTCTTTCGTAGGAGTGCTTATGTTAGTGATAATGGCTAGAGGAGAAACTAAGAAGGTAGGAGAGATTTTACTATCCTACTTTCTTGATTCCCTATCAATAATTTGCCAGCCTTACTGGTGCTTATTACCCAAGGTACCAGTCAGAACTTGTCCACTTTAGCTGCCCATCCACTATCTCTCTAAGCTTTTGACATTGTAACACCTTTCTAGCCTTGAATGTCTATGGTTTTAAGGTAATATCATACTTTATGGGAATCAGATATATTTTTAAAGTATTTTAAAAGACAGAAGAGGAATCAATTTGTGGAAGTAGAGTGTTTGCATAATAACCTTCCAATAGGCCAGCCCCACCACCTCAGCCCACAGCCAGAATCCTTATTCACCATCCATCCCTATCTCTGAACACACAGCCACATCCTATTTTTAGAAAGAGCAAATTTGGCTAGATGTCATCATGGCTTTGTGAACACACAGCTCCATGCACTCAAAATAAAGTCGCAGAATATTAGAACAAGAGGAAACTTTAGGGAACAGTGGATCTGACTTTGTTGCCCTGAAAAGGGAAGCAGAGGCTAAGCTGCTGTGTGCGTCAATGACACGCTCACTCAGCTCCTGGTGATAGGAATGGCCCCAGAGCCCAGGCTTTGGGGGTTCCAGCCCAGCGTGTTTCCCACAAGTAGAGTTTGTGCCCCCTGGATGAAACAATGGGTCGTGCAGGATGAGGACATGACATCAAAATAGGTCTCAAGACTTCCTCTTGTAGTAACTGTTGATTTGCAACATTTTCTGCTCCTTAGAACCTTGTCATAACTCCCAAGAGCTCAAAACTCTCTCATAAAAACAATAACATCGACTCCCACTGCCATTCATTCAACCAACATTTATTTGAGTGGCAAGTTTTGGGGATGGGTAGAAAAGGCAGCATAGTGTGAGCCGACTCTATGAATTGATCTTCCTCTCTACAGCATTGGGGGCAGCCACCTCCTTCTGTATCTTAGTTTTGCCTTAACCAGTGAGTCTCTGGTGTGTTGCCAGCCTGAGTAATGTGTGGAGCCTGAAACGATCCCTGAGTTTATCCCTAAGGATGGCACAGGCTCAGTGAAAGACTATAAGCCTATTAATCACCAAACATCTGGCGCATAGTAGGTACTCAGTATATCTTTATTCTATGAATGAATTATAAGGATGCATCAGGAAGGATTCCTGGCTTCATATATCTCCCCCACCTCCAGACTTTTTTCTATTTGCCAGATCTCAAATCTGGTTGGCCCTGGTTGGGAGAGAGGACCCTTAGAGGCCAAGCATGCTGTGAGGTACTTGACACCTCTTTTATCCTCACCAGGCCTCACAATCAGGATGACAAGTCCATGATATCATACGCAAAAGCCTTGTGTGCTCAGCTTTTTCAGATTTTAGAGGGGTGACACTGCATCCTATACCTTTTAGCATATCAAAACCTCAGTAGCAAGTGAAACCTTTTTTTCAGGGAAAGGTAAGAATTTTCACACTGAGTTCATAGTGTAGGTCAGGTCTTGCTGTCAAGTGAGTTACCAAATGCTTCTGGTTTTCAGTGTAGGAATCTGGAAAAGTGTACAAGAAACTGTGGACCTGTGAAACCCTTCCTTTTGAATGAGGTAATTGAGGTTCAGAAAAGACAAACAAGTGCCAAGGTCACTCTATGAAGGGAAGGAATCCAGATGAGGATGCAACTTTTTCTCCAACTCCAAACCCCAGGCTTTTTCTACTGCATGATTCTAGGTTACTTGTCCTGTCTGCTACCCAAAGCAAAAAGGAGCAAATGGCTGTTGCTTCTAATGCTTAGCTGCCAAGAATTTCGAAAAGATGAAGTTTGGAGAGTATTCTCTCTGGAACAGCAATGGCTCCATCTACTGGACACATTTGAGAATGACATCTGACCCACACTGAAATGGAAGTTTATTGTCCTGGTAATGAATTCTAAAGAAGAGCAACTGAATTGTCTTTCCCTGTTGTACCAGCACAAATCATATTTCAGGGACCAGAAAGCTGAGACTGAATTACCCCTACACAGTAATTCCTTAAAAAAAAACAACAATAATGAAAACTCTTACCCAATGGCAGAACTTTGAGAGCAAAAGTGCCAGTTCACCAGAATATCTCTTCTGAAGCACACTTCCTTGCTTCAAACTTTAGGAGTCCCATCAATTACAGTGAAGTGACTCCACTGGCCTCCTAGTCACCACATCTGCCTCTTGAGCTGTTCCACGCATCATGAGCTACTTGCCCTTATGGACCCTTCTCATAGCGGCATTTTCTATTATAGGGCTGGAACCATCTACGCTGTTTGTTTGCCTGCCTTCTCTGCCAGACTCAGCTCCTGCACCTTGCAGAGCACCTGGAATACAGTTTGAATATCTTTTAAGAGATGAAAAGTTAGAGTTGATTTATTTCATTTGCTTAAAATAATAAAAAATTTGTTAATTCATTAAATGTATACATAGTAATTGTGAGGCTTCTAAGTATCAGTGTTATTATACTTCAAAATAATTTCTTGAACATGAATTTTGGTATAGGGCAGGCTGAAGAGAATAGGGATACTTGTCCTCTGGAAAAGGGAGATTACCAAAGGGTGCAATAATCATTTGTTCCTGTAAGATATGATTCTTTCCTTGACTCTCCCACATTACCTTTTCTTTTCTCATTGTCTTAAAATACTCGAAATAATACCTCAAAATTAGCCAAGGAAACAAGAAGTAGTTCATGGCATATGGCACTTTAGAGGTTGGGATGGTTTACAAAATAAACACATGTAGTTTTTGTCTTCAGGTATTGTATTGTTTTTGCAATAGTTTTGTTTTTTACATAGGATTTATATTCCAAAAGTTCACTGATTTAGACAATACAATTCAGTGATTTTCAGTATACTAACAAAGTGGTGCAACTATTGCCACATGAAACTTTATAACATTTTCATCATCCCCCAAAAAATCCTATACCCTTTAGCTTTCAAGACTCAAGCTTTCTACTTCATCATTCTAGCTCCTGGCAGTCACTAATCTACTTCCTGTCTCTAAGGATTTACTCATTTCAGACATTTTATGCCAATAAAATGTTATTATATACAGTGTTTTTAACTAGCTTCTTCCACTTAGCATAATGTATTTAAAGTTAATTTATATTGTAGCATGTATCAGAACTTTGTTTTTTTTTCCTTTTATATTTATTTATTTATTTATTTATTTATTTATTTATTTATTTATTTATACAAGCACTGGATACAGTGAGAAGCATGGGAGGGTGAGAGGATTCACCAGAGACAGAGGGGAGAGCAGAGCAGGCAGAATGACAAAGTACACCGCTGAGGGGAGCAGTGGGTGCGGCAGGAGAGGTCTACGCACCATGTGGGACCCTAGCCTGGTGGCCGGGTATCAAACCTGCGTTGCAGAGGCTGCGGGCAGCTTTGCAACCCAGCGCTCAACCACTGCGCCACCAGGGAGGCCCAGAACTTTGTTTTTTATGGCTAATATTCTTACTTGTAGCTATATCATATTCTGTTTATCCATTCATCAGTTGATGGACATTTGAGTTGCTCCCACCAGCAATTAAAATGCCTAGTGCTATTATGAACATTTGAGTACAGTTTTTTGTGTGAATGTACATCTTGTCTTGGGCATATACATCAGAGTGAAATTGTTTCATTAAATGATAGAGGTATATTTATTTATTCCCCCTCCTAGATTAAAAGCATCTGTAGGGCAGGGTTTGAAGTATTTATCTCTTGATCCAGTACTATGTATACAGATATTTAAAAAATATTTATTGACTGGAATGAATGAATGTATGATATTTGTAACTAACAGTAATAATAATAACATGGTATGGGGTGGGGGACTGGGAAGACAGCGTGAATAAAATGAATATTTTGCAAAATTTTCATAATTCCAGCTGTCCTTCTGTAAAGAGAGCAACAATACTTTTCAGAGTTATTATAGTAAAATTGTTTTCATCTGGGGAGGCATCAGACCTGGCCTAAACACTAGGAGCTCAATCGAGGCTCTCTGACTCATTAAATTCAGAATTGTCCCTCGCCCACAAACGAACCTAAGATTTGGCCTTCTGTGAAATATTGTCTAGTTTTGACCTTGAAAAGACTGAGTCTTCATCTCATCTTTAGCTGTCTTTTGTTACCCTATGTGAGATGGTTGTGCCTGTGTCTGTATTCAGCATATTGACGCAGCTGGTTTAACAAGTGAACAGAGGTGACTAATCTAGTGAATCTTGCTCTCAGGATGAGATGAGGAAGTGTCACTGCACCAGTTCTGCCTGGCAACGTCCTCATGTGCCTGTGGCCGGATGTACCCGCTATGTTCCACCATCCAGTCTGGAATTAGGCTTTTACCCTCAAATGGGGGGACCATCAATCCTCTAGACATGGCTTTGTCTTTGGGTATCAAATAGTATTACTCTGTATACCTCTTTTTACAGTGATCTTTGGGGCACAAAAGCCAAAGTGGGGCCCTCCCTGGTGAAGCAAAGGGTTAAGCACAGCACTATGAAGCCATCTGCAGCCTCTGTTCTATCCCTGGCCAGCCAGGGAGCAACCTACATGGCGCAGCAGGCCTCTCCTTACTTGCTCGCTGCTCCTCTCAGTAGTGTACTTTGGTCAATCTGCCTGCTCTGTTCCCCACTCTGTCTCTGGTGAATCTTCTCACCCCCTGGCATCTCTGGCCTGTACCCCAGCTCTTATATGCATAAATAAATAAATAAATCTGTAAAAAAAAGCCAAAGTGAGGGAGCTGTCCACATTTATTTTACTATTATGTTTAAATATGTTAAAAATAAATTTAAAGTAAAAATAGACATTTAATTAAATACTTTTTAATGATGGGTTTAATTTTGTTGATTAAGATTACCTCCACACTAACACAAGTTTAAATTTCAGAATATGAATGTATTTCAGTTACTGACAAGTTAGAAAAATATCACCCAGGTCAGTGTTGCTTCATTGACTAGATAAAAATAATATGTAATCAGTGTGCAATCAGTTCAACAATGTAAAAATTGCTATCCTCAGTCTATTATGTATGCGATATGATTTTAATAAATAAAGGATACTTCCAAAACATTTGAAATTTTCTGAAATGACAAATTGGCAAGAATCACTTTTCTTATCTTGCATACACTATTAATTTGTTTATTATTCACTTTCTTTTAATAAATAGAACAGAGGAGACATTCTCATTTCCTGCCTGTGAACAAATCCCCAATTAGCACTGTGAGAACCACCAAGTTTTATTGCAGGGATCTATAAGTACCCTAAAGGGTCCCAATTTGTGGTGGCTTTTGACAATTCACAGCTACTCAGGTGATTACCAATAACTGAGTCTTATCATGGGGCTCTCACCCCTAGGAAACCCCACCCCACCCCACAGCCTACCAGAGCCACAACCAGGAATCTTTCAGTCTCCATGGGCTGGGAGGGCAAAGGAGCAGAGTTTGTAATTTAGAACTGGACCCCATTTGGGAAAGGTAGCCAGTTCCTGTGTCATCAGCATACAAAGACCTAGAATTAAGGGAGGGCCGTGAAGACCTTAATTACTACACATTGTGCAGATGGGTGAGTTACTGAATGTGGAGAAGATGGCCCTGGGCAGGACTCTATGAGCCCACAGATGAAGGCCATTTTTACTGCAATCTTTTATATTGCAACCAATTATTATTGTGATTTTTCAATTAGAAAGAATTAGAAGTCAGGAGGGGTATGTATGTGTATGTATTTCTTAGAATCTGGAGATTCAGGAGGAGGCGGATCCATCAAAAATGTCCCCAGTACAAAAGTTGGCAAAACAAATAGCTCTCTTTTTTTAAAGTGAACTTTATAACCGGAGAAAGTCTCCCACAAGGAGAGTGTTCCTGAGCCAAGTTTAGGCAGAGGAAAATTTTTCCAACATGTCAGGAACGAAGCTGACATTCCATTAAGGGAAAAAAAAAAAAAAAAAAAAAAACTGCTGGAGGAAAGAGAAAAGGGTGGGGGGTGGGGAAAAGCACCAGAATTCAGACGGAGTTTTAAATTCCAGACGGGCCACAGTTGAAAGCGCTGGGAAAGCTCCCCCTCCTACGGGGGAGACCGTGGATTTCTCCCTTTAGCACCCAGCCCCAGTGGACATTTCCTGTCCTGCCTCTGGAACAAGCCAAAACTTACAAAACATCCTTTCCCTCTACCCAAGCGCCAAACTCAGAGACCATCTCTCTCCACGTCGATGAGCTCAGCGTCTGCCCTCCCTTTCCTTCCTCGGAACCCCTCCCTGACCAGCAGCACCAGGCTTCCCAAGGAGAGCTGATGGATCCTCTGTAGCAGGTGGTGCAGAAGGGACAGAGAAACGACCCTGGAGACCCCGGACTGAAGAGGTAGGGGGATCATTGTGATTGACATCTATTGAGTGAAACGAGGCCCTTGTCCTTTAAACCTTGAGCCTATGGCATTTACTGGCTGCTAAGTGTGTGTGGTGGGTGGGTGGACGCAATGACTTTTCTTTCCCTCTCTTTCCAGTTTAAATCTTGGGTCCCTGGACACACAGATTTTGTTTGCATTCTGGCATGGAAAGTGTTATGACAGAATTCTGGAAATTCCTGATTTCTTTCTTCTTTTTTTCCTCCTTTTGAAGTGCCTGAAATGTCAGTGAGCATTCATAAATACCTTCAGTTATGAATAAATTCAGAGAGAAATGGCTGAAGGGAAAGGGGCTGGGAAAAGGCACTTTCATGGTGATCAGCCTGGGTCCAGCTGTTTCTGGGGACCTGCACCATGTGTCTTTCTGCCCTCAATGCTCGCTCCTTCCTTGTCTGGGCCCACCATCATGGGGCCATGCACCTGGGTTGTTCCTGCAGGTGTAGGATGTGACCCATGGTGCCTGGGGACCTTTCAGTGTCGGTGCTATGGGTTTGGGGACAGAATCCAGGAGCATAACTGCTGGCGGCAGAGCTAACTGGTCAATCCAGAGCTAACTGGATGTGGCCATGACTTCCTTAGGGAGCGGCTTCCAGCACTCAATTTCTTCTAGACCGGCTTTGGCAACTCTCTTTGTCACATTGAATTGACTCAGAACTCAGCGTGACTTCTGCCTGAGGAATACTCACAGATATATGGTGCCGTCACAAATGAAGCATTTCCAGTGTCCTTCCTCTGAACTCCTATGGCTTTTACTTATCTGTATCGAACATTTCCTCCTTAGCTACACACTGCCATGCCCTGTTCACTAAGAGGCTGTAGTAAATTAGAAAGTGAAATAAAACAAATCATAACTACTCGTTGAGGATCCCAAGAACGGCAACTAACCCTTGAACATTTGCTGTGTGCCAGGCCAGTAGATAATATCATTATTATCCCCATTTTACAGATGAGGGAAACTGAGGCTGGAGACACAAGTAGGAAGTGGCAGATGAGGGCACTGAACTGAGGTCCCTCAGTCTTAACCCCTGCTGCCATGCTCTGAAACCAGGGAGACTGGGACTTGAAACCTGGTCCCGCATTATCCAATTGGGTGACTTTGGATAAGTTTCCTCTTCTGTAAAATGGGATAATAGTAGTTCTACCTCATAGAGGTGTCATGAGAGGGAAATTAATTTGAAAAGGATATTTCACTGAGGCAAGTGAATAATGCAAGTGTGCTATTCCCTGTCCCTCCAGTGTGCAGTATAAATGCGGAGGGATGCCTTGCAACTGAAGATCCACAGGGCTCTGTAAGAGGTAGCAATAATGCCTCATGAGGATTCGGACCTTCCTTGAGGAATGCTAGCGTTCACTAGACAAGCAGTACAAAGCTGTAGTTGCCCACTCACTGGACTCTAAGCTCCCTAAGCACAGGGTTTGTGTTTTATATACATTTTGTTTGTCTTCGAAAATGTTTCTCAAACTGTGGTCTAAGGACATTGTTTTTGGAAGGGGCTCAATGTCCCCTCTGGCAGTAGTTCAAACTGGGTGCTCCAGGACTGTCTTCATCCCACTTCCAACAAAGCAACTCCATCTTTACCTGTCTTATTTGTTGGGGTACCCAATTGTCTTGAAAACAATTTTTAAATTGCTAACTTGGAACTAGGAAATGTCTAGGTTGAAAATGACTACTTATGGAAGGGAGTTGATTTATGGAAGGATTATATTAAAACCTGGCTTATCTCTGGGTCTATAGTCCCTTCTCAATTCTGCTCATAGTTATAGACTGTGATTAGAAATGATAGTAGTTATTAAGGACCTTCCTTAATGATAACAGTGTACTTATTGAGTCAAGTCGTGTATGTGCTGGGCACATTCTACAGATAAACTCACTTTCCCACAAAAGCCTTAGAGGCAGGTTTCAGCATGCTCCCCACTCTGCAGATGTATCTAAAGGCAGAGATGTTAAGGGATTTGCTCAAGGACACCGGCCAGTAGTGGTAAAGGTGACGGAAGCCCCATCCCCTGAGTTTGAACCACTGCCTCCAGTATTTCTGCAGCCCTGTTTGACAGAGGTAAGAGGGATATTGCCGTGAGTGTGGTTCTTTCACATTTTTGACAAAGGATGTCCCTGAGAATAAGCTGGGAGGAACAGAGTGACAGAGCCAGGACTGAATGTTCAATGGAGGGAAGGGGACAGCTTGAAAAGTGGAATCTGTATTCTTGATCAATTGTAGCCCTGAGAAACATCCCCTCTCCTTTGGGTGTTGGTCTGGTTTAGTGAAAAGATCCAGCTCTGTAGCCAGATTACCTGGGTTCAAATCCCACAGCGATCACATACTAGCTAGTTCATCTTCTACAGTTATAACCATCTGTGCCTCAACTTCTTCAAGATAATGACATCCAACTAGAGTAAGGCTAATACAGTATCTATTTCACAAAGATCTTAGGATAAAATTACTTAATCTACATAAAGAATTTAGAACTGTCTAACACATAGTGCACACTGAATAAATATCTTTTGTATAAAGAGTAGGGTGACAGTTTGGAAATAAAAAATAATAGGTCTTTGAGACCGTAGACACAATTAAAAATATATATATATAATTTATTTATTTATATATATTTTACATCATTGTTCATTTAAGTAGACACAATTTTAACTGAGCTGAACCCTAGCCAGGAAGGACCCAGGGCCCCTGAAGGGCAACTTAGGACCTAGGAGAAAGAGCTTAGATGCTTTCTTTCAGGGGTAATGAGGTAGAATGAAAACTAGTCTATAGTATTGGTCTTGTGAAATTGGATCCTTTGATTAAATGAAATATTTATTTCTTTGTAGCTATATCAATTAGTCCCACCTCTGACCTATTGTTATTAAAAAATGAACAAAAATATTGCTTGGCTTTTTAAAATAAGTAAATGTCATTGGCTGAACTACTTGTATTTTAGGAAGGATGACTTTAAGATTTCAAGCTGAAAGATAAAATGTAAGGCCTAAATTTTGGACTTATTTTGTGACTTTTTCAGAGAACAAATTTGTGAGCGTGACCAAAGTGTTGAAATTTGTAATGACCTTGAAAATAGTGTACATCTGCTTACCAACATTTTCATAGAAGTCAAAATTAGCAAGAAATAAATGAATGACTGATGTTAATTAAACACTTACTATGAGCCAGACTTTGTTTAATCCTCATTTGTTTAATCCTCATGACCACCTGTCAGGTAAGCACTATTATCCACTGCTTAGAAATGAGGACAGCAAGGTTTAGAGGAGGAAATAACCACACAGCTGTTAAGTGTTAGGGTTGGGTTTCTAACTCAGGATTGCCTGATTTGGGGATGGCCGCTTACATCTTACCTTGTGGTTCTAGTGAATCTAATCATCCTTTCCAGTGTGCTTGTTACATGTCTGCACACTTGAATGAGCACAGTCGCTCCTTTCCTCTGAGTGGACTGAAAACCAGCACAGAACTGCACACCCTTGCTGAGACTCAGATGCGTCATGGAAAAGAAAGGCCTGCCTGTACTTCAGTAAATAAACAGATGTCAGGGTTCCAGGCACGTATCAGCCTTAACCTGATAAGGCTTACTATTTCGTTCTGAAGAGTGTTGCATTTGGAAGTGGGTGGAGGGAACAGCAACCCTCATGGCATGGTGTCTGAGGAGAGAGAGGGTCAGGAGATGCAAAGGCAGCTGATAGGAGAGGTACAGGGCAATCACATCTCAAACTGAAAACTTTGTCAGGCAGGGCCAGATGTGAGGAAACTTGTAAAGTAGGTTGTCTGCTTTACCTTTCTCTGGGCACCTCTGTGCCAGGGATTTCTACCTCCTTTGGTCACGTGCAGACAAAACAGGGCCCAGTGATGACCTCCCACTGAGCCCCACTCAGCATGGGATAGCATCAGCATCCCATCCTACAATTAATGCTCATATTTGTTGTTCATCAGAATGCCCGTTGACCAGTGCTTGATTCTTAGCAAGTCATTGGAAATTGATTCATAGAGGTTTGGTAAGCAGAGGCAGCTGTAGTGGGAGACTTGTGGAGACACTCAACATAGGTAGGAGAAACATCTTGGAGTAGGGAAAGTCACAAAACAGCCCCTCACTGCTGCCTGCAGTTATCTATTCCATTGCTGGGAGGCAAGCTCCTTTCTAAGTGGGTCTGAGGTGTAGATGACAAACTCTCTGTGTGTTATTACATAGAGAAACCGCTATTCTGAATTCTCAAAACATTAGCAGGCACAGCTCAAGGGAGCAGTGTAAAGTGGCTGATGTTTCCCTTTGGTGCCCAGAGCCCTCTCTTGCCACCCACCTTCTCAGCCTCTCACATCCACGCTCTTTCTCGTCAATAGTAAGGCCTTTAAGCCCTTAATTCACTGAACAACCTTCAAGCACACATCTCCGAATTGTGGGTGTGTTTACAACAAGAATCAAATTGTTTTTTTGGAAAAAAAGATGGCATTCGAACTTAGAAATCAGCAGTTTGGGGGAAGTTTTTAAGGATTTTAGAATATGTCTTTTCTAGCAAACTGCCCTCCCCCTCACCCCATTCCATACTACAAATTAGTGTTCATGTGGGGCCCATCAATAGTTGTGGAGGGTCCTAGTTTAATGACTGGGGTGGAGTTAAGGAAAGGAAGGAAATCTGTTGAATATCCCAGGCCACCCAAGATATGTGGGGGTGAGGGGGATAGGGAGGGGCTCCTGTTTCTTATGCATGTTCTGCCCTGAAGGGGGAATGAGTACATTTTCTTCCTCAGTCTCACCCTCTGTTTTCAAAAGGAAGTTCCAAAGAGACAGAAGCAGACAGGAATAGTTGAAAAAGTAGACACAATACAGAACAAAATGCCCCAAGGCGGCAAGGGGAGACTCGGTATATGTTCAATGTTCAACACGTGGGGCCCTCCTGGACTCTTGGAACTTTCCACAGTTTGACTTTCTGGCTAATTATTACCATCTGCTCTGCTGGGTTTGCCAGTCGAGTTGCCAGGCCAGCCTGGAGGCTACACCAGCCTCTGCCAGCTGCTGAGACCCTTGGTGTTTTGCTCAGGAACAAGCAGGCGGGTCCACTGCGGAGGGGCTTGCCTTCTGCCCACTGCTTGGCTTCTCACCTCTGCTTGTCCAGAGCTCAGTCTGGTTTTCCTTTCCAGTGTGCTTGTTACATGTCTGCACACTTGAATGAGCACAGTCGCTCCTTTCCTCTGAGTGGACTGAAAACCAGCGCAGAACTGCACACCCTTGCTGAGACTCAGATGCGTCATGGAAAAGAAAGGCCTGCCTGTACTTCAGTAAATAAACAGATGTCAGGGTTCCAGGCACGTATCAGCCTTAACCTGATAAGGCACTTGTCTGCTTCTAGGAACATAAGTATTAGAATTGAAAGGGAGCTGAGAGACTATTTAGTCTAAACCCTTTATTTTACAGATGAGATGAGGTGGCCTAAAGAAGAGGTAAGTTCCCAAGGTCACAGAGCTAGGATCTAGGGGGCTTTTTATCTCATGGAACCTGTAATATGGAGAGGCTTGAGAAGAGATTAAAATTGGATGGATGCTGGATATTTCCACTTGCCCTTCTGAATCCACTCTTCACCCGTCTCCACTTTGCTCAGTGTCCAGGAGGCTGACCTGAGTAGCTCCCTTGCATTTGGCTTCCAGTTAGGTTGAGCCAGTGGAGGCCGTGGCAGGAAATGAGGGAGGGAAGACATTGAGTGAAGGTACTTATTTCCCTTTCCTGCCACATTGCCTTGGGCTGGTTGTGGCATCTGTCAGAGGCCTGGGACAGACCCCTCTCCACAAACCTCTCTCTCCCTGACCCCTCAGGCCTAGGGCATGTCAGGGCCCACCCCACCATGCAGCCCTAGGGGACACACTCTATCTGAGGTTTCCCAAACTCCACTTAGATCTTCATAAACAGTCCCTTGGTTAAACTCTCCAACTGGAGAGTGTCACATGCGAGACCCTGACTGATACATGTGACTTTGCTTATTGAAAGGGGGAAAAACCTACATGAAAAAAAAAAGATATAGCAAAATTTAGGAAGAGGATCTATTTCTCATGGCTGCCATAAAAAATCACCACACATATCGAAACAAAAAAAATCAAATATTTGGGAATAAATCTAACAAAAGAGGTAAAGGACCTATACAAAGAAAACTATAAAACACTGTTAAAAGAAATAGAAGAAGACACAAAGAAATGGAAAGACATCCCCTGCTCATGGATTGGAAGAATAAACATTATTAAAGTGGCCATCCTACCAAAAGCAATATACTGATTCAATGCTATTCCAATCAAATTTCAATGTCATTTTTCAAAGAAATAGAACAATTATTGATGAAATGCATATGGAATCACAAAAAACCCCGAATAGCCAAAGCTCTCCTGAAAAAAAAAGAAGGGAATGGAGGTATCACACTCCCAAACTTCAAACTCTACTACAAAGCCATAATCATCAAAACTGCATGGTATTGGAACAAAAACAGACACACAGACCAATGGAATCGAATAGAAAATCCAGAAATAAACCCACAGATTTATGGTCAACTAATCTTTGACAAAGGAGCAAAGACTATGCATTGGAGCAAAGAAAGTTTGTTCAATAAATGGTGCTGGGAAAACTGGGTCGCTACATGCAAAAGAATGAAGCTTGACCACTACCTCACACCATACACAAAAATCAACTCAAAATGGATTAAAGAACTAGACATAAGACCTGAAACCATAAAATACATAGAAGGAAATATAGACGAAACACTACGTGATATGCACATCAAAGACATCTTTAAAGACACATCACCCAAAGCAGTGATAGTGAAGGCAAAGATAAACAGCTGGGACTACATCAAATTAAAGAGCTTCTGCACAGCAAAAGAGACAATAACAAAAACAAAGAGAAACCCCACCAACTGGGAGAACATTTTTGCACCCAACACTAATGATAAAGGACTGATCACAAAAATCTGCAAAGAGCTGATGAGACTCAACAACAACAAAGAAAATAATCCAGTCAAAAAATGGGCAGAAGAGCTAAAAAGAAATTTCTCTGAAGAGGAAATGCAAATGGCCAACAGGCATATGAAAAAATGTTCAACATCACTTGTCATCAGGGAAATGCAAATCAAAACTACCATGAGATACCATCTTACACCAGTGAGAATGGCACTTATTAAAAAAACTAGCAACAACAAATGTTGGCGAGGGTGTGGAGAAAAAGGAACTCTTCTGCACTGTTGGTGGGAGTGCAAACTGGTCCAACCACTATGGAGAGCTGTGTGGAGATTTCTGGACCTACTAAACATAGAGCTTTCATATGATCCAGCAATTCCACTCCTAGGTATTTACCCAAAGGACACAGAAACATCAATTCCAAAGAGCACCTGCACTCTATGTTCATAGCAGCACTGTTTACAATAGCTAAGCTTTGGAAACAGCCCAAATGCCCAAAAATAGATGACTGGATCAAGAAGATGTGGTACATATATACCATGAAATATTACTCAGCATTCAAAAAAGATAAACACATGCAATTTGCAGCAACATGGATGGCGCTGGAAGGGATTATGCTCAGCGAAATAAGCCAGAAAGCAAAAGAAAAATACCGGATGGTCTCACTCATAGCAGGGATCTAGAAAACTTAAATAAGGGACCAGGAAAATGAATAACTATAAGAAAGTGAAAATCAAAATCAACAAAAAACTATGATCCAGAGACACTTTTTGGGGGTGGGGGGTGGGAGGGGAGGGATTGGGGTCAAAATGGGGGGTTGCAATTGTATGGGGAATATAAAAATAAAATGTATTATTTTAAAAAAAAAAAAGTATTTGAAAGACAAAATGAAAATAAAAACTTGCACATGACATAAAAAAAAATCACCACACATTTGGCAGTTTTTTTATTCTTATAAAATATTAATTTATTTGTTCATGCATATAAGAACTGGGGTACAGGCCAGAGGTGGGGGGGCAGGGTGAGAGGATTCACCAGAGACAGAGTGGGGAGCAGACCAGGCAGACTGACTGAAATACACTGCTCAGGGGAGCAGTGGATGAGACAGGACAGGTCTGCTGTGCCATGTGGGTCACCTCCCTGGCCAGGGATGGAACTGTTGCTGCAGTAGCTGCAGATTGCTTCATAGTGCTGACGCTTAACCCCCTATGCCACCAGTGAGGCCCCATTTGGCAGTTTTATTTTTATTTTTTATTTTTATTTTTTTTTTTTTTAATATTTATTTATTTATTTATTTATACAAGCACTGGGTACAGTCAGAAGCACGGGAGGGTGAGAGAATTCACCAGAGCCAGAGCGGGGAGCAGAGCAGGCAGACTGAAGCACACTACTGAGGGGAGCAGCGGGTGGCAGGAGAGGTTTGCGCGCCATGTGGGAATGTGGGACCCTCCTCCGGTGGCTGGGGAGCAGCCGGGGATCGAACCGGCACTGCAGAGGCTGCGGGCAGCTTCGCAACCCAGCGCTCAACCGCTGCGCCACCGGGGAGGCCCCATTTGGCAGTTTTAAACAACAGAAATTTATTCTCTCAGGCCTAGAGGCAAGAAATCCAAAATCAGTATCAATAGGCAGGAATATGGTATCAACCTAGTCACACTCCCTCCAGACATTCTGGGAGAGAATCCATTCTTGCTTCTTTTATCCTCTGAGGCTGCCACTATTTTTTAATTCATGGCTGCATCCCTTCCCCATCTACCCCATGGTCTTTTGCTCTTCTACATGTGAGACCTTTCTCAACCTGCCTTTTGTAAGGACTCTTGTTACTGAATTTAGGGCCTACCCAGATAATCCAGGACAATCTGCCCATTTCAAAATTCTGAAATTAATCACACTTGGCATTTTCTCCTCTATTATTTTTCAGGAATTTTATAGTTTCGTGTTTTGTTTTGATCTATGAGCCACTTTATGTTAATTTTGTAAAGGGTTTCTGTGTCGTCTTTTCAAGTTTTTGTTTTCATTGCTTTTGATTTTGGAGAGTTCTGTTATATCAATATATCCTTTAGCTTTGAGATTCTTTGCCCAGTCATGCCCATTTCATTAATAAGTACATCAAAGACATTGTGTCTGTTGCAGTTTTTTACCTCTAGGATTTCTTTTTGGTTCTTCCTTATGATCTCCTTCTCTTTACTTACCATTGTCCATCAGCTCTTGCTTGCTGTCTGCTTTATCCCTCCAAGCCCTTGGCATAGGAATATAGTTGTTTTAAATTCCAAGCCTGATAATTTCAACATTTCGTCCATGTCTGGCTTTGTTGTTTACTCTACCTCTTCAAATTGTGAAGGTTTTGTTTGTTATGCCTTCTGGTATGCCTTGTAATTTTTTTTCCTTCATAACTAGACCTGATGTACTGGGTAAAAGGAACTGCTATAAACAGACCTTTAGTAATGTGATGGTGAGATGTGGGGGCAGGGACCTACTCTATAGTCCTATAATTAAATATCTTTTTTTTTGTGAAACTCTGCCTCTGGACTGTGAACTTCACAAGTGCTTCTCAACTACCCCACTTAGGTGTGACAGGATGTCTAGAGTGAGCTGGAGTTGAGTATTTCCCTTCCCTACATTAGTAAGGCTCTGATAAGACCCCAGCAATTCAGGCTTTGGTTAACTAGTTTCCCCCTAAGGTCTTGTTAAGAACAGAGTGCTCTGATGTATTTCAAAATGGTTCCTTTTCTCTTGCCTTCCATCCAGCCCCCACTCCCTACTGCTAAAAGCCTCAGGAGATTTTTCCCAGACTTTTCCTATGGGAATCTGATTGAACTCTCTGAGATAAATCTTAAAATACTGTGCTCCCCAGCCCCCACTACTGGGTCTCCCTGGAGCTTTTAACTCTAGATTTGTCTTCATTGAGACTCCGACAATTTGTCAGTTACACTTCTGGTTATCCCATCTGACTATTGGAGGATAACCTAAAGGCATGGTTGTTCCACTTACAAGTCTCTGCTACAAGCTGTGATGACCTCTACTTGTCTGTCTGTCCCTCTAATCTTGGGTGCAATAGTTTGCCCTGTGTCCTCCCTTCTTATGGATCCAAGAAAAGCTAGTTTTTCAGTCTGTTCAGCTTTTGACTTGTTAGGACAGAATCATGACTTCCAAGTTCCTTAGTATGTAGAACTGGAAAACCCCAAAACAATTCTAATGGCACACATTTATTTCCTAACAAAAGCATTGTCTGATCTTTGGAGACACATACTGTTGAAGATGCATTTCAGTCCCTGGACTCTCTATTTCTCTTATCTTTGGACTAGTAGTTGGTATCACTATGACTTTCCCATTGTGAAGTCTTACTCACTTACTCACTCACTTACTCACTAAGCTGATTAGTCACCAGGGTAAGCACTCTGGGAAACAAATGTAGACACAGGGTGATGGAGACCCAAAAGTTGTATACAGGCTTTGGCTAGGCACATTTGTAGGTGAAAGTCATTTGACTCAAAGGGCTGAATCCGAGAGCACGTAAGCTGAAAGCACTCCTGTACCTAGCTCCATCACCTCCTGTTACAGACCAGGAGAATGAGGTCCAGAGAGGAAGATTTCCTTACCCACAGCTGGTTAAGCACTGATTCATGACTAAGAAGTCTTAAGACTCAACCTGATGATTTTTCCACTTCATCACCCTATCCCACCTTCTAATCAACAGCCCTTCTTTTGGGAAATTCTCTGTAGGATCTCCACCCTTAGTGATTCCATGTACTGGGAGTTGGCAGTAAGAAATGCACTAAATATTGACTGTATGTTACAGCCCAGAAGATGGAAACAAAGCTGACAATTGTGGCTACTTCGAAAGCATCTGCAAGAGATGAGGGGCTTGTGCCAGAATACAAACCAACACACAGCTTCCTTCATTAACAAAGGCTTACTATGGAAACTCGTCACCTTAACTAAGCAGTGCACTCAGTAATGCAGTCTGTTCATAATGCAGACGTTCCTAATCTCATACGGACCAGTGTGATGAGTGCTAGCTAGAGGACAAGAGTAAGAGCGCTCACTCTTCACTGCTTAAGCCACCCTACCTCTAAATAGGCTCATGTTGATGGAAGACACCATCAGAGAAGATAATAGTCCCTCTGTCCAAATTGCATCTAGTTAGTAGAGTTCAGATGAGGGACCATTCTTTAAGAGGGATAATGACATTCCAGAGATCACCTAACAGTACTTGGCTCAGAGAGCATTAATCTTGTGAGGATAAAGGAGAAACTGTTTTTAGAAGTAGTTACTTACTATAGTACACAGCACATGGTAAAGCACTAAATAAATTTAAAAAAAATTTTATTACTATATCTTCATCTAATACAAGTGACTGTGTCAAGTTAGAAACAGGTGAATAGTCTAGAGATTTCCAACTTAAAGTAAAGTGGGAGGAGTTCAAGTTCACATATTTGAAGAACTTGTCATATGAAAGGAAGTAAACCATTTTTTTGGTTCATTTAACTGATATATATTTTTTGATTACCCACTGTATTTCCAGAATTTTTTTTAGGTAGTTGAGAAGATCACTGTGGCCAAGATTGGTGAGGTCCCAGGATTGGGGGTGATTATGAAATAATACACAGCATCAAAATAATTTCAGAAAAAAAAACAGATAAGATAAGATGATGGGACAGGGAGATGCATTTGCAGGCTGGATAGTGAGGAAAACCCTGCCTGAGGGGGTGATGTTTGAGTTAAGCCTCCAGTGACGACCAAGGTCAGCACATGAAGATCTAGGATAGGAGTGATGTATCCAGAGGGTCATCGAGAGAATAATTATTGGCAGGCAGAGGTTAGCTAAATATAAGAAAGTTAATCTTAACAATTTAAGAGAGCGTTTTTAAAACAAGCTTTTTGTTTTACAACAATTTTAGATTTACAGCAGAGCTGACAGGATGGCACAGAGTTCTGAGACAACCCACATCCAGAATCTCCCGTTGGCGACATTTCACATTTGTGTGGAACATATATCAGAAATAATAAACCAATATTCATGCTAAAACCCAAACTTTATTTAGATTTCTTCAAATTAACAAAAACCCATACTTTACTTAGATTTCTCTGTTTTTGCCTACTGTCCTCTTTTTTTTTTTTTAAGATTTATTTATTATTTATTTATACAAGCATTGGGCACAGTCAGAAGCGCGGGAGGGTGAGAGAATTCACCAGAGCCAGAGCAGGGAGCAGAGCAGGCAGAAGGACCGAAGTACACTGCTGAAGGGAGCAGCGGGCGGCAGGAGAGGTCTGCGCGCCATGCGGGACCCTCCTCCGGTGGCTGGGGAGCAGCCGGGGATTGAACCAGCTCTGCGGAGGCCTTGGGCAGCCTTGCAATCCAGCGCTCAACTGCTGTGCCACCGGGGAGGCCCTGTCCACTTTCTGTTCCAAGATCCCATCCAGGATACAAGGTCTCTCAACTGGGGCTTGTCTGATATTTCCCTCATGATTGCCCTGGGGATGAGTGTTCTTAGGTGAAGGCCTCAGAGTAAAGTGCTATTTCATAGCATCATACCAGGGATATATACTTTCAACTTGACTTACCACCTTCAACCTTAATCACTAGGGTGAACCACAGTTTGCAAGATTTCTCCACTGTAATGTTATTCTCCCCAACCCCCCATCCCCCCCACCCCCTTCTTCCACTTCATACCCCTTTCCCTACTGTATTCTTAGGAAGGAAGTCACACAATGCACAGCCCATGCTTAAGGAGTGGAAAGTTAAGTATTTGCTTCACTGAGGATGGGGTATCTGCATACATTATTTGGAATTCTTCTGGGAAGATTTGTCTCTTATTTATTTGTTCATTTATTTACACTAGTAGGGACTCATGGATATTTATTTTATACTTTTACATTTAATTTTATTCCTCAAATTGTTCTAGTTATGGCTATTGGGAGTTCTTTTAGTTAACTTCTGTGTTCCTTTGCTCTACCCCATCACTGTGGGATTTGCTGTTTTTGTTTGCTGAGGGCTTCTTTGCTTCTTGCTATTCTGAGATGCTCCAGGCTCACCTTGTATATTTCTTGCCCTAGTCTTAGAATCAGCCATTTCTCCAGCTAGCCTTAGTTCCTTTTATTGAAGATGGTGTTGACAACCAAGATCTTCATTGTTAAATTGCAGTTACATCTACAGTTGTCCTTGCTATTCATGGGGGATTGGCTCCAGAGCCCTTTTGGATACCAAAATCTGTGAATGCTCAAATCCCTTATACAAAATGCATATAACCAATGCACATCATCCCGTGTACTTTAAATCATCTCTAGATTACTTATAATACTTAGTACAATGCAAATGTTATGTAAATAGTTGTTATACTATATTGTTTAGGAAATAATGACAAAGAAGGGGCCTCCCTGGTGGCGCAGGTGGTTGAGCGCCACACTATGAAGCTGTCTGCAGCCTCTGCAGCATGAGTTTGATCCCGGCCACTTGGAGAGAATCCCAAATGGCGAAGCAGACCTCTCCTGTCTCACCTGTTGCTCCCCTCAGCAGTGTACTGCATCAGTCTGCCTGTTCTGTTCCCCACTCTGTCTCTGGTGAATCCTCTCACCCTCCCACGCATCTGGCCTGCATCTTGTATAAAAATAAATAAATCTTTAAAAAATGACAAAGAAAATAAAGTCTATCCTGGGACCTCCCTGGCGGTGCAAGAGGTTAAGCACAGCACTATGAAGCTATCTGCAGCCTCTGCAGCATGAGTTCTATCCCCAGCCGGCCAGGGAGCTACCCACATGGTGCAGCAGACCTCAACTATCTCGCCCGCTGCTCCCCTCAGCATTGTATTTCAGTCAGTCTGCCTGTTCCCCACTCTGTCTCTGGTGAATCCTCACCTCCTGCACCTCTGGCCTGTACCCCAGTTCTTGTATGCATAAAAAAATAAAAAAGAAAAATGTCTATCTGGTTCAGTACAGAGATAGCCCTCCTAGGCTTAACTACAAGGTAAGGATCTTTCATCTACCATTGATTGAACCCCCAGATGCAGAACCCGTGGATATGGAGGGCCAACAGTGCAATGGTATTGGAATCCTTAACATGTACTTCCCCATGAGAAACAGCCTTCTCAGCCAGAGTGCAATGCTTATGAACATTTTCTTTTCCCTTTAGCCTTACAGACTTCAATCATGTCCAAATTTACTTGGGTCAGAATGACCCCTCCTTCCCAGTGCCTCACCTCCATTACTTCTGTGAAGGTATTTCATACATTTGTAATACAATTAGATTGTTTTTTTTTTTTTTTCACAGTCTGCTTTCCATCCTTCTAGCTGATTTTTCTTTAATTTACACACATACGGGTTCACTCTTTGTGTTGGAAAGTTCTATGTGTTTTGACAGACATGTAGTACCATATCTCCACCATATTAGTAACATAGAGAATAGACTCACACCCTAATAAAATCCTTTGTTCTTCTTGTGTTAGGGCTTATTGAAGAATAGCACCTGGGTAAGGAAAAGAAGAAAAAGTAAGATGGGGGAGAACTTTTAATGATGACACATGTCTGTCACCTCTAATCATGGGCAGGTGTCTCTGCCATGCCAGAGGAGAGCTCTGAAGCAGGTTTGCTCATTAGAGGAGTCCGATATTGGGTAGAAATGATAAAGCCTTTATGCTACCACCTTGCTCAGCCATTGGCTGGAAGCTGCCAGAGAAGCAGACTCAGCTCAAAAGCAGATGCAGACCCCAAAGGCTCTGACAGCTGGGGGTTATCAGCTAACCATAGTCTTTGAAGCTGGGTTACTAAATGGTTTCTTCGAGTGAGATTAGAGTGCTACAGCTCTGTGTCCAGAAATATCTTTGAAAATTCCAAATAGAGGTTGACTGACCACTGGTTAGGAATCTTGAGCAGAGGATTCCTGCATCAGGTTGAGTTTGGAACCAGGTGATCCTATTGGTGCCTTTCAGATCTTGGACTCTATGACTGCTCAGCCTGTTTTGATCCAGGCAACCTTGGTTTTCCATTTCTCACATTCATTCCCCTTGCTCAAGCCTCTCCTTCCTTCCTTGCATTTACCATCTTATGCTCAGCTCTGTCCTAGAGTTAGGACCAGAAAGGACTCCTTCTTTCTTCCAGGCACGATCCATAGAGGTGCTGAAGAACCAAAAGATGAAGTCTGTGTCTCCCATGTCTGCTGCCCTCACCTTTGTTAGATCCCAGATGCTAACCTACATGGCTATGGTATTGCTAACAATTGCATCACTGACTTGAACATAGACAAAAAGCTTTTGAATATAGTCAGGAAAGTTGAAAAACTCAAAGTTAAGACAACACAAGCCAAATTCCATCTGATAGGTCCCTCCTTGGAACACGGAAAAAGCAAATCAACAGCACTCTCTACTGATCTATGCACACACCACACCTGGCAAAGTGTGAGATTTTCACTTTCTTCTATCCAAACGCCCATGCCCTCGTACCTCTCCTCCTCAACCCTCCCCCCAGCCCAAAGAAAACCTCATTCCCATGGATGCCACTGGATTTTCATCTGCAGGCACAGAGTCATTCAGTGCAATGTTGCCCTTTTTCTGCAAGAAAGTGGAAAATGTCTAGACTTCCAGAAGACAGAGAGGCTCAGATGTTCTGTTCTACCTGTGCTTACTCTTCCTGCCTGAGGTTAAAAGCATGTTTTATTCTTGTAACTTGGCAGCCTAAGTTTATGCCCTAAGATAAATAATTAAGGTCTCTATATGGCCTCTGAGGCCACTTAGATGTGATCTCACTTTGAAGCCAAAAGAAATGTTCATTTATTTTTCATTTATTTATTTTTCTCTGTTTAGAGATTTCCTTTGAATATTTGCTCCTGCTTTGCAGCACTTGCAGGCTCCATAGACCCTGTTTGTTTGGCCCAGTCTGAGAACAGTAGCTTTTTTTTTTTTTTTATATCCATGCTGCTATTTTTATGCAATGAGCCATGGGCATGCACACTGATTTTAATTCCCAAGGCTAACAAATTAAAGCATTTCCTTGAACCCAATCCCTCAGGATTCTTGCCAGCCTTTGTTTTCCTGTCTGCTTTGTCATTTCTCAATGGATGACTAAAGTGGGAACCTGTTGGGTCAGAGAATGGAAATAGAATATAGGTGAATGAATGCTCACTACCCTCCCACCCCCAGGAGGTTGTTGTGTCCCGTCAATATGGCAAAGGTGGACATGATCCAAAAGTGCTAAGAGTGAATATTAGCCACTAAGGTGGCTCCTGAATCCAAGATGTTTGAATTATAGGCAGGTTCTGTCTCTGAACACAGTGCCAGGGCACAAAGATAGCCTGCTTTTAAAAAAAATCAATAAAAAGCACAAAAGGGGTGTATTGTCTCTGAACCATTATGTAGGACTAGAAATAACAAGTAAATGAAATAAAAGACAAAAGAATCTTTTTTTAAAATGCAAGTGAGATTGTAATAAATGTGAGCTTGACAGCTGTTTCCTTAGTCCGAGCACAGGGTAAAAGGTCTGAAGTATGAGTTTTCTTCTGGAAACTGCTCACTTGTAGGTGACAGTTGCATCATCCTGGAACAGGGAACACAAAGACTACTTTTTTTTTTTTTTTGTATTTTAAAGATTTATTTATTTATTTATACAAGCACTGGGTACAGTCAGAAGCGCGGGAGGGTGAGAGAATTCACCAGAGCCAGAGCAGGGAGCAGAGCAGGCAGAAGGACCACAGTACACTGCTGAGGGGAGCAGCGGGCGGCAGGAGAGGTCTGCGCACCATGTGGGACCCTCCTTCGGTGGCCGGGGAGCAGCCAGGGATCGAACCGGCGCTGCAGAGGCTGCGGGCAGCTTCGCAACCCAGCGCTCAACAGCTGCGCCACTGGGGAGGCCCTACTTTTTTTTTTTAAAGATTTATTTATTTATGCATACAAGAACTGGGGTACAGGCCAGAAATGTGGGGGGTGAGAGGATTCACCAGAGACAGAGCGGGGAACAGAACAGTCAGACTGACTGAAATACACTGCTGAGGGGAGCAGTGGGTGAGGCAGGAGAGGTCTGCTGTGCCATGTGGGTTTCTTCCTGGCCAGCTGGGGATCGAACTCTTGCTGCTGCAGAGGCTGCGGATTGCTTCAAGTGCGGTGCTTAGCCCCTGCGCCACCAGGGAGGCCCACTACTTTTTTTTTTTTTGCCAGAATTCAGCTTTACTAGCATAAATTGTTAGAGAATAGTTACATACAGAGCAACTGGTGGAATTATAGCAGAATTTCTGAGTATTAACCTTAGGCAAAAAAGCATTTGATTGAAAATTTGCACTGAACGCTAATCTTGTAAGCAGGCATGTGACTTTCACCTGAACTCATTTTCTTCAGTCCCAAGGGTTCCAAGGCCATAGAAAAGATCTTGGTCTCAGTTGCTGGCATGTTCACTTCTCTAATTTGAGAATAAATGCACAGAAGAAATACTAAAGGTAATTTCTAGCCACTGAGTATAATGGGGATAGTGTTTAAAGTAGAATTTTAAAATTTTTCTGTTCAAAATAACAGCCATGCAGGGCCTCCTTGGTATCACAAGGGGTTAAGATGCAACCTATGAAGCTATTCACAGTCACTGTAGCACCAGTTCAATCCCCAGCCAGGGAGCTACCCACATTGCACGGCAGACCTCTCCTGATTCGCCCACCACTCCCCTCAGAAGTGTATTTCAATCAATCCACCTGTTCTGTTCCCCACTCTGTCTCTGGTGAATCCTCTCCCCACCAACACTCACACCTCTGGCCTTTACCCCAGTTCTTGAATGCATAAATAAATCTTTAAAAAAAAACATAAAAAATAAAAATAGCAGCCATGCAATGTTTGTATTTGGATCATGTGTGAATGGAGGAAATAAGGAATTCAGGAAAGAACAGGGCCTGAGTAGTGGTGGGGAAGTCTGAGTCCTGCTTCCAGCTTTGTCATTGCCTCCGCAATCTCAGGCAAGTATTTTGCATGCCAGGGTTTGGTTTGTTTATATTAATGCAAGAAGGTGAACTAGTGGTCTCTATTGACCTTCCCAGCTCTGTTCTAGGAATCGATCAGTCTCTTAGTTTTGATTTTTTTTGTAAGTAGGCATGTGACTTTTGGTTTTTTATTTTTTTGTTTTTTGTAATGTAGGCAGTAATAAACAAGGATGTGTACCATGATTAGGGTGCAGATTTGTAAGGGAGTCATCCTGAGGCTGATAGCAGGCTTTGGGAAACTCACCTCATCCAACATTTTTGCAAAGATGATTTCAGATTCAGACAGACATCAAGGTAGGCATTTACATATATTTGCCGATTGAATGAGTGGGTGAATGAATGACTCAGAGCAGCACTGAGGAAGAAGGGGGTGGAAACACTCAGCCAGAGGAAGTTTATTTGGGATTGAGCATAGATTTGCCTGCCTCTCCTGGATGGGAGGGAGGAGAAGAGTTTTATGGATAGATTCAGCCATAGCCGAATTTCAGGCTTGGGAAATATTAGCATTAGGACTAAATTATGTAGAACTCTTTAAAGAGTAGAATGGAGTGAATGCTGGTGGGCTGCTGAAAAATGCAATTCTTCTAGGTACAGGTGATTTGACTAAGAAATGGGACTCTTTTTTTAATCTCAATTTAATGACCAGAATATTGATTAGGATTTGCTTTGACTGGGTTGCCAGAAATCTAAATAATATATAAACCATGGACTTTGAGTGATAATGATATGTCTGTGTAGGTTCATTTGTTGTAATAGAGGTACCATTCTTATGTATGGTTATATCATACAGAAGTATATTATTCTATGGCAGAGACATAGAGAACTATTAAATAAAAGCTATTTGTTTTAAAGTGTTTTCTGTGCCCTGGAGCTTGCCTCCCTGGATTTGAATTCTATCTCTGCCTTTTTTTTTTATTTTAAAGATTTATTTATTTATGCATACAAGAGCTGGGGTGTAGGCCAGGGCAGCAGAACCAGTCAACCCAAGCATCGCTGCAGAAATGCCCTTTGCCCACATTGACAACTTTTCACATTATTTTGCAGGCTCATTGTTCCCTTCTCCAAGTTTTTCTGCACCACAGAGTATGGCTTCACTTTTTTCCTTTGCTTCAAAATCATTTTAGCAGCACTACCCTATGCCTTTCTACACTAATCACAACAAAGCTCTTCCTAATAGCCCAGCTTGTCTACCCAGTAGAATGAACACTCCCCACCCCCTCCTGTCAATTCCCCTCCCATTTCCCCTGGGGAATGATCCACTGGGAATAAAGCTCTTTCTCACTGGAAAGGCTGAGTGGTCCTTTGGAGGAAACCACAGTTCCCGACAGGGTTATGCTTGTGTTATCAATGGCACTTTAATCGCATTGCCAAAGAATCCCAGACTAAATGTATATAGAATTTGAATTTTTTCCCTTATCTGTCAAGAGTCAACTTTTCTTCGGCTACTTGAAAACCTTCCCACAAAATCTCAATTCCAGTCTCAATTCCTACATTTTTTACTAACGTTTGCAGTGTGGCAGCATGTTGAATCCCAGGCACTGTCTAGCTCTGAGAGAATAAAGATCAAGTACAAAGCAGGGGGTCCAAGTTTGACATGCAAAAGAGGTTCATTGTAAATATAAACCTCTAGTTTTCTTTTTCTTTTTTTTTTTTTTTAAGATTTATTTATTTCTGCATGCAAGAACTGTGGTACAGGCCAGAGGTGTGGGGATGAGAGGATTCACCAGAGACAGAGTGGGGAACAGAACAGGCAGACTTACTGAAATACACTGCTGAGGGGAGCAGCAGGCCAGACAGGAGAGGTCTGCTGCGCCATGTGGGTATCTCCCTGGTCTTGGATTGAACTCGTGCTGCAGTGGCTGCTGATAGCTTTATAGGTTGTGTCATGATCCCTTGTGCCAGAGAGGCCCTCTAGTCTGAGTTTTCTGACTGTTTCTGGAAACATTAGAATCTAGCTACAAATATCTTTATTCTCCTACAGCTTTTGGTCCAGAATGAAGTGAATGTTGAACACTATTTGGTGTGCCTAGCCGCTGACTCATTCATTCATCGCAAATATTTATTGTAAATAAGCCAGCAGATAGGCACTGGGCCAGGCACGGAGCTTGGATACAGAGGTAACACAGCATCCGTGTCGCTCATATTCTAGTGGAAAGACAGACCCGTGAAGAGATAATTACCAAATAAGACTCTTAAGTGTGTATTAGGAGAATTAACAAGTGCCATATATACACTGGGACGGAAGGTGATAACATGTAGGATAAAGGCTTTTTATCAACAATTATGAATTCTCCTAAGTGCCAAGCAGTGTTAGAGCAACAGTGACAGTAACAACAAAGTCCCTGTCTTCTCGGAACTTATATTGCAGCAAAGGAGATAAACAATAACAAAATATGATGCAATATCAGGATGCTTGATAGTTAATGGGGAAGTTTGAGTCTGGAAACAGAAAAGGGCGTTCCAAAGTTTGTAAACAAACAAAACAAAAGGCAAGCCGAGATGGAGAACTGGTTGGAGAGAACGGAAGTGGGAGCGAGAGGGTGAGAAAGCCCAGAAAATGTTCTGAAAAGGCTGTTATTGGGTGTATTATTGGTGGAGCATAGTTGCAGTGGGGGTGAGGAGTGGGGTGTATCTACCCCTTAAGACAGAGCTTGGAAGAGAATGCATTCCTTGGTTGTTAGAACAGGAACAGGGACATTAAGCAAGGTAAAAATGAACGCATTCCTCATTATTCGGATGAAGGAAACAAGACTCGGAGTGAAGGAACCCAGTCGGGGGCCAGCACCAGGATAGCTCAGTCTTCTGCACAGCTCAGCCGGGGCTTCCCTCCCGGGGGGTCCTGCCCTCGGGCTTAGAAGGCAGCCGGGGTCCTGCGATCCGGGCCCACATCGCCCCCTACTGGCGCGTCTCTGCAGAGCCGCCCTTTCAGCCTCGCGCTGCAGCGGCTTCGCGGGCGCCGCTGGACACCGGGTGTGGTGGTCAGCGAGGGCGACGTCTGGAGTCCGCGGGGCCGGGGAGTGCGCCCAAGCCCCCCGCTCCCTCCACCTGTTGCCCTCCACCTCCGAGGGGCTCCCCGACTGCTGCCCGGGGCCCTCTGCAGCCTCGCCGCGCGCGCCGCGGGACCAGGGCGCGCACCACCTCCCGGCGGTGCCCCGGGCGGGCGTAGCCAGGCAGTTGGCAGCTCCCGAGCAGCATCCTAGGGCCGGCTCTCCCGGCCGCTGGGACCCTGGGACTCTCCGTCACCCCCGCCCACCCGCCGCCCCACCCTCCTCCCCGCCCCGCCGCCTCCTCCCCGCCTCGGGTCCGGGTCGAGCCAGCGAGTATCGAGCTCCGGCGGGCGCAGCCTGGGCGCCAAGTTGCAAGCATGGGAGGGTCCCACTCTCAGACCTCGAGGGGCGAGGAGCAGACCGGGGAGAGGCCCCCGAGACCCCGAGAGACCGCGTGAGTCCCAGGGCCCTCTCCGGGGCCGCTGTTTGGGGGATGGAAGCGTCCGGCGCCTGTGCACAACGGCTGGGACAGTGGGGTTCCCTCCCGCGCCCACTGGGGCATAGAGGCTCAGGGTTGGCCTAGGGGGGCATCCCCCCCCCCGGAACTTCGCCCTACGGGACTCTGGGGGCGCCGCCGGCGAAGCTCCTAACGCGCCAGAGTGGCGCCGGCGCGGGGCTGCTGCCTGCGCCCGTCCACGCCGCGCGGGTGGGAGCGGACGACCCTGAGTGTTTCCGGACACGTCTAAGCAGGAAAACACGTGTCCTCGGGTTTCTGAAACATTCACGAGACAGAGCTGTTTGCTGGGAGGTGAAGGTATTCAAAAAGGACTCGCAAAGATAACTCAGTTCTTGATGGCCTTCGGTGCCCAGGAATTTTGCTGCGGTGCCCACTGCTCACCAGGACGCCCTTTGTTGTTTGCGCCGAGGGCTTCCAGATGATCTCAGGAAAAAAGGGCTGTATTGTAGCAGCAGCAATTAGGCTTTTGTTCTGGGACAGTAACAATTGGGGACACCAAGTACTGAAGTGCAGGCTGTGAAAGGAAATTTTTAGAGAATGTGATTTAGTGTAAATTCCACTGTTTGAAAGATGGCCATGCGTCTTTCCCAGAAAGAGGATGTGTTGATAACTGAGAACTCAAACTATATTTGAGCATTTGATTTAACATTTATGAGAGGGAGAGTGCTGGAGTTGAAGTGATGTCAAAGAATTCATACTCTATTTTAATTCAGCCAATTACAAAGCTATTAAGTTTGAGAAAGATACACCTAACCATCCTGTCCTAGCAGGCGGGGCCTTAAGAGGACTTTTTTGATAATGTTTTCAAGGCAAAGCAACTTCCCATATATCCAGTCCTTGATGTAATAGTTGCACTTCTTGATTTTTGCATATGATCAGTAATCTAAACTTAGTTTGGCCATCTTATTTATCATTAAAAGCTGAGAATTTATTGAGCAAGTAAAATGTGCAAAACAGTTATTTCATTCTCAAGAACAATGAGTTAGTTTCTATTTTCGCCTTCATTTTACTGGGGATGAAACAAGCACAGAGAGGTTAAGTGATGTGCCCTAGGTCACACAGCTTGGAACTGGTGACCTAGGTCTAACTCCAGAGCTCCTGCTGCAACTGCTTTGCACAGGAGAATTGGAACTAAACTGGGAAACAAATTTGTGTCTCAGCTGGCAGAACATATTCTGCCGTTTTTCTTTTAATTCCACCTGAATAATGGAGAAAACTGAATTAGTAATGTTTAACACTGAACAAGAGGAAATCGCCAAAGTTGTTAACTTTTAAAAAACAAACACAAGAGGCAGTATAATCTTGAGATGAAGATGAAGTTAAGAGTTTTGGAGACAGACAACTTTGGCTTAATGCTGGACTCTATTCCCTAACACTGGGAGATCTTTTATCTGTTCCTTAGCCTCTCTTTTCCTCATTTGTAAAATAGGGGTAACAATATCTACTTCATGAGCTGTTTTGAGGAGGATGTAAGATCATGTATGTGTAAATAACAAGTTATGGTTCGATTGCTGAGGAATATACTGTTTTAGCTAAGCATAAAGGTTGACTCACCTTTGTGAATGTGTGGCTGCATTTACTGTGTAATTTGAAAGTATGCTGAAGAAGTGAACTCTGTGCTTTCTGTTTGGTTCAGTGTTTAGGGGAGGACTTTGATTCTCAGTTGTTAGATTATCCAGTGGGGTGGCAGTCGTTGGAGGATCTCCCCAATGAGGTTCTGCATGTACCATATGTATTTAGAAAAACTTGCCTAAAAATGATCAATATAAATATTCATCCTTGTTCTTCACCTGGGAATATAACCTTTGATGCCCTTCCTTGCTAATGTGAATACATTAAGAAGCATATGAATGCTTTAGGCAGTGTTGGGTTTGATGGATTATACAGACTGTCCTTATATAAGTCAACCCTACCAACCATTTGACACTCACGAGGTAAAAGACCCTTTAGGAATATGAATCCATGCCTTATAAACACGAAAAGCAAAAAGTATGCCTTGTTCAATGTACAAGCCACAAGTCTTGTCTCTCTATGGTCTAAGAAAGTGGGAGATTATTGTTAATGTCACCCAGCTGCAGACTTCCTACCGGATATATGGCTGTCCTGGATAACACTGACCTCAAGGAAGTTCTGGGGTATTGCCATTTCATTTTCAAAACTATTGTTTCTTTATAAAAATATAAGCAAGTCACACAAATAATGCATTAATACTGGCATTTGTCTTTTGAGGGAGAAATTATCTTTCACAGTGTTCACATGTTATATTGTAGAATAATATAACCAAGTACTAAAATTAATCAGATAAATCTTTCAGAGCTCTTTTATGAAATATAAACCAATTGAGTATACATGAAAATAAATGTCTGATTTTAAGAAGTCTCATTATTGTTGAAAAATTGTAGATGTCCACCTTCCCCAAACCCAAGGAAATCCTTGAGCTAGCTTTGGTAAAAGCTAGCTTTTTTTTTTTAGCTTTTGGTAAAAGCTCACTTTTTTTTTATTCAGCGAGGCTGCACAATCTGGTGATTATCAGCAGCATCTGTGGCATCAGGCAGACCCAACTGGAATTCCAGATAGGTTGCTGGCTAACTTAGTTTAGAAAGATTTGGAAAATACTTTCAACTCTTCAGGTGAACAAATTTTTGCATCTTTAAAATGGCAATTGTAGTCTTGCCTACTTTTTCTTTTTTTTTTTTTTTTTTTTTAAAGATTTTTTTTTTTAACAGAGGCATGTTTTTCTTTATTTATTTGTTTGCTTGTTTGTTTGTTTTGTTTATACATGCACTGGGTACAGTCAGAAGCGCGGGAGGGCGAGAGAATTCACCAGAGCCAGAGCGGGGAGCAGAGCAGGCAGAAGGACCTAAGTACACTGCTGAGGGGAGCAGCGGGTGGCAGGAGAGGTCCGCGCACCATGTGGGACCCTCCTCCGGTGGCCGGGGAGCAGCCGGAGATTGAACCGGCACCGCAGAGGCCGCGGGCAGCTTCGCAACCCAGCGCTCCACCGCTGCGCCACCGGGGAGGCCCTTGCCTACTTTTTCAAGTGGTAATTGTTATTCATGCAGGGCCTGCTACTTTATGAGTGCTCAGTGCCTGAGTTATTAATACATTCACATGTATATGTGCCTGTCAGCCAGATGCTGTACTAGATTTTTAAATAATATTTTTAAGTGTATATTTTAGGTGTGTATTTTTAAGTAAGTCAGAGTCTCTTCTAAAAGGATGGTTGACTTGTGTGCTAATTCAGCAAGGTCTCTTAGGGAAGAAGCAAGGCAATAACTTTTGATTTAACTTTTTTCCTCAGTTAATTTCCATTTTCCAGGCAAATGCACTTATCAGGAAGATGAAAATATGTTTTGCAATTGGTTGAAATGTTTGAAATCACTGATTCTATAGTTGATCCTTTTTGGTGATGTAACCAAGAAGGGTTTTCTAAGAGCAGTAAGTCAGTTATTTGTGGAAGGTTTTGAAGAATGATGTAATGCAGAGCCTACTTTTCATTAAGAAATATGGTGTGTAACTAATTTATCTTGTGTATGTTGAGCTTGTTTGATTGGAATGCAAGATATGCACCTGTTATCAATTCATAGTAAGTTTTTGAATCAATCTTTGCATTTGGAATATAACATAATTAGGTCAGTGACAAGTCAGGAGCTTTTGAGGTCTTAAGTAATTTTCCTGTGTGTTTTTTTGATCATGTGCACTAGATGAAGCTTCTACAATGTTCTAGTGAACTACAAAGTCAGCAACGACTAAACTCAAGTGCCTCTTGATGGGCAAGTCACTGTGGAACAGAAACCCCTGACTTGAAGGAGGTGCTGCCTTTGAAGTTTTAGACACAGAAAATGTGTCTAAAACACTAATTTAGTAAACTTAAGGAACAATATTTCTGAAACCCACCTCTTTCACATTTTTAGTATTGTTCATCACTTTCTTACCTCACATTTTTGTCAATGAAAACTTCCAACTTCCCAATTGCTATAGAAGTTTATAAAACATTCATGTAAAATGTTTTAGTTTATAATTAAATGACAGATTTAGGAGAAAGTTTTGTGGAACAGACCCAGACAAACCAGTTTTGTGCAGAAAAGTTAAAAGAATTATAGTATTTAACTTGGAGAAGGGACTTAAAAGATATGGAAATATATAATTTTTAGAGTCTGTGGGCTATCTCCACCTCCGGTGAAGCCAACCAGAAAGGAAATGGTTTGACTTGCATGGCAAGGGAATTGTTTGTGTGTATGTGTTCAGTTTGGATATTACAACTTCTAGATTCTGAGTGTTGTTGAAATAGTAAAAAGAATTAATAAAGGAGGGAAAATCCCTTTCTGCAAATCATTAAAAGATAAAAGATTCTCTGGGATGGAAACTCTAAGGGGGTTCAGGTATAGTTTGACTCCACAATGTCTTCCCTCTTTTACATTTTGTGGCCAACTCTCTCCCTCCCTGACTCCCCTACCCCTCCCCCCTCCATATACAGCTTCTCTCAGCTGTAATACTGTTTTTCAGTATTAAAGATCCAGAAGAGAAGGGGAAGGAAAAAAAAAGGGCATAGCTGCTTGTGTCCTGAGCTGTCAAAGTGGACTGTCTAACATCTGAGTTGGTATGCAGACAGAGTGGGCCGCAGGACACAAGAATTTGTTAAATGAAGGTCGGGAAATGAATTGGTACCATCCAGAATCACTGTGGAACATGGAGATTTGTTCTCTGAGGAAGACAGCTTTTATGATGTGCTTATTTTGCATTTTGCATAGAACTGAGGTGTAGGCCAGGGTTGGGGGGCGGGGCTGGTGAGAGAATTCACCAGAGACAGAGTGAGGGGCAGAACAGGCAGATTGACTGAAATATACTGCTCAGAGGAGCAGCAGACAAGACAGGAGAGGTCGGCTGCACCATATGTGGGTTAACTCCCTGGTGGGGGGATCGAACTCAGACCGCTGCAGGGGGCTGTCATGGTGATAGTGCTGAAACTTAACCCCTAGGCCAACAGGGAGGCCCCATTTTGCTTGTTTTTTTTTTTTTAATATACATAACACACAATTCACCATTTATTTTATATAATTTTAAAGTATACAATTCAGTGGCCCTAAGTACATTTATAGTGTTGTATAACCGTAACAGCTATCCATTTCCAGCACTTTATATCAAAACAGAAAATCTGCATCCATTAAACAATAACTGCCCATCCCCCCTCAGCTAGCTCTTTCTGTCTGTCCATATCTGCTTAGTCTAGGTCCCTCATATTAGTGGAATCATATAATAGTTGTCCTTTGTGTCTGGTTTACTTAACTTAGTACAAGATTCATCTATGTAGTAGCATGTATCAGAGTTCCATTCTTTTTTATGACTGAATAATATTCCATTTGTATATATATATATATATATATATATATATATATATAATCTTTCTGTTTATTCATTCATCTGTTGATGGATCCTTGATGGTTAACCCCACCATTTGGTTATTATGAATAATTGTACTTGAACATTGTTGTGTAATAGGGTGGTCCCCAGAGGGAAGGAATAGAAGGGGCTCAGCACATTTGGGATGAAAGGAGCAAAATCAAGATAAACGCTGCCATTGTTAACCTCCCAATTGGTCTCTCACCCATATCTGTTTAAACCAGTCCTGGACCAAGAAGCCATGGGTAGACTTCCATGCAGGACTTTCCAGGTTTTCCATATCTTCACACTAACATTATTATTTTCTGTTGTTAGTAATATTAGTAGCTGTTTACATGGGTGTGATGTGATTTTTCATTGTTTTTGTTTTTTTTTAAAGACCTAATTATTTGTTTATTTATTTTTTAAGATTTATTTATTCATGCATACAAGAACCGGGTACAGGCCAATGTGCAGGAGGGTGAGAGGATTCACCAGAGACAGAGCAGGGAGCAGAACAGGCAGACTGACTGAAATACACTGCTGAGGGGAGCAGCGAGCGAGATAGGAGAGATCTGCGGCGCCATGTGGGATTCTCCCCAGCCAGCTGGGATCGAACCTGCGCCGCAGAGGATGCGGACAGCTACACAGTGCGGCACTCAACTGTGCCACCGGGGGAGGCCCTAAAGATTTATTTATTTATGCATATAAGAACTGGGGTACAGGCCAGAGGTGTGGGGGTTTGAGGAATCACCAGAGACAGAGAGGGGAACAGAAAAGGCAGATTGACTGAAATACACTGCTGAGGGGAGCAGTGGGCGAGTCAAGAGAGGTCTGCTGCGCCATGTGGTAGCTCCCTGGCCGATCCAACTTGTGCTGCAGTGACTTCGGATAGCTTCATAATGCTGCATCTTAACCCCTTGTGCCACCAGGGAGGGACGCCCCTCATTTGGTTTTGATTTGCATTTCATTTGTGATGTTCATCATCTTTTCAAGTGCTTTTGGCCATTTGTTTATCTTCTTTACAGAAATGTCTATTTAAGTCCTTTACCTCATTTTGAATTGGGCTGTTTTCTTGTTGTTGAGGTATAGGCATTCTTTATATATTCTGAATATTAACCCCTTATCACATAAGTTATTTGCAATCATTTTCTCCCATTCTGTAAGTTACCTTTTTCACTGTATTGATAGTGTCATTTTACAAACGAAATTTTTAATTTCAATGAAGTCCAATTGATTGATTTTTTCCTCATATTACCTGTGCTTTTGATGTTATAGCCAAGAAATCATTGCCAAGTCCAATGTTGTGAAAATTTTCCCATTTATTCTAAGAGTCTTAAAATTTTTGCACCTAATTTTTGGTCTTTGATCTATTTTAAGTTGTTTTGCTTGTGATATGCAGCGTTCCATCATTCTTTTATAAGTGGATCCAGTTTTCAAGACACTATTTGTTGAAAAGATTATCAGCTCCCACTAAATGGTTTTGAAACTCTTGTGAAAATCAACTGACCATATACATGAGGGTTTATTTCTGGGCTCTATTTTATTCCATTGATCTGTATCTGTCCTTATGAAAGTAACATGCTGTTTTGGTTGTTGTAACTTTGCATAAGTTTTGAAATTAGGAAGTGTGAGTCCTATAACTTTGGTGTTTGTTTTTAAATTGTTTGACTCTGGGATTTATTGAGTTTTATTGTTTATAACCTTTTTCTCTCTGGCTTTTCCTTCTTGAGTGGTGACACTCAGCCAGCCTTGCATGAGATAATGTAGTCGGTCTTCACTGGTGGTATCCTGCCCCGGAAACTCTCCTATCCTGTGGTCCCTTTATTCCACCTCCAACCAGACTTATCACCACAAGATACTTACTGAAAACTTGCTGTGAGCCAGACATTTGTGCACCAAATATCCAGTGAGAACCTGTGTTTAGACAGGAGCCCTTGTGAGGGTCAGAAATCCTGAGAGCTGAGCAGCAAGGAGCCTCCAGTGAACAGACTGACCCCTGAAGGGGTCTTGAAGGGTGAGAGCTTCGCCAGGGTGGGGGAAGAGCAGCCAGGAGGAAGGAAAGCATGAAGGATGAACGACCTGGTGGTGTCAGAGGCTTGTTATATCTGGGCAGCGGTGAGGAGTTAGAGTTAGGGTAGATGTGGAGTTTACTGGTGGGATTGGAGCAGTGAGTCTGGAGAGGTGCATAGGACTGGGTTTGCGGTCTTTGTGGCTATGTGGGTGTTTGGATTTAATTCCAGGAGCAGTAGATGGTGATTTTCAGTGGAGATGTTGCCAAACCACACTGGACTGAACTGGTGAGAAGTATTCTCAGAGAGGGCCACATGGAACTGCAGCTTTCTGTGACTCCCCCAGTACCTTACTTCCCACCCAGGCAGCATACCTGGAGGGATACATTTTCCTTTTTCAACCCCTTATCTTGTCTTCATTTTGGTTTATGGGTGATTTAGTAGCATGTCTAAGCATCTTATTTTATTCATTTTTCTGATTTTCCAAATTTTGTATAACAAGCATGTATTTCTTTTGTAATGGTAAAGTACATTTCTTAAAAAGTCTGAAAATTTAGAAAACTGAAGAAAATATAAACCACTCATAATCTTATTGTAGAAAATATAAACCACCCATAATCTTATTGCCCAGAGATGACTGTTAATATGTTGGTACATTTTAGGGCCTCCCCGGTGGCACAGTGGTTGAGCGCTGGGTTGCGAAGCTGCCCGCAGCCTCTGCAGCGCCTGTTCGATCCCTGGCTGCTCTCCGGCCACCGAAGGAGGGTCCCACATGGTGCGCAGACCTCTCCTGCTGCCCGCTGCTCCCCTCAGCAGTGTACTTAGGTCCTTCTGCCTGCTCTGTTCCCAGCTCTGGCTCTGGTGAATTCTCTCACCCTCCCGCGCTTCTGACTGTACCCAGTGCTTGTATAAATAAATAAATAAATCTTTAAAAAAAAAAAAATGTTGGCACATTTTATTATAGCCTTTTTTTTTATTTAGCAAAAATATTTTTCAAAAATCAACTCACAATATATGTTTTACATTCTGATTTTTAAATCTAACATTATAAACATTTTTACATCTCATTATACTGAGTTCAAAAATACCTTAATACTTGTTTATGGTACGTTATCTGGTTGTACTGTAATTTATTTCCATTAATTAACTTTTTCCTAAATGTGTGACACTTAGGTTGGATATAATTTTTGCTCACATAAATAACACAGTTAATAAATATCCCTATAATTCTTTGTGCATCTCTGATTAATAATTTAGGATACAGGGCCTCCCCTGGTGGCGCAGTGGTTGAGTGCTGGGCTGAGAGGCTGCCTGCAGCGCCGGTTGGTTCCCGGCCACTGGTGAGGGTCCCACAAAAAAAAAAATAATAATAATATTTAGGATACATTGTGAGAAGTTTAATTATGGGCTCAAAGAATGTGAGCATTCTAAAGGTAATATTTTGTATATTTTGTTACATGTTACTATATATTTTTAAATTATTTTCAAATTATTCCCCAAAATGTAGTCAAATTTTACTCCCACCAGTAGTTTAGCATCCTTTCCATATGTCCATAGCAACCTGCCCAATGCTGAGAACTATCATTTTAAATCTTTGCCAGTTTGGTAACAGAAAAATATGATCTTGTTTTCAGTTTCTTTGTTCATTAACAGGGAGAGTGAAAATTTTGTCATATGTTTATTTGTAAATTTGTGACTATTTTTTCTTCTTTTTTTCTTTTCTTTTTTAAAGGTTCACAAAAGGTTTATTTACAAAGGAAGGGGAATGAGGAAATTCCCCTCAGGGAACAACTCAGGGAGAAAAGAGGGAGATAAATGATAAATTCTTAAATGTGTCCTACTCATTCCCGCCAACCTGGAATCCCAAATGACCACTGAGACCAAACCTGCCTGACCAAGAGCACAAGCCCAGTGTGCCTGACCTCACTAACATGGCTGTTTTTTATTTACAAACAGAGAAAAGGGCTGCTTAACTCTGCCCTTAGGTCCTTGCAACTCCCTTTGAGGATCCTGGGATTTGTAGTTCCCAGTGTGTGACTCTTTATTTTTCTTTTCCAGTTTTGTACTGAAGTATTAATTTTTCTATTTTTGTGGGAATTCTTCATATGGAGAGGCCAACTAACATCTATTGAGTACGTGCTAGGAAATTATTAGTGTCTTAAATGCATAGTTCATATAATTCTCAAAATTACCGATGGGATAAGAAGTGATTTAAATTCCCATTTATGTGTAAGGAAGTAGACACAGATTTACTTGCACACAGTCTGATAGCTAAAAAATGACAAAATTGAGATTTACACCAAGACAGTCTGAATCCAGAGACTTATATGGCTTAACCATTGTGTCATATAAATCTATTAATCCTTGTCCACCATTTTTTTGGGTTTGGTTTATCTTGAGGAGGAGGTATTCTTTAAATTTACTTTTAATTTTATTTGGCAGTTGATGACAAATGAAATTTGTTACATAGCCCTTCTAAAATTATATTTGTGAAGTATACAAAAAAATAGATTGATGTGGTTAGTTGTTATTAAAAAAAATTTTAAGTTTTAGATTTATAAAAAAGTTAGCAGACCTACTGAGAGTTCTCATAGAAGCCACACAATTTTTACCCTATTTATTAACATTTTATTTTTGTATGATACACTGTTATAATTAATGAAACCATCATTGATATATCATTAACTAAAATCTGTGCATTATTCAGATTCCCTTAGTTTTTCTCTGCCATCCCTTTTCTTTTCCAGAATCCCTTCTGGAATCCCACATTAAATTTAGTAATGTTATTTTTTAATATAAGTAAACAATTTATATTTTCTGTTGGGGGTCTCTTCCTCTTCCTTTATGCTTAGTAAGCTCTTTCCTATCTCAATAATTTTTTCTAGTTGTTTTATGACTTAATTTTCTTTATAATAAACTATTTATTCTGTCTGAAATTTCTAGAATTACTAACATAAGAAAAGGCTCTAACTTTTTTTTTTTTCAAAATAGCTAACTGGTTACTCTAGCACTAGTATTAAGTATTAAATAATTCTTTCTCTTTCCATACATTTTTTAATACCATTTTTAAAATTCAGTGTTTAGTAAACACTCTGTTTAATGCTTGATAGATTTTCTCTTCACATTCTCATTCATACATCAAATATGCCTTCTTGTGTTCAGGTACTGTGAACCCTGAATGTGTTATTTATGTGGAATCTACATAGGCAGAGGAAAGCATTTCTAAATGTATAAAATCTGAATGTTGATTTACAGCATTGGGGCAGGACATTTAACAGACAGGCAGATAAGTGGCGGTAACCTGTGAATGGAGAAGGATGGGTGGAACTTGGCATAAAAGGGATATTATAATTGAGCCTTCCTTGTAGATTTTATACAACATAAGTCAGTCAGCCATCCATTTTGAACAATTTAGCATCCTATGTGGAAATGATGGTGCTTTCAAATGCTCTAATGTCTTCTGCATTTTTTGTCAGGCTTACATTTTGCTTGGGTAGCCTAGACTTTAGTTTTCACAGCAATATGATACAAAGTACTAGCAGATTTATATGAGGAAGTGAAAATGGTGAATCACTACTCTCTGTTCTTCCTTTCTCTTCTACCTCTTTTACCTGTGCTAAATTGGAGAGTGAGGAACCTCTCATTTTGACATTTCTTCATTCTCAGAATGATCACTGTTAAGGATACTTTGGATATAATTTTTCTTGTACCTAGTACAGTTTTGCCTTGATCAATCGTATGGTGTGACTGCTACAAATGTTGTTAATAATTCTATGCAAGGGCCTTCCTGTTGGTGCAAGGGGTTAAGACATAGCACTAAGAGGCAATATGCAGCCACTAGAGCACAAGTTCGATCCCCGGCCAGGGAGGTGACTCACATGGCACAGCAGACCTCTCCTGTCTTGCCCGCTGCTCCCCTCAGCAGTGTATTTTAGTAGATCTGCCTGTTCTGCTCCCCATTCTGTCTCTGGTGAGTCCTCTCACCACCATACCTCTGGCCTGTACCCCAGTTCTTGTATGCATGGATAAATAAATTAAAAAAAATAATTCTAAGCCAACGAATTATATTTAGCTTGCCTAACTTCATGGTGTTTATGAAGAACCATTAGCATCATATCTATTTTCTGAGAGCAGAATAGTTCTGCTTCTAATATAATCCCTACATCTGTCTCAGATTGTCTTCACATGCTATGAAAGTCTGATAGGGTGGCATGTCACTAGTAAGGGTGAGAGCTCCCAGGCATCTTGCAAAGATGCTTTGCAATGGAGCAATAGCTCTGAAGGCTTCTTTGGATCTACAAATCCCTTGATGAAAAAACTTTTATAGATGCTTTCCACATGAAAATATGCAGACACACATCTAAAAGTTAGGAGTATCAGAGACCCTGAAGCTTACATATCACCTCATTTAATCCTTTCACAGACCCTATGAAGTAAACATTAATATTTCTGCTTTATAAATGAATAAACTGGACTGGTAAAGTGGTGAAATTGAGACTTAGGTCTAGTGACTCTGACTGACAACATTACCAGTTTTGTCCAGAGTGGGTTTGCCACGTAGTCAACTCATTAAGCCACACAGGCTTCTGGTTGTCTGCTAGAAAATAAATTTTTATGGTCTTTCCTCTACTGATAACAGTGTCAGTAAAATAAATATTTGAGGAAATGCCATCTGTATTTTCTGTAGATGAGTCTGTAGATACTCAGAAACTTTATTGCGTTTACATGGACTGTTCCTTTGCTGAATTATTTTTGTCTTAGAGTCCTGCTTTAACAACTGACAAATGTTATGTTTCTATGGCTACAACACATTTGGTCTTAAATTGGGGTTTAAGGATACAAACAAGAAAGGCTTAGGCAAGATGTCATGGTGTAAATATGACTGACATTTACCTGCCAGACATCACCTTCTAGACATTTCTTTTAGTCCAACAGTGCTTCTTTTTTTATGATTTATTTATTTATGCATACAAGAGCTGGGGTGTATGCCAGAGATGTGGGGGGTGAGAGGATTCACCAGAGACAGAGTGGGGAGCAGAAAAGGCAGATCTACTGAAATACACTGCTAAGGGGAGCAGCAGGTGAGGCAGGAGAGGTCTGCTGTGCCTTGTGGGTTAGCTCCCTGGTGGGGGATCAAACTCGTGGTGCAGGGGCCGCCAGTAGCTTCATAGTGCTGAGAATTAACCCATTGTACCACCAGGGAGGCGCCCTAATAGTGACTTCTCATCTCTGTCCCGTTCCCACTCCCTGCCTTTGCCTTTGGAAACATGTGTCTCCAGTGGCCTCAGAAGGTCCTTGAGCCATTACTAGACCAAATGATATCTAGAATGTGGTGCATCAGGACAAATGTGTTTGATGTCCTGATTTCTAATGAATGTCCAGTGGCCTGTAGCGATATGTGGGAACATAAATCACATACCGATTAACATCGATACCTTTATTGTTCATATCTGAAGTAGAGGTTGGTAGGTTTCCTTGAAGGTAAGAACTAAGAAATTTTAGGAATAGTTGACAATAATGGAGAGGAAAAGAGACAGATGTAGTATAGTCTGGAGTGGGCCTCTTCCTGATTTTCAACCTCTCGCCTCAGGGCACCTGGTAAAAGGCATTATTCTCTAGTCCCGCCAGGGGGCGCCAGCCACCACCTGCTTAGTTTTGGGACAGAAATGAACAAATTTCTGCAGCTCACTTTACTGAATAGTATAAAATTAGAAAGTCATCCATTACTAACTGATAGTGTATGTAGGAGAAAAAAAATAGATCAGATAACAAAGGAGGACAAAATAAGAATTTTTTGGATACTCCATTTCCTTCTGCTAGGTCTTACCTCTCTCTCATTGGATGTGAGCACATGGTTTCAGAGAGTAGATTTTGTGACTTCTGAGAAGTCCGAAGCTTTACCCTCCTTTATGTTGTTTGTTCACTGGTGCTCACTGGTTGTATTACAATATAAACACCCCCTGTTTGATGCAGAGGAGGCTCATTCAGTCATTTGTTGACTGAATATGTGACAGAACTTTCTGGTGCCCCCTGGTGGCTACTGTAGCTCCTGGCCAGCAAATCTGTGCAGATCAGAGGAAGGTTTTCTTCACAGAGAAAGTGGGGGACTGGATTTTCCCCATCCCAGCAGGATGCCAAGTTCTTGTTAATCAGAGTGGGTTATCACAGCTCTGAGGAACATTATTCAGAGACCAAACCCCAAACAATTCCAGTACTTACTTAACTGGCTCTTCTGCCATCTCCTTTTCTTATTCTTTCAGGCCTAGTTGCTCTAGGCCTAAACTTTTATTAAATAAAAATATTTTATTTTCTTCTTCTGTTTTTCATTTGGCAGCCCTTTTCAGCTTATGAATTTTTTCCTCTAAGTGAAAGTTGTTTTTATAACTTGATACTTGTCTGTCTTGTTTGATTGATTCCATATCCCTGTTTGAATGACTAGTGGGCCTGGGAGAGGTCTTGTTTAAGGACTTACATGCTTGAGGGAGTTGTGTGTGTGATTGTGTAGGTGTTTATACATGGATACGAGGTGTGTTACTGTGTCTGGTGGTGTGTATGTGTGTGACTGTGAGTGTATGTGTGACTGTAGGTTGTGTGGGTGTGTGTGACTGTTTAGGGGGTGAGGCTATGTATAGATGTGTATATATGTAAGTGGGGGTGTGAAAATGTGTGGTCATTTGTATTGTGGTGTGGGTATGCGTGCTTTTTTTGTGTGCATGTGCACCCTCCACTACCAGTCCTGACTTTCCCACAAGTCCTCACAAAGCAGTGTTAGTCACACACACAGAGACTAAGGGTCCCTTAGTTCTTCACTGAGCTGAAGAACTTCATTCAGGCCCTCTTGTGTGTCTAGTATCGAGTGTGAATACTCTAGCTAGACAGCATGGTCCAAGATTTCTCACATTCTTTACAGAGCAGAGAGGGTTTTTTTGATACTGTATTGTTTATCAGCATGGAAATATCTCCCAGGAGCGGCAGCTTTCCTGTCTTCTGAATAATCTTAAGGGGAGTGTGGATTTCAGTTCACATTCTCTAGCAATCAGAAACATCACCACCCTCAGGTTCTCACTCCCTCCTGCCTCCTCCCTCTCGCCCATGCTTTTTTCCCTTTTGCACAATTGAAAACCCTCTATGGAAACTGAATCGTGCTGTTTCCTTTTTTGGTCATACTTAGGCTTTCCCCCACTTCCATCACTCTGGCTGGGAAGATGTGAAACAAGTCGGGTCCTCGCCTAGTGCTGCCTGCAATGTGCCTGCTCTGAATGTGGGGTTCCGAGGGAGTCAGCAGTTCCCCAGTGCCTTGCCACACAAAATGTTCTTGAATATGCCGATTTAACAAGTGAATACTGAAGATAAAACAATTCTATCTTATTTGGGGAAAATATCAGCAATGAAAGGGAGAAAAGACTTGACGCACAAGGACACTTTATATCTCTGAGAGTTAGGTTATTTCTTTTAAACTGACCTTGATGGTGTTGGCATTCTGGGAACATCTGAGGCTGCTTTTTTTTACGGGACAGATATACCAGGGGCTGCGGAATGTGGCTGAAGAATGTTGCCACACAGTCACTGTTGCCACATAGTCTCCATTGCCACCAGCCTGGGAAATGTGTCTACCAGCTGTCACTTGAGGCTTACAGAGCAACTGAAACAAAGGGGTTATTGAATGCGGAGACCAGTGACTAATGAAAATGCCCACCGTGGGGGCTAATTCCTGCGCAGAGTCACATTTCTGCACATGCTGTCCACTGATACTACTCAGACTCAGCCTGTCTGGGGGTGCCTGCTGGCTCCATTGCAGTTACCAAGATCAAGGCCATCTCACCTCCAGGTGGCCCTGCTAGGCAGCTTTTAGCTTGTCTCCCTCTCTGATGATGCTGAATTTTCTTTGGAATCCTGCCAAAGGACCCCAGCTTTGAGGCAGGAAAAAGGAAGGATTGGGTGAAAAACCTTGGAGGGGTTGTCAGGGGCTGTAAATTAAATGTGCCCTTCACTAAGCCAAGAAGGAAGGGGTGATGGTGAAATGTCCTATTTGATCAGGCCTGAATCACTTTCCCACCCTCCATCAGGAACCATGATGTGAAACTACAAGCCCAAGAAGGTAGCTGCTCCACAAAGAAAATATGAACTGTTACTCAGACAAAGGGGAGTGGTGTTAGGTAGACAGGAAGAGAGAGAACCTCTTACAGCGCTAATTCACCTGCTGTGAGTTAGATGCTGGTGATGCTAGGGACTTATGAGTTTTGTCAAAGTAATTTAGAATATTTTAGACAAAATGAAATAGTAAATGATGTTTTCAAGGGGAAATATTGAACATGTGGCTGATCACAAGGCTTTTTGTCTTTAATTTGGATGTGAAAGACACGTTTCCTATATGGAAAGGGAGGTCCAGAGTAAGCAGGAAAGAACCCACCACAATGATTTAATGCACTTGAGCATGCTGTGCCTCAACATTTCCCGAGGGGACACCTGGACTGCCAGACCCACCCCTAAAGTTTCTGATTTGGTAGGTCTGGGGTGGGACTCAAGAATTTACATTCTTAACAAGTTCCAAGGTGATGCTGAAGGTACAGGTCCTAGAACCACATATTTGGTGCTACTGATTTAAGGCAAAGAATGTACTCTCTGTACCAAAAAAGAAAGAAGGAAAGGAAGAGCAGGAAGGAAGGAAGTCAGCCAATGGTTTGGTAAATACATTAAAAAATGTTCAAACTTCATTCATAATCAAATATGTTCAAATAAAATAAAATGTGTTCAGTAAATACATTAAAAGATGTTCAAACTTCATTCATAATCAAATATGTTCAAATAAAAATGTGTCATTTCCAAAGGTTTGCCAAGGATTTAGAAGATTGACTAACTCAGTATTAATTAGGGTTCAGGGAAAAGGCTGTATTTTGTAAATTAGTGCCACCTTTCTGGAGAGCAATTTGACTACCAAAATACAAAATGTATTTGTTTTGAACACTATGATCCACTTCTAGAGTTTTACTTAAAGAAACAATCATGTGTGCATGTGAAAAGATATATACACTGGGTTGTTTCTGGGAGTTTCTCTTATAAGGAGGAACAGTGAAACATCTAGTATCTCTCCGTGGGGAACAAATTCAGTAAATTATGTGGCCCCACAAAAGGCTTGTTATGAGCTAAGAGAAGGCTATCAGCTTTGGGGGCTCAGGAAGGGACTAGACTTCCTCCCCTGGGAGGCAGAGCTTAAGACAAAAATTGAAAAAACGGGCTAAGTCCTCACCTTGACAGAGGACAATATATATATTTATATAAAGTATCTGTTTACCTATCAGCGTTTCCATCCTCATGAGTACATTCTTGCATATTTGTAAGAGAAGGATTTAGAAGGTTTTGTTTTGTTTATTCATTCAGTCATCAAACATAGGACAGAACAAGATGAACCAGGTACTTTGCTCATGGAGTGGGAAAATAGGTAATAATTAGAAATAATTTGATTTCATACATTAAAAGTGCTTCACAGGGGGCCTCCCTGGTGGTGCAAGGGTTAAGACGCAACCTTTGAAGCTATCTGTAGCCAATGCAGCACTAGTTAGATTCCTGGCCAGCCAGGGAGCAACCCACATGGTGCAGCAGACCTCTCCTGACTCACCCTGCTGCTCCCCTCAGCAGTGTACTTGGGTCAATCTGCCTGTTCTGTTCCCCACTCTGTCTCTGGTGATGCCTCTCACACACCCCCCACCTCTGGCCTGTACCCTGGTTCTTGTGTGCATAAATAAAAAAATCTTTAAAAGGAAAGTGCTTTGCAAAAGATAAAAATAGGATAAATTGTCCACCAACATTTTTATTTTATTTCTTTTAAAGATTTATTTATTTATGCATACAAGAGCTGGGGCACAGGCCAAAGGTGGTGGCGGGGGCGTTTGGTGGGTGGTGGTGAGAGGATTCACCTGAGACAGAGTGGGGAACAGAACAGACAGACTAACTGAAATACACTGCTGAGGGGAGCAGCGGGAGAGACAGGAGAGGTCTGCGGCGCCATGTGGGCATCTCCCTGGCCGGGAATCGAACTCATGCTGAAGAGTGGATAGCTCCATCGTGCTGTGCAAGGGGTTAAGTCACCAACATTTTAAAACAGTGGTTATTTGTTAAAATCAAGATGATGGGCAAGTTTTCCTTTCTTTGTAGTTCTTTGTATCATCAAAAATTTACTTTTCAAAGACAAGTGTTAATCTCTAAATCAGGAGGCAATTAAAAGGCAAAAGCACCTTATTTGGAAACAAAGGATTGTCATTTAGATTCAGCTCAGACCCCAAGCAGTGTCCCATGGAGGAGCAAAAGTTAGGGGTATTTATGAGAGGAAAAGAAGAAGACTAGGTTAGTGTCTTAAAAAGAGTTTTTGGGTGCTGACCAGCTTAGGCTACCCTTGGCTAGCTGTAATTAGTTGCTGATTCTATCATCAGGCAAACAAGATCCACAGTGTCAGTTCTTGAGCTCAGGCTGACTTCTCAAGCAGTTGTGGTTTGGCCCCATCCAGAGGTCTGGCCTAGTCCCAAGATTCAAGGAACAAGATGAACAAGGCATTTTCTCTGAAATGCTTGCTCCAGCATCATTTTAAAATGGCTCCACTTATATCAACTTTTCCAACCAGTAGTCCTTAGCACAGCCCTGGAGGGCCCCTGGATAGCCTGTGCCTTCCCTGCTTCATCAACCCAGGCATCACAGTTCCACCCCCTCTCTCCCCTCATTTGGCTTTAATTGTGCTTGCTGCAAAGCAGACCAGGTTGTCACCCTTCTGGATGCTGTTACCCCCACTCTTCCATTCATCCCTCATCCCTGGCTTGCCTCCATTCACCCCTCCCCCCATCCCTTGGCTTTTCTCATAGGCAACTGTGTTTTTCTTATATATCCGGCATAACAGTCTGTAAGCGGCTTTCTTTGTTTTTGTCCTTACTAGACTCACTAATAAGCTCCATGAGGGTATGAACTGAACTGGTTGAAAACTTGGTCATTTGTAAACTTTGTGGAATAAATGAATAAAAGAATGAATATATGTATCATTTTGCCTTAGACAATAAAGGTATTGAAAATACTTTTAAAACAAAGCACAATGTTATTGATTACAAAAGAAACTGTTCATGTTACCTTTTTTTAAAAAAAGATTTAGGGCCTCCCCGGTGGCGCAGCAGTTGAGCACTGGGTTGCGAGGCTGCCCGCAGCCTCTGCAGTACCGGTTCGATCCCCTGCTGCTCCCCAGCCACCAGAGGAGGGTCCCACATGGCGCGCAGACCTCTCTTGCGGCCCACTGCTCCCCTCAGCAGTGTACTTGGGTCCTTCTGCCTGCTCTGCTCCCCACTTTGGCTCTGGTGAATTCTCTCACCCTCTTGCGCTTCTGACTATGCCCAGTGCTTGTATAAATAAATAAATAAATAAATGAATCTTTAAAAAAATTAAAAAAGATTTATTTATTTCTGCACACAAGAACTGGGGTACAGGCCAGAGGTGTGGGGGATGGTGAGAGGATTCACCAGAGACAGAGTGGGGAGTAAAACAGGCATATCTACCAAAATACACTGCTGAGGGAAGCAGTGGGCAAGACAGGAGAGGTCTGCTGCGCCATGTGGGTAGCTCTCTGGCCCGATCGAACTCATGCTGCAGTGGCTGCGGATAGCTTCACAGTGCTGTGCTTAACCCCTTACACCACCAGGGAGTCCCTCATGTTGCCTTTTAAAATGAGATGAAGGGGGCGGGGGAGTTGTAGCTCTATCACAAATGTCAAATGTGCATGTTATAGGGTTGTGTATGTTCTAGGGGTGGGGAGGAAATCTCGACCTCAGACATTCTACCCAAGAAGCATGGGTCTTTGACATACTCCCCAGGTAGTTCTTAATGTCTCAAGGAGTCATCTGCTCATCTGAACACAATACTATTGGGCCCAAGGATCTTTCTAACTAAAAAGATCCTTTCCAAATAAAAATTCCTGTGGTTCTGTGAGATCCAGGGTGGATGCTTAGGTTTGGAGTCAGTGATTTACCATTTGTTCAGAAAACAGTTTAAAACAAGTAGTTTTTACTTAGAGCTATCTTTATCTCTGCCAAAGGTTAACAAAATATACATTTGTTATTACTATGTATGACGTTATTAAACATATATTACTATATCATGTATGAGGTACAGGGAAGGTCAGAAGTAATGACAGTTCCGTAAGATACTAAAACAAAGTAACTTAACTGATTATGAATCAATAACAAAATAGTTACATAAATGATTTTGTAGGTGGGTTATGGAAATTTTCACTAAAACCAGTTAGTAGTAAAGCAGAAGAAGAAGAATAATTAATTCATTCATATAATGTGGATCTGTTATTAGCCTTTGAATTAGGAAAATACTCATTTACTATATAGCATTTCTACACTTGTAAAGTCATATTATTGTCAAAGAAACCTCTCTGAAGATAATATCCTTTGTGCTGTATCTAAATCCATTCTGCTTGGCAGATCTGGACTTTGTGGGAATCTAAATATTGACTCCTTACCACTTCAGTGTTTTGTCTGTACCATCTTATGGAAACTGCTGAATTTCTGGAAAGGCAATATTACAACCCAAGCCTTCATGGTATGGTAGATGAAATGGTGACCTCAGTCCTGATTTCAGGACAATTGGATCACCTCATCCACTTGGCAACCTGACACTCCTGAAGCATAAGATGAATTTTTGAAGGAGTCCAAATATAATATAAAGGGCACTACTGAGACAGAAGATGAATTTTGAAGGAGTCTAAATATAATTTTGCTGATGATGAAGTGGAATGAATTTTAAGACAGGTTCTTCACATATCTCCATCTAAATGAGCTTAGATGCTAAAATGTCCCCTAAGAGGTTTTATTGCTCGGAAGTGACACTGCTATACCCAGGAGACCGAGCGGCACAGTAGTGCAAAGAAGAGGGAGGGGCTTTTATTTCTCTCTGACATCTAGTCCAATGGGTGTTAGACTAGGGCGGTAGGCTCCTCTGCTTGGCCCCATATGTCCTGTTGCTCTAGCATCTCCCTAGAGATGCTCTAGCATGTCCTTATCCACACAATAGAGCTGACTCACCAGCAATCCATAGGCTGGGGGTAGGACTGCACAGGAAGACAGTTTTCTTTTTAAAGACATTGCCCCAAAGTTGCATCCACCACTTGGCTCACATCCCACAAGTTAAAACTAAGTCACAAAGCCACACCTAGCTGCAGAGAAGGTGGGGGATGTGGCCTCTAGCTGGGCAGCCATGTGCTTAGTATAAACTGAAAGGGTTCTTATAGCAGAAGAAATAAAGGAATAATGGGGTAGGAGAGCGGGGACAGATTTATTTTTACCATGGTGATCTTGTGGAAACTCAAAGGATAAGGGTGCATAAGGGACACAAGCTAGAGAAGCATTACAGTTTTCTTTTTTATCTTAATTAAAATTGTGTGTATGTGTGTGTGTGAGAGAGAGAGAGAGAGAGAGAGAGAGAGAGAAAGAGAGAGAGAGAGAATAGGAGAGAGAGAGAGAAAAGGAGAGAGAGAGAGAAAGAGAGAAAGAGTTTATACTGGTACAGAAGGAATAGAGCCCTGAGTTGTACTTGACAATTTGTATAGGAGGTATTTTTTGACAGTTTTATCAAATTTCCAACAGTTAATTTTTTTTTTTCATTTCCTCTAAGAAGATAGAGGAGGTCAGCCTTGACTCTTGCTAACTCAGTGTTTTCACTCACCCAGCAGAAGCCACTGGACCACTTCTGAGCCAAAAGCATCTCTTTTTTGCTCTTTAGGCAGAGTTGAGTTTACCCAGAAGCTAAGGGAAGCTTTGAACTTCAGGAGCCATAGCTAAGCAATCTTAACATTGTGTTCAAGGGGTCCTTTTGTATTTTTCTTAAAGAGAGCTCTTCAAATTTTTAAGCTTTCTGTCCAACTTATTCCATGCCTCCTTCCCTCACTGAAACCCACAGGGTTCTATCTTTTCCCAGATGGGAAAAGGCTCCTAGCAGTCCCATCTGTCTCATCAACATAGTTTCTTGGAGGAAATCACACTAAAGGGAAATGCACCAAAGCAAGAGAAGTGTTAAAATTGATTCTTTGTATCTTCCACATAATGCAAACCTTGTATATCCTGCACAATTTTTGTGTCCTTGAGGATGGTCATCTGTGTCATTAGGAGTCCCGTGGGAAATCTATTTCATGACACCTGACTGCCCAGGTAAATCCTTTGTCTCGAGAATGTCATACTCTACTCACCAGACAGTCACCTAGATTAGACCCACAGGTTGCCTTCTAGGTGTTTCTCCCCATTGCACTCACTGCATGTTATCCAATATGCTTTCTTGTATTAATTTCTGGCAGGTCTGGGTTCTCTGTGTAAAGGTCCTTTTGGTTTGAACTTCCTTGTGACTGTTAGAGAAGGGGAATTGCCTATTAATTCCTCTTTCAGATTAGAAAATTAATCTTTAATCAGCCTGAAGTACTGTTGTTGGAGTGGAACTTGCTGTATATGGGGACGAAGAGGGGGAGAGATGAATGCAAAAATGCACAAACACATCATTTTGCATATAAATTCAAGCAGCTCAGGATCTTTTTAAACCTTTCCTTGGTAAGATCAGATCAGGAGACCCTGATTGAGAGGTTAAAAATGTAGCCAACTTGACTTGTTTATTTGAAAAACAAAACAAAAAACCAAAACCATAATAATACCTTTCTCATGAGACTGTGAGGCAAAGGGTTGGGGATTAACTGAAATAATTTGTGGATGCAGTAAGTAGTTAAAATCCTTCTCTGTTGGAATTTGGATCTTACTGATTTTCATGAGTTCCCTTAGTAATAACAATAGTAGTTTTGATTACTAGTATTTTACCCAATGTGCCATTTTGTCTCTAATTTGAAGGAAAATATTTAGAAGCTTTACTTTTCTCATGTAGCCAAGACTGCAATCTTTATTTTGTATGGGAATTCATTAATTACTTCTAAGTTTGGGCAGTCATCCTTCCCACAGAGCTTTGACAGATTCTGTTGCTTCTAGATTGTTTTCTTCCCTGGTTTGAGTTTTGTTATTTAGCCATCTAATCCATCTGTAATTTATCCTGGTATATGTTCTCAGGTAAGGGTTTAACTTAATCTCTCCACCCCATTGCCAGCCAAGTATTCTCCAACCACTTCTTAAACAACCTTCCCTTCTCTACTGCACTGTAACATCTTTATCATATTGTCGTGGCAGGATGGGATGGAGCAGGTTTTCTAAGATCCTGTGCAGACAGGGTAAAGGAGGAGTTCTGGAGCCCTTGTCTTTCTTTCTCAGGCTTTTATTGAGCTTTTACATGTAGTGTAGCAACCAGGTACACGGTGGGGGTGGGGGTGGGGTGGTGGTGGTGTTGGGTGACCAGGAGGCCTGCAGGCTTCCAAGACCCAGGCAAGTCTTCACTCTGGGTTTCTTTTTCTGTCTCTCTCTCTCTCTCTCTCTCTCTCTCTCTCTCTCTCTCTCTCTCCCCTGCCTGCACATATATTGACAAGTTCTAAGGAAAGTTCCCTAAGAATTGACTGAAATTGCTTTAGTCCTACATATTAATTGGATACTATTGTCATCTCTACAATATTTAGTTTTACCAACTTGGAACATTGTTATGTCTTCCAATTTATTCAGCTAATCATTTTGTTTATAGTTATTTGTGAAGAAAACAAGCAATATGTTAACATTTTTTTTTAATTGAACACAAAAAGAATAGACGTCCCCTCTCTACTTTATACTATTGCAGAAAGAAAAGGACACATTTCCCTGCACGTATATTTAAGAACCAATATGGCAGTTAAAACTTTATTGTAAAAATATCAAAGCTAGAAGTAGCAAGAAGCTTCATATCATGTCATGGAGTTGGCTTCTTGGTGTCCCACCTTTTTATTTCTAAGGAACATAGGAATACTATTTAACAAACACATGAATTATTGTAGTAAAATCCTTTCAGTTTCCCAAAGCAAGCATTTAGATGGGATCCCAGTTGCTTTGGAAAGCTTTTTGTGATTTTATTCTTTTTTTCTGGGTGGATTCTTCTCCCTCCACTCTCTCACCAGTGTCTCTGCTGTCCTTTCCAAGTGCCTCTTAATCTGTTACCTTCTAACTTCTTAGTGACAGTGTTTCATAAATCAAAAAATGGTACATGTGGTCTCCTGAAGACTCACTAATTTACAAGGATAGTGGGTAGACTATTTGAAATCAGGATGATCTTAGAAAACCCGGATTGTAACATGATCAATGTTCCTCTAGTCATCCAAATGGATTATTTAGGAATTTATTTAATTTTGGAGGTAGGGTAGAAGAGAGGGATAAAATGCCTGTGGGAGAAAGACTATTCTATTTTAGCTTCTTAAATTCCTTCAGCCTCTTTTATTCAAGCATTAGATTCCACTCTCCCTTAACCAGGTCAATGAAGTAAAGCAGATCTCTCAAATTTGGAGTAAAGTTCATTATTAGAAACTTAAATTCATAAACAACTGAGAGAGGGTTTCAGTAGTTCCCTTATCTGTGGTTTTATGTGTAACCTCTGTAACTTGGAGGACCTATTTTTTTTAATACCTTTCAGCTAAAAAGGAATGTAAGACCAAAGGAAGAAAACAAAATGTGATAAATCAGTAACAGTGATTTTGCAGGATAGTATTCCTGTTTAACAGGCTCTGTTAGTTCAGTAATGCTGTTAAGCAGGAAAAACTAAACTTATATCAACTGGAATAGACGATATTTCAAAATTTAAAGATAGTTCACTTTTTTTTTTTTTTAAGATTTATTTATTTGTTTATACAAGCATTGGGTACAGTCAGAAGCGCGGGAGGGTGAGAGAATTCACCAGAGCCAGAGCGGGGAACAGACAGAGTGATGAAGTACACTGCTGAGGGGAGCAGTGGGTACAGCAGGAGAGGTCTGTGCGCCATGTAGGACCCTCACCCGGTGGCCAGGGATCGAACCGGCGCTGCAGAGGCTGCAGGCAGCTTCACAACCCAGTGCTCAACTGCTGCGCCACCGGGGAGGCCCAGTTCACTCTTTTTGAGGGATCATTTGTGTTTGTTTGATTTTTGGTTTGCTTGTTTTCAACTTCAGATTTGTGGTAGTTGATGGGAAGAATTAAGGATACTCTTGGGGTTATTTTCCTCACTTACGAAGAACAAATTGATCTTTTATATTTTTTGTACTCAGTAACTGTTTCTTTAATATTCTTTCATTCCAGTGTGGAGAATTGTACTGGATTTTTAAAAATAAAGTTATTAAACATATAGTTGTGCCATCTGATGGTGATAGAGGTGGCTCTTAGATGACACTTGTTTAATGTAAACATCATAAAACATAGTTGCTTTCTTCCCCTACTTCTCTGAAAACAAACACAGTATAACACTGCCATGGCAGTTCTGCTGTAGGTTGAATAACATACTTTCTGAGGAAGTCAAATTGTGCTTTTGTGACTGATGGAACATAGGGGAAATCTTCTCTACCCCTCTGAGTTCTTTTGGGGCTTATGAATGAACACATTACCATCAGAAAGACTAGTGGAGGAAAAAAAAATGGCAAAATGTAATAACATGTGGAGAATTGACATTGTAAATTCTAAAGTAAAGTGGGGCAAACCGGGGGTATATAGCCTGTGCTAAGGGACCTAGGGCATTGAGAGAGGAGTGGGTTCTCATTACCAGGAGGTGAATGACTTCCTTTTTAATGCTAAAAAGGTGTGTTTCCCAGAGGGAGAGCACATGTTCTTTGGTAAACTTACACCAGGGTGATACCCTTCAAACTACATTCTTCTAGGTCATTAGAAGGAGGTGTGAATACTTCTTTGATTAGGGGTAAGGCAGAGGCTAAGGGGAGGAGCAAGAGCTTCACCTTAGCCTCTAGGTCCTCTATTGACCTTCAGTCCACATTCCAAGGTGACCTGTATTAGAAAAGGCCTACTCTGGGTGCCTTGGAGAAAGCCTATCTAACTCCTTTGTAGTGCAAGAGGGAGGAGCAGGATCTCTTTGACCCAAGCAGACGGGTAAAGGAGGAGCCCTGGAGCCCTCAGTGGCTTTTTCAGGTTTTATTGAGTTTACCAGGTACACAGCAGGCAGGGCCGCCCAGCCCCCAGCAAGTCTTCACTCTTTATGGGCTCTGTGGCGTTCACTCGTGGTCTCTGCTTCGCTGCTGGTGCTGCTCTGGTTCTGTTGTGCTCTTCTTCTTCTTTCTCTCACTCGTTCTGCTGGCGTCCCCATGACGCCGTCCTTATAAGCCCTGTCTCTGCCCAGGTGTGCCCACATATGCATGCCCACACCTTACTAAAGGTCTCCACCATCAGGCATGCTTTTAGGACCACTGGGATCCATCATTAATCCTAATGGTAGGAGGGCAGAAAAGCCTGATAATCACTTACCCTACACCCTTTTGGGGAGACCATTCCCACATGACACAGAAAAAAGTAGATCAAACGATGGATCTGATAGGAGGTGTTCACCAGAGCAAAGCCTGGGCAAGCATCTTTGAGCAGCTCCTGGGTGGGGAGCTCCGCTAAGTTCTCAGCAGACGCAGTGTGGATCCCTTATAATCTCCTTGGATTCTATTCCTTGAAATAGAATTAACTATGTATGTACGTTCAACTTTTCTCTTTTAAAAAATTAGAAATGAGTTTCTCCTTAAGATAAAATTTTTGGTATAAACGTGGTACAAATTCCCTGATTTGGATTTGTTTGGCTGGTGGAGAGATTATAATACTATAGGCGATTATAACACGCAGGTAAAAGGTAAATCTGATCTGGCAAGGTTAAGCTGTAATGTAACAATATTTGAATATTGTCAGATGAGGTTATTGACAAGTTTGTCTTATGCAGACATCAGCATGTTCTTGCCTGGGTAGACTGAGTTAGATTAGAAAACCAGGCTTCTCATTGGCAATGGCAGCTCTTCACTGATCTGGAGGCAGGGATTCCTAGCTGTGACTTTGCAGCCTTACCAAGAAAGGAGGCCGCTGGAGCTGTAGCAAAGCAGCAAGAATTTAAAAAGAATATCTAGCTCCTAAACTGCAGGAGGGCCACGAATCATGCTGCTTTTTCCAGATTGATAAGCACAAAGGGAACTGGAAGTCAGGAAACTAGGGTTCTAGATTCAGTTCTAGCCCTAGTTATCTGCATGATCTTGGGCAGGTGGTTCCATTTTTTGTTTCAGTTACCTCATCAGTAAATTGAGAATGAGAAATTGCCTGCTACCTGAGAGAAAAGATGCTAAGGAACAGATGAAATTCTGTTGCTATAAGGTGCTACAGTCATTCCATTTGAACACCTTCTACAATTTAAATATCCTTGGTGGGGGCATAAAATTTGAGAGTGTAAAGCCTGGTGAGTGGGGAGTAACAGGGGAGGGGTCAGGGTGATGGAGTAACCACACTCAGGGATACCCCACTATATGGTGGAAACCTCATCCAGTGAGCAGGCTGGCCCTCAAAAGCAGCTGGGGGGGTGGGGGGTTGCCACTGCCATTTAAATTGTGTCGGGGTGGGGGGCCTCCCTGGTGGCGAAGGGGGTTGAGCGCCGCACTGTGGGGCTGTCCGTGTCCTCTGGGGCGCAGGTTCGATCCCGGCCAGCCAGCGAGAATCCCACATGGCGAAGCAGACCTTTCTGTCTTGCCCTCTGCTCCCCTCAGCAGTGTATTTCTTCAGTCTGCCTGTTCTGTTCCCCACTCTGTCTCCGGTGAATCCTCTCACCCTCCTGGCCTGTACCCTGGTTCTTGTATTAAAAAAAAAAAAATTTGTGTCTGGGTTAAAGCTTTTACTGAGCCCTTCAGAGCTGCCCAGCCATTCTGGTTACATCATGAACCTGGCATTTAAGCTTAAGTGGAATTAGATGTGGGGTTTTTTGCTCATCAAATTCTTTAGTTCTTAGAAAATATAAATAAGTTGATGGGCTTGCCTGCTTGCTGCTAGATCTTTCCATTTTCACAGTGGTTTCTTTATTTCTGTGATTCCTACTGCCACCCTGGTTCAACTCCTTCCTGCCTCTTCCACCCTTCACATCATCTTAGGCCCACATAGTTTCTCTTGTCCCTGGCTGTCAGAAACTCAGTTTTCTACACTAGCAGTTTTCCTTCCATTGTAAACTGGTCCCATCGTGCTTGGCTTACTTCCAGCTCTGATATTGCTCCAACAAGTAGGGTGAAAGCCTAGGATACTAATTCCAGTTCTGAAGTGAAACTGTCTCCCTTCTCTAAGCAGCTCCCAGCTGAGAAAATAGTATGACAGGTTTCCTAATCTTTATACTTCCATTCCTTCCCTAGACTGTTGCCAGACTGATCTTTCTAAATGGAGATGTTACTTACTTGCTCTACAGTCTGTTCTTCATTGCCCACCAGGGTCCCAGGGCTGAGCAGGAGCACAGATGGCTTTGTTTGTCCTGCACAGTATTGGGCTCCGCAAGGTTTTAAACACTGTAAGTTAGAACATTAAAGATGAAATCTTAAATTTGGGTTTCTCCTGGAAGATTGTTAAACACTGGGTAACAGGAACTAGGTGGGGCTTCCCTTCAGTCACAGCATGAGTTCTCCAGAGAGCACAGCTACCACTCATTATCCAGGTAGGTACTTGTCTTTGCTCCCCCACTACAGGATCAAGTTCTAAACTTTTAACAGGTGTGCAGGATCCCTTCTAACTAGGCTCCATGTTGTACTTCATCTCTTGCCACATTCCTATCATGGCTGTGCTCTGAAATGGTTAGATTATGGCTGTGCTCTGAAATGGTTAGTTGTTTGCCTGTTTGAGTTGCTTACTATTTTAATTAAAGAGACCCATTTTGCAGATCTTTGTGAAACATCTATTAACAGCCAGGCATATGCCTGACCTCCAGACACCATTGCAGAGTGTCTCAAGAGAGTTACGTTTTAGATTTTCATGGTGTATTGATCCAAAGCTTCCGTGAAGAGCAAAAACAGGGAATAGAACAGATGGGGCTTTTTCTGTGCTTTTATGGTCATTTCCAAAACAAATATGTTTCATTTGGTTACTTGGTTATGTATTTACAGACAATGTGCTCCAGTGAGGTCTAGGGCTTAGCAGCAAGATGATGGTTTACCTCAGCTAGGATATCTGTTGTCAAACATTGCCCATTCTTTCCCAGAATTACAGGAAAATTGATATGTCAGTTAGCCTCATTACTTGTACTTCCAGATAACAAAATCAGTTTGAGCTATTGAGTAGTTACTTCATTGCTGTCATGTTAAGTCTGGAAATTTGCAGAGGAGTGGTTTTTAGAAATCTGGGCATTTGCTTCTCAAGTTTTAAGAAATTGCTGTTTAGGTCGGTTTTGATCTTACTGCTGTCATCACTATTCTGGTTCGGAAACCTGATTTCCCTAGGAGGATTTAAGTTTGGGAAATTTCTCTCACCTTAACCAAACTCATCAGGTCTCTTTGTGAACTGGAATATCCTTCTTTGGCACATTTATTGAACACCTATTGAACACCAGTGTTTAGCCCTGTCCTAATATCTGGGGAAATGAAAATGAATCGTAAATACAATATGTCCTTGTTGTTTAGAAGCTTGTAGTCCAGAAACGGATTGTGCTCTGTGTAGATTCACCTTACCTCCTGGGACATCCTGCGTAATCCTGTTGTCCTGCTGTAACTATTAATGTTGTCCCTTGTGGACCAGGAAAAAGACAAATTAATACAAAGTAAAAATCAAAATCAGCAAGCAACTATAAACTAGAGACACACTGGGGGAGAGGTAGGGGGAGAGGAAGGATTAGGGTCAAAATAAGGGGGTGGGAATTGTATGGGGAATATAACCAAAATGAAAATGCATACATTGTGCAAAAATGAAAAATGATGTAAGAATTATATAAAATAAAATATGTAAAAAAATATTGTCCCTTGTGAAAACTAAGGGTCATAAATAAAAGTCTCTATGAATATCCGGGTATAGAGTTGTTTAGAAAGGAGAGAAAAATCAACCTGTTTTTCCAGAATAGACATGAGCTGGTTGATGAAGGACATTTGGGGCAGTCAAGGTTTGAGAGATTAAGGTGGGGGTGGCGGAGGGGAATGTGAGTAGATGCAAAAGGGAGACTCCTGGAAGCAGCAATTAATTGGTTCAAGCTAGTAATTGTTTTCAAATTTATCCCGTGGGGGAATAATTCCTTAGAACACTTGGTAAAAATTCAGATTTCTGGATTCTGCTGGCAATTTGGATTTGTGTCTTTAAAGAAATGTCCCAAATAGTTCTTGGACATATAAAAGTTCCCAACTGGTACTGATTATGTCTAGGAATACAAAGGGCCAGGAGCAGAGAACAGGTACAGCTAGATGAGAGCACAAATCAGGGGTCAGCCAGGTAGGGTGACCCAGGTCAGAAACTCTCAGAGGTAAGTGTTACAGTAGCTCCATTAAAGAGGGGGAGAGTCAGTCACAATTAGCATGCAGAAGAATGAAAAGATTCCAGAACTACTTAGGAGGAAGAATGACCAAGTATGTGCCAGTTTCTGATTTACATAGGGTAGTATTATTTCCAGGCAACAAAACACGTGTCAAATCCAGGACACCCTCCCCGCCATGCCTTCTGAAGTTTTACATGGTGAGCCATAAACCAAAAATAAGGTACAGTTCAGTGGTATTGTGGCATATTTCATGTGGATACCGCCAGAACGACTCCTGCTATTTTATTTTCCATCTTTGTAGTCTCCACAACACCTGTGATGGTTGTTTTTAATCTTTGGGAAGATGCTGGATGAATTCTCAAGCTTCCTGACACTCCAACCCTCTATTAACCCCTGCCCTTCTGTTATGATAAGACTATCTACCAGGCCTTATCTCACATTATTACTGCTTTTGTTTTTGTTATTGAATCCCTAAGACGTCATGGTCATGATTCATCCACAATATATGTACCAACCCTCCTCAAGGGAGAAAGTCTGCCTCAGCATAATTTTGTACCCAAATTCTGGAGCTGCTCTCTCTGTGGGAACCTCACAGATTCACCACAGTCTTGGAAATTACAATAGTTTAAGAAACACCTTGTCTGGGCAAAGATATCATTACACCGGTGTTTGAGGCAGTCGATTCACCTGAAAGAAGTACATTCTGAGAGGAGCAATCCCTAAATGGAATCCCTACATGGAGAATGAAGACAATCCTAGGCGAGCTCTGCTATCTCCCCCTGCTTTCTAACAGAGACGGTTTTTATTTTGAAGGCTGCCGTCTTCAGGCCTGTTGGCATACTTCTGATGCAGCAAACGAAGTCTGAAATCAAAGACTTAGAAGTTATGAAAAGAGAGCCTCAAAAAGGAGTGGGAAACCGATCAGGCTACAATTTCACTGGGTAATTTAGCACACTTTACCCAAGACCAGGCCACAGAGCTTCCACGAGTGCTGTCTGGGGAAGGGCGAGGCATCTAAAATTCCAGCCCCTGGCTCTCTTGCAGCGTTGCTGAGAGATTTCCAAATCCTGGGAGTGCTAGAGAGGGTTGAAGGTGAACAGTCTGAAACCGTCCACGCTGTCAGTGTCAGGGAGGGGGAAGTACCAGTTAATAGCAGCCTCAAGGTTTTTTTTTTAAATTTTTAAAAATTTATTTATGCATACAAGAGCTAGGGTACAGGCCAGAGATGCGGGGGGGGGTGGGTGAGAGGATCCACCCAGAGACAGAGTGGGGAGCAGAACAGGCAGAAGACAGAAATACACTGCTGAGGGGAGCAGCGGGCGACACAGGAGAGGTCTGCCGCACCATGTGGGTAGCTCCCTGGCTGACCGGGACTCGAACTCATGCTGCAGAGGCTGCGGACTGCTCCACAGCGCGGTGCTTAACCCCATGAGCCACCAAATTTTTTTTTTTTTTTCAAAGTAAGAGGCTTAACTCCAGTGCGATCCAGTATCTCCCACGCCACAGTGGCAAGATGAAGAAATGAAAATTAAAAGAGGAACAGCCCGGCGTCACCGACGCGGAAACCGGCTCTTCGCCGCTCCTAACGCCGACGCGGCGGTTGGGGGCGCCCGGGTCCTCCGCGGCGGCCGGAGTCGCGGTCGGGACGCCCCCTCCCCGCAGTCCAGGCGCGACCAACGCGGCGCCGCGGCAGGGGGATCCGGCGGGCGCGACGCTGACTTCAAAGGCCCTGCGCCGCCGCCGCCCCCGCCCGCGCGCGCCAATAGTACGGTCCGAGGGGGCGGCTCCTGGGGCGCGGCTCCCGCCGCAGCTGATGCGCGCCCGCCGGCCGGGAGGCGGGAGACGGAGACCCCGAGCCGCCGAGGCCGAGCCGCTCTGCCGGGCGCTGCGGGCCGGGGCCCTGAGGAGGCGCCAGGAGAGACGTCTGCCCGGCGGGAGGCGCCCGGGGCGAGCGGCGCCGAGGCCGCGCCGCGGGGGACGGAGCACGGAGAGGACGCGCGCTGCCCGCCGGCCGAGAGGAAGCGCTCCGCCCGCGCCCCCGACGGCGCCCGTTTCACCACATCCGCGCCTCGGCTGAAAGCGCTTCCCGGCGCCTGTCACCGGTTCCCTCCATTTTGAAAGGGAAAAAAGGCTCTCCCCTTCCCCTACTCTTAGGCGCCGGAGCCGGAGCAATGGCGTTCAGCCCTTGGCAGATCCTGTCCCCCGTGCAGTGGGCGAAATGGACGTGGTCCGCGGTGCGTGGCGGGGGCGCCGAAGAGGACGAGGCCGGAGGGCCCGAGGGCGACCCCGAGGAGGAGGACTCGCAAGCCGAGACCAAATCCTTGAGTTTCAGGCAAGTACACGCATCCCAGTCGAGATGCAGACGTGCTGCCAGCCATCCATCCATCTGCGGCTCATTCTGTGCGTGTGTGTGCTCGCCCACCCGCGTAACCGTTTTCATGGCAATGTTGCGTGCCTGCCCTTAACCAGGTCCCCGCTGTGCATTCGAAAGTTCAGAATGTTCTGGCTGCCTGTGTGTTTTCTATCCCCCCAGTTTCAGTATGAGCTTTCGGAACCCACCCCAGAATCTGCAGTGGCTCCGCATCCCCATCCGCCTTGGTCGTTTTTTCGCTAAGCTTTGCTCCTCCCGGTCCTTGAAACACACACGCACACACACACACACACACATACCTGGTGGAATTTAGGGTCCTCCCTATAAGGAAGCAGTCTCCCCCCACACCCACGACTGTGTCCCGAAAAATGCAGCCTTGGTTCAAAAAAAAAAAAAAAAAAAAAAAAAAGGTCGTGTGATGACAGGCCCCTGGCAGCTGGTGAGAAATGGTGGTCTCTGCTGAGCTGTCACCCGTATGATTGCGAAAGGCAGGTGACAGCATTCTCAGCCTCCAGCCAAGTCAGTGCTTGCAGGTAGAGAAGTCTTCCGAAGAAAAAGGCATCGAGAAGAAATTGCCTTACATTTTTTAGGGGGAGAGGGACAATATTAATTTTTTAGCCTCTGGAAAAGGGCTCTTACAAAAGGGCTCTGGTGAGGTAAGGAGTCTGTTGGAATGCACTTTTTTTTTCCGGGTGTCAGAGGGAAGGATGACCTCAAAAATAAATGGTGCTGAAGGAAGACTCTGGAGGATGGAGATTTCAGGGAGACAGGTTGGCAGACAGAAGCCTGAGGAGGACACTGCTAGAAAATCCACTGCAGCTCCTGCAGGCCAATCCGTGCTGAGACTCTCGGGTTGTAAAGTTAGAGACAAATGCTGGACTTTAGTCTGTGTGGATACATAGGTTATAAAGGGTGTCGGAAATACCGTTGAAAGTGGTAATTCCTCATTTTTCCCCCTTGGCAGCTCGGATTCTGAAGGTAATTTTGAGACCCCTGAAGCTGAAACTCCCATCAGATCTCCTCTCAAGGAATCCTGTAATGCACCGCTAGCATTGACACCACCTGGGGCCAAAATCCAAGGTAAAGCATGACTTGCTTTCTCTGTCTCTTTTGTTTTAATGTTTTGAAATGTAAATGAAGGGAAGTAGTTATAACTTAGAGCCATTTAAAAGGGTTTGTCTTTTAGGTAAAACTGAGAAGGAGCATTATTAAAGGTCCTGGCCTATTTGAAATGTTTGTTTTGGGATGGTACTCTTAGAGGCTTTCTTCCTTAAGTACTTTGTACCTTTGCAGTATAAGATTATCATTACTAAATATTCCTGCTGGACCCCCTGATTCCCCTGAGTATCCCCGCCTCCCCCAAAAAACCCCTGTATAGGGCCTCCCCAGTGGCTCAGAAGTTGAGCGCTGGGTTGTGAAGCCGCCCGCAGCTTCTGCAGCGCGGGTTCTATCCCCAGCTGCCACCGGACAAGGGTCCCACATGGCCCTCAGACCTCTCTTGCCTCGCCCACTGTTCCCCTCAGCAGTGTGTTTCGTCAATCTGCCTGTTCTGTTCCCTGCTCTGGTTCTGGTGAATCCTTTCATCCTCCCGCACCTCTGGTCTGTACCCTGGTTCTTGTATAAATAAATAAATCTTTAAAAAAAAATAAAAAACAAAACCCTGTATAATAATGCAGAGGTAAGGTTATATTTAGATTTGGCTTCACAAATTTCTCAAGCTAAATTCTTTTGACGGGTGTGGCTGGAGACAATTATAGGTAAGAGTTTTCCTTTTTTTAGATAAGGAGGAATCTTAAAAGGTTGTTTGGGAATTTCTTACCTCTCCCTCTTCCAGGCATAGATGGTGGTGAGCCCCTCAGTCTATCTAAGAAAACATGACACAGAGACTCTCCTAGCCCCTCAGTGCCCAACCTTGAGCCTGCCCTTCGTTTATGGGAACTCCTGCTGTTCCACTTAATTAGTAAAAACCTTTTTGTCACAAGGCCAGTTTTGAGTAAACTTTCACCTGTCCTGATAAAATACACTTATTCAATCAATAAATAGAATGCACTGTGATTCAGCAATGAAGAAGTCCTGCTGTCATGGAGCTAACATTATAAATCTCTCTTTTAGAACTTAAGCAAAATATTGCTGTCGATCTGTTAGTTATTATGGAGAATTATAAAACATGAGAAGAAGGAATAGGATGTTTGGGGTAAGGATAGGAGGATAGGAAATGCTGAAGGGCAATTAGGGGGAACCTTACTGAAAAAGAATCTTGAGCAAATTGAAGGAATAAACCTTCCCACATTACTGCACCAGAATCCTTCCAGCAGAGGGAATAGCATCTGCAAAGTTCTTAAGACAGGACCAACCTATGACGGAAAGACCTGTAGTGGGAGGATAGCAGCCTGACAGAGGCCAGTGTGGCTGCAGTGGAGTGACTAGGTGGCTGGTTGAAGTCAGCCAGATAAGGAGAGGTCTGGAATTTATTGTGAAGATGCTTCAATTTTTTTTTTTTTCCTCTCAGTGACAGGAAGCCATCAGGGGTGTGTTAAGCTTCCCAGGGCAACCTTAAGAAAGTGCTGGTGGTCTCACTCATAGTAGGAATCTAGAAAACTTAAATAAGGGACCAGGAAAAAAAAATAACTATAAGAAAGAAAATATCAAAATCAAACAACTATGAACCAGAGATACTCTATGGGGCGTGGAGGGCGGGGAAAGGAGGAATTGGGGTCAAAATAAGGGGGTTGTAATTGTATGGGGAATATAAAAATAAAATTTAAATAAAAAAAAGAAAGTGCTGGGTGACTTAAAATAACAGAGCACAGTGACTTAAAAAGAACAGAAATCTATTCTCTCACAGTTTTGGAGGCAAGAAATCTGAAATTAAGGTTTTGGCAGGACCATGTACCTTCCAGTACATCATGACTTTTCTGACAAACCCAATAGGAAAGAATCCTTCCTTTCTCTTCTACCTTTTGGTGATTGTCATTAATTCTTGGTGTTCTTGGCTTATAACAGCCTAACTGTAGTCTCTGCCTCCTTCTTTACATGGCTTTTTTGTATGTCACCATGCCTTCATGTGGCAGTTGCATAAGGACACCAGTCACTGGATTTAGGGACTACCCTAATCAAGTGTGACCTCATCTTATATTGATTACATCTGCGAAGATACTTTTCCCCAGTAAGACCACATTTGTGTTATAGGGAGTTAGGACTTCAATTTATCCTTCTGAAAGACACAGTTCAACTCACAGCTGAGGCCTTTGAGCAGAGGGGTCATGCTTTGATTTCTTTTTTTAAAGTCTTAACTGTCTGCTATATGGTGAAGGGACTCTGGGATGAATGCCTTCTTTACCTGGGTTTCCATTCCACTGTCTATCACTGTTGATCTCCAGCTTTCCGGTAGAAGCTGGCTTCCAGCTAGCCAGTCACCTTGTTTTTGCACCAATTGTGGTTTTTTTCCTCTTAACGATTACTGTATTTTATTGCTTAGTCACTTCTTCACAGGTTGCCTAGGAAGTCATTTTCTCTAGTGATAGAATTCATGACAGAATTATTGGTGAAATGATTTCAGCTTTTGTGATTTGGCTTTAAATTTGGCTTTAATTCCCTTAAAGAGAATTCAGCCCTGGGCTGCTTTTTATCATTGTTTTAGGCAGAGACGGCATGGGAACAGGCAGTATAAATATTGGAGAACTTGTGCATGCATTCTGCTTTGTAGCACTCTCAGTGACGAAAGATGCCTCCTGTTCTTCATGGCTTCCCTTTTTGTCTCTCAAGATGGCACATCAGAAGGGAGATTTCAAAGACTGATATAACTGTTTTGTAGTCTTCCCGTCAAATTTAAATGAAGCTCACAAAATATTTTAAACAGCAATTTGAAAGCCTCTTTGAAATTGCCCTCAGCTTGAGCAACCTCTTCCTTATCATTGTCAGCGGTACAATGATTCATTTTTACAAATTTATTACTAATTGAATAAAGGCCTGTATGAACTATGTCTCCAGAGCCATAGAGACCCAATTGTTTAGTCCTTCCTGTGCAACTCACTTATTATTACAAGTTTTGGTAGCTTTTAGTGGACACTCTCCTTTTCATTCTAAAAGTTTTCCTTTTAGAGAGTCCTTTTAGAGAAGCTCTTTGAAGTCATTCATGATTATAGACCGTTTGTATGGTGGTGTGAGTGGGGTGCACAGTCTAGGAAACAACCACTACATATTATGAAATCTCTCAATTTAGGATCCTCAAAAATAGAATGAATAATTGCTTATCACCCTGAGAGTACCTGCCTTCTTGGACTTTTTCTCCCCAACATCTAGAGCCAGGCCACAGTCCTTTTCATGACCTTACTGTACATACACAGTAATATATATGTGTATACATAGTAAATGTGAAAACACAAAAACCAAGTACAGTTCTAACCAGGGAGGATACCAGTAGTTAGAAATTTTTCGAGAATCATTTTATGTTGAAATTTACTTTCTGGGCCTAGGATGAGTCCATTTCTCCCAAAATTGTTGATTATTTTGCTCCTGATAAGGTTAGTCTTTCTTATTTCCATGGCATTAGGACTTGGTGGTACAGTAGTTAAAGATTATATAACACTGTATCTTCCAGAGGGATGAGTTATGATCATTATCCAATCAGGTTGGAGCTTACATAATAAAAAAATCTGTCTTTCTGATAGATAATGGTCCTCAAGTGTGTTATGTCCCATACTCTATACCAACCTCCATCTAATTGTTTTAATTCAGGGCAACATCTAAGTCTATTTTGAAATTAATTTTCTTTTTGTTGGAAGTTTTTTAAGGACTTAGAATATCTGACCTCTGTAATAACTTTTTTGCCCTCCAAGTAATGTTTATTGAGGTAAAATTGGTTTACACCATTGTATTTGTTTTAGGGGTTAGAGGGTCAAACCTCTACAAATTCATGTTTTCGTACCATGCCCACCAGCCACCAAAGCCCCAGTAATCTTCCACCATATCCCATTGGGCCCACTCACTCCCCCACTCCCACCCTGCCACTCTACACTTCTGTTTGCCTCAGTTTTGCAATCAGATGTGAAGGGTTTGTTTATAATAACTTTATAAAACAGAATTTTTTGCCATTCTAGGAATTACATGGTGGATGAAGTGGTGGATTATTTTTTTCCAATGCCAAAGATACAAACTGATTTCAGACTAACTGATAAAATATAACTATAGCCAATGAGGTTTCTTGAAAATATCAAAATAGTGGCTATTATGTTTGGGTTATAGTTCTCTCTGCCTTCCCCCACAAAGGGTGTTTAAGCTGCTGCTGTTGCCGTTCTTCCTCTTTGCTGGGAGATGTATCTGTGAGGAGATATCACCTAGGACAGGATTTTTGAAAGAACTGAAATCTCAAATCCTCCCTCCCTCTTGTGTATCTATTTGTGTGTTTACACAGGCTTATGGACTGTGATTTTATCCATTGTTTTAGTTTTAGGCTATAAAGCTGCAGTGGCTGTCCTCTACTTGGTAAGGTCCTTCCTTCTACCCTCCTGCTTCCCACAGTCTTCCCCTTACTTGTAACCCCTCCCCTTTATTTTCCTGACCATTCATCTCTCTTTGAAGGAGAATCCTAATTCTGCACAGAAGCTCTCATATGCCCTTGGAAGTACTGGGTAAACCTACCCACTCTGATATCTTAATTAATGCCTAAGGTATTTCAAAGACCTATTATAGATGTCCAAAATGGAAAGAAATAGATAAACAGGATCCATTCACACATATTTATTGCTGGAAGCATTGTGGGAATGCTGAGTTGTTTGTCCATACTGTTTTTTTGGCTGGTTGGTTTGTTTTATAATTAGATCAGGATTCAGCAAACTATGGCTCAGAGACTCCAGTCTATCTTCATTTATTGTTCAGTCCCAGGGCTTAGAAGTGGTTTTACATTTTTAAGTGGTTGAAAACAATCTTTTTATAATGTGTAAAAATTATGTGAAATTCAGACTTTAGGGTCCATAAATAAAAGTTTTGTTGGAATGCAATCCTGTTCATTCATCTAGGTGTTGTCAGTGACTGCTTTTACATTGCAATAGCAACACTGAGTACTTGGAACAGATTCTGAATGGCTGGCAAAAACCTAAAATATTTACTGTCTGGCTCTTTACAGAAATATTGTGCTGACCTAGAGCTACATTTAATGATAGTTTTGGTAAAAATATAAAGTTTAAGTAATTCAGGATGTTGAATTTAAAAAGTCAAGGCTATAATTGATCAACAAATGAGTGTGGGCACTAGGTACCATTTAGTAGGCTCCTGTGGTCAGGTAAGACTATTGGTCTTATTTGCAAAACAGAGATGATGTAATTGGTCTGTCACTCTCCCTGATTTTTCAGTTGACCAAAAAATCTAAGGAGTTACAAAAAAAAATTAAGGAGGAGTGGGGAGAATTTTTCTATCATTTAATACAAATACAGACATGCCTGCTTTTAATTTTTGCCCATTCATTATGTGAATTTAATGTAACTTTGGGTGTTTAAGAATTTGTAATTTGATTGTTGGTATAGTATATTGTTGTATATGTTATGTCATTAATAATGTTGTATCATTGCTATATTTTTTGAAATGCCTTAGACTGTACATATATAACCTAGAATGAACATCTTGTTAAAATCTTAGTCTTATATTTTTCAATTCTAATGCATTGAGTTACATGTATAAGCAAATACTATGCAAACATTTTTTCTTTAAGTACATATTGAAATGTTCCAGTTGAATCTACAAGTCTTGTTCTCCTAGGTATTTAAATTAACATTCTATCCCTGCTTCTCCCACAAAGATTGCTTTATTAGAATTTCCTAGAAATAATGGAATTAATAATTCAATTTTATTCCACTAATATTTTCTTGTGGCTCCTTTCAGAACATACTGCTTTTGTTTTATTGTTATTATTTATTATTTTATGTTAATATATTTAAGATGTAAAAACCTCAGCATGATATGGTTCCATTTTTTCTCGTATGTTTTTAACTCTCAGCTTGGAGCTTTTCTTAGTTAGTAAGTGGGATCAGAGCCACGTTTCTTTGTTGCTCTATTTAAACCAGTGTAAATGAGCCATGTAGGGAGCACCGTCATTTCAGTATGGTGCTCCACCCAGAGAATGTCTTCTACAAAAGCATGAAAACTATAAACACAAAGCTTTTCCAGCACAGACCTACGCGTTCAGAACCACAGTGTTTGAATAAAAAACAAAACAGGGGACAAAGACATAGTCTGCCTGCTGAGAGTAAATATTTTAGTGACTGTCAAAATGTTGTTTTCCTTTTAAAATGAATTATAAATTCAGGGCATTCTTAAGAAATATGCATTGTAAGAATTCAACTCATTTCAGACTTGTGCTCCTTAGTTTTGACCTTGTCTGAACATCAAGTAAAGCATTGTAGCTGAGACGGAGAAAGAGGGAAAGGGTGAGTTTTGAAACACCTGGAAAATTATCTTGCTTCCATTTAGTGTTCCATCTAAAAAAATAAATATGTTCTAAAACCATTTTAACATTTAAAGAGTTGCCATAGTATATTTTTCACGTGGCCAGTAATACTGTTAATAGGAAGCCCTGGCAGTATGAACCATTTTGTCATAATCTCTTGAATTCACATTAGTGGTGAGAATTTCGTGCATGATTTATCCACCCAAAACAGCTGTCTCAGGGGGCATTTGATAACTTGAGGTTGCTACATCTCCTGATAACTGTTAACATAGGGCCTAGAAAGGACCTTTGCTTTTTTTTTTTTTTTTTTAAAGATTTATTTTTATTTATTTATTTATACAAGCACTGGGTACAGTCAGAAGCGCGGGAGGGTGAGAGAATTCACCAGAGCCAGAGCGGGGAGCAGAGCAGGCAGAAGGACCGAAGTACACTGCTGAGGGGAGCAGCGGGCGGCAGGAGAGGTCTGCGCGCCAGGACTTTTGCTTTTAAGTTAGAGATTTCACTGTCACCTTTACATGTACAGGAACTTAATTTTATGAACTTACACAAACATGATCAAATCTCCAGAAGTTAGACAGATGATGACCAAGCTCACAAGGAGGAACTACCTGTATAGAATATTTCATTAATTCACAATTCATTAATATTCAAAATTGTAATTTTTGACAGTTTGCTTGGAGAGACCCATAATCTCCTTGCTAGTCTAGAAGTCCTCATTCCTTTGTTACTGTTAGAAATGGAATAGCTGGGTCTCCCTGGTGGCGCAGCAGTTGAGTGCTGGGTTGCGAAGCTGCCCGCAGCCTCTGCAGTGCCGGTTTGATCCCCGGCTGCTCCCCGGCCACCGGAGGAGGGTCCCTCATGGCGTGCAGACCTCTCCTGCCACCCGCTGCTCCCCTCAGCAGTGTACTTCAGTCCTTCTGCCTGCTCTGCTCCCTGCTCTGGCTCTGGTGAATTCTCTCACCCTCCCGCGCTTCTGACTGTACCCACTGCTTGTATAAATAAATAAAAATAAATCTTTAAAAAAAAAAAAAGAAATGGAATAGCTATTTCCCACTGTAAGATTCCCATTTAACAGATTACCAGTTTTTGGTTTCATCTGTATTTATTAGATGTATTAGAAGCAAGTAGGTTTTTCAGACTTTCTACAGATTGGGAAATCAAGGCCGCTGCCTTTAATGCTAATAGTAGTGTCGAGTCTTAAATTCAACTTTTAGGATCACAGATCCAGAACTCTTTTTGAGTATATTATGTATCTTATTTCTTCTATGAATGTGTGAATCTTTACTGAAAGAAGAGAAGACTTAGCAGTGGAAATAAAGGTTCTTAAAATGTTGCCAGCACAGAGTGTGTAATGGGGGAAAGCATCTTAAGTATCCGTTAAGTGAGAGACAGAGCGGGGAGCAGAACAGGCAGATTGACTGAAATACACTGCTGGGGGGAGCTGCGGGTGAGACAGGAGAGCTCTGCTGCGCCGTGTGTGTTAGCTCCTTGTCTGGGGATCAAACTTGTGCATAGTGCTATGGATAGCTTCCATAGTGCTGAGACTTAACCCCTTGTACCACCAGGGAGGCCCTAAATTTTAGAACTTTTGACCTTCAGAAGTTTGTAGCACAACTTTTTTGTTCAATAAATGGTGCTGGGAAAACTGGGTTGCTACGTGCAAAAGAATGAAGCTTGACCACTACCTCACACCATACACAAAAATCAACTCAAAATGGATTAAAGAACTAGACATAAGATCTGAAACATAAAATACATAGAAGGAAATATAGGCGAAACACTACGTGATTTGCACATCAAAGACATCTTTAAAGACACATCGCCCAAAGCAGTGATAGTGAAGGCAAAGATAAACAGCTGGGACTACATCAAGTTAAAGAGCTTCTGCACAGCAAAAGAGACAATAACAAAAACAAAGAGAAACCTCACCAACTGGGAGAACATTTTTGCGCACAACACTAATGATAAAGGACTGATCACAAAAATCTGCAAAGAGCTGATGAGACTCAACAACAAAGAAAATAATCCTGTCAAAAAATGGGCAGAAGAGCTAAAAAGAAACTTCTCTGAAGAGGAAATGCAAATGGCCAACAGACATATGAAAAAATGTTCAACATCACTTGTAATCAGGGAAATGCAAATCAAAACTACCATGAGATACCATCTTACACCAGTGAGAATGGCACTTATTAAAAAAACTAGCAACAACTAATGTTGGCGAGGATGTGGAGAAAAAGGAACTCTTCTGCACTGCTGGTGGGAGTGCAAACTGGTCCAACCACTATGGAGAGCTGTGTCGAGATTTCTGGACCTACTAAACATAGAGCTTCCATATGATCCAGCAATTCCACTCCTTGGTATTTACCCAAAGGACACAGAAACATCAATTCCAAAGAGCACCTGCACCCCTATGTTTATAGCAGCACTGTTTACAATAGCTAAGCTTTGGAAACAACCCAAATGCCCAAAAATAGATGACTGGATCAAGAAGATGTGGTACATATATACCATGGAATATTACTCAGCATTCAAAAAAGATAAACACATGCAATTTGCAGCAACATGGATGGCACTGGAAGGGATCATGCTCAGCGAAATAAGCCAGAAAGAAAAAGAAAAATACCGGATGGTCTCTCTTATAGCAGGAATCTAGAAAACTTAAATAAGGGACCAGGAAAATGAATAACTATAAGAAAGTGAAAATCAAAATCAACAAAAAAACTACGAACCAGAGACACTCTATGGGGAGTGAGGGGCGGGGAGGGGAGGGATTGGGGTCAAAATAAGGGGGTTGCAATTGTATGGGGAATATAAAAATTTATTAAAAAAAAGTTTGTAGCACAACTTTCACACAGAGCACATATATTATGCAAAAATAGTAAGAAAATAAAAATCTCTGTAAGTAGTCCTATTAGGTTGAAAATATTTTACTTTCTTAATGCTAAGCTTCAGCTGCTCAATGAGAAATGAAGAGGGAAGGGACACATTCAGAAATAGCTATTGCTTTTTCTCTCACCTGTGAGTCATATGTGGGTGAGAAGAGGAAGATGCATGGAGATGTATGCAACTTCCTAGGACTCTGCACCTATTTTGGGGTAGGAAGAAAAGTTTTTAAGAGGCCTGTATTTACCTATTGCTGCATAACAAATCATTCCAAAACTTATTAGCAGCTTAAAACAATAAACATTATCTCCCTTAGTTTTCATAGGTCTGAGTTTGGGAGCAGCTTACCTGGGTCTGGCTTAGGGTTACTTGTGAGAATGTAGTCATAATGTTGGCCAGGACTGGAAGCTTGACTAGGGCTAGAAGATTCTCTCCTCAGTTAGTTCACTCATGCTGACAAGCTATTGTTAGTAATATAGACAGGCGACCTCAGTTTACCATGTGGATAGACAGCTCTCCACAGCGTTGCTTGAGTGTTCTTCCAACATGGCATCTGATGCCCACAGAGTGACCCAAGAGCAGGATGATCCAGGAACTACAGTGCTTATATGACAAAGCCACACAGTTATTTCCACAGCATCCTTTTGGTTATAGAGGTCAGTCCAATGACATGAATACCAGGAGATAGGACTTACTGGAACCATTTTGGAGATTGGCTACCACAAAATCCTTTTCTACTTTGTGGTGGAGGGGAAACTTATACCAACAGGTGTAGTTCAAAGACTACAACTTTTTAAAAAATTACTCTTCCTTTGGAACTTTCCACTGCCTCTCCACCCCTTTCTGCTGCTGCTTTTCTTGGGAGTAGAAAAGCAAAAGGGGACAGGAGAAATGAAATGTGCTTCAGCCATGGTCCCCGTCCTGTTATGAAAGAGACTCATATGCCAGCTTACTGGGTGCTGTTGCTATGTCTGGAGTCTCCTCCCTCCTTTTCTTTATCACTGCATCAGCTTCTCAGCTCTGTGTGGGTGGTTGCTACTTTGTGAGAGAGGCAGTTGGTATTTTGAATTCTCCAGTAATTATTTCTGAAGCGATGCACATTGTGGTTGTTTGGCAGCACCAGAGTGAAGTTACACAATTTCAGATCTCTGCAAAGGAATCCCATCTGTCAGCACTTGTCTCTCCCCTGGCTTTCCTGCTGCAGTAGTTTGGGGATGAAGGAGAAGACCTGTGGGGAGGGCCTTCTGTGACTTTATCTGCCGGGGGAGGGGGGGTTTGTATTCTATTTGAAGTGTAACCTCAAACAAATCAGATGGCTCCAAAACTCAGGGACATCTCCTGAGTGAAAAGAGAAAACATACTCATTGTTAGAGTAGCTTTTTGGAGACGACTTTGGCTTCCTGCATTGAGAACTTTCTGATTACAGGACTCCACCCTCTTACCATATGGTAGTCTTGGCCTTCAGAGGCTAGTGCTTGGGTCTTTTTATTTTTTATTTATTTATTTTAAGGATTTTATTTATTTTTGTGTAGAAGAACTGGGGTATAGGCCAGAGGTGTGGGGGGTGGGGCGAGAGGATTCACCAGACACAAGAGTAGGGAGCAGAGCAGGCAGATTTTCTGAAATACACTGCTGAGGGGGGCAGCAGGTGAGACAGGAGAGATCTGCTGCTCCATATGTGGGTTAGCTCCCTGGCTAGGATCTAATTCAGGCCATCAGGGTAATAACACCGATACTTAACCCCTAGGCCACCAGGGTGGACCCTGGGTCTCTTTTTAAATGAAATATCAGAAAGTCTTAGTTTGAAAATTTAAAGTACTTTCTTCATCCTCAGTACAAGCTTTTTCGGTTTATCAAGTGGCTTTTTGGTTATTCTTTACCTTTGAATTTTTATATTTTAGAGTGAGCTTCTCTTAGGAATTCAAAGAGCAATGTGGCACTCCCATCTCTTACGAAAATCAGTTAATCTTGCATCTCTTCCCACCCTCTGACTCCCTTTACTCCTGGATAATGTTTTTGTTTTTGAAGGGTGGGTAGGAGAGTTTTGAGCAGTTACTGTGTTGTCTAAGTTCTGTTAGCAGTGTATGAGTGTTAATGTTGTTTTCTGCTATAAATAGTGAGGCATCTTAAAATTATGCCAGATCTAAAAGGATGTTCTGTCTTTTCCTGCTTGACACTCACCCACTTGAAACCTCTCTGTTATTCTCATGTTTCTGGGTGACCTGGAGCCCCCATGGATGGTAAGGAAATGTGAACTGTGCAGCTCACACCATAAGTTCTACCCAGCATTCCTGGGAAAGGCCTTCTTGTACTGTTATCCTGGTGTTCCCTCCCTGGACAATGCATTCTGTCCACTTCTCCATTTTAAGGCTGATGCCTTTGATAAGTGACTGAGATCATACATATACAAATATATTTCAACTTTGGGGTAGTCAGAGGAACTGAAAACCAGAGATACAAAACTGAAAAAACCTCAAGTTTGGACACTTGCCTAAATGCTAATATGTACCTCATTAATATTCTCCTTGTATCAAACCACTTGAGCACAAAGGGGTGCCTCAAATGCCAGAATCAGAAGCCCTTGATTCAAACATGAGAGAGTCAGGAATTAGAGGGCAGGCTGAGGTATACCTTTAGAGGAGGAGGGGCCTTCAAATGGAACAATCCAACAGAAGAACAAGTGTGAATCCTGTACAAGGTGATGTAGAGCTGAACAGTATTACTAATTGATTATACTTCTTTTCTGTATAAAAAGATGATCAGGTAAGAAGGAGGGGATTTATATATCAGACATTTGCTCAGTGGTGGACACTGAGAATATGAACTCTGTTTTAGGTGCTGAGTTTCTGCCTTGGGAATACAAAGGGGGCTATAGAGAAAAGCCTCCACTGCAGAGCCCAGTCAGAAGGGAACAAGATGTCTTCTATTTCCCAGGCTTCATGGCCTCCCTGACTTCCCCAGAAGTTTTAATAGCTAGTAGGTAGTTCTGGAAAGGAAATGTGTGAGGGAAGAATTAGAAGAAGTCAAATGTTGAAAGTCAGAATAAAAAAAGAAAAATACTCTTTCTCCCCCAGCAAATAAAACAAACAACTTTTAAATGTCATGTCTCTAGGATGGTTCATAAACTTGACTATCTGTATTGGAGGAAGAGTGATGTCATTTTTCCACCTTTCTGTAAATAGCATTTATTTAGCACATTGTGGGCTTCCTCAAGAGAAATTTAAATTCCCAAATTGATGTGATAGTGAGACCTACCAACTTTCTCAAGTATGTGTCTCTACAAGTGACACACGTAAGAGACTATTTAAAGCATTTTCTGAAATGTAAGTCTGTGGTGTAAACATTTTATTAGGAACTGAAGAACTTGCTCCTGGTCTGTTACTCTCTGAGCTTTTGTGTTCTTCTCACTCTCTCCCTCTCCTCCCCGCCACCCCCCCTTAAATAGTTTTATTGAGATCCAACTCCCATGACACATAGTTCATCCCTTTGAAGGCTATAAAATTCAGTGGTTTTTAGTTTATTAACAGCCTTGGGCACCTATCAAACTAACACCTCAATCTAGCTTTTATAACATTTTATCAACCCCCAAAGAAACCTTGTACCCATTATAGTGACCTCCCATTCCAACCCCCAGTCTTAGGCAACTGGTAATCTGTTTTGTCTCAATAAATTTGCTTATTTTGGACATTTCCTGTAAATGGAACCGTATGTAGTCTTTTGTGACTGGCTCAGTTCTTACCATAATGTCTTCAAGGTTCATCTGTGCTGTAGCATGTAGCAGGACTTCATCCCTTTTTTACTGATTAATATTCACTGTGTGGATGTGCTGTATTTTATCTATCCATTAATTAGGTGATGGGTATTTGGGTTATTTCCACATTGGAGCTATCATGAATAATGCAGCTATGAACATTCATGTTTAAGTTTGTATGTGGATATATGTTTTCATTTTTCTTGGATGTATACCTACCAGTGGAATTGCTGGGTCATGAGGTAACTTATTTATAACATTAACTTATTTATAACATTTTTGAGGAACTGTCAAGCTGTTTTTCATTTTACATTCCCGCAGCTTTCAAATTTTATTCATGCTCACCAACACTTGGTAACTGTTTATTGATTGTAGCCTTCCAGTAGGTGTGAGATCCAGTAGGGATCTCATTGTGGTTTTGCATTTCCCTGATGTTGAGCATCTTTTCATGTATTTGTTGCCTATTCTGTATTTCTTTAACAAAAAGTTTATTCATATCCAGTTGTAAGAGTACTTTATGTACTCTAGATACAAGTCCTTTATCAGATATGTAATTATAAATGTTTTCTCCCATTCTGTGAATTGTCTTTATACTTTTTTGATGGTATCATCTAAAGTATAAAATTTTAAAATTTTATTCATGTTAGGTTTATCCGTTTATTCTTTTGTCCCTTGTGCCTTTGGTTGTCTTTGGTAGAGAAAGTCAAAGTCTACCCCCAGTCATAAAGATTTATAGTTTGAGCTCTTATATTTAGTTCTGTGATTCTCATGTTGAGTTAATTTTTATATATGCTATGAGGAAATGATCCACCTTCATCCCAGGTGGCCATCCCTTTGTTCCATCACCATTTGTTGAAAAGACTGTTTTTTTGCTCTATTGAGTTAATTTTGCACCCTTGCCAAAAGTTAACTGCTGATTGTTCTCAACAAACCATACTTTATACCTTCTATCTGGTACCTGAACTCAATAGTAGGAATGGCCTTAAAGGTTGATTTCTGAAATTCTGTCCTTTTTTTTTTTAATATTTACGCATACAAGAGCTGGGGTGTAGGTCAGAGGTGTGGGGAGGGGGAAGGTGGTGAGAGGATTCACCAGACAGAGTGGTGAGCAGGGTAGAACAGGCAGATCCACTGAAATACACTGCTCAGGGAAGCAGCGGGCGAGACAGGAGAGGTCGTTGTGTCATGTGGGTCACCTTCCTGGACAGCCTGGGAATCGAACTTGCACTGCAGTGGCTGGCGATAGCATGATAGCTCTGTCTTTAACCCCTGTGCCACCAGGGAGACCCTGAATTCTGTTTTCATTTTCTATTTCTTTCCTTATTCAGTCCCACATTGTCTTGATTGTAGTAGCTTTGCAGTAAGTCTTCAAATTGCAAAGTGTGAAATTGCCAACTTTGTTCCTTTTTTTCTTTTTTCAAGATTATTTTAGCTATTTTGGGCCCATTGCATTGCTAAATGAATTTAGGAGCAGCTTGTTCATTTTTTCAAAGAAGAAAGCAAGGATTTTGATAGAGATGGCATTCAGTCTGTAGATAAATTTGGGGAATAGTGTCATCCTGAGAATAGTGAAGTTTTCAATCAGTGATTATGGGATGCCTTTTCACTTATTTTGATTTTCTTCAAATAGTGTTTTGTAGTTTTTTGGAGTAAAGTCTTGCATTTTTTTTTTTAAAATTACTTTGAAATATTTTGTTTTTTGAAACTACTGTGAATGGACTTTTTTTTTTTATTAACATTATGATATATTTGCTTTATTTTTTTTAAATAATAAATTTTATTGTTATATCTTTTTTTGATTTTTCATCACAATATACAAAAATAAAATTGATTTTAATAATTTCATCTTGTATCCCACACCTTTGCTGAATTTTAAATATTTTTCCCCAATGTTAATACCTCTTTTTCCTTATTCTTGCCTAATATCTATGACTAGAACTGGTAGTACAATTTTGAATAGAAGTGGCAAGAGCTGACATTCTTCTTTTATTCTTGCTCTTAGGGTGAAACATTCAAACTTTTACATTAAGTATGATATAGCATTAACTGGTTTTTCATTGATGCCATTTATCAAGTTGAGGGCATGCACTTCTATTCCTAGTCTGTTGCGTTTGTTTGGGTTTTTTTAAATCATGAAAGGATACTGGATTTTGTCAAATGCTTTTTCTGTGTATATTAAGATAATCATGTGAGTTTTGTCTCCTATTGATATGGCATGTTATGTTAATTGATTTTCGTTCCTGGGATAAATTCCACTTGTTCAGGTTTGCTAGTATTTTTGTGGGATACGTTTGCATCCATTTTCAGTAAAAGGTATTTGTCTCTGGTTGGTTTTTTTCCTTTGGTGGTTGTAGGTTTTTCTATCTGGATAATACTGGCCTGATAGAATGAGTTGGGATGTGCTTCTTCCTCATTTTTATGAGAAATTTATAATAATTTTTCTCTATGTGGTAGAAGTCACAAATCTAGTACAGGTCATTTTTAATCTATATTTTGTATAGAAAGTCTTTAATGGACTAATCCAACTCTTACTTTAGATATAGTCAGATTTTCTATTTTCTCTTAAGTCAATTTCATTTATTTGTATCTTTCTAGAAATTGGTTTTATCTAAGTTTTGTAACTTTTTAACATACATTTACTCATAATTCCCTTTTCCTGTTTTTAAATGGAATTGTTAAGCCCTGAGATACCTTTTGTCAATTTGAGACCACTTAGCTAATGTTTCTGGAAATGCTTTGAAAGTCATATAAAAGTGTGAGTAAAGTATTTTATTTGTTCTTCTTAATTAAAAAAAAACATAACAAGGTTTCTTCTTTCTCTATTTTATATAATTTAACATTGTACTAGGTCTTCCTCTGTGAGTTGCATTTCAGGAGAGTGATTATTGCCCTTGTTACTAAAGAAATATAAACAAAGATTGGTTTGGAAGGGGAAATAAAATGATTTGGGAGCCAATCTCTTCCTATTTTCTGAGGAGTAACAGAACATAGATCCTATACTTGGAGGGTCAGGGACATCAGTGCCCCATTAAAATTAACTCCATGCTCTGACCCAGTCATCTTTCAGCTAGCTCTAAAAGCAACTGTTTTTTCTCTTCTCTGAGGAAATGCTGAGGTTGAGGAAATGCTGAGGTTCAGTCCTGGTTTCCTAATCTCTCCTGTAGCTTTTATGCCTTCCATGCACTGTATTTGCTCATTCCACCTCCTCCTAGCATGAGTCTAAGTAAATAATAAAGATCCATTTAAAATACAACCTTGGGGCCTCCCTGGTGGAGCAGGGGGTTAAAAGGCAACCTATGAAAGTATCCGCAGCCACTGCAGCATGAGTTCTATACCCGGCCAGGGAGCTACCTACATGGCACAGCAGACCTCTCCTGTCTCGCCCGCTGCTCCCATCAGCAGTGTATTTCAATCTGCCAGTTCTATTCCCCACTCTATCTCTGGTGAATCCTCTCACCCCCACATCTCTGGCCTGTACCCCAGTTCTTGTATGCATAAATAAATCTTTAAAAAAATAAAATAAAATACAACCTAGCTTTCAAAAATAAACAATTATTTTATATAATGCTTCTTGAAATTCTCTTATGAATATGAGGGCAAATTCAAAGAGGAAATAGCTCATTTAGAAGGGAAAAAAAAAACCACCTCCCTGGTGGTGGAGGCAGTTGAGTGCCGCACTATGAAGCTGTCCACAGCCTCTACAGCTAGGGTTCGATCCCGGCCGGCCGGGGAGAAACCCACATGGCACAGCAGACCTCTCCTGTCTCACCCACTGCTCCCCTCAGCAGTGCATTTCGTCAGTCTGCCTGTTCTGTTCCCGCCTCTGTCTCTGGTGAATCCTTTCACCCACCACACCTCTGGCCTGTACCCCAGTTCTTGTATAAATAAATAAATCTTTTAAAAAAAATCACCAAAAAAAAAAAAAAAAAAGGGAAAAAGAAGTTGATGTTGTAAGACATCGACTTAAAGTCTGGAGTTGTTTTCTGTGTAAAACCATTTGCAGTGGCAAAATGAGAAGCAGGTGGTAGTTATTTCTTCATGATTCAGTGTTTGTCTTCTGAGGGGGGTTTGAGTATGCTCTTGTCTCCTTAACTGGATTATAAACCCCATGTGCTTATTTTATGGTCCTCTTCATAGTGTCTGATACAGGTCACTAGAACCTGAGGTTAGTTTGTTGGTTGGATAACTATCTTAGAAAATATTTTGTGATTTGATGTTAGGACTTTTATACTGATGAAGCTATCAGTTTAAAATAATTAGGGATTGCTGACATTGAACATCTAGCTTAGATCTTTATGTAGACTGTCTTAGTACTATAGATGACATGTTTTCAGTTATATATTTATAAAACTTTACTGTCATTGCTGGGTCTTCCCTCAGTGACAGTTTTGTCTTATTCGCTGTTTATTCTTTATGTATCCCGGAGTAGAAGAGACCTATACTTTAGACTTGCCTTGCTAGCCAGGGTTCTATTCTATAGTTGTTAGTTGACTTTTACTTGTTACGAGATTTATTACAACCTGAAATAAGGGTGAGGGGGATTGTATGAAACTCATACTGGTGAGGATAGAATCAAATAGTGAGATAAGGAATAGTTACATCTTTTTGAGATGTCTAGCCCACCTTGGTCGTATGGATTCCTTATCTCACTTCTGAGCATAGTGTGGCGTTGATGTTTCTTTCTAGAGACTGACCACCCCTCTGCTTCCTTCCTGACTCACAGATGCCTACCTCTAAGTGGATGTAACAACACAGAATGATACACAGTTTTGCATCACTTAACAACAGGGATATGTTCTAAGATAGGCATCATTATGTGAACATCATTGGAGTATATTTACACAAACCTAGATTATATAGCCTAATATACACCTAGACTATATATGTAGGCGCCACATTGTATATACATGGTCCCTCATTGATCAGCATGTCATTAGGCAGCTTGTGACTATGTTTGACTGTTATTCCATAGCATTTAACCTCTACCCACCATTTTTCTTCTTTGGTTCATGGTCCCACTTGGTTTTCTCAGCTCTGGAATTAATTGGGGTCCTGTCTAGCATGGTTGAGTGATGAGCCAAAACTAGATTCCACTGCCTATCTTTCCCTCTGTTCTTCCCTCACTTCCTCTGTGTGTGTGTGTTTAACCTTTCTGAGCCCTATTTTCTTCATGTGTAAAGAAGGGTTGAGAAATACCTCACAGAGTTGTTGTATTACAACATTATTAAAGTAATGAATCAAGTTCCAAGTATAATCACATTAGCAATATAATTAAAAATAATATTTTTAGGAGAGAGACACTTCAAAAACAACTCTTAGCAATTAATTCCATCCTTCTCTCTTGGAAACAGAAAGGGTGGGGTTGGTTGAGGTTGGAGTAAGTGTCCTGTGATGAAATGGAAACAAAGGAGAACTGGGTAGAAGAGGATTAGGTTTGGGGTGAGAAGAAAATTGTTGCGCTGAGTCATTTGACTATAAATATATAACATTGGAGTTAATATAATGTTTATTTAAGGTTTATTATGTGGGAATTATTACATAATAAAAGTTCTATAAGTAACATTCAAGAAGATAGGACAATGCTATAGTCAGAATGCTTTATAGAAATTGGTTTCTCTAATATATAATGAATATGTTTCTGTCATAACTACGAAACAAATTTTATATACAGTGTATAATAACACAATATATATAACATTGAATAATAAACATATATATATAAATAAATCTCTGTTCTGGAGCTAGATAGCTAGTAATGAGGCAGTTAAACAATGACTGTAAGGAAATGTTTTCTTTGTTCCTTTTGTGGAGGACAGATGTGTGGGTACCCATGCTAGAAATCTTGCATCTGGTTGCAGGGAATTCACCTGGTTTCCCTTGTGAAGATCATCCAGCCTTGGGTAATCATGAAACAAACTGTTTTCCCATTACATGGAGACAGAATCTTTGTTCTTGCTACTAGACGAGACTGTATTTCTCTACTTTTTGTGGCCAGTCTGTAACTTATTAAGTACATGAAAATGTGACCAAATAGTACATGTAGTTGAGAGATTTTTCCCTGATACCAAGTATTTGTTGTCTTTTCAATTACCACATCTCTGATTTTCTAACACCAACTTTGTGTCCTACAGTTTACGTCTATCCTGATGCTAACTACCCAGAGTTTGCATGTTACTCCACAGAGTTATGGGCTTGGTTCCACGAGACTGCCCTCTCTTGAGACACCAGTTGAAGACCCAGGTCCCCAGGCTCCCACACTTCTGTGCAACTGGACTATATGAATTTGGTAGTTTCCGCAACCCCCTCTTAGGTTCTGTAACTTACTACAGTGACTCACAGAACTCAGGATAATACTCAGGAGAATTCATTTATTATAAGGCTGCAACTCAGGAATAGCCAAATGGAAGAGAATGAATAGGGCAGGGCATGGCGCTTCCATGATCACTCCAGCAGCACCATACTCCCACACCTCCAGGTCCGCCCACCTGGACACTCTGTATCTCTCTGTTCAAGAATTTCTGTAACCCAACCTCTCACCTGTTTACCCTCCACAGAGGTGGAGCTGGGGCAGGTCTGAAAGTCCCCACCTTCTAGGTTTAGGTGGGTTGTGTGGTCTTTCTGGTCACCCATCCTTAAACTATCCCAAAGCTTACCCTGAGACACCTCATTAGCATATGACTGGTGTGGTCAGAAGGGGCTTTTTGTGAATTACAAACGATTCTGTCACTTGAAATTCCAGGAGGTTTAAGAACTCTGTGCCAGGTACTTTGGGCAAAGACCATTTTTGTTATACCACCAGTTAGTTGCCTAGTGTGAAAAGATACACATAGAAAATGTTCATTACAGCAATGGCTTTGTTAAATGGTTCATGATCAGGCATCCCATCTAGCAAGTTGAAAGGTGCTGCAAGGAGTTGTACAAAACTTTTTTATAGTCAGAAAAGAGGGCGGGCCAGAAAAAGATTATTTCAGGCAAAGACACCTTCCCTTAGGGGAAAGCAAGGGGATCTTACCATGCAGTTTACCTCACTTGTGCTAACAAGGAAATTCCAGATTGATTGGTTTAAAATTTACTTTTGGGAGAATCTGAAACTACAATTAAATTAGGTAGTAAGTCTTGGTGAGGTTTGATATGACTCCATTTTTTTTTTTTTTTAAACAGCATCTGGTATGACTTCCTTGCTTTCCATCATTAGTTTAACTAATAAATGTATATTTTAGAATGAAAGTAGAGAGGAGGAATAGGGATTATATGTCAAGGGGTAAAAGATGCAAAGAAGAAACAAAGCCCAGGAAGGTGAATGCAGATGCACCCCCAGCATGCCCTGTTCTAGATTTGCTGTTCTAGATTTGCTAGTAAGAGAGGAGAGACTGCTCGCAGGTTTCAAGTTGCTCAGACTCCCTCCATAGAGCATTGATTTAGTAAATATGGCTTTGAATTTTGTTGAACTCAAACAAAAAGGTAGTCAGTTACTGCACCGACAAAATGGATTTTTTTTTTTTTTTTGGGAAAACAATAAAGGCACCTGTAAAAATGCAGTGACATAGCAAGACATCTCCATAGATCTAGTCCTTGCACAGGGGCCATTACTACAGCAGCCATTACTACTGGATGCCCTCCTTCCTTCTCCAGGAGTGGGGAAGCAACATCACTTCCCATCAGAGATGCAAGACATGTTCTACTGATTATGTGGAAACTCTTCTAGCTTCCTAACATTAGGGTTTGTGTATATTTATTTTCACAGATTATGTGATTTGGCACCCCCTAGAATACTGCTTTGTTCAGTAAGGTCCCACATGCCTATTTAAACAAGTTAAAATTTAGTAAGATTAAACATCTGTGTCTTGGTTACATTTTAAGTTCTCCATAACCACTTACTGTGAATGACTGTCTTATTGCCTAGTGCAGATTATAGAACTTTTTTTTTTTTATCATTGCAGAAAGTCCAATAGAACTCCAGAAGTTCAATAGCCCTCAATCCTACTCTGCATGTGAATATCACCTTTTAAGAATCTCCTGTGCCTAGACCCCTCCTCCAGAGAATAAAACCCAAGTATCTATTTTTAAAGATTCCTAAGTGATTTAGGAGCACTTTTGAAACATTAGCTGTATGCATCCATTTCCACCATAGGAAGTCTGTCCTTCCATCTGTGTGTCAGGCTTTCCTGCACACAGATGGAAGCCACTACCACCACATAGCCAATTCGCCTCACCTCACTCTCTCTGCTCTACAATTTCTGCTGTTGTATTTAAACTGTCTGCCATTTCCTCACTGAATTTACACTTGTTAATGTATCCAGACTGTGCCTTCCTGTTTCCCTTCTTGGAGACATGTTTTATCTGATTGTACCCTGTACCAGTATTTATGTTAGGTTGTCTCTGACCCCTTGTGTGACAGACTGTCTGTCGGTTCTTTCCTTCCTCCCTCCCTCCCTCTCTCCCCCTCCCTCCCTCTCTCCCTCCCTCCCTCCCTCCCATACAAAAACTGGAGTGTAGGCCAGAGGTGCAGCAGAGTGAGAGGATTGTTGGTTATTTCTTGAAAATAAGTTTGAAAAGGGGTCAAGTGCATCACGGCACTGACCTAAGATGGGATGGAATAGGAGTGTGGGACCTCTGTTCCTCTGCTTTGTGTTAGGGGGAGAGACTGGGAGAGGGTCCATGGGAAGGGGGAACTGATTGGGCTCACTATCCAGTTTATAAAGTCCTTGAGAATGAGATTCTGTGTCCTAACTCTCCTTTTGTTATATAGAGTTTTGTTTGTAAAATGCTCAGTCACTGTACCTGATGTGTAGTCAATGCTTGACTTCCTCCCTTCTTTCCTCACATTGTTTGCTCACTGTATCAGGTCTTATTGGGAGATAGCTTAGCTGGCATTTAGCCATGACCCCAGTATTTCCTGTTCACCTGGTAGGTGAGCATGTTTCCCAGGGCTTCACAATACCTGGCCTATGATTGGGCCAACCCAAGGCTGAGGCCACCCTGCAGGCTTGAAATTTGGCTCCCCCCTTCAAGTGAATGTTCTATAGATAAAGCTTATATAGAGAAGAGGTCTGTAGACTTAAGCCAGATATGACTGTCTCTTGACCTGATGCTGAGCACTACTCAACAAAACTGAACCACCCTCTAGGGAAGGAAAACTGTTGACTTAAGTTGTTCCTTTGGGGTTTGATCCCCTTCCGGGGGTAACCTGTCCGAGTATCCCTGCCTACCACACCAGAGTATTGACCAGTCTGTCTCCCCACCAACTTTACCTTGAAGTGATAACTGGTGCCCCTGCAGGACTAGTTCCCAGCTGCCCAGCTGGTCTCCCATTTGGTCCAGTCTTGACGTCACCACATACGAAGTAAGGTGACTGAATTTTGTTTCAGCAAACATCAGAACTTGTGTTTTAGTGAATGTTCCCTTAAAGATTTAGTCCACACTTAAGATTGAACTTACCACACATTCTATTTGAGTGTTCTCAGAGGTAGCAAGCTTTATTCTTGCATGTTGTTATTTTTTTCTGCAGTAGCTAAAGAGTTTTTAAACCCTTATGATTGGGGCTGGGAGGGAAGGTTGAAGTTATGCTACAGAGTAATGAGGAGAGAAGGAACCCTTTTGAGGACTGAGAAATTGGTCCCCAAATAGTCCTCTGGAGCAGTAGTTTCTAATGCCTGGCTGTGAATAAGGCCTTGGATTTTCTCCTCTGAAGCAGGCTCTGACATAATGTTTCATTGAGTTCCAGCCACTTTGTGAACCTTCTGAAAAGTACCTAAGGACATTGTAGGGTCAGGAATGGCCACTGAGCAGGTTTTCTAGGATCCCATGCAGACCCGGTAAAGGAGGAGTTCTGGAGCCCTCAGGGGTTTTGCAGGTTTTTATTGGGATTACCAGGTACACAGCAGGCAGGGGTGCTGGGGGGCTGAGATGCTGGCAGGGCTCCCAGCCCCCAGCAGGTCTTCACTCTGGGCTCTCCGGCCTTCTTTCAGCTTCTGCTTCTCTTGCTTCTCTCTCAGCTTCTCTTTGGCTTCTCTTTTGGCTTCTGCTGGCATCCCGGTGATGCCACCCTTAAAAGCCCAGTCTCAGCCCAGGTGAATCCCATCTACCGATGCCCACATCCTATTCCAGGTGCCCGCCATCAGGCATGCATTCAGGACCGCAAGGATCGATCATCTGTCCTGATGGCGGGAGGGCAGAAAAGCCTGACATTTTTCCTTACCCTACAGACATTGATCTTCATGTATTGGTTCTGAGATTTTAAAGCTGTTACACTAGGTGCTTTGTGGTAATACAGTGGCCTGTTCAAATTTTGGCAAATTTCTCACTTTACATGTCAGGTATTTAGAAACCCATAGAAGGTGCCTTCTGTAGCTAATGAAGTAGTGAGTGGTAGACAGGTATAAAAGGAGCTTGCAGAAAGTGTTTCACCATAAGTTATCTGAGGGGAAAAAAGTCAAGGTTATTTGAGAATAAAACCCAAACCTGAAGTGTTACTTACTGTACATTGTTTTCACGTGGTTGCTGTTTTTCTGCTCTTAATGAGATTATACATGTGAAAACAGCTAGCCAAGTAGTAGGTTCTCAGTATATGTTAGTTGAAAACATTTCTGAGTTTCAGGAATACTCAGTGATAATGGCATTTCCCCTCTCCTAAGACTTTGAAGGTTTTTCATAAACTTGTATTTAACTCAAGTAATATTTCAGCATATCAAAGTACAAACCAGAATGTCAAACTGTTACCTCAGTCTTTAAAATTTTGGCTTTCTATGCCTTTTCCTTTTAAAAATATTATGGGTGAGGGGAGGGAAAATTTCTTTTTACATTGATAATAGTCTGTGTCCTGAATAAACATAAAAGGCATCTGCTGTTTTAGCGCTCCCATGGGCAATTCATAAAACCTCTTAGATTTAAGGGAAGCTGATTATTGAAAGGAAGAGTTTCATTAACAGCAGCATATGTGGCAGAAGTGAAAATGTTGGTCTATTTTTGGATTTCCTCTGTGTTTGCTTTGAATTCATCTACTAATCTAGTCTCTCTGTCTGTGTTCATCAAGCTGCCAGGCAATGCTGTGCTTGTCAAAATTGTCCAAACTCATCAAACTCATTTCAGGGAAAGAGCTTTTTTCAGTACCCTGGACAATTTTTAGGGAATATAGGATTTTTGTGAAAATGGAAGGATAAATAGAGGTAGTTAGTTATATAACAGTGTTTTCAGATGAAAGGCAAGAACTGACAGCTGTGGCCAGGACTTTATTGGGAACTGGTGCCTCCTGAGAATTTGGGTATTTTTCTTCTTACTGAAAGTTACTTGTGGTTTGATACCTAAAATTTAGGTACTGTTTTAGGGCGGCATTGGGCAGGTGGGGTCAACTGGTACTGGAGCGCTGCTGATTCAGAGTGTAAATGTAAATGAAATCATGCTCAAACATATCGTTTTGAGTTATGTGGTTAGATTGGTTTTTACATTGTCAGGACTTCCAAAGCTGGTTTAAGTCAGTGAGCACTCCTGTCCTGTCTGCTCTTTCCCACCCTGTCAGTATGTTCTACTGTTGACTAAAGATATTAGATCAAGGTATTGTCAGCAGTGACTAGCTATTGGGCTGGGTAAGTTTACTTACCTGGCACCTGGCTTGAGCAATTGATAGAAATGCCTGAACAGGGAGTCTTGTTGGCGGAGCTTCTTTAGCCTCCTGCTCAGGCTGGGAACTGAAGCCAAATGAGGCGTTCTTCCCCATTCCACCATGGCAGGTGGCTTGCTTTATGATGCTGCAGTCAGGACTCCTAATCCATAGAATTATAGATTGCTGGGACTGGGCCGGGATTAGAACTTGCGTCTTACACTGAGATATAGGCTCCTTTTTTGTTCCTTCTCCCTTATCATTGTAAGGTACACTCTCCATTTCTTAAGTTTGAGATTCTCAGCTTGGGCAAAATAGCAGATGGGGCAGGGGGAGGGGAGCTCTACAAGGAGCAGGTAAATGCGAAGGAAAGTGGGAAGGTTCTGCGCTTTTCTAATGACAGAAATAGAAAGCTAGGAGAGAAGTAAGTGACCGCCTCCTCTCGCAGGATTCCTTTGGTCTCCCAAAGGCTTGAGGTTGATGATGGAGGAGTCTGGGAAGTAGAAAACAGATTGCAAGAAGTGGGTGAGTGTGGGATATAGAAGGAGGGGAGAAGGGCTGTTCAGTTCCCGACTGCTCAGTCTTGGTACCACTGTACTTTCCTTATCTCCCCCCTTACCTTGTCCCTGGAAGTTATCTCAGGCCTGTGGGGGAAGAACACAGCAGGGTCCTGGGGCCCAGGGAGTCTATGAGGGAGCAGAGATTTAGAAAAGGAGAATGGGGGAGAAATTATGTAACAAAAGAGAAAAAATTACTGTGATCCACTCCAGCACCACACAAAACAGAACCTCCACATTCCCACTTCCCAGATTAAACAGTTGTCAAGATTTTTCTGGGCTTGTTTACCCTCCCCTTTTTATCTTTTGTTTCATTGCTTAAGTATTTTTAAAGCAAATTTCAGGTGTCATGCCATTAAATACTTCAATTTGCTTCTCTAAAATATTTGGACATTTTCAAACATAACTATTAATGATACTACTTTTACAGAATGATTAAAATTCCAATATTATTTTAAATACGATGAATTCTTTTTAGGTAAACTTTTAAAAAAGATAACACCTATAATAAATTTAAATTTAAAATAAGGCTTTCAAAGAAAGTCTAGAATGTCGATAACTTATACACTGTATTCATTGTGACTTTAAGGTAGTCACAGCTATATCCATGACTTAAGTTATGTCAGGTGTTATTCACAATCTAGATTTCCTTTTTGAACTTACTGCCTTCAACATCTTTACACAGTAGTTTTTAGCACGTCCAATCCAACCCAGGGCCTCACTCTGACAGCCGCCAACCTCTTATGGTAGTATTTCCTGCATGTCATTGATGGTAACGCCATCTTATTCCACAAGCTAAAAATTCCTGCGTCAGCTTTGATGCCTACTTATTTTTTGGTCCTGTATTCAGCCTGTCACTAAACTTTATCAATTTTACTTTACCATCTTTCTCGAATTGCCTTAGTCAAAGTCCCCAGAGAAAGATGCTAACAGTTTTATTTGTTCCTTTTTGACCCCCTTTCAGTCCTTCTCCACATTACAATTAGAGTGAGCTATTCAAAACATAAATCTGATCTGATTGTCCCCTCTTTAAATATTATGTGGCTTCCTGTTACTCTCAGGATAAAGACCAAAAGTCTTAGCAAGCGTTGCAAGGTTCTGCAAAAATACTGCCTTTCTCCTTTTCCAACTTCAGTTCACCCCCACCTTCATTCAATAATTGTTGAATGAAGGTCTCTCTTTCCTAGTAAACTTTAAACTGCAGGAGAGCCAGACCTCATCCTTTCTGTTTGCTTTTGTATCACCAGAGCCCAGTACATAAAAAATACATGTTTGTTGAATGACTATTGAGTGAGAAAGAATGAAATGGGTGGTTGAACCATCCAGAAAACATGTTTACAGGTTATAATTTAAAGAATCTGATTATTACAAACCTGTTAAATCTAAATACTTGAAGGGCCTCCCCGGTGGCGCAGCGGTTGAGTGCAGGGTTGCGAAGTTGGCCGCAGCCTCTGCAGCGCCGGTTCGATCCCCGGCTGCTCCCCGGCCACCGGAGGAGGGTCCCGCATGGCTCGCAGACCTTCCTGCCGCCCGCTGCTCCCCTCAGCAGTGTGCTTCGGTCCTTCTGCCTGCTCTGCTCCCCGCTCTGGCTCTGGTGAATTCTCTCACCCTCCCGCGCTTCTGACTGTACCCAGTGCTTGTATAAATAAATAAATCTTAAAAAAAAAAAAAAAAAAGAATATCATAAAAAAAAAAAAATCTAAATACTTGAGGATTTGAAATCAAAAGGCCCTCAAGGATCTTTTTGCTCAACTTTTCATTTTGTCAATGAGGAAACAGACTCAGAATGCTGCAATAACTTATAAAAAGTCTCTAGATTCTTTAACGACAAAATCAGTAGTAGTTTACAGTTCCTCAGCTACTAGTGCAAACATTCTTTGTACCCAAGTCACTGTTCATGTCCAGAGGAAGGCTCTTTATGTATGTCCTAAATGCCCATTAGGGCCTCCCCGGTGGCGCAGCGGTTGAGTGCTGGATTGCAAAACTGCCCGCGATCCCCTGCTGCTCCCCGGCCACCGGAGGAGGGTCCCATATGGCGCGCAGACCTCTCCTGCCGCCCGCTGCTCCCCTCAGCAGTGTACTTCGGTCCTTCTGCCTGCTCTGCTCCCCGCTCTGGCTCTGGTGAGTTCTCTCACCCTCCCGCGCTTCTGACTGTACCCAGTGTATGTATAAACAAACAAACAAACAAATAAATAAATAAATAAAACATGCCTCTATTAAAAAAAAAAGGAAATAAATGCCCATTATTTAGCTATTATAAATAATGCTTCTGTGTTCAGAGGCATAGAATTAAAAAGGCCTCAGGGCCCTGCCTTTGCATTGGTATAGAAACCACTCTGAACTGTTACTGATGGATAGGGAGCTGGCTTCTTTGTACCCATTCCATTTTTGGTAGAGAGCTGGCTTCTTTGTAACCATTCCATTTCTGGTTAGTTCTGTTAGTTTTAATAGTGACTTGGGATCTGTTTCCTTCTAACAGTTGTCCATGTGATCCTAATTTTATTTTCTCAAGCTACAATAAGTACAATGCTTAGTTTTCTAAGCTACGTGTCTTAGACTAATTGTTTACAGACATAACTATCTTGATCTACATTCATATAAGGACGTTGCCTTTTGTCACTGTTTTTTTAAGATGAGCCTTTCAGAACTGAATTAAGAACCCATCTGAATTCACAATTCCAGATGTTAAGTGATCAGCTGAGACTACAGGGAATTATTTATTCTGGTCATCTAGAAATGAATCTAATGTAATGGTTAAATTCTTGGGTCTGGGGTTGGGCAGACATGGGTTTCTATTCTGGTTCTGCTTCTAACTAGCTATGTAAACTTGGACTTAACCTTTCTTAAATTAAGCCTGAATTGACCTAACGACACTTAAAATGAGAGCAAACAGGAGAATCCCTCTTACTGATTTAAAGTGTCCATATACTTTCAGATGTTCTTTTTATTTTTTTAAAGATTTATTTATTTATGCATACAAGAGCTGGGATGTAGGCCAGAGGTACAGGGGGTGAGAGGATTCACCAGAGACAGACTGGGGAGCAGAACAGGTGGATTGACTGAAATACATTGCTGATGGGAGCAGCAGGTGAGACAGGAGAGGTCTGCTGCACCATGTGGGTAGCTCCCTGGCTGGAGATCAAACTCTTGCTGCAGTGGCTGCTGATAGCTTCATAGTGCTGAGACTTAGCCCCTTGTGCCACCAGGGAGGCCCACTTTAAATGTTCTTGTTAAAATTTTGTGTGTAATGCAGTTGTTTCAGATTTTTTTGTTTCTGAGAAGTTTTGAGATTATGTGACAGAAAATGGTACAATGAAAACTACCATAAAACCATCCTGTATTTAAAAATGAAACATAAATTTGACTTATGTTTTTTAAGATCCAAGGATTAAAATGTGCCTACTGCTGGGCCTCCCAGGTGGCACAGGCAGTTGAGTGCCACGCTGCGAAGCTGTCTGCAGCCTCTGCAGCATGGGTTCGATTCCCAGCTGGCCAGGGAGAAACCCACATGCGCAGCAGACCTCTCCTGTCTCGCCTGCTGCTACCCGCAGCAGTGTCTTTGGTCCATCTGCCTGTTCTGCTCTAGCTCTAGCTCTGGTGAATTCTCTCACCCTCCCACTCCTCTGACTGTACCCCAGTTCTTGTATAAATAAATAAAAATCTTTTTTAAAAAATGTGCCTACTGCATAAAATTAGGGGCCTGAAATCCTCAGAGCCTAAAGTTTCTTCCAGACCAGTTACTTTAACCTACAGAGTCTTAATATATCAATATAGTTTTGCGGTAGGTCTATGATCTATTTAGCCTTTTCTTAAATAGCTCTATTTGGTGTAATTATTATTTGTATATCTGGGAAAACTCATTTTTGGGTTTAGTGCCAGCTGTTCCCTTTCAAACTGAACTCCCATCCTTGCCTAATTTGAGAGAGGCTTAATAAATGTAAAGAGGAGAACTTGTTGTTTGTCTATGTAATTACTTTTAATGCCCCAAAGATAATTCTTTAATAGTTGACTTTGTGTTTTATTTTAGAATCACAAGAAACTGATGAACGACTGGTAGCAGAAGTGGTTGAAAAATGTTCTTCTGAGACTTGTTCTAGACCCTCAGAAAATGAGGTGTCCCAGCAGGCTATTGGTTCTTACTCAGTCAAGGATTTCAAAGAAGAACCCGAACATGATATGAGCAGAATTTCAGTAGTGAGACCATTCTCAATAGAAACCAAGAATTCCACAGACATCCCAGCAACTCTTGGAACAAAAGCTGCCTATGGTTATGTAACTGCGGTCTCAGGCAAGGCTTTGCCCTCCTGTACGCCAGAAGCCATCCAGGACAAGGCAATGACAGAGGGTACCATGGGGGTTACACTGGAAGCTTCCACAGAAGCTGACCTAAAGGCTAGCAACTCCTGTCTGGAACCTGTGCCCAGCAGAAGCAAACTAAGAAAGCCCAAACCTATCTCCCTGAGGAAAAAAGTGAATGGCTGTGAGTTACCAGAAATGGAAGTTGCTCTGGAGGCCATGCCTCTCCCCGAGGCATCCTGTCAGTTCAGTGCTGAAGAAGTGGATGGGAGCACAAATCCTTCTTTGCTAGGAAGTGCCAGGATCCAGAAATCTCCTGATGTTAAGGAAACATCCAGGGCTCCCAGCAGTGACACCAATGATTCAGGGGCTGAGCTGCTAGAGGAGTCAAGGAGCTCACCTCTGAAACTTGAGTTTGATTTCACAGAAGATGTGGAAAATGTTGAGTCCAGGAAAGCCATTCCAAGGAAACTTGGCAGGAAACTGGGTAACAAATTGACCCCCAAGATACAAAAAGATGGTATTAGTAAGCCAGCAGCATCTAAAGATACAGAACAACCTCCAGCTCCAGAAGATGCTCCTCTCTCCCCAGCACCTTCTAAGCTGGATCCCAGTCAGTGGGATAACCCCAACTTTAATCCCTTTGGGGGCCACTCCACGCTGCAGAACTCCCCACCCCTCTCCTCTAAAGGCTCCTACCACTTTGACCCAGACAACTTTGACGAGTCCTCGGATCCCTTTAAGCCAACTACAGCTTTACCAAGCAGTGACTTTTGTTCTGCCGCTGCTAATCATGTTAATGAGATCTTAGAGTCACCCAAGAAGGCAAAGTCGCGTTTAATAACGTGAGTGACGAGGGGTGTGGGATGCGTTCTGTGTATTCTCTGTGAGTTGAGCAGCCAGCTTTTGGTTTTAGGGAACTGAAGTTACCTTGCGTTGCAACAGGGCAGGCAGAGAAACTCAATAACTATGTTGCCATCTTCACTATTTGGCCTAACTTATTGGAATCAGAACTCCCAGAGGTTTCATGTCAGATTTCTGCCGGGTTTCTAAATTCTCAGCTTATTCAGCTCAGTTCTTACCCTCGTTCACCCCCTCCTTGAGTACTTTTTTCTGTTAAAAAAATAAAAAGAATGGCATGAGATAGAGACTTGATGGTTTTTGGAAGTCCTATCTAGGCTGTCAGTAATCACTTTATATACTGCATACTGAATTCATGTGTCACTGCCAACTGCCATCAGATTGTGTATGGATAAAGCAAAAAACTCCAAGCCCACGAGTTACCTGTGCAGCAACAAAACATGTGAGTCTTAGTCTTGTCACTTAAATAGAAAGCTGTGCTTTCGGTTGGAAAAATACCTATCACTAAAATTTGGTAAAAGTCCTAATGTCTCCATGTTCAGCAACTGGCTCCATCAGTAAGGAAATGAATTTTCAATTAGAATGAAGAATATTATATAACACATTAATCTGACAAATTATTTGGTTAACCTTTAGTTGTATATCATCACCCCCCCCTTCCCCTGGGCCTGGGAAATCTAGAGCCACTTTTGCAAGGTCCTTGAAGTTCCCAAAGTGATGGCCTCAGGCCACAGTCCATGTAAAATTTTAGTTTGGATTTGTTACAGGATTATTACCTTATTGCAAAACTTGTGTTGATAACAATATAGGCCTTTGTGACTTCTGTGACAGTTTTCCCTAAAAATTAGATACAAAGAAGGGTCAGGAACATGAAAAGGGAAGATTACTATATTTTTAGTTACTATACATCAGTTGGAGATACAGTTTCATAATGACTTAGACTTTAAGAAACATATTAGATGGTTTGCTGAATTGTTCTAGAGAACAAGTTTTCAAGAGCAGAAAGTATCTATCAGGCCCAAGAAGCTTGAGTGTTGTCGGAATCAGTTCTTCATGGAATGTCTGCAGAACATCTAAAGGAAATGAAATGTCATTGGTAGTCTTGATCTGTTCTTCAATTACATATGAACAGTAAAGTGGCTGCTAAAAATTGGATGTCCTTAAAGTGCTCTCCTGTGGTTAAGGTTGGTTACTGGTGTCTAGACAGTGCTTGGGGTATGTGTTGGCCCGGTCATTGTCCTGTTGCTTCTGAATATGCGATAGCCTAACCACAGGATGCTTTTGCCTAGCAAGGTTGATCAGGATTCATTTGGAAGCCTTTGTTTCAGTTTTGCATGTTGAAGGCATGTAGCCCATGCATCCATGTTAGGTAAGATTAAGTCTAGGCCAAAAGGAGGAAAATTTACCATAAACCTTATTTTCAGTAGCAACAAGCGCCCTCTCTCAAGTGCTACCACCCTTGCCTGATAGCATTTTCTTCTTGTTCTGTTTTGGTGAGTGAACTTCTTAATCTGTATACTTTGTAGGTTTTGTTTTGTTTTGTTTACTCCGTTGCAATCAAATCTCTTTGTCCTTTCTAGAAGAGAAGGGAGCTTGACCTCATATGTAACTCTGGGATTTTGTTTAGCAAATCCGTCATTGGTAGGACAGACTGAAACTACACGTTTGGTGGTAAAACCTAGCGGAGGGTTAGAAGTTCTGTTAACAGGTTACAGTGTGACTTTTTTTTTTTTTTTTTTTACAGTGTGACTTTTTAAAAGGTGTATCTTAGTGACTTCTCAGATTCTTGTGTAAATGGAGATAGCATTTTATGCTTGGGATTTGTGGACCAAATTAAATTATGTAAAGTCATTTCAAGTATCTTAGTGATGCACACCTACAGTAGATAGCAACAGGTACATTTTCAACGACTATTATTTTCATTCATCCTTTAATCTGGATGACTAAATGTTTAACTATAGTCAGCAGTGACGTATCCTTTTAATGCATTTACAAATATTTGAAAATTTACTTTTCATCTCTAAGTTTGACTATATAGCATTTCTGAGTATTTCTACCACCCTCTAGGTTCCTGATAATCATTCACTCACCAGTGGTAATATTCATAAATATAACATTTTTCGTTTGTATCTCATCTTGTAGAAAGAACTTTGCAGCCTTTTTACATCTACCAGACTAGAGATAAATATTCCAGGCTTTACATAATTTTTTTTCTCCATCTGTCTGTCTCTTTTCCTGTCTCTAATTTTGTTGGTGCATCAGGACTACTGAACAAGTGAAATTTCTCTGTTTTCTGTTGTAAGTACTTCTGCTGTTGTTTCTGTTTGACCCCCGAGATGTTGGCACTTTCCTTTCCCGCCCTCCCCATACCGTCTTTCCATAGCATGTTGGCTGCCACTTCTAAGTTGGACCTGGTGATTTTTTGCATTTCATTTGCCACTTCACAAGTCAGCTTAGCCTTGCAATTGTCTGTACCTAAAGGATGAAGCTCTGCCTTCCTACCTTAGGTGCGAGAGCTTGCGCTCCTCGGCTTGGCACTCCTCAAGTGCGCTTTGAATATTGAGTGCTAGCTTGGCCCTGAAATCGTCCCAGCACTGGTTCAAGGGACTGCTCTGCTATTTATTCTTGGAAATAGGTGACTTTTTTGATGGAATAAGGCTGCTGGCTTAAAGCAGGGGCTAAATTTTACTAAGCTCAATGTGAGTTTGGTGGCAGGGGTTGGAATTTAGTAGGCGTATTAAGAAAGAAAGCCATGAACTGGACAGTATTAGTATACATTCTGGTAACTTACATGCTTGTGTGTTCCTCTCCTCCGACCCCTCCTCCTGCAAACACACACACACAGAAGAAGAAAAAATTGGTATTTGGGAAAGGGGGAAGTGAGGGGAGTGTCAGTGACATTTCAGGAAAATTTAAGTGCATTAGAACCAAATCTTTGCAACGCAAATTACATGCCAGTTTAAAAAATAACAGGTGGTTTGAACTTACCCCAGTTCCGGCTATGTTCATTTTCCATCTTACTACTTAATAGGAATGGTATCAGTTTACTTAAATATTTTCATACTTTGTGTTGACCACAGTTCTTCTCTGATAGCAAACAGGTCTGGAACTGCCTTATCAGACTTCTGTGGCTTTTAGTGCAATAAAGAATTTCTATCTAAAGAATCTGGCCCGGCGTGGTAATTTTTCTAATGAATGTCAAAGCCAAGTGAGTAAGAATCAGATGAACCAAATGTCTGTGAGTACTGAGGCTGCTCTCTGAAAGGTTTCTGGTAATGTGCTGTTGAAACTGGGGGGATCAGAGTACCGGCGTTTAATATCCCATAAAAGCAAAAGAGGTGGTCATTTCAGAGAACGAGTTGAACTATAGTCTTTGCTTTATTCTGTTTCTTGGGAGAAGACTCAGGCGAAAGATGTTGCCATCTCTAACGTGTAGATGTATGACTTGTGTGGTGCTTTATGCTTTGGCTTCTATCTGCAAACACTGCTGTCTCTGTTCCATTTCATAACCTAGAAAGTGTCTGTTTGATTACTAACCTGCTGAATTTTTTCCTTTTCTTTCCAGGAGTGGCTGTAAGGTGAAGAAGTATGAAACTCAGTCTCTTGCTTTGGATGGGTGTGCTCAGGTAAGTCTGTCTGTCACCAGAATGTCTTTTAAACCATTTATCCCCAAACTGGAGATTATATTGAGAGTGGGATAGGTAATGAAAACTTTCAGCAGGTATTTGAGTTGTCTGATAAAGAAACCAATTTCCGGGTCCTTAACTTCCTAAACTCATCTGAGAAGGCCCCTGAGGTCAAGGGAAACCTTTCACATTGCCCTTTCCCCAGTTTTTTATCAAATGTCCTCTCTCATTCATTCTAAATCTTACTAAGATGCATCACCATCAAATGTGAAACCTCTGGGTCACCAGAGAGATTGGAAATATTGGTGTATTAGGAAGGTAGTTGTCTCCAATAATGAGATAATATTTTTAAGTTTATATGAGTTTTAATTCATTGCTTTCAATAAAACAGGAGAACCTGAATTAATCAGGTAAAAATAAATTTGGACAATGTTAATGTTGATTATATTTCAATTTAAAAAATAACTTGATGAGGGCCTCCCTGGTGGTGCAGGGGGTTAAGTCTAGGCACTGTGAAGCTATCAGTGGCTGCTGCAGCATGAGTTCAATACCTAGCCAGGGAGCTAAACCACATGGCTCAGCAGACCTCTCCTGTTTCACCCGCTGCTCCCCTCAGCAGTGTATTTCAGTCAGTTAACCTGCTTTGCTCCCCACTTTGTCTCTGGTGAATCTTCCCTCCCCCTCCCCACCTCTGGCCACACCCCAGCTCTTGTATGTATAAATAAATAAATATTTTTTTAAAAATTAAAAATAACTTGATGATAGAAGTGTTTGCTACATAACTTGGAAAGGGGTTCAAGGAATTGAGAGACATTTTATTTCAAAACTTCCTTGTGTTTCATCTACTTATACATAAGATTTCTTATTGATTATAATTATACAAAAGAAAAATGGGAATAAAATTATTGAGACCCTTATTTCATTCCAGCAATAAATAATATTTGACCATAACTATATGAATTATTGGGAAACAAAAAATTCAGGCCCATTGGGTTTAAGTGAGATCCTTTTTTCTTTTTAGCACTCAGTTTCTGTGTAACTATGAACATAGAAATACATTCACTGATTAATAAAATGCATTTTAAGTTTAACTTACCCTATGTGATTTGTACCAAAACTTGGTACATACTTTAAGATTATTTTTAAAAAGGATTTGCAGGGCCTCCCTAATGGCACAAGGGATTAAGACTCAACCTATGAAGCTATCCACACCCACTGCAGCATGAGTTCAATCTCCGGCCAGGCAGCTACCCACATGGCACAGCAGACCTCTCCTGACTCATTCACTGTTCCTCTCGGCAGTGTATTTCAGTCGATCTGCCTGTTCTGTTCCCCACTCTGTCTCTGGTGAATCCTCTTACCCCCCACACCTCTTGCCGGTACCCCCGTTCTTGTATGCATAAATAAATAAATCTTAAAAAGATAGAAAGGATTTACAATTGGATTTACTCTTCATCTATTACAAATATATGAACTATTGACCTTCATTCAGGTGTTGCTAAAACGGGCAACAAGAGCCATAAGAAATTGGTACATGATTTGCTTCAGAAAGATAACTGATACTGTGTATAAAAGTATTAAAACCTGATGCATCAAAATATTGTAGTTTTATATTTTCAATAAAATCTTACTTTTGTGTTTGATAGTACTTGTCAGAAGTTGTAATAAATAATTGTAATAAGTCCCCTGAAGAACAGTGTCAACTAAGTGAGACTTACGGTCACAGAAAAGATTTTTTAAAGTTTTTAACTTTTTTAAACAAAAATATGATAGGAAGTCTTTTTGACAATTTTCAAGCATACCATTGTATTTCCTTGGGATAATTTCCTGGTGGTGGTAGAATAGAAATAGAAATTCAGAGAGGAAGAAGAATGATGTCCAGAAGATTAATGTCACTAATTCAAGAGCATGCACGTGTTCAAATTTAAATAGATCATAGGATATCAAAACATTAGAATAACTAGGTTGAATTAAATAAGGTCACTATTTAAAGTATATCAGATATTATTTGAAATTATTTAAATTTATGCTGGGAAGTTTTTAGATACCTCTTGAAAATACAATGGGGTACTTAGATTTTTCAAGAAATTTGGGAGGTAAATGAGTAAAATATTTAAAACTGTTGCCTTTGGATCACTTAAACTTGTTTATAAGTTTAGGCTAGAGAAGCTGAAATTTTCAATCCTCAGAATTGAATTAGAAAAACTAGTTCTAGAAAACACAGTATTCATGATTAAGAGATTCCAGATTTCTTCTATGATCCGTGTATCCAATCTGTGACTAACTTTTATCCAGTGTCCATATGGGATGGTGGTTGCTTCTGTTCCTGAAATGGTGCTTTCCCCATTGTTTGTGCTCCTAAGAGGTAACATCTGATCTACTTCATTTCCTAGGATGAAGAAACAGTGATCTCCCAGATTTCAGACATTTCTAATAGGGATGGCCATGCTACTGATGAGGAGAAACTGGCGTCCACTTCTTCGAGTCAGAAATCAGCTGGGGCCGAGGTGAAAGGTGAGCCAGAGGAAGACCTGGAGTACTTTGAATGTTCCAATGTTCCTGTGTCTGCCATAAATCATGCGTTTTCATCCTCAGAAGCAGGTATGGAAGTATATCTTCATCTTTAATGTACATAAGCACAGAAAAGCCTAAAAGCCTAAAGCAGGACGTGCCTTAGAGTTAATAGAAAATTGGGTCACTTGGAAGATAGATTTAGGATTTGATCTATGCTTTGCTGCTTTTTCTGGAAAAGAGACACAAAAGGGTGTCTTACTGAAATGCCAGGGACAGATGGACAAGTGTGGCAGGATGTTCAGGAGACACTGGTGTATGAGATAGCTTGTATTTTTTTTATGATTTATTTTAACGTGGCAACATCCTAAAGTACAGGTGCTTATAACTATATGGTAATTATGTTCTTTGTGATTATTATGCTCGTTGTTTAACTTACAAAAATAATAGAAACTAACGCTTGTGCCTTACCACATGCAGGCATTGTTCTAAGTGCTTTACATGCCATTAAAGTACTCATTATTTCTTTCTAGGTATGATTAGATAGGTATTTTTCTCATTTTCAGTGAAGGACAGTGAGATACAGAAGTAACTCAAGTCAGGTCACTTGACTAGTAAATGGTAGAAATAGGATTTGAACCTATGCAGTCTGGTCCCAAAGTCTTTTAACCAAAGTGCTAAAATGTGAAAGGATTATCTTCATTACATTAGTATGTTAAAAATTGTCATGCTCAGAGTAGTGATAGATTGAAATTGATCAGTGCCCTATAAAATCCTTCTTAATGTTCTAATAAAAACCTCATGTAACCTGTGCTGCAGCTTCTTGCCTTTGGTTTATTCCTAGAACTGAGGTTCTTTTGCAGGTCCCAAGTTACATCTGTCGCCTTAAGCTTGACTTGTGAAATATTTAGAGTCCTGTTCCTGGCTACATTAAATGTTAATAAAAGCTCAGATCTTCAGCAGCATAATTTAATTTGGGACTTTTATACTTAGAATATTAGAATTTTAAAAATCTTGATCTATCATCAAGCCAGGGAAGCAAATGAAAATACAGACTTTGTGAAGTTATTCCCCTGGCTTCCTCCCTGCTTCCCAGGACTCTGCTTCCCATCCGTAAAGCACATGTGACAGGACTTCACATTTCTTTGCTGGTCTCTCTCTGCTCTGACTTCTTTCCCAGAGACATTGTTTGCCATTCATTCCCTTTTATATTCCATTTACACAGACTAATCCCAAGTACTTTTATACTTACATTTGCTTCTTCCATTTGAAATGCCTTTCTTCACTCTCTCCTATAAAAATTCTGCACGTCCTCTCAGGTCTGTCTCAGTTGTCACTGCCTCCTGCTGCCTTTACCATTCCTGTTCCATGTAGTGATTTTAGAACGGTAACTTTTTTGAGGTTATGGACAATCAGTGATTTAGTCTTTGAATTTCCTCTAATGCAGATGCATGATACTTATTGATTTATGTTCTTCTTACTAGGAGGAAATCCCTTCAACAGAAATTTCTACAGCTGGGGTTCTATTAGATGGCAGTGCTATCCTCAGAGTTAGTGAATAGCTAATGGCCTACTGTCGCTGATTAGCTATGTATCATGGGAGCAGGCAGAGGGTAGGGTCGTTTGGGGTTGGGGGGTGGTGGAGGTGAAGTGGTTATTCTGACTTTGTCAGCTGAATCAGACCATTTCCTGGAGAGAGTCACCTTTGAGCTAGGTCTTAGTGGATGCAAATATAGATGTGCACCATGAGAATCTCACACAGGGATAGGAGGCCACCTGCTATATTAGTAAAGTGCCCAGTAGCTGTGTGTGTGAGTACTGGCAAGTGGGATAAAGAGATCCCACTGAGGAATTGGGCCTATTCCTGTACCTACAAGGGAAGCATTAAAGGTTTTTAGGCAGAGTCACATTTGTGTTTTAAATAGTTCACAGTTGACAGATAGCAATAACAAATTATTATTTTCGTGCTGTGTGGAGACAGCACTTTAAGTTTCTGTGTGATTTCCCATATTTTAAAAATTTCTTCAGTGAGTACATATTCCTTTAGATTGGGAAAAAAAAGCATAGAGTTGGTTATTTTAAAATGTTGCTTCTGGTGACAGTAGAAGTAAGACTGGATATAAGGAAACCAGTTTGAAGTGTATGGAGAGGATAATGCATTTAGTTTTGTAGGCTTTGAAACTTATCTATTACATAAATTGGTTTGAGAGTACTCTTCAAGGCTGGAATTTAAGTTCACTCAGACTTGGTAATAAATATAATAGTATTCAGTTTCCTCTTTCTGAAAAATTGCGGCACTTATTACAACTCTTGTAAAACTTTTTATGGACACAAGGAGGCAGTCTTACTGTTCTTTTCACTTGAAGATCCTTGATATGTTTATGGCTGATTAACCAGTGGCACACTCCTTTTTCTTCTGAATATTTTCAACTTTTAACACAGACAGTACAGCAGTCAGCAGAATGCCAGTGCTTCTTTGAGAATCTTAAAGTGCTGGTCATGTACTCATTGATGTCATTCTGGGCCTGCACTGGGGGTTCCAAGAGTCTCACTCAGAGGGAAACTGCTTCTTGGGATAACTATAAAAATGACTCTCTGTGTTTTAGGCATAGAGAAAGAGTCGTGCCAGAAGATGGAAAAAGATGGACCTGCCGTGCCTGTAAGTTCCTAAGCTCATAGGAGGGGTGTGGTGGGTGGTAGTAAAGTGCTGTTTTGGGTTTTTTCCCCCCCAGTATTGTTTGGAAGTCCATGTTAATTCATTAAATTAATTGTCAGCATTTAGTGATGATGATGAAATATATTCACTTGCGGAGCTTATATAATGTCCTGCACAATAGCCCCTAGTTGCATGTGACATTGAGCACTTGACCTGTGGCAAGTCCAAATGGAGAGGTGTCCAGTATGTGTAAAATACAACCAGGTCTCGAAAATGTAGTACCATAAAAAGGAATATAAAAAGTCTCTAACTTTTCAAATTGATTAAATGTTAGGATGATAATATTTCAGATACTAACTATAGTTTTAAAACTAATTTCACCTGTTTATTTTTTTTTCATGTAGCCATTGAAGAATATTAAATTGCGATGACTTGTATTCTAGTTCTTTTGAACAGAAGATACAAAATATGAACCAATGATAACCTGTGGTGAATGTTACACCAGAATATGTTCCCAGGACTGTGGGAGCCCAGGCTCACTGGCTCCATGGTAGCTGTCGGGAAGGCACCTGCCAATTAAAAACAATATATTAAAAAAAAAAAACCAACTTTATGACTTACAAAAATAACAAAGAATTCCTGTAAATCTTTCACTCATACTCAAACATTAATATTTTATATAAGCACAGTACAGTATAATGATCAAAATCAATCAGTACTGTTGCAATAATATTATCTATAAACAGCATTCATATTTTATCAGTTGTCCCACAATATCTTTTTTCTTTCTTTTTTTAAAGATTTATTTATTTATTTATATAAGCACTGGGTACAGTCAGAAGCGCGGGAGGGTGAGAGAATTCACCAGAGCCAGAGCAGGGAACAGAACAGGCAGACTGACAAAATACACTGCTGAGGGGAGCAGCAGGCACAGCAGGAGAGGTCTGTCACGCCATGTGGGACCCTCGGTGGTGGCCAGGGATTGAACCGGCGCTGCAGAGGCTGCGGGCAGCTTCACAGCCCAGCGCTCAACCCCTGAGCCACCAGGGGAGGCCCCACAATATCTATTTTCTGACACAGAATCCCATATTGCATTTGCTTGTCATGTCCTTTATCTCTTAATCTGTGATCGTTCTTCTTTGTTTTTCCTGACCTTGACATTTTTGAAGAGTATTGCTCAGTTGTTTTGTAGAATGTCTTTCAATTAGGGTTCACCCAATATTTCCTCATCATTCAGTTTATACAGTTTTGGCACAGATACAACAGGAGTGACATGGACATCATTATATTCTGTCCTTGGTGGAGTTGATTTTCATCACTTGGTTAAGGTGGTGTCAGTTAGGTTCCACCATGTGAACTAACTTTTTAAAGGAAAAATAGGGTTTTCTAGGGAGATAGGCAGTGAAGGGAATGCCAGACAGGAGAGATGGCCTTTGCAAATGCAGGGAGTGAGAAAAAGCACAGACTTTATATGAGGAATTACAAGTATTAATTGTCTTGTGATCCAAGGACACTGTGCATGTGGATGGGCACAGTGGGGTCAGATCATCAAGAACCATAAGCAGGGCCCCAGCAGATGTAGACATGGAAGGTAACTATTTTGGGGTTTTAAGTAGGGAACATTGTGACTGGTGATAGTTCAGAGGATGGGGTGGAAACAGAGATTTAGCATGTAGAACCAACACTGCTATGTGATCTTGGGGACATCCATAGTGACTGGGGAAGAGGTGGTAATGAAAGTTGATGAAGATTACTCAGGATTTCTGACCACATCTGGTATGGTCAGTGTTGCTGTTAACCAAACCCAAGGGGATCTCAGTTCAACAAATGGCACCACTGTCTACCTGGTTGTCTAAGCCACAAAATCTGGGGTCACCTTAGACTCCTCTCTCCCCCTTAGTCCCAGAGGTAAGTTTCTATGTCCAGAAATTGTATATTATAAATCTGTCTACTTTTCTCCAGCTGATAGCTACCACCATTTTTAAAAAAAAATACAGTGGCAATTTCTTAACCAGTCTCCCTGCTCCCTGGCTTATTCTCTCATCCTTATACATAAGCTAGAGTAAAGTTGTAAATACAAAACTGACTTTGTTACTTTTTGTTTAAACCACTTTATTGGTTTCCCTTGTCTTTGAGGCAGATTCAGTCTTTTACTGTGGCCAGTGTGACTTTCAGTATCGGGACCCTACCCCCTTCCCTCAAACATCTGACGCTCCTCTAACCACACAGGATTTCTTTCAGTTCTGTGAATCTACTTTGAAAGTCACTTCCCTGTTTTACCTTCCTTACAAGACTGTAGGCTTGGTGATGATAAGGATAATAACTGTAAATATTGCTAAACATAGGAATCAGCAAATAAAGAATACAGAAGGAGGGGAAAATTATAGTTCATTTTTTGTGTGACTTTGAGACACCTTGGGACTAGTTTCTGTATAAGTCTGTATATCCAGTAGGCAGTTTTAACTACATAGCATGAGCTCAAGAAAGCCTGGGTTTGCTTTAGCAGATTTGATGCCCCCTAGGATTTGGGATAGTTGAAGCTATAGGATTAGATGAAGTTATGATTAAAACATACTTTACCAAAAAAAATATATTTACATCTGGCTAACATATATGTATATGCACATATGAGATACATCATAACATTTATATATTTATAAAATACAAAATATTATTTACCCTTCTTTGTGTGATTCATTCTGGTATTTTCTATTCTGTTTTACTTTTTTTTTTTAAGATTTATTTATGCATACAAGAACTGGAGTACAGACCAGAGGTGTGGGGAGGTGAGAGGATTCACCAGAGTCAGGGTGGGAAACGGAACAGGCAGACTGACTGAAATAACACTGCTGTGGGGGGAGCAGTTGGTGCAACAGGAAAGGTCTGCTGCACCATGTGGGTAGCTCCCTGGCCAGCCAGGGATTGAACTCGTATTGCAGAGGCTGGGGATAGCTTCATAATGCTGTACTTAACCCCTTGCACCACCAGGGAGGCCCTCTGTTTTGCTTTTTAAATACAGCTTATTTGTATTAATAGGTTGCTTTGAAGATAGTTTAGGCCAGCAAATGTGAAGGTAGTAGGGTGGAGGAGCCTGTGGAAGAATGAAGAGAAGAAGGGAGGTGCACATAGGGACTCGGATACTTTATCCTTTCACAGGATTGTGCTTCATGCATTGTGATATTTGTCTGACAGAATCACCTTTTATCCTCAGCTTTCTTGGGAGGTAGATAGGTCACCTAATGCAGTCACTCATGGACCTTTGCCTGGGTTTCCTCACCTGTGAGCAAGACAGTATGCCTACCATCTTCACCCATGAGGATGAGACCCCAAACTCCACCACCAAAATAGCCTGCTCATGCACTGGGGGAACTAGTTTCTTCTGAAAATTTCCAAGTGCTGTGGGAGCACTTTCTAGTATCTTCAGTGTATGAAAATAGCAGAGGGCTGACTGAAGAAGGAAGTGTTGAGAGGACCAAGCATTGGTCTGTGTGGCTGCAGACTCAGGTGATTTACCCAGTTCTTACAACATACTAGTTAAACTTCTGAATTTCCAACTTATGCTCCATAAATTAAGCAGCACTTCTGCCTCGTCAGAGTGAGTGTGAGGATAAAATGAAGTAACATGGAAGACTGAAGCTGTGAAGTGCCAGGCTAATGTAAGCTGGTGTGATAATGAAAGGAAAAGCGGGAATACTTGTCTCTAGAGCCGGAGGAATTTATCCTGCGTTGTGACCTTTTATTTATTTTTTTTAAAGATTTATTTATTTATTTATATAAGCATTGGGTACAGTCAGAAGCGCGGGAGGGTGAGAGAATTCACCAGAGCCAGAGCTGGGAGCAGAGCAGGCAGAAGGACCGAAGTACACTGCTGAGGGGAGCAGCGGGTGGCAGGAGAGGTCTGAGAGCCATGTGGAACCCTCCTGGGCGGGGGGTGGGGGTGGGGGGGTGGGGGGCGTGGGGGGGGTGGGGGGGGGAGCAGCCAGAGATGGAACCAGCGCCGCAGAGGCTGCGGGCAGCCTCGCAACCCAGCGCTCAACCGCTGCACCACCGGGGAGGCCCCATTGTGACCTTTTAAAAGTATCCCCAGTTGAATTTCCAGACATAATTTTTACTTCTTTAGGATGTTGACTAAATTCTGCGTAAAAGAGGGCCTCCCTGGTGGCGCAAGGGGTTAAGCATCTCACTGTGAAGCAATCTGCAGCCTCTGCATCATGAGTTCGATACCTGACTGGTCAGGGAGCAACCCACATGGTGCAGCAGACCTCTCCTGACTTGCCCACTGCTTCTTCCAGCAGTGTATTTCAGTCAGTCTGCCTGTTCTGTTCCCCACTCTGTCTCTGGTGAATCCTCTCATCCCTCCATTATCTCTGGCTTGTACCCCAGCTCTTGTATTCATAAATAAATAAATCTTAAAAAATAAACAAATTCTGCATAAAGCAATTGCAGTATTTAGTTGAGTAAAGAAATCTGTTTGATTTAGCTTTCACTTTTGTAAGCCTCTCTGTATTGCTTTGAAGTACATTCCAAATTGCATTCTCGTGCCCAGGGGTAGCTGGGGCAAAATGACTAAGCTGTAGTGCAGAGCATTGTGGGCATTGAATCTCACCTGGCTTTTCAGCTCTTGATCTGCAGCATTTTTCAGTTAATTTTTTAAAGAAGTATTAAACTTTCTTCAGGATGTTCACTTGGCTGTTCTAACCATGTCTGTGTAAAAAGGGGTCTGCCTCAGGGTTTCAAAGACAAATGATGAGATCAGCAGGCTTGGAAGATTCTTTTTTTTTTTAAGATTTATTTATGGGCCTCCCCAGTGGCGCAGTGGTTGAGCACTGGGCTGCGAAGCTGCCCACAGCCTCTGCAGCGCCGGTTCGATCCCCGGCTGCTCCCCGGCCACCAGAGGAGGGTCCTGCATGGCGCGCAGACCTCTCCTGCTGCCCGCTGCTCCCCTCAGCAGTGTACTTCAGTTCTTCTGCCTGCTCTGCTCCCCGCTCTGGCTCTGGTGAATTCTCTCACCCTCCCGCGCTTCTGACTGTACCCAGTGCTTGTATAAAATAAAATAAATAAATAAATCTTTAAAAAAAATTTATTTATACAAGCACTGGGTACAGTCAGAAGCGCGGGAGGGAATTCACCAGAGCAGGAAGCAGAACAGGCAGAAGGACCGAAGTACACTGCTGAGGGGAGCAGTGGGCAGCAGAAGAGGTCTGCGTGCCATGTGGGACCCTCGCCAGGTGGCTGGGGATTGAACCAGCACTGCAGAGGCTGCAGGCAGCTTTACAACCCAGCTGTGCCACGGGGGAGGCCCAGACTGAAAGATTCTTGATGCCCCCTCACTCTCCCACTGCAAGGACATGAGCTGAGAGAATTTCTTTGTGGCATCTGTACTCACTATATATTTGTAATTCAGAGCTCCATTGCGTTCCCTACAGTCTACAGACAGGTCTTTGTTGGTCCTCAGTTGTAACAAGAGAAGGATTGGGAGACACAATCATGGGACGCTTTTGAAAGAATGTGATTGATTAGCATCTTTATTAAATACATATTAGTTTGTGCAGCCCAGAAAGAGATCACTGGCCAATTCTTTGTGATAGTAGATTTAGTAAGTTTTCTATAGTATTTGATAAGCAATGTGAAGGACTCGGGAATTTAAAAAGTTAAATCCTGTGGGACTGGAAAAGGTGGCTAAAATGAGCCCCAGCATAAATTCCCTTCCCCTTGTCATCTCTAAGAGCTGTTCCATTTTTGAGCCATGACAGGGAAAGGGGAGTGGCCAGGAGAGCTGTAGCTGCAGATCCCACCCATCTGCACTTGTTTGCTAGTTTGCCCCCTTCTGAGATCTGATCTCCCACTTCCAGTCAGAATGCCACCTCTTGTTAGCACTAAGTTCTTGAGTAAGCATGCTGACTAAATTCATTCACCACCTCAACAAATGAATGAGGTGCTAAACTCTAGAATAGACATTGGTGTTTTCCTCACTAAGAAAATTCTTTTGGCTTATTTCCCAAATTCTTGCTAACATGAAAGTCATGGAGGCTCATGGGGGCATTTCCTAGAGCTTACCCAACTTGGGAATTCTGGCTTGGAATAATAAAAACTCACAAAAGACTCATTTTATTTTTTATTAATATTTTATTTTATATAATTCTTACATCATTTTTCATTTTTTACACAATATATGCATTTTCATGTTGGTTATATTCCCCATACAATTGCCCCCCCCCCTTATTTTGACCCTAGTCATTCCTCTTCCCGCCTCTCCCCCCGCACCCCGGTAGTGTGTCTCTGGTTTATAGTTGCTTGTTGATTTTGACTTTTACTTTGTATTCATTACTCTTTTTCCTGGTCCCTTATTTAGGTTTTCTGAATTCCTGCTATGAGTGAGACCATCGCGTATTTTTAAAAGACTCGTTTTAAAATGTATTACTGAATAGAATGGCAAATGTAACAGGTGAACCAAATGTGTCAATTTAATCCTGTCACATGGGAGGCAAGATTAGGGGAAAGTTTCTTTGACATGCACAGGAAGTTGAGATGATTTGAAGGTCCAGGGGTATTATCAGTTTCTATGTACAGATTAATCTAAAACAACAAACATTCATTATTTTATCATTTCTGCACCAGGGATCCTAAGGCAGCTTTTCTGGGTACCTCTGACTTGGGCTTTCTTACAAGCCTCCATCGTGACCTCAACAGGGACAATGGTCTCCTCTAGGCTTGACTCGAAGTAGATCTACTTCCAAGCTCACAGATGTGGCTGTTGGCAAGTCTCAGGGCATCACTGGTAGTTGGCAGAGTCAGTTCCTTGCCACTTGGGCTTCTCCCTGGAGCTTCTCACAGCGTATAATCTGGAGTCTTATAACCTAACCTCAAGTGACATCCCATTACTTACCATAGTCTCCTCTTTAGAAGTAAGTGAATCACTAGGTCCAACCTGCAAGGGGAGGTTACATATGAGAATTAATATCAAGGGGTAGGGCTGTTTTAGAGGCTGCCCACCACAAGTGGCTTCTTGCTCTAGTGATAGATCTATTCCAAGACACAGAGGCTGGGCTTCTGTCAACATGGGGAGCTACCTTCTTCCAAGTGATGTGGACATAGGCATTGCCTGTTGTGGATTTTGCATTTCCCTTTTCTGTGGCCTAAGCTGGCAGGTTCTGTATTGGGCCTTTGGATGAGATCTGTGATGCTGCATATGTGTTTTTCAGTGTTTTCTTGAGAGAAGGGGTGCGGTGATTATGACCAGGAGAAGTTTAAAAACCACTTGTCTAAATTTTCTTTTTTTAAATGTCCACTTTTTTTTTTTTTAAAGATTTTATTTTTTATTTATACAATAGCTGGGGTACAGGCCAGAGGTGAGGGAGGGTGAGAGGACTCACCAGAGATAGAGTGGGGAGCAGAACAGGCAGACGGACCGAAAGCACTGCTGAGGGGAACAGCGGGCGTGACAGGAGAGGTCTGCCATACTATGTGGGAATCTCCCTAGCTGGCTGGGAATTGAACCTGTGCTGCAGAGGCTGCAGACAGTTTCACAACACTGTGCTCAACCCACTGTGCCACCGAGGAAGCCCCCACTTTTCTAATTTGAACTGGCTAATTATAGTAACTAATTGATCAGTTATACTGATGATTAAGATTATTATGATTATTCCCAAGTTACATTGGCTGGCATTTTGGATGTTTTTATATCAGCTTTTTCCCCATTCATATAAAACATTTTCTTATATAAGTATAAGGAAATAGCCTCCTCCCTACTCCCTCCAAAATGCCCATTAGTAAGGAAAATAGTACCTGGCCTCCTCAGTGGTGCAGCAGTTGAGCTCTGGGCTGCGAAGCTGCCCACAGCCTCCGCAGCACCGGTTCAATCCCCGGGCACCGGCGAGGGTCCCACATGGTGCACAGACCTCTCCTGCCGCGCCCACTGCTCCCCTCAGCAGTGTACATCATTCTGCCTGTTCTGCTCCCCTCTCTGGCTCTGGTGGATTCTCTCACCCTCCCGTGCTTCTGACTATACCCAGTGCTTGTATAGATAAATAAATAAATCTTAAAAAAAAAAAAATAGTACCAAGCCCATGTTTCTATGAAAGTCACAGTACTGACCAAATATGACTTCAGTATCTGAGTTTATGGGAAAGAGCTGGCACATCAGAAGGTGACTTGTTGCTAGAGGAAAATGAAAGCTTAATAGCAAGAACAAAAGAAAAAGAAATGTAGGCCTAGAGCCTTGCCTTTATGTGGCTGCCTCAGCACTGCCAGGTTAGGACGTCACTACAGAGCATTTGAAGTTCTTGATGCTCCTGGATTACCCTGGGGTGGGTGTGGGCATCAGGAGTGAGAGATAGTTGCCATTTCTGCTTCCTTAGGCCCGAAAGTTAGTAATGCATTTTAGAAACATTTCCATCTGAAGTACTAAATAAAGATAGAAAGCTTCAGTATGTTAAAACACTGACATTTTCTGGGAAATTTTATTTACATGGAACATATCCAGTATAAAAATTAGAGATTAACCATGAATAGTATTCTCTTTTCTACATGTAACTTTTTGGTAACTGACCATTATGATAATTATACTTTCTCATCTTTGAATAAGAAGAAAATTTCTCTAAGCTTCCTGTTTAACAGTAACTAGACCCCTGATAATTCATTAGAACGTTTTTCCCTGTAGATAATAGCGTAACTGGATTTTTTTTTTAAAAGCTTCCCCTGGTTTTTTCTTCAAACCTGTTAAAGGATGTGATCGATTCAGCAATCAGGAAGTTATTAAAGGCTATTTGAGGTTAAGAAGCTGAAGAATGGAGGAATTAAATGTTACCTCTTCTCCCACAGGGGCTGTTGGAGTCCCAAATTGAGAAGGCCCCCGTGTCTGTGGCCTGTGGAGGTGAGAGCCCTCTGGATGGGATCTGCCTCAGTGAGTCAGATAAGACTGCTGTGCTCGCCCTGATAAGAGAAGAGGTAAAGGCTTTTTTTGTCCTGTTCACTTATCAGTCTGTTTCTCTGGCAATGTAGCCCATGTGCCAGTGGGTCGGTCTCTGTTGGCTGGAAGTTCTTGTTTCCTACAGCTTGTGTAGCTCATGTAAAGGGCTTCCTGTAAAACTCCACTTTGATGCTGGAGTCTGACATACTGGTGTAAGGGGAGAAGGCTGATGCTTTGAATTTTGCATACTTTATCTTTCAGCCTTGAGGTTTTAAATATCTAATTTTGTCAACTTTACCCACATATAACTAAAGCAGTACCTTTATTTTACAGAGGATATATGCTCTGCTCCTGCCTAAAAATTGCTGACTTTTTTGACTTGGAGTATTATGAAAAGTATTATAAAAATGTATCCTAACAATTGTCTAACACTGATTTTGTGGCAGTTGTATTTCTCATGCAAAGTAACATTTTTGTTCGGGCATGTACTTGGGTTAAGGTGAGTCTCTGTCAGACAGATGGCTCTGCTTTCGGTGTCCTGTCTCAATCAGGATTCTGAACCTACACAGCTGAGAGCCAGACCATTAACTGAGGTAAAATCTTTAGAGACTGTGATTACCACCAGGAATATTCCTGGTGGGTGTTCTGTCCTCGTTTCCTCTGGTGGCCACATCTTGGGTCCTATGGGATTGTCATTTTTCTGAATACTGATGAGCAATATTTTATATTTAGGCTTTAGGACTTAAATTCTTAGTATAGATTGAATGTTTGGAGATGAAACTGGTTGTATCTTGTTCTCAGTCTACAATCTTAAAATCCAGCTACAGTGGGTTGAGTAGGTTAAACCAAGCTTTGTCTCTGTCATAATCTAGATAATCACTAAGGAAATTGAAGCAAATGAATGGAAGAAAAAATATGAAGAAACCCGACAAGAAGTCTTGGAGATGAGGTTAGTCTGGAAGTTGGGGAAGGTGTCGGATACCTTTATGCAATGTTAGATTTAATAGAAATGAAGTGATTAAAATATTTGCGTATCACAGAACCAGTTGTTCTGAGCTTGAAGGCTTTGCTATTATACCTTAATTTGTGAATGATAAAATGACTTCATATATATTGCTGACTAGGTAAAATATTTAAATAATGTAGCTATTTTGAGTTGTTCAGAACATTACAAATAGCAGAACCCACATTATTCTAGTCTTTTGAAGACATAAGTTTGTTTTAAAATATCCATTTGAAATACAGTATAATAAGTGATATATTTTATTATGGAGGCATTATAATTCACAAATTAATTATAAAATTAATTATACACAGTAACTTCCAATTTCATAACAACCAAATGAATTATAAAAAATGGGTTAACATATTCAGCAATCAAAAAAGATGAAATAATGTCATTCACAGCAACATGGATGGAGCTAGAAGGGATCATGCTCAGTGAAATAAGTCAGAAGGAAAAAGAAAAATATCAGGTGATTTCACTTATAGGAGGAATATAAAGGAGCCAAATAAAGCATTAGGGAAAAATAATAACAATAAAAAAATAACAAAAATAAACAGATAACTATAAATCAGAGAAATCAGAGACATTCTGTGGGGGAGGGAAAGGGATCAAGATGAGGGAGGGAAGAGCACAAGGGACTGTGGTGGTGGTGCACGGGTGAACTGGTGGTGGAAATTCTATAGGGACTACCCCTGAGAAAAGAAAGCAAACATTGTAAAAAAAAAAAAAAAAAAGAACAATGATGCAAAATACATATAAATAAAAAAAAAAAAGTCAGTTAACAAAACCCAAAATTGACTTTAAATTGAAATCCCTTTATTTTTCTTCTCATTCCTTAGAGAGTTGGGAGTTAGGAAATAACTAAAGATGATACTAAAGAAGGGGGGAAGGGAAATTGACATTTCTATACTGTGCAGCCATCCCTTGAATGATCAAGATACAATTAAAATATGTCCACTCTAATTTGTGACTTTTGATTGATTTGGCGGGTTTTTTTTTTTTTTTTTTTAATATTTGCTGGGTATAAAGCCCCATGCTGGAGGGTGAGGGGCAGTCCCTGCCCTTAGAAAGCATACAGTAGCCATTGTAGAAACTTGAGGACCACCCTGGAGGAGTGGGAAGACATCCTTTCTCCCTGAGGGGATCACAGGGAAGAGACTGTCACTGGAGAGGGTTGGGAAAGCATTATTGCACTGCACTAACAAAAGGTTAACACAATAGAATGATGTTTAAAGTCTGAATAACTGGGATGCTTTTGGAATTAGGAGAGTAAAATAAAATGTATAACTGAATAATGGGGCATACATAGACTGTCTGAAAGGGAGGTATGGGGCCAGGAAAGATTGAACTCAGATCATACCTCTTAGGAGGAACCCCAGAAAATGTCATTAACTTAATTTGTAAGAGATTAATTCTAATCTATTACCTTGAGAGTCATTCAAAGAGATGCAAAGAAAAAAATGCCTTCATTTTTTCTTAATTTCTTTTACGATTAAAAAATATATTATAAAAAATTTTGTTACTGTGAATAGGAGTCTTGTTAAACATCAAATCTTAGGGAAATCCTTTTGAATGTTGACAAATCTTACGTAAATGTTAAAAAAGAGAGTCCCAAAGCAGGTAAGTAAGTCATGTAAATTTGTCATAGTGTGTTAATGTGTTCAGTTATTTGGGGCAGCATTTCTCTAATTCCTGTTGTCTGGAAATTCACTTCTGATAGTAATGTTTTATTTCTTTTTTTAAGGAAAATTGTGGCTGAATATGAAAAGACTATTGCCCAAATGATTGGTAAGGAAAATTCTTTTCTGGGGTATGAGACACAGGATTCATGAATGATCTTCAGCTCAGGCCATTAAGTTTATTTTGTACATCACTCAGACACAGTTGATGCTCATATTTGCAGCAGTTCTGTTCTAGAAAGCTGCTGCAAATGCTGATTTAAGGAGCACTGAAGCTGTGTTCTTAGAGGACTCTTAGCTGAAAATGTGTTCACCAGGTGACTGTTTTTTGCTGCTCTGCACTTGTCCATGAATGACAGGGACATGCTACATCTACTGATTGTGGGGATACAAGTAAACCTTAGCAAATAGGCCAACTTACAAATAAGGAGTCCACAAATAATGAGGACTGATTATAGTTAGTTTCATTTTAGAGAATAGCAAACCCTTGAATTCTGTGAAAAGTCCTCTCCCAGTACCTAGAATGTTGATGCTTTTGGCCAGTTTAGCCATATCATTAGTATCCTTTTGGGTGGGATCTCTTTGCTTTGGTATCCTTTACACCTCTGCAAATTGTCCTTTCCCTATGTCAAACTTATTGATGCCTTTACAAGACAACAGTGGCTCATCTTCCTGAATTTAGAACCTCTCCTAAGGACTATCTTCTAAGGACTAGCACTCCAAGTGGAAGTCAGTTCTTCCTGAACTTAAGCACCAATATGATATTTTCTAACATCAACATCATCTAATGCCTTCCCAGCAGGGTCTTTGCCATACCTCTGTGTGGAATATTCTCCCAGGTACCTCGTGGCTTTTGCCCTTAGTTCTTTTTGGGGCTTGGCTCAAATTTCTGCTGTGAGAGAGATCTCTCTATAAGATGGAACACACACCCCTCGTGCCCTGCTTTGCTCTTTCTCCTGTCACTATCAACATACATCATGCATCTCCCTCTACTAGAATGTAGGTCCTTGAAAAAGTGAGAGCTTTGCTTTGTCCACTGCTGGGTCCCCACCACACCAACCACTGTTCATTCTTTATTGACTAAATATGCCATTGCTTTTGATTGTGATTTACAGAAGATGAACAAAGGACAAATATGACCTCCCAGAAGAGCTTCCAACAACTTACCATGGAGAAGGAGCAGGCCCTAGCTGACCTTAACTCTGTGGAAAGGTCCCTTTCTGATCTCTTCAGGAGATATGAGAACCTAAAAGGTGCTCTGGAAGGGTTCAAGAAGGTAGTGTTTTCTTTTCCTTCTGTCCCCTTGCTGGTGTGTTTTCTTGGTAACAGATCTTCAAACATGTGTGCTGGAGGTGTTAATAGTCTTTTAAACAGGGATTCTAGGCACCTTTTGGCCTTGTACCTTCTGTTTCAGTGAAACTGGAGACATATTTATCACCCTTTTTTCTTTATGTGGTTGTTCAGGACATTTGACCCAATGGGTGACTTGTCTTTGGTCCTTCTGTCAGGCCAGTATACCCCAGAAACAACCGGAGTGCAGCCCTCAAGCCTTGGGAGTATTCTAGAAGTGTTCTTTTGGATAATTTATCAAGTCAATATTAGTAAAAGTAAAAGGGATTCTAACCTGAAAAACTCAGGCTGCATATTCTAGAAAAAAGTAAGTGTATTGTTTCAAATTAAGATGTCAGTGGACATCTTGATTTAATATAGTTTACATACTATCAATAAGACACATTTATAGTAGTAAACTTTATTTTTTCATGTTTCATGAGTTGTCTTTTTTCATGAGACTGGCTAATCAGATTGCCGTTCACTTTTGAATTAACTTCTTTCCTAAAGTAGGTGTAACTGAACCTTACTGGTGTGATTTAAAATTAATACATGGAAAAATTATCTAAAATTTCTTCAGTGAGTATATTTGTGTCAGTGAGATAATTTGATGTTCAAATTACCATGGAGTATAACTTAAAAGACATTTGAATAAATTAGGTTTTCTCTTTTTTTTTTTTTAATATGAAAACTCTAGCACATGGCATGTTACTAGTAAAAGAAAAACAAAATAACCTTTTGTTTTAAATTGTCATTTTGGAACAGAATGAAGAAGCCTTGAAAAAGTGTGCTCAGGATTATTTGGCAAGAGTTAAACAAGAGGAACAACGATACCAAGCCCTGAAAATTCACGCAGAAGAAAAACTAGACAAGTAAGAGCTTATGCATATTCAGTTTCATTTTTCGTGATGTGGGGAGATTGACAGAGGCAAAAAAAAAATCACTGTTTGGCAATTCTAGATTACATGTGTATGCATGCATGTGTGCACACATGTTAATTTTTTGAATAGGTAGACTATTCACATGATTCAAACATTAAACAAAATAAGAAAATACACTATATTTCCCTCCCAACCTGTCACCCCTTCCATTGAGTTCCATCTCTCTCCTCATACCAGGTACTTCATCTCTTTTATCCTCTAGATATACTTTCCATCCTTTGTCCCCCTGCTTTATTGAGATATAATTGACATACAACATTATGTGAGTTTAAGTGTACAATGTGTTGATTTGATAAATTTATATATCAGAATGATTACCACTTTTAGTATTGGCGGACACCTCCTATCACATCACTTAATACCATTTTCTTATGTGGTAAGGTGAAGCATACCTCACTTTTTTCACTTAACAGTGTATTTTGGAAAACTTTCCATATCAATCCATAAAGAGCATCCTTGTTTTTTTAATAGCTGAATGGTATTCCGTTGTCGGACTATATAACTTTTTAGTCAGCCCCTGCTGTACATTTGAGTCATTTAAAATCTTCAGCTACAAGCAATGTTGCAGTAAGTAAAATTGCTGGAGATATCCCTGAAAGTGAAAAAAGCAAGGGAGAGGCTGGTGGTGGCTTGAGGGCAGACAGACTTCTGAGGAAGGTAGAGAGTGCCAGGAGCCAAGAAAAATGTCCTGAGAACTAAATGAAAAATAGAAGGAGGTCTTGCTGAAGATGCTGAATAGTGTGACCCTCTTAGGAAGTGGTTCAGTGTGAGACAGCCTTAGTTTTACTGAACTCTTTTAATGTCAATCCTCTTTCTTGCTTTGAATTGTGATGCTTTGTTCCATTAAGCTTGTACCTTATTAAACTCTTGAATGACAATAAATAAGTAACCTTGAATAATGATCATTTGGCATGCTTATGAATTTTCTGTGTGATATAAAAGGAGTTGCTGAGCCAACAAACATATGAATTATTATAATAAATATTATCAAACTGCCCTAACTAGGCTTTTTTTTCCCCTTCAGTTTACTTCCCTAGCCAACGTGCAAGAATATCTCTTTCCCCTACAGCTTGGCCAACAGATCAGACTTTGGTTTTCTGCAGTTCTAATAGATGAAATAGAGTATTTAAATTTAGCTAGGTGTTTTTTTTTAACACTTTTTCTTACTATGAAATAATTTCTAGGTCAGATGGACATCAGTGGTTAGTATCCGGATTGATGACTAACCATGTGCTTTCTTGTCTCCTTATTCTGCAAACAAAACACCATAAACAGAGCCAATGAAGAGATTGCTCAGGTTCGAACAAAAGCAAAGGCTGAGAGTGCGGCTCTCCACGCTGGACTCCGGAAAGAACAGATGAAGGTGGAGTCCCTGGAAAGAGCCCTTCAGCAGAAGGTACAAAGAGGGAGATGGTGGCCTGACTGAATCAGGTGTAGACAACCCAATATATGAAGCCCTTTATTGCAATCTCACCCTTCAGGGGACCATTGGCAGCATCTAAGTATATTTGGTTGTAACTACTAGGAGATCCTACTGGCATGTAGTGGGTAGAGGCCAGAAATGCTAAACAGCCTACAGTGCCCAGGGCAGCCCTCCCTGCAGACTGAACTAGTAGATAATGGCAACAGCACCATAGTTAAAATCAGTGGCAATATGGCCTCTATTTTCACTGCTCAGCAGTTCTTGGACTTCCTCTTTCATATGCCAGTATTGTTTTTCTTACTGTGTTTCACGTACTCATAATTGTGACATCCAATTCAACTAGACCAGGGTTTTTTCCCCTATGGGGTCTAACAACTACAACAGAGGGATACTCAGTAAGACTATAGAACCCTAGACCCAGGCAATGCTGATGGATTGGGTGAGGTCCAAATACCACAGATAGTTCCTATGATAACAAGAAATTTTGAGAAATAAGAGTTTGTGGATGAGTTGCAGAGGGCTAGTCACTAACCTCACTCCCTACTCAATGTAGGCCTAACTGAGCACATGAACATTTTCTAGGAGAGATGATACATACTTTTCCTTTCTTTAAGAGTCTCTGACATAGCAAAGTTAAGAACCACTGAATTAGGATGTCTAGGTAGAGTATAGCCAGCCTTGGAACTATTTAACTATAATTGCCTTTGGCTCAGGATACAGAGTGGCCTGCATAATCATATCACTTATTTTTCAGAACCAAGAAATTGAAGAACTGACGAAAATCTGTGATGAACTGATTGCAAAGCTAGGAAAGACTGACTGAGTTTTCCCTGTTAGCTCAGCAGATCTGCATTTGGCTGCTTCTCGTGACCACAATTATCTTGCCTTATCCAGGAATAATTGCCCCTTTGCAGAGAAAAGAAAAAAAAAAAAAACTGAAAAAAAAGCACATGCCTACTGCTACCTGTCCCGCTTTGCTGCTGACGCAACAGCCCTGGAAGGACCCCTGGAGTGTTGCACAGTCCTGAATGAGTGGGATCTGACAGTCCTCGAGTCTTTCTCAATTCTCTGTCGATAGTTCGGATAGACAGGCTGCTAAGTTTGGGTTTGTGATTTCTCTATCTTCAGTTTGTTTTGGGTCCTCTTTACTTTTCAAAGTGCATTGAGTTTGTGGTTTTGTGCTTACTTGGGGTCATCTCCTATCTATCACCTGTCTTATTTTGTCGTATAACCTATTTATTTCATCTTTTACATTTTATTTTTAGTATTAGTGGTTTTACTTAATTTGACCTATTGTTACTTCCAGTTATAAACAAGTTATAAACAAGAAGGACTCTTGACTACCCATTTACATACGGACACACATATCTGTATGTGCTGCTGGGTTTCCCCTGTGGCATAACTAACAACTTTACAGTAGGACCTATTTCCATAAATGTAAAACCCTGTTATGAAATAGAATCCTGGCTCAGGATGGCAATTTCAAATTTAGGGGATTAAAGATGGGAAGACCCCAGATTTGTGTCTCTTGTGACTCAGGTTTTGCATCTAGGGAAGTCTTTTCCCCTCGTGTCTGGTTGTCCTGGTATGTGAACACTTCTCAGTCTTAATCAGTCTGGCCCTTTTGGCATCAGTCCCTGGATTGAAAGTTTTCTGCTTTCCACACACAAAGCAGCACGGGACCCCCTCAGAGCTGGAGTTTGGCAAGTCCGTCCTGGAGCCAGCTAGTCTGCTCAGCTTCCATTTGTTGCTACAAAATCAGCATTTACTGTTTATTATCTTCCTATTTGAAATATGCAAAGAAAAGCTTGTAAAAGGTTTAGATGATCTTATTTAATTAAAAGGTCACTGTACCCCATTAGCAATCATAAGGTGAAGGAACAATGGGTATTTTATAAGTATAATGCATTGTTCTTCAGATGTTTTCTTTTTAAAGGCAAAGAGTCCTTTCAAACTTAAGATACTAAACTTTTTAACAAAGCAGACAGGAAAAATGTGAACCACTCCAAATATCAGCGCATTTTGAATGTTTTTAAACAAAGACCATTTGAATACTGGAGGAGGGGCATACTCAACCAAATTCCTTAAGCTCTTACTGGACTTGGTCCAGCTTGTGGGGGCAGTAACCCCAAGATGGAAATTTCCCATATAATGCAGTGAATTCCCTTCCATTTGATAGGCAAAACCAAATCCATGCAAGTGTTTTAAAGCACTCTTTTGTCTTAATCTTACACCCTGAAAGTCTTCATGGTGATATGCACTACATTCAGTACAAGTAAGTTTTCGTACTTTTCTTGTAAAACTATTGCATGATCCAACTTCAGCAAATGAATTGTGCCTAGTGGAGAACCTCTATAGATCTTTAACAATGAATTTTTCTTTAGGTGTGTATTCACATGGGTGTAATCTTTAGCCCCAGAGAGGTCAATAATGTCCTTTAAAGCCAGAAGTCATGTTTTACCAGTATGATTTGTCATAATTGGTGCTTAGGCTATATTTGAAAGCCTTTTGTCTTAACATTTTGTATGAAAAAGAACAACAGAAGTGATCTATGTTTGGAGGTGACTGGACAATCATTTGGGCTTTGAAAGCAGTCGCTGTGGTTTAATTGTGAATGCCGTATACTGTAGTCAGAGTATCAATGGAATATAAGTGTCTCCAGTTGGTGTAACTGATTTCCTTTTTCAGTCCTCCATCACTAGAGAAATTGGCATTTTACATTAAGAACCGTTGCTAAACCTTTTTTGCTGCTGTTTTGGTGGAATGCCCATGTTTTCTTATTTTATGTTGACCTGTCTTAAGCATGAAAAGGTTTATAGTGGTCTTCATTATAAGTCCATTGCTTCCTTTAAGCTTCTTGTGTGGTGGGGGAAAAAAGTAGCAATGTGTTAGAGGTGACGACAGTCCTTCCCTAGCACAGTGGTGGAAGAGACCCTGGTGAATGAAGTTTCTGCACAAAGAATATGAAACCGAGGACCTTGACCATTACAAGGAAATGCTCTTTATTCTAATTTAATAAATGGATATTCTCCAACAAGAATAAAGATACAGCTTGTACAGCTGGCAAATCAGGAGGATATGCTGGGTAGAATGAAGTACAAGTGTTTATTTTCTTTAAAAACAAGCTAGAGAAAGCTCTTTTAGAACTCTGGAATGTAAGAATACAGTCTAGAACTTGGCTTCAAAGCATCTGAGGACTATACTACTTACTGGTTAGGCACTATCGATTAGTACTATTGGTCAGTACTAACTTACTGGTTAGTAAATTCAGTTACAGAAGTGTGAAGGGGCCATGAAAGGAAGCCACTGGCCTAGATAGTGATTTGGGGAGTAATCCGTGATCAGGTTGAGACTCTAGATCCAGAGACATTTTTTAAGGTTCTGACTGCAAAAGTGTATATAAATTGTCTTTATGTACAGGTGTTTTAATTGGAGGATTTAATGTAAGACCGAACAGTTTGTCCCTAGATGAGCTGGTCAGTTACAGTCAGACCTTCCAAGACTTACTCTATTTGGAGAAGGCTCTGAAAGCCAGTGACCTGCCCAAACCTTTTGTTCTGTAAAGCTCGTCTGGAAATATTGAGAAGCCTCATGTTCTCGTGTGGTTTCTAGCTTCTTCAAACCCAGCCCAAATTGGGAAGTGCAGAAGCACATGATGGTGAAAAACCGAGGGCCTGGCAGCCTTCCAGAATGATATGGAATCTAAGGGAAGATTTCCTTTTCATTTGGTAGGACATCTCAAGTTGAATTCTTTCTAGCCTGTTACCCCTTCTACCTGCCCCACACTTCATACAATTCTCACACACATGCTTCAGTATTTATAAGCAGTCCTGAGTCAGTACTGTCTAAACTGCCCCGGATGTCCATGGGCTGACGAAAAGCAGCCAGAGTGAAGCCCTTATTTTTAATAATGGTAACAAGGAGATTGATGGTGGATTTAAAATTCAAAATGAAGTTTTGAAGAGCAAGATTTGCTGACTAGTTTTAGTGATTCAGCACATCTTAGTGGAGTAAAAAGCTCACAACCTCCCTTCTTGTTTCCTTTTGGTTTTCCACTGTGATTGGTGGCCGTCTCATGAATTGTCCACAACTGTTGTCCCATCTTTGTTGTTTTATAGCCTTCTGCGCCTGCTCTCAGATTTGGGATTCTTACTTCATCCGTCTTATAGGAAGACAGAAACTAGATATTGAAAGATTAAATAATTCAGGCAAAAGATTTTAAAGTAAAGATATATATATTCTGAAGAATTTAAAAAATAGTAGATTATTATTTGCTTATTAAAGGACAAATATAGTCTGGAAATCCCAGAATGTCAAACCAAAGGTCTAAGAAGTCTTCTTCACCAATTTTTATAAAGAAGTATTTAAGGAGACTTCTATGCAAAAAGGTTTGACTGGCCTTCGGATTCCAGTCATTTTTAAAAAGCAATTTATCAGTCACACCTTGAGTCTCCCATATAGTGAAGATAAAAGCAATTGCTATATTAGACATGTCTAAGGATCTCCTCTGGAAGATAAAATAAATGCCAGCATTTCCGGTGAAGACCCATTCCCTAGTGCCCAGAGCTAGCATTCTGGAGACTAAAGATTGCACTTTTCGTAGTTCTTCGTCCAAATGCAATCCCATTTCTGTGCCTCTTACTTAGCATGCAATTAGATTTGGACAAACAAGATTCCTAAGGAATGACTATTAACTATAATATGGTTACAGCTATTACATAAATGTGTGTGTGTGTATATATATATATTCTGGTTATAGTTCTAATATGGAGATGTGTGCAATGCTGGCTTGTGGCAGTCTGTATGACGCTTTAAATCCTTTGGAGGCCAGGCTTGGAGCTGAGGTGTGGCTTGAACCTTTCCAGTATTGATTCTTAGGAAGTATAACGATGCCACTTTGTCCCCTTCTGCCTTGTAGTGGTGTCTGAAATGTACTCCAAAAAAGTATTCGCTTGTCACATTATTAACCAATATTCTGTATTTATGGATAATTTTTATAAGTGGACATACAAACATTTGAACTCCAAAAACACCCAGGCCAGCTACAGGGCCAGACTATAGATCCCACCCCCCAGCTTCAGCCAGGGCCCTCTCACCCACCAGGACAGGATGCAGGCATTTCTTTTAAGTCTCAGAGGTAGCAGTAAACTTTCAGTGTTGCTGTTAGCAAGTGTGTGTTTGCCAATAGATACTCATTTGTACTAATGTGCCAACCAGTAAACGTTGACTGCACATTTTCCACTGTGTTCCTACGGGTGCCATGAAGTGTGTGAGGAACCTCTCGTCTAGAGGAATGATCGCTGCATTGACTACTGCTGTCAGGATTGTGTTGTGTGGAATAATCATCTACATAAATTTTATATGCACAGTAATTTCCCTTTTATATGTCAGGTAAATATTTGTAAAAGTTATACTCACACAAATGAAATTATTATAATGATTACTAATATATTTTTTCCATGTTTCATTGCCTGAATAAAAACTGTTTACCACTGTAGATGGTGTGTGTATGATTTTTTTCCCTGCTTATAAGTCGTTTTATCCTTGAATGTGAAAATTTATGTCAGCCCCGTTTTTATGAGCTCCATATTTCAGTCTAAAAATAGACAAGATGACATTTTGCTACACTTATTTTGTGGGTTTTATGCATTTGGTTGGGTGTATAATTAAAAACAAAACAAACTTTGGAATTTAGACCTCACGATAGAAATTTCCATGGCTTTGCATCTGTGCAAACAAAGTTTTTAATTGAGCACTTCTTGGTTTTGCTTAGAGACCGCCTGACTGCCTGGCATTTTTCAAGTCAGAAGGACCCAAGTCACCCCAAGCTGTCTGACTTGTCGAAGGACACAGGATAAGCCAGACTATGTCAACATGCAGAATGACCCACAGAAAATAGGTGACGTTTTATGTTTCTTCTAGGTTAATACCAGGAAAAACCGTTTTCAGCACTAGCCACGTCAGCTCTCCATTAAAGGGGCAGAGGAGTGGGCAGGAAGTTTCATGAGTTTTATTACAGGAAAAATATGTTAAGGGGCTAGTTCAGGCTTCATTTTACAACTTGTGGGGTTGGGGGGGGTACTCAGGGAAATAAGAGCACTGTCATTTTCTTACTATTAGTTGCATCATAAGATATTGTTCCTTATAAAGTTCTAAAGAGAATGCTTCTCATTAGTGGCCCCTGAACTTCCAGAAAGGAACCCGTAACATGACTGCAGGGAGGCACTGCCATTTACTGAATGCCACAGACAGTAGAAGGCTCATTTTTTTTTTTTTTTTGAGAATTGTTGCAAAAAATAAGATGGAAACTACCTTTCTACTCTTACTGAATTTTATTTTTGATAACAAACTACTGCAGGTTTTTGTACTTTTAAAATAGAGAAACATTAAGTGCCAATCAGTATTTTTTAAAAACATGACAGTAAATAAAGTGCATTGCACAAATTAAGGACAAATATTGCTATGAAATTTGTTTCAATTACAAATGTGTGACAAACATAAGTTTCTTGGAATAACCAGTGATGAAGTATGAAAAAACATGATCTAACCAACATTTTACAATTGAAACTGAGGCCCCGAAGAAGTTGATGAGACTCGATTGCATAGTTTGTGTATTAGTCAATTGTTGCCCTCACTCAAAATGGACAACAAAATTAACAGTCACTTAGTTCTCTGGAGCTCTTTAAATTCAAGTTATCCCAGGTTTGGGTAATATTACATTGTTTTCTAAGTGTATAGGCATTTAAGGACCAATCAAAACAAAATATATTTTTTCTACATTCATTTACTAAAATTTGACTTATTAAACTGATACATGAAAAAATTTCTGAGGCTAATTAGCTAAAAAGAAACTGTTTTCAATTTTGACAGAAAGTTCATTTAAATATAGATGATATGCTAATTAAAACTAGTCTTTCCCAAGAGAAATCTATTGCAAGTTCTAAGTTATGTGCTTAAGGATGGCGAGACAGTGTTCTATACAATCTATTAGTTAAATCTAATCCCAAACAGCATAAGATGGCAGGGAACTGTTGAGGATGGCATAGACTAAGACCAGAGGCATCTAGAAGGAACAGAAGACAGCACAATAAGAAGGAACCACACAGAATGACACTCTGGGCTTGGCCTGGCCTCAGATCCCAGTCTCTGTTATATTTCACTTTGCTGAGCTTCAATTTTCTCAACTCTGGGAATATTAATTTCTACCTCATGAGGGGGTTGTGAGGACTCATAATGCTTGCATGATGCCTGACTTTTAAATCTTTAATAAATGACAGTAATTATCACCTAAAACTTAGAGCTTAAGAAATTTCTCAAATGATGAGGCAAATAATTTTATTAGTTTCATTAGAAATAAAAAAAAAACCAGGGGCCTCCCCTGGTGTCACAGCGGTTGAGTGCTGGGCTGCGAGGCTGCCCGCAGCCTCTGCAGTGCCGGTTCATTCCCCGGCCGCCGGCGAGGGTCCCACAAAAAAAAAAAAAAAAAAAATTGAAAGGAAACATAACCTAACTTTGTTCTTTTATTTGAAATTGGTCCATGGTGGAAGACTGGAGGATCAGCTGAAGACGACAGATTCCGAAGTTGGAATGATTGAGCTATTAAGTGGAGGATAGAAATTCTGCATAATAGACCATTCCAAGACTCCCCAGGATCTGTGTGTGCCACAAAATACTAGGTTTCTATGATCTTTCTTTTCCTTTTGCCAAAATGTGTATTTCTTTCAAAGTTTGGTTCTCATGGGAATATATACAACTTCCTCTCTCAGATGAATGTGTTGTATCTTCAGCCTATTCTTGCATATATAGATATATATCTATATAGGATAATTAAAACAATATGAAAGATTATGCTGAAGATACAATTAATGAATTCAGAAATTCATTTTTCAGTCGGTTTATAGAAAAGGGTAATTGATTACTGAGTCCCCTGTGTGCCAAGTGTGCCTTTACAAATATGTCATGTCACATTAACAATTCCATGTAGGTAGAATTGTGTTGTTTGTACAATGGGGGGAAATGTGACTAAAAGACAATTTAGTTGGTTCACTGAGAAGGTGGAGCTGGCATTTGAACCCAGGTCTGATCTCAAATCCCATTTTTTAAAAAGATTTATTTATTTATTTATACGCGCATTGGGTACAGTCAGAAGCGCAGGAGGGTGAGAGAATTCACCAGAGCCAGAGCGGGGAGCAGAGCAGGCAGAAGGACCCAAGTACACTGCTGAGGGGAGCAGCGGGTGGCAGGAGAGGTCTGCGCGCCATGTGGGACCCTCCTCCAGTGGCAGGAGAGCAGCAGGGGATAGAACCGGTGCTGCAGAGGCTGCAGGCAGCTTTGCAACCCAGCGCTCAACCACTGCACCACCAGGGAGGCCCTCAAATCCTGTTCTCACTAATATCTTCAACAGTGCAAAGGAGGACTTTTCACTCACAATTGAATTTTCCTGTTCTTTTCTCATCTCTAGTGGGAATATTTCAATGAATATCTGGGAAGTCTTGCATAAACATGTCACCAAAGTTCAGTAGTATGAGAACATGAAACCTGGTAAAGATACATAATTCATTACTTCCTTTAAGGCATCCTTGTTTTTTTTTTAATAATAAAATTTTATTTTTATATACCCCATACAATTGCAACCCCCTTATTTTGACCCCAATCCCTCCCCTCCCGCCCCCTACCCCCCATAGAGTGTCTCTGGTTCATTGTTTTTTGTTGATTTTGATTTTCACTTTCTTATAGTTATTCATTTTCCTGGTCCCTTATTTAAATTTTCTAGATTCCTGCTATGAGTGAGACCATCCGGTATTTTTCTTTTTCTTTTTGGCTTATTTCGCTGAGCATGATCCCTTCCAGCGCCATCCATGTTGCTGCAAATTGCATGTGTTTATCTTTTTTGAATGCTGAGTAATATTCCATGGTATATATGTACCACATCTTCTTGATCCAGTCATCTATTTTTGGGCATTTGGGTTGTTTCCAAAGTTAGCTATTGTAAACAGTGCTGCTATGAACATAGAGTGCAGGTGCTCTTTGGAATTGATGTTTCTGTGTCCTTTGGGTAAATACCTAGGAGTGGAATTGCTGGATCATATGGAAGCTCTATGTTTAGTAGGTCCAGAAATCTCCACACAGCTCTCCATAGTGGTTGGACCAGTTTGCACTCCCACCAACAGTGCAGGAGATTTCCTTTTTCTCCACAACCTCGCCAACATTTGTTGTTGCTAGTTTTTTAAATATGTGCCATTCTCACTGGTGTAAGATGGTATCTCATGGTAGTTTTGATTTGCATTTCCCTGATTACAAGTGATGTTGAACATTTTTTCATATGTAAGGCATCCTTGTTTGTGGACAGATCTTGGCCTGGAAGACTGAGGTGTGGGCTCCAGTCCTAATTTTTATCGCCAGCATTGGGTAAACCCCTAACGCCCTCATCTATATTGAGAAGACTAGAAAGTCCATCCTGTGATGTAAGTTACAAATCTCCCTAAAGTGCTAACTATAATGCAAAAGATTCTCCAGTTTCCCTTTCAATATCATTCTGAAATCAATCTTCAAATGTGCTGACAATAGTGAACTTGCCAAGAGATGATGAGTCCACAGGACGTTCTGCGGCACCATGGTGGCTACAGCATTCAGAGGTGAGTGCCAGCCCATGTCAGCATTCACTGGGCCTAAGCTCCAGCCAGCATCTGAGTCTGAGCTCCTTTCTCTGGTGGACTGCAGTTCTTTGGGTCTCAGCTTTGTATGTGGAATGAAGAAGTTGGGATACATTCTCCAAGGTCTCTCCCAAGAGTGAGAGTGTCATTAACAGCCACTGAACCCAACACTTGTATGAAGCAAGCTGACCCACACTAAATATTTTCCCTGCAATACGCCCACGGACTCACCAGTTCCGTTGCTTGCCCTGAGAAGATGGGCATGCCATTATCGTCTGCATTTCTGAGAATTAAATTGACAAGATGTTTAGAGTTCTTAAGATGTACAAACTCAATCACAAATATTCAACCATAGACATTGTATAGACTTCAAAAGGCATTTTTGTTCAACACATCAAAAATGACCGCATAATTACTGAATTTGGTGCATTCAGGTATAATTATAGTATTTCATGTAAAGAGTCCAGACAGCCCCTCATAATGAGGTACAATAATAAATGTGCTTTCTGTTTCACTGAAAGGTTGGCACTTACTCTAATTTGTCTTTTATAAAGTCCTGATTTTTCCAGACACAATTTTTTCTTTCCCCCTTTCAGTTCCTTTTTGTAACATCACAGATTTTTGGCAAAAATATGATGTCTGGTATGTGAAATTATTTTCCTGTATCAGCTTCCAATACAAATGCATGTGAATGGTCACTGGGGGGCTCCATTCCCAAAGCCTTACAATTTTTCAAAATGCAGGTCAAAACCCATTAGAGAGGATATGAACTAGAAGAGCGCTTACTGTAAGATTAAATAGTGAAAGTAACTTTCGAAGCTTTTATTTTACTTAAATGTAGATGTGGTAGCGGGTCAAAAAAGTTAAAAAAGATTTTGAAAAAAGTCTGAAAGCCACTAACTTTAGGTTATGAGGGAGGGGCTATTGTTGAATCAGTCAAGGGTTTTATGGGAGTCAAAAATAACTATTGCAATACTCACATTTTAAAAGTAAGTTACAGAGTTAGAGCACTTAGTAACCAAAAACCACAGTTTATAGTAACTTGAAGAAATCAAAATTTTAAAACAGGAACATGAAGCTACATTCAGAAAACAAGACATAAAATTCCTTCCTAATTCTCAGTTCAGAGGAAAAGAAGAAAAGTGGAAGTTAGGAAGGGGAACATATTAAGAATAAAAGCCAGTGAACCTAAAATTGCTCTAAAAAAAGAATATTTTTAAAAAGAGAATAAAAACCAAATTCTTCTCTGCCTTTCCCATCCTCATCATTTCAAATTCATCCTCCTTCCTGTGGCAGCAGAGGGCATACTACTGAGTTTCAAAGCCCCCAAAGATGTTAGCACAGCCAAAAACTGACTTACATATGGAAAAAAGAAAAGAAAAGAAAAGAAAGCAGCAGCAGCAGCAGCTTCCTGTTGGAAGAAAGAATGCCTCTTGATTATAGGTCTTTAACTCTCTCTGCACTGTTCAGTTCCACTTTATAAAGGTTTGTATAGGCCCTTATTACATCTTCACTAGATTTGGGTGATTTTCTATTATAACCAATGCCATTCTTCCACTGAGTAACCTGGAGCAATAAATACATGTGTGTTAAATGAACAAGTGACCAAGTCACACAATTACTGCATATTTTCAGAAGTATGATAAAATTTAAGTTTGAATCTGCTAGTTTGAGGTAAGGCTTAGCCCAATGTCACACAGGTAGAAATCAGAATTCTAGAAGTCTGGGGACATAACTGGTCAATTGAAATATTTGTGAAATAACCACCAGCTTCTCTAAACATTTGAAACTTATTTTGGAATAATTTTAGATTTCCAGAAAAGTTGCAAGGATTCTCTAAACTTTCCTTCTTTTGTGGTTAGCTATCTCTCCACCATCTCCTATTTCTTACCCCACTGACATACCATTCCAAGAGTTTTTTTAATATATTTGCAGCATTTATCCCATTCTGGGTCGCTGCTCCTGAGGGAGAACTTGGTCCATTTCTTACCACACACACTTCTCTTTTTTTCCAGCACTTATGTACTATGTTGCCTAAAGAAACAAGGAATTACTATTAGTTCTTTGCCTCTAACTTAGAAATGAAAAGAAATGTGAAAAAAGAAAGATAACAAAATGGAGCCAAATGAGTCTGAGTAAAACCAAAACACAGTCATCAGGCTGTTGAGGGCGGTCCTAGGCACTTCCAGACATTTCCGAACACGCTCAGGGTGTCCAGACACCTCCATCTCCAGAAGTAACTGGAAAACAAAGCAGTGGCCGCAAACCACCAAAAGTGAAACTTCACCAATCACTGTTCAGCTTCACCTAATTTGCATATTGCAATGCACCAAGGAGAATATGACTGGAGCATAATTTGCATAATGGACTTGAAAGAGAACTGTCCTGTCCCGTCCTGTCTTTGTGTATAAAAGTCCTTACCCATCCCCAGGCAACCCTAAACACCAACAGAGTTCAAGGGCTCCTTGGGTCTCCCGGACTGCAGTACTAAAGCCCAAAATAAACACAATTTCTTTGTGCTAGCTGACAAGGTTGTTATGGCTAAGTGATGCTATCATGGGCAATCTTTATTCATTAAGCTATATATTACCTTTGTCTCTCTTTTTTTTTTAAGATTTATTTATTTATTTATATAAGCACTGGGTACAGTCAGAAGCACGGGAGGGTAAGAGAATTCACCAAGCCAGAGTGGGGAGCAGAGCAGGCAGACAGATGGATGGACGAAGTACACTGCTGAGGGGAGCAGAGGGCGCAGGAGAGGTCTGCGCCATGTGGGACCCTCCTCTGGTGGCCGGGGAGCAGCCGGGGATCGAACCGGTGCTGCAGAGGCTGCGGGCAGCTCCGCAACCCAGCGCTCAACCGCTGTGCCACCGGGATGGCCCACCTTTGTCTCTTTTTAAAGCTGCAAATTGATGTTGTAATAACCGGCTGTCCATGAAAGGAAGGCCTTTTCCTTTTCCTCCCTGTATCTTCTGTGCACAGAGCGTGGGTCATGATGAGTGGAGCCAGGTTTTCTGACGTGTTCACCTGACCAGGTACCTACCCTGTGACCTGGGCTTTATGTAGTCACACTGTGGACCTCTTTCCTCAACTATCAAATACCAGGAGCTTGACCATTCTTTCTTTTTTAAACTACTTGTCTAGGTAGACTAAATCTTTTTTTTTTAAGATTTTATTTATTCATGCATACAAGAACTGGGGTACAGGCCACAGGTGTGGGAGGTGGATAGAGTGGGCAACAGAACAGGCAGATTGACTGAAATACACTGCAAAGGTGAGCAGCGGGCAAGACAGGGGAGGTCTGCTGCCCCATATGGGTCACCTCCCTGGCGGGGATCAAACTCGTGCTGCAGTGACTGTGGATAGCTTCCCAGTGCTGATGCTTAACCCCTTGCACCACCAGGGAGGCCCCATGCTAACGTTTTTAAATGTGCTTAAAACCCGAATTCTTTTCCAATTTCTGTTTATTTCCTTCTTATTCCAGATATGTTCTCCTGACACAGCTGTTTTAATTCCTTTGGTCATGGTCTTGCATTGAGGAATTTCATACTTTTTATGGAATTCCTATTTGAAAGTCGACCATCCTAATTACCATTTGCCTGAGTCCTATAGAAATTGAATCATAGGCACAAAAAAAAGATCGAATTATGAACCCCTCAGCAAAAATATAGCTGTATCTTTGTAAATAACTTTTGTAACTCAGTGTCATGGACACATGATCTCCAGGCAGGAGAGGATTCACTGGGCTGCAGGCAACTGCTTTTGTTCTGTCTGGGAGACAATATAAGTGAGGGGGAGGGAGGCGTGTATACCAGGAGGCGAAGCAGGCAGCATTTGTAGATTCCAGCTGGGTCCATTTCAATTCTGTAGGTGGAGAAAATTCTGGTCCTATCTGTGCTTTTGGACACAAATCTGCCAATTCCCCAATTCTGGAAAATTCCAAATTCTGGTCTATGAAATTGACAAGTAACAACTAATATAGACTGACAGTTTTTTTTATGTAATCTCTGGAAAAGGTATCTTGTCATGTGATGCTGGTCACATTTGTTTGATCAGCAGATACAATTTAGATTTACTTAGAATTTTTGCTCTAGAAAGAATTTAAGGCAGTGTGCAGACAGGGTATAAAACCATCAGTGTCACTGATGATTTCAATTAAGAGTGATGATGACAGGACTTGGTGGATACAGTTGGGACCAGTCATTGCCACTCTGCCCACACGGCAGGCGTGACCAAACCCGCCTTCATCCTGTCATCACTACATATCCCATCTTTCTGAAATGATTTAGCAAGTTTATTCTCATTATTATAAAATGTCCCCCTTTTGCTTTTATCCATTTGTTACTTAATTCAATTATTTGAGCCTCTTTTACAAGAGAAGGGCCAAATTAAAGTTTAAATGAATAAGACATAATTCTTGCCTTTGAAGTACCTATTATCAAATTAAGGGATAAGCAAACCAGGACCCAGGGCCAAATATGGCCTACAGACTTTTTTTTTATGAGACCCTCAAGCTAATAATGTTTTTCATATTTTTAAATGGTCAAGAAAAATAATAGTCTCTGCCATGTGAAAATTATATTAAAATCAAACCTCAGTGTCTATATGTTAGGATTGATTGTAATACTCATGTCTATGGCACTTTTGTACCATACTGGCAGAGTTGAATAGTTATAAATATCTTGTGACCTACAGAGGTTACAGTATTAACTATCTGGTCCTTTACTAGAAATAAATTATCAAACTCTGTTGGATTATTCAAGCAATTTACTGACTCTCTAACTATATTCTTGGTGCTTAGGGTCTAATGGTCTCTGTATTGAAATTATAGTTTCCTGATCTAGTAACAATACAGCAAGACAGAGTCTAATAAATAAGATAGACCTTAACAATTCTATCATAGTGCTGTAACATAGGTAATAACATGCACTAACACTTAGCAGCTTTCTATGTGCTAGCTACTACTCAAATGATTTTATATTCCTCTATGAAGTTTTAAGAGAATTTTTAGAAGACAGTATAACCATGACTTTCTATAAATATATAAACTTTGGTTTGTGTCAAAGATTTTATAAATATCATTAGTTAATGAGAGAACAGTAATATGTTTTAACTGGCTCAAAGAGAACTCAGAGTCTACACATACAGAGAAAAATAAGGAAGTCTGAAATAAGTCCATAATCAGATGAATGCAAAACAGGTCTTTCTATCCTCAAGGAATAGTCCATTGCACACTATCTGATAGAGTTCACTTGTATTTCTGTGGCTAAGAATCATTTTATTAATATTCATTTAGTGCAATTTAGAATTGAAAGGAACTCAAAGATGAAAGATGGAGATAGCACAGATGGGTATAATCATCTGAGCACTCATTAAAACTTTTGGGGTTTTTTTTTAGCCTATTTCAAAGTCTTTCACAATTTTTTTTGATAGAAGTCAGTGTGTCCGTAAGATAAATTTTTTATCGATTGAAGATGATGAAGTCCTTGATGACGTTATATTGACTTAATGTTTCCAGATTCATGCATACCTTGTATTATTGTCCCCACTTTATAGATAGGGAATCTAGAACAAGTTAACTTGCCCAAGGACAGATGGGCAGCCTCAGAGTTTCTGTGTTTTATTCATGTCATGAACAATGCTCATTGGCACCACATAAGCCCTTGGACAGAACACCAGGATATGCAGATTCTCACAGGGCACTCTCTCTTCTTCCATTAAAGAAAGCACTCAATGAGCTGACTTTATTTGTAGCTTCGTTAACACCTATGGGTCTTCTTAACATTTAACCACACAGATAGGACCAACACTTGACTCTCCACTCCTTGACTAAAGTCTAATGCCCTCTGCCAGATTGCTGAGAATTCAATTCAATGAGAAAGGAGTGATTTCTCATGGTGAACTTTGTAAGACCAGCTTCCTTCCTCCAGTGAATTTCTCTTCCTAACTCCAAATCTAATGGCATTTCTATATTTCTATACTTGCATTGAGTAAAAATTGTGCCTCAGCATCCTAAAAGCAACAATATTAACAACTGCCTGTGGATATAGAACTACTGCAGAACAAGTAGCATCACAAAATGCAACAACTTAAATTTGAATATTAGATATGCCCAGTAATATATTTATTGGATGGTTATTATGGGCTACATACTAGCAAAATATTCATATACATATATAGTAAGCCCCTCCAGGAGAAAATATATGGGCTCTAATTTTTTTAATCTGCAAAAGGCAGTATTGCATTATGATGAGGTTTAGTGAACAACTGTGGTTAGCTTGTGCAACTTGTGGCCAGGCATTCCAGAAGTCCAGCTGTGCTGTCTGAATGCTTCCTATGGCTTGGCACCAGCCTCCTACTGGTGACTGGCTCAGATTGTGACCCCATAGGTGACCTCTCAGGCTTAAATATCAAAAGGGTCAATCTCTGGTCTTGTGGTTAGCTGGACTTCCGGGTTGGTAGTGGCAATTTTGGGGCTCCCCTAGTGAGATAGTGCCAAGGGAGATGGGATGGGGGAACCTGGGAGATAGAGAACACTTTTTTTTTGTCTTTTGAGCTTGTTTCATGTTTCCCGTCTCCATTTCTTGTCTCCCAGAGAAAATAAGAGCCTGAGCTGAGCACCACAGTGGGAGTGGAGAGTACTTACTTAATGCTACTCAACTAACTATATACTTAAAAATGGTTAAATAGTTAAGTTTTATGTCATGTATGTATTACCACAATTAATAACAACAACAAAAAACAATCTTAACCCGGTGCTGGTTAAGAATATGAACTGGACAGGGCATGGAAGCCAAGCACTAATTCTCTCAGCTGTGCTTTACAGTAAGGTGCACCTGAACAGGTTTTATAAACGTGAACACTGATGACTTAACTCTGGAATGCCCACCTCCTGTTACATTGCCTGAGTCACACTGCCATCTCTCTTGCTGGTTTACCTATTTCCAATAATAGCAATAACAAAAAACATGTTGCTTCCTTTTCTTTATGCAGAGCAATTCAATAATTCCTCCATTTTATCTGTCTTTTTAAGCTCTCTTCTCAGTGTCATCTTCTAAAACCTAAATATCCCTTCCATGTATTTTTCTAAACAAACAAACAAACAAACAAACAAACAAACACCCTTCAGAACGATTCTTGCAGAGAAATTTAAAAAAAGCCCTCAATATTGAAAGATCAGCTTTAACCCACCCTAATTTATATTTTCAAAGCCATCACTTTCAAATGTTGGTACCCTAAGTACTAATAGTAATAAAGTACTTGTGACATACCCCCCAGTGACTGAGAAACACCTGTCTAATTTTACACATGCATTTGATTACAAATCATTTAAAACTTGAGGTTGTTTCCTTGTATCCTGACAAGACTTATTGGATGTAGCCAACTAAACAAAGCCTTCTTTCCCAAACCTTCTTCCAGGGACTTGGTATGGAAGAACTGCTTTGAGATTGGTTAAGAAGTGTTTCTACATGGTGCCCCCCACAACAGGCACTTATGAACTTTGCCAGAATAAGTTGGCCAAGTTGTGATTTGCTGAGGAACAGGAGGAGCTGTGATTTATTCCCCAACAGCCAAACACTTAGAATGGAATGCTTTGTTTCCTCAATTTCTGAAGATATCTGGTCAACTTTCTTGCCTCTATTTTTGTTTTTTTTTTGCAAAAGTGAGACCCTGAAGGACCACAGCTGCTACATGACCTCAAGTGACCACTTCAGTTGATTCCTCAAATTAGTGCCTCTGGTTTTAATGGTGCAGAAAAAAGTCCAAGCTCAGAAAATCAAGGAAGAGAATTGGCCCAGTGAGACATATTCACTGGACTTCAAAATTTGCAGCATTGCAAGGAGAGAACTGAAGTCAGAACGAAACTGAGCAGCTCAAAACACCCATGTGGCAATGGAAGAAAATGACACATCAAAAGCTCCCCAGGAAGTGACTTTTTGATCAAAGAAATGTCCCTTTCTGCTGTCCAGAAAATGTCATCACCAGAGGTCAAGATCCTTCCAGATGATGTGGGTCTCACTGCTTATTTTACAGGTGAGAGCAAAGCGAATCTCTTCTATGGCAAAGCGATCTGTAAGGTAAGGTAAGGCCACAAAGGTAAATTTGTGGCAGCACAGAGACTCTAATCCCAAGGTATTTAGGTATTCTTTCCACTCAACTATCTCACTTTTCTTTTCTTTTTTAAAAATATTTATTTATTTATGCATACAGGAACTGGGGTATAGGCCAGAGGTGTGGGGGGTTAGAGGATTCACCAGAGAAGAGTGGGGAACAGAACAGGCAGATCGACTAAAATACATTGCTGAGGGGAGCAGCAGGCAAGACAGGAGAGGTCTGCTGTGCCATGTGGATAGCTCCTTGACCGGGGATCGAACTCGTGCTGCTGTGGCTGTGGATAGCTCATAGGTTGCATCTTAACCCCTTGCACCACCAGGGAGACCCCATCTCACCTTTCTTAATGCCTAAAAGAAAAATAAAAGATACCTCTAAAGGTTTAAAGAGAAAAAATGGCTTTTCTTCTGATAATTATATTGTAGTCTATGTGAATGGCATCCCTGGGCTTGTGGCCAGCCCATGTGGCTACCATGAGAGCCCCCATAAAGGGACATGTTTTAAAACTGAGAGATAAAGCAAGTGTACAAGGAAAATAGTAACAAATTAGAAAAAAAAAATTAATGACAACGTTAGCAGAAAAGGCATGAGGAGAGCTTACTCTCTTGTAGGTTTATTACAAAGAGCAATCATGTTCTTGGCTAAAGAGGACATCATTTGATGCTTTTTCTGTTTGTGACTGCCAGGCACTGGAAGGTCTCCTAATTAGGAAGCTGCTCCCCTCTTTGCTTGGCTGTGGAGCGAGTTCTCTGCCTCATGCTAAGCCCAGCCCAGTCCCCAGTCCTCATGTGGAATGACTCTGGCCACTGCTGACAGTGCCTGTGGGTGAAACTGCCCTCCTTACCTCGGCTAGCTACATTCAGCTTGGTGGACACAGCTTTGGCTGCAGCTGCAGTCCAGGGCAGACAACCTTGAAAAAATGGAAATTCCAGAAAGTTGGGGAAATATTTCAACCAACAGTAGAATCAGTTTGAATCTGAATTGTTGAGAAATGGGGAAGTTGTTGAGTGAGAGAGTAAGGTTGGGGTTAGTGAAGGGAACAGAGTAGGAATCAGTCTGACTGGACACTTGAGAGATGTTGCCTTAAAATGTGAAAATAATTTGCAAAGGAATGTTTACACAAAAACTAATCTAAAGAAAAAACAACTTATACACCGGAATCCAAATGTCACTTGATTCCCAGAGGGAATGAGCTCAGAAGTTAAAACGGAGAGGCATCCTCTCCAACTATTAACTGTATTTTTTTAAAGACTCCTTTGGGTTTAAATTGATTCCAGGAAGAACATGGGCTCTTATCCCAGGGGAGGGAACTGTGCAGATGTTAACAGGACTGAAAGCTCAATGTTCAGAAGGAGAGTGGCTGGTGTGGAGGGCCAGGGGTCAGTCAGAAATATCCTGTCAATGGTGGTTTCAGCTGATAAATTCAACCAGATTCTGAGATCAAACAATTGGAACTTGAGAAACTCCCTGTGGGCCTCTTTTGTTTATCATACTTTCCTGGCCATTGGAGTTCACAGAGAGTGATATCACCGAGAGGACTTAGAAAGTGGGTCCAAGTTTTCTGAGGCACAATCTTAGGAATGGAAAACAGTTATGTGGTCGGTTTGGAAGGGTCATAAATAAACCCAAGTGGACAGTCTTTAAAAGCACTGCCTGAGCATTGAAGGAAGTTGAAAATACAACAGCACCACTGCAGGCAGCTAGCTGATCACTGGAGGAGGAAGGAGAGCCACATTTCCAGATTCCCAGTCTAGTTCTTTTATTAGAAACTTGATCTGAAGTCTATAAGTCAACCTGGCAAGTATAAAAATCACATTTAAAAATGAAGTTGATCTACAAACTCCGTGCAGAATAAGAAGGCTGATGTCTCCAGGCACCATATAGAAGCCAGAATTTGAAGTAACTTGTCACCATTTAAAGCCTTCAAATCAAAAGGGAATAAGAAAGATGCTGCCCCCCAACAAGACAGAAGGGGACTTGGGGAGATTTGAGCTATTTCCCGGGTAGGCAACTCTTAGCAGGGCTGTAATTTCAGGAGGCTTCTACTTCCCCTTTTGCAAAACCTCCAACTTCCTCCCTGCCATGGATCAATGTCTAAAGTTCTACTTCTAAACCTTCATTTGTTTGTTTCCAAACACACCTTTGTCACTGTGCTTTAGGAAAACAAAGGCTGGAGGAGTTAATTTTACTGCAGGTGACTTAAAGGGAATGCTGGTTAATTCCATCCACCCTCTTTCCATTCCCTCCCCTTATCTTTACCTGCAAGCTCCATCCCCACTTGTTTGGTATCCAAAAGTCTCCAAAGTTGAAGTATTTCTGGTCCAATGTGTGGTCTGCTACCATGTCTTTAGCAGTTTCTGTTCATTCAAGAAACCCTCACTGAGCTCCTCCTACAATCCAGGCAGTGTACTAAGCCTCAGGGGATCAAAAGGTCAGTCCTGGTGCCTCCTAGCCTGGTGGGCTGAGTCCAAGAGGAAAGCACTTAGGACCACAGCTCTGGGAACAAGGGCTCTGTGCCCAGGGGAGGTGCCCACACAGGAAAGGGAGAACAAGGGAGGCTTGCTTCGCTGGGAGATCTAGCAGGGGATGGACGGGCGGGTAGGATGCAGACAGAGGGGTGCAGGAAGGACACTGTAAGCCCAGGGGAAAGCTTGTGCAGAGGACCAGGGTGAAAGAGGTCTGGGAACGGCAGTGTTTAGGGGGTGGCAGGATACTAAGTTAAAGAGACAAACAAGAGTCAAATCATGAAAGGACTGAGAACTAGACTTTCTGGTGAGGAAGTGGGGAACCATGAAGGCTTTTAAGCAAGAAGCTGAAATATATTGGAGATGAGGTAAGCCTGGAGGCAATTAAATTGGGAGCCCCAAGTGGTTTCTCAGCAACCTTTGTCTCACTTTGACAACTTCTAAACTCTAGAGAAAGTGGACCCTGGGCCCAGATAGCAGCAATGATTCCTTGAGAAGAATTCTACAGGGGCCTTCTCTGCAGAATGTAAGCCCATTTCCCTGGAGTTTTCTTGAATCCTCAAATGAAGTTCCAGGTGAAAGAACCTGAGGTAAGTCTAACATACCGGTGGTTGTCAGAGTATGGTCCCCAAATCATCAGCAGCAGCCATGAGGACTTTGGGGATTCACATTCTGGTGCTCTACCCAATACCTTCTGCATCAGACAGTCCGGCTGCCAACTCTCCAGGTGGCCTCTGTACAAGGCTGGGGTTTGAGGGCCACCTGCCCTTGGAATAACACTCCCAGGGCTCAGTGGGACAACTGAGCACAGCCTCAGAAGATTCTCTTCATAAAACAGAGAAACTTAAAACCTAGTCAAAGTCTAAAACGTAGTCAAAGTCACTAATAAGCCAGTCTCAGACATTCCATGTGACTGACATGAAACTGTGAGAATCATCAATTATTTAACAAAAATCTAACAAATGATTTTGAAGACCTATTACACACATTGTACTCGGGGCAGAAGGAGGAGAAAAATGTAAAAACTACCAGTTTCTGGCTTTAGTAGGATTCATCATCATCTTCAGAAAACCTTTCTTTAATACTAGTGATTGTTGCTTATAGGAACCCACATATGGGAGCTCACAGGGTTTACCACTCACCAATTTTGCACCAGCCCTGTGCCTTAAGGTTCCTGTCCACAGAGATTTACTGATGAGTTGAGTCAGAATCTGAATACAAGAAGTAATAACAGTTCCTCAAGGAAGCACACAATCCTGACTAAATTAGCAAGTGAAGAGTCCTCCTCTGGCTTTATTTGGTCCTCATTTTCACTTTTTTCCAAATCCTGTCCCCCCCCCCTTTTTTTTTCTTATGATAGCAGCAATTCCATTCTATAAGATACACAAAAGGCAGGTCTCTTTTTCTTGTTCTCTCTTTTACCCAACAGCAATTTCCACCCTGCTTTTCAAAGACCCCAAAGGGATTATCAAGCTAACCAGATCCCAAATACTACCAGAATGAAGCCAGAGGCTCTCTGGAGTGTGACACACTCCCTGAGGCTATTGAATTAGTTGTGCCCAGGCTGGAGCACCTAGGGCTACTGAGGCAGTTTTTTACTTTTTTAAATAGATTTATTTTTTTAATTTATTTATACAAGCACTGGGTACAGTCAGAAGCACAGCAGGGTGAGAGAATTCGGGGAGCAGCCGGGGATCGAACCCGGCACTGCAGAGGCTGTGGGCAGCTTCGCAACCCAGCACTCAACCGCTGCGCCACCACCGGGGAGGCCCCTGAGGCAGTTTTAATGTCAGTAATCAACCATTCTTGGGAACTGGGTTCATCCCATATGGGTGGGAGGAATTGTTCCTTCAGTGTCCTGCCTCCAGAAACCTTGGCCTTTACTCGAGGGCACTGGGGCTCCTCATTTTTCTCCCAAAGGGAGGTCTTTAGGATATGGCAACTGCAGCTTTGACAGATAACTCTAGGAAGGAGAGGAAAGGCTGTTCTATAAATAAGCACACCACTCCTGGATGATGCATGGGCCTCCTCCCCACTCCCACCCCCAATCTCCCTTGTGACTGTTGGAGCAGAGCAGCCTCAAGCCAAGGGATTAGTGCAATCACAAGGTCACAATAGATACCCTGGTCCATAAATACCCCTGGAGAGCTTTAGTCATTGAATAGGAGCCAGGAGGGAAAGAAATGAGGGAGGGAGGGAGCCTGAAAGCCTGCTAGGGCCAGCTTGAAAACCTACAGTTGGGGGGGAAAAAAAAAAAAAAAGCCTGGCTTTCCTCCAGAATAGGAAAATCTATAGAGGGAGTGGGAACAGGAGGGGAAAGGGCGATTTCCACAAAAGTGCTCTTGTTTTAGGGTGGTTAGCCTGAACCTCAGTACACAGATCTGTACCCAAGTTCATTGTAAAAAGAAACCTAAGAGCTTGTACCACCAGAAGTTTCAGGATCTCTGTTAATATCCTTAGCATCAGAATCACCAGAAGCTCAAAGAGAAAGCATTCTGGTCACCTTTGCAGCGGAGAGTTTCAGAGAAGCAGGAAGAGAGCACAGGTTTCCTGTGCTGAGAAAGATAGAGAAGAATCTAGTACTTAGTCTCCTTGAATGCATAGGTCACTCCACCAAGGGCATCACTTGTTGGAGGGGCCTATTCTGTGGGTTCTGAGGACCCTGGGGATTGTTGGGTCCTCTTTTAGGGTGTGCACACTTTCTGTGTCCCAGGCAGATGGAAAAGATGAGGAAATGTGATCAAGCGATAATAAGCTCTGTGTGGGCATAAGTTGCCTAAGAGCACTGTACCTAGATAAAGAGGACCACAACTTGGGGAACAGCACCACAGAACCCATACTCTGCATTTTCACCAGACAGAGGGGAGGGCAAAGGGTGGATCAGCCTCTGCTGATCACCAGCAGAGATGACTTCCAGAGCAGATGGATGAATCATTTGGTGTACACACACACACACACACACACGCACACGCACACGCACACGCACACATGCGCGCGCGCACACACACATGCACATGTTCACACACTCAAAATTTTAAATATGGGAAATGGGGGTGGGGAGATATCAACCAACAAACGCTGTATTGGGGGTATATAATTTTTGAACCTGGTGGGTCTAATTCTCTCTTCCATTATTGAATCTTTTGGTTTTTTTTTTAAGTGAAACATTGAATTACCCAAAGACCGTTTACTGCAAATTTTATATTAGAAGGCAAGACCTAAGTTATTTTGGGTGACATGACTAATGTAAGAAGCTAATCAAAAACAAATTAGCTAATTGGGATGTGGCCACACATGTTAATAGCATCAAATGTTAAAAACATCTTTATTTTGCTTTTTAAAACTAAGGTTTATGTTCTTAGTTCCAGAGTGAGCTTATGTTTACAGCTGATGTTCAGAAGAAAGATTTGGAACCCCACCTGCCCTTCCCACGACTCACTAGGAATCTGTGGGGGTGGGGACCCTGGGGGTGCTGTGTTGTGCACCCCATAGATCTGACACGCTGTGCCGCCTTATCCAGAGAAGAGCTAGAAAATCAAATTCCTCTGTTGCCTTTGAGGAAGCAGCTTCTGTTTCCGCAGAAAAACACAATTAAAGAAGATTGTGATCAAGTATGGGAGAATCTGAGAAACTCTCCATCCTAAAATGTTCAGAGGTCAGAAGCTAGCTAAAAATAGTGTCAAAGGCTTTTTATGTGCATCTGGTGCTATGTGAATATGGGCTCCATATTAGGGTTAGTTTATTGATATGGAATATCTTGCTGTGGTCTAACCTGCTATATTGTAAAATGGTCCAGCAACAGCTACTTAGTACAAGCTTGTAATGTGCAGTGAACTGTCAGAGGCCCTGTTCTGGAGACATCCTGTCAGGTGAGATGAACGCATCCAGAAATAGATATATAAGAAAACTTAAAAAGAAATAGTCAGTTCAAGTTTTGTATCATTAAGTGAAGATATACTAACTTAAACTTCACCAAGAAGTTGCACATTGTTGGTTAAGACCAAATGAAATAAGACCAAATGAAGTCACCACAATTAGGATTTATGGAAGGATGAGCCATCCTAATTTGTTGCTTGATTTCAAGTTTTCAAAATTTCTTCAGAAATTGGTCAGGATTACATCTCATTTGAGGTCCAGCCAGCTGCCCTCTCCAAAGTGCAGCTACTAGTGACCCCTGCTCAGGCCATGACGCCTTCTTGGCAAAGTCTCTGGATAAGCTGCTGCAGCTGCAGCGGTTCAGGGAGCAGAAGGATTTGCTGCCGTCGGTCTTCTCCATGAGGAGCATATTTGCCTTTGGTGTCCCCTTATGAAAATTTTCCGTGAAAACTCACAAAGAAAGTCATCAGTGACTACAATTCCCTTAACCCTGAACAGCTTAAGGCTCACACAACTCCATATGAGCCCTCCTGGGGCTCAGCAAACTTTGCAACCTGTGTATTCTTCCAGGTCAATTTTGTCTTACTTTGTTCTGAGACACAGCTGCTGAATAGGCAGGAGGATCACACGTTGCAAATGTATGTCTCAGAATGTGGCCAGTTCCTCAAGTAAGCAGCAAACTACTTGAGCTCTTAGAAGAGACATTTTCTGATTCTCTTTTCATTTATCCTTATTGTGGCCCAATCTTTGAGAAACAGAACTAGCTGGTTGAAGTCACATATTGACCTTCAACATCAAGGTCAAGAGGCCCTTAAAAAAACTACCTGCTACTGCCTGTAACACACCATCCAGCATTTGATTATATAATCCTAGGTCCCGTTTGAATTAAGTCTTGTATATCAAAGTGTCAATTGACAAATATCAATTAGTGTTCTCGATTGATAATCATGATCTCTCTTCCCCCAAATATAGGAAACAAATGATTTACTTCTTTATGCTGAGCATTTAGCAGGAAATTATAAAGTGACGAGTTCAGTCTCCAGCAGTCTTGTACCAGTACCAGCTAGCGGACCCCTTTGTACCATCTGTTTTGGGGTGGGCACTGCAGACACAGTAGGATGATGCAGAAGGCTTAGAGATGCCTGACAAGCAAACAGGTTTCAAAACAACCTACGCCCCATAGATATTTTTACCTGCTCAAACCCTTTCCCAATCCCATTCCTTCCCACAAGGATCACTGTGCTGATGCAGCTAATGGAGGGGACCCTAACAGCTCAAAGTCAAGCAGACTTGCTGTAAGAGGCATCTGATATTTTTATTAATATTCTTACTGAGCTTCAAGCATCTGGGCTCCTGTACCTTTGGCAGAACTATTGTATATAACCTAAATATGCAAAACGGAGGGAAACTCATTCTTTTTATAGAATAAACTATTCCAAGATCTATGCTAAGCAGTAGGGGATAAATACCAGTAAGCAAGGCCACCTGTGAACAGGGAAGGATGCATGTCAACTGAGAGGTGCTGTAAAGTGTTGAAGGGGTGATGCTGGAAGTTCATGCAGTGCACACTGAAGATGCAATGGAAGAGATAGTCCATTCTATTTGGGGGCAGTGGCCAGGAAAGAATCCACAGAGGAGGGGATATCTGATCTTTGACTTGAGAGATGAGTAGATTTTTGCTTGATAGTGGGGTAGAGAACACTGTGCTCGGGAGAGAGGAATCATCAGTACATCACAGCAGAAAAGCAGAATCTATCTGGGCATCTGAAGTTGCTTCAAGTGGCCGGAGCAAAGGGGATAGAGGTGAGGGGAGAAACAAGGATGGCAAGAAATGTGGGGCAATATCAGAAAAGGCCTTGGAGGCCAGGCTGGGGAGTTTGGGTGTTATTGTGTAGGTAAGCTAGTGCCAGTGGATGTTCTTAAAACCTCAGAGAGACAGAATCTGAAAACACACTGAAGGGGGCTGGAGAGGCAGACCCTCTATCCCGCTTAAAATCTTCCAAGTGATTAAAATAAACTTCAGACTTAACTTCACATGATTGCCAGAAGGGCCCTTCCTACTTCTGTATGCCTCTTGAATGACTTCCTTCTCAGGGACTACTCCTCAACTTGGCAAGCTCTTTCTAGCCCAGGATCTTTGTGTTTATTTGCTGTTTATCTTGCCTCAAGTGCTTGGACTTGGCCTCTCCATATGACTCTATGTTCTCAACCATGAAGCCTCAGTTTAAATGTCACCTTCTTCAAGAGAGTAGTTATGACCTTCATCACCCTTTAACACATTGTACACATGAGTCTTTTGTTTGTTTGATTCTTTTGCCCCCTCAAATATCCTTTGTGAGGGAAAGGTTCATTTCTTGTCTCATTCAGCAGTCCAGACCTGGAAAGGATGAATGATACCTCAAACAAGAGATAAGGACCCAAACTAAAGGGGGGAGTAGGGAGGAGCAGGGAAGAAAGGATAGAATAAGAAAAGTGGGGAGGGTCTGTATGGCTAGATGAATTAAATGGATGTGGGTGGAGAGAGAGAGAGAGGGAGGAGTAAAAACAACATTTAGGTTCTCCACGTAGGTGACTGAGTGATTATTCAGAGCCCGGGAATGTAGGAGTAGGAGATTGTGAGGCATCGTCAAAAAGGTCAGTTGGGACATTCAGTGGTAGAAAACCAGAAAGCAATTAGATGTAGAATTAAGGAGAAAGGTCCAAGCTAACAGTACATATTTTGGAGTGGTCAGTATATGGTAGCTGAAGTCAAAAGAATGACATTCATTAAACTGGGGAAGGAAAGGGTATGGATTTGAATGGGGGAAACAGGAGACCAGTACTTGTTCTTTCTGAACATGTCTCATGGGTGGGTAGAAAGAATGTCTGATAGCCAGTACCCTGTAGGCCTCCCCAAGATTTTGTGGGATGGTGTGCCTATTGCTGACCACACTGGTGTGCATGATTCTAGAACTCCAAGACAAGTTTCCAGGGGACCCAGTGAGAGACACCTTTTCTCTATGAGAAAAGCACCAAAAGCTTCATTCATATTGCAGACCAACCAAGGAATAAAGTACAGAATAACTTTTAACCTGCTGCTTCAAACATTTAGGCAGGAATTTTATCAATACAATATGTACACCTGAGACCAAGAACAAAACCCTCAGTCTAAACAATCAGCTTTCTTTCTGAAATCTATTCTGTGAGAGTGTATAGGGCCACATAGACAATTCACTATTCTACCTGCTTACTTTAATAAAATATATTTCAAAGAATAATAATTTAAATTCTTTATTAAAGAAGAGAATATAAATAATAGCCTTCTTCAAAAGGTTGCAATTAGTTTTTCTTACTTCTTGGACTTTTTTTGTACACATTCTTCCCCTATTATTGACATTTGAGGCTATTTGAAATTTTGGCTATTTTAAATATATAGAAAAGTCTTTATGTAACAGTTAAAATCATCTCTCTACATAGGTATGCATATATGTGCATAAGTGCATTCACTTCCTTCTGAGATGTGTATAGATACATAATCATATCTTGATTTTTTTCTTAAACATTGTCTTATAAACATTTTCCATGCAGCCTCAGTATTTTGATAACTGTATACAATATTCTTTCCCTATTACTAAATTTTAGGCTATTTTAAATTTGGTCTATTTTAAATATTTAGAACAATTTAAAAAGATAGTGTATGTTCTTTTACTTGGGATGCCATTAACAAAATGCCACAGGTTAGAAGTCCAAGATCAAGGCGTTGGCACTTTGGGTTTCTCCTGAGGCCTCTTTCCTTAACTTGCAATGGGCCCCATCTGGCCATGTCTTCACGTGGCCTCCCCTCTGTGCATGGACCTCTGGTGTCAAAATTTCCTCTGCTGAAAAAGACACCCATCAGATTGGATTAAGGCCTACCCAAAAGGCCTCATTTTAACTTAATTACACTTTAAACACCCCATGTCCAAATATAGTCACATTCCAAAAGCACTAGGACTGCAGCGTAGGAATCTGTGGTTGGACACAATTCAGCCCACAACACGTTTGCTTTCCCAAAAGAATGTAACAATTGGTACTGCCCAGTCTGCTTTGAAAATGTTTTTGAACTATGTGAGTGAATCAACTAAAAATTCTGCTCAGCTGTCTCTAACAGAAACTCACCTACAATATTTGTGACTTAAAAGACCAAAAGGCAGCCTAGAGCTTGTACAATGACCCACGATGCTACTTCTTGGTCTCTGCTCTCCCATGTTCTCCACCTTTTAGCGTGAGGCTTTCATGTCCCTGGGCTCTGCATTTGCTCTTTTCTCTGCATCTGACCCCAATTCTCCCATGGCTGACTCCTTCACATTCTTCAGATTTTTAAAAAAAGGTTTATTTCTATTTATTTATGCATACTAGAAGTGGGGTGCAGGACAGAGGTATGGGGGGGAGTGAGAGGATTCACCAGAGATAGACTGGAGGAACAGAACAGGCAGATCTGAAATGTAGTGCTGAGGGGAGCCGTGGGCGAGACATGAGAGGTCTGCTGCGCCATGTGGGTAGCTCCCTGGCTGGGGATGGGACTCATGCTGCAGTGGCTGGTGATAGTTTGATAGTGCTGAGACTTAAACCCCTGCACCACCAGGGAGGCCCCCTTCAGATTTTTATTCCAATATCACTTTCTCAATGTGACATTTGCTGTTTAGTCTATTTCAAACGTTACCTCCCCTTTACTTCTAAGTCTTCTTTCCTCTTTATTTTTTCTCCTTAGTACTTATCATTGTTTAATGTTTCAACAATTTATATATGTCTTCCTTTAGAATGGAGTTTGTCCTTTTTGTTCATTACGGTACATACACACAAACACACACACTTGCACTGTCAGGAAGGCAAATGTGCCTGCCTTCCTACCTTCCTTCCTTGCATCCCTCTCCCTCTCTCTCTTTTCTCCCCTCCCTTCTCTCAAATTATAAGGTGGCTCACCCAAGGTCACACAGAAAATCAGTGATGATGCTGGAAGAACCTAAACCTGGTGTCCTGAGTTTTCAGCCCTTTCCACTATTCCCAACAAGACTGTCATCAATTTTGAAGAATTAGCCTAATAGGTTTATAAATATAGATTGGAGGTTGAATTTATATTTTACAAAGCTTTGAAAAAGAATGCTGACTAGGCCATATTTGAAAGTCAGTAGGACAATGTTCCTAAATTCTTTAGGACAATTTCTGACATTTCTGGGGGAGGTAGGAGAGAGAAGCTAATGTGTGTATTCCTTCTTCCATCTTGGGTCAAAAGTAGGTTTTTCTTGAACCTACTTTTCCAAAATTTCTTACAAGGTGAAGAACAACAGATGTGGTATATTAATATTTGTGTGAAATAAGATGTAAAAAATGTATTAGAGTGTTCTTACAGATGCACAGAATATCTCTGGAACATCATAGAAGAAACTGGGGGTGGAGATTGGAGGGCAGAGGTGGGAGAGATAACTGACTTATCACCATGAGACCTAATTACACCTTTGAATATGGTTGCAAAAGATAACACAAACCAAAGAAACGAAACTGTTAATGTCAAGCCATGGTCCCAGGTGTGAACCACTCCTTGTTTCAGATGTAAGATGATGTCCACAAATGATGTGGCCCTGCCTTCCTCTGACCTTTCTCCCCATGGCTCCCCTTGTAGACTCTGCTCAAGCTACCAGGGCCTACTTGCTGTTTCCTCAACAAGTGGAACTTAGTGCTAACAGGACCTAGATTTGTGTTCCTTTTCCCAAGAATCTTCCTCCACCTATCTTTGCATGGCTCACTTCTTAGCCTCCTTCAAGTCCCTGCTCATACATCACCACCACAGAGGAGTTTTTTTTTTTTTTTAAAGATTTATTTATTTATGCATACAAGAACTGGGGTACAGGCCAGAGGTGTGGGGGGCAAGAGGATTCACCAGAGACAGAGTGGGGAACAGAACAGGTGGATTGACTGAAATACACTGCTAAGGAGAGCAGTGGGCAAGAGAGGAGAGGTCTGCTGCGCCATGAGGGTAGCTCCCTGGCCGGCCAGGGATCTAACTTGTGCTGCAGAGGCTACGGATTGCTTCATAGTGCACTACTTAACACCTTGCGCACCAGGGAGGCCCCACAAAGGAGTTCTTTCCTGAGCACCATAGGGCCTCCCCTCCCCCTCTTCTGATTTCACCCATAGGACCTGCCACACAAGGTCACTCACTTGTTTCCTCACTCCTGAAAGCTCTGCAGACAGGGATTGCTTTCTTCATCACCATATCCTGGGCACCTAGAATGGAGCCTGCCACAGAGAAGGTCCTCAATATAGATTTTCTGAAAGAATTAGTAAAATGCAGGAATGAATTCCACTGGGGAGCTTAATTCAAGACAGTATTACAACTGCTTCATTGAGGAAGGACCAGGGGGTTGCCTTCATTTACCTGATCTGGTCAACCAATGTTGCTGCTTGGAAAGAAGTTTTAGAGACACTGACTTAGGTAATGAGAACCATGTGGTCCATTAGCTATGATAACTGTGTGCACTGGAGGGAAATAATGGCATAAGTGTCACATAACTGCCACCCCAGATCATCTACCAGGTGTGGCAAAAGAAGAAACAGCAAGATCAAGAGCATTTAGAGTAAAAAAAAAATTTTAAATGAGATATAAAATTAACTCTCTCTATTAGTTCTAGGTATATGAATGATTCAGAATATAATTCTATTGCAAAATCATCACAACAGTGAGCCTAATTAATATCCATCACCCCACATAGTTACACTTTTTTTGTGTGATGAGAGAATTTTTAAGATATACTCTCGTAGCAACTTTATAATATGCAATACAATATTACTAACTGTAGTCACCATGCTGTTTTAACAACCTTAAGTCTTATTTATCCTATAAGTTTGTATTTTTTGATCTTAAGATAAAGTAACCATTTCTGGGAAGGTAAATATATGACATTTGAATTTTATTAAATTTAACTAAAATACTACTAAAATTATTCATCTTGACTAATGAACTTGAAAAGCAAATACCAAGACAATACATCACATTACATTATTAGCTCATCACATTTCATACATTAGCTTGCAAACATTATTTCACTGCTATTGTTTAATAATCTATACCAAAAGTTCAGAAAAATAATAAACACTAACTTATTTGATTCACTCCAAAACTGATAGAAATTATATTTTCAATCATGGATTTTTATTAATTACAGGAATGTGCTTGATATTAGAAACTGCAGTAGTTCAGTAAGTGAGACAGGGGCTCTTGATTACAAGTAACAGAAACAATTTATCATAGCTTTAGCTATTTATCATAGCTTAAGCAGGATTAGCTAAGAAGCCTCTAGAACCTCATGTGGAAGTTTACTTTCTCAGATGTTAGGATTGTAGGAAACATGTAGCTCAGTAACTTCTACAACTTTGAACATTCATATTTTTCCTGCCTGTGGGCTTCATTCTCTCAGAGTAACTCTCTCCTTTAGCCAAAGGGAATCTCACATCCAGTTTTGACACTCACAAGAAGATCTGGATTTTTAAAATCCAACTCTAATTTGAAATATCTCAAATAAATTGGTTAATTGACCAGACTTGGGTCACAGACTCCTCCAAGGACCAATCAATTGAGCCAGTTGGGTGGGCTCATCTGGATATGCCATGACTGGGTATCCATTGGTGACCATACCAGGATGACAGAGATATGAAAAGCATGGAGAATTCCCTCTAGAATCAGAGGGAGTTGGAAAGGAAAGGAACATTAGTCAGGATGTGACAGGGGTAACAGGGTGGTCCCCAGGAAACGGGGAAGTTCCAGGTTTCCTGCCCCACCCAAAGGAGGGTGGAGCTGAGCAGGGAAGTGAAGCTGGAGAGAGGAGACTGAGGAAGGAAGGAAGAAGAATGGAGAGCAAGAAGGAGGCTTGGAGGAGGGACATGGAGCAAAGAGACAATTGAAGAAACTATGCTTGCCTTTTGGTCAGGGACTGGGTGACACAGATGTGGGTGAGACCCGTGGGGAGGTGACAATGGCAGATTTCATCTTGATTTTGATTTTGCTCTTTTCCTCCCAGACTTGTCTGGTTGTTTCTGACCCTTTTCTGTGGTTCCCCACTGGCAGGTGCTTTAGACTTGTGGCAGGCTTTTGGGCCTTGCTCTGGGCCAATCCCATTTGGGTGGACTTTTACCCATGAGGGGACGGGTAACTCTGGGTGCTTGATTTGGAAACTATATTCTTTGTCCTTTCTGTATTATTTACTAATTGTATTAAAGTTCCTTTCCATTAAAGTCTTGTATGTTTTGTGTTGATGTGGCAGATGGCAGAACCTATTTAGAGCAGGCAGGTTTGGGGGTTCTGGGGTGCCCCACTCCCTGCCCTGTAACAAGGAGAGTTGTGGTAGGGGGAGGAAGACTTCTCCAAAGAGGTGTGTACACTGTCCAAGGCCAACTGAACACTGTGGTCAGGACTCCATAGCTGGTAATTATACCACCACTTTACACATTTATCTTCTTCCCACCTCGAGTCTTCCCACTCTTCCCAACCCTCACACCAAATGTTTATTGGTTTCTCCCCCACACACACACATGTAGTTATCAATCTCAAAATCAGTGATTCTTGGAAATAATATGGTACAGTTTTCTGGAATGACTGAAACTCACAGTGAGCATAGTCTATGCAGGTGACTGGAAGCTTCTCACCAGAGTAACCTACAGAGAAATAGGCGGAGGTGCCCTTTTCTTCATGAATTATTCCACCTGCAAATTGCTTGTACATTATCTTACTTCCCTTTTCACATCTGTTGCCTGGCTTGACCCTCCACCACCTGGTGTTGTCTATTCTTCCTGCCAGTCAGGCACTGTCTTTCCGCAGGGCAGCCTGGGCCCCAGACCCCAGCAGTGTGTCCATTCACCTATCATCATGCCTCCTCCCATGTTAGCACTAGAAGGGACCAAAGCAAATGTAGGTCCAATCATTTTATCTTTGGGAGGGAGGAGAGTGGAGAAGGGGGGATAAATCAAATGCTCACATCTGACTTTCTCAAGTTCACCCAGAATATTCAGGGTAAATTATGGCCAAAGTCTCTGTGATTTCTGTTTCCTAACCCACGAATGTTTCCATGAACGGGACAAAGCAACCAGCAAAAACAAACAAACGAAAAAAAAAAAAAAAAGCTGAAACATAAATGGTACAGAGAACCACTCAAGCAGTTCCTTGGGCCCTTTGACCAAAATCCCCCACCATCATTCTGCTCTTTTTTTTTTTTTAAGATTTATTTATTTATATAAGAACCTGGGTACAGGCCAGATGTGCCGGAGGGTGAGAGGATTCACCAGAGACAGAGCAGGGAACAGAACAGGCAGACTGACGAAATACACTGCTGAGGGGAGCAGCAGGCTAGACAGGAGAGGTCTGCCGTGACTTGTGGGTTGCTTCACGGCTGGTGGGGATGAAACCAGCACTGCAGAGGCTGTGGACAGCTTCACAGTGGGGCACTCAACCACCAGGAGGCCCCACCCTGCTCTTTTTATTCTCTTTTAAAATAAACGCAACTTCTTTGTCGACATGTGCATGGCAGGACTTTTCACCAAGACAGTACAGGCCTCTCCTGCTTGCTCAGCAGATAGTTATCAAACCACTATCAAGTTCAGTGGGGAATGCAGAAAATAAAAACCCAAAATAAACCCAAAACCCAACCAACCAACCAAACAAAAAACACATTAGCTATGGTCCCTATCATCAGAAGGTTTTCAACTAGTTTTGGGGAAAAGGCCAAAAATATTTGATCAGGTTTAGGATATAAGAAATATCTACGAACAGGGCATGTTGTTATGAATAGGCAGTAGAGACCAGACTCCCATTACCGTGCTTACACTTCCCACCTTTGTGTCCTCTTATATAAAAGAAAACATGAATAAAACTTCTGCCAAGCTCCAAAATGATGCCCTCAGATTCCTCCGTTTTACTCTAGTGGTTGAACAGATACTATAATTCTTGCAGAAAGGAGTAGATGGCAAGTGCCAGCAGTTCAGAGGATAAGAGTGTTTGGGGACATGCCACCGACAGGGCTGTGATTACCATGCCATTTCGGCACAGAAGGAGCGGGCCACTGTCAATTCCTTCTTTGACAAGAACCTGAGAGCCCAGAGCATCACAGTGGGAGAAGCAGAACTCAGAATGTTTGTGTTGTTGATTTTCAAATTATCATTATGTAAGCAACAGATCCCCACAGTTTAAAAATAATCAAATAGTATTACAAGACTTATAACAAAAAGCAGCTCTCTGCCTTCAAGGGCCACCCTCACCTAAGAGGCAATCCCTTTAAACTCTTAGCTGTTTCTTAGGGTTTTTTTTTTTTTTTTTTTACCTTCTTGCTTTCATATATTGTGCTTATTTCCCAGCTCTTGGTTTTTCCTTCTATGGACATTTTACTACGCAATATGACATGTTAGCTATATTACTACTCTCCGTTTCCACTACATAACAAATTTTATCAAATTAGAATTTTACTGATTACCCCTTAATATGAGGGTCCATTTGCTTGGAGACTGAAAACCAAAAATTCAGAAACCGGGTTTGGTTTAATAGGTCAAGAACTTTATGGCTTGACAAGCAACGCAGGAGAAGTCATGTTTAAACAAACAAATAAAACAAACCTCCCTGAGCTTCAGAGGAGAGTTCCCATTTATTCTGGGGACTAGTGCATTATGAATTCATCAGGGTGGAGTCTCAGCAGTCTTTGGCGGAAGGTCTCTGTAGGGTAAGGTAAAAGTATCAGGCTTTTCCGCCCTTCCGCCATCAGGATAGATGATGGAACCCTGTGGTCCTGAATGCATGCCTGATGGCGGGCACCTGGAGTAGGGTGTGGGCATAGTTAGATGGGATTCACCTGGACTGAGACTGGGCTTTTAAGGGCGGCATCACGGGGACGCCAGCAGAAGCCGAGAGAGAAGCAAGAGAAGCAGAAGCCGAGAGAAGGCCCGAGAACCCAGAGTGAAGACCTGTTGGGGGCTGGGAGGCCTGCCAGCCTACCGGCCCCCCAGTGCCCCTGCCTGCCGTGTACCTGTAATCCCAATAAAAACCTGCAAAACCACTAAGGACTCTGACTCCTCCTTTACCAGGTCTGCTGGATCATAGAAAACCTGCTCTGTGGTCTTCCTGACCCTAGGTCTCCTCCTACACCCAGCAATTTTGGACATGTCCCCTTTTTCTGAACAGCACCTGGTCACCACCTTGGGAATAACCAGTTGGGTCCAATTCTGTGACTATTCCTCTCCTATCTCTCATTCCTGAGAAAAGGCACAGCTTGGTGCAAACATTCTACCTCACAGTTACAAATGATCAGTGTTTACATTAGTATTTATGTCAACACTGTACAGAGAAGAGCCATGTAGTACTTACTTGTTTTTCCTATATATTTAATATTTAAGAGTATGATTTTTATAACTAATAAGAATTAAGAGTTATAAAATACTTTATACTATTTCAAACACTCAAGCCATCTCCCAGTTTCTTATTTTTTTTTTCCTTTGGATGTCACCAAGATCCAGCAATCCTGTATTTGTCCTCAAAATCTGCTATATGGACTCCACCCCCACCCCAGACCAAAGACATCCAAGACACCAAGAACTACAAATCCCATAATGTCATCATCACCGAAGGGAAGATTACTGGGAACTGAGGGTAGAGTTAAGCAGCCAGGTTTCGTATATAACCAGACATGTGGGCGTTGGAGGGTCTCTTGGTTTTTCACTGGCTCTCAGCGTGTTATAGGGATTCCAGCTCAGCAGAACTGGTAGGAAGCATTCATGAATTTATCCCCCCTCTTCTCCCTGAGTTATTCATTTCTTCATTTCCCCTTCTTTTGTAAATAAACCCTTTATTAAACTTTTTGTGTGTGCCTGCAGTTGAATCTTATTATAAGTGCCTTTTAAGCGCACAGGTGAGGACCCATAGTCAGGCAACCCATTTTATATATCGGGGTTGCCCTGTAACAGTAGCATTAATGATCAACATACAGATATTCAGATGTTCAATAAGCTCTTTGTTATCAGTAAATTGTCTTCATTGTATCTTCAGTGGATCCTAGTCTTAAACCTCGAGCCTGTCTCAGTAAACCTCTTAGATTCCTCCTTCATACAACTTTTCAATCAATCAGCCACACCCAGTCACCACCTCCTCCTACCACTGCTCCACAGGTTCAGGCCATCTAATCCCTGGGCCAGTTTTGGCTTGGAGATGCAAAACGGCTGGTTTCCTGTTGGCTTCCAACCCCAGCAGCTCTAGGTTTTTCTGGTCTGCAGGTTAGTTTCCACTTATACATAGCTTTTGTGCTTCTTAAAGTTTTAAAATGTATTGTTGGTTGTTGATTCTTTCACATTTTTTTTGTCCTTGAGGATTTATGTTCCTTTCCTCTAAGTACTGTGGGTTTAGTAGAGATTTTAGAGGAAGCAGGGTTAAAATCATGTGCTCAGTACACCATGCTTAACTGGGATTTCCATTTACTTGTTTTTAAATCCACTTCCAACTTTCTTCCTCGGCTCTCTTTCTCTCACTTTTTCTTTCATTGGTTCACCCTCTCCTGCTCCTCCCCCTCCCCCTGGCTCTTTCCTTTTCTCCTCCCTCTCTCTCCCTCCCTCTTCTTTTAAAATGCTGTATTACCCTCCTTGAAGGGCATTGGAAAGTCTTATGTTCTCTGCTCTTTAATATACTTTCAATATAAATAGCACCTTGGACTCTGGCTTTAATTAGAACACACCAGTTTCTGCAACGGACTTAGTAATACAACAACCCACAGAGTCTATGTTTCTTAATCTCTTCCCTCCTGTGTGCTTGCTGAGAAAACTCTAATATTTCTAGGAAGTAGAGTATTGACATTTCATCCACTTCAGGTCTAGCAAACTTTGCTCATCATTGAAGTTCCAGATCTTGGTCCAGGGAAGATAAGGAGAGGGAGCAAAGAGTATACTCTCCACCAACAAGGAAAATGGGGTCAGGATGAAGGTGAGACCAGGTATTGATTAAATGATGAATTAATTAAAAAATATGTATTGCATATCTACTATGTCTCAGGCACTGTTATCGGCGATGGGGGGGGTTATAAAAATGAGTAAGATGTCCAAAGTCTAGTGGGGAAGACAAACAAAAAGGTAAACAAATACAACATGTGATCAGTGCCCTTCACCCTCTACAAACATTAGCTGAGCATCTACTGTATGTCAGTTACTATACCAGGTACTGCATTATATGTATTCCTTATGTAACAGGGTGGTCCCCAAAAAAGGGGGAGGTTCCAGGTTTCCTGCCCCACTGAAAAGAAGGGTAGAGCTGAGCAGAGAAAAAAAAAGCTACAAAGGAGACTGAAAAAGAAAGAAAACAGGATGGAGAGCCAAAAAAAGACCTAAAGGAGGCACATAGAGCCAAGAGACACGTGAAAAAACTACACTTGCTTTTGGATCATGGACTGGTTGACACAAATGTGGGTAAGAGACCCGTGGGGAGGTGACAATGGTGGTTTTTGTCTTAATTTTGATTTTGCTCCTTTCCTTCCAGACTTGTCTAGTTATTTCTGATCCTTTTCTGTGGGTCCCCACTGAAAGATACTTAAGACTTGTGGCAGGCTTTGGGGTCTTACTCTGGGCCAATCCTGCTTGTGTGGACTTTTACCCATGAGGGGACGGGAAACATTGGGTGCTTAATTTAAAAATTATATTCTTTGCCTTTCCTGTATTGTTTCCTAATTGTATTAAAGTTCCTTCCCATTAAAGTCTCATATGTTTTGCGTTGATGCGATGCGGCAGATGGCAGAACCCATTTAAAGCAGGCAGGTTTTGGAGGGTCTGGGGTGCACCTCTCCCTGCCCTGTAACACTTATAGTAACATTGTATATTAGGCATGCTACGCCCATTATAATGTAATGAAACCACCCAAGAGGATGAATATACAAAAACAGAGAAGTAAGGGGCCCAAGAATACATGTACTCTGGGCTCAGTGGCCCATGTCGGCAGAACTGAAGGCCACGGCTCTGGCTTTTGCAAAAGCTCCTGCCTGAAACTGACTTTTCATCCTTGGACCTCTCCCCTTTTAGCTCTTCTTTCCCAACTCCAAATCTAAGGTGAGAGTCACATGTGGGGAAGAGGAAGAAAACAGGTAGAAACAGTATTTTTTTTTCCAGCACTGTCTTCGGTATGGAAAGGACAAGGCAAAAACAAGTCATGAAAAATCTTGAACTAAAATTATTCCAATCCACAGGAAACTCTTAGACATGCGGTATTGAGACACTAGCTAAAGGTCATGATAGAGGGGTGGACATAAAAATATGAGGGGGTGAAGGAGTGAAAACTTTTTAGAAGGACAGAGGAGATGTCCCCCAGAGGAAGAATGAAGGCATCATATGATGATTTGGGAGAGGGAGACACACCACACACGCACACACATCTCACTCTGAACTTAGTTTTTAAAACTCTGAAACAGGAACTTTACCCTGTGAGTCCTGATATGAAAGGCACAGATCTTGCCTTCCCCCTCACAGTTGCCTTGTCTATTGAAGCTGTCCATCCACTGAAGTGAGTGAGGAACTGTTTCCTCTGTGCGGAGGGTCCTTTTTCCTTCAAAACCAAGGGTGGGGTAAGTGGAGGCCGCAAATGCACACGGGATCTGTATCCCTGGGGTTTCCTCTTGCTTTGGTTCTCCCGAGGATCTACCTAGAAAAGGTTTTTTGGGGAGCAAGGGGGTGCCCTGCCTCTCCAAGTAATAAGAAAAAGAGGCGGGGGCAGGGTGCAGAGAGAGGTTTTGCCAAATTACAGATGGAGCCGATGAACAATTCCCACAGGAGGTCCTCCCACATCCACAGGAAGGCCAAAAAAAGGCTTGAAATTCACATTATTTTTGGTGCCTGGGAGATGAGAGGGGAATGAGAGAGGGCAGTGGTGGTAAATAGAAATGAAGGAGGAAGAAAAAAACAAAAGGTTTGGTTGGGTCTTTCCTAGGGAACAGCTCAGAGGAGCCCCAGATATTATAAGAAATGTAGCTGGACTTGAATGATATTTTTTATTATATATCCATGGGCTAAACTGTAGAAGAGAATATTCACAAATTTTATATAAATCTGGTTTCTGCCCTGAAAGAAGTGGCTGCTCCCTGTGTTCCTTTTTTCAGCCTCTATTTTTGAGATGACAGGATAGAGGTGTTTTGCCCACACTGTGCCCACACACTCTCCCTGCTCCTCTCAGGCTTGATTCCTTGCCCTGGTTTCCTCTAAAAGCTTTCCTCCTTTTATGAATGCTGTCATTTTATTGTTGTTGTTTCTGTGTTTGTTTTTGCTTTGGGTAAGAAGGATGGAAAAATGTAGGGGGAGAGATAGGTGTGGACACCATGGTGAGAAAGCAATAACTACATTTGCTTAATAGGTAGAGGGAGAGATTAAAGACCCTCAGTTTTTCTCATCTCTTAAAAATAATAATTTGGATCAGACAGGGTTGCCAGATAAATATATACTGACCACCCAGTTAAGTTTAATTTCAGGTAAGTAGCATAGAAGTAATTAAAAATCCAACATACAATTCTTTGTGTTTAATGTAATTCTTGAACCACCTTGCATCAGTGATGTTGAAATAATGGAGACCCAAAGTATGCACAGTTATTAGGGAATCAGATCAGCGTGAGATAGAGTGAGAGGTAGTTTCTTATTGAGTCACCTCTATTCCAGCCTTTCATACTTGCCCTCTCTTACTTCCAAAAAAGGGAAGAAAGGCATTGCTCTTGGTTGTAAAAATCTCCAGGGTCCAAATAAAGGACAACTAGAGTATTTGTGTTTATGCTGAGAACACAAAAGTCCTTTCTAACTGATATAACAAATCGTTTCACATGTTAGGTGGTTTCCAACTTACTGCTTTCCATAAAGCTGGAAGAAAACTGTAGTTGAGTTGGCCACTGGTAGATCATTAGAATACTCTTTTTAAGAGACTATTTTTTTTAGAGCAGTTTTAGGTTCACAGCAAAATTGAGTGGAAAGTACAGAGACCTCCCCCATGCCCAACCTCCCCCATAGAATAATTATTAAAGGAAGATTTCAAAGTGATATCTAAAGTATAACTCCAAAGTTCAAAGAATAGAATGACATTGCCAAGTACATCCCTGCTGAAAAACAAACTTCAAGTTCCTTGGAAAAGGTGGACTGGCCAGAAATCTTCTCATAGGCTTTATATTAAAAAAATTGAGTCATTCCAGGCCCCCTTCTGAAGCTACAACACTCAGAAATATGTCTTCCTTCTTGTCAACCCTGGACATTGTCATAACAAAACTCCTTACAGCCCCTTTTACTTGTCAATGTGAGCAAGGTTCCTCAGTGCTTTTGTTCATAAAAATGAGAAGTAGGGATAGTATTAATGCTAATCCTTATAATTACTCATTCTTATAATAAGTAATCAATTGATGGATATTTAAACTAATTACATGGATGGGTAAGTATATGAAAGTGCCTATATTTCAAAATCCATCTTTATCCCTCTCATTAAAAGAATAATTTGCAATAATGTTGCACTATTTTATGTTTAATGGTCTGTGAAATATATATTTATCTTGTTTCTAAAAATTGTAATGATGATTTAGTCTCAAAAAATGCTGTAACACAGAGCCTTATGGTCACAACATAATATTTTTTTATTGTAAAATCGATGTACATGTGCATTTTTTGTCTCAGAAAACATGATTATGTAATCCATAAAAGATGACTACATAATACACATTCAAATAATTTAAAAGTCATAAAAATATGACATTTGGAGCTAATTCTTTAGGGCAAGTGGCAAGAGAAGATAGCTCCAGAAGGACAAAGAATGATTTAGCATTTTTGGTGGTTAAAGAACTACTCATTCATTTTGAAAAAGGAATGATGGTGAGTGTCAGATTACCAGGGCACTTAGATTCTGCTGAACACATTTAAGAAGAGTGATGTAACAGTGTTATTTTAAAACATTCCGTGTTAACAATCTGCAGCATACATCCTTTGTAACTGTTCCAACCTATGATTAAAAGTTACAGATGTCAACTTACAAATGTGTGAAGAGATACAGTTTTTCAGCATTTTAGGGTGTGGAGGGGAAGTCTAAAGACCATTGCTCTGTTATCATTCTCTTGCTGATATTTCTGCTCATAATATAATACTTTATTTCCAGCTCCTTTACATCTTTGAACAATGAAAACTGTAGCCATCAACTTCTACCTTTTCAGAGGTTTCCTTGTCCAAAGTTCTTTGTGCCTCATTGAGCTGCCCTTCTACTCTGAACTGGGTGGTAGTTCAGAGTCATGGCACAAGGGCTTAAATTGCAGAAACCAGAAATAAATCAGCTCCTAGATCTCACAGCTGAACTATTTCAAGAATATGCAGTTACATTTCAGTGGCCATGATTTGAGTCATGGCGTACGCAGTAACATGTAATTACAAGCTCATTCTAACGGACTTCAACTGTGATGCTTGCTTGTCACCGTCTGAACACAGGCGAAACCACAGCAGGATTTTAGGGTTACTAATTAACATGATCTAAGCAACCCTGATGCACACCCTGTCAGAGAGTGACCATCTCAGGCACCATGTGAGGTGCTGGTGGAGTTTCTTCAAGTATTTAAAACTTTCTTTTTTAAGGAAGGAATAAAAATGGACAAATAGCATAGGCCCAAATAGCAGAGGAAATGTATTTGAGGTACTTGAGGGAAGCTACGTAATAGGTCAGAGAGGAACGAAACTCTGGTTCTACACATGAGAACTGAAAACAAGATCTTAGTTCTCCACGGTGTAAGTCCTGCCAGCCATGGTATGCCAAACCACACTCCACCAGTGTGTGGCATTTGGAAGTAATGATGCCCTGGTTAATCTAGGGTCAAGAAGAATATGTTTCACCACTAGTGTTTTGTTTTTAATAGATAATATTTATTTAAACACAAAGCACTCAATATTTTTTAGTGTTAGATTTTTAAAATTTAACTTATGTCAAGATGATTGTAGATTCACATACTGTAGGAAGAAATAATCCATAAGAATCCTATTATCCTTTCTCCAGTTCCCCACAATGAGGTAAACCATGAGTATCACAACCAGGATATTGATGTTGTTCCAGCTGAGAGGCAGAATATCTCCATCAGCACGTGAATGCCTGTGTTGCCCTTTTGTAACCACACACGCTTCCCTCTTAGCCTACTCCGTCTTCACCCTTCAACCAGGTCTCCATTACTATAATTTTGTCATTTAAGAATGTTGTATGAATGGAATCAGTCATAAAGTATGCCATCTTTTGGAACTGGTTTTTCTCACCACAATTCTCTGAATATTTATCTAGGTGGTTTTGTGTACCAATAGCTTTTTTTTTTTTAATTATTATTACTGAATAGAATTCCATATTATGCATCTACCAAAGTTAAGTTATTTACCAGTTGAAGGTCATCTGAGTTGTTTCCAATTTGGGGCTATTATCTATAAAGCTACTATAAGCATTCATGTGCTGGTTTTGTGTGAACTTTAAGTCTTCGTTTCTCTGGGATGGATGCCCATGAACACAACTCCTGTGTCATATGATAGCTTCATGTTTATTTTTTTTAAAAACTGCCAAACTTTTTCAAAGGGCCATTTCACATTCCCACCACCAATGTAACATGATCCACTTTCTCTCCATCCTCACCAGCATATTGCATTGTCATTATTTTTTATTTTACCCATCCTGATAAGTGTGTAGTGCTATCTCTCTGTGGTTTTTCTTATTAACATACAATTCAAAAAAATCATTTTCCATTTGTATTGATATAATTGACCTCTAACATTGTATTAAAGTGTACACCCTAATGATTTGATACATACATATGCTATGAAATGATTGCTCAGTCAATTTAGTTAACATCTATCATTTCACATGCTTACGATTTTTGTGTGAGACAACTTTTAAAATTTACCATCTTAGCAACTTTAAAATGTGTAATATAATATTTTCAACTTATAGTCACATCAAATCCCCAGAACTTATTTTTCTTATAAGTAGAAGTTTGTACCTTTATCCATTTCCCCCACTCCTGACCCTCTGCCTCTAGCAACCACCTATCTGTCTGTTGCAATGAGTTTAGCTTTTTAAAAATCTTACATATAAGTGAAATCATACAGTTTTTTGTCTTTCTCTGTTTGACTCATTTCATTTAGCTTAACGCCCTCAAGGCCCATCCATATTTGTCACAAATAGCAAGCTTTCATTCTTTTTTGTGACAAAAATATTTCATTGCACATGAAGCATATTTTCTTTGTCCATTTATCCATTGATGGGCACTTAGGTTGCTTCCATACCTTGCCTGCTATAAATAATGCTGTAATGAACATAAGGCACAGATATCTTTTCAGGAAAATGATTTTGTTCCTTTTAGACATGTACCAGAGTGGTGCTGCTGAATCAAATTTCTTTTTAATTTTTTGAGAAAAATTTATGCCGTTGTCCATAATGGCTGCACCAATTTACATTCCCACCAACCAGCATTTGTTATCTTTTTTCTTTTCTTTCTTTCTTTTTTTTTTAAGATTTATTTATACAAGAACCGGGATACAAGCCAGATGTGTGGGAGGGTAAGAGGATTCACCAGATACAGAGAGGGGAACAGAACAGGCAGACTGATGAAATACACTGCTGAGGGGAGCAGCAGGTGAGACAGGAGAGGTTTTGCTGCACCATTTGGGTTTCTCACCGGCAGGGATCAAACCGTGCTGCAGAGGCTGGGGACAGCTTCACAGTGGGGTGCTCAACCGCCTGTGCCACCAGGGAGGCCCTCTCTTGTCTTTTTGATCATCATCTTTTTAACAGGCACAAGGGATATCTCATTGTGGTTTTGATTTGCATCACCCTGACAATTAGTGATCTTGAGCTTCTTTTCATATACCTGTTGGCCTCTGCATATCTTCTATAGAAAAATTTCTGTTTAGTTCTTCTGCCCATTTTTAAATTAGATCATCTATTGTCCTTGCTATTGAGTTGCATGAGTGCTTTGTATATATTGGGCATTAACCCCTTATCAGATATAATACTTTGCAAATATTTTCTCACCTTTAGTAAGTTGCTATTTCATTTTTGTTGATGGTTTTCTTTGTTGTGCAGAAGCTTTTTATTTTAATGTAGTCCCACTTATTTTTGCTTTTGTTATCTTTGCTTTTGGTGTCAAATCCAAAAATTAATTGTTGCGATCAGTATCAAGGAGTTTACCCCCAGTGATTTCTTCTAGGAGCCTTATGACTTCAGGTCTTCAATATTCTTAATTTATACAATTTTCTTTTCACAGACCTCATATTTGCAAATTATTTTATATGAGCATCGGTTAATTTTTTTGCTATTAAGAAAAAGATATATGTAATGCATATAACTTAAAGTACAAAAGAGCATGAATGACAATGCTTCCTCTTATCACCCCAGAGGTGATCCCTGCCTAAAGCAGCCACTTCTACCAGCAAAATCAGTGAAACTTTCCACTCAAAATAGAGGCGCTGATCACAGTTCAACCACTTTTTCCTACCCCAAGGTCATTTCCAGGAATGAAGATAGTCTTAAGCACATTTAACCTCTGGGAATAAATTTCTTTCCCCTCTTTTGTGGTTGTCAGCTATTCCATTTAAAGACAAAGGAATGAACCGAATAAAGTTATTTTCCTCTCCATCCCCACCCTTCCTCCATCTCCTGCAGCTTCTCCATTCTCCTGCTCTTTCTGCTGAGGATGGGGAAACCACAAAATTGGAACTTTTGAAATTAGATGTTCAATCAGAATCAATAAGTAAGCATAAGAAAGTCTCTCCTTAATGCAGGGCCTTTGGCTGTTTGAGGTCCTTCCCCTTTTATTTTGTGAGCACCAGGAATTCTGTTCCAGAGATTGAAGTTGCAAAAAGGGTGACCTCTAGGTCAGGGTCTTGCTCCTATGTATATCTTCATTGAATCAGGACTGCTGGCATTGTCTGCCATCAGATGCTGGTGGGTGCATTTCGCAATTTACCCAGTTAGAACATCCACAGCATCATTAAGTAAGAATAAATTTAGTTTGTTATTGTTTAATTTCTAAATGAAGGCATTACACTGGACTGGGTTTAATTCTCCAGCCTAGTGTTACACTTAATTTTAATATAGTTTGACAGACATGTGAAGTCGTCATACAAATTATGATGAGGTTTGAAAGAACATTCCTGAGCAAGTTATGTCTCCAGTGACTCATACTAAGTTTCACTAGGTCTTGGTTTTCAAATCGCTAATCAGGTTCTGTATATCTTTTTCAGTGGCAAGGATTTTAATATGTATGGGTACAAAGTTGATTAAAAAATTTTCGAAAATGAATCCACAGGTTGGTAGATATTTCTAAAGTGAGGAGAAAGTTAGTTCTAAGTTTACTTTTTTTTAATCACAAAGCAGTCATGAAATCTCCAAGTTACTTCTAATTTAAAAATGATTTACTTTTAAAACTAATCATAAATCAAAAAATGTTTATTGAAGAAAACTTGGAAAATTCAGAAATCAAAAATATTTTTAAAAATCACCTATAAACCTACCACTCAGAAATTAATGCTAGCCTTCATAGTTATATCCTTGCAAAACTGAGTATTTTCATTATTGAACACACATACACATATTGATTACCTCTGAGAAGGAAAACAGCGTTTGGAGGATGAGAGTGGAAGAAACATCAGCTCTTTACTCATAATATTTTATACCTTTTAAACTTTGTACTATGTACATGTACTTCCTATTAACAAAATAATGGACAGATCTAAACCCAAATATCCTTTTTCCTTGTCTTTGTTTGACAATAATCAGCTTGTGTTGAAAATGACTGATATAAAAGTCAACCTACTTAACTGACTACCATAGTCAACCTACTTAACTGACTACCATATCTTGGACTAAAACTGGATAGAGTTTATTTCAGCTAATGATTTTAACTATATTCACCCACAAGTATTTACTAATAACAGCCCCTGAGAAGGCTGAGTGCTGAGGAAATGAATTATATAACTAGTCTAAGCAAAAATAAAGTAAAATATAGTGCTACTGCATGGTCAAGGATCCAGAGCTATTCATTCTCTCTGCCTCTGATTCCACGGGCCTAGTCTTTCCCATATAATCATAGGGCATACCTTAGAGCCCAGGAATCCTAGTGACGCACTGCACTTATTCAAATGGATGGAAAAACAATGCCATCAGCATGAATCAATAGGAATGGTGCATTTGGCCAGCAGACTATTATTTCTGGGGACAGGATACACACTGGGTTTTGAGCTTTAGCTTAGTGTCAGATTTAGCTACATAGTGTTTTCCAAACTTTGTGAATAATAAACAATTTTGACATATGAATGTGTATAATATAATATTATAATGTGTGTAATATAGTATAATATAATATACTTAACATATATGTGTCTGTGTCTGTCTGTTTTCCTAACAAAATACTATAGAATGGGTGGCTTAAACAACGGAAATTTATTTTTTAATGGTTTTGGAGGATGGAAGTCCAAACCATGGTCAGGTTGTGGTGAGGACTCTCTTCTTAACTTGCAGATGGTCACATCCTTGCTATATCTTTCAGTGGTACATAGAGGGAGAGAGATTGTTTCCTCTTCCTATAAAGCCACCTATCTTATTGGATTAGGACCCCAACCTTATGACTTCACTTAACATTAATTACCTCCCCAAAGCCCTATTTCCAAATATAGTCACAATGTGAGTTAGGTCTTCAACATATGATTTGGGGAAAGATAATTCAGTCCATAGCTCTGTGTGTGTGTGTACAGCCATATATTTAGCACCTATTTCACTATCATAGGCATCGTGGATATATTGTATTGTAATTAAGTATTTATGATATATATCCTACATTAATGTATTGTGTATATCTTATACATAGAATAAGAGAAATAACAGTAAGGGACAGTAATAAAGTAAAATCAAATATATAAATAGGTGTATATATGCACATACAAATATAAATATGTATCTGTGTATATAAAAATATAAATATGTATCTGGGGTTCTCCTTAGTGGTGCAGGGGTTAAAGTCTCAGTGCTATCAAGCTATCACCAGCCACTGCGGCTGGGCTTCAGTTAGATCCTCTGCTGCTCCCTTCAGCAATGAATTTCAATAAATCTGCCTGTTCTGCTCCCCACTCTGTCTCTGCTGAATCCTCTCACCCAGCTTCCCCCGTCCCCACCTCTGACTTACATCCAGTTCTTATATGCATAAATAATTTTTTTTAATAAATGTTTGGGTTTTTTTTAAGATTTATTTTTTATACAAGAACTGGGGTACAGGCCAGATGGGTGGGAGAATGAGAGGATTCACCAGAGACAGAGTGGGGAACAGAACAGGCAGACTGAAGAAATACACTGCTGAGGGGAGCAGCAGGTGAGACAGGAGAGGTCTGCTTTGCCATGTGGGGTTCTTGCCGGCCGGCCAGGATCGAACCCGCGCTGCAGAGGCTGTGGACAGCTTTACAGTGCAGCACTCAACCGCCTGTGCCACCAGGGAGGCCCTGCATAAATAAATTTTAAAAATCTTTTAAAAAGCTAAAATGTAAATATGTGTGTATATATGTATAATATATATGTACATGTTTTTAATTATATGTTTGTATTTTATAAGTTGGATTTTATACACAAACTCTCACATGTTCTTTTAAAGTTCTATCTTTTTTTATTTTATTACTGTCCCTTACTGCTGCTTCCCTCATCCTATAGATAAAAACTGCCAAGGTTTCTTCCACTCTTCATTTTCCAGTTCTCAAGACTGAGAATTCAGTTAGGAGATAATACTGGGTATTGAGGAAAAATGGCTGAACTGAGATTAAGGACTCATGAATTCAGTTCGTGACAGACTGTAATTCTGAGATTATATCTCTCTCCTTAAAACCTAAATTCTTCTGGGGGCCTCCCTGGTGGAGCAAGGGTTAAAGAACTCGCTATCAAGCTATCACTGGCCAGCAACCCACATGGCACAGCAGACCTCCCCTATTTTGCCCCCTGCTCCCCTCAGCAGTGTTATTTCAGTCAATCTGCCTGTTCTGCTCCCCACTCTCTGGTTAATTCTCTCACTCCCCGCACCTCTGGCTTATACCCCTGTAATTTGAGAATAATAATCTATAATCCTGTGAGAATGGGAAGAAAAGACAATTTATCAGGTAATATTAGCTCTTTGTAATAAAAGTTTCAAGATGAAAGTCATGATTTTAATCTAAAAGCATGGTACAGATTTTTAAAATTTAACACATATTCTTAGCACTTATTTACCCTAAAAACACTGACTCATTCAGTCTCAACGCCAAAAGTATGAGATAGGTAATCTGCTTTCACCACCTTCCTCACTTTATAGAAATAGATTAGTGACTGGCCCATGGTGATAAATATAGTGAATCAGGAATCCCCTGCAGTTTGGTGCTACAACTCAGTTACTATGCAGTCACTATGAAACTGCTTATTCATTTCTGATGCTGTCAAAGACCCTAAGAGGCTCTGAAAAAAGTAATAAGTAATAAGTAATAAGTAAAGTAATAAGTACCTTATTATTTAAACTACTTTGTTACTTGTTACTACTTTATCACTATATAACTACTTACATTACTAATTCATTAATTTATCAATAAAGATCCTACAGCCACCTTTCCTGTTTTGTTCCTCATAAAAATCCTCACTCTGTCCTCTGCACTCTAGCTGAACTGGATCAGTCATACTTCCCTGAGTAGGACTTCCCTTGCAGTCCTACTTCTATGATTTGCCCTTGAAAATCCCTTTATCTGAAATCCACCTTTTCTCAGAGTGCCATCTCCTTCATACATTTTCTCCTTCACTTTCAACCACAACTGGTTGCAATTTTCCTATAGAATTCTTCTATCTGTATCTGTGTATCGGTTTCTCGGTTTTATGATAGTTATTTCTGTATACGTTAATCCCCTCCCTACTAAGTGATGGACTCAAGTGATGCAAAATGCTTCCTCGTAGAGCTTTTACATTTTCTTAAAATTAAAAATTTAAATTTTTATTGCCCTCTTTTGATAACAAAGCTTATGCATGCTTATTGCAAAAAAAAAAAAATCAAACTACATCTCTTAGAAAGTGAGATCTACCATTATAACCCCTCCTCCAAAGACTTAAGAGAACTGTGGTTAACACTTTGGAGTGCAATGTTCTAGACATGTTCATGTAATGAACATGTATAGTTTTTATTTACAGAAATGGTATTATATCATGTAGACATACAGGTCTGCACATTTTATTCCACTTCAAATAGTACTTTTCATACTGAGGTGTATCTCAATTTTTTTTTTAACAGCTGCCTGGTGTAAGATTCTATGGATGTACTAGTATTTACCTATTACATTTAATATTTATTGATGAGCATTAGAGTAAGTTCCAATTTCACCATTATAAAATTGCTGCAGTCTGATATGTGTGTGTATGGAATATAGATGTATATATATTCCATTATAACATATACCCCTTATATACCTCATATTAATAATATATGACTTTCTGTAGGACACATCCTTGGATATGAAGTTGCTAGGTGAAATGAAATGGATATTGTAAATAATGATAATTATAAAAAATGTGAAAGGGAAATAGTTTGTTTTTTTTCTGTATTCTTCATAAACTCAGCGGTTAAGAGGACAGGTTCTGACATCAGATTGCATGGATTTGTACCTAGATTTCTTCTCTATGCCTTAGTCACTTCATCTATAAATGGGGATGTAATAGTACCTTGCACCCAGTGTTGTAATATATAAGTGAGATAATACATGTAAGGCAATTTGCATTTATTTACTACCTGGAAAATAAGTAAATGAAAGAGGGGAGGGAAAATGGCAGTAAGTTCAGATAATTGTTGTTGAATGAATAGGACTGATTATAACAATAGTAGTTTGAGTAATCTTTCTGGAAATGGATGCCACAAAAACGTTCATACTTCGTAACTGAAAGCAATAGTACTATTTATTAAAAAAAAAAAAAAGTAGGAGCAGAAGTGTAATATATTAACTTGGGGCAATTTATTTCTGTGCAAAATTAACCAGCCTGAGCCAGGATCAACCAAGGATCTTGGCCTCTTAAGCCCCACACTTTCCCAAATAAAACTAACTGGCCCCAGCTGCAGCCTGATGCCTTATATAAGGTGTATCTCTAAGAACAGAGAAGAATGCAGTTCCGGGAGGGTGAACCACTCACTACCAAAGGTTATTAGGTCATACAGTTATACAGCCATTAACATTAAAAATGAATAGAAAGTGCATAAAATAAATGGATAGCATTGAGCATAAGGCTTTCTGTTTAGATTCTTGGTTTCTGGGCTAGAAGTCTTCATCTCCTAGTAGTCCTACATCAACTCAGGAAGAAACTGGGTGTGGTCAACGCTGGGTTCTAAAACCAACTGTCACTAACTAGCTACAAAACCTTGAGCAAATTGTTGAACTTCCTCTACAATGATGTGACAACGGGACCAAAATGGCTGAGGTGAAATCCCTTTTTGGCATTCCTTTTTCCCCAGGCAGTCACATTTTCAGACATCAGGGCTGTTTATTGCATTTAAAAAAAATTAATGCATAAAATCAGGCAATGGAAATACTTTCAAAATGTGTCAGTCAAGAGATGGCGAAAGGACAACAGTGGACAAGTGACCTCTGCTCTGCGGTGTGCAATACGGGTGGAGATGGTGGGAGCTGACTGAGGAAGCATCCCAAAATCCAGGGGTAAGGGAGCTGAAGCAGGACAGAAATTTGTAGTGCAACTGGGGTCACGTTCTGGCTAGGGGCAAACAGAGCAGTAAATAAGGCTTCCAGTGAAATATTAGCATCATTCAAAGGACACTGAGCACCCTCTCCTCAGCCCAAGATGTTCTCACTTTCCCTCACGGGTAACTGTGCCCATCCTTTCTCAGTCATTTCAAAGCTCGCCTCTTCTTGAGACATCCCCTTCCCCCCCCCCCCCCCCGACCCCCAACCAAGAAGTCACGTTGCTCTAAAAGCTAATAGTACTTAACTCTCAGTGCCTTTCCCATGGCACTTCGAGGAAGGACACAGGCTGCTTCAACTGTCCAGGACACTTGTCTCTTCTGAGCAAGCCCCAAGGCCTTTGGGTCCTCATTGTATGTAATACAGTAGTGCTCAGAAAATATTTGTGGCTCTGTGATGGAGTGACTCTGGCAGGCCCCATGGGGAGTAGAGTTTTATGGGTTTTAATATGAACCATACCATGAAAGCTGAGACTTTTACCTCACTGCTTATACTGGAAATCCCTCAGTTCCAGTTGCAGTGTCTTAGAGTTGGATAGAATTTTGTTCCTTTTCATGCTGTAAACTGTAATTTGATTTTTAAATTAAAAAACATTTTCGTAGGCCCTACTTGATGTTTTACAGTAATCCAAACATTTACAAATGTTAACTCATTTACGCTTCATAATGACCCAGATTTAGAAAGCAGAGGCATGAAAGCTTAAGGAGCTTGCCCAGGGATCAAAGTTAACTAGTAGTATAGCTGGGATTCAAACCCAGGCCATTTGATTCTAGAGAACATGCCCTTCAACATGCTATGCTGCCTGAAATTTATGGGAGTGGCAAAAATCTTCCCAGGCCAAAAAAATAAAAAAAAAATAACGTTGATATATTTATTTCAAAGGAAATGTTTTTTTTTTTCCTTGTGTCTCCCTTCCTTCCTCATTCAAAGCAAAATGTTCTCAAAAGCAAACAGCCTTTTTTCACACCTGAGATCTCAGGGTGTCTCATTTTGCTTTGGCAATCAAAATGGAAGAGGAAACTTGTGTGGTTTCATCACTGGAGTTTTCGGGGTGTGTGCAGCCTACAGGTCGTCCTTCAGCCTCCCTCCTTGCTCACAGGGCTTGCCCCCTACTCCTAATCTCGGTTGCCTCAGGTCCTGCAGCCTTTGGAAGAGTATGCCTTTCCCCTACAAAACTGGGATGTGAACCAGCCTTTCAGTCACTGACAACACTCAGTCTTCGTCCTTGACCCCTTCTCCTCCCTCAGACACTTCTAGGACTGGGGACCGTCTAAACCGCATTCACATTAGAATCCCCGGGACCTGCATCTCGTGGTCCTGCTTCCCGAGTTGAATCCACTATGTTTCTGCATTTCCGATGTGTGCGCCTGACTTTATGCATATTTAAACGTCTATTGTCCCACGTGGGAAGCCCGAGTCAGAACCTGATAGACCTGCCATTGATTGTGGGACCCAGGAAAATTACTTAATGTCTGAGTCTCGGTTTCCTCATCGCCAACGGGATTGATACCCACAGGGATGCTGTGCGAATCATAAACGCAGTAGCTGCGCTGGGCGCACAGTCGTTTTCTTAAGTTCCCTTTGGCTGCAGTTACTTAGTGCTTGCTTGTGTATTTCCCATTTTCCCCCCCAAGAGCACCCTCACTCCCAGAGACAGGAAAGCGACTTTGGGCCACAGTCTGAAAAAAATCCCTATATCCTTATTGGAAAGCAGGGCTCCAGTGGGCTCTTGGAGCACCCGCAGGTCGAACCGGAACAATCTGCGCAGCTTCTTTGGACCCTGACTCTGGGCTCAGATTCCTAGGGAGGCCCGGCTGAAGTCGCCGGCCGGGGGCTTTGGGAAGAAGACATGGGGTTAAAGAGGGAGCCCACGCTGCACCCCGCCTCCCACCTTGTAAGATGCCCGCAGCTCGGGACCCCTGTGTGGCTCCGGCCACCTGCTGCCCCGGGCTCGGCGCAAAAGCCAGGGCCTCCCTCCGCTCGGCCTTTTCGGCCGCTCGAGTCCCACCTGCGCCGCGGCCAGCTGCGAGCGAGGCGGCCCGGGTGGGCGCCAGGGGGCCAGCCTCGGGGCAGCCCCTCCTCCGCGCAGCCCGCGGCGCCCGGCCGCGCCCCCTCCCACCCCGCGGCGCCCCGGCACCCCTCTCCCCCCGCGGCTGGCTCCGCTGAGCATTGTACTCACATCCGGGGCTGGGTTTTGCTTTAATGCGAAACGTAATTAACCCGGAAAAAAGAGCCGAGAGACAAGAGAGAAGGAGGGGTTGGGGGGCGGGGGGCAGAGGAGCGACAGGCACCGAGAGTTTGGCGGCGAGATAAAGCGATCCCCCGGGAGCTACAGCCCAGTCCGCGAGAGACGCGCGTCCTGCCCGATGTAACCCACCCTGCCCGAGGCTCGGTCCCTGCACGGCGGGGTAAGCTGGGCGCTCCCGCGGGCGCGGGCGCGGGCACGGGCGCGAGAGTCGCAGAGGGGGCGCGCGGGGGCAGGCGAGGGCTGGGGGCGCAGGGGAGTCCGGGCGGGGGCGCGCAGGGCGCAGGCGGGCTTGGGTGCGTCCTGCCCAGTGGCAGACCGCGAAGGGGCGAGTCCCTGGAGCCCCCGGCCGCGGACGCCCGTCCCCGGGAAAGCCCCGAGGGCAGCCCTTCCTCCAATACCCCGGAGCGTCCGGGGTGGCCAAGGTCGCGGCCGCCAGGGGTCGGGCTGCGGGGGTGGGGCTGCGGGAGGGTGGGGGCGGGTGTTTTGCTGAGCTGCATTTTCTCACGTTTGCAGCGGCGAAACTTCTCTGCGGGTTCTGGCGCAGGGCACCGGTCCCGCAACGACTGCCCGGGCTGCAGGTAGGGGAGGAGCGCAGAGCACGTCCCAGGCAAGTCCCTTGGCACGGATCGGGCTATGGAGACTCATCTTTCTCGTCCCCTATTACCTTATTACGTGACAGGCCCTGAATACTCCCTTAGAAGGAGCCTCTCCTTTCCTCTGGGTCTGGCCGGGCCCTCGGGCTTCTGGAACTCTGGGCTGTAGGGGTGACTTGAAGGGAAACTGTCCAAAAACTGTAGGTTTGGTGCCAGCTTGGGAAAGCTGCTGAAGGGGAGCAAGCTCTCTCTCTCTCTCTCTCCAAATTCTTCCTTACCTTACACGCTTCCTTTTTCTGCTCTACTTCTAAAGACTGTTATTTCAAGTGTTTTTTTTTTGTTTTGTTTTTTTGTTTTTGTTTAAGGAGGAAAAAGAAAAAAGCCTTGTAGGAAGGAGAGTGTCCAGGCTTGTCCAGAGAGGAGGCGCGGCTGGGCCACCTCTTGGGAATTACACATCTCCTCCCCGGGGCCAGCTTTGCACCTCAGCCTTTCCCCTTAAGGTTTCCTTCCTTTTTGGTGATCATAGGTTCAAGATGTAGCTTCACCTTCTAATTTCTTCTTTTGCCTCTCCTTCTTTGCTTCTTTAGGACTCCAAATGTGTGTTTTTTTTTTTTTTTTTTCCCCAGAGAAGAATAAACAGACAAGAGGGAGGGGGGAGGCTTTCTACAGGGATGCCAGCTGTGGTCCTTGGAGGCACCTCTGAAAGCTGAGGGGTGGTTGCACTCACCCTGAGCTTCCAAAGTCCTACTCCCATTGTTCTTAAGATATGTAACCACGTCCCCCTTTTTTTTCTCCTTTCTGGAGCTTCATCATTCCCCTAGTGGGAAAGCCTTTGGGAAGAGTAAAGCCCAAGGTCTTGGAAGAATAGAAATTTTTGTTTTCTATTTCAGTTGTATTTGATTGCATTTACTGGATGAGGACATGGAGCACATGATGAACAAAAAGCTGCCACTTTCTTCAGGGAGCTTAGGTTCTGACGGAGGCCAGGGACAGGCATCCTCGAGTACAAAGCCATTGCTAAAAAAGAGATTCTGCCTGCTTGGAGAAGCCAGCTTTTAAAAAGCATCATTTCAGATGTTAGGTTGCTCCACTGTGTGCTGCATAAAGGCAGATGACATTTTTTTTTTTTTTCCACAACAAAGGTTTAGCTGTAGGCTAGAATCTGGCCAGCCCCATATTGACATCTAGTAGTTGCTAAGTAAATGTTTGTGGAATGAATGAATGACTCTAAGCACATTGTTTGTACATGTCCAAATGGAAAAGAGCCTTATGGCAGTGCCTCAAGCTTCAGAAGTTAGTTCTACCAACTTGGTATGTGAAGGTTTATTCTGGATGTTGGCGTTAGTCCTAAGTAGGTTCTATTTGTAACAACTTTTTACAAAGTGTCAATGGCACACCTAATGGAGTTCTCCATAGCTGTTGAAGAGGAAGACTTGCTCAGTTTATAAACAGGTAGTCGCCTAGGTATTGATTTGGAAACCACCTGCTCTTTGGTGGAGAATTTGCAAATACTGCTTTTCCCTTGGTGCTTTCTTCTCTCTTCTGTTTAAGGAAGTAGGGCCTTCAGATCCCCTCATGTCATCAGAGTGAGCTGAAACATTCAGTTCAGTATTTTATAGAGGTTAAAGGACTTGCAGGTTTTGGTCGGTGATTACCTGTGAAGATTCTGCGCAGGTAGCAAGGGAAAAGCATTAACCCTATTGTCCCATATCCCAGAGCAGTCGTCTTGCTGGCTTGTGGGGTATTTGCTGAAAGTGCTGAAAAATTAGGAAGACCCAAGCAACAGGAGTACTGTCTTTGTTGTGTGCATTCAAAGGCACATCATTGATTTCCTGTCCTCTTCATGGAGCAGGTGGACAGGTGGGTGATGCCCCCCTTAAAAGACTCAAGAAACCTCAAATTAGATCTTGCTATGGTTTATAGTGCACTGAATATCCCTTCTGATTCACTGAACTGTTGTTGCACTACTTGTTCTGGCAGATATATTCTAGTTCTAGGGCTTGGAAAAGAGGATCTGGGTGCTCAGAGACTAGGTTGCTTTGCTTCTTCTCTTTTCCTACCTCGAGCCCATTGGTTGTCTTACTTTCGGTTTTCCATCTGTCTTACTGAACTGGACAGGACTCCTACATTCTAATTTGTTAAGCTTTAGAAAGGAAGGAAGTCAAGCAAATATTTTGTGTGACAGCCTATGGGAAGAGAAGAATCCTGGCTCTGCCCAATATAAGTCCATACTTGAGACAGGGAATTGGACAGGACTGGGAGATTGGGCGGCTGAGATGGGAAGGATGGGGTCCCTTCCTTCCTGTTCAGAGGCCTGTGATTGGTGCTGTGGGGATGCGCTGTAATTGGAAGATTCCATTGACCTTTATTCCAAATCTTGGGTTGTCTGCGCTCCTGCTTCCCCCCAACCCCCCCCCCACATTGCCCCTGCCCCCCCGCATCCCGACCCCCCATTCAAGCCCATCTCACCTTTTAGGCTTTATAACTAATCTTCTGAAATTCTCTTCTCTGTCCTAACCCCAGTTGATTGAATTGATTTGCAGAAGATTAAAGGCTGAATTGGGATTTCTCATCATGGTGGTCCCAGGAGCTCCTGACACTGCCTGTTGTGGGCAAAAGGCTTTGATCTGTGGTATGTCTTTCTGACCACAGAGGGTGGCCAGCTGAGATAAGGAAGGAGGGTGGGCTGCAAAGTCCTTATGCTCTTGAACATGACAGTTAAAGGATAAAGGCTAGAACTTGCCATCCCATCAGCTAGGGCTCAGATTTGGCTGTCTGCTTACAAAGTGACTCTCTCTTGTTGTGATTCTCTATTGGATGGAACAGTGTCAGGACATGCCTGATTCTCTTCACTTACAAGGTAGCCTGGCCAAGGTGGAATCTATGCATCTCCTGGAATTTTTTTAACCTTTTGGAAAATTTTTGAGATGTAAGATGTGATGATCCTTGTAGTAGAGGAAAGAAGTCACATTTATGCCATTTTTGTGAGGGATCCATCCTTGTTAAGGCCTTCCCATTGATAATTGCTTGTTGACATTTGGACATTTGAAGCTGGGCCTTTCCTGTGTTAGGTGGCTCTGCAATGATGATGATAATCTTACACTACTCACAGGTACTTCACACACATGCACACATACACACACACACACACACACACACACACACACACACACCCCTAAACAACATTTACCCAGTGCTTACTCTTTACCAGACCCTCTGTCATGTAATTTCACACATTATTTCATTTAATCCCCACAACAACCTTTGAAGTAGGCACATACCTGAGTTCCCTCTTTTTTTTCGCCAGTGAGGAAATGGCCTGGAAGAATTCAGTAAAGTGAGTCTGATTCTAAAACACATGATCTTTCACTTTACTACCACTTCAGTGGGTAACTGAAATCAGCACCCCTTTTTAATGGTCTTGCAAGACTTTCCTCAAATGCACTCACACTGATCACTGTCACCTGCACATCCTCCTCACCACACCCAGCCCTTCTTCCTTCCCTAAATCCAGTGACTGTGAGCACACGCCCTTTGCAGACATGCTTAGGGCATTTGCACTTTTCCTCAGCACTTAAAAAAAGGCTCATAGATAAGAGACACCATGCTATTTTCTTTTCCTCCTCCTACTGCCCATACTGTAGCGGGTGGCATGGTCAAGTTGAAAATGAAGATGGCTCTGGGACTCCTATGCAGCTACTGGTAGGAGGCCCTACCGTGAAACTTCTAACTGGGGGACTTTTGTGGCTCTGAAAGTATTTGTAAAGCAAATGCAGCTCCTGGTCTGCGCTGGTGATCTCTGTCGGGGGGAGGTGGTCTCAGGAGTCCAGTGCTGCTGGCAGCCCTTTGTTTCCTACTGGCTCCAACAAGTACTTTTTCTCTGAACATAGATGAGACTGCTGTTAAGAGAGGTCATGAGTGTTTAACATATTTTGTTGTTTTTGGCATCTTTATTTCAGTGGTATCCATGTTCTCTTACTTCTGTTCTCCTCTCCCCCCCTTAGTTTTTTCCTTTAAAAACTCCTTTTTAAAAATCAAAATCAACAAACAGCTATGAACCAGAGACACATTATGGGGGGGCGGGCAGGGAAAGGAGGGATTGGGGTCAAAATAAGGGGTTTGCAGTTGTATGGGAAATATAAAAATAAAAAAAAATAAAACAACAACAACAAAAACTCCTTTTTGAGCATCTCTTGACCTCCACTCAAGGTTCTGGGGTCCAGTGGGGATGGGGCTCTTGGTGTCAAATAGGCGCCTTTTTTGAACCTCTCCTTTGGTTAGCTGCTTGCTTTCCTCACGCTGTACTTCCGCTGGGAACTAGTTCTCAGTACATCCCCTTCTTGCTCATGTTTCTCTTCTGCCTCAGACTGTTTGGAATTTGCTTTTAGGATAGTTTCAGAATGCGGCTCTATTTTAACAGTAGGAAATAGATGCCCCATACTGGCCAAGTTTACATCCTGGGTCCTTTCTTAGGGATATGCTTGTGTTGCTGTCACTTTGGTTTTTACTGGGCCCTTGGCATTGTTGAGGCTGCACGATGCACTTGAGTGTGCAGTGCATGGACGCCTAGGTGAACATGGCCCCTGTGTATTCTAGCAGCAGTTGAGTGATTGCTCTTAACCTCCACACCCCAGTTCCTGTCTGCTGTATTACAGCCCTCTTTGAGACCTCTGATGTCATTTCCTGGCAAACTTTCTCCTGTAGAAGTTTGGCAATTTCCTGTTGGTATCCCTCTCACTCACCATTGCGCTGCTGTCTCCTGCTTCTTCCTGGGCGGGTAACCAGGCAGCATGCTGCATATGCTGCTGCATGTTAAGAACTGTCCCCCTCGCTTCTTTCTGGAGTAAAATGCCTGCAATTCTTTACGCTCTCCACACAGAGTAACATGAAAGAAAAATCTCCAAATTAAAATTTTTTTTTTTTCATTTTGAACCTTCAGAGGTTATAGTAGAATATTTCCTACAGGGGCCAATACTATTTAAGACTTTTCCTCTTGCTTTTTTCACCTTGGAAGTATCAAGTGGTCAGGCAGATGATCTCCCGTACTGCACTTTCTTCTTTCTTGTATCTGTAGATTGTGTCAACCGTCTTGAAAATGAAGATAGCCAATTAAGGAAACGACAGCTTTCATGGATAAATAGCACTATAGTTTTCTTTTTAAAAAGCTAGCTACCTTGTTATTCCTCTCTTTAGTCATTTATTTAAAACATGTCACCCCCTTCTCCCAAGTTTCAAGAAGGAAAATCTCACATGGAGTCTCTGTCAGGGTCCCTGTGTGTTTCCCAGGGCACTGGGCCTTGTGTGACTTGGACATTTGGGCCTCCACTTGAATATCAGCTGTTTCTCTGGTGTTCCTCTTATGAAGACCAGAGAGTATGGAACTAAACCCGCAGGGGAAGAGTGAGCCTCTCTAAGAGGATGTTGCAATAGAAAATAAGAAACCCAACCAGATTGGAGGGTACTACAGACCTTGGGATAGGAACCTGTCTCATGGGCAATTGTGATGGGTGAGATATTGCTTTATTAGGTTTAAGACAGTGGAACACCAAAAAAGCCCCAAGAGATTTACAATTTAAGCAGGAATTTGCTTGTTTGTGGACTCTGGAGCATTGAAACATTTATTCTCAGCTTCAAAAGTTATGCATTGAGTTTGTGGGGTATATATATGGAGTCATAGCTTTCTCTTCTGCCAAATAAAATAACACATTCCCTGTAGAATATATGGAAAATACATAGAAGGAAATAAAATTCACCCATAACCCATAGATAACTGCCAGTATTTTGGTGTCTGCATGCCAGTCCTTGTCTATCCAAATATAGGACTACAAAAATAATATTTAGAGCCTTGGGATTATATTATAAATCATATTATATCCTTTAAAAGCTTACATGTGACTTTCTTTCCCAATTCAATAAAATTAATTGAGAACACAGTTTTTTAACGATTATGTAACATTTCCCTGTGTGAATGTCCCATCATTTATTTAATTATTCCATAATCTTTGGGACATTCAAGGCATTTCCAACTTTTTGTTATTATAAATTCTGTTGTAGTTGCCATCTTTTAATCTTTATTTGCATCTTTGTTTATTTACTTGGATGGAATCCTAGAAGTAGAATTACTGGGTCAAAGGGTATAAACATTTTTAACTTGTTTAATATATATTGCCAAATTGCTTTCCACAAAGGTTTTACTCTTGTCTTGGGTGTGCAAGAATCCTAGGAACATTTTTGGAGTTGATGACCTTTTTTTGAAGCAGCAATCTTCGCTTCAGTTTTTAGTCCTTCTAAATGCCTCTGTCTCCCACTGGGACATGTTCTATTTTCTTAGGGTCTTGGTCCCAGCTGTCTTATCTATTAATGAGCCTGATAAAGATATCAGTTGCCTCAGCTCCTAGGGGACAATTTTATTCTTGACACATCTTTTCCAATGATGGGAAGTCATTGAAATGGGCAGTAGAGGAGATTTTTAAAAAAATTTTTAAAGATTTATTTATTTATTTATGCATACAAGAACTGGGGTACAGGCCAGAAGTGTGAGCAGTGAGAAGATTCACCAGAGACAGAGTAGGAAACAGAATAGGCGGATTGACTGAAATACACTGCTGAGGGGAGCAATTGGGGGCGAGTCAGGAGAGGTCTACCAACCCATGTGGGTAGCTCCCTGGACGGGGATCGAACTCATGCTTCAGTGGCTGCGGATAGCTTCATAGGTTGTGTCTTAACCCCTTGCACCACCAGAAAGGCCCATAGAGGAGATATTTTGGACAGACATATCTCCTAGAACTCTAATCTCATTCTAAGGTAGGCAATTACTGAACTTTTTTTTTTTTTTCTCAAGAGCTTGTGTGATCAACTGGCAAATGTTGGCGAGAGATCTCGGTTTAATTGTCATTTAATTCATTTTCTGCTGTTGGTTAGTGGTTAACGGCCATGCAAATTCACTTTCTCAAAGTTTCACTTTTACCATAAATTCAGTATTTAACATGCTTTCATTTGCAGCATCTACTTAGGAACTTATATCCTGAAGAAATGTGGATCATATGAATATTCTCTTTTCTTTTTTACTTGTCATTAAAACACATCATGTAGTTATTTGGCTTATGGGAGGCTATGTTTTGGTTTGGTTTGGGTTTGGGTTGCTTTGGTGAGAGAGAGAGAGAGACAGAGAGGGACGGAGGAAAGCAGAGAGAGAGATTGATTTTGTGCACACATAATTTTGATTTTCAATTAACAAAGTCCAGGAAGGAAGATGAAGCAGGAAACAAACAAGAAAAAATGTTTAGCTTAACTGAGTATCATATATTTGAAATTTACAACAGTTTAAAATAATGAGCACATTCAGTGTGTGTAAGAGTGTAGCGATGAAACAATATATATTGTTGGCTGCAGTATAAACATAAAATATTTTTAGAAAGCAATTTTATAATAGGACTCAAGAATTGTAAAAGATCATAACCTATGGCCTAATCATATCCTGCTGTTTCTGGGTAAGAGAAGAAACATAGCATGAAAATATAAATTGTAACATTATTTATAATAGTGAAAATTGGATATAATCTAACTGTCTAATCATAGAGAAATGGTTAAGTAAATTATAGTAAATCCAGTCCAGTAAAGTTATGCAATCATTAAAAATAATGATTATGAAGGCTTTGTAGCAACATGAAACATGTTTGTGATATAATTTAAAAATTTTAAAAGGCCGATTGTGTGGCCAGGGGCATGAAAAAGCATGCAAGAGTAAAAATGGTTGGCTAGAGAGATTTTTTTTTTTAATGCCAGCATTGTTATATTGTGATTTTTGCACTAAAAATGGAAAACTCTACGGAGGTTTGACATAGTTTGAAAAGACAGGATACAGAGTGCATTGAACTGAGGTCCCATCCCACATACATATCCTCTATTTTTTGTCAGCCCTGCGTTGTGAAGGGTAAGAAGCCCCTTGCTAGGTTGTTTCATACTGGTGCTAGAGCAAGGGGAAAGGACTAGCTACAGAGGATACTACCTGGTGCTTTTATCTGGCATGAACACTGCAATTTTTGTCTCAGGATCACCTTCTGAAAACTACTCTAGGTTGCTCTTCACCCCAATAGGTTTACATTGGGGAACTTGGTTAAAATGAAAGTTAAGATAACAGGTGAGTCAGAAAAGGTTACAACTGTGTAACTGGTGTGTGATGGTTGGAAAGAACATTACAAAGCTTTGCTTTGGTTTTGGTAGGGGGGTTTTGGGGTGACAGCGTGTGTTTGTGTGTAGAGGTGTTTTTCCTTCTTAAGTACCAATTGCTAGCATTTCCTTTCTCCCCACCTCCCACTGCCCAGTTGTCAGTAGAGACCTGGGGTGGCAGAGTTCATGGTATGAGGGGGTCTCTGAGCAAAAGAAAAGGAACCAGCAGAGACTTGGAAGATGGTGACAGAGTTGAAGAACCAGAGAGAGGGGATTTGGGGTAGGGGCCGGGGGCCAGCAATAAGCTCTTTGTAATCCCTTGTCTCTTGTGATGAGAGATATAGAGATGGGATCTGGAATGAACTATCAGGGGATCAGGGCCTCGAGTTTATGTTTTGTGCACCATCTTTTTAGAATGTGGCTTCTGAGTGGGTTGGGAGTTATAACCATGTTTCCGTGTGATGCAGCCCTCCTTCCTCCACCTCCCACTTTCTTCATGAGCGCTGAGCTCTGTGACTCAGCTGCTTCTCAGGACATCTGAGCAGCTCCCCCCAGCCACCCCTTCTCCCCGCCCCCCAGGATAGAACTACAGTCAGGAGATAACTGAAACCAGAATTTTCTTTTTGTTGCCCTTCCATTTGGTATTTGAGGGTCTCTTCTCACCCATGGATCTATTTGAATGGGAAGACCCTGCAACAAGAGACCATTGGAGAATTGTAGAGAGTATTTTCTCTAGCCTGTGACTTGAGGAAAAGGCAGGCAGCGATTAATCCTGAAGACTGAAAAGGGAGCATTTGAAAGCCAGCCTTAAGTTGGATGCCAGGTTTTCCAACGGGCTGAGGCAGTCGAGTGTGTTTTCCCACTGCAGTTTCAATGCTTTTTCTTAGACGTGTCCCAGGAGTGGCTGCTTTCTGAGACCCCTGGAAATTCTGTCTTAAGGGACTTTGTCTAGCTTTCTTGGGGGATGAGCTCCCTCATCTTGACCTGACAGCTGTGCAAGCTGACCGTCAGGCTGATTTGTCTCTGTATGGAATTCCAATTTTCCCCTCATTCCGGAGGGGGGGAGGAGAGATGCGGGATTGGAGGGAGCTGCATTCTTTCTCAGGAATATGCGCCCTCCCCATCAGCCAGTGTCTGCCAGAAGGCGGAAATTTCTCCTGACTCCAAGGGTTGTTCCTAACTCTTGGCTTGTGCCCATCTCTTTCCTTTTCCTGAAGTCGCACTTGCTCCACCGTGAAGCTAGAGCTGGGATAAAAGCTTAGCACTAGAGGGAAGAAAGCTGGCGCAGGGGATCTGACTGCAGGGAGTCTGACCGATGGCCTACTGCCTTGTGCAGGGATGTTTCTCTCCCACCCCACCCCCAATCACTATACTGCTACTTCCTTGTGCTCTGCCATCTTTACAAACCTCTTTCCACTTTTTATCCTTTTACTTCTCCTTTTACTTTCTTTTTCGCTGTGCTGTTTTATCTTTGACCTTGCTTTACTCTTTGTCCCCCATCATTACCCAGTGAATAGTCATGACCTCTGACCAGTCTCCTTTCTCACTGAGACCTCTGTGCCGACTGGGATCTTGGCATGGCCTTATTGAAACCGAGGACTCATCGTCACTGTGTCACTGTTTACTGATTGCCTTGTGGGTGGGGAGGGGGCAGCCTGTCAACATTGCAGGGGCCCTTGTGGGGCTGAGAGAACTGACCACACCACTGTCACCACCCTTAGGAATATCCTGATCTCCTGGAAATGTGTCTTCCTGCTTGTGAGACTTGCCTCTGGGACTGGAAGGCTATGGGTGTGGCTTATCTGCCCACCCAGGGTAGTCAGCCCTAAGTCAGCTGGCTCATAGCATTGTGTCGCAGTAGACTAAGGCCATAGTGGGAGGAGTCTGTCCTTGAGAATCTGAATGTTGTATGGTGTTTTCTGACCACATGGGACTCTGCCCCACTTCTTCCTATGTTGTGCATCCAGGTTGGGTGTGACTTTCTGGAAGGTGTTCATCCACTTTGGGGAGGACATTAGAGCTCCTGCCCTTACCTTTGACTCTTCAGAGACACTGAAGGAAATCATAAGAAAACATGAAGACTGGCCTGAAGGTGTGGCTTGTCTCGTATCACCAGAGACCCTGTTCTGGAATCTGTGAAAGTGTTCGGGGATTGGACTTTCTTCTCGTCCCTCATTGTTTCAATTACAAGTAACCTCTGGGTTATGGCAACATGAATTGGCGCTGGAACTGAGGGGTTAGCCCTAGCCACACAGCCCCATGAACCATTCTGACTTAATTCCTTGGCTCCTTTACGGATCTAGAGGGACTGATGTTTATGATTGAATTCTTAGCAGAGCTTCTTCCTGATATTTGAAATGAAGCTTAAATCCTTTCTGAGATAGTTCCTTTATGTACAAAATTGGGTTATGACCTACTTTTCAAGGCTTTTGGGAAGAGTAGCCATAATATCCAGTGTTTATGACGTGCTTAATGTGTGCCAAGCACATAATCCTCACCAAAATCTTCTGAAGTGTAGGTACTATTATTATCCCCATTTTGCAGATGCAGAAACTGAGGCACAAGCAGATTTGTAATTATGCAATAAGTGGCTAGAACTGGAATGTGAACTCAGGTCTCTGCCCCAAAGTCTAGGCTTATGTCCTCTATGTATGATGTATGGAAAGTTGCCTACTCCCCTGCCTGGCACAGAAAAGAACCTCAGGAAAGTTAGTTGGCTACATATTTGTGGACTTTATTTTTTTTTAAAGGATTTATTTATTTATGCATACAAGAACTGGGGTACAAGCCAGAGGTGTGGGTTGATGTTGAGAGGATTCACCAGAGACAGAGTAGGGAACAGAACAGGCAGACTGACTGAAATACACTGCTGAGGGGAGCAGTGGGCGAGGCAGGAGAGGTCTGCTGCACCATGTGGGTAGCTCCCTGGCCAGCCGGGGATCTAACTCGTGCTGCAGTGGCTGGCGATGGCGTCATAGTTTGTGTGTTAACCACTTGCGCCACAAGGGAGGCTCTGTTTGTGGACTTAAATGACTGTTCATAGAACAGGATCACTTGAGGTTTCCAGGGTCTGATTGGGGTGGAAAATTTGGTATCTAGGGAAGGAAGCTGACGAGAGACAGCACCAGCCCATCTTCTTGCAGAGAGGACATAAGCCAGAGCCAGCTTCCTGCAGGTCAAAGGCAGGTCCACTGCTCCCTCCTCCTCACAGCATTGTCTCTGTCCTGCCCTGCAGGGTGATGTGAGCAGAGCCCAGGAATGCCTTATGTGGATCGGCAGAACCGAATCTGTGGGTTTTTGGACATCGAGGAGCATGAGAACAGTGGCAAGTTTCTGCGGAGGTACTTTATTCTGGATACCCAGGCCAACTGCCTTCTCTGGTACATGGACAACCCCCAGGTGAGCAGCTGGGTGGAAGGTGGCAGGGCAGCTTACTGCCCATCACTGCCTGGGAGGGAGGCACATGGAAACAGCCTCAAGGGCCCCATCTCTTATGGGCAGCACTGACCTGCTGGTCAGTAAAGAGGGGAAACCTTACACACACACACACACACACACACATGCACACATGCACACACAAAACCATCCCTGATCTTAGACTGAAGAGAAAGAAGAAGCTCATCTCTCCTAGCTCTGGGGAGCTGCTGTCTTTTCTCATACTCGAGAATTTAATACTTGCAGAAGTTAGGCAGAGGCTTCCCAGGCTGGATCCAGACTCCAGGGCCGCCTTGCTTCCTCTCACTTCTCTGTTAGGGCTGTGGCTTTGTGGCCATTCCTGCTCTTCCAGTCTGGCGCCCTTCCTCAGCAGAGAATGTGACCTGGTTCTCTGTGCTGGACACATGTTGGACTTCTTTGCTCTCCTGCATCTGGGAGTCAGAAACCTGGGTTGGAGGTGACTTTGGAGGTCACTTACTTTTGCATCCTCATGCTACAGATGGAAAGAAAAAAGGAGTATTAAGCAGTGGAATTGACTTTGGCAAAGACGCAGTGAGAAGTAGGGGGATTACTTGGTATTTTGTCAAGCACGAACCTGGATCCCCAAGGATTTTGTTTTTTTAAGATTTATTTATTTGTTTGCTTGTTTGTTTGTTTATTTATTTATTTATTTATTGAAGCACTGGGTACAGTAAGAAGCGCGGGAGGGTGAGAGAATTCACCAAAGCCAGAGCGGGGAGCAGAACAGGCAGACTGACGAAGTACACTGCTGAGGGGAGCAGCAGGTGGCAGGAGAGGTCTTTTGTGCCATGTGGGACCCTTGCCAGCGGCCGGGGATCAAACCGGTGCTGCAGAGGCTGCAGGCAGCTTCACAGCCCAGCGATCAACCGCTGCGCCACCAGGGAGGCCCAGGATCCCCAAGGTTTTATTTCCATGTTTGGGAATCTCTGGCATTGTCTCTGGTCTGGGGAAATGTTAGTCTACCCCTGACAGTTTCCCCCTGGCATTGTGAATGCTGTTGGCTCTTTCCCTACCACTGCCTTAGAGCAGTTTGGTGCAATGAGGAACCAAAGACTGGTGTGACCACTGAATGGTAAAATCAGTCCCTGAAAGGCCAGATTATGGGTCATGGTCAATGTGGGTGGCGAGAGGTATGGGGCTGACATCTGGCTGTGGTTCAGAGACTTGTGAAGGGGAAAGTCCGAGTGTTAGGGTCATAGATTTGTGCTACAAGATGTTAAGTGGAAAAAGTGATCCTCTGAACACCTTTGACATTTGTCCTCTAATTTTGATGGCTGAGAAAAAATTTTATAGATATAGAAGACATACTCAGGTCAGCTGCTGCTAATGACCTTTTCCAGGAAAAACTTAACCCTTAATAGAACTGTGCCCTAAGTTTCACTCCACTTCCCTGATAAACTGTTGATTACTTTCATTTAAAGTGCTGAGCCTGCAGAATGAAGCTTCCATGCTTACCTGTAATCCTTGCCTGAGCCTAGAATGCTTGCATAATAAACCTGGAGCTTTATTAATGCAGGGTCTTGCGTTTGCCTGTGGACCCTGCTATGTCACTTTACCAGCTTTTGTTTTGCACAGATGCCCACAGCTGGGTGAACAGATCCCATTGGGAAAGGCAGTAGCACTTGAAATACTCTTCCCAGTGTTGAAAGAACTTTCGATCAAGTCGTTGTTGTCAGTAGACTTGTTTTCTGGAATGACAGGGATGAGTCCCTGGTGACTTAAGACCTCTGGATCTTTTTATTTCCTTTCCCTTTTTCACCGTTTGTGTGCCTTGTCCCACTCACCTGCTAGATAAGCTCAGGTCATTTGAATGAATTTTTGTTCTCATTTACCTGCTTAATGCTGTGCCTTCTATAAGGGTCATTTTTTTTTAAGATTTATGCATATAAGAACTGGGGTACAGGCCAGAGGTGTGGGGGGTGAGAGGATTCACCAGAGACAGGGTGGGGAACAGAACAGGGAACAGAACAGAACAGATTGACTGAAGTACACTGCTGAGGGGAACAGCGGACGAGTCAGGAGAGGTCTGCTGCACCATGTGGGTTATCTACCTGGCTGGGGATTGAACTTGTGCTACAGTGGCTGTGGATAGCTTCATAGTGCTACTTCTTAACCCCTTGTGCCGCCAGGGAGGCCCCATATCAGGGTCATTCTTCACTCAAATCTACTTGCTTGGGGCCTCCTCTCTAGCTGTTGCCAGCTACCTCCCCTGAGAGTTGGACTCTCCTTCATACCTTGGGGCACAGACTGAGTCTTAGTGTCACTGAGCGGTCACACATGACCACGGTGTCACCATCTCAGGTCTTTCTTTTTACTCTCTATGTATAACTTTTTTTTTTTTCTCTTTTATCCTTTTTTCTTTTTGATGTTTAAAAAATTAATTTATTTTAAGTAAAACAATTTTTCCTATCTCAAATCTTGAATCAGGATTTCCTTTGCTCTTTCCTGCCCTGATTTGACTGTCCCTTTGTTCCCAAACCCACACTAACCTTCAGTGCTGCCCCTTTGGTTACCTCTCTGGAGTCAGGGTCTGGAGCAAGTCCCCCACTGCCCAGGGCTGCCTCCTATGTTTCCTGCCAACTGAACTGCCAGGGTGCTCTTTGTGCTGCAGTCACTTTGAGTTTGGGAACTTGTAGCCTCTGCTGGAGATGCTTTCATTTTCCCTGGAAGCAGAGGTTTCATCTGGGTTCACTATACTGTGTCTTGCTGTGACATGGCAATAATTCAGAACATTTACTTCTTCAGTTGTTGGCTTACCTCTTCATTGTGTTAATGGTCAAACAGCCACTGTAGACTTGAGAGTGGATATTTTTGTAAGTTGTAAAATGGCATTAGTGAGCATTTGTTGCTGTTTGCCGCACACTGTTCTAAACACTGTTGGGTTTTCAGATCATTTTGATAGCCACTTTAATTGGTAGGTATTATTGCCCTAATTCTAAAGGTGAGTTGGGTGAGGTAGATAGGGCAAGAAATTTGCCCGTGGTTACATAATAAGAAAGTGGCAGAGCCAGGAGTTCAATCCAGGCAGTCTGATTCCAGTTTCCCTGCTATTATTACTGATAATAGACTGTCAACTTAATGTTGCTTGGGGAGGAAAGAAAGTTCTCTGATTGAGAAAGAGAAGCCAGAAGACTCAGGATTGGGAGGTCCCAGCAGTCAAGGAGTGTTTATCGTGTGTCCAGCATTTGATAAATGTAATGAGTATATAAACAAACTAAAGAGGACCAGGGACTATTATCCAAAAGACAAGAAACAACAAGTGTTGGAGAGGATGTGGAGAGAAGGGAACCCTTGAGTGCTGTTGGTGGGGTTGTCAGTTGGTGAAGCCACTATGAAAAGTAGCATGGAGATTCTCCAAAAAATTAAAAATAGAAATTTCACACAATTTCATTATCTTGTTTCTTTATATTTTGCTTGAAGAATATAAAAACACTGATGGTCTCACTCATAGCAGGAATTTAGAAAACCTAAATAAGAGACCGGGAAAAAGACTAATCAATACAAAGTAAAAATCAAAAATCAAAATCAACAAGCAACTATAAACCAGAGACACACTATGGGGGGTGGAGGGGAAGGAGGGAGGGGCAGGGAAAGGAAGGACTAGAGTCAAAATAAGGGGGGGGGTGCAATTGTACAATTGTATGGGGAATATAACCAAAATGAAAATGCATACATTGTGCTAAGATGAAAAAAGATGTAAGAATTATATAAAATAAAATATTTAAATTAAAAAAATTCTCAGATCAAGAAGTAGTCAAAAAAAGAATATAAAAACTCTAATTTGAAGAGATATGTGCACCACCTATTCATTGCAACATTATTTACAGTAACCAGGAATTAGAAACAACCTGGGTGCCCACTGACAGGTGAGAAAAATACCTTTATACAAAATGGAATGTTGCACAGCTATAAGAAAAGGTGGAATCCTGACATTCACAACAACATGGATGGATCTAGAAAGTTTTAGGCTCACTGAAATATAGGTCAAGCAGAGAAAGACAAATATTATATGATCTTACTCATATGTGTTACATAAAGAAACTAAACAAATGAATAAGCAAAACAAAAGAAAAGCAAACTCCCAGACTCTCAGACCAATTAGTGGTTACCAGAAGGGAAAGGAGAAAGTGGGGTGGGTGAACAGGTTAGAGGGTCAGTTGTATGATGAAGGATAGAATAGAATTGGACTTTTAGTGGTGAACATAATGTAGAAAATACATGTGTTAATTTTTAATGATGTACATCTGGAACTTACAATGTTACCATGCAAAGTTAAGTCAATAAAAAATTATTTTTGGGTCTCCCCGGTGGCGCAGCGCTTGAGCGCTGGGTTGCGAAGCTGCCCACAGCCTCTGCAGTGCCAGTTCGATCCCCGGCTGCTCCCCGGCCACCGGAGGAGGGTCCCGCATGGCGCGCAGACCTCTCCTGCCGCCCGCTGCTCCCCTCAGCAGTGTACTTCGGTCCTTCTGCCTGCTCTGCTCCCCGCTCTGCCTCTGGTGAATTCTCTCACCCTCTCGTGCTTCTGACTGTACCCAGTGCTTGTATCAATCAATCAATCAATCAATCAATCAATCAATCAATCTTTAAAAAAATAAAATAAAATAAAAAATAAAAAATAATTTTAAGAAAGGGGCAGGGAAAGAGGCCATCAGAAAAGGGGCTTCTCTGAAATTGGAGGGCCCTACCCACTCTCCTGGGATTAGAGATTGGCCCTCAGCTGCACGGAAGCTCTGCATAGGGGCCAAAACAGAGCACCAGGAGTCGGGAGATGGACCAGAAGTGGTCTCCCAGAGCAAACTGGGGCCTTGGGTCTGTGCCTGTGGCGAGGTATCGGGAATTGTGTTCTGTCACAAAGCATCTTTTATAGGGAAGAGACACCTGATATGACATCTTAGTTTCTTAATAGGTAAGAAGCAGGTGATTTTCTGTATCCGGGTCTCTGATCTTTGCCTGTTTAATCTACTTCGTTGGTGTTTATGGAGTCTGTTTTTACTATTGCTGCTATTACTGTTATTACTAACGGCAGGTTATACTTCCTGTGTGGTTGCCTTATACCAGCCATTGTGTGAAATTCTTTACATGTATTATCTCATTAGTCCTCTCAGTAACCCTGGGACACCAGAACTGTTAGGATGCTTGCAGTACTCTGGCAAGGTGCAGAGCAGTTCTGTGATGTTGTTCAAGGCTGCACAGGTGCCAAGTATGGCGCTGGAACCAGGTCTCCCCAACCCCAGAGTCTGCCTCTTCTTCCTGCATCTTTTTGTGTTCAGCCTGCACAGAGTCCAGGGGGCCATATGGAAGGTGAATTCGGTGAGCTTCTTTGCCACCAAGAAGCTTCTGGCTTAGTTTGGGAGGGGAAAACACATACAAAACTATCCTACTAAAATCCCCAGTACATCTTTATGATGAGACAGTACTTTAAATTCAGTGACCCAGATGCCAGTATTTTGGTTAAAAGAGAGAGGGTTGTCGTTTTCTCCTGCTCCTGCATGCTGGGGAGAACGTTGGGCCTGGAGGAAGAGTACAGATGGAAAGTTCTCAGACATGGGAGACAAGAGATCAAGGATTAGGTTCTGGGTCTATCACAAACGTCTTCTGCATATTAGGCAAGTGATTCATCCTCTCTGGACTTTAGACACTCTAGGTGACTCTTAACATGACTTTGAGCCCTTCATTTCCTGATGGGCTCAGGATAGAGTGAGATCCTAGAGTTGAACACACATTTGCTAGACCTGCTCTGTGTATTGGACACCACTGTAGATGCTGAGGCTGCAACAGTGAACAAAACCAAGTCTTTGCTTTCATGGAGCTTGTGCTCAGGTGGGGAGATAGATGGTTAAATAAAATCGTGGCAGGGAGAACTGAGGACCCCTTCAGTAGAGCATTGTATGGGGTTTGAATCATTTCACTTACATTATCTGAGTTGTTACGTACACCCTGTCCCACCTCTTGGGGAATAGGAGGTTTTCTGAGTGCAGGGAAATAGCAGTCATTTGGGGTGGAGGTACTAGGGAAGGTGAGCTGCCCTGGCTGGAGGGTGTGTAAGGTTGGGTTCCCCAGAAGACTCTGAGATAAGGATTTGTGGACAATCCTTTATTAAGGTAACACCTGGATTTATTAAGTCTCCTCTGGAGATTATGAACAGTGCTAGAAAGCAGGAGAGGGAGATAAGGCAGCCAGACAAAGGTGGGGTTGAGGCAGAAATGGCAAAGGGGATACTGCAAGGAAGCCTGGGTTGTTTCAAGGGACATGGGCTTCTGCCTGTACCTGGGTTGTCACTGGTTCTGGTCCTACAGATGTGTGCACAGTAACCTCAGAGCCATCAGGCAGCCAGTGGGCACCAGCTGTTGAAGCTATTGTGAACCCAGCAAAATGGCAGACAGAGATGGGAGGCCAATGACCATGTGTCTGCTAGTGGGGCATGTTGGAGGTGCATGTTAGGGGTGAACATGTGTAGACCAGCTCTAGCAGGGAATGTCTTACAGAATTTAGAATCAATGTGGTGAAGTAAGGAATCAAGAATTTGAATACAGTGATCACGCTAAACTAGTATAGGATGAAGCCCGTTAGCAAAAAAAGACCCCTATAAATGGAAAATGTCAGTGTTATTGATGATGGCCTCTGATTTGACTAATGCATTTAAAAATCAATATGCTGATATTATCAAGCACACAAATAATTCTTGAATAGAAACAAACAGTGGCTGAATTTCCCTTAAAACACAGCTATATATTATGGTACTACCACTTGTGCTCAGCGCGTATTTTAATTTGATGTTGGTCCCTGTTATGACAGAGGAGATGAAATTACTTAATTAGGCTGCTCCACTTTATTACCATGACCTACAGAGTAACTATGTTTTAGTTATACAGCAACGCTTATGTTCCAGCCCTCTAATGCCCACCTGGCAAAGTAATTGCAAGACTAAATTATATAGCCTTGAACAAAGGATAAACAGAAGCATGAAAACAATATTGTACCAGGTTGTTCTTGTCAAATTTATTCTGTTTTCTCTTTTGCCAAAAAATTGTCAGATGCTTTTACTTTTCAAAGGCCATAATGTGAATTATGGATCATAATATCGGAAAAAGATTGCTTCTCTCTTGGTAACTCTGAGACTTGAATAAAAGCCCTTCATTTGTACCTTTGGAAAAAAAATAAGTTGAAAGCAATTCTTTGCATTGAAAGGAGCAAGAACTTTTGCTATACCCATAATAAGACAGATATTTGACTACATTTAATAAAAGAATACAAAGAGTGGTAGAAAATTTTATTAACATATAATGTATAATAGGTGGTAGTGTTGTTTTAAAGGCTAAGTAAAAAAATAGTTTTTTTAAAAAATCATGTTTTCTGTATCAGAAACCTTTCTGAGCAAAATTTAACTGAAAACCAACAGTATTTGAAAGACTTTAGCATGATACACTTCAACCTGTCAAAATGCCATGAACTTTAAAAGAAAGTCAAAATGCTTTTACAAATGACCTATATGTGCACATGGTGCAAAATGTGGGCAAGTTGATATAGTAACAAGTTTCCCCCTCCCACTCCAAACCCCCACCCCAGGCACATGTTCCCCTAGCCAGGGCAGTAGTATGACTAGTTTCTTACGAGTCTGTCAGAGATATTCTCTGCACATACAAACATCATAACTTTTGGATCTTGGATCGTGTTTGAGCAAAGTGTTTTTAGTTCTTGACTTTTATATAGCTGCTCTAGTAACTGTATCCCAAGTAGACAAATGCTCTATGTAGATTTCAAGCATTAAGTAGCACTTCTTACCTGCTTTTGTCTATACCCCAAAAGAACATTTCAAGTAACAAGCCTGTACTTTGATCAAAATACAAATTCTACTAAGGGTAAACTATTACTCTTACAAGTTATTAAATTAATGATTTTAGAATGAAAAATTTTTAGAATTTTTTAAGAATGTTTTTAGAATGAAAAATTCTTTTGATTGAGGTAACATTGATTTATGGTGTTGTATTTTAGAGGCATAGGAACTTCACCTTCAGGTGTTACATACCTTACCACCTCCAGATCATTCGTAGTTCATCTTTGTAGTCCATTGTGCTCCATTCCCAGTTTGTCCCAACTCTTCCCTATATGTGGTCTTTTGAAGAAGAACGTAAAATACTGAAAGCACAAATTAGTTTTATATGTTTTCTGCAGTGATTTTATTATTTTAGATAATTTTACTATTTAACAAGATGTACTTTGTCTAAATTAGAAAGAAACAAAAACTAAGGAGAACTTTGGGACAATTTTGTTAATAACAGTGAGTGCTACTCAGTTTTAAAATCTAAGCAGCTAAAGAGAGAGAAGCTATAAAACTTAGTAATAGGTTTCACTAATGCAAAACCTTGATGATAATTTTTCTAAGTTTTCTTAAAATTTGTCTTTGGTTACATTGTTATGTTTTGCTTTAGATTTTAACCTTCAGTATTTGTTTAATATATCTACTATATAAATCTATATTTATAATACTTATGTATTTGATATAGAAAACAATACCATTTTATTATTAAATATAACATCTCTATTATGGGAGGACTGTCTATTATATTTTGCTTCAGAACCCATTTTTATTAGTTATATCAAATAAGCACAGAATAATTTGATGAATATGTTATTTAGAGAAACATCCTTTTTTTTTTAACCTCCTGTCCTCATCTGTAAAATTTGTGTGATGACAAGAATTCTCTCTTATCTCTGACATAATTTCTGTGAAGATTAAATAATACTCATGAAAGTGCTTTGATGAGCTCTGAGGTACTACAGAGCTGGTATTTGTTAAGAAAGTTTGTTCTGGCAGTGACATCTGAATGGACAGGGAAGTAGGAGCACCTGGAGTTGGAGATGACAGGAAGGAATTTGTACTGGAGCTTCCTGGCATGTCGATGGTGGTGGTAAAGTGGCAGGGAGTGGAGAGCAAGGGACAGATTTAAAGGCCTCATGAAAGAAGAAAATGACAGAGTTGGTGACTGATGAAGGGTGAAGTAGAACAGTAGCTGCTTGACTGGGGAGGGAACGTGGAGAGGCTGACAGAGGTGGGGATGCTGGGAAGGGAACCAATTAAAAAGTGGAGGGGAAATGATGCTAGAGTTTGAGGCCAGCTTTGGAGGAGGGTTCAAGTGTTGAAGGAGTTTATTTACAGAGTTTAAGGCTTTAGAATCACTTAGGTGCCCCAGAGTTGGAGTGTGGAACATTAATGTATCCAGAGGATGATCTAGAATCCAGGTCTGATCATGTCTTTGGTTCACTAGCATTGGAAGAGGGTAGTAAAGAAGTGGAAGATATGGTACCCAGAGACTCACACGTCATGAAGTGCCCCCTGGCCAAGCTGGTGCTGGTGTATGTCAACAGGAAAAGACATCCACAGAATAGGATGCCAGCATGGCAGTTTATGACAAAGTTGGCTTCTTAGGAAGGTGAAGATCAAATGCACATTTTAAACTGAAGTATGGGGAGAGTAGCCATGGGTATTTCCACACATTAACTTGAGGTGTTTCCTTAAGTTAGTGTCAGAAGCTGGAGCTGTGGGGTGAAGGGAGATGCGTGTGATACCAGAACAGCAGGTAAAACTACTGTCCCGGTCACCTAATGCTGGGAAGAGCTAGGTTACTTTCCTTTTGGTTATTCTCACGCCAGGGTGAGGGCTATGGAATGTGGGGCAGAGGGAACTGTGCTCCTCCCCTCCATTCCCGTCACACCACTCTGTCTAGGCAAGTTCTCCTTTTCTGTCTGCTAGGCAGCCTGGAGGGACATAAGAAGGAAGGAACTATCAGCATCTCTCCTTCCTCGCTCTACTCTCTAAATCCCTGGTCATTTGGAGTTTGGCTACCAAGATCCAGTTTAACTAGTTCCTGCCCCACCCAGCTTGGGCAACTATATAGGACTTCTGGTGTTACCCTGTTGGTCCTGCTCTTGTATTTACCTTTCATTGATAATCAACTCTTAGGTAATGAGCAAATCCTGTATGTTTGAGGAGAGTCTCATGGGAAGTGGCACGGTATAAAGGAAAGGCCTGAGATTTGAGATTCAGGAAGGGTTAGGTTCAAATATTATTCCAACTACTCACTGCCTATGTGACCTTGAGCAAGTTGCTTCACCTGCTTGACCCTTAGTGTCTCTACCTGCAAAATGGGATTGTTAGGATCAAGTGACAATGTGCAAGAGCACTTAATAGCAGGCCTGGTGCATCATAGACTCTATATGTTTCTTTCTTCCTTTCTCAAGCTGTGCTTTTCCAAAACACCAGATTGATGTTAAAAGTTAGGAACTCTGTCTTCATTTGACTCCCTTGAGGAAGTTCTTTCCCAAAGTTGAGCCTTTGAATACTTTTGGGGTCAGTGGTGAACCATCAACAGCATCTTCTAGTACTGATTTTCTATGAATTTATAACTCTGTACTTGGTATTCTGGTCATTTCTATGCTCCTTGTTATGCTCACTAGAAGATGAGAAAGGACATAGGAGACACATGGGTTAATTTTTCTATTTCAACAAGAAATAATGTTGCTTGTAGAGAAAAGGCTTACTATGGGAGGGTCTCCCTGGTGGCATTGGGGTTAAGTTTCAGCGCTATGACTGCTCTGGCCAGGGAGCTAACCCACAGGGTGCAGGAGACCTCTCCTGTCTCACCCGCTGCTCCCCTAAGCAGTGTATTTCAGTAGATCCACTTGTTCTGCTCCTCACTCTGTCTCGGTGAACCTTCTCATTCCTACACCTCTGGCCTACACTCCAGTTCTTACACACACACAAAGGTTTACCATGGGAGGCACCCCACATCTGTGTGGGCATCTCACCCTCTTCCTTGGTGATGCAAAGTAATAACCTCCATGCTTTCTACTAATGCAGTGGGGGCTTCTTTGAGATAACTGGTAGCAGAAGAACATTTGAGCAAAAAGCAAGGCATTAGCACTATCTTCACAAAACCATCAGTCATTTGACAGTAACCTGCCCTATGTCCTGCTTTGTTCCAGAAAATTTAACAGTTCCAGAAATGTACAGGTTGCTCCTGATTTACATCCTTATGCATGATTGCTGCTAGCTATGCATGGCACTAGAATCTCCTTTCCTGCTCCCTGCCTACTACCAAGCTCTTCTCTTCCTCCCTCCCCTCTGTTTACTGCTAGTTTGGCAGCCAAGAGTCACTTTGTGGGCTGTGGCTGGGCATGGCCCTTTCTCCCAACAATGCTGTATTTCTAGTGCGAAGTCAGCGGGAGGCACCAGTCAGTCTCTGCAGTGGTAGGCCTCAGCTTTCCAGCACAGTGTAGTCTCTGAGGTCTTCAAAAATGTGCAGGTGCCCATGTCCTACCTAGATCCGTTAAAACTCTGGGGCTGAGCATGGATATGAATTAGTTCATTTAAAACTCTCCCCAGGAGGTTCATGTAAGCGACCTCCTGACCAGCCAGTCTCTGTTTGCCATCTGCTCAGGTGCTCTCATCTCGGCTGCTTCCTGTCCTTCTCTCTAGCACATTCCTCAATTCCTCTCCCCAAGTTTTTGATCTCCCTTTAGTTGGAACTTGGTTCTTTCCTGCTCCTCTATCTGATTCTGTCCCAGGTCATGGGAACTATAAACTCAAGTGACACGCAAGTGCGAAATATGAACAAGTCAGTATCCCAACGGAATTTTGTTTGCTATTGGTGGGTGGGAGCTATGTTGGTCTTCAGGCTTTCATGGACTGGTTTGGGAACTTTACCACCTTCAAATAGTGTTTTCATTTAAAAATTTAGCAATAGACTGTGTAAAAGAACAATTCTACTTATATGCTTAATATGCTTAAAATCTACTGAGAAGAGACTTAAATTTACACAAAAATATATGCCAGTACATAATCCAGGGCTAGATTTGGTCATACACCAGTTGTTCTTAAACTTGGACCTAGTGATTGATCACTTGGGAGCTTAAAAAATGTACATATTCTAACCACATTCTGCTTCACTCAAGAAATCTTTTTCAGCCGGGCGTGGTGGCGCGCGCCTGTAGTCCCAGCTACTCGGGAGGCAGAGGCAGGAGGATCGCTTGAGTCCAGGAGTTCTGGGCTGCAGTGCGCTATGCCGATCGGGTGTCCGCACTAAGTTCGGCATCAATATGGTGACCTCCCGGGAGCGGGGGACCACCAGGTTGCCTAAGGAGGGGTGAACCGGCCCAGGTCGGAAACGGAGCAGGTCAAAACTCCCGTGCTGATCAGTAGTGGGATCGCGCCTGTGAATAGCCACTGCACTCCAGCCTGGGCAACATAGCGAGACCCTGACTCGCCAAAAAAAAAAAAAATAAAAATTAAAATTTTTAAAAAAAAAAAAAAAAAAAAAAAAAAAAAGAAATCTTTTTCAAGTGAGGCTTGAAACCTGATCCTTTAAAAATGAGCTCTCTGGGAGATTGTGATGTGCATCAGAGTTGGAGAAGGACCAGTGCAGATGAATTTGGAGAAAGGGGAGGTAAAGGCAGGCTGTTGAGGTGGACAGGCCTGCCCATGGAGGACGCAGCGCTGCTGTGGGTCTGTGCCTGCTCCTCCCCAGGTGCTGCTTCTTGGCTCTCATGCCCTTGACATCCGGTTGCCAAGGCCTCAGTTCAGGCATGTTGGCACCTTCCTCCTTGACCAGGAAGTGTCTGCTGGGGCTGAACTTTAGCTGTCAACATTAATCTCCTAGGTCCATTAATCTCCTGGGTCCAGTAACTGGAGTGACATGTGTAATTGGAATGATCCATCGCTTCAGATCGAGGTTTGGTGATCCCGGGGCTATTTTCTCCTGTCATTCATTTCCCCCTGGGTGGTAAGGAAGGTGGGGAGAATTTTCAGACATTAGTCATGTTTTCCTGTATCTTTCCTTGTGAAGCTGGAGAACTGAAGGGGGCCAGGGGACGGAGGGTGGAGTCTCCTGGAAGGGTGGAGGGGTGGAGGGAATGAAGTAGTTGAAATCTGATCAACTCCTATCTGTCATTACATGTGGGTTGGTGGACGAATGGCTCCCCAAATCCCACTTCATCACTCATAGTTCAGGATAGGGTTCTGGAGGCCTTTGGGCTGTGGTTTGGGGTGAGGAGCGTGAGTTGTGCAAGACCAGCTCTGAGACTTGGCACTTGCATCTTGTCATTAGTGTTGTGGGTGTGGAATGGGAAACACCATGTGCTTGGCGCTCTCTGTGCATTTTCATGTAATTCTAACAACAAGCCTATGAAACAGGCATTATCATCCCCAGTTTATAGGTAAAGAAACTTACCCACTCGTGGGGCAATAAAGTCACAGCTAGAATTCCAACAGTTCAAGCCTTTAAATTGCACTGAGCTGCTTCTAGGACACTGGGGTGGAAGTCAGGAGACCCGACCTCAGTTCAGGTTCTGCCACCTATTATGTGATGTTGGACAAATCCCTTCATACGCAGTTCTCTTTCCTCAACTGCATAAAGGGAGTCTGGGGGTGGGCAGGGGTCAGTGTCCAGCAGAGGCCTGTGGCTTGTGTGTCTCTGGAGGCTGTGCCTGTACCACACCACCTGCTTTGGAGACCTTACTCTGCCTGAGCTGAGTCTTTTGCCTTGAGTATTTCCCGTCCTCTGGGGCAGTATCGACCATCACCCTTCAGGAAACTGACTCCTTTATGGGCTCTGATTTAGGAGTTACAAGACTTATTTTTCCTTAAAAATTAGAAGTTTCCTTAAAAATTAACAAAATGTAATTTCTATGTAATTGAAAAAAGTGTGTAAACAAAATCATACACATTTGAAATAGATGTATTAGTTAATTTACTAAAGGAGGGAGATTGTCCTTTCTAGACTTCTCTCCTCCAGGGTTCTGGAGCTATGAGAGTCCTTTTATTGGCTTATCCGCATCCACTTACTGGTGAATAGGACATTTCATACATTGTATTTGCTTCAAGCTTGTATGTTACTTTAGATAATTGGACCTAAAATGACTTTCCCCTACCATCTAATACATTGCTTAAGGGCAGTCTCCTGGAATGGTCAATTCACTGTTAACCTTCAGCAAATTTACTAAATTTCTTTTTTCCGAGATTCACCTCTTATTTATCATTTTGAGATACCTCAGATAATGGTGGCTTCTAGGTTGTTCTTTGAGACTTTTGGCAACAATTTTAAGAGGTGACCAGGAGTTTTGGACACATTCTCAGATGCAGGGGGAGTGAATTTTCCAAGTTATAAATTAGAAACTCCCCAGTTGTGATTTCTAATCATGGCCATTTCTTTGTTACATTACTAGTGATTCTGACTCCAAAACCCAGTGTGTGGGCTCTTCTCCCACACCAACCAATTCTCCTACACAGGGTGGGTATTGTACAATTCAATTCAATTCTGATACTGTCAACTTGGAGATAGAAACAAATCTCACAGGTTAAGGGTTTGATCCTACAGGACAATCCTCAGACACCAGTGTACTTCTGGCAATCGGCTATAGATTGGAGGTCCCCACATCCCACCCTCCACCCCCCTTTGGTTCCATTACTAGAGTAGCTCACAGAGCTGAAAGAAACATTTTGCTTGCTAGATCTGCTTTATTAGAAAAGGGTATAACTCAGGGACAGCCAGATGAAAGAGATACGTAAGGCAGGGCACTGAACAAAGAAGTTTGTGTCTTTGTGGAGTTTGGCAGCTGGCGTCATGCATGTGGAAACATTCCTGTTCACCAACCCAGGAACTTCTGAACCCCATCTTTTGGGGGTTTTATGGAGGCTTCATTACATAGGCATGGTAGGTTAAGTCACTGGCTCTATCTCCAGCCCCTCTGTCCTCCATGTAATTGCATGTTTGTTCCTCTAGCGACCAACCCCTAACCTTACGTGATTTGCAGACATTCCCAAAGTTGTCACATTAATTTAACAGAAGACACCTTCATCACTTTCACCACTTAGGAAGCACTAAGGTTTTTAGAACTCTGTGCCAGGAACAGGGAGGAAGACCAAATACATATTTCTTATTATAAATCACAGTGTCACAGCTACTATCCCTGGATCTTCATTGCCTCATTTCTGACAGTAGGGTAATTAGAAAGCCAAAGAGATTAAGCAAAGTAGAAAATTGCCAGACAAGGTGCCTGTGCATTTCTTGATGTTTTAGTAAACAATTTACTTGGTATTTTATAGTGTTCAGATCTTATTCGGTTTGATACTTAGCTGACTTATGAAATAGATGGAGCAACTGTATTTTAAAATTTCTGGTTTGTGTGAATCTGCCCCTTATTTATTATGAAAAGAATTTGAAGTGGCATAAAAAAGGATCAAGCTAGAGCAAAAAAGATCGGAGCAAGCAGGACAGAAAAAATATAATAGCTAACATTTGTTGAGAGGGCACAATTTCAAGTGCTTTCAAGTGTATTAACTCTTTGTTACAATTGCCTTGTGAAGTAGGTCTTGTGCTATTACTTTCCATTTTAACACAAGTGGAAACTGAGGCTGAGTGGTTGAGGAACTTATTCACTATTAAATGGTCACCCTCACACTTTAACCAGTATCCTAGAATACCTCTTTGTAATAAACATGGTTAGGGGTCATGTATACCCATCCATGGTAAGAATTAACCATTTATTTATAGGGAAGCAAAGTGAGCCAAAAAAAATGGGTAAATGTCTTGCTGAAGGTTACAAAGCCCGTAAGTGGCATTACCAGAACTAGAATCTTGGTCTTCTGTCTCTGAGTGCTGTGTCCACTGCTTCACATAGCATCTTTCTTAAAATGAAAACCATGTGTTTTTCAGAACCTGGCAGTTGGGGCAGGAGCTGTTGGATCTTTGCAACTGACCTACATCTCGAAGGTAACGTTGTCTTGGAGCTCTGGGAATTCATATTCTCTTAAGTAGTTCAGTATCTGAACAGGAGGAAATGTGAACTCTTTGGGGGTGGCATTTGAAGATGTTACTTGGGCAGTAAAGTGCTCCTTCTTCCTCAAGTTTGGCTGTGGAAGTTCTGGGGTGGCATGTAGTTAGCAGGTTCTTGGAGGGAGTACCCACAGCCTCTGACCCTTGGGACATATCAGTCAGCTGTGCTCCTGCAAAGGAGGGGTAGGTTGATTTGGGGATAGGAGTGGGACATGACCCTCTTTGTAATTTCAAAAAAAAAGGAACACAGAAAAAACAAAAAGGATTCTCCCAAAGAGTAGAGAAAATAGGAGAATGTTGGGGTTTCACTGGAATTTTATCATTCACCTGGACAGGGTTTCCTGCAGAAGGAAAGCTAAGAATGCGTCAGAAGATACTCACATATGCCAGGAAACCATTTAATAGCCTCCAGATAACTGCTGGAGGGTCTGGCTGTTGGGATAACAGCCATCCCCTGTCCAGTTTGGTGCTGAGAACTGGTGGGGGATGGGGGAGGCGGGCAGGAGGAGGGCTGGCTGGTGAGGCTTGTACTTTGCTAAATTCGGCTTCTTTTAGCGGCCCCTCCCAGAACAGGCACCAGTGCTGACCGGTGATGCAGCAGAGATAAAAACGGCTGGGGGATTTAGAGTTGCAGAAAGAGGAACTCTTTGTCCAGTAAGGACAGCCAGGTGGCACCCAGCCAGGACTGAGGTTCCGGAAGTCCTGCTCTCCCCACTGCACCCCTCACTTCGGGCTTCTTGGAGACCTCTGTTGCTTTGTCCAGGTTTTCCCACCCTCTGGGGATTGAGACAGACTTGAGGGACCCTTAATCTGCACAGGTCCTGTCTCCTTTTTCTAATAAGCTTTGGGAGTGGCTGTATTCTGTCTTCTTAGCTGGTCAGAGGGTTAGTCGAAGTGGAAGGGCTGCAGGGGCCACAGGTGGTCCATGGCCATGACTGTGTGAAAAAGCAGCCATGCAAGGCTCTATCTAAGTGGATCAGAGAGGAGACAGTGACCTCAGGGAAACGGAACCAGCTTTCGAAAGATTTCGAAAGCCAGGCTTTGCTAGCATAGCTTTAGGCAATTTATGCAGGTGTTGTGCCTGGCAGGCCTGAGACCTGGGCGTCCCCTCTCCTGTCCAGTCTTGCTCTCTGAGCTCATTAGGTCATTTCTCCAAGGTGTTCAAGGAGCCTCAGGAATCCCCAGCCCCCAGAGGTGGGGGGAGGATCACAGAGAGCCTTAATGATAAAGAAACTCTAAACCCTGTCCTGTTAGACAGGACCTAGAAAGAATTTTTCATTAATAAAGAGTGAATACAATCTCCTGCTGAATCATGATTTCTAAACAGAACTCAGATAAGCGTTTTTTAAATTCTTGGTTTTAAGGCCTGTCTCATTTAGACCTGCCTTTTTGCCTTTCCTGGGGGAGGGCAGACCTGGGTGGACATTTTGTAAAACCCGCAGCTGCCACTGGGTCAGGTTACACGGAGCTGAGAGCCTTTAACTCATGCCAGATCCAGTGCCAGAAAACAGGGGTTTCCCAGAAAACATTTAGCGGTGGTACTGGGCTCAAATGCAACATTCCAGATTCTTTGTTGTTAACCCTTAGATATCCCCTCCCAGAGGAAAGTGTTTAACCTGTGTCCGTCTGGCTTGTGGTGTCTGGGTGACCTTTCTGCTGGGGGAAGTGCCTTTGCATATCTGTTTCTTGAGGGCTAGTGTCGGGAAGATGAGGTCCTTCAGAGGCCAGCAGAGATGAAAACTCTCAACTTGAGGTCATCCAAAGCTTTTTTGATGGCAGCAGAACCAGTTTGACGACAAAATAATTGAAGGTGGCCTTTGGCACCACCACCACTTTGCTCATGGCTCTTCTCTTCCACAGTTATCCCCACTATCCCACCCTCAGGTGTGTCCTGTTTGTCTGGCCTTGCCCTCCGTTAGGCATAAGGAAGACCTTCCTAGAACTGTGCTTCTTAATTTTTTTGGGTGGAGAGGGGTGTCATGGATCTTTTTGAGAGCCTGATGGAAAGTGTGTGTATGTGTGTGCACACTTGGATTCTGCTTGTAGTTTCAGGCTATTGACTCCCTGAAGCAGGTCCAGAGACCTCCGCTAGAACCCTCCTGATCATTCTGCATAGGTGTCTGTTTCTTCTCCTGCTCTTGATGCCAGTTCTTGGGGCAGGGTCCCCCACTGGGCCAGGGCTGCACCAGAGCTCCAAGACCTTGCTCTGATGCTACTTCTGCCAGAGGGCCCCAGCTCCACTTCCGGCCAAGGGCAGACAGGGTGGGGCCGGTGAGCAGTGCCCTGCCACCGAGAGTTTGTTGCTCCTGTGGTCTGTGTTTGATCTGATAAGAACAAGTTCCTGAGAGTCTGCCTAGCTGTGGAGCAGCCTCATCTGCGTCACTCTCTAGGTGACCCTGCCCGTTGCCTCCTCACAACCCCAGCTGCTCACTGCTTGCATTGCCCTGGGGCCCACCAGACTACCCTGTTTGTGCAGCTATTCACCTGGCCCCTTGGGGTGTACAGATGATTGTGCTTGGCTGTCCTCGCTGGAGTCAGCTGTCAGCCATGCTTCTTTGGGATTCTCTGTTCCTTCTGGCTGACCTGATCATAATCGTGGGGGGCTGGTGGTGGGGGAGAGTGGGTTATATATCCTGGCAGCAGGCATTTTACCTTCACAGTCTCCAGGAGGTCTAGGGAGTCCATAGCTGCCTCTTGACAATAAGTGAGAGCCCCACCTTGGCCCTTCTCTCTGAGAGGTGCAGCAATAGGAAGGAGAGATTATATTTGTGACTTTAAAAAGGAGACTAGTAATTTCATTCTGGCTCTGCTGATAGGGAAACTGATCAGAGAAATTGAGGGTCTTCCCTTTCTTAAACAGCCCATGAGGGCAAAACTAGGACTAATTTCTGTCCAGTTAACTCAGAAAGGAATTGTTTGAACAAACAATCCTTATGTGGTAAGCCATGAGGCATGAGGTAAGTTGTAGATGTGTACATATGTCATCACACGCCTCATGACTGAAAACTTGGGTAAGTGTATGAAGACAAAAAAAAAAACCCAGACGACCTCTTTGAAAACTTCAGTTTGTAATAAGCAGAGGAGCACAGCATTCTTGCAATGTAGGCTGCTAATGTATGTGATGAGGTGCACCATTCATCATCCAAACAGGGTGAAAAGTGTGTCTGAGTGTGCTCTGTCTAATCAGTGGTAGATGACAGTTTCTAGGAGAGAAAGGGCAACTCTTCTAATAAGTTAGAGACCGTCTCAAAGTGCCCGTTTTTCCATGCCATTCTAAAACTGAAAGTACAAGGGGTCCTTAGGAGAGGTAGGTTCTGAGGCCCTCCCTGATGGTCACAGTGACCCAGGAACCAAGGACAGGTCAAGGAGAAGTTCATGGGTGATGGGCCCTCACAAGAACGTGGATGCCTAGGGACAGAGCCGAAAACCAGTCACTGACAGATCACAACATCATGCCAGTGGGATGCAGGCATATTCTGTTGTTCAGATTGAACTCTAGGGTCTGAAACCAAAGCCCATGGTGTCATGGAGTTCCAGTGCACAAATCCTGGGAGTGGCAGAGACTTGACTGAATTGGGAAAGTTTGTGTCTGAACTCAAGATATATGGGTTTACCTTTGCTTAAATCTTTATGCTTTTCAGAACTATTTTAAGATTTTCTTAGGCCCTAAGGCCTGTTCCTCACATCATGGTAAACGCAGCAGAATGCACCCACATCCCTCATTAAATATAACTGCTTTGCTCTAAATATTTGAAAGGATTTTAATGTTTTTATTCTTGGAATGATTTACCTGTGAGTAGCCCATTTAATTTATGATTGGCTCTGATTTCCCCCCAGTCATCTTGCATACCCAGGGATTCTTATGGAGTAAGAAAATTGAAGCTACTATTATTTTCAAATGTAATGAAATACTTGTGAATGTTTAATTGAAACATTAATGAAGTTGACTTAATGTGACATCTTATAGGCATTTGTTAAGTACTCGCCAATGAGGTCGATATCAAATTCTACAGACATTTAATTAAATATTTATTCATGTTGAGAATTCCATAATCATTTTGTAAGTTGGCATCCATGCATTCTTTTTCAGTTCTACATTTTGTGGGTGCCTAAGAAGCTCACGGTCCTCAGAATTTTGCCCAAAATGCCAAGTATGGCACTGCCTGTGTTAATGGGATTTTAAAGGAAGTGAGGTATTAGAAGCTATAAATAGACTCTCTTTGATCAAACAGCTTCTGCTTGACAGGATGTGTTACGGGCCTCCCCTGTGCAATCATATTACTCTTGTTTGATGGAACAGTACATGAGGGTCACACACGGGGATGCTTGGGATTGGAGGTCTGTCTTTCTGGTAACAAAGTCTGGAGTATACTGTCTGTCATTACTTTGATTTTTTTTTTTTTTTAGGCCACTATCTCAATTCCCATCTTGAATATTTGAGTATTAATTTTGGTTGTTAAGAAATCTGGGCAGGTCTATAGAAAGAACTTAAGGCCTAGATAGAGAATCCAGACAGACTGGTGTGTCTCCATTATCAGACCTTTAGTAACTGTGAGCCATGGAAAGACCTTAATTTTCCCTTTCATTTTTCTGTTTATTTATTTAATGGAACTGCTGTTAATTTACATACCTGTTCTTTTTTTCCAAAATAAAGAATTTCTCCCCACAGGTGTTGTCGCCATAGTTCTCCCACAAACAAATCACCCATAATTCTTCACCATAGTCTGTTTCTCACCTCTCCTCCTCACCCCCCACCCATGCTTCTTATCTATGATCAGCTTTCAAGGTTTGGTTTTAACATTTGTCTTTCTTGTTTTTTTTTTTTTTTAAAGATTCATTTTATTTATTTATGTATACAAGAGCTGGGGTGTAGGCCAGAGGTATGGGGAGGGGTGAGAGGACTCACCAGAGACAGTGTGGTGCAGAACAGGTGGATCTATTGAAATACAATGCTGAGGGGAGCAGCGGGTGAGACAGGAGAGGTCTGTTGTGCCATGTTGGTCAGCTCCCTGGCTGGGATCCAACTGGGGCTGCAGTGGCTGTGGATAGCTTCATAGTGATGACACTTAACCCCTTGGGCCACCAGGGAGGCCGTAAAGTTTGTCTTTGTTTGATATTTTGTTTGGTTTTTCTATATTCCACATATAAGTGAAAACATCCATTATTTATCTTTCTTCTTCTGGCTTGTTTCACTGAGGATAATCCCTTCCAGTTCTATCCATGTTGTGTGAATGGCATGAGTGTATCTTTTTTTAATTGCTGAGTAGTGTACCACATCTTCTTGATCCATATCTTGGGTATTGTAAATAGTACTGCTATAAATGGAGGCGGACAGGTTTCTCTTCCAATTAGAGCTTTTGTGTTCTTTGGGTTGATACCTAGGAATGTAATTTCTGGGTCATATGGCAGGTCCATTTTTAGTCTCCTGAGAAGCCTCCACACTAATATTCATATAGCTGGACCACTCTACAGTGTCAAAGGTTTACTTTTTCTCCATATCCTCACCGGCATCTGTTGTTTCTTGTTTTTTGTTTGTTTGTTTTTGATATGGGCCATTCTCACAGGTGTGAAGTGGAATCTCAGTGTGGTTTTGATTTGCATTTCCCTGATAAGTGAATGTGAGCATTTTTCATATGCCTATTGGTGATCTGCAGTCCTCTTTGGAGAAGTGCCTGTTAAGCTTTTCTGCTCATTTTTTAATTGGGTTCTTTGTTTTCTTTTGTTGAGTTTTATGAGCTCTTTGTAGATTTTTGATATCAGTCCCTTGTCAGATGTATGCTGTGTAAATATTTTCTCCCATTCAGTAGGATGTCTCTTCATTTTGGTTACTGTCTGTTTTGCTCTACAGAAACATTTTAGCTTGATGTAATCCCGGTTGTTTATAGTCTCCTTTTTTTTTTCTTATTCCTGGAGATGAAACTGCAAAGATGTTTCTGAAGTTTATGTCATGGGGGGTTTTGCCTTTGTTTTCCTCTGTGTATTTTATGGTTTTAGGACAAAACCTTGTATTTTGACTTGAGATTTTTTTTTTTCCGTTTCTAATATGTCTCCTCTTAAGCAAAAACCACTCAAAGTCCCTAGGATGAGAACCAGTAAGAGAATGTATCTGGTTGGAAAGAAGATTGAGAAAAGTGTCTGAATAGTTCTTAGCCAAGGTCCCAGGGGAAGGAGACTGTCCCCTTAGAAATCTCAGGTACAGTGGTGAAGGCCTGCTGTAGGGAGGTAGATTCAGTCTCCCTCAAAAGTAATCACTAATTTTTTTGTGGGCAAATGATGAAATATGAGTTGCTTTACTTAATTTGTTCAGTGCATTTATCCAAATCCGAGTAAGGTGGACTCATGTATCATGTATGTGTATACTCAGGAATGTACATGTGAGGGTAGGATTGAAAAACAAGAAGAAATAACACAGCAGTAAGTGGAAAAGAGTTCTACTTTCTTACACCTCTCCCTTAAATACACACATATGCTCTTTGATTCCATTAGCTCTTCTTTGGGCACATAGAAATTGCTAATTTTTGTGATTAAGTAGTAAGCATAGATATAAAGGAAACTGATCAGTGTTTCCAAATGTGGTGGGTGATATACTGCCTCACGTTTGGGAGCTCCGAATGGAAGTTTGTGTATTTGTAACAATACATCTTCAATTTGGAGAACTGTTTAGGAAGTTGGGGTTTGAGATAGGAGTAGAACCTTGCCAAGTGTGGATGGAGTCAGCACAGGTATTGTAGTCCAAAGAGAATTTGGCAGGAATTTGTCAGGATTCAGGATTCAGAAGATGAACACAAGCATCAAGATAGTGATTATCCCTACAGAGGGGAAGGGGAGCGGCACAGAAGGACTTCTAAGAAATAAGACTGATAGTCACCTTTCATCTGGATGGTGAATACAGGTTTCCACTTAATTGTTATTCTTCAAAATGCCCATGTGTGTTTAGTATACTCTTTTTCTATGTATGAAAAGCTTTACAATTTAAAAATTTGGAAAAAAAATGTTTTATAACCCTGTTAGAAAGATATTTATGTGTCTTTTCTTTTTTTTTTTTTTAATTTGATTTAGGTGAGCATAGCTACCCCAAAGCAGAAGCCAAAAACTCCGTTTTGCTTTGGTAAGTACTGAGCTGGAGGGTGGTGAGGGTAAATTTCCCTCCAGGACTTCCTCTTTGGTGTGGAGACAGTCCTGTGACCCCATGTGACTTCTACCCAGCGCACATGAGTGACTTCAGTCACAGTGCTGTTCCTGGGCCTCAAGTGATAGAAATTGCTTTCCTAGAGGCACAGCATCTAGAAAGTTTTTAGTTTTCCTGACTCTGCAAGGTACAAGGTGTCTTTCAGAAGTTTTTAGGAACCCTCATCTCAGAGCAGAGTAATAGTGTCCTCAGAAAAGGTGGAGACTGGGAGAAGTTGGGGTGGGGTGATGTCAGAAAGAGGATAGTAGAAATGGAGTATCCTGTTGAGGGCCTCGGTGTTGCCAAATGGTGACAGTGTCAGGGTGACATAGGGACTGCATTGCTCATTTGATGCCTCAAGTCATTGAATTGTTAATGTTGGAGTTCCATTATGTTCTCAGTACTGCAGTAAGTGCTACAAGTAAATGCTAACAAATAGTTTCTCTTGTATCTCTAGGGTGGTTCTGAATATAAGCTCCACTAGGCAGGGCTGTTGCTCTGCTATGCCACTGCTGTATCTTCATTACATAGAACGGTTCCTGGCACATAATGGTTGTTCAACAAACATTTGTTGAATGAATGAGGAAACTAACAAATTCTATGTCTACCCCATGATGCTCACCTCTTATAGCTCAGACTTATTTATACTAGACAAATAAAAACTGTCTCTTGAACTGTCCTCTCTCCCAACTCTTCAGGTTGGCTCCTACTTCTATGGTACTCTTAATTCCCCCATGTCTTTCAAATACTGCTAAATTCAAAGTGATTCAGATTTTGAGGCCAGCAGTTCTAAAACAATCATCATCATCAACCCAGGAGTAAGATGTGTGACCTCATAGAGTGCTCAGGGGAAAAACAAGGTAAAAATGAGGTCAAGGTCACAGATTTGATCTCAGGCAAGTTTTGTTCCACTTCCTAACCACATTCAAGACTCTTAACCAAGCTAACTGTACCAGAGGAAATGAGACACACAGAGTCCAAAATTATATATGTAGTTCATGACTGTAAGTCCAGTAGCTCCTTCTAAAATGCAGTTCAAACTCGTCTTGTGGATGGTGGAATAGCAGCCTCATCAGTGCACAACAGCACAGTAAGGCTATTGTCATGTGCTGGGCATCATTCTTGTGGCCAGTGGAGCAGTCCAACCTTATGAAAAAAGAGAGCCCTTGTAGCCTCCAGCTTCTCAAATATTCATGTGAGTGACTTAACACTGTGGGAGATTTCTTCTTTCTAAGGATTTCTGCCTTGCCTACCTGGAGCAGCTGGGTTTTGTGGAGTGTTTTTTATATTGCCTGTGTTCTGAGCTAAGTTTTCTTCCTTCTTCCCCATGACTTTTCAGTCATCAATGCCCTGTCTCAGAGGTATTTTCTTCAAGCCAATGACCAGAAAGATCTGAAGGACTGGGTTGAAGCCCTGAATCAAGCCAGCAAAATCACTGTACGTATGATTCCTTCTCTTTTCTGCAGGAAGTGCCTATTCAGGGTGGGGAAGAACTCAGGTATCAGTAGGGTCATTCCCAAGAACCTATTACAGACCCAGGTCCCCCTGACTCTTCTTACACCTTGGCTAATTAGCCACAAGTTGACTGACAGTTTGTGTTTGAATCAAATTCAAGGGGAAGTTTAGGGAGCATCCTTTTTGTGCTTCCTAGGAGGACTCCTAGCCAGTCATATTGTGAGTAATTCTGGGATGCTGATTCAGAATGTGGTGGGGTTGGAAAACAGATTACTGACTATGAGAAGGGAAAAGCATATGAGAAGGAAGTCTGAATTATTCCCAGCTTTGGTGAGAGGGAGTGGTACTTTTCTTACTGTAAGAAGTTATGGGGCAGGGGGCTAGGGTTTTTAATCAAATCCATCCACTAGTCATGCTTTCTTTAAAAGCATTACTGAACTAGTTCCCTGGCCACTATATGAGTACTCTCATTTTCCTTGATTTGAATGATGAGAATTCCTTCCCTAGAAGTACAGAAAATGCAAGGGGGAAGGGTAGGAAGGAGGAGAGGGAAAACATAAGTTTCGGGGAAAAAAACTAGACCTTTACCCAATAATGGGCGGGCTTCTGGCATATAAATAAAGGTCTGTTTGTTGAGAAGTTGAATTTTTTGTATCATACAGTTAGAAATGCTTACATTTTGATAACTTCCAATAATAACCATCAGTGAACAGGAGTGGATTATTTTCCCATATACACCAGCATTCCCATGAAAAAAATTTAATAGAAGAAATTAATAGATATTAATGTATTAATAATAATTAATAAAAATTAATAGCACTCTAATATTTAATACTTACATAAAAATTAATAGAATTAATAGAAGAAATTTCTATGTCTGTCCAGTACTTGTGATTCTGAACCCAAATAGAGTACAGTTTAATCATCTAAGCAGCTTTGCTTGTTAGCAAGTTATTCTGATAAACATTGGGAAACCTTTGAAAAGAGAGAAATGGTGGAAGGAAGGATTCTGGCTGTTAACTCACATGTCTGCTAACACATATGCTCATGGATATGGCTGTGGAGTGCTGATTTTAGTAAAGATTTTCTAAAATGATTGGGGTCTTCACCCTTCTGCGTTCTCCACAATTTCCTTCATTGTCCCAACAGTTTGTTCTCATTCATTGTTTCCTCCTGGATTTCTGCCTCTGTTCCTGCCTGGAGAGTGTGCTGTCCAGCCTGTGAGGCAGAGGGAAGCCTCTTACCTTTCTTTAGTGCTTTGAGCATAGAGTGACTCTACGCCACTGTTCCTCTGCTTTTTTTCTTGGATAAAGAAAATGGAGATCAGAGTCTTGTTCAAAGTCCAGAAGTTAGTAAATGGTATAGCTGGGATTCAAGCCAGGACTCTAACTTCCAAGACTTAAGAGTTTATAGGAGTTTATAAAAGTATTAAAAACAAGTGACGGTTGTAAAATGTGAGATTATATGCCACTTTTACATACATGGCTTCATTTTAGTCTCATAAAAACCTTAAGTAGGAAGGGCAAGTGTTATTATTCCCTTTTATAAATAAGGAAATGGAAGTGCATAGAGATGAAAGTGACTTGCCTAAGGTCATGCAGCCAGGATGGACCCAGTTTTTCTGGCCTCAGATCACTATTCATTTTATGCTAATGTCGTTGAGTCCTCATGACTGAAGAAAACGATTGATGGATGGATTTTAGAAACTGGATTCTCTGGGACTATTCGTACTCTTGTATTACTTTTCAAAGTCTACCCTAACTAATTGGATGACTTAAAAGAGCAGAGATTTATTCTCTTATAATTCTAGAGGCCAGAAATCTGAAATTGGTTAGCAGCAGCACCCTGATCCCTCTGTTTGCTGCCTTGTCCCTTCCAGCTTCTTGTGGCTCCTGGCAATCCTTGGAATTCCCTGGCTCATAACTGCGTTACTCCATCTCTGCCTCCATCATCATATGGTATATGTGTCTCTGTAGCCTCTTCTCCTCTTATAAGGACATTAGTCATTGGACTGAAGGCCCAACCTAAACCAATATGACCTCATCTTAATTTAATTGCATCTGAAAAGGTTCTTTTTCCAAATAAGGTCACTTCTGAGGTTATAAGTGGCCAGTTTGGAGGGGGTGCATTATTCAACTCACTACCTTTCCAAAGTGAGTTGAAAATTGGGCAGTAAATCATAGCTCTTTCTACCCAACCTCTCAGCAAGTTGTCATTCCTCATAGCAGTCTAGTTATGCCTGTTAAAGAAAGATGAGTCCTTGAAAATTTCATTTCACATTGCAAATTAGATCCATCAGAGAACATTCCATAGGCAGATACAAGAAGAAACACCTTTAATTAGAATTCTGAGAGATGGATAACCAAAAAGAACAACCTGGCCTTTAAGCCCTGGAGTATAGTTATTGCTGAGTTGTCCTCCACAGACTGATTCAAAGTCTCAGGATGTGAGCACAGCTTTGGAAATGTTCTAGTGGCTGGTGGGAAGCAGCCTACAATGCAGGGGCATGAACAGTGACCCATAGCAGCTCCCTGAGCAGCCTGGCAAGATTCTGAAAAGTAATACAACAGCCAAGCCTCAATAAGTCTGTTTCTGGTCATTGGGAACTTTAAAAGGCTACTTAGCCATTTTTCTGGATTTCAGGAACCCATTAGGGTCATTCGGAGGGGATTTCTGCTGTTCCATGGTAATTGTATCACAAAAACCCTTAACTATAATGAAAATCTCTAAAGAGTTCTATTACGAACTCAAAGTTGGTGGCAAAGCAGGCAGTGGTATTTGACAATGGGGAGGGGTCAGGCAGTCCTAGGGGTAAGTTATTTTATTTTAATGAGTTTTCATTTACTTCACCTATAAAATGGAGACAATAATGCCGGCTTATAAGGTTACTTGAGATCAGAGATAGTGCAGGAATGTTTAGCACATTGTTTGGCACTGAATTGGACGGGGACAGTAAGGAAGGCAAAGAAGTGGGAGCTACTGTTGTCCTGGGACAACCGGAGGAAAAGAGAAGGTGAATTTCTGGCCCCATCTAGAGAGCTGATGGACAGAGGTCACCCTTGCCTATGCAAAATGAGTGCAGGCCAGAGAGAAGGGGCCTCGTCTTCTTTATGGGGCCCCAGTATAATCACGGTGGCCTTCCTCCTTTGACAGGAAACCACATGGAGTGGTCCCAGCTCTCTGAGCTTTGACACCATTCTCACATGACTCTGATCTCTGAGCTTTTGAAAGGCCTGAATCTTTTGGTCTTTTTGTCTCCCAAGGCTAAAAACACAGCAGCAGAAGACCATAGCTTTTCTCATGAAGTCTGCAGTGACTTTCCTGGCAGATGACACAGGCATTGACTTTTTGTGAAGGAGAGGCTTTGTGAGATGCCGTGGCCCTCCACACCACTGAGTGACAGTGTCTAGCCTATTCAGTTATTTATCATGACTTTGGGCAAATGTCTCTACTGTTCTAAGCCTCTCATTTTCTTAGACAATGAAAGATTTCACTGGAGTTTGCAGATTCGAATATCAATGAGGTGGGCAGGGAGGAAGAAAGGTAGTGACATCAATGCAGGTAATGGCACCTGACACATGGCCTCCGTATTGGGGAGAATGTGACATACTGAAGAACACGTGCTTCCCTACAGAGGAGATGACTTCTTAGCTGGAAATCTGAATTTTATGTGAAATATACCAAATTCTATGTGAAATATACCACTGTTTAGGACACATAAAACACAAAAAAGGGGCCTCACTGGTGGTGCAGGCGGTTGAGCACTGCATTGTGAAGCTATACGCAGCCTCTGCAGCGCGGGTTCGATCCTGGCTGGCATGAATCCCACATGGCGAAGCAGACCTCTCCTGTCTCGCCCGTTGCTCCCCTCACCAGTATATTTCTTTAGTCTACCTGTTCTGTTCCCCGCTCTGTCTCTGGTGAATCCTCTCACCCTCCTGTGCATCTGCTTTGTACACCATTTCTTGTATAAAAATAAATAAAATCTTTTAAAAAAACACAATAAAGTATGCCTTTGGGCCACCAGTTTGCAATCTGTGGCCTGTAGGTCTTAAAAACTCCGTGATTCGTTGGTCAGCCATGATACTACAACTTTGTTAAAGAAAGGCATGAAGATAACTCACTTTTCAAAAAAGGCTGTGTTGTAAATGGTAGTAGCCCTGTAATACTTTTATACATGTTTCTGAAGCTTTGGAATGTCTATCATGATAACCACATCAACTTTATAACACACTTTTTATTCCTCTTCCCATTTTACTGCGTGACAGTTTGGGTCTGCAGAATGTGGGTCAGACAATTTGCTTGAAGTCATTCAATTAGTCACAGGATCAGGAGTTATATCCCAAGGCTCCAAAGCTCTCACACCATAATTCTGTACCAATATTAAATGTGTAGGTTCTCCCTGCCCAATACCTTTGCATGCTTTCTTTCATCCCCTGGGTTTCTGTTTTGACATCTCTGGAGACCCCCTCACCCCCAACTCTGTTTCAAGTATGGTTGACCTTTGAATGGCACAAGTTTGAACTGCATGGTCCAACTATGTGGGTTTTTTCTTAACCAAGCTTCTTCATTCATGGATTCAACCCACAGCAGATGTTGGCTGCATGAGTCTGTGAATGTGGAACCTGGGAACACGGAGTGACTAAGTTACTCGGAGTTGGACTCTGAGAGCCAGCTCCCTGAACCCTGGCTTTGTACAGGGGCCCCTGTTGCTCTCTATCTCAGCTCCCATTTATTTTCTTTGTAGAACTCATCATGACTTGTAATTATCCTGGTTGTTTTGCTGTGTAGTTTTCATCAGTCTCCACACTAGCATGTACACATGGCAAATGGGAGGGCAGGACTCATGTCCCTGCAGTTTGCTGTTTTATTCTCTAGCCAGGGAAGGTCTGGCTCATAGTAGATGCTCAGTTCACTTGTGAAATGTGTGCGTGTATGTGAGGGGGGTGGTAAGGTTGCAGGTATCACCTCATCTTTGGGTATGGGTGGGTAGAAGAGCTGGGGAGGCCAGGGATGGCTATGATTGGGAAACTTAGAGTTTCTCACCCTTCCTCCATACTCTTTTGTATTGCTATTTTCCTAAGTCTTTTGTTTCTTGTTGACCAGACTCTTATTCTTTCTAGGTTCCTAAAGTGGGGAGCCTGCCCCTGCCTACTGAAGTTCTCAAAAGCCTAACAGCTCCCCCAGCCCTAGAGAAGAAGCCTCAGGTGGCCTACAAGACAGAGATCATTGGTGGGGTGGTGGTGCACACGCCCATCAACCAGGTGCCAGGGCCTGGGCTGCTGTGGGGGGCAGGGTGGTGTCCATGTGCACTGGGGTGTGCATGGAGGTTGTACTGAGAAAAGAGTGAGTGGGTGTAAGGGAACCAGGGCTGAAGGGGTACTCAAAAAAAAAAATACAGACAGGAGGATGTGCATTATGGCAATGCAGAAATTGAGGCCACTGCATCTTGAAGCTGTGTGGCCTCTCTCACTGTGGCTCCTGAGAAGACGAGTCTATCTAACAATTTTCTGATGGAGAAAAAGAAAGAGCAACTAAGTTCTGCTCCATACATAGAGGACTGGCACTGTTAACCCCATGGGAAGAGGGGCTGAGGAAGGCAATTGAGACCTGAAGCCCCTCTTCTGGTTTGAATTTTCTGTCCTTCCCTTTCTCCTGGGTCTGCTCAACCTCCCCGAGTCTTGTTCTGTGAAAGCATGTTCAGTGCCTGCTGGGAGCAAAGTAAATGTTTTCTCATTTATTTCTTCTTTGACTGACATAGTGGGCCACAGGTGGTGGTGGGGCAGCGGGGTGGGGGGGGGGAGGGCTGCATTCGGAGCAGGAAGATGCTAATCCTGATTCTGTTTCGCAGAATGGAGGGGAAGGGCAGGAAGGAAGTGAGTCAGGATCCCACGCCATTCTCCGAAGGTCTCAGAGTTACATCCCCACGACAGGCTGCCGTGTTCCTACCGGCCCCCCCCTTATTAAAAGCGGGTACTGTGTGAAGCAAGGGAATGTGGTGAGTGTCAACACTGGGGCTGGAGCAAGTTCTGGTGACTTCTGGGCCATAGCAGGGGGACAGCAGGCTGGGAGGAGGAACTTGGACTTCCCAGCTGAGGCATCTGCTAAACTGGTACAACTTGGTAGAGACATTCAATCCTTTGAGGCATTGCCCCTGATAGGAAGAGATCTTTGCCTCCAGCTGAATGTAGGGGGAATAGCTTCCACGGACCTTGGTCCCCAGGAAGCTTACACCTAGAACACCCTCCATTCGGAACGCTGAGTCCTCTTCCTGATGTCCGGCCCTTTAATTTTATTTTAGCGGAAGAGCTGGAAACGTCGATTCTTTGCACTTGATGACTATACCATCTGCTACTTCAAGTGTGAGCAGGTTTGTAGTAGCTCTGGGGCCCTTCTGTGGGGGGGGGGGTCATAGCAGAAAGAGGCTCACGAGGACATACTGAGATGCATACATGAGCGCACACAGATTCAGAGGTGCCCTGTCTTACACTTCCATCCTGTGTGCACATCTTCATGGTGGTGTTAAACTGGCCCAAACATCATCCCTCCTGCTCCGTGGTGAGCTGCTCTGTGCTCAGAGCCATAGAGCATTTTCTTAGATTTTTTGTCCTCTCTCTTGATTATTTTGAGACCTTGCCTTGTTTGCAACCTGGCATTAGTCAACCATCTCTGATGAGAGGAGCCCTGGTCAGCTGTTTGGGATGTGGCATTATATGGAGAGCCTTATTTACCTGACTTTTCATTTATCCCAACAGGACCGAGAGCCACTGCGTACTATATTACTTAAGGATGTTCTCAAAACCCATGAGTGTCTGGTCAAATCTGGGTAATTGTTTCTGCCTATTCTTTTCTGATCAGCCCACCCATTTGCCCTCTCAAGTCTTCATTTACTACCCTTCTGAGACTCTGTTCAAGAGTCTTCTTCCAAGGAATGGGTCTGAGTCACCACATCCACACTGACGCAGCTAGGAGATCACACTGGGAAAATTATTCCTTTTCAGTTACCTCATTTCCTCACGGTAGCTCCTCAAAAGATGAGTCTTTCTAACAGTTTTCTGATGGAGAAAAAGAAAGCAATTTAGAGAGTTGTGCTGAGCTACTTTCCCAGGAGGACTGATGCGCATTGAGGACTGTGCTTTTAAGTCACTCAATTTTTTTTTCTTTCTCCCCCTCCCCATCTCGTCACCCCACCCTCCCCTCCCCTAGATGCCTCAGATTCACTAGCTTTTTAGCACTTCTGTCACTGTTCTGATCACTGTTCAAGCCAGTACCTCTTCCCTGAGTTTTCTTTTCTCCTTTTGATAAAGTCCCTGATGTCCCATTAACTCAAGGGTGAGTCATAGTAACTCTGTTATTCCCATGGGTAGGAAGAACAAGTATTATTCCTCTTTCTGTATGGTTGCCCCTCCAAGTGCCAAAGTGAGTGACTGGGTGACATTGGGAGCCCCTAGGCAAGGGCTTCCCCATATCAACACCAAGTATAGATACACCTAGAACTAAACTTTAGAAACCCCCAGGGTGTCCTCATTTTGGCCCTCAGTCTGCAGTCTTTTTTTTTTATTTAAAGATTCATTTATGCATACAAGAACTGGGGAGTAGGCCAGAGGTGTGGGGGGTGAGAGGATTCACCAGAGACAGAGTGGGAAACAGAACAGGCACATCTACGAAATACACTGCTGAGGGGGGCAGCGGACAGACAGGAGAGGTCTGCTGCGCCATATGGGTTAGCTCTCTGGCTGGGGATCGAACTCCTGCCACAGTGGCTGGTGATAGCTTGATGGCATTGAGACTTTAACCAGTGTGCCACCAGGAAGGCCCTCAATCTGCAGATTTTAGGGACTGTGTGTGTCTCCATCCCATGGAAGGGGCAGGAATAGCCAGCATCATCATGTTAGCTGTGGGTAGACTACTCTCACGTGAAGGTGTGGGAAGTCTTGCATGGAAACAAAATGCTGTATGACCCAGGGAAGCAGGGACTGAAAGGGGACTGAACTGAGCCATGAAATTGGCAGTTGGAGAGTGCAGAAGGTTAGAAACATTCCCAGTGACCATTTATTATTTGTAAAAGTAGCTAGAGATGGAAGTTCCAAAGTGTGAGTCCACAATGGGAGAAGGAAAGGTTGGGCATGACTGGATCTTTGGGGATGGTTCCTGACCCCAAAGGGGTTAGGAAGGCCTGTACAGATAGATGTAAAACTACCTGTGCATGTGGGGGCAGCTCAGCAAACTCAGATAAGATTCCATCCTAAGAGTGCTTTGCACTTTGCTCATATCTCCAACTGTCCAAGTGAGAGTGAGCTCTGAGTAAAGAGTGAAGGGAGTTAAAGGTCATCAGGGAAGGAAGTCCTCAAGGCTCAGCAGATTCCAAGGAGAGGCTCTGTGGCCTCTCCCACAGAGAGGCCAAAACCCAGGCAAGTGGTTTAGGGCAGCTGGTTAGTCAACGGACATTTGTTGAGTTGAAAGGAAGCATGTCGCCTGAGAGTGGATGTGAAAGGGTGGGGATTTCCTCCCTGTCTTGCTTTCCCCTCCTTAGTTGACTGTCTGGTCGTACTATAGTATATGTACCTAAACAGTTTGAAAGGTTGAAGCATTTTAACCAGAAAGAAGAGTCTCTACTTAGAAACTCAGAAAGTCATTTTAATAGTGAAATGTGTAGTAAGGCCACCACTGTATGACATGCATCTCACCAGATGCCATACAGACCTGATCTTGGATCTTTCTGGTGAGTAGCCCCATAGAGGAGGTCTTCTTATCTCAATTTTACATAGTTTTAAAAATGTTCCTAAAATGACTTATCCCTACCTGGAGTAGGATTTGGCTGCAGGTCCACTCATCCATGTTGTTCTTTAGTCTCCTGCCTGGGTGTCCATGCCACTGTCCAGGCACCAGCCATTTCCACCCATATCCTCATTCATGAAGCCATACCTGCCTGTGACCAGTCCTTTCTTGCAACTGGTCTACCCTTGGGGATATATATATATATATATATATATATATATATATATACTCATGGCCCAACATCTGCCTTTATAGTTCTGCTTTTTTATAGTCTTTTATTGGGGAGGAGTTAGGGTTTTTTTTTTTTAATTCCTTATATATTCCCCACAATGACTGGGTACACAGCAGGGATTCAACACTCAGCAATTTTGATGGATTTGAGGTTTAACACTTAGCGTCAGCTACTTCTCATTCCCTTCCTTGAAGAAGTTGGGATCTTCTAAATCTCATATCCAATTCCAAGCATATTAAAGTAGTCTACCCTTATTGTTTTTCTCCTTCAATATCCTATATCCTCACTATAGTAAGGTTCAAAACAGGAATTGAATGAAGCTGCTTGGGTGGAGCAAAGCTTTGAAAATGAGCAGTTGGCTTTTTTTTTTTTTTAAGATTTATTTATTTATGCATACAGGAACCAGGGTGTAGGCCAGAGGTGTAAGAGGTGAGAGGATCCACTAGAGACAGAGCAGGGAACAGAACAGGCAGATAGACCAAAGTACACTGCTGAGGAGAGCAGTGGGCGAGTCAGGAGAGGTCTGCTGTGCCATATGTGTAGCTACCCAGCCAGGGATCGAACTTGCACTGCAGAGGCTGTGGACAGCCTCACAGTGCTACGCTCAACCTCTTGCACCACCAGGGAGGCCAAGGAGTTGGCCTCTTTAAGAGAAGTAGACAGTAGTGGCTTAATTAAAAGCATCAGACTTAGGAAGAGCTATGGATTCTATTTCTGCCCTTTACTAACTTCAATGCCGTGGATAAGTCACAGAACCTCTCTGAGCCAGGGTTTCCTCATCTGTAAAGTGGAGAAAGTCTTAATTGCTTTATTGGATTATTATGAAGATTGGATGAAACAACACACAAAAATGTACTCAATAGAACAGCTTGACAGTTGTCAAGGGTGGGGGTGGGCAAAACGAGTAAAGGTGCAAACTTCCCATTATATGATAAATAAATTCTAGGGATACAATGCACAGCATGGGGGCTGTAGTTAATAATACTCTATTGCATATTTGAAAATCTAGAAGAGAGATTTTTACTTTTTCATCACAAGAAAAAGTATTATAACCATATGCAGTGATGGATGTTAACTAGTCTTATGCTGGTCATTTTGTGACGTATACTAATATCCAATCATTATGTTGTACATCAGAAACTAGTTGTAGTTGTCTCCCTCTCTGCATATATAATCAGTAACATTTTCATCTACTTGATCATAAAAAAAGACACAAAAGTTCTCTGCACAGAGCACTTCACACATCATAGCCACTAGAAACACACAACTGTAGGTTGTGTGGAGTGTGGTGGGTATGGAACAGGAGACTTTAGAGGGAAAGGAGCTTTATCTTGTTACAGCTGGTGTGTGTTGGTGGGGGATGTCCACTGGGATGGTGAAACCTTCTAAGATCCTCTAGGAAGTAAAACTAGAGGAAACTCCTGTCATGTTTTTTGAGGGAGGGGTTTAGGGAGGCAAGATCTGGGAACCCCATTTTCATGGTAGAGGGCACTGGTGCTTTGACTTAGCGCAAAGAAAGTCCTCAGTTTATGCACCTGCTAACTTTATTTCTCTTTCTCTGTCTAGTGATCTCTTAATGAGGGACAACCTGTTTGAAATAATAACAAGCTCCAGGACCTTCTATGTGCAGGTAAAAATATTCCCTCTGAGAAGACTGACATTTCTTTCATATCTATGAGTGATGTGCTCATTGGCCTTGAACTTAACTTTCCTTTCTCTTTAATTTTTGTTTGAAGTTTCTAGGGGTAAATTTAGCTCTGATAGTCCTATTTTATTCTAAACAGGATGTTTGCCAGAAGCTTCCCAACCATAAAATAATAAGAGCAGGTTGAGCTACTGTATTGGGGAATGTGAGTTTGTACCAGCTGCTCTCAGCTGCTGTATGCCAACTAAGCAGAGAAAAGGAGAACTGGTCACTGGTTTCACTTCTCCTTTGGCGGGTATTTATAAGCCCCCTCTGTGTGTGGACATCAGTGTGTACGGAAGGACAAAAGCACAGAGGGCCCTGTGCAGGCACCAGGTGCAAAGCCCAGCTGCACAGAGGACGCCATTGTTTCGGCTGTGATGCTTCAACTATCAGAAGCTTTTCCCTTCCACCCACAGCATTGGAATTCTCCCAGCTCCTAAAATCATAGCAGCTAAAAAGGCAGATATTCAAGCAGCGCCTAGACTTTTGGGGCCAAGTCCCTGCCCCAGCCCGCTTAGCCATCCGCAGAGTGTGCCTTGATCCACCAGTGGCCCGATAATACAGCATTTCTAGCACTGAAACTGCCAAGCAGTGAGTTGGTTTAAATATGGGGCTCCCCAACCAAATCTTTTCAGGGTATCCAGTACTCTTCTTTGTAATTTTTTAAAAGATTTATTTATTTATGCGTACAAGAACTGGAGTACAGGCCAGAGGTGTGGGGGTGAGAGGATTTCACCAGAGACAGAGTGGGGAATCAGACAGAGGCAGATGTACTGAAATACACTGCTGAGGGGAGCAGTGGGTGAGACAGGAGAGGTCTGCTGCGCCATGTGGGTCACCTCCCTGGCTGGGGATTGAACTAGTGCTGCAGTGGCTGCGGATAGCTTCATGGGTTGAGTCTTAACTCCTTGCACCACCAGGGAGGTCCCAAGCTCTTTCTTCTTTGTTCCAAGTGTCGTTCCTCATTAAACGCTCTCCCTTCCACAGGGGTCATCTCTTCCCCTATTTCCTGAGCAGCAGCTTCGTGTTGTCCTCAGTCTCTCTGAGCTGGTCCTCCTGCCTGAGCCCAGCAGATGCTCGAGCAGTCTGCTCATTCAGACAAGCATGTGCATATGGGAAGAGAGGGTGTTAGTAGCTGTGGGAAGGGCTATGGGGGCCTTAGAGCAGGCCCCACTGTTAATTCAGAACAATGTTAAAACTGTAAGTGCCACAAAAGAGTTACCAGTTTTTTGCATTTAGTAGATATTTGTGGAGTATCCTTAGAGTGAGGGGTATTTTGCCTCATCTTGGGTACACTGCCCTGACTTGAGAGGGCGAGATCAAGTCAAGTAAATAGGCAGTTAAAACAGGATGATGTGGTAGGGGAGGGACTGTTGGATAGATGAACGCAGGGGTTTTTAGGGCAATAAAAGTATTCTGTCACAGTATATTGGCAGAGGCACAAAAATAGAAATATGTAGCACATGCATAAACCTCAATATATGCAAACTTAAAAAAGCATTTAGGATCTCAGATGATCTCAGCATGGAATGCAGAATATGTCAAAAGAACTGAGATACATTGCTAGTGTGAAACCACCTCATTGAAGGGGGGAGAGGAAAAACAAGCTAAAACAAAATAACAGTATGATAAGTGCTACCCTAAGAGTGAGTAGTGATTGCCATGGGAACTCACAAGCAGGGCACCTCCCCAGTCTCAGGGAGTCAAGGGAGGTGCCCTGAAGGCAGTCACATCTTGCCTCAGTCAGGAGTGGCTCAAGCAGAGGGAACAGCGCTATACCAACTGCCTAGAGAGAAAAAGAAACCGGATCACAAGGGAGGCTGATCCGTGACCTTACATGCCTTCTTAAAGAGCATGTTTTTTGTCCTGAAGGTTAAGACCCTTACAGTTTAAATGAGGGCATGACCCAGTAAGATCTGCCTTCTAAAAATATCCCTTAGGCAAGCAATCTAACTGAGCTTGGTTTTCCTTATCTGTGAAGTGGAGATGATAGGCTCAACCCAGCGCCTCTCATGGATGCTATCAGTGACTGGAGTGCCTGGTGCAGCAGAGAGCCCACAGGGGAGGGAGAAGATAGGCATGAAAGAGACCAGTTTGAAGGCTGGTGAGTGGTAAAGGAAGCTTGAATTATGAGGGATAGGAAAAAGTGGAAAATTTAAAAACTATCAAAGATAGAGTGCTTTCTGGGACTTAAGAATTGACTGGATATGGGTGAAGGGAGAAAAGGAGAGGCAGGATTATGGCCAGATATTTGGTCTAGGCCTCATTCAGAGTGGCTAAGTGAGAAATCGTTGTGATGTAAACATGGAAGAAAGGCTGGTCTTCCATGAAAGACAAGCTTAGCATTGGTGGCTCCTCGTTTACAGTGTCTGTGGAACATTCCAGGGGACTTAACGTGAAGGCCATCAGATTTGTAGTGCTGATATATTGGTGCTACTCGACAAATACTTGTCAAGTGAATGATTATGTTGGTTAAGAGTTAAGGATAGAGCTTTGGACTGGAGCTGGTGTTCTTGGAATTTCAAAGCCCAACAACAAAAATATTCAAAAGACATGGCATTGTCTGCATGAATATGTGTACATTTACCATAGCTTTTGCCCTCTTTTGCTTTCTGCTCCCATAGTTCTGGAATAAAAGAACATTAACACCACCCTGAATAAATAAATGAGCAAGCAGACAAATCCATTTATAGTACCAAAGTCAAAGAGAATGGAAAGAGAAGAAGCTCGATTAAATCATTAAACATATGCATGAATTCATTTTAAAAGAGCGTCTATGAACTCATTTATGTTAACACAGTAATATTTTATGAAAAATAACAAGATTTCTAAATAAAGCAATAAGAGTAGCACCATTTTTATGTTTTTGCCTATCTCTTTAATGATTAGTTTAATAGAAGACACTGGGGTTCTCATAGCTGGATCCTACCTGTGGTTGTTTGGATTGAAGGATCTGATAGAAATCTGACCTTGCACAGATACAGATTTGGAAAAAATCGTTCATATTTTAATATTTCTTCATATAATTGTGGATATTTTTTATCTGCTTCCATACCCAAACTTGACAAATGGTAGTTTCTTAATATTTGGGTGAATGTAGAATCTGAAGCCACTATCAATAAACTTTCATACTCTTACATTAGAATCCATTTGCTATTGTCCATTTGTTCGTTTGCCCGTGCATGTTTTTGTAACAGCATGCATTGGTCATTTTAGAAAGTATGCCAGTTTTCCAAGTGACGTCACATTTTATTTCATAAAATCAAAAAATCACACCTTTTAGTTTCACTACCAGTATCATCAACAGAGTTTTTAAGTATGAAAAACTACCCAGAGCATAGAGATGAATATAAGTTTTTTGAAATTCTATATTTGCCTTAAAAGTTGAAAATTTTGTGAAAAAAAAACTTCCATAATTTTCCTTCACATAGAAGGCTCATTTCATTCATTTTTGAGAAAGAGTCTGCCATAGATCTAAGTGAGTTTGACTAACAATTTGTCAGTCATTTGTTCTTAAGTATTGCTTATTTATGTTCTGTATAACATTTACCTTTTATATATAATTTGTATATATAATTTGTGTGATTTATCACACTGTAATAGTCTTTTCTATTAGTAACACCTTATAATTCAGTGGACACTCAGATGTCCTAGGAACAGTGTTGAGCTCATCAGCAGTCTCTGAGGTTGTCTCCATTTTACACATGAGGAGACAGTATCTGATGGTTAGTTATTTGTGGGAGATTATAAACCTAATGAATTATGGAACTGACTAAGAGGCACCAGATGTCAGAGCAAGACTTGCTCATATTGTTTAAAAGCAGCCTTGGGCAGAACCCATGATGTAGAGGGTGTGGCCACAGACAACCAGGAGAGGCTAACTCTGAACGGGGGAAGACCACCTTGGTGAAACTGGATATCTTGGTAGATGGATCACAGTGACAGAGAGCCAGGATCTGGCAATAATATGGTCCTTAAGCGTGTAATGTCAGCAAGTTCATCAGCAGGGAGAAGGTTCTCAATTCTGGGCAAAGGTTCAAAATGAGATTTCACTCTTTGGTAGTTGGGTTCTCCATTTCCCCATTTTCCAGTCATAGAGGGTCAGATATTATAAAGCTTATCAAGAGAAAAAAATGCTTATTTGAAAGGAGAAATGTAGTGCAGACTGGTTTTGGTAACTTCACATAAACCCATCTGTCAGGACTAGGGGTCTATGGCTGGATAAGAGTAACAATAAGAGGAATCACAAGTGAATTGCAGAATGATGGTTGAGAGCTCTTTGGATACTGACTCTTGTGATTTAGACTACAAGGTGAATGATATCATTTAGAACTATGTAGTATACAATCTATTCAATCATAGGGGCCAGGACTGTGTTTAAAGAAGGGTTTGCTTCTTGGGAAGGGGCAGGGGTGATCAGCTGTTGGGAAGGGCAGGCATCAGTGCTGCCTAAACATTTTGGTTAGCTACAATGGAAATAACCAGAGGTTATAATGCTGGGCTCATAGTAGATACTCAATAAAAGCTCTTGGACTATGTACCACATCTTCTTGATCCAGTCATCTATTTTTGGGCATTTGGGTTGTTTCCATAGCTTAGCTATTGTAAATAGTGCTGCTGTAAACATAGGGGTGCAGGTGCCCTTTTGAATTAATGATTCTGTGTCTTTTGGGTAAATACTAGGAGTGGAATTGCTAGAAGGGATCATGCTCAGCAAAATAAATCAGAAAGAAAAAGAAAAACACCGGATAGTCTCAACTCAGCAGGAATTTAGAAAACCTAAATAAGGGACCAGGAAAAAGACTAATTATAATAAAATCAAAATCAAAATCAACAAGCAACTGTAAACCAAAGACACACTATGGGGGAGGGTTGGAGGAGGGGAAGAGGGATTAGGGTCAAAATAAGGGGGGTGGGAATTGTATGGGGAATATAACCAAGATGAAAATGCATACATTGTGCAAAAATGAAAAATGATGTTAAAAAAAATTGCTCTTGGACTATAACAAAACCACAGACTAGAGTGACTTATTTTGATACCTTTTGTTCTTCTCATCTCAAAAACTTCTCTCAATGACAGAAATCCTACTTTTTCTTTTGTACCAATCACTAGAAAAAAATGCACACAGTTGAACACACTAGGAAGAGATGAAGGTATGAGCTTGGCACTGCCCTTTTTTGTTCTACTGAGTTTTAAGTACTTTTTAGTCTCTTAGTGTGTGGGAGGCCAGATATCAACTCTCTTTTCCCCTCTGGTTCATGAATGTAATGTGGTTTTAAGATAGTTTTGAGTTTTTGGTGAAAGTTAAGCACAGGCGTTCCTTAAAAGATAGATATATACATACACTATAATTTTTTGCATACAATTTTTGAGGTTTCACTGAATTTTTATTGCCATTGGATCCCAGTTCTTAAAACACACAAAGAAACTGTAATTGTGATTTCAATAAAGTAGTACTCTATTTCATCTCATATAGGATAAGTATACTATCTATTTTTCTATTTGAATAATATTTTAAAATAACATTTATTAAACATTAAAATAATGTTTCCTGATATTATTATTATCTTCATTACTGGGTTAACTACCCAGATTATCTCACCGAAAAATGTCCTTAAAGGTAATTAGAGAATTAAGGAAGATATATAATCAGCAAGCAACCTTTATCTCTTTTAATTACTAAATGTTTTAAGAAACATTTGCTTATTATGTTAGCAAAGTTTTTAAAATTACATTTAATTTTAGCATGTTTTATATATATATATATATAAAGATAGATATATCTATATATATATATGTGAGAAATACTCTCTGGCCACATGTAACAGGAGCCTTAGCAGAGTATGTAGTCTTTAGTAATTCCCTGGGAGTTGTATAATCCTAAGTGTGAGAAAAGCTTTACGCACAAAGATGTAAATAGCAGAATTGTTTCTACTAGAGGAAATGATCTTAACCAGAAATGATCTTAACATGTTTGAGAGGATTTTGATTCTTGTGCTTGAGTCCCCAGGTGTTACATCAGGTGGATTCGTAGTTTTCTCTGATCCAGTGACTTCTTGCTAGGCAGATGCTAGGGTGAAGACACCTGGGCTTGTGTGGCGGTTTCTAGAGAAGGGGTGAAAGTTTGTTGGTAAAGTCTCCAAGTCTCCACATCAAATAGGTCTCCTGTGACTTACAGGGTAAGGATTAGCACAAGTGTGAAAAAGTAGAACTATCTTAACACCTGGAAGCTAATTATTGCTTTATTGCAGTCTGTTTAATGAAAAGCCTGATCTCCTTTGTGTTGTGCGAATCATTCATCTCTCCCTCAGCTACCATCCCATCTATTCTTCTACCTTCTCACATTTTCCCTTACCACAGCATCTTCTGTCTCCCTAGAAAGAAAATCTCTAAGAAATGCTTTTAAACTAATAGATAATTTGTCTCCATATCATTCAAATTAAAAACACCCCCCCAATGTGGCACCTTATTTGATTCTGACAATTTGATTGTGTAGGTAGGAATTACCTACTTGTAGTATAAGGAAAGAAAAAAGTCTCAGGGAGAAGATAGTAAACATATTTACAATATTTTTTAAAAGATTTATTTATTTAGGCATACAAGAACTGGGGTACAGGCCATAGGTGAGAGGATTCACCAGAGACAGAGTGGGGAACAGAACAGGTAGACTGAAGTACACTGCTGAGGGGAGCAGCGGGCGAGACAGGAGAGGTCTGCTGCGCCATGTGGGTAGCTTCCTGGCCGTGGATCGAACTTGTGCTGCAATGGCTGCAGATAGCTTCATAGGTTGTGTCTTATCAAACCCTTGCGCCACCAGGGAGGCCCCATATTTACAATATTGATTGTGAGATTGAAGGCTTCATCTGTGTCCCTCATATCATACACATATCATATAATAAAGGCAGCCACAATAACAGCAATTAATACTTAGGAAGCACTTTCTGTATAGCAGAGAACTATTCAAACTGCTTTCCCCAAACAAGAGCTCATTGAATTCTCCCAGTAGCTTTGCTTGTGGAACAAGCTAGCCTTGACGCTAGTAAAATACCTCTAGATGGCTTTTTTTTTTCCTTCTGTGTTTTTCTTAGATGTCTGGTTGTCTTATTGGACTAGGGATGGATTTGTCTTTTTCTTGGGAAACCACCAGGTCGTCAGGTAACTGGAAAAAGCCCAGGGAGAGAGATGCACTTACAGCTGTGGTGTGAGATCGGGCATTTTCTGACCTGGCACACCAATGGAATGTGAAACCATTTTCCTTGCATGTGTTTCCTACACACATCTAACCATGCAGGGTTTCTTTGGGGTGACAGAAAAGAGTAGGGATGCAAGGTTGAGAATTAAAAAAAAACAAAAAAAAAAAACCAAAACTGGTTGTGTTTATCTTGTTATAAAACAAAGAGAAAGAATCATTTTGGGGATGGAGAAAGTGAGGAGTATGATATATATATCTAGATAGATATATATGCAGAGACACAAATGTATGCTTGTGATTTTGGGTGTGATAGTAGGGGAAGGTGCATGGGGACTGAGAAGCTAACAAATACAAATTTCTGGAGCGTGAGGATTCAGTCCTGGTTCCCTCTGTGTGCAGACCCTGATGCCCTGTGTAACACTCCAGGACCTCAGTAAATATTTGCTAGGTTCACTTGAACTCACCGCCTGTAAAGTTGGAAAACACTGAGCATTCTGAGAGTGCTGTGGTGTATGGGCCTCAGTTCTTCCTTTCTTTGCAGAGCCTCTGCTGCTCCCTTGTGGTGTTGGTAGGTATTGTGGGGGAAATACTTTTATTTATTTTTTATTTTTTAATTTTTAAAATATATTTTGTTGAACTAGCAGTATTTTTACATCCTTGTTCATTTATAACTGTATCTTAACTTATGAGGACTTTTTTATGGGATTTCATGTCTAATTTCTCAAAAATAACAAGGCAGTCACAAATTATTACCTATTTGTGAACTAGTCTTCCTAATCATAGAGATAAAGTTACTATTTCTGAAAATGCTTTTTTAATATTTATTTTTTTACATCATTGTTCATTTTTAAACAATATTTGCTTCCCCACCCGCTCAGGTGTAGTCCCCGTAGAATTTCCTTCCCCAATTGCACCCGTGCACCATCACCTCAGTCCCCTGTGCACCTCCCTCCCTCCCTCCCTCTCCCACCTCCTCCCCTGCCGCATGTCTCTGATTTATAATTGGAAATACTTTCAAATGGCTCAGCAGTGTTCATGGTTAAGCTTGGATGGAGTCAAGCAGACCTGAGTAGCTTGTGCTTTGAGAGAAGCCCTGTCTGGAGATAATCCATATCCAGGGAGATGTGTAGAGGATTTGGCTTTATGGGACTGGAATTGAAATGGGATTGTCTGGTTCATATTGCTGTAGCAGAAAGATGGAAAGGGAGTGAGAGCAACTGGCATCAAGGCCAACCATGGTTGTGGAGCTTGGCTCCCTGTGACGGTGGAGGCTGGAGCAGGTCATGATTGTGTTCCTTAGGGGGTGAAAGGCTTCAGCAGTGGATGTGCCTTCACTCTCCCTTCCTCATGACCTCTTCTCCCCTGCAGAGCAAACTGTGGAGCGCTTTGACTTGGTTTATATCTTGGTGTCAAATAAAATTTTGGAGGAAAAAAATATCCTCAAAAGCCTGAAAGCCTTTGCACTAGATGATGTCTGAGATTCCTTTCAGCTCTAATGGCATGATTTTATGAACTTCAAATTGAGTCAGAGACTTGGAAGCTGAAACCATAGTGCCAACAATTTCTCTGTAAGTGCTGTGGTGTTTTGCAGGCGGACAGCCCAGAAGACATGCACAGCTGGATTAAGGAGATCGGGGCAGCTGTACAGGCCCTCAAGTGCCACCCCAGAGTAAGTCACTTCCTTTCTGTTCCAGCAACTGTCACTTGGATATTAATTCTTTTTGAGTGGGCAGGTTTTATTTGATGATATAGGCAATAGCCTGGTCCCTGCCAGGAGCTAAATTCCAGGCAGTCTTATTTGTTTTTCTCTTTCTACTGACTTGGCTACAAATTGTTATTTACTTTTGGTTGTTAGAGTAGGTGAGGTTGGACTGGATAGAGAAATAGGGTTTCTGATGTGTCCTAGGTGTCTCTGTGCTAGGCAGACCTGGATGTGTCGAGTGAATTCTGTGGGATATATTTGATTTCTATACACAAGTGTGTCTGGACATGAGGTGGTGTTCCTGAGTGGCATCTCTTCCTGGGGCTCTGGGATTGTTGGGAAAGCCCTTACTATCCTTTGTTTTTTTCTTCTTGTAGGAAATATCCTTCTCTAGATCCATTTCTTTGACTCGCTCCGGAAGCTCCAGTCTCTCTGGGGGCAGCCAGTCCATCTTGTACAGAGGGCGGCCACCTGTGGAAGAGAAAAAAGCCCTCTGCAAAGCCCCCTCTGTGGTCTCCTCCTGGCAACCCTGGACACCTGTCCCACCGGCTGGGGAAAAGCTGCTTCCAGCTGAAGAGACTCCTGAGGAATCTTTGTTCACACCTCGACTTGGAGAGAGCAACACTGCTGGGGTGCTATCCAGCTCCCGGATAAGGCACAGATCAGAGCCTCAGCACCCCAAGGAGAAACCATTTATCTTCAACCTGGATGATGAGAACATTCGGACGTCTGATGTGTGAAGGACATATAATGTTTGGGAGGGAGGGGGTGGTGGCCAGGAGACAGTTCTCTACCAGCTGGACAGTCAGGCCTTTATGGCACTCATTCTGTAGCTGCTCTGTGGAAGGGGCTCATCAAGCTAGCTTTTTATATTTTAAATATCAAAGTGGCATATTTAATTTGGGACAATCACTAAGGTAGATCAGTAGGCATGTTCAGTGGAAAGCTGATTGCTTCCTGTTGAACTATTCCCAGGTCTTCCTGGTGGGAGGAGGTTGGAAGTCCAATTTCATCCCTACCCAAATTTTAATTCCTTGTCCTTGTTTTAGAGTCTTCTTTTTCAGGCCAGTCACAGAATCATAGGCCAGTCATCTGGTTTTATCCTGTTCTTGTTTATTGGCTGGAGTTTGACTGTGAAGGAGGGGTGGGGACTGATCCTGCTAAAGAAGGCAAGAGTGGAGTCAGTCTCAGGCGCCAGCTTGCCTGGTATTTATTCAGAGGGGAGGTGCTAAAATCTGGGCCCTGGAGAGAGGCTCTCAGAAAGTCTACCAGGGCACATTTCCCCAGAGGACTTCCATAGGGAAGAAATAGGGACTTCTTGTAAGATAGTGATGATTCAACCCCAGTGCCTCAGTAAGTTTTTGGGAATCTGTTCCCTTCTAGATGTTCTTTGATCCCCCATACTATTGATGTGAGTGACAGACCAGCCCACCCCTTTTCTATGTCTGGCCCCAAGGAAGGGTTTATCGGTGTTTGATGTTATGACTGTTGAGCACAGAACAGACATTTTCTTTGGTGTGTTGTTAATTGGAGTGTATGGAGAGTTGATCAAGGCATAATTCACATGTGTGACAGATCAGATCTCTTATTTTTGAGTTTTGGGTGTACTTAAAAGTAGGAGAAAGATGCATTAGAGTTAATTCAGCTAAGCTCTTTTGATTCACATTTTCCAGATTAAAGAAAATGTCTGTTTTAATATGTTATATTCAATCTTCTCTGCACAGCTCTTTTTAATGGGCCAATATTAGTCTGATTTTAAGGGTTACATATTATATGCCCTGGCAGACCTGCTTCTTTCCTCTTCTTTGTGTTGCCCTCTGAATGAAGCCTTGTTACTTGCATGATCAAGCCTGTAATCTGATGAGGTTCTATGTATTTAACAATGAAGAAATGCGAAGGAATGTAAAGAAAACCTCGAGAAATATTTATATTTCTAATAAAGTAGAAAAATCTGAATAGAATCATTGATTTTGAGACTACGCATTGCTGGCTCACGATTTCCCAGGTAAAAGTATATATAGAAGATTGCATTTCCCACATAAATTCTAGAGTGTACTTTCTTCCATTTGATAAGAAGATACTATTTCCAGGGGAAATGTGAATAATTCTGGGAGAATTTGTCTATTCAATTTATGTGGTGAACTAACCAGGAACTTATCATGATTTCCTAAAGGGAGACAGAACTAGAGTAAAAGACTAAGAAGCATTTTTACCGTCGTTCCTTCCCCTCCTTATTGCTAAATCTAATGCCGAGGCAATAAAATATGTAACCAGAAAATCCTTAATAGCTTGAGAGAAGTCTTATGTTTCTTTGAGGCAGTAGTTTTATTGAAGTCTGTGTCCCATTCAGAACCTTTCTTGACTGCAATGTGTCGGAGTGACCCTTCACTTAAAGTTTGGCCGAGGGGCCTCCCTACTGGTCTTAGGGTTAAGTCTCAGCTTGAGTTCAATCCCCACACAGGGAGCTAACCCACATATGGAGCAGTAGACCTCTCCTGTCTTGCCTGCCCACTGCTCCCCTTAGCAGTGTATTTCAGTAAATCTGCCTGCCTGTTCTGCTCCCCACTGTGTCTGGTGAATCCTCTCACCCCCTCACCCCCAGTACCTCTGACCTATACCCCAGCTCTTGTATGCAAAAATAAATTTTAAAAAGTTTCAAAAAAAAATAAATAAAGTTTGGCCTAGTCATCCTGGTATAAAAAAGGACTCCTACTCCTGGATTTGTCTCTATTTTCTGCTGACCCTTATATACCTTTATCTTCAGAAATCCTTGTTTAGGGAATTATTTATTTAGGAATCATTGAGGTTACAACACACTTTCCATAGCTTGATTTCAAGAAGCCATTCCAGACTCTTCAAGCTCCTTTTCCCTGTTTACATCTTCAGATTTTCCTCAGGAAAAGTTGACTAGCTCCACACAAGCACACAAGGTGATACTGGATGACTGGGAAGAAATTAGGAACTTTGGAGATCTCTTTAACCATTCCTTAACTCATGCAAATGTGTTGTCTTTGATGTGTATTTTTTTTTTTTGTTTAGATTTATTTATCCATACAAGAGCTGGGGTGCAGGCCAGAGATGTGGAGGGTGAGGATTCATCAGAGACAGAGTGGGGAACAAAACACGGATTGACTGAAAGACACTGCTGAAGGGACCAGTGGGCAAGTCAGGAGAGGTCTGCTGTGCCATGTGGGTAGATACCTGGCCAGGGATTGAACACGTGCTGAAGTGGCTGCAGATAGCTTCGTAGTGCTGCGTCTTAACCCCTTGCGCCACCCAGGAAGCTGTCTTTTATGTTTAAAATGTGAAAATATACCCATTTTTATCTCTAATAAAACCCTATTACTATTGCTAAATCATATCATTGGTCATTATAGGAAGCTGATGTTTCTTACTCAGTAAAATCTGTTTTGAAAATGTGTTAAACATAACTCATAAATCCAAATTGTATTATCAGGAGAGAGGGAAAGTGAGGACTCTCACTTTGGAGGTACTTGGGAGTTCCAAGTTAGAAAATGGTTAATGTAATTCCAACACCAGATAATGTAATTATCCTCAAAGAAACCTAAAAACATGCTCACTGCCAAGCCTAATTTCAGAATTCCTTTTCTGCCCATATTTCTTAACTTCTGACCAATTTCACATCAAAGCCTTCTAGTATCATTACTCATGTGAGCCAAGATGGTGCATATATAGACAAAGCATTTAGTTTTAAATATGTAAAATGGAACCGAATGTAAAACAACAGGGTGGGGATACAGTATAGTTTAGTAGTACTTAGGTAATGGACTAAATCTGAGTTAGGAAAAGGAATCACATAATGTACTGCATTTCTTTGTGGAATGAAAATTGTTGAGTTGTATTTTCTTTAATAAGACTTTTGAGGGCCTCCCTGGTCCTGGTGGTGCAGCGGGTTGAGCATAGTGCTGTGAAGCTGTCTGCAGCCTCTGCAGCGCTGGTTTGATTCAATTCCCGGCAGGCCAGGGAAATACCCACATGGTGCGGCAGACCTCTCCTGTCTCACCTCCTGCTCCCCTCAGCAGTGTATTTCAGTCCTTCTGCCTGTTCTGTTCCCTGCTCTGTCTCTGGTGAATCCTCTCACCCCGCCCCCATGCCTTGGCCTGTACCCCAGTTCTTGTATAAAAATAAATAAATCTTTATATAAAAAAATAAGACTTTTGAAGTGGTCTTGACCCACTATGAGTAGCAGTATTTCAGGTCTTCTTTATAGCTGAACTATTTACCATCCACTATTCTTGAAAGCTTTGAAGGATTTGCTTACTCAAGGTGAGTTGATTGTAGGTAAACATACCTTTTGCTTTCTGTGAGACATCCTAAGTGTACTAAGGCTAAGGCCTACGTGGAGGAGGGTGACCGCAGTCAAAATATTGGAGTTCATTACTCATGTATTTTTGAGTAGAATGCTGGGATCACATGAGAAAGAGTAAATTTAAGCTCCAGCTTCTTAGTTTCCTTGAAGCAAAAGTTTTTTTTTCCCTTTCTGAATTTAAATATGCTCTAAGGATTCAATAAATAAAAAGCAGGTTCAGGAGTTGAACCGTGGGATTTATGATGTTTGTTCTCACTGTTTACCAGATAATCAGGCATATAGAGGTAACTACATTCGAAAATTTGTGTTTCCTAAGTTGGTTTTGTTTATAAATTCCGAACATGTCAGAAATGAACAGGCTTATTAGATCGTTTCTACCAATACCACTCCCCCCCCCCTTTTTCTCTCTTTGTTATTGCCTGCAGCAGTCAGTTACAGTCACTCATGCTAGGTAGAGTTTAAATAAAGTTAACATTTGGCAAAAACATACTGTTTCACCCTTTCCCCGTCTGCTTCTAAAGGTGTGGCATGAGTTTGTGTTTTGAACCAGTATGTTTCAGCTGTGAAATGCACTCTCTGTAAGCACTGAGCTGAGTGCATGGAAACTGTTATGCTTCTCATTTTATGTGATCTAATTGGTGGTATGTAGCAAAAAATAATTTTCTAAATCTGTTTTGTTGCTTGTTTTGTAATAAAACTATGTGAAATACTGTAATATGGTGTATTTCCAATTGCTGACCTTTTGTCTGTGGGTGGGTGATCTATTTTGTCCGTCTGTGCCCATTATTGGTTTTATGGGTGTCACGAGACAGGTCCCTGCTCAGTGTGGGGCTAGGGACTTCTCGTCATTGCCAGCCCGGGGTGGGGACACATGGTGCTGGGTGTGTGTGTAGAGGTCTGCCAGGCTCTGCCCCTTAAAGTCGGGGCTGGTGGAGGCGGCACCCTAGCTGGGAGAACGTGTAGCTCCTTTCAGCCCTGGCGAGTCCTGGCTACAGGAGCTGGAAAATTGGGCGCCAAGAAGGAAGGATGATCAGACCACTGTTGTGGCCGGCTAGGCTCGGACAATTGCTCTTGCTCTGGCTGCTGCTCCCCCCAGTGCCCTTGGTCAGAGTCGACGCTAGGCGGTCCCGGCCCTCGCTGTCCTGCCCGGTGGTGTGCGAACCCACGCGCTGCCCCCCGCTACCCGTCTGCGCCGCCGGGGCCGCGCCGGTGCTCGACCGATGCCGCTGCTGCCGCGTCTGCGCCGCGGGGGAGGGCGAGGCCTGCGGCGGAGCGCTCAGCCGGCCCTGCGCACCTGGGCTGCAGTGCCGCGCGCCCTCGGGCTCCCGGCGCCTCCGGGGCTCGGGGCTCGGCACCTGCGGCTGCCCGGCGGAGGGGGAGCCCGTGTGCGGCAGCGACGGGCGCACCTATCCCAGCCTGTGCGCGCTGCGCGCCGAGAACCGCGCCGCCCGCCGGCGGGGTGCGCTCGCGGCCGTGCCGGTGCGGAAGGGGGACTGCGCCGACCCAGGTGAGACCCCGCGCCGCGCGCGCTCGCGCCACGGGCCCAGCTTTCTGAAAGAGCGAGTTTCAATCGTCCGCTTTGCCTCGGGCTCGCCCTTTCTCCATTCATTTCAGGAATTCAGCGCCTCGTTCCCGCTTTTCTCCCCGTTACCTGTTGAATTCCGTCTTCCCTTAAACAGGTTTTTTTTTTCCCTCCCGGGGAGGCGGTCTGCGTCCTTCTAGGCACATCCCTCTCGGACTGCAGGGGATACCGAGGAGGGGCAGGCCGGCGAGAGGAAAGAGAAGGGAAGGAAGGAAGACGAGCGGGAGAAGAGGGACTGAGAGGCCGGAGCTAGGGCGCGGGATACGGTCCAGGAGGGACGGTCCCACCGCCCTCAAGAATGGAGCTTTTCTTTCAGGGACTGCAAGCGCAGGTCGTCTCAGGAGCAAGTACAACTTCATCGCCGAGGTCGTGGAGAAGGTGGCGCCGTCTGTGGTTCACTTGCAGTTGTTCCGCAGGTAAAGGTGATAGGGGGAGGACCTCGCCCACCGGGTGACTTACTGGGCAGATGCTATCGCGTAAGGAGCATCATTTAGTCGTAAAAAAAAAAAAAAAAAAAAATTGGGAGGAAAAGAACGTGTCCAAACCTGTTCAGGGTCCTTGAGCTAAAAAGCAGAGGCAAAGGGAGGCTGAATCCAAGTCTGGGTTACTCTCCTGCTTGTAGATGGCTGGGGTTTCTTTCTCCCCTACCTCCCGCAGACAAAATTGAAAGCCAGAAGTTAGAGCTAGAAAGCATATTGCTTTATTTTAAAATTTTTATTAATTTAGATTTTTAAAAATTGAAGTGACCGTGCATCATTTAAGCTTTTGGTGTGCACCACTATACATTCACGTACATGTATCAAGTTCAATTCACCACTAAAAGTCCAATTCTATCTCTCACGGTAGAAAGCATCTTGATGGTGATCTTACCCAGTCCCTATTTTGCCTGGTAGGAGAGAAGTATTTTGTGCTGTGGCACAAAAGCCAATTTATGGAACCAGAGCAGTAACCAGACTTTTTTGATACCCTCTCCACCTTGATAATGTGGCACTAGGTCTTTTTTTTTTTTTTTTTTTAGAGTGGAGAACAGAAAAGGCAGATTTATTGAAATGCACTGCTAAAAGCAGCAGCAGCATGACAGGAGAGGTCTGCTGTGTCACTAGGTCCACTTTTGCATATTATTATATTATGATCATTTAGACCTCTTTGAAATTGAGGTTGCTGCCATGAACAGCTCTGAAGAGTGGAAAAAGAGTGTTGGAGTCAGCTCACCGTCGTGTTCAGAGATGGTTCAGAGATGGTCTGGGCACTGTCTCTGCAGAATCTGATTACACTCAGAGAGAGTGAAAACACAGACAGGGAAAAGTAAAATGTCTGGGAAAAGTGGTGGAAGTATATGATTACATGTATGGATCTGTGTTTCTAGATTGTGCCTAAGCCCCTGATTTTCCTGCCCTCTGCTGATGCTGTTGTCTTCCCGAGACAGGTCACTGCTCAGTGGGGAGGATATTCCTGCATCTAGTGGCTCTGGTTTCATAGTGTCCGAGGATGGCCTCATTGTTACCAATGCCCACGTCATCACCAATCGGCAGCGGATCCAGGTGGAGCTCCAGAATGGTGACCAATATGAAGCCACTGTCAAGGACATTGACCATAAATTGGATCTTGCACTGATAAAGATTGAGCCAAAAGTGAGTATTCCAGGACCAAATCAGTGTCTGCATATGTGGAGATTTTCATCAATTTTCTGTGTTCTTTCCCAACCATTCCCACACCACCTATTTTCTACCTAGTATATGCTCTTTTCTACTTTCTTTCTGTCCTTCATTCCCTCTTTCATTTATTTTCACCCATGCATGTCTGTACACCCCTAACAATTTCTATTAACTCTCCAGCAGTCTTTATTTCTCCTTTGTCTCCTTCTTCTTCAAATGTTACCTCTGGAAAACTGATTTCTCTTCTGGTCTTAGAATGGCAGAAAAGAGTGCAATGAATTCAAAGTCCTTGCTGCACAAAGTGTAGTTTATACACTAGCAGTGTGGCCATCATCTGAGAATTTTTTAGAAATACAGGCTCTCAGGCCTACCCAGGACTACTGAATCTGAATGAATTCTCATTCTAATCACCCAGGTGATTCATATGAACGTTAAGGTTTGAGAAGCACTTCTCTGGGGGATTTCTTCACTGTTTGTGGCTTATTAACTCTGACTAAACTTTTCCATTTGGAATGTTTTTAAGTAAATGGCCAAGGTCAGTTTGTGTTTATCAGCTACTTCATTCATGGCTTTAAGTAATTTCTACAGGCAGTTTTAGATTTTAGAGGTGATCCTGATGACCTTTAAGCAAGCGTTTGATGATAGTTGGAGTTTGAGTAAGAAGCATGACAGTCATAGACCCTATGTGGGTAGGTGACTCGGATTATAAGTGGCAAAATAAAAACTGTTATATATGGCAAAATAAAAACTGTTATATATGTTATATAGTTTTAGTTGTGACCTGCTCAATTATATTCTTGATTTGTTCTTTGCCTCTTCTGTTCTTCCCATCTTTTCTTGCCCATGTGAAGTCTGACCTCCCTGTATTGCTGCTGGGAAGGTCATCTGATCTGCGGGCTGGAGAGTTCGTAGTGGCCTTGGGCAGCCCATTTTCTCTGCAGAACACAGTGACTGCAGGAATTGTTAGCACTACTCAGCGAGGGGGCAGAGAGCTGGGGCTGAAGGATTCTGACATGGATTATATCCAGACTGACGCCATCATTAATGTAAGTCATTTGCATTGGGGGGCATCCTCAACCCATAAGATATTGGAAGGATAGTAAGAACATTTCAGGGTGCTTTGTTTTCCTTTTGGCTGGTCTCTTAGGGAATGTCATAGAGCTCGCCACTGCTGTGGAAGGTGGTGGTCCTCTTGCTGTTTTTTCTTCAACCACACTGACTTCAGTGTTGGTGACAATAGGGGTACAACATTGACTGCCTTGAAGGAACAGGGGCTCTCTAGTTGGTAAACCTATTTAGGAACTATGGCTAAATGACAAGGATTAAAGGATTAAAGTACTGATGACTTTTTCAAATTTTGTCTTCAGCACGGGAATTCTGGGGGGCCTCTGGTGAATTTGGTAAGTTGCCATTTTTTTGCCACCTCATATCTTTGCCTAACTTACAAATATTTCACAAATTTCCCTATACAGACTTGGATGTCACTCTTGTGTAGGCATTTGTAGTATGATGCCTTTCTATTGTTGATCTTAAGTAGATGGTTAAGAACAATTTAAGATCTACAATGAATTTATCATCCTGGCATGATCTCATGCAATGGAAAGTCTCAGGGCTTACCTACACTTATTTATACATTTTCAATATAATTTTTGTTTTCAATGGGTAGTTAACAAAATCTTGGCTACTAAACCTAAATTTATGTCAAGTGACCAACTGTATCATGTAAGGTATATGCAGCATGTATATGGAGCATATGAAGAACTGTCCTAATACAAAAATGCTAATTTCTCATGGTCTGTCCAGAGTTTTAGTTGTGACCTGCCCATAGGTGACAGAAAAATCACAAAGAGAATCCATTGCTCTGTCATGTATTTTAATTCTCAAATTTTATTTAGCATCTCTAGTAGAAATGCCAGGGGCTCTAGATGTGAAAATGAGTGTACATGGCTGTTTGATACACAGTCTGTGATCATGCTGAGTCCCTTTAAGTTGATTATTTTTGGTTTCTCTTTACATATTACATTTGCTTTTAGGAGTATGAATTGCATGTACAATTACTGAGCAGTTTTCACTCACAACCTTTCATGTAATTTTTTGTACCTGCTTTCTCCATTAGACAGTGGATTTAACAGAGCAGGGATGAAATTACAGGCTACACTCCAAACCTACTGAATTAGAATTTGTATTTTAATATGACCAGAAGTCTCTTTTCTGTTCTTTTCATTACGTACCAAAGGCTAAAGGATAATAAAGTGCATGAAGAAGAAAGTATTTCCCATTTGTATCATTAACTTAGTAGAACTGACCAAAGGTCAATTTCCTAATTCTTCTGAATAATTTCATTGAAGTGTTGCTGAAAATCCAGCAGCTTTTTGCCTTTCTCATGTTTATTTTTGGTTTCATGTATGGAATAAGAAAGCAAGTATTCTGTGTCAAAATACAAACTCTGGTTCACCTTTAAAATCAATGTAGCAAAGTTAAAAATGAGCTCAAGATTTAAAAAAAAAATTCTTTAGTTGAAATTTGCACATATTTGGTCCCCCCTGCTAGCCAACAACGCTATTCATTCTATAAGGTGACATTCATTGTCTATTGAAGAAATCTACATTTCCTCCAGCCTCTGTATTCTGACCCTACCTGATGAGCTTCACTCCTTCCTCTACTTGTTTGGTTTGTGCAACTTAGCTGTGATAACCTCCTTGCTTACCAGGATGGTGAGGTGATTGGCATAAATACTCTGAAGGTGACTGCAGGTATCTCCTTTGCAATTCCTTCTGATAGAATTCAACAGTTCTTGGCAGAATACCATGAGCGCCAGTTGAAAGGTAAGGAGCATGTTATGGCTTTTTCTTCCCTTCTTGTGTTTTTCAGGAGCACTCAATCTTTTGTGGAGATAGCCATTTGCATTCTGTAGAACACTGAGTCACTGGTACCCAGCTCCTATCATAGTGGTTTGGGCTACAGTATTGGGGGACAAGGCACAATATCAGGCATGAGTTGTACCCTGAAATATTTTGATTGAACTATTTTGGAAAGGAAACTGGCTGGAGGTTATTGGACGAGCTTGTGCTATTGACAATGGTTATCTGAAGAACCTTTTGAAAGGGTAGCTATGATACTGGGATATTCTATAACTTTGGTGTCTTACAAGCTCTTTCAAAAGGAAAGATGTCTGTTGTTAGTAACACATTATAATTTTCCTTTCCAGGAAAAGCTTTTTCACAAAAGAAATACCTGGGTCTGCGAATGCTGCCCCTCACTATGAAGTAAGCATGTGGTTGAATATGTCTGGGTTGGGTTGTTCTTGAGACAAAAAAGCCATGGCTGGACAGTCTTAACATGGAAGCTTAAAGTCTTTAGATAGCAGTGGGTGCGCTTGTGACTGCAGATCCTATTTGACACAGGCTCTGTCCTTGCCTGTGCTAGCATTGACTGTATTTTTCAGTATAGTTGACCCTTGAACTTTAAGGGCCCACTTATAGCAGATTTTGTTGTGTACAGATGACATGGAAACCTTTGCTTTGATAAATATGGTATAGCATTATAAATGTATTTTCCTTATGATATTAATAATTTTTTCTTTAGCTTACTTTACTTAATAGTATATAATACATGTAACATATAATATGTGTTGAGAGTTTAGATTACCAGTAAGGCTTCTGGTCAACAGTAGGCTATTAGTAGTCAAGTTTTTGGGGAGTCAAATGTTGTATGTGGACCTTTGACTGCATTGGGGGAAGGGGTAGTGCCCCTAATCCCTGTAGTTCAGCGGTTGGCTGTAGTTTATTTCATTGTGACTATATGTTCAATGGGTCTGGGCATAGAGAATCAGACCACTCCCAGGAAGGAATAGGTTCTATTGACTACCATGAGCCTTGAGCAGAACAGAATGGTACCTATTGAGAATTGGGTGCTTTAACCAGAGCTCATGAGATAAATTAATTCATTATGCTTCTTAACAATGTTAAATAACAATGAACCAGCCAAAAAAATTAAAGTTCTAATGGGCTTCTAAAAATGAGTCATGAATGGGCAGCATCCTATCTTGCTAGTAGAAAGGAGCTCTAAAGAGGTACAGAATGGGAAAGGTTTTTAAGGGCAGGGCAAGGAAATCATAAGTAAAAAAAAAAAAAAAGGGATTATTTCAGGCTTATTATTTAGGCTACCTACAGGGGATGAAAAAGGGTTATGTGGGACTAATTACTGCATTGGGACTAACCAGAGGATTTCAGACTGAACAGGTAAGACTACATTCCTGAGACAGGTTGTAACTGCAATTAATTATCTTGGGTGTTATGACTTAGTGGGCTTAGCACAAGTGACTCCATCATGGGTCTGTCATTTCTTTCTCTTTCTTTTTCAAACAACCATCTGGGTAAATTCTTCTCACTTTTCTTAGCCTTCTTCGAGAAATAAAAAGGCAAGATCCAGATTTCCCTAACGTGCATTCTGGGGTTTTCATATATGAAGTAATTCAAGGAACAGCTGCTGAAAGGTAAGAGAAACTCAGGCCTTTGCCTTTGTTCTAATTAGATGTGTCTTTGGTAAATGTGTGTGGGATCTAGACCAATATGTGGCCTCTACCTACATGTGGAAATTAAACACTGAAGATGCTGCTTATGTGAGGCAGGGACTGAATTTTACATTTCATTTAATTTTAACTTATTTAAATTAATAAACAAGAAACAATATAAAATACTTGTCCACTATACACACCTTTTTTTATTGGATATATGTTGTTTCTAGTCAATTTCAAAGGCTTATGATTAAATAAAATCCTATTTATAATTTAGAAGCTATGACATGTTAAAATACTGTTTTAGATCTATTGAATTAAGTAAGATATAGTATTAAAATTAATTTCATTTGTTAAAATTTTTTAATGTAGCTACCAGAAAATTTTAAATTATATATGGCTTGTCTTACATTTCTGCAGCACAGTGCCAATTTAGATTTGTGTACTTATAAAGGTGTTTTTTTTGAAGGGGATGGTTCATGTAGCCCAAGAATTTACGGTATGAGTTAAAGGCATAATTTTAAATTAATTTGCTAGGATTTCCCAAATCTACCTTTTTAGTATCTTAGTTATTAAGAATGAGAAGATTCCAGAGCGTTAAAAGTGTGGGTACATATTTTAGGTACTTTAAAACACTATTCTTTGAATTTTGGATGACAGATCAGAGACCAGTGCTAAGATCTGTGTAAAAAAGCAAAGGCTGGAGTAGCTCTTGAAGATTGTTCAGTTGATTTACTATTGTTTTTAAATATTTACACTATTGAGGGAAGAGGTGGCTTGTCCTATAATTATAAGAACCCATAGGGTTCAGAATAGCTAAATATTAGGTCTCAAGTTACTAAATTTGGCGTGTCACAGGCTTTTCTAGATTTTCTTAATCCCTGTCCAACTCTCCCCACCCCCCACCCTAAAGTTTATTTTTAACTTCTGGTTCAAGGCCAAAGCTATTTCTTTCAGCTCTCCAAGTCCTTGCTATGCAAAATATATGGGCTGCAGACCAGTAGCATTTATATCAGCTGGAGTTTTTTAGATATGCAGACAGACCCTACCACTGAATCAGAATATATATTTTAAACAAGAAAGATCTCAGTGAAAAATCAAACAGTGAAATGTAGGATTTACTGCTTGATCAAGTCACCGATAAACTGGAAATCTAGTCTCTCTGGCTTTACCCACTGACATCTACTTATAATATTAATTACTGCAGTAAGAGTCAACATTTACTAAGCGCTTAATGTTGGGTACAAATGAACATGTTTTACATAGTTGTTTGAGCCCCTAGTTGTCTTATATAGGTATTATTTTACAATAGAAGCAGCTGTGTGGTAGAGTGTAATTAACTTGAGAATGACACGGTAAGTCAGCAGAGATGTGGAACCCCAGCATCACCCTGCTTTTCTTCTTTCTGAAAGGCAGAGGAATGGAGTGACGAGAAGGTTGGGTTTTCAAGTCTGAAAGATCTAGGACCAAATCCTGTTTCCTGTTTTAACTTCTTACAAGCAGTGGGATATGAGGAAAGTCATTTATCCTGGAATGCATTTCCTAGTATTTGGTGTACAGTTTATACTCAGCAATAATTTGCAGGCTTCTTTCTTTCTACTCACAGAACTTCTAAATTCTTTCTTTGTGCACTCTGTTACCCTCCTGAGCTGTTCTTGTTCTAAAGATTTTCCTTGTGTTTAGCTTGATCCTCAAACATCTCTTCATATCCTTTGGCTTTAAATTCCTGGCTCCTTCCCTCCACTTTTTTTTTTTTTTTTAAATAAACCCACATATCATTCTTTTTTGGGCTTCCCATTTCTCTTAAAAGGAATCTCCTGGTGTCATTTGTTGTTCCTTTTCCAGCCTATTTTTGACTTCAAGACAAATCATCAGCATGGCTATATTTTTATTGTGAAAATTTAGAGCTGCTTTTTGTTTCTAGAATATATATTCTGTGTGAAGCTAACATGTTGGAGATTGAATTTCACAACTTAGGGGAAAAAGAGCCTAAAACTAGAATTTAAGTTTAGACTTGGGAGGATGACTTATCCAAGTAGGTTTTCACTTACTGAAAGCAGAGTTTTATCATACAGCTCAATTTACTACCTGGTTCTTCAAGATGAGGCAAGTAAGTGGGCTCTCAAAAATCAAACTGATCTGAGTATAGCTGTCTGGGGAAAAATTTATTGATTGAGCACTTTATGTTTGCTGGTAAGATTGGGGGAGTGTGTCTGAGGTTAACAGAGGTCAGAGTTTACTAGAAATTCCAAAATGAATGAAATTCCCCATTCCAAACCAAATCTAGGATGGGAGATGTGAACCTCTTATATATGATTCTGATTGAATATTAACTTTATGACGGTAAATAGGATTGCTGTTCTCCAGGTGATTCTGCAGTTATGTCTAGAATAGCACTTTATTTGGAGGATTAAGCCTATTCCTGGTTTGAAAAGAGATCAAAATAGTGTTGGGAAGAGCACAAGGGACCATGGGGATAGTTCAAAGGTGATATGGCGGTGGGATATTTATGGGGACTACACCTGAAGGGAGAAATCAAATACTATAAAAATATGAACAATGCAAAAAAGTCAAAAAATTAATAAAATAATAGATTGGATACCAGAAAGGAAAAACAAACAAACAAACACACACCACCACTAACCCTATTCCTGGTTTGTATGTTTAATGCCAGGAAAATATATTCTGGATGGGGACACATTTAACTATTAGTCTCATGGTCCTTCTTTCCCTCCTTCCCAGCTCTGGGTTGAGAGACCACGATGTAATTGTCAGCATAAATGGACAACCTGTTGCCACCACAACTGATGTTATTGAAGCTGTTAAGGACAATGATTTCCTTTCCATCAAGGTTCGCCGAGGAAGTCAAACTTTGATCATGACAGTCACACCTGAAATAATCTATTAAGTATCTTGTTTTAAAGAGAAACTGCGTAACAAAACCAAAGCTGTATTACCTGATTTGCATTGAAGATGTGCTAAAGACGGCAAGGATAGTTTTAGAATCTCTTTCTTATAAAGAAAAATGAATGCTTTCACACACACATACACACACACACACATTCAGGGAACATTAAGTTGGGGATGCTATACTGCTGCTAAGAAGCCTTACTAAAGTAAGTAGGAGGACATGGTGCCAGGAAGTCTGGGGAGTTGACAAAATTTTATTTAAAGATAAGAAAGAATGGAAAAAGCAGGCACAGTTACTAATTTAACCCTGACAAGAGCCCACTTTAGTATTTTAAAATTTCTCTATGGCCACACATAGATACAACACAAACACACAGAGATAGAAGTAGATCTATCCACCAAATAACAAGAAACTACCTGAGTCCAGAGTGCAAAGGAAATCAAATTTTCAATAATACTCCTTTACCCAATCAGCTTTTCAGGTTGTACCACACTGCCCAGAGTTTGTGGATATAGAGGGACTGATATCATTTAGCTTTCAAATTGAAACTGACAACTGCAGATTGCCAGAGGGGGTAGTAAAGATTCTCAAGTTATCACTGGAGTGTAAACAACTTTGATTTCCAATAGCTGTTCTGTGAGGAGGGCTTCCTCTATAACTATACAACAAATAATTTAATAATTTAGACATTTACCTTTTTTACCTAAGGTCCTCCTTTTGACATTAGTGATTTAAAGTCTGAAAGCTGCCGAAGTTATTTTTTTAAGAAAATAACTTTTGATGGGGATTGTGCCTACCCTTAAGGACATTAAAAACAAAACAAAACAGTGTGAAATGAGGTAGGATTTGTGACTTAAAATAGTATCTTATGGGTAAGGTTTTAATTTTAGTTTCTGTTTTCCAGGTTTGTCTTAGAAGTTAAGTTTTGAAAATAATATAGCATCTTTGAACCTCTAATTCTACGCAAAATTTTATGAATGTGTATTACTCTGGGGAGAGGGTATAGTTTCTTCATGATCCACAATTAAATAAGAATCTACCAATTATTACTGTTACAAACAAAGTAAAGGTCAGTGTGGTACAGAATATTCAAGAGAACAGAATGTTTTAATTTTTACATAGTTGCCACCATTTTTATAGTAAGAACAGTGATCACACTGATCAGGGACAAGAAAGCTTAAAACTCTTAGGAAAGTTTCTTCAAAATGATAAAGCATATCCAGAGGTTTTTAATTGTGATTCTTGATCTTTAAGTCAATTATGAAACTGAGCAGTTATATCTTGATGGTTTCCAGGATTTATGTTACCTTGAATAGTAGGCTTTTAGACTTGGCTATAATAGTCCCCTTTTACTTTATATTTACCAGTTCTTTTCAACCTAGATTACAAATTATGGGAACTAAGTTTTGAAAACCACTTATAATTTGGAATGTTTCCTTTTATTGCCAGTGATTTGGGAATGCAAAAGCTTGGTTGCACCTCTTTCCCTATGATTAAGTGATATAGCCTACAGTGAGAGTTTTTGGCACCATGCTTATTTTGACAGGATGTGTTCAGTTTCTCTTTGCCCCTGTAAATCACATCCTAACTTTACCCAGCAGTCAGCAATAGTATCCTTTAGTAAGAGTGTTTTTCTTTCCAAAGGCATGAGACTTCTCATTACCTAAATGTTAAGTTTTATAGTTACTTATATGAAAACTTTTTATCAGCCTATAGCATGGACTCTTTAAATGATAAATACTCATTTTTAGGTAGGAAAATTTTGCCAGGAGGAGAGTTAAACTTAGACATATCTGAGTTGTTGGCTTCCAAAGTTGGCATCAAGAAATTGTTTCACTGTTTTTTACTAGCTCTGGAGCATAGTGAGGGAGAAAGAGTAGGGTTTATTAGTAGGGTGGTTTGTTTTGAATACCTAAATTTTCACAAAACAATTATAATTTTGAGTTCCACTCTACCTATTGAAAAATCCAAACAGGATTCAAGACTGGCAGAATGCATTCTGTAATTTAAATTCAGAAGTTAGAATTTCAGTATATATTAAAATCCATGGTCATTTCCATTTCTGCGGAGGATTTTCATTGGTTCAATTTCAGATAGCCTCTGCATGAAGACTCAGGGTCACAAGTAAGGCTAAAAATATTCACTTTCAATGAAAAAATTCACTTTGCTCATTCTGTTACATCCACTTGTTCCAAAGGACTGAGGATGCTGCAATATACTGAAATAAAGAGTATGGAAGTCCTCTTTAGCTGTTAAGTTAGTGACTATATTGTGTATACAAGGAAAGGTATAAACCTGATTCCCACACTGTTTCCTTGTCATTTCTAGTGTGCAAGGTAAAATCTGGGCTGAAAATCCCAAAGTCACAAGAAACTTTCCTAACCAAGCCCATTCTCTCCAAAGAGGGAAAGACCTGATTAGATCTGATATCAAGGAACAGTTCTGAGCATGTAAAGATGAATTCAGAAGACTTATCTCTCTGGGTTGTAATAGCAACTCTTTTTAGTAAACAGTGCACCAATTGCTGCCATCACTTGGCATTAGCCCTCCAGTAATTAGCAAAATAAGGTCAACAAACCACCAAATCCCAAGTCCTCCAAGCGTCAACAGTTTCCCTACTGCTGTGCCAGTGTGTCCCAGACAGAAACGATCCACTCCAAAACATCCCAGGAAGAAAGAGTAGAGTAAAGTGGTTATGAAGTAGTGTCCGGTATACCTAGACAAAAGGAATTAAAAGGAAGATGCTTACGCATGAAAATTAAACACTTCATGATTAATGAATTTAACCTAAGTGAAAAGATGGTAGTAGCCCCGATATGCCTCTTGTTCCCTTATCCCTCCACAAAAAAAAAATCTTTAGTTGTTTGAGGGTCTCAAAAGAGTGCTTGCTGAAATACAGAGGACCTATAAGAATATTCCTTTTATTTCCAGTGTCTTGTTACTCTGAAAGTTTTCCCAAACAAATGTTGAGCTGGAATGGGCAATGAATTAACAAACACTTTTGCACAATAGGCGTTTGGTGGTAATGGAGTTGACTCTTCACCTTCCCCCACTCCAGGCTCCTTTCCTGAGAATGTAGTTCTTATGTACTTCTTTAACTAAATGTCTTTCCTTAAATGTACACTGATCTCTGTGGCAACTGAAAATGGGAACTTCTCTCATATACTCTGATGACAACTGCAGTTGTTCTAATGTCACCAGACTTTACATTAGTAAATGGTGTATCAGTAAATTCTGTGCTATCTGGGGCCTCCCTGGTGGCACAAGGGGTTAAGCACAGCACTATGAAGCTGTCCACAACCTCTGCAGCATGGGTTCGATCCCTGGCCGGCCAGGGAGCTACCCACATGGCGCAGCAGACCTCTCCTAACTTACCCGCTGCTCCCCTCAGCAGTGTATTTCAGTTAGTCTGCCTGTTCTGTTCCCTACTCTGTCTCTGGTGAATCCTCTCAGCCCCTGTATCTCTGGCCTGTATCCCAGTTCTTGTGTGCATAATAAATAAATCTTTAAAAAAAAATTCTGTGCTCTCTGACAGAATTTATAGCAATGGTCCTAATTCTAACTTTAAGATAAACTGATTTTCAAGGAGAGAGACCACACTTTTCATAATAAAATCTTTATTACAGAAATAACAGGAGTATTTTCATAGCAATTTTAGAGCTAGATCATCTGGTCTAAGTCCTTCATTTTACAGTTGAGGAAATAGAGATTCTGGGTACCCAAAGGCACTTAGATTATTGGTAAAGAGACATTTAGAATTTATGGCCTCTGGTCTCAAGTCCATTGTCCTCTACTAAAACTACAATGCCCCTGTACATGGATCAGGCACAGTAGAAATACCGCCTCCTTCACACTTAAGGTAAAAGAAGTCATATCAAGATATGACGAAGAAAATAGGTCTACCTCCCGCCAAGGACCAGTTATCCATCCAGAATGACACTTACTTTATACAAGGTTTATTCTCACGTAAAAAGGTCCTCGGACTGGCACATTCAATTCCATCCAGGGCCCGGCACTGAACTGAAGTGTGTTCTACGTCACTGTAGGCCTGACCACCGAACTGCGGAACAACAACCAAAATGGAACAAATAAACCAAAAACCCACCAAAGCAAGTAACACAAAATATATCTTTATATTAACTAATTCAGGATAATAATTATTCTAACAAAGTTGGGTAAACATGTAAGGCATATTTCAAGTGTTTTTAATCAGTCTATCTTAAATGTACATTGTTTTAAATAAACTCTTTTATTATCTTCTTTATGACTGCTTTCTTTAATAATGTAGTAAAATAATTAGAATTTATAGTTTCTCTCACTAAATGCTATTTAGAATAGATGGACACAATGCTTTAATTATCCTACCTGTAGAGGTAAAAGAACACATTACTGAGCATTTGGGAACAGGTATTTAAAAAGTCAGTGTGTATTACAGGTCTGCCTTATATATATTACAAATGAACATAATTAGACAAGAATTCAGAGGATCATTTGATTCAGTTCTTTATTGAGATTATAAATGTTTGATTTCCAGCTATCTGTAGTATAGCTATAATATAAATTTAAAATCCAGGAAAAAATTTCAGAACAGGACTTCTAACCTTTTGTGTAAGTGAATTCCAGCAGGGAAAAGTACGGTTGTACATTCTCTACTGGCATCTTGTTAAGTACTTCACTACTACTTTGGCGCAGGCCATGCTACCCATGCTGTCTGATAAGGTCTGGGCATGGGGGAAATTTCTGAAAAGTCAGAAAGCTCCATAGCTGGCTCCTGCTACTTCCTTTCATTTGTTTGTGCCAGTTATTGAAACCATGGAAATTTTCCGTAAGCTTTAGAAAAACACAATGACTGTTGGCATCAATGCCAGTTTCGGTAATACACACCTCAGTAGTTTGAGAAATGTACCTTTCAACATGATTGATAATGAAATGGTTTCCAATAATTCTCCATGTCCTCCAATTTGTAATTCAGTTACCATGAGTAACATTGAGTTCTTTAACAAACCACACTTGACAGAACTGATGGAACTGAGTCTGGTAAAAGTCCCTCACCAGAGAAGGCCCTGAAGCACCCCGGGAGGAGAAATGGTCTGGGAGAAACACCCCACATACTGTTCCCAAGGCACCAAGACACTTTGGTTCTATATAGAAAGCTGTTTCTATTTTCTGAATAACATACATCATCTAGGAAAATATGTAGCCATGCTAATGTAACCAAGCAGCCAGGTTAATCATATACTGGGAAAATTAAGAAAGGGCTGGGCACTGATTGATAAACAAAAATAAGTTCTGAAACAATGTAAAAGTGAAATCACATGATTGCATGATGTAATGAGCATATAAAGAATTTCTGATGTATAACTAAAGGCCTGCTGAGACCCTTAGTAGGAGATACTTGCACCCTATCAAGTGTCTGTGTCTCCTCATTCCCCCACCCTTCATCCCTTCACTTTGCCTAGCGCTGTCTCGTCCTTACAGAAACCTGGCCGCGGTCGGAGCTGGACTCCGGCAATACTTTCACTGAATTGTTCTTTAAGTGGGAGTGTGAAGAAAGGATACTCCCTCCTTGAACCTTCCTTGGGACCCAGGTGCCTGAGTATTGTCAGTCCCCCAAGATTTTTGGGGGAAGTGATAGTCTGAGTGCCTTGACAGGATCAATTCAGTTTTTAATTAATATGGGCAAAATTAAGTGCTGTCTATACAACGATAACTCAAACTTTTATTCACTAATTATTCATATAACCAAAACTCATTGTATTGAAAATATTTCTTTAAACATGACTGCAGTAAGGTGGTTTTTTTTTGGGAGGGGGTCTTATTACTTTCAGGTTTATTCCTCTGTGTCTGACTTAATGCAAGGAATATTTCTCCATAGTTTTCTTACATCTGACTGTGTCTTGACCTGCAATTATATTGCATAATATAATAATGGTGAGTCCACAGTAGAAAGGAGGTATATGAACTTCAGTGATTTTTGGGAGACTGAGTAGAAAATGTGCACAGAGGTTTAAGAATACTATTAATGGAACTAAATGGCTTCTTTCCATCCCAAGAAGCCATTGTTACCAAGGTTTCTTCTTGAATGCTTTAATCTCATACAAAGACATGACCCTATTTCCTAAGAACATGGTGGAAGCACATGACTTGAAGGATAGTAAGGAGGAGAGGGGGACCATTTTAGCATCTCTCAATTGCAATTACCAAAGGAACCAAGAACAGGTTGGTCTTTGCACCTGGGTAGTTTTGGCAGAGAGACGGTTTCTTTCTAAGGAAAATAAAAATTTTGATCAGACACTACCCTTGCCATACTAGAAATCTCCACTAATAATCATTGTAATGAATTCTACAAAAAGAAAATTTCATATCCTTTATGCTTTTCTGTAACAGCATTTAGTCAAGCTTTTTCTCTATGGGAGAACGAATCAAAAAACCCACCTTGAGACAACCATAACCAAGTTCCTGGGATGCAGTTGTATTTCCAACATGATCCACTGGGGGGTCACAATCAATAAATTCATCAGGTCTGTAAATCAGCAGTAAGAGCATAATCATTATACAGTGTCTGCAAAGGGATGTTCACAAGTTTATAACTTGGCAAAAGACAATTTCTTCAGAATTCTTCTAGGATTTAATTTCATTCTGACTCTTCCTTGACACAAGAGATAGTTTCAAGTAGACAAAACCACAGCTATCTAAATGACCTTTCTAATATGGAAGAGGAATGTTTCTGGTCTTATTTCTACATGGATTCTACTTCTACCATGGCTTCATCTCTCCCCTAGGCAAACAGTCATTAAGGCTGTGGGGGTAAATCAAAGCCAAAGGATTCCTAGTTTTCTTTCTATTTCCCAAACGGTTTTTTATTTAACTAAAAAGAGATGTTAAAAAATGACTTGGTTCTGCAACGGTAATAATACTTTTTTTTTTAATAGAGAGTGTCTCATAGGCAGGGACGAGTAATTAACTCCACTCGTGCCTCACTCTATTACCATCATCTACGATGGTTACAGGGAGCAGGAACGGGAAGGCACAATCTCGTACTCTTCTTTCGGAGGCTACTAATGTCACTCCTCCCATAGTTATTTTCTTTAGGGATCACAAAGGATCTGTCACTGACACACATGATTTTCCCCTGCACATTTGAGAGGAATGAGAGACCTGTCATGATATTTTACCTCCAGCGCCCTGACTACCAGGTCCTTAGCTAGAGAGGGTTTGAAGAAAAAAAAGTGGCCTACTTCCTCTCCCGCCGCCCAACACCCCTGTATCCCAGCCCCATCTCCACCCGTCCCGAGCACTGCGTAGCTTACAGGTAAGAGCAAAGGATGACTGGAGAATGGGGGTCGCCATATTCCCAGCTCTGGGGCCCGCGGAGCCCTCCGGATGGGCGGCGCCAGCGGATGTGAGCTCGGGCTCTGCGGTCGCGTTGTGCGAGTGGCTCCGAGAGACACAGTGCAGGAGAAGTAAATTCCCCAGTAGCAAAGCCGCCTGGCCGCACAGAAGTAAGTAACTCACCGGGCAGCCACCCAGCACCATCCTCACGGGCCCAGTGGCGGAGACCCGGCCTCGACCACAATCCCAGCCGGGGCCGCCGACCCAAGCCCTGCCAGGCCGGACCTCTCTGCGCAGCCCCTTAGCCAAACAGCCAATGGGCGCGCAACTCGGCGATCCGCCCATCTCCCTGCAGCCAATCCGAAAGGGCTAAGCAGGGGGGCGGGTCTGCGCCTTCCTGGTGCTTCTCTATTCCTCCTCCGGGCCTCGCGCTCCTCCTCCTTTTGCTCCCAGGGCATCCTCCTTTTGGTTCCTAAGACCCCCCCCCGTCCAAGTGGGCGGGCTTGGGTGTAGAGTGGGCGGGGCGGGTAGTGAATGGGTGGGGCCGACTTAGGGAGGGTTTTAGAGTCCGAGACGGAAAGCCAGTTCTCCCGCCAGGGACTGAGTTTTTCCCTACGTCAGCGCGATTTCACCCGAGCGCGATGTCGGGGTGAGCTCGGACTCAGCCGAGTTGCGTCAGAGCCGAGCGCGTGTTCGTCCCCGGGCGCGCGCACCCGGGCCAGCGCGGAGGCCCCGGCAGGGCTGGGGAGTGATGGAGCAGGCGGAGGCAGAAGTGAGCGAGTGCTGAGGGGAACCTGCGGAATCCGCGGAGATGAGATCGGGCGCGGGCTCGCCCTTTGGGACTCTCCGCCTCCAGTGGCTGCTGGTGTTGGGCTTTGTCGGCCCAGTCCTCGGTGGGGTGCCGCCAGGTGGGTGTCCACCCCTGGGGTCCCTTGGGATTGGGTTTTCTAGAACTGGGACGCTCGGAGTTAACCGGTGGTGACTGGGAGTGGGGAGGCCTGCCCTGGGGACTGGATTTGGGATTGGGAGGAGGAGCCACTCCAGCGGAGTGTGGATAGTGCTCAGACTTGAGGCTCGGGATCTGGCGCCCCAAACCCTCTTGGCACTGTTCTCTTGTCTGGTTCCTGTTCCTGTCTCCTGCTCGGCAGAGCCCTTTGCGGCGCGCCCTACCCCCATCTCGCGCAAAGCTGGGTCCCCCAGACTCTCCCGGGTCTGCTCTGGGTCTGACTGACTGACCTCGGGGAATCTGCTGAGAGCCCCGGAGACCCGGTGCGCGCCGAGCTCCCTGTGTGCCTCTTGAAATTGCTTTGAGAAACTGAGCTTGATTTTGCTTCTGTAGAGTTAATGTCCCTTGCAAAGAGAGAGACTGGGAGATGGAACTTTTGTTCAGGTCATCATTATTTGACACATATATGTAAAAATATATTTTGTTTATTATCACGGTAATCGGTACGTCCACAAAGCTAAATTTAGCGATGGAATGGGTAGGAGGTTCAGTTTTATTGGACCATTCCGTGGTAGTAAGAATACTTCTTTTTGGAAACAAAGTGCTACATTTCTATAGCCAATCTTTTATCTGCATTTTTACTGGGCTACTAATTAGTCTTACATCCGGCCAAAGAATCCCTGCTCTGATTACTCAGAGGATTTATCCTAATAATTAAGTCATTTATGTGAAATTCCTTTCGAATGGTGACACCACCTTTGAGTATGTAAGGTATTTGTATTGGAGATGCCTAAACATAGTGGATACAAATCTCCAACACTCTGGCCTTTTTCTGGAAGCAACTTTATTTATTTTGACTCGTATTAAAATATTGTTTGCATGGTTGTATTTTCTCCATCAGTAGTAGAGTACGATGGAGAATGGTTTACTTTTTTTTTTTTTTAAATCTAAATCCTTGCCTTCAGCGTTGTTCAAAGGTGATGACTGAAGATTTCAGTGCAGGACTGCTGACCTTCAGGAAACTAATTACATTTTTAATCTTTGGCTTATGCTTTTTTACAATTAAGTAAATTTTCCCCATTGTGGGAGTTTTGAAGTTCTAAATACTGAAACTTTATTGAATAGGAAGCTACCAATCTTTTCTAGTTAAGACTGTTTTTGCCTGATATTCTAAATGATTAGCGTTTGACTAATATTTTAAGTGAAATAGATTATATATTTGGGGTTTCAGTAATTCATGATCTGTGTTTGCAAATATATTTGACTATTTTTAGTATTTATGTATTATTGCATACCTTCATATAGATGAATGGAATATCCTTAAGTTTTTTAACTGTAGCTTTAACGGTTTATGGTCAGTCCCTCATTTAAGCATGTGTATGCTTTCATAATTCAATCAACATTTATCAAATTACTGTACACACCTTTCTTCGTACTTGTAGAGGGATAAAGGGTGACCAAATATGTTAAGTCTACTTGAGAGATGTTGGTTTTATGAAGGGATTATTCGAACTGATGTATACTGACGAATGTTCAAGTGAAGGGACAGGATAGCATTCTCATCAAAAGAAAGAGTTTTTGCAAGAGTATGGAGGGCTGAAAGAACATGGCTTGTTGGGGAATGATGGTAATGTTTCCAGGGATTTTTTATGAAAGACAAGCAAAGAAAAAACTAAGGCAGGTTGGTACCAGTTAGGAAAAGCTTTCTATTCTGTTGATACCGGAATTGTCAGGCCTAGTCTCCCAGCCAGGAACGGATCCCAGGCTGCAGGGCAGCGCTGAGCCCCAGCCACTAGACCCCCACGGGTTGGTGTCTCACGAAGCCGCAGCAGGAACTTCGCAGATGCTCAGGCAAGCAAGCGAGAAGAGGCAGGTTTGTTTAGAGAAAGAAAAAGTTTATTGAGGAGAAAAAGAGCAGAAATAAAGTGGGACTCCCAGGCCAGGGAACCAGGCCTGGGAGGGGCAAGGAAGCCAAAGTGGAGTTGTGTCTCAGGGAATATATACCTTATTTCCCTCATTATTCTAAAACTCCACCAGTCTTTTTGTGATTGATTAGTCTCAGCTGTCTCACTTAATTTGCTACTGAGTGGGGCATCTTCACATTCCTTATCTAACAGCTTTCTCTTTCCCCATTTGTTGCATCTTTATCTTTATGGCCCAGTCTTCTGGATGGGCATCCCTGCATTGAAGTTAAACAGCCGCCCTTCTAATGTGTCCATAAATTAAACCATTCTCCATTTCTCCAATCTCTGCCTCCCTTTACCACCTGAAGGAAACCAGGTTACCATTGTTAACAATATTGTCCTTGGTTCTGAGATGTTTGTTTTTCCTAGTGGAATTGGTTACATTCCCTTGGTTGTCCTTATCTCTGAAGCCTCCCTGAATTCTTCAGAGGTCCCCTCCTGCACTGTCCCTAAAACTGCCTAATTTCTAGCTTGCCCTGTGTCTCACTGTGATAAGGGGTTTGGACTTTAGCCCATAGGAAAGCATGGCATTAAAGGTTTTTAAAGTAGGAGTGTGACAACAACCAGGTTTTCAGTTAAAATAACTGGCAATATGCTTGAGGACAGAATAGAGGAAGGAGAGACTAGAGACTGAGTGAGATCATTTAGACTTTTGTTATAGTGTGAAGTGAGTCAACTCATTTCCTTTGGGAATTTTCTGAATAAAGTTTTGCAATACAGGAAGGATGTTTGAGCCATGCACTGAAACATTTTCTGCTAGTCAGAAAATGACTAGCAGAAACATTTTCTGCTAGTCAAAGAGGAATTTCGGGACATGGTACTATGCATACATCAGTTATACTAGGCCAATAGATTTTGGTAGAATTTTCATTACCATTTACAACATTGTGTCAACAAGGAAAGCAGTACAAATCCCAAATAACACACAATAAACTTTTTTTTTTTTTCAAATGGAGACTGACAAAGGTAACTTTGTATTGTGAAAAATAACAAGGGGTATTGGATATTAAACCACCTACAACTTTCCCCTTTAAGGTACTAATTATGATGTATAGACCTAGGATTTATTACTAATAAAAAAGACTAGCATTCTAAACAGCATGAGTTTTAAAGTTTACGCTTGGTAAATCATTGTAAAGTGAAGTTATACCCATACTAGTTTTGTTTTTAGGTGTCAGTCAATCATTTGAATTTGGTGTGTTTGTGTTTGTGCTATATAGGGACTTGTAAATCTTTTAAATTTAAGGATAATTTGCTTTTAAATAATTAAGTGGGAAATAAAGTATTTATAATAAAAATATGTACAAAACAAGTTTCTGGATTCCAGAAACAGTTTTCAAAAAGCACTTTAGGGCATCCCAGGTGAGGCAGCGGTTGAACACTGGGCTGCAAAGTTGCCCACAGCCTCTGCAGCGCCAGTTCAATCCCCGCAACCGGCGAGGGTCCCACATGGAGCACAGGCCTCTCCTGCCGTGCCCGCTGCTCCCCTCAGCAGTGTCCTCTGTCTGCCTCTGGTGAATTCTCTCACCCTCCCGTGCTTCCAGCTGTACCCATTGCTTGTATAAATAAATAAGTAAATCTTTTTAAAAAAAAAAGCACTTTAAATTTTACCTTGCCAAAACTGACTTTATATTTGTTCTTTGTTAAATGTCTTGACTTATTATAATTCCCTAAAAGAAGTAAGCTCTAAGTAACTGGAAACTTTTTCTTGGCATTTCTATAGCTTAAATATCTGACATATCCTCGTGATACTTCTTTCATCTCTATGATACCTGGTGTATACCACAGTCCTGAAGTTATGCCATCCTTTCAGTCAGTGTTGACTGGCTGTCTCATCGGTAAAATCTGGACCTCTTGGTATTTCAGTAACTAATCTCCTACTAACTTTGAAATAGGTCTGACTTGGACCTAACTAATGTTGAATTGTACTTTGAATTGTATAATAATCTTGTTTGTGTTTTGAGAGATTAGCAAAATTTTTATTCTGTGACAGTGTTATTTTAGTCAAAATTTTCCAAAGTGATCATGTTCAGAATACTGCTTAAATCATGTCTTTTAAGAATGAATCAGGGAGCCTGATAAATTTACTTAATATGGTCAGTTTTAAAATAAGCATTATTTTTGTTTATATTTACCTTAATATAAGAATGAGAATATTTCAACTTTTAAAAGGTAATGATGGTATCACCTCCAAACATTGTGTCCTACTTTAGGACAGAACCCATTCTCTCTTTTTTTTTAAATGATTTTTATTTATTTGTTTGTTTGTTTTGTTTATACAAGCACTGGGTACAGTCAGAAGTGCGGGAGGGTGAGAGAATTCACCAGAGCCAGAGCTGGGAGCAGAGCAGGCAGAAGGACCGAAGTACACTGCTGAGGGGAGCAGCAGGCAGCAGGAGAGGTCTGCGCGCCACGCGGGACCCTCCTCCAGTGGCCAGGGAGCAGCCCGGGATCGAACTGGTGCCACAGAGGCCATGGGCAGCTTCGCAACCCAGCGCTCAACCGCTGCGCCACCGGGGAGGCCCCAGAACCCATTCTTACCATGGAAAAATGCCTCTTTCCCTATGATATATTTGTTCTTTTAATGAGAATTTTCATGGTTTCATGGTTTATTTCATTTTAGGATGGTTTTTCTCTGCTTCCCATTAGGCTCCTTACAACTCTCATGCAATTAGATTCCTGGAGAGCCTGCACCAGAGAAGCTTCTTTGGCACATTAGCATCCTGTTGTGACTGTACCCTGGGCAGAACCACCAATCCCACCATTTTAGTGGCAGTGGCAGCACTGCCACTAAAATGACAAATGTGTGAGTCATCTGGATTCATGGAGACTAGGTATAAAAGATGTTAAGCATAAAAAATAAAACTTCCTTTAGATTCTACATGATAATGACAATTATGAAATCTTTGTATATATAACTATAAAGAACAGAAGAAGTGCTTTACTCAACACATATATATTTTTTAAGGTAACACTGGTTTATGACACTGTGTGTGATTCAGAGGTATAGGATCACAACTCTTCAGATGTATGCTGCCCACCACATCCACCACCAGGGCACCTAGTCTTCCACCATAGTCCATTGCACTGCCTCCTTTCTCCCTTTTCCCTCTATCCTTCACCTCCCTTTGGATAGCCTCAGTTCCTCCTCCTCTCACTTTATTTATTGTTTATTTATCAAGAGAAACTCTTCCTTGGCCCAAATATTCATGTTTCATAGTTCAGGAACACAAGTCAATGACAAACTTCCGTGGAAGTCAAGCCAAAGAAGTCATTTATGTTCTAAGGATTTGCACTCTGAAATATCAGATACCAGCCTTCTTTATTTCCTCAAACTCTTTCATGAAATCATATTTTCTATAGAAATCTGCATATTCTTTCTTTCTTGGTTCAACCATAGCAAATTACAGAAAGCTGCAAGCCCCAGGGATACAATGAATGCTCCAGCAATATGAAATTAAGGCCACTTAGCTTTAAAAGACCTCCCATCTGGGGTTTGGACAAATCACTGGACCTCATGGTAGTTACTCTCCCCAACATGGCTATCCTTCCACACCAAAGGATAAATGAAACATGCTTGAACTGTGCCCTGGCAACCTCAGTTTTACAGTCAGATTTCTAGGTTTTGGTTTGGGTTCAATTTTGTTTGACTCTTGTTTTATTTCTGTATATATCACATATAAGTGAAATCATCCAATATAAGTGAAACCATCCAACCAACCATCTCTTTCTGACTTATTTCGATTAGCATAACCCCCTCCATTTCCATTCATGTTGCTGTTAATGGCAAGAGTTCATTTTTTTTTATAGCTGACTAGTATTCCATTGTGTATATATACCACATCTTCTTAATCCATTCATATGTGGTTTAACCCTTAGGTTGTTTCCATATTGGCCATTGTGAATAGTGCTCTGAACATAAGACTGTAAGTATCCTTTCAAATAGGTGTTGGACCAGTCTACATTTCCATCAAAAGTGTATGAGGGCTCCTTTTTCTCCACATCCTTGTCTACATTTGTTGTTTCTGGTCTTTTTGCTATGGGCCAGTCTCACAGGTGTGAGATAGTTAACTCATTGTGGTTTTGATTTCCTTTCCCTGATGATAAATAATGAGTATTTCTCTTGTGCCTATTGGCCATCTGAAGTCTATGGAGAAGTGACTATTTCATTCTGCTTTTTAAAAAATTTTTATTTTTTTGGTTATTGTTGAGTTGTATGCGTTCTTTGTAGATTTTGAATAGTAACCCCTTATCAAATGTATGATGTGCAAATATTTTCTCCCATTCCATGGGTATCTTTTTGTTTTATGCTAGTTTCTTTGGCTGTGCAGAAGGTTTTTAGTTTGATGTACTGCCATTTGTTTATTTTTGCTTTTGTTTCCCTTCCTGTTGAAGTGGAGTCCCCAAAGACATACCTGAAACCAATGTCATAGAGTATTTTGTCTCTGTTTTTTTCTTAATTATTTTATGATTTCAGGTTCTATATCCAAGTTTTTAATCTATTTAAGCATTCTTTTTATATAATGTGAGAGAGAAGTATAGTTTCATTTTTTCGCATGTAGCTATCCAGTTTCACCAAAACCATTTGTTATGAGATCTTCCTTTCTCTAGAGAATACTCTTGGTCCTTTGGCATAGATTGTGCCATGTAAGTGTGGGTTATTTCTGGGCTCTCAATTCTATTCTATTGGTCTGTGTGTCTATTTTTCTTCAATATCATATTGTTTTGATTGTTATAACTTTGTAATATAGTTTGCAGCCTGGGAGTATGATACCTTTTTTTTTTTTTTTTTTTGGTTAGGATTTCTTTTGCTATTAGGGTCTTTTGTGGTTCCATATACATTTCAGTTATGTTTGTTCCATTTCTTTGAATAATACCATTGAATCTTTGCTAGGGATTGCATTGAATCTATCTGTTGTTTTGGGTAAGATGAGCATTTTAACAATATTAATTCTTCTGATCCATGAGCAGGGAATAGCTTTCCTTTTCTGTGTCTTTTTCTATTTCTGGTAACAGTGTCTATAGTTTTCATTGTACAAGTTCTTCAATTCCTTTGCTAAGTTTATTCCTAGGCATTTAATTCTTTTTGATGTGATAGTAAATAGGATTGTTTTCTTGACTTTTTTCTCTTCTAGTTTGTTGTTTGCATATGATATGCAAATGATTTTTGCTTGTACTGTAGTGGTTTATTGTTTCTAATAGCTTTTTAGTGGAGACTTTAGGGTTTTCATATATATATATAATACATATATAAAATGTCATATTCAAATAGTGAGTTTTACATCTTCTTTCCCAATTTGGATTCCTTTTTATCGTCCTCTTGCCTAATTACTCTAATGACAGTTTCTAATACTGTTGAATAGTAGTGGTGAAATTGGGTTGATCTTAGAGGAAAAACTTTTAGTTTTCACCACTGACTATGCTAACTTTGGATTTATCATATATGGTCTTTATTATGTTGAGGTATGTTCCTTCTATTTCCGTTTTTGATGGTTTTTATCATAAATGGGTAATGAATCTTATCAAATGGCTTCTCTGCATTTACTGAGCAGCTCATAGGATTTTTAGCTTTTGTTGATATGGTGATTGCATTGGTTGATTTTCAGATGTTGAACTATTCTTGCTTTTCTGGAATACATTCAACTGAATCATGATATACAATCCTTTTAAACTGTTATTGAATTTGCTCATATTCAATAACAGTTTGCTAACATTCAATTCAGTTTGCTAATATTTTGTTGAGGATTTTTGCATCTATGTTCATCAGGGATATTGGTTTGTAATTTTGCTTTTTGATGTCCTTGTTCACTTTTGGTATCAGACTAATGTTGTCCTCATAAAATGTGTTTGGAAGAGTCCCTTTTCCTAATTTTTTTGTAAGAATTTGAGAAGAGTAGGTTTTAATTTGTCTTAAAGCTTCGATATAATTCACTAGTGAAACAATCAATTATGGGTTATTGCTTTTTGGGAGACTTTTGATTACTCTTTCAATTTCCTCACTTGTAATTGTTCTGTTTAGGTTTTCTGTTTCCTTCTCATTTAGTCTCAGAAGGTTGTATGCTTTTTAGAATCTGCCTATTTTTTTCTAGGTTATTCAATTTATTGGCATATAGAAATTCATAGTTGACTCTTATGAATCTATATTCTGAAATGAATGTTGTAATTTCTCCTCCTCTATTTCTGATTTTATTTATTAGAGTTTTCCCCCTTTTTAAAAATTTGTGAGCCTATCTAGAAGCTTGTTTATTTAATTTTTCCCCCCAAAACTAGCTTTTGGTTATTATTTATTTGAACTCTTTCTCATTTCTTGATGTGGACTTGTTTTGTTATATGCTTTTCTCTTAGTATTGATTTTGCTGCCTCACATTAGTTTTGGTAGCTTATGTGTTCATTTTCATTTTTCTCCAGGTATTTTAAAACTTTTAAATTTTTCTCATTAAACGGATAGTCATTTGGTAGTATGTTGCTGAGTCTCACATATTAGAGCTTTTTCCTACTTTCTTTTTGTGTTTGCTTTCTAGTTTAATACCATTGTGATTAGAGAAGATACTTGATATGATTTCAGTCTTTATGACTTTATTGATAGTTGTTTTGTGATCAAACTTGTGGTCTATCCTAGAATATGTTCCATGTGCATATGAAAAGAATGTGTGCTCAGCTTTTTTAGGGTGAAGTTCCCTATTAATCTATTAATTCCATATGGTTTAATTTCTTTTTAAGGCTGTTGGTTCCTTGCTGATTTTCTGTTGATCTGTACATTGATGAGAGTGGGGTGTTGAAGCCCTCTACTACTATTATGTTTACCAGTGTCTGTTTTCAGATTTGTTAATAGTTGCCTTATATGTTTGCTATAAATATTGATGAGTGATTTGCATTCTTGATGTATTGATCCTTTAATCATTGTATAATGTCCACCTCTGTCTCGTATTATCTTTTCTAGCTGGAAATATATTTTATCTCATCTCATTTTATCTCATCTAAGTATGACTGTCCCTGCATTTTTTGGGGGTCCCATTTGTTTCTAGGATTGTTTTCCAACCATTTACTTTGAGCCCATGTTTATTTTTGGAGCTCAGATAGGTTTCCTGGAGACTGCGTAAAGTTGGTTTTGTTTGCCTGACCCAACTAGCCAGTCTGTGCCTTTTGATTGCTAAGCTCAGTCTATTTACATTTAAGGTGATTATTGATTTATGAAGATTTGCCACTCCCACTTATTTCCTGTTTTCTGGTTATTTCCTTCTTCAAGTTCTTCTTTTTTTGTTTTTTTATTTATACAATAGCTGGGGTACAGGCCAGAGGTGCAGGAGGGCGAGAGGATTCACCAGAGGCAGAGTGGGGAGCAGAACAGGTAGACTGATGAAAAACACTGCTGAGGGGAGCAGCGGGTGAGACAGGAGAGGTCTGCTTCACCATGTGGGACTCTCGCAGGTGGGCTGGGATCCAACTCACACTGCAGAGGCTGTGGTAGCTTCACAGCGCTGTGTTCAACTGCCTGCGCCACCAGGGGAGGCCCTCTTCAATTTCTTGAGGATTTTTTTCTCTTTGATTTAGATAGGAGAGTTCCACTCAACATTTTTTATAAGGGTAGTTTCATATTTGCAAAATCCTTCAGCTTCTTTATTTCTATAAAATAAAGGCTTTTATTTCTTCCTTGTAGCTGAAGGAGAGTCTTGCTGTATATTGCATTCTTTCTTGGTTTCTAAATTTAACTATTTTGAATATATATTCCATTCTCTCCTGGCTTGTAGGGTTTCCTCAGAGAAGTCAGATGTAAGCCTGATGGCAATATATTTATAGGTTCTCTGCATTTTTCCTCTAGCCACTGTCTACATTCTTTCTTTGTCTTGAAAACTGTGTAGTTTCATGGAATGAACACATATATCTTAAATACTAATAAAATTACTACAGGAAATACATGGTAAGATACTATCCTTTGTCTTAAATTCCTTGTAGAGGATCTTGTATTTTCTAGGGCAGTAAATCTTAAATGGTTTGTGTTTTTCCAAAAGTCCTACTTATTTTTAAATCTAAAGGTGGGTAATTATAAAATAAAAATTACAACATTAAAAAAGTATGAAGCCACAGGACATAGCAGTCAAATTTTTAAGTATGCTTGAAGATATTATTAATATATATGTTTGAGATTGACCTTGTGAATGGAATGGAAATATGAGACTCAAAATAACTGTGCTTATGGATCAAATTACAGCAATTTTCTTTAAGAATCCATTTAGACAACAGAATTATTTTATTTAACATGGATTATTTCATATAGTGCAAGTACTTAAAGTCTGTTTGCTTACATAATAGTCAGGAAGGAAAAAAGAAACGCCCCTGACTGAGAGTTCACATTTGTTTGCTTTGCAATTAGGTGGAATTCTTTTAATTTATTTCTCTCTAGTAGAGTTACCATTATAAAACAGACTTACTTTCTTTAAAACCCAGTGTAGTAGAAGATCAAAGGTCAGGAAGAAAGATGTGAAACTAACACCTTTTCCTGTCTTTTCTTTTTTTTAACTAAATTGAAGACTCTAAATGTCATGTTTCAACTCTTACTTTAATCTCTTCCCCATATTTTCTAGTTATATGATATTTGATTGTGCACTTGGTCTGCCAAATTCAAATATAGCCCTCTATATCCCCCGTAGAGTTGGTTGAATTAATATTTTAAATTTTTGCTTTGAACTGAATTTTTTCATACCAGTGGTTTTTAACTCAGAGCAGTTTTGCCCCATAGGGCATCTGGGATATTTTTTTTTTAAGATTTTTTTTTTTTTTATATTCCCCATACATTTGCACCTACCTTATTTTAACCCCAATCCCTCCCCTCCCCACCACCCTCATAGTGTGTCTCTGGTTTATAGTTGCTTGTTGAATTTGATTTTTTCTTTATTATAGTTATTCTTTTTCCTGGTCCCTTATTTAGGTTTTCTAGATTCCAGCTATGAGTGAGACCATCCGGTATTTTTCTTTTTCTTTCTGACTTATTTCACTGAGCATGATCCCTTCCAGCTCCATCCATGTTGCGGCAAATTGCTTGAGTTTATCTTTTTTGATTGCTGAATAATATCCATTGTGTATATGTACCACATCTTCTTGATCCAGTCATCTATTTTTGGGTTGTTTCCAAAGCTTAGCTATTGTAAATAGTGCTGCTATAAACATAGGGTGCAGGTGCCCTTTTGAATTAATGTTTCTGTGTCCTTTGGGTAAATACCTAGGAGTGGAATTATTGGATCATATGGAAACTATCTTTAGTAGGTTGAGGAATCTCCACACAGCTTTCCATAATGGTTGGACCAGTTTGCACTCCCACCAGCAGTGCTGGAGAGTTACTTTTTCTTCACAACCTTGCCAACATTTGTTGTTGCTCGTTTTTTTGATATGTACCATTCTGACTGGTGTACGATGGTATCTCATTGTAGTTTTGATTTGCATTTCCCTGATTACAAGTGATGTTGAACATTTTTCATATGCCTGCTGGCCATTTGCATTTCCTCTTTGGAGAAGTTTCTTTTTAGCTCTTCTGCCCATTTTTTGACTGGATTATTTTCTTTGTTTTTGTTGAGTCTCATCAGCACTTTGTAGATTTTTGTGATCAATCCTTTATCATTACCATTGTGTGCAAAAATTTTCTCCCAGCCGGTGGGGTTTCTCTTTGTTTTTGTTATTGTCTCTTTTGCTGTGCAGAAGCTCTTTAATTTGATATAGTCCCAGCTGTTTATCATTGCCTTCACTATCACTGCTTTGGGTGATGTGTCTGTAAAGATGTCTTTGAGGTGCATGTCATGTAGTGTTTTTCCTATATTTAGGAAATATTTTTAATTGTCACACTGGTGGTAGTTCTGGCATATGGTGGGTAGAGGCCAGGATGCTAGTAAACATGCCACCTTGCACAGGATAATCCCCTGCCTCCACCAAGAATTATCTGGCCCACAATGTCAATAGTGTTGAGACTGAATCTTTATAGAAATAATGTTAATGAATTTCCTTTGTATAACATAAAAAAAGTCTTATTTTGATTCCCATGAGATGGTGTTACTATTTGGAATATTAAAGTATAAAGGAAATTTGGGAAGAATCTATGCGAGGTATGAATAGGAGAAAATAAAAAAGAAACCAGAACTAGAGTCAAGAAAGGAATTAAAAAAATATGTGGGAAGGAGGCTTTTCATAAAACTCATGTTACTATTTTTAAGTGATGTAACCCAAATATGTGCATTTCTTATAATGTTTTGAAACTCTTGTGGGGCTCAGAAAATAAATCCTTGGATTTTAAAACAAGAAGTCAGTATCAGAATAATAGTTCTTACATATTTGTTATTGTTGGATGCTTCAATTTTGAAAGCCTTTTAAAAATAAATGGTTAATTGTAGGTTTTTTTATTTTTTGAAACAATTGTTCTTAAAAAAGAATGGAAGGAAAGAATTTGATTATATTCCTATATTGAACTTATTCTTTGCTAGTATTAGGGATAAAAGATACATAGTTTTAGCCTTGGTTTGAAACTAGCTGTGTGACTTTATATGGTCACTTAACCTGTTTTAAAATAGGTGCCCTCTAAATATCTGCTTGTTCACTTGTAATTCTCTTCTTTGACGCATTTCCTTTTCTCTGTGATGTTTACTGCTGAGTTATGATGAAAAAATTTTAGGCTAGCTGCATATGATTCAGCTTTTAATGTAACAGTAATGTCTCTACTAACTTGTATCCTTTCCTGTAAATTTACTTAAAAATATTTTAGTTTGAAATAATTATGGAGTGACAGGAAGCTGCAAGTAAATGTCCAGGATGATTTGATTTACTTTTTTTTTTTTTTTAAGATTTTATTATTTATTTATACAAGTGCCGGGGATTAGGCCAGATGCGCTGGAGGGTGAGAGGATTCACCAGAGACGGAGCGGAGCTTCTAATCTGTTACTCACTGAAAACATTTTGTTTCTGCCATCACTTTTAAATTGATTGTCCTAGTAGGTGAACAAATTTCTGTGATCCAGAATGAAATTATTAAGAAATTTATTCTTAATCATTATTAAGGAGTTTGAGAATTTTTTAGGAATTTGGGAAAATTCATTGTCATTGAAACATTTACTTTGAATGAGGAAATAGTCCTGCACTTAGTTATTTTGGGATGAAAGATTTTTCCACCCAGGCATATGAAGTTTGCATCTTTTAAGACCATGGGTTTCTTTTCACATATTTCGCAACTGAAAACTCAAAATGTCTGAGTAATATTTTATCAGAGTGTCCATAAACATGTGTCCATGGTCCCTTTAGTGAGTATGAGAATCCATTTCTGATATCTTATGTAATGACTTGAAGTCACATTTAGACAATATAATAAGCTATATTATAAAGATGTAAGGGGATTGCTGGTAAAGAGTTTGAAAACTGTTACTGTGACACATATTGAATATGATACAAATTGTGTTTTCATGTTTGTATAGCATTTTTTAAAATCTCAAACTCTACAAGTATGTAGACTTTTATTTTATTTTAATTTTTTTTAAAGATTTATTTATTCATTTACACAAGAACTGGGGTATAGGCCAGATGCGCGGGAGGGTAAGAGGATTCACCAGAGACAGAGTGGGGAACAGAACAGGCAGACTGATGAAATACACTGCTGAGGGGAGCAGGAAAGCTCTGCTGCGCCATGTGGGACCCTCGCTGGTTGGCTGGGATCGAACCGGCTGTGGACAGCTTCACAGTGGTGGCGCTCAACCGCCTGCACCACCAGAGGAGGTCCGTGTGTAGACTTTTGTATACAATGTTATCTTGGGAAAAGTTAGTTGTAGATACTTCATCTTAGTCTATCTTTGAAAATTTGAGGGACACTGAGCAATTGGTGAATGAATCAACATGTGATTGAATCCAAAGGAGGAGATAGATAATTGGTACTTTAAAATAGTTTATACTTTTTAATAAAAAATACCTTTCCCCATTTTATTTAATAAAGGGATTACAGAATGCACACTCATTATTAAAAAAGTTAAAGCAATGCAAACATACAGGAAATAAAAATAGTATATCTTGCAGAAAATGAAAGGTCCAAGACCTTATCTCTTTATTCTTTGACTCTTTCATTGTGGTAGCTATTTTAAACAAATTTGGTACATTTACTTATGATATTTTTATGTTAACTTATGGTATATTTTATAGTTTCACAAATATATATAATTGTAATATTTCATTAATTTTTTAATACAGTAAAAAATTAAAAGTAAAAAAAGTAAAAAAATATCTTTCTTTTTATCCTACTTCCTATGGATAACTACTGAAGAAATAACTTTTATTATAAACATTTTTAAACATAGCCAAGAGTAGAGAGAACAGTTATGAACTGTATACTTAGTTTTAGTATAATTTCATATGTGTGTCTTCCCACAAACACACTCTAGATTATATTAATGTAAATCTTAGATATATCATTTTGTTTTTGGATATCTGCAAGACATAAGGGCTTTTAGGGGGCTTCCCTAGTGGTGTAAGGAGTTAAGACTCAGCACTAAGAAGCTGCCATAGCCACTGCAGCATGCAGCATGAGTTCAATCCCCCGGCCAGGGAGGTGACCCACATGGTGCAGCAGACCTCTCCTGGCTCGCCCGCTGTTCCCCTCAGCAGTGTATTTCAGTCAATCTGCCTGTTCTATTCCCCACTCTGTCTCTGGTGAATCCTCTCACCCCCATACCTCTGGCCTGTATCCCAGCTCTTGCATGCATAAATAAATAAATCTTTAAAAAAAACATAAGGGCTTTTAAAAAAGAATCGTACCACAATATACTTATTACACCTAAAAAAATTAATAGCAATTCCTAAATATCATTAGATATCTACATTGTATTGTATTTTCCCTGATTATTTCAGAATTCTTTTTTCATTGATTTATTTGAATTAGTATCCAAATGGGTATATACATTGCATTCCATTTAATAAATTTGTTTGCTTCGTTGATCCACTGGATGGAAGATAAAACTGAGTTCTCTCCATCTTCCTGCCACTCTTAAACTTCTTGTATTTAATGTGGTTTTGATATATAGAGATATGGATATTTCATTCTTGGTCTTTAAAATGGTGGCCATCTACTTCATCAAGTTCACTGAAAAAAATTGACTTCTTAGCAGCAGCGATTCTAGAAGAAGAGATTGTGTTGGATACATTGAGAGACTGTACATTCTCCAACAGGGGGTGTCTTCCTAAGGGATTTGCATGAGTAGTTATGATTATATTCAATTTTTCTTAGGTTATCACTTTTGTATCTATCCTACTTAAATTATGATTCCACTTTGTGGTAAACTGAAGAGAATTAGAATTGGGAGTATGTCTGCAAAATTGTTTTGAGTTCTTCACTCAATAAAATTTAAATAAATGTTTTGCTTTTATGATGGAGTAATGGCAGTAGTTTTATTTAACACATTTGTTGAATGTGTATTTAATAGAATCAATCTACCAAGCAGGGCAGGTCACCTTTCCCTTTTACTGTCCTTGTCTATTGTGTACGTTTTCCATTATCCCAGAGGGTGTCATTCATGTTGAGTGAGGGTGGGAAACAGTAGGTAAGTGAGTTGTGGCAGACCCCAAATGCCTTCCCTCTGCTTCCCCACCAAAGCAGTTACTATATTTTCCTGTGTTTATATCTGAAGATTTCCTTAGAGAAAAAGAGTCATGGTTTATAGCAAAATATATTTGAAAATGATTTCTGTATCTGTACTTTGGGTAAAGACTGACATCCTTTTTTAGGAAGTACATTTTATTTCTCTCATACTTGCCTAGTATATTGTTATTTCCATGCAAAAACTTATGTAAAATATATCTACTTTGACATGGGAATGCAGATTATTTTTTAGTGATTTGAACATTCATTATTTGATATCCATGTTTTGGTACCATTAAGTTTTTGAGGTTCACTTTTTATATATTTGTTATTCCCATTTCTATAGGTTTGCAGCAGATCTCACATCTCTCTTCTTATGAAATTATAACTCCTTGGAGATTAATTAGAGAACGAAGAGAAGCCCCTAGGCCCTATTCAAAAGAGGTAAGTTATTTTTCTCTCTTTATTTTATGCCTGCATGACTTATTTATATATAATATAATGGAAAATTTGTACCTTTTGACTTCCTTTCCCCCCTCTGCTCCCCTTTCATTCTCCTCCCCCTTTCCTCCAGGCTGCCGCTTCTGGCAACCACCAGTTTGTTCTCTGTATCTATGAGTTTGTTTTTGTTTTTCAGATCCTACATGTAAGTGAGATCATACTGTATTTGTCTTTCTCTGTCTAACTTATTTCACTTACATAGTCATCTGAAGGTCCATCCATACCATTGCAGGTAGCAGGACTTCTTTTTTCACTGGCTGAATATTATTCCACTGTGTATGTAAAAAACACATTTTCTTTATCTGTTCATCCATCCATGAACACTTAGCTTGCTTCTATATCTTCCTGGAAATAATGCTGCAGTGAGCCTGGCATGCTTTTATCTTTTTGAGTTAGTATTTTAGTTTTCTTTATCTAAACACTCAGAAGTAGAATTGCTGCATCATGTTGTAGTTCTGTCTTTAATTTTTTTAGGACCCTCCTTGCTGTTTTTATAGTGGCTACACTAATTTACATTCCCACCTTGAAGGGGTCTCTTTCCCCCCTATTCTTGCCAACACTTATTCTCTTTTTTGATAATAACCATTCTATAGGTGTGAGGTGATATCTCATTGAAGTTTTTATTTGCATTTCCCTGATGATTGGTGACATTAGTACCTTTTCATGTGCCTTGTTGAAATGTCTATTTTTAAAAAAAATACATATATTCGAATTACTTCCATTTTTAAATCAGATTATTATTATTATTATTATTTTGCTGAGTACTTTATATATTTTGGTTATTAACCCTTTGTCAGATATATGATTTGCAAACACTTTTTTCCTACTTGGTAGGTTGTCTTTTCCTTTTGTTGACAGTTTCTTTGCTGTGCAAAAGCTTTCTAGCTTGATATAGTCTTACGTATTTATGTTTGCTTTTGTGCCAAACCCCAAAATTCATTACCAAGACCAATGTCAAGAAGCTTACTATGTTTCCTTCTAGGACTTTTATGGTTCAGGTCTTACTTTCAAGTCTTTAATCTATTTTGAGCTAATTTTTATATATGGTAAAAGATAGTGGTTCAAGTTCACTCTTTCATATGTGGCTATCCAGTTTACCCAACCCTATTTATTGAAGAGATTGTCCTTTCCCCATTGTGTAGTCTTGGCTCCTTTTCCCTAAATTAATTGAGTGGATTTATTTCTGGGCTCTTTAGTCAGTTTTCTTCATCTATGTGTCTTTTAAAACAGACACTACTATACTATGAAAGAGGTAAGTTATCTCATGAGAAATAGGTATTTAAATTTTTCTTTTTTTTCTAAAGACAAGGATATTATTTTCAGCAGTGATTGTTTCAGTGAATAACTTGAATTGTTGAGTAGCCCAACACTATTCATATGGAATGCCTGTCCACTGGACATTATCCTACTAAAATTATAGTATCTTTTTTTTAAAGACAAAATAGTTGATTTGAAATATAGCAGAGTGAATAGTTAGTTGAATAGAACTCTTTGCCAGGGAAAAGATGAAAGAATCTTCATAAAGATTTCTAATTCTTAACTGACCAGTAATGTTTATAGTTGTTTTAATGAGAAATATAATAAGAATTAACCTCTTAATTTGTGGTAAGTGGAATACTTTATGCTGTATCTTCACTGACACTGGAGAATAATGGTGTGCTATATGCATATATATATCATGTCTGGGGTTATTTACAAAAAAAAAGTGAGTTTTATCTTCATATCAGAAGAAATATACCATGTTGTTAATGGGATGCAAAGTACACAAAAACTATCTTTTATACTATTTTCTCTTACTGTAAAGTTGAAAGCTAATCTGTTTGGACTTCAACTGATTTTATAAACTCCCCAGCGTTATAGAAGTAGGAAAAATAGGGAACATTTTGATGATAATATTTGTTGAGTCCTCTCTTTTTTTAATGAAATAAAGAGTTATGGTAAAGTTGAACTTCCTGGTTCTAAAGGTCATGTTAAACATTTCTGGCTAATGAAATAGTGAGGTGCTGGGGAAGTTGTGTCAGTGTGTTTGCAGTAGAGAAGAGGATCCCATGAACTTAAGGATGTGTAAGTTACCTTATTTCAGTTCATTGACTCTGAGATATCATCAGTTGTAAGTCACACTATGAATTAATGTACCACTGATGAAGAGAGAAATGGAGTGCTACCCGTTACACTGCTGTTCCTTTATAAATGCACCCTGATTTCAGAGATGATCATATGAGGGGAAAATGTGTGTTTTAGAATTGATGAAATGTGATAAATTGTGTGAAGAGTCAAAATCTTAAAGGAATATGAATTTTCTTCATCTTTTGAATAACTAGAACTAGGTATAATCTCTTGAAGCTAGGAGGTTCATTTCACTTAAACTTTACTTCTTTATACTGTAGATAATACATGGATGGGCTGAATAAAAATAATTCCTGAAATTCTGGGTAAATTGTAAATGAATTTCAATAGCATTTGGATAAATATGTGATGATTTTTAATAGTAGCTTATTAAAAGATGGCAGGAGTGATCAGAGTATATTTTTATTGTTGGAGCAGACATAAAGTTCCCCTGTAAAACACTTTGAATCAGCACCATATTATCTTAATTGAAGATGAAATTTCCAGTGTCCTACAAATACCTGTTGTTGAAAAGTATATTGGTCTATTACTGTTCTTTTCTCCCTTTATGCATTTAGGTATCTTATGTCATTCAAGCTGAAGGAAAAGAGCATATTATTCACTTGAAAAAGAACAAGTAAGACATTTATTTTACTTTGACTTTTTAGTGGTTTTTTTTTTTCCTTTGGTGGTATAATATTTCTTTTGTAGTTAAATGTTGTTTAGCAGATTGATTAAAAAGTGAGAATGATAAGAGTAGAAACATGGAAAAGTTCATACTATTTTGTATTTGTGTTGAAATAGAGCCAGGGAGAATAAGTTTAAGAGAAGGTTGTATTTAAGAAGAAAACTTTATAGTTGAATGACAGTGAAAAAAAGACTTTATAATTGTCAATCTAGCCGCCATAACAAAATATGATCCCAGACATTTAGCTAAATGACTTAGCAGAAATTTTTTTCTTGTAGTTTTGGAGGCTGGAAATCTAGGATGAAGGTACTAGTGGGGTTGGTGTTTTGTGAGGGCTCCTCCCTTGCATTTCAGGTGGCCACCTTTTCCTTGTGAGCTCAAGTGGCCTCTCCTGAGGCTGCGTGCTCGGAGTGGGCAGAGGGAGGAGGAGCAGGTTCTCTTAGGTCTTTTTAAGGACATTAGTTTTGTTGGCACAGAGCCTCACCATATGACCTCCTATAACCATAATCACATCTGTAGTGACACCATCTCCAAATACAGCCCCACTGAGGTTAGGGCTTCAACATATGAATTTGGGGGAAGAGGAGGCATTCATTTCATAAGAATAGTCTCTCATCTCCCCCCCCCCTTTATTTTTTATTAATTTTTTTTTTTTTTTAGGTTCTGCTTCAGATTTATTTGTACAAATAGCACAGGAAGACACCAGTGCCCTGTAGACAGCAGCCTAGGGGTGACACCAGTCCTTCTGTCCTCACACGGGCAGACAGTGTTCTCTATTCTTAAGGCTTTGCGGGGGCCTGGGCACCTTTGGCAGCCTGGGTACCTTTGGCGGCCTGGGTACCTTTGGCAGCCTGTGTTCCTTTGGGGACCTGTGCTGCAGCCGCATCCTTGGCCTGGGTTTGAGCCTTGCCCTTTGGCCGCGAAAGCCTGAGACCCTTGGCGATGCGGGCACGTGCATGTTTCCCAAGCTTGGGGTGAGCGATGTAGGCAAGTCGGCTGAGCTTGCGGCTGCTGCCCTTTGGGATGTTAGCCCTGACCGTCTTGGTCTTTACAAGGGCCTTGATAGCCTCAGCACGTGCACTCATGGCCTTGGCATTGTTGGCCTGCATCTTCTTCAGGCCCTTCTTGTTATGCTTCTTGGCAAAGCGCATGTTCCTTAGGAACTTGGGATCTACCCCCTTAAGAGATTCGTATCTTTGGGATCGGGGTTTCTTGATGCCATTTCTGTGCCATTTTCGGGATTGGTTGTGTGTGGTGTGGTTCTTGGACTTGGCCATGTCTGCACCGAGGCCCGCGGCTCCCCAGGCGCCTTGAGCCGGAAGAGCTATTTTTTATTAATTATTATCATTAATTTAGTGAGATAAATTACTTTAAATTTAAATAGATAAATTCTTACTTTACATCCTTGCAAGTTTTTTACACTATAGGATTTCTTCCCATCAGGCGTGGTAACCTTAGCTCTCCCACCACCAAAGCACCCATAATCCTCCACCATAGTCCATGGTACTCTCCCTCTCACTCCCCCTTTTATTTTATTTTAAAAAAAATATTTATTTATGGGTAGAACTGGGGTGTAGGCCAGAGGTGCAGGTGGTGAGAGGATTTATCAGAGACAAAGTAGGGGACAGAACAGGCAGACTGACTGAAATACACCGCTGAGGGGAGCAGCGGGTGAGATAGGAGAGGTCTGCTGTGTAATGTGGGTTGCTCCCTGGCAGGGCATCAACTCAGGCTGTGGATGTGATAGCACTGAGCCTAACCCCTATTCTACCAGGGAGGCCTTTCCCCCTCCCTTTTTTTTAAAGATTTTTTTTTTCAAAGACTTACTTATTTATACAAGAACAGGGTGTAGGCCAGATGCGCGGGAGGGTGAGAGGATTTACCAGAGACAGAGTGGGGAACAGAACAGGCAGACTGACAAATTACACTGCTGAGGGGAGCAGCAGGTGAGACAGGAGAGAGAGGTCTGCTTCACCCTGTGAGATTTTCGTAGGCTGGCTGGGATCGAACTCGTCCTACAGAGGCTATGGACAGCTTCACAGTGTGGCATTCAACTGCTGCACCACCAGGGAGGCCCTCTCCCCTGCTTTTAATCCTTTCTCATTTGGGCATGTTTTCACCCGGTTCCACTTTGGTAATCAGTGTTCTTCGACTGCCTTTTTAAAATGCCAAGTTACTGACTGTGTTGAGTCACTCACTTTCCTGTGGCCTGTCCTGTTCCCTTCTTTTTTCTTATGTAACAAAACTCCCAATATTGTGAGTGAACCACCCCAGGAAAAAAAAAAGCTAACTAATAAACACATTTACTCTGTAGTGTGAATGATGGGCTATGGAATTTTGTTGTCAGGGAAGTGCTATTCAGAGTGTCCTGGAACCACCACCACCAGCAGCACCTGGGAGTTTGTCAGAAATGCACATTCTTTCCAACCCTGGAATGAATCACAATTTTGGGAGGGGTAACAATAATTTGTGTTTTACTTATTTTTGAAAATGCCTGTTATGATCTCCCAAACCATAAACTTAGATACGCACAGTAGTTTTCCATATAGTGAAGTGGGATGTGTGAAACCAGGCGTAAGCGTGCCAGGACAAAACTGCACAAGCAGGTGGCCAGACTCCTGCAATTACCTTTTTTTGTAGTACCTTTTTTTTGGTCCTGTCCCTTTTTATTGCTTGAGTGTATTTATTCTTATTCCTTGCCAAATTTTGAATGAGAATCTAAAAAAAAAAAAAAAAAAGAGGTCACCAAAGGACTCTGCTCCCATGTGAAAGGGAGTAGTGAGCCCTAGGACTCTGTTGCAAAGAGTGGTATTTAAGGAATTCTTGTTGGTATTGTATTGCGAGGGTCATTTTTCTTCTGTTCAATTCTTATACATTTTTCAGTCAAAAATTTTAAGAAGTCAGTGTTTTAACAAGCTTTCTGAGATTTTTATGCCTCCTCAAGTTTGAATAGTACTTTTTATTTAGTCTTGATGTTGACCCCAAGGGTTTGAACTTCCCTGGCAGAATTGCAGGCAGTGTGACATATTTTCAGACAGAGAGGCTTTCGTAGCCTGCTACTGTATTTGATGGACTTATTGAACATTTTCTGTGTTCTGTACCAGGTACTTAGAAATGTATCATTCAATGCTTAGAAAACTCCTGAAAGATCCCTCTTGATGTAAATATGTACGGACACCTAATAGATCTAAATATTTTCTCCTGCTCTGCTTTTCCACAAGGAGATGTAAATTAATTAAAATTATTTCAATAAAATATAAGTTCCTTATGTTTGCATAGTTTTCAGCTTATAGAGCATTTTCTTAACTTTATCTCATTTATCATATTGTCATAACAATTTTGTAATAGATCAGTTTTTATTGCTGCCATCTTGTGTCCCTGTATGTGTGTTGGCCAGTCTGTATGTGTGTCCCAGCTAATCTGCCCGAGATCCCTGAGCCAACTCTTTTCCCCCTCGTGCCCCTCTTTCGCTCCAACAAGTTGAAAGAAACTATCATGAACTAGGAGAAACTTGACAAACAGCAGGTATAAATGTGCATTGGTGGAAATGAATTGCTCAGAGAGAAGGAGGTGGTTCATAGAACAGCAAGCGATATGAAAACTTGTAAACAGAATAGAAGTATTCATCTTTTCTCCTTACCTCATCCCTTCAGAATTAGGAAATTCTTAGAGAGTGTCTTATTTTCATGGCAATTTAGTTATTGGCATAAGTTCAGCAATATTCTAGTCACCTGTAATAGGACACAACGGAAACTTTGGTTATAGTCTTTATACTTTGATTAGCATGTCACATTTGAGAGTGATGAGCATTGAGTCAGCTATGACCATAAAGCTTTCAGAGACTCAGGCAGACTTTAAGGAACCAGTGTTTGTAAAGTCCCTCTTGGAAAAATGAGACCATCCTGGGTTTATAGGTTTCCTGACTTATAAGTGAGTAAAAGAGGTCAATTTATGGCAGGTCCAGAATTACCTCAGGGTACTTTGGGGACCTGGAGCAGAGAGAAATTCATCCAAATTTATAGGTATTACAGGCAAAATCTGGTGGTGAGTGCTTGAGTTGGCTATCTGTCTTAAGAGGCTGTTAAAAAATGCAATCTGAGATTCCATATGAACATTCCAGCAAAGCAAACTCACACAAGGGCAAAATTGTCAGTTACTATATTTTTCTGCACTTATATAAATAACCAGGCCAAGTTTAATGAGACCAGACTTTGCAAACAGTTAAGTTTTACTTTGAGTATTTTGGGCAGAAATGGGGATGTTCGTAGAGAAAATTTTTTTTTGTCTCGATAGAATATTATGATGCACCCTTGCCAATTCCATCTTGTACATTTAGATCAGTACTTGCTAAATCCTGAATTCTTTTAGTTTTCTTCAGTACCTGCTTACTGCCATCCAAATTGCCACTTGTGTTTTTCCTTCCTTTGGTCTTGAAATCACTGAGAACTACCAATGCCCTTTTCCTGAAGTTCTACAAACTGCAGCTACACAACTTGACATAGACTTAGGTAAAAAATGACCACAACATGTCACGGATGGGCAACTGTGCCTCCTACTGTATGGACTACTCAGAATGTTCATAAGACGACCTAGTGCCATCACCAGAGACTTTCAGATTGTGCACCAGGGATGTTTGGGATGTTTGTCAGGTGGCTGATGCTGTCCTTGTATCATCTGAAGATGTTTTAAGCTCCAGTCTAAAAATCTTGATTTTTGCCCTCTGAACTCAGAAACTGAGCTTCTAACCATTTATCTTTGTTTTTCTTTTATTTTCTTAGCAACTTTCCTCATTAAATGCCTGACAGCTATCACCATTCAGCAAATATTCTTTACTAGCAAGTCCCAGTAGGAGATTTGGCTGGTTATTAATGGGTGTTTGAGAAATTGGATTTTTATTGCTCACAGAAAAGAATGTCTCTTTTTCTGTGAACAGGAGGGGAAACTGACCAAGGCTCTTTGCTTGACTAACTTTAGTCAGCTTCCTGAACCTGGACCCATCTGTGCACCTCCTTGTAAAGTCCAGTTTTAGCAAGAACCCTCCATCCACCCTCCATATTTGATCGTGTCTGTTCAGATTCCTCTCCCTCCACCACCTTCCTGGTGATCTCTGTCACCCTGACCTGTCTAGAGCAAGAATTCTGCTAGATCAGTTTAGCTATAACCTCTCTCAACCCTCACATTTCCTCTTAAGTTTCATACTTCATAACCCACATCCTGTAATGTCTACTTGCTTCTGTTGTATCTGAAGTTGAGGCTGATCTCTTTCCCCTAGGGTAATAGTGCACTGGTCTGCATAACTTTTGTGATGACCTTGAATAAAGGTGGTCTCACCATCTTTTTTTTTTTTTAAAGATTTATTTATTTATTTATTTATTTATACAAGAACTGGGGTACAGGCCAGATGCGTGGGAGGGTGAGAGAATTCACCAGAAACAGAGTGGGGAACAGAACAGGCAGATGGATGAAATACACTACTGAGGGGAGCAGCGGGTGAGACAGGAGAGGTCTGCTGTGCCATGTGGGACCCTCGCTGGCCGGCCGGGATTGAACCAGCACTGCAGAGGCTGTAGACAGCTTCACAGCGCGGCGCTCAACCGCCTGTGCCACCAGGGGAGGCCCGGTCTCACCATCTTTAATAAGTGTCATTGAATAATTTTTTTCTTTAACAGAGATAACCCTATCTTTATATATATGGCTTAACTGCTGAGCTCTCTTGACATAGAAGGAAGGTGTAGGAGTCTGTAGTAAATGTTTCCTTCAATAACTTTTACCTCTGTACTTAGGTTAAGGCAATGAGTGCTACCTGTTTACATATAACTTCTAGAAAAGAGTAAAGCCATGTTTTTTTCTAGAGACATAATGTACTAGAGATGTATTGGAAATTTGAGGTATTACTTATGTATGTTAAGTTTTTGGCAACCAGCATTCACGGTCTTTCGAACAAATGTGTAGCTTCCCCCTTCTCATGAGGAAGTAATGCACATGATTTCAGGTTCAAGGCCATTCATGAACTTTTAGTGTTATGTTAGCTCCTTATTTAAATAATTTATCAAGTGAAAGTTTTTATTCCTGCCTATTTCTTGTAGGAATAATGCCTTATGAGTTGTATCCTTAGCTGTAAATAGATAAAATAATTTTAAGTGGTATGTTTTGTTCTTTCAGTGACCTTTTGCCCAAAGATTTTGTAGTTTATACCTACAACAAAGACGGGGCTCTGATCTCTGACTATCCTGATACACAGGTAATGTATTTTCCTCTTGATTCTGTAGCAGAATTTTTAAAAATTATAATTTTACAATGAGTTCTGTTCACATACCCAGGACTGTTATATCACACAACCTCAAGGCCTACTTTTAATGGTATAATAAATGAAGTGTTCCTGGCAGGGGTGAAGGGTGAGGTGGCAGCTACCTTTACATAGACTAAATTGTGTCTTATAGGTCTCTGGGTACTCGGTAGGTTTTTTTTTTTTTTTGTTTAAAGACATAAAATACTGTTGTATATAATGATAATCTTTACTAATTATGAAGAGGGCAAGTTAAATACATTTTGAAAATAGTTGTTTTTTGTTTTGGTGAAAGTTGATATCACCAAAAGGACATCTTACTTCCTATTAAACCATTTGATTTTCCATTAGTATTTAGTACAGAAAAAACACTTGTTTGCTGTTATATGTTCTAATTTTTGCTGAAAGCACTTTCTAAAGAGGTATAGTCCATTTTGCATCAGAGAACAGATTGCTCCTGAGAAAGGAACCGGCTGGGAACACTTAAAATAATCATTATATGTCAAACTTGGCTTTGTGTATTTTTAATTAGAGTATAAGCGTTTCTAGTTTTACTTGGGAGGAGTATTTTGCACTTTCTTTTGGCAATTTGGTATTATGTGTATTTTTTCCTTTTGTGATAGTTTTATGAAAAGTCTTTACTCCCATTAAGTATGTATTATATCCCCCCTGAACTTTGTAGTGTTTTGCTGGGTTGAATTGTGTGTATGAATAGTGTACTTTTGCTGTACTCTTCAAATAAAGAGGAGGCAAATATTTAATTTAGATTAATTATAAGTAAATTAAAAAATAAGAAAATGCTGACTGAGCCTTACCCTTTTCCAGTCCACTTTCTATTCCTTTATTTTAGTGTTCTGCTTATCCATTAGCAAATTAATAAAGGAACTTAAATTTACATGGTAGCATAAACTAGATTACAAATAAGCCATCTTTCCACTCATTTATAGATCCAATCCTCCATCTAAAGAAAACCATGGCGCAAGGCCAAAGATAACATAATTTATACCATTCAACAAAAGCAGTCATCATTTCCTTCTTGGAGATGTTTCTTGTCATGGGATTTGGAGACCTGAATCTTGGCTCTGTTGTTTATTTTTTGGTTAAGTTACTTTAACCGGTTTGTGTCTTAGTATTCCTACCTTTAAATGGGAATAATAACTAGAACTTTGTGAAACTATTGGGAGGTTTAAATTAGTAGTACTTGTAAGCTACTTAGTCTATTTTTAATTCAATAAATATTATCATATAAAGTATATTACTTTAAATTGCTAAAAATAGTAGAAATTTATATAATTGTTATCTTAAAGTATTATGGAATAATGCTTTCCCGGGTTTTTCAGAAATATAAATTAAGATCAGTGGAGTTGTTTGTTCACTAAAGTTATTGAATATTGTTTAGGTAGATTAAAGTGTGATTGTAGATTTGAGATACAAATTTAAATGCTGGTATCAGATTTTTTCTTTTTGCATAAGGCTAAATTGTCAAATATCTTTGATATATAACATTGATTATAAAATCCAATTATATTACATTGATAAAATTTAAATGTTTTTCCTCACAATTCTATTATTTAAGATAAAAGTAATTTGTAAAGCTATTATTTGGCTTTTTGTTATCTGTGTCTTTCACAAAGACTATTGATTTTTTTTTTTACAAAGAAACAAAGTTTAAATAACCACTTTATGTGACTTGCTCTGTGAAATAAAATTCCAAATGACTATATCTTAGAACTTTGGGGTACATTGCAACTGACTCAGAAAATCTCTTAACTAACTCCCCTAATGAACTGATGTTCTTTGTTTCCTCTGAAAAATTCTGGCCTCTTGAGGCCAGAATCTGTTATAATTTCAAGTTTGTTCTGTACTCTTCTGTTCCCACTAGTTCATATCGTGCTTACAGTTTTTTTTGTTTCTGAAACCCGCCATTTGTACCTTTACTGTAATCATGCAGTGTGCTTATTTATTAATTAATTAACCATTATGGATTTATTAAGGAACATACCAGGCATGAATATTTAGTAATGATAGCACTAGCTTTCTGAAAGTATTGTAATACATAGGAGAGCAACCAACATTTGTTTATATTGCCCATTTTAACACTTAGCATATTTAGTCTCAAAACATTAAAAAAGAAAGAAAGCACTGATCTCTCTAAATAAAAAGGCACGGACCTCCCAGGTGGCACAGTGGGTTGAACGCAGCCTGTTGAGCTGTCCGTAGCCTGTGCAGCACAGGTTTGATTCCCGGCCGGCCAGGGAGATTCCGACATGGCGCAGCAGACCTCTCCTGTCTTGCTCGCTGACCCCTCAGCATTGTGTTTTCGGTAGATCCGCCTGTTCTGCTTCCCGCTCTGCCTCTGCTCTCTACCCCAGTTTTTGTATAAATAAATAAATCTTTAAAAAAAAATAAATAAAATGGCACTTAAAATCTTATTTTGCCACCTCTTAAATATAGTTTAAATTTGTCCTTTTTGATGCACCATTTTGTAAAGGGTGACATGTATTTTCCTTTTAGTATGCCAATTGCCTTCTATTTTATTTTTTTTTCACAAAGGTAGATGAGTGGAGTTTTTCTTAAGACAACATGTTTGAACATATTCTTTGTGGACAGACTATTGAATAACAATAATGATTTTTTAAAATATTTATTACATCATTCTTCATATTTGTACAATGTATGATTTCCCCGTGAAATTCCCACCACCATTTCAACCGTGCACCATCACCATAGTCCCTTGTGCTCTTTCCACCCCATCCCGACCATTCTCCATCCCCCTCCCCTACAGAATGTCTCTGATCTATAATTGCCTGTTTAATCATGCAGTGTAATTAGATGTTTTGTAAACTTACAAAATAGGATTAAAAAAAAGAAATGGGATGTTTTGAAAGATTTAATAAAAACAAGTTTTTTTAAACAATACCATCAAGTTGGTAAACTAAATGTCTAAGGCTGAATTTCAGTCATGTCTAATAAGAGAACTTGAACTGTAGTTGAAAGTAGAAACCTTTGAGTGCTGTGAGTCACTGTATTGCCGACTCATAAGTGCTACCTCATCTGTAATAATGGAAGGTATTCATTTTCCTCTAGTTAGTTGACAATATCAAAACACCAGCAAGAAAAACATCAGTGGTTTTCAATTGCCACACCCTAGAAAAAGTTGTAAAATCTTGAAATTTACAGTCCTTACTAATATTGTTTGTTTCATTATCCCCATAGTGCACTTTGTAGCAAAAGAAGATCCATGTTTAAGTGTTGTAGTCATTTAGGAGTCCATTTAATTTCCTTGAATTTAGAAATCTTTAGTTTTTGCATTTCAGGACAATGGTATTTTTGAAGAGTAAAGGCCAATTTTTGTAGATGTCCTACATTGAGTATTTTTAATGTTTACTCATGATCACATTTAGGTGTGCACTTTTAGCAGGATTACTACTGAAGTGATAGCAACTGGTTCTCAGTTTATCATATCAGCATTTGCTGCAATTAGTCCAATTGCTGGTGGTGTTCATTTGGTGAGGGGGTTGTCTGCTAATTTCTCTTCTGTAAATTTACTGTTTTCACCTTTGTAATTAGCTTTATGGTTATATGGCTTGGGACTATGTAAATATCTTGCTACTTCTTAAATTTTTGCCCAGTAATTTTAGTATTTAGTATTTGCCAGAATCAGTTGTTATGTTAAAAGGGTGATCTCCTAATTTTATCAGTGATTCCATATCATCAGTGCTTTCTATAATACAATCAGGAAGAGTTTTCCCTCACTTACTGATATTAGTGCAGACTCATGGGTTCTTATCATGTGAAATTGAAAATATTTTCATTTATGTAAGGGCATTTTTATCTTTTGTGAATTGTCCATGTCTTCTGCCCAGTTTTCTCATCTTTCCCCCTCAATGTTTAAGAATATTTTAAAAGTTAAAGTTAAGGACAGTAATCCTTTATTTAAGATATAAGTCACAAATATTTTGTCCCAGTTGGAATGTATTTTTTTTGGTTTTTGGTGTTTATTTCCCTATAGAAATTAAAAAAATTTTTAATGTAGTCAAAATCATCAGTTTTTTACTGCATTGAGTTTTTGAATGATAGTTAGAAATCTTTTTCCATACCCAGCTTAAAGAGGAGTTCACCCATGATTTTTTCAGTTCTTAAATTGTTTCATTTCTTATGTTTAGATTCTTGGAATTTATTTTTTCTTAGGTATAGTGTGGTATGAATCTAATTTTTTTCTTATTCAAATTTCAAACCAGTGGATTGAGTACTATTTATTAAAAACTGCAACTTTGCCCCAGTGATTTGAGCTGCCACATGTATAAAATTCCATATGTACTTTTGGTTTATCTTGAGACTTTGCATACTGTTCCACTGGTTGGTCTCAATGACCAGTTCTCTATTATTTAATTAGTAAGGCTTTAATTATATATTTTAATGCCTGGTAGAGCTGATGTGCCTCACCCCTCTTAGCTTTTTTTTAAAGTGTTTTGTAATTGTGTGAAGATGAGAAAATGTTGTATTATACTAAAAAATCTGATAGTATTAGTAATATAAAAAATTCAAAGTGATATTATGCTGTATTTCTACTAGCTAGTGTCTTATTCAACATTAAGAATAATGGTTCTTTAGTTTTTTCTTTTGTACAGAAGTGCTTTGTTATACTGCAAATTACATTTTTCATTCTACATTTTTTTTAAGATTTATTTTTATTTATTTATGCATACAAGAACTAGGATGGAGGCCAGAGGTGGCGTGGGGGTGGTGAGAAGATTCACCAGAGACAGAGTGGGGAGCAGAACAGGTGGCTCTACTGAAATACACTGCTAAGACGAGCAGCTGGAAAGACAGGAGAGTTCTGTTGCACCATGTGGGTTATCTCCCTGCCTAGGAATCAAACTCATGCCACAATTGGCTGGCGATAGCTTGATAGTGCTGAGACTTTAACCCCTGTACCACCAGGGAGGGCCTTATTCTACATTTTTCATTTGGGATCTGTCCATGTTGCTATATATAAAAGTGATTTATTTTAATTTCATATATACTACATATAATTACGTAAAATGATTTAGATGGCTAAATGTATTAACAATTATAATAATAATGATAATAAGTGTACATATAGGAAGAGAGGAAATCATCTATTCAAAATAATTTTATTTTGCCAATTTTCATGCTGAATTTTCTTACCTTGACATCAATAGCCTGTCACAAGGTTCTTTTGTATTAGATGTTAATTGGCCACTGTTGTTTCTTGGATTTACTGTGATATAAAATGTTAACATGACATAATGCTATCTTGTTCTACTTCTAGGCTTAAATATCATTGGGGTAGGGCTGTTTGTGCTTAGCATCCTCTGGAATTTTGTCCTAACATGTGTATTTTAGGGTGATAGTAGGTGGTCTGAAGATTGTCCAAATAATGCCATATAATATGAGATGCCAGTGTATAAATAAGATTTTTAGTTTACTGACCTTAAGTAACTTTGCTAGTTCTACCATTTCTTCGATGATTTTTAGCATTGTAACAGTATTTGAAGATAATACAGTTTTTGTCATTTAGAATCATTGTCATTATCGGGGCTACGTGGAGGGAGTTTATAATTCATCCATTGCTCTTAGTGACTGTTTTGGACTTAGGTAAGAAATTTTCTTCATCAGCTTTTTTCTTTCCCTCGTTCCTTATCTCCTTACTTATCTGTTTCCAAATGAAGTAATTTTGGGGGACTTAGTATTAGATTTTACTTTGGTGTTGCTGAAGGTCATACAGCTGTGTTTCTGTTATCATTCTTGGCATGTTTATTTAGGAAAATATTACAGTTTATGAAATAAAATGTTAATATCTAAGTAGAAAATGTCACTTTCCTGAGACTACTAAATAGGTTTTGCTATTTAAAATAAATTATACTTTAAATTTCTCTAGTGCTTTATGTTAAAAAAAAATTCGGCTATCATCATTTATCATAATGACTGTGAAAAGGGACTCATCTCAATGTATAGGTGAGCAAACTGTATAGGTAAGCAAATGTATAGGTGAGCAAACTGAGATTTAGAGAAATTGTATCACTTATCAAGTGAAGTGCTAACAATATTAAAATAACATTTCTTGAAGACCTGGCAGAATGATACTGCTGGTTAGTTTGTTGCATGAATGATTAAAGTAATATATTTCAATTTTACTTCTCAAACCAGGTGGCTATTATTATTATCTTCCTTTAAGTAATAACTCTGCTAGAACAGTTACTGTGTTTTGCACTTATTAAATAAGTTAGGTTTTCAGGGGTTAAGTAACTGAGTCCCATGGGGAGTAGAGAATATTTGGGATTCAAACTCTGGTCCTCTGGCTCTAGATTCTAGTATTTTAGCAACTCTTTAGTATTGGTTCCCATTATAAGGTAAGCACTCAGAGGTTAAGTAATTTTCAGGGAGTGATGCTTGTTAAGCAGAAGTCTTGAACTTTAAATTTGATCTGCCTCATTCTAGAGCCTCTATATTTTTCTCTACCTTGCTACCCTTTTTTATACATGTTAAGAACTAGGACTTGAATTCAGGTTTTCTGATTTCTTCTGTGTGTTTTTCTTCATCCTTACATATATGTGTGTTGCAACTTTAAGAGGATTGCTGCATATAGAAAATGTGAGTTATGGGATTGAACCTCTGCAAAACAGCTCCAATTTTGAGCACATCTTTTATCGAATGGATGATGCCCACAAAGAGCCTCTGAAATGTGGAGTTTCCAATAAAGACATTAAGGAGGAAACCAAAAAGAATGAAGAGGAAGAGCCTCCTAGCATCACTCAGCTACTCCGAGTAAGGAAATTATTTCTTCATGACTCAGACTAAAGTTTTAAAACAATCATAATTATATATTTATGCATTCAACCAATACTTTTAATTGTGGTTGTGCCAACTATGTGCCAGACATTGTGCCAGACATTCTAGGGGATAAAGAGCAACATAAAGTTTCTGAGCAACATAAAGTTTCTGCTACCAATTTGAATCTATAGCCAAGCTTCTATGTGTTTTGGAAACTAGGGCTTAAATCTTTAACGGTAATTGTGCTTTTTTTTTAAAATCATTGATTTAAAGAGCCCCATTGCATCTTTTTAGAGAGCAGTAGAATTTTTTATTTGGATAGCTTTTGCACAAACTGAATTGGTGATTCTTGAGTTCTATGTTGGGGACAGAGGTGGAGATTTAGCCTTAGGATGTTAATTTTTTAGATGTCTTCCAGGGACACTTGTATACCTGTTTTGAGTCTTCATTAGAATTCCTGGACTTAATTTTGACATGAATCTCTTATACTGGAAGGTTTCTAGGACTTGGCCAGTGTATCTGTAGGCAATGCACTTTTCTACATATGAGGTGATACTGCTACTTTGGAAGAGGCCTGTGCCTCTCCTTGTGTATTTTAATTAACTTATACTAGTTTATGACATTATTTTCATTGCCTTTCTACCATTTATTCTTTTGCCTGTTAAACTGTTTTTTTAAACTTTAATCATTGAAAGCCATTAAATTTTAGCTAATCCTATATGTAATAAGAATTTCAATGAAATCACAAAATTAGTCATTTAAAAATTTTTATCAAAGTGTCATTGGCTCATAACATATGTTTCAGGTTTACAGCATTATATTTTGATATCTATATATACTTCATTATGATCATCATCAAAAGTCTAGTTTCCATCCACTACCATAGAATTGACTCCCTTTACCTAATTCACCCCCCCCAACCCTCTTCTCCTCTGTTGTCACCAGTCTATTTTCTTCAATAGTTTAAAGCTATAGCTAGTCACTTTTTAAAGTTGTAACCTTGTCTCTTCTGCTCTGACTTGTTAATGAATAGTTATTAGTAAATAGTCTTTCTTCCCCACTTACATGTATACTTCATCATGATTGCATAGTATTGGGGTTTTCCACTAAAGTGTGAGTGTGTATAGTATGATATTACAAAATTAGTAAGTCTGCTTTGGAAACTTGGTAAGCCAAATTATATTTCACTAGAATTTTTCTTAGATCAGTACAGATAGCAGATACTACTTTATTTATTATTTTTTTTTTTAATTTTTTTTCTTTTCTCTTTTTTTTTTTCTGCATTTTTTTTTTTTTAAAATTTATTTATTTATTTATACAAGCACTGGGTACAGTCAGAAGCGCGGGAGGGTGAGAGAATTCACCAGAGCCAGAGCGGGGAGCAGAGCAGGCAGAAGGACCGAAGTACACTGCTGAGGGGAGCAGCGGGCGGCAGGAGTGGTCTGCGCGCCATGCGGGACCCTCCTCCGGTGGCCGGGAAGCAGCCGGGGATCGAACCGGTGCTGCAGAGGCTGCGGGCAGCTTCGCAACCCAGCGCTCAATCGCTGCGCCACCGGGAGGCCCAGATACTACTTTATAGAAAAACATGTTTTGACCCAAAATTATAAAGCTATACACCTGAAACTTAAAGTTAAAAAAAAAAGTCACCTCAACATTTATTAGGAAAACAAACAATAAATAAGTCCTAAAACCATGTTTTTGACTTAATTGATACAGGATGCTGTAAGTAAAATAATTTTATGTTGCTAGTAGACATGAAATAAATTACCAGAGATTAGGGTAAGATCATTATATATGAACAACATGACCATATGACTTTTTGTTTGTGTTTATGATGTTTATGTTTTGACAGAGAAGAAGAGCTGTCCTGCCACAGACCCGATATGTGGAGCTGTTCATTGTTGTAGACAAGGAAAGGGTAGGATTGGTGACAGTTTTTCTTCTTTTTCATGAAAAGCAAATGAGAAGTGAGCATCTCTTGTAGGAAATATAAAAAAAAATATTCGTGTTGACTTTTCTTAATCTAAAATAACTTATTTCCTTTAAACATACTTAATACTCACAATACCACCAGAAGCTGAATATAGAGATTACCTCTAGCTTTATTTTTTTACTGGTGATATTTTTCTCTGTTTTTTTTTTTGGGGGGGGGTGTGATTTATTTATGCTGAATTGCTTAAATGAAATAGTACTGCCTTTCGAGGTCTTGAGACCATTTCAGATGACTTTTTAAAGTACTGCAGTGATAAATCCTAATAATCAGGTGTTGCTTTGTTGCCTAATGAAACTAGATTTTAGGATTTTAGCTTAGAAACTGTTTTTTAAGATTTTAGCTAACCTTTACTTCACATTAAGAAACAGAAAACTTCTAGGTCCTGGCATTCTTTAAGAAGGGAATAGAGTTCATAGCAGTTACAGTTAATTTCATTGCACAGAATAACTTCAGGGCATTTTCTTTATTCAAACTTCAGAATTGTGTCTTTCTTAACTAAGAAAATTAATGTGTGCATTTCAGCATTTACAAAATTAGGAGTTTTAGATGTTGTTCTTATGTATTTAATGTACAGATTCTTCCAAATGTTTTGTCTGATTTTTATTGCAAACTTTGTAGAAATTTAATGATTGGCAATTCTTTTCATGTGATCTACAGAAATCATTTTGAAGATTTTTATGGTTTAAAAAGATTATTTATGTAGATATGTAAGGAAAAAAAAGCCGTATGTAAAGAAACTCAAATGTAAGTTCACTATCCTCAAGTGTTAGAAGGAGAAAGCATAGGGAGAATACCAGTGAGCATGAGTTCTGCCCCAGATAGTGGATGAAAAGTTTCTGTAGAGTGTTTGGACAAGTGATAAAAATAGACATTTGAAATGTTTCCCTTTATTATATACCGGAGAAAAAGTTCAAAATAAAAACAGTTCCATTTTAATAAATTCTTGTCAAACTATTATATATATTTTCTTCCCTCAGAGAATCATGATTAAATTCTGTTTAAGATCTGAGATATTCTGACATTAATGTCCTCATCATAGAACAAAACCATACATTATTTTTTAAAAAAGATTTTTATTTATTTTATGCATACAAGAAATGGGGTGTAGGCCAGAGGGGCGTGGGGGTGGGGGTGGTTGTGGTGAGGGAGGGTGAGAGGATTCACCAAAGAGAGTGGGGAGCAGAATAGGCAGATGGCTGAAATGCACTGCTGAAGGGAGCAGCTGGTGAGACAGGAGAGGTCTGCTGCGCCATGTGGGTTGCTCCCTGGCCGGTGGGGGATTGAACTGGTGCTGCAGAGGCTGCAGATAGCTTTATAGTGCTGTGTTTAACCCCTTGCACTAGCAGGGAGGCCCTAACCAAGATTTTAGAAATGGTTTATTGGTAATGTTTTTAGATTACAGGGTGAAAGGGTCAGGATATCCTTTAGATTGTCCTTTATTACTGTATCTATACAGAATATAAAGATTAAAGATATCCTGTAAAGATTACTTTGATTATTCTAAGTTCTACCTTTGAAAAATGAATGAAAATTTTTTTATATTAAAATGAATAAAAACACCTTAAGAATAAACATTTTAAAATTGCATTGATTTGGAAAAACTATGCTTGTTCACTATTAACACCTGTAACTTATATTTCTTGTATTCCTATTTATTGTTAAAATGCATTGTTCAGGTTTATTTGAAATGCTGGTAATGTCTTAATGAACCAGTTCTTGGTTCAGAGGAAATATTTGGATTCTTATTTTCATTGTAACGGTTGTAGAGTTTTCTTTCCTTAGATTTTTTGATGATTGATTTTTCCCTCTTTGCTTTTCAGTATGACATGATGGGACGAAATCAGACAGCAGTGAGAGAAGAAATGATTCGTTTAGCAAACTACTTGGATAGCGTAAGTTGTATTTTCGATCAGATGGAATTATTATATCTTATTCTATCAGAGTCTCAGAGCAAAATTTAAAAATTATCTTATTTTAACTCTGATTATTATGGGGCTTAAATAATTCAATCTTTCAGCAATCTGTTTCCTAATTTGTTTTGTAATGTTATGTTTGAAAGAAAAGTGAAAAACTTTGAGACGAGCAAGAGATTTTATAATATAACCTGTCTTCAAAGTAGAGAGAAGAGACTCCGATACTTTGGGATTTATGAAAATATCTTCTAATTTTTACTGAGAGGATCTTAGTTTGAATAAGGCAAGCTTCTGCTCTGAAATCACAGCATGACAGTGTTTATATGTATGTGTATATGTACATGAGATTTGGCTTGAGATTCTGGAGTTCAGTGGGAGATAATGAAAAAATAGGTACATGTTTGTCCACAAAACATTCCCGTAATATGAACATCAATAATAATGATAATGAGGCTTCCCTGGTGGTGCAGGCGGTTGAGCACCGCACTGTGAAGCTGTCCACAGCCTCTGCCATGTGAGTTCGATCCCGGTCGGCCGGTGAGAATCCCACATGGCAAAGCAGACCTCTCCTGTCTTGCCCGCTGCTCCCCTCAGCAGTGTATTTCATCTGTCTGCCTGTTCTGTTCCCCGCTCTTTTTCCAGTGAATCGTCTCACCCTCCTGTGCATCTGGCCTGTACCCTGGTTCTTGTATAAAAAATAAATCTTAAAAAAAAAAAACGATAATGATCACTATCATAGTGTTTTATGCTCATACTGAATTTATATATAAATCATTGGGTGTTATTTATTGTGTGCCACAAAATGAGCCAACTGCACATTTATTAACCTATTTATTCCTTACACTATCTCTGAAATAGATATGAGTTCCATAATTTTGGTAATAATTGGGGTAGCCTTTGTAATCAAACTCATTCCCATTTATAAAGTGTGTGATATTTTTTTACTTTAAGTGAAATAAATATGGACTGTAAATAAACTTGCTTTTGTTTAGGGGCAATTTTATACCAAATATACGAAAAACTTAAAATTTATAGAGTTGGTAAGATTCTGGAAAAGAAGATTAAAAGGATTTGAAATTCTATTACTTTTATGAATGGGTTAACTGACACCCTTGAAAGGTTAATTATCATGTTGAAGAGGATATTTTTTTGGGGGGGTTGGGAGATCTGTTTTTAGTTTAAGCAGTATTGTTACTTTATCATATGGTTAAAAGAGATTCTCATATTTTTTAATGAGGTACTTTGTAACTTTATTTCTGTTCCCTTCCTAGATGTATATTATGTTAAATATTCGAATTGTGCTAGTTGGACTGGAGATTTGGACAAATGGAAACCTGATCAACATAATCGGTGGTGCTGGTGATGTGTTGGGGAACTTTGTGCAGTGGCGGGAAAAGTTTCTTATCACACGTAGGAGACATGACAGTGCACAACTAGTTTTGTAAGTGATTGAAAAAAGGACTTAATGAAATTGTCAGAAAAAAAATTTTTTACTTGTTTTCTTTTATTATAATCATATCCTCTTAAGGTCTTTGAGCCTTCATTTATTTATTTATTTATTTATTTATTTATTAATATATATTTATTTATTTATACAAACACTGGGTACAGTCAGAAGCACAGGAGGGTGAGAGAATTCACCAGAGCCAGAGCGGGGAGCAGAGCAGGCAGAAGGACCGAAGTACACTGCTGAGGGGAGCAGCGGGCAGCAGTAGAGGTCTGCGCGCCATGTGGGACCCTCCTCCGGTGGCCGGGGAGCAGCCGGGAATCGAACCGGCGCTGCAGAGGTTTGCAACCCAGCGCTCAACCACTGCGCCGCCGGGGAGGCCCTGAGCCTTCATTTAAATCAGGGAAACTTAGTTCAATACCACAGGACAAGTGACAGTGAGATAATAGGACCTCTCTTCTGTGTTGGATTCCCAGTCACCTTTACTCCATGCCTTCCTCTTCCATGACTTTGTCCTCTTCCTTGGGTTTACTCCTCATTTTGGTTTAGAATACTTTCTGTGCTTCAGAACTATGGTCAGTTTGCAAGTTTTAGCTTTTTCCTGCAGGGGAGGGAGAGGAGTCAGAAGAGGGGATGGAAGAGCACAAGGGGCTATGGTGATGGTTCATGGGTGCTATCGTGGTGGGAGACTTGGGGAAGCCACACCTGAGGGAAGAAATCAAATGTCCAAAAATGGACAAAGATGTAAGAAAATAAATCACTTTAATAAAAAATAATACTTTCTAGTTTCTTCATGTGAAAGTATATATGGAAAGAAAAAATTTTGACCTCTTACATATTGGGAAATGTTTTTTGCAGTCTCAGAATAGAATTTAAAAATTATCTATTTGACCTTTTATTGTCCCAGGACTCAAGTAACTCAGTCTTGCAGTTTGTTTTCTAAGTTCTTTTGGTTATTTGACTGGCTATAATATTCTAGGTATGAAATCTTAGAATTTTGAAGAACTGATTTTGTTGTCTTTTGACTTCCAGTTTTATTATTTGGAAGACTTAAACTCTTCTGATTCCAGATTCTTTGCATTTGTTGGATTTTTCTACATTCTCTGGGAGTTTGTAGGATTTTCTCTTGTTCTCATGCACTTTGGTTCTCATACAATTTTTTTGATATGTTTTTGGGTAGTTCTTTTTTAGCAGGTCTGGGGTTTTTCAAATATGACCTCGTTTTTAAAAAGTAATAAAGGCTTTCCTGGTGGTGTAGGCGGTTGAGCGCAGCACAGTGAAGCTGTCCCCAGCCTCTGCAGTGTGGGTTTGATTCTGGCCAGCCAGAGAGATACCCACATGGTGCAGCAGACCTCTCCTGTCTAGTCCGCTGCCCCTCTCAGCAGTGTATTTCAGTCAATGTGCCTGTTCTGTTACCCACTCTGTCTCTGGTGAATCCTCTTACCTGCACATCTGGCCTGTACCCCGGTTCTTATATGCATGAATAAATAAATCTTAAAAAAAAAAAGTAATAAAATGAGAATGTAATGTAGCTCATGGGGGCTGTTCTTCGTTGTTCTTAGTTGGTAATTTCTATCTTGAAACCGATGTCCTGCTGTTTTAGGAATTTTTCTCAAGTTATTTTGTAGATAATTTCACTCTTTATTTTTAGTCTATTTTTCTGGGATTCCTTTCATTTGAGTGTTGAGTTCTTGGGTTTGTTCTCTGATTTCATGTTTTTCATTTCCTTCTCTTTATCATTTTGTTCCCTTTTCTGGGATATTTTCTTTAATTTTTCTCCTAAAATTTTTGAGGTTTATTGAATTTTTTATTTCCACTACCTTGTTTTTAGTGCTTAATAGCCCTTTTCCCCCTTTAATATTTTTATATAATCAAGTTCTTATTGCAGGTATATAATAGTTTTTAAATACTTTTTGAGATAGTGCTGATGATGTGAAAATTTTACATTTTTTTCATTTCTGTCTATTATTTTTAGGCACCATAATAAAACTTTAGCTTACATAATCACTTAGTGCAAATACATTCTAAAAACTTACAAAAACCCTCAATTAAATATTTAAAAATTTCATTCATTAAAAATTTTCTGGGGCCTCCCCGGTGGCACATCCAGTTGAGCGCAGCGCTATGAAACTGTCCCCAGCCTCTGCAGTGCGGGTTTGATTCTAGCCGGCCAGGGAGATACCCACATGGCACAGTAGCGCTCTCCTGTCTCGCCTGCTGCTCCCCGCAGCAGTGGTTTTCAGGCGTCTGCGTGTTCTGCTCCCCACTCTGTCTTGGGTGAATTCTCTCACCCTCCTGTGCCTCTGGCCTGTACCCCTGTTCTTGTATAAATAAATAAATCTAAAAAAAAAAATTTCTGGCTGGATGGGCTGACTTAGTGCAAGAAAAGTTCTAAATTACGTAATTTTTTTGCTTCCCTCAATGTTGATGGTAACTAAAACTCACATCTTTTTTCCTCCTGAGGAGAAATTTCCCTTGATTTTGTTTTCTTTGCTTTGTTATGTGAGTTAATTTAAAGCAAGACACTTAAAATACCTAAATGAATTTTTGTGGCCCCATAATCAAAAAGGCTGATTTTTGACCTTTTTATTAATTTTTAGTAAAATTGTACCTGCCAGTATCTGCATAGCAGTCTGCATGCCATCTAGTTTATAAAAGATCAGAAGGAATAGACTTGGAACATATTTCCTATGCTTTGCCCAACCACGCCTACCAAGCTGCCTTTCCCTCTTATTTGTGGTCTCCATCTGTTATGTTGGAGGCATTTCCTACATGTCTTGTAACATTTGGCTGTGTTGTGGTTAAGAATGGGCATCTAAAGGCTTTTTGTAAATGCTGAGTTTATGGCTGTGGGATTTAGGGACTATTGGTTCATTACGGGGTTATCTGACTACAGCATGTTATAAATCTGGCCTTATCACATCTTCTTCTCCTTGCTGGTGAGATGTCCCAGAGGGATTTATTCATTCTTGTAAATATATTTATTAGGTATATATACTCTTGGTATTGAGGTATAGCAGTGAATAAAACTAACAAAAATTCTTGCTCTCATGCAATTCATATTCTGTGGAGAAGATTTGCCATAAATGAGATATGTGGGTCTATATAATATGTTAAATAATGATGAAGTGGTAAGGATTGAAAATAAAGCAGGGAGGGTAGATGGAAAGTTGGAGGAGTGAGGCTGAAATTTTGGGTCACATTGCAAGAGAAGCCTCAAATAGAAGATGGCTTTTGATTGAAGACTTGAAGGAGATGAGGGCATTCGTTGAGGTGCATATTGGGGAATTCAGTTCCAGGCAGAGGGAATAGTTCATGCCTGAGATACAAGCATGTGCAGAATAAGTGAACCATGTGCAGACTATTGTGCTTCCTATGCTTCCTGCCTGTAGCCTCAGACATGCCAAAGCATGTTGAATTGTTCCTGCCACTAAAATTTTTGAATCAATAAATGTCATGCATTTTAAGAAAACCTTTCCACCTACCTGAAAGTCAGGAAAAAGCTTGATTTGGTATCTAAAACATATCTTCATTATCTGAAAAATGAATTTGTAATACTGATCTTTCTTTGATAATTAAAAGGGAAAAGGCATATTTGTATTCTGATTTTATTTATTTTTATTAATTTTTTTTTTTGTTGAGTTAATGTTGGTTCAGAGCACTGTATGTTTCAGGAATATGGCATCACACCTCTGTATTCTGATTTTATAATGTTACTTATTTTGCCATCTCCCCCCCCAGTTTTTGTAAGTTCTACTGAGCCAAGTTTAAGATTACCCCAAGTAATCTAGGTAAAATGTGTTCCTTTTTTCCCCCAAGTGTATTTACTAACTTTTACCTTTTCTTTTCATTTAGGAAGAAAGGTTTTGGTGGGACTGCAGGAATGGCATTTGTGGGAACAGTGTGTTCAAGGAGCCACGCAGGCGGAATTAATGTGGTACGTTTTGTTCTTCAAGTTCAGCTTTGGATGTACCTTACGATAGTGTCTGCTATTTTCTAACTCTCTACTTCTTGCCCAAAGTCTTTATTTTTTTTTTTTAAATAATAAATTTTATTTTTATATTCCCCATACAATTGCAACCCCCCCATTCTGATCCCAATCCCTCCCCTCCTGCCCCCCACCCCCCAAAAGTGTCTCTGTTTCATAGTTTTTTGTTGATTCTGATTTTCACTTTCTTCTAGTTATTCATTTTCCTGGTCCCTTATTTAAGTTTTCTAGATTCCTGCTATGAGTGAGACCATCCGGTATTTTTCTTTTTCTTTTTGGCTTATTTCGCTGAGCATGATCCCTTCCAGCGCCATCCATGTTGCTGCAAATTGCATGTGTTTATCTTTTTTGAATGCTGAGTAATATTCCATGGTGTATATGTACCACATCTTCTTGATCCAGTCATCTATTTTTGGGCATTTGGGTTGTTTCCAAAGCTTAGCTATTGTAAACAGTGCTGCTATAAACATAGGGGTGCAGGTGTTCTTTGGAATTGATGTTTCTGTGTCCTTTGTTGCCCAAAGTCTTTAAAGCAATCTTTCGGGTATTTTGAAGGATATGGGAGAAGAGGCAAGTGTTCTCTTTCACTACAGACTGGACTGTCATTCTAATACTTATTAGCGCCTTACTTTTTATGAATGACAAAACAGATAACATTTGAGAAAGTTAAACTAGAACCATGAATTTGTCTTCCCATGAACCACCATGTATCATCTATTGGTGCTAAAGTAATGGTTTAAAGAGTCTATCTCCATTATCACTATGTTGGATCACTCTAGTTTCTTACTAGACTGAACTGTGTAAAGACTGTTGTTGGATGCTTCATTTGTAATGCAGGCTGTCACTTAACATCATAGTGACAAATTAACTTTTTTTTTTTTTTTGTGGGACCCTCACTGGCAGCCGGAGAATGAACCGGCACTGCAGAGTCTGTGGGCAGCTTTGCAGCCCAACGCTTAACGGCTGCCCCATCAGGGGAGGCCCGACAAATTACCTTTTGTGAAAAAATAATCTGAGAAACAAAACCATATCCTTGTGTCCAGAAACCTATTTACTCCTTTTCTTGTGTTGGCACAGTTTGGGCAAATTACAGTGGAGATATTCGCATCCATTGTTGCTCATGAGTTGGGCCATAACCTTGGAATGAATCATGATGATGGCAGAGATTGTTTTTGTGGTGCAAAGAGCTGTATCATGAATTCAGGAGCATCGTGAGTAATTCAATTCTTTCTTCCTAACATGGTACTGTAGATGAATTTTTTTAAAGTCTCTGCAGTATACTCATGTCTATGTTGCAAAAACAGGAAAAATTATAGTGCTACCTGTAATTAATTACATGTTACCCCAACCAGAAATCTATTTTTTAATTAAATAAATTATTCCAAGAAACCTGTAGAGGCAGGTATGTAACTACGTTATCTATAAACCAATTGATGGACCCAAAGAATATAAAACCATAGAAAAATTTGCATCTCAATTAGTAATTAGGGAAGAGTTTCTGGTAGATTCAGTGCAGTTTGGATTAGCTTGAAGGACTATATAGCATTTACTCACAAATAAACCCTGTGAGAAAGTGCTGCACTGGCACTGTAAAGTAGAAGAAATCCTGATATATATATCCTATTAACATTCCCTACTTTATAGATAAAGCTGAGAGAAAAGATAAAGAGGAAAAAGAATTGACTTTCAACTGTGTATCAGGCACTGTTTTTAGCACTTAAAAGATATTAATTTACTTAATGCTCAATAATCTGATCAGGTATCTTTATACTTCTGTTTAAAATGAGGAAATTGAGGTCACACATATCTAAGTAAATGGTAAAAATGGGATTTGAAATCAGGAAGTCTGAGTCCAGAGTCTATGATCTTAGATTCCCTCTTTGCCAGGGTTCAAAAATAATTATAATAGAAGGTCTAAGGGTGAACATAAACTGTTGAGTTACCTCTTTTTTATTTAGATAGGTTTCAAGGAACCTGGGTTCGTTCTTAATTTGGAAGGCAGTAGTGCTAAACAGAGAGGTGGGCATTGTCACAGGCATCTGTGGAGAAGAAGCTGAGCCAGAGAGAAAATTAGATATGAAAGATAGTTATCTTTAACCAACACTGAAGAAGATTTCATTAGGGGAATATCTGTGGCCCCAAGTGTTTTCTCCCTTTCCTCCTCCCTCAAACTCCTGGAGCACTGAAAAGTGAAAAAAAAGAAAACAACCCAAACTGTTAGCCACTCTTTTATCTTCGGATCTCAGAGTACAATTCTAATCATATTCTGGCTTAAAGAGAAGCTCTCAAGAAGAATTTAAACTCTGATTTTGAGTCAATAACTATGCTCAAAAGTAGATATGAACGAATCAGAACAATGCTTATGAGAGAACTCTACTAATTAAGAAAAAAGTAATTGCATTCATAGGAAGTTATATGTTTGTAAAAGATTTCCTGTAGGAGAGGAAAGTAAACTTAGTGTTTGCTTTGGCTGGGAGTGAAGTTGAGAAAGAGATGAATTCAGGGAATAGGAAATGAATAATCAACAATGAGATAAGACAATAGGATAAGAAAGGAGAACTCAAGAGTTAAGGAATGTTAAGAAAATGCTATTGTGGAATTTTATTTTTGATCGGGCTATTTGTATTTTGTTGTTGAATTATATGAGTTCTTTATATATTTTGGATATTAATCCCTTATTGGACATGTGATATACAAATATTTTCTCCCATTCAGTAGGATATCTTTTGGTTTTGATGATTGTTTCTTTCTCTATAGAAGCCTTTTAGTTTCATGTAGTTTGTTGTTTGTTTTTGCTTTCATTGCTCTTGGATTTGAGTCTCTGAAGTTATCTCTAAGGCCAATATCATGGAGCACATCACCTGCATTTTCTTCTCTGTATTTTATAGTTTTAGGTATAATCCATGTTTAATTAATGTTTGTGTTAGATTGTAGTCTAGTATCTTTCTTTTGCTGGTGGCTATCTAGTTTTACTAATGCCATTTGCTGAAGAGACATTCCTTCCTCCATAAATTAGTTGTCCATATACTTGTGGGTTTATTTCTAGACTCTATCCTTTTCTCTTTGATTTCTGTGTCTATTTTATTCCAATATAAGGCTGTTTTGATAAATATTGGTTTGTAGCATAGTTTGAATTTGGGGAGTGTGATACTTTCTTTTTTTTTTTTTTTTGGTACTATTCAGGGTCTTTTGTAGTTACAAATAAATTTCATGGCTTTTTTTTTGGGTTATATTTCTGTGAAGAATGCCATGGGAATTTTTATAGGGATTGCACTGAATCTGTATATTGCTTAAGGTAAGAAAATGACCATTTTGACAATGTTGATTCTTCTGATCATTGAGCATAAAATTCTTTCCATTCTGGCCATTTCTTTGTGTTTTAATTTTTTGGTTTTCTATTTATTTCATCAGTTTCTTATATTTTCAGTGCATTTCACTTTTTAGTTTCAGTTAAATTTATTTTAGATGTTTAATTCTTTATGATATTATTACTAATGGGATTTATACATGAGATTATTTTCCTGATTTCTTTGCTGGTTAATTATTTGCATTCAGAAATATAACATAATTTTGTGTATTGGTTTGTGATCTGCTACTTTTTACTATTTCTAATAGCTCTTGAGTTTTTGAAATTTTTTTGTCTATATTGTGTTATCTGCATAGTTTGAATTTGGGGAGTGTGATACTTTCATTTATTTTTTTTAGCCAGGACTTCTGTATTGAACAATATGAAAGTAGATATTTTTTACTTTTTCCTGTTATAATTGTTATAACTCCTCTTTTGTTTCTGATTTTATGTTTGTGTTTGTTTCTCTTCTTTAAGCTGCCTAATGCTTTGTCCATTTTATTTATTTTTTTTTTCAAGGAACCAATTGAACTTTTAAAGAGTTTTCTTTTTAATTTTATTTTATTAGTATTCTAATGAAGTTAAAATTTTTCACTTGATGATATAATTGACCTTTATTATGGTGAGGTAGGTTCTTTTTATACACAGTTTGTTGAGGTCTTTTTTAAAATTGTAATTGATGTTGAGTCTTGTTAGATGCTTTTTCTGCATCTATTAAAATGATCACAGATTTCTGTCCTGCCTTTTGTTGATATGGGTATATCACACACTTATTGATTTGCATATGTTGAACCATCCTTGCATCCCTGAAATAAAACCCGCTTGATGTTGTAATGTACAGTTGAGTTCACTTTGCTAGTACTTTGTTGAGAATTTATATCTTTTTTCGTCAGAAATAATGGTGTATAGTTTGTATGTGTGTGTTTCTGTGATGTCTTCTCTGGTTTTAGAGTTAGGGCAGTGTTGGCTTCATAAGATGTATTTGGAAGTTTTCCCTTTTCGATTTTTTTGACGAATTTGAGGTTAAATATTAATTCTTTGAAAGTTTAGTAGAATTTACTAGTGAGGCCATCTTATCTTGGAATTTTATTTTTTGGGAGATCCTCATGTTGTGCTTGTTCAGATTTTCTATTTTTTTCTTGATTCAATTTATTAATGTTGTGTTTTTCTAAGAAATGTCCATTTCTTCTTAGATTGTCCAATTTGTTGTCATATAGGCATGCATAATATTCTTTTATGATCTTTTGTATTTCTGTAATATCTGTTATAACTTCTCTTTTGTTTCTGTTTTTGTGTTTGTTTTCTTTGAGTCTGCCTAATAGTTTGTCTATTTTGTTTATTTTTTTTTTCAAAGAACCAATTGAACTTTTAAAAAGAATTTTCTGTTTAATTTAATTTTAGTATCCTAATAAAGTTAAAATTTTTATGTGGATATACATTTCAATAAAGGATAGCCTGACTATTCTCTCTAACTCTGTTTCATTATTTTTCAAATTGTCTATTGAATCTCTCTTTTGTTTACTTCTGCTCTAGTATTTATTATTTTCTTTCTTCTACTGATTTTGGATTTTCCCCTTCTTTTTCTAGTTCCTTTAGGGTAGGTTTAGATTTTTTTAATTTGTGATTTTTCTTATTTCCTGAGGTAGATCTGTATAGCTTTTGCTTTATCCTTTAATGTCTGATAGTTTGTGTTTTCATACTCATTTGTCTCTGGGTATTTTTTTATTTCACCTTTGATTTCCTCATTTACCAATAGTTGTTCAGTAGCATGTTGCTTAGTGTAGTGCCAGGAAGGCAAAGAGCTGGTTTTCTATGATTGGAGCAGAAGGGTAAAGTAGAGTCCTGGAACCCTCAGTGGCTTTTTCAGGCTTTTATTGAGCTTTTACATGTAGTGCAGCAACCAGGTACATGGCAGGCAGGGGTGCCAGGGGGCCAGAGGCCAGTAGGCCTCTTAGCCCCTGGTGAATCTTCATTCTTTACTGGGCTCTCTGGCATTCTCTCTTTTTGGCTGTGGACTCCACCATAAGCCATGTACCCACCCATTCCCCCAAGGATGGGTTTTTCAGCTCCTCACCCCTACTTGAAAATGAACAGGGCATCATCCCCAGGTGATTTTAAGAGACTCACTGGCCTTCTTTAACATACTTAGGCTGCTTAATAGCCACTCAGGGCTTCCCAATCTCAGCACCAGCTTTTAGCTTTTGCCTTTCTAAGTTGGCTTTTTGATACATCTCGTCTGCCTCGCTGCAGAGAACTTGGTGAGGGCTTCCTCCCTCAGCCTCTTGGGCTCTTCTCATGCCTGCCCCTTCCTCTACTCTGGCCATTGCCTCTCCGGGCTGTGGCCCTTGGAATGTTGGGCAGTACACAGGCTGCTTTTGGCCACTGAGGCCCACTGGCCACCCCCAGATTCCCATCTCCTATAGTGTACAAACAATTCCATCCTCCCCCAGGGTCCCCAAAATATAACATTAACCTGCCAAAGTTCCTCAGCCTCTGGCAGGATTGTCAGTCCAAGTCTATCCATTGGTCCTTGTGTCAGCATTGGCGAGTTCCAAATTGTGGTCCTTTCTTCCCCGATGATTCTGCTGCCTCAGGGGTCGTGGGCTGGTCCTTGTGGGCCATCTCCTCCTCCACTCAAGGTCTCATCCCGCAGTTCCCGGACCTTGTCTACCTCCTGTGCTCCTGCAGCATCTTTAGCTCTTCCTGCAGTTTCTGGACTTTGGTCATCTCCTGTGCTGCCATGGCACATCCAGCGTTGTCACAGGCTCACGGTCTGCTACTCCTCAATGCCTCCTGAGGTCTTCAGAGGGCTCCAGGACTCTCCTTTACCTGTCTGCTCCAATCATGGAAAACCAGCTCTGTGCCTTCCTGGCACTACACTTAGTCTTAGAAAACCATATTAATGGTTTTCCCCTTTCTTCTTTTGACTGAGTGCTAATGTCATAACAACTGAATAGATGTTTGAAATGATTATAGTCTTTAAAAACTTATTGAGACTTGTTTTGTTTCCCAACACATGGCCTTTCCTTAAAAATGTTCCAGTGCATTTGAGAAGAATGTTTTTTGTTGTCTTTGTGTGGGATGCTCTGTAAATATCAAGGTAGACTTATTTCAATACCCAAGAACCAATACCCAGAACTATTTACTTCCTTGGAGACTTTGGACTAGTTAACAGAGAGAAATAGAAAATGTATCGGTGTAGGTTCTCACAGAGAGGATTTTTTCTTAGATTCCTTGAATGACTGAAAGACTCACTTAGTTATCTTCCTTAATGACTATAATGCAACAGATTTTTAGCTTCACTCCTACTCAGTACTGTTGCTTAAACTGATGAAAAAGGGATTCTTGCAGAGCATCAGATTATGCAGATAAAATTTTAATGTGAGTCTGGTTTTCTTAGATTCTTGCAGTATATATGAATTTGTTTGCTACTTGTCTTCAAAAATTAGTCATTAATGAGATTATCTGAGAATAGTTATAGTTATTGAATAAACTAAATTGTTCAATAATTGTTAATTAAACAAAATTTTAAATAATTGTTAAATAAACAAAAAATTGGTCAGTTATATGTAACCTGAGGCTATATTCTCAGTCTTTTCTATAAGTTCTTTTTCTTTACCCAACCATAACTGGTAGATGACGTCACATCTTAGAATTAATATGCTGTACATCAGGGACTTTCGTTAATTGGTTTATATGGTATGCTGCTTACTATAACCCTATGTCTGTTATAGTTATTGAGGAAAACAATAATTAAAAAAATACAACATGTAGGACACACCAAAACTGAATTTGTGTGATTTTTACCTAGACATCATGTAGAAGACCATCTAGCCTTCAAAATATTGAACATATTTCTCAGGAATTATCATAAAAGGCTTTTAAAACTTAAAGTTGAGCTGAAATTTGATACTGTGCATTCTGCTTCCTGATGGCTATATGCTTCCTCACTAGAATAGCCCATTCACCTTGTTTTCATGTAGCTTCTAATAAGTGATTGTGAGAAGAACATAAAATATTAACCTACATTGTACAAAATGATTGGGGAAACATAACTAGTTTCAAATACTCGAAAGATTTTTACTATGGAAAGTACATGAAACTTAATTCTAAATAGACCTAGATGATTTCTAAGGTCTCCTCTGACAGATGAACTCTATGATTTTGTATTTCAAATGTAAGTGATATGTTTGGAAGATACTTTCATAGAAGTAATATATTGTAAATAGTGAGTAATTATGCAGCTAACTGAAATAATGTTTTCTATTTATTAGAAATGGTTATTTATTCTCATTTCTTTTTTTGTTAGCTTATTTTCTGTCATTTGAAATATTTAAAATATTATATATACATATACTCATGAAGACATGATTTAAAAATTTTAAAGTAAATAATAACTATGACTTAATATCTTTTCTTATTCTTTATTATAGAGGTTCTAGAAACTTTAGTAATTGCAGTGCAGAGGACTTTGAGAAGTTAACTTTAAATAAAGGAGGAAACTGCCTTCTTAATATTCCAAAGCCTGATGAGGCTTATAGTGCTCCTTTCTGTGGTAATAAATTGGTGGATCCTGGAGAAGAGTGTGACTGTGGGACTCCAAAGGTCAGTTTAATTTTCAATTTTTGTTTTGTGAAAATAATCTTGGAATTTTCAAAAAGTAAATAGTTTGCCTTGGGAACTCTGGCATGGCAGCTAAAGTAAAATTTAGTGGCAAATGAGGGTTGGTATTTTGTCTGTGGGGATATGTACCTGGGATTGGTCATCTTCTTCCCAGAACATAACTGATGGTGTCATCTGTTTTGGTGCCCATGTTTATTCTTCTATGTTTTGCTACCTTCCACCACTTTTGATATGATTATTAGATCATATATTTACTTTAATGAAGAAACCAATTTTTTCACTTAACTTTTTACTTTAATGCTTTCCCTATTTTGCCACTGCCTTTGCAGAAATAAATATTCTTACTAATTTTAGTAATAACAAGTTGAACCTGGTCTATTCTTCAGCATGCTTAATAAAAACAGTATTTTTTTAACCAGTTTTACTCAGCGCCAATCAGTGAAATTCTTATCACTCACAGTAGCATTCTTTCCTTTTACCCTTCAGTTTACCTGCTATCTCCAGCTTTTTCAGACCTGTTGTCCATATTTATTATCATAAGCCCATCCAAATCTTTATGACTATTGCTGTGTATCATAGCCATTCCTGTCTCAAATTGGCCCATTGAAGTCCTTTCTGCTGAGGCACTGCATTAACTTAAAATAAAACAAAAATTGTTCAGTTGTTTGTAACCTGAGGTTATATTCTCAGTCTTTTCCATAAGTTCTTCACCCAACCACAGCTGGCTTTTGCAGATGACGTCACATTTTAGAATTAATATGAAGTACATCAGGGACTTCTGTTAATTGTTTTACATGGTGTACTCCTTACAATAACCCTAAGAGATTAATTAGGCCCAACAAAGTTAATTTCTAAATTAACATTATACTGTTATGTTGACCAAGTCTTTCTTTCCAGGCCTTTTCAGATCTTTCTCTTAAAATATTTTGTTTTGCCTTGTTCTGTTAGCTTTACTATTATATTTATTGAGATAGACTGTAATTGCTACTTCATACTGCTAACTTACTCTTTAAAGATCTCCTCAAATATCACTAGTTTTGCTTGGTAAGAAAGTTTCAGTAAGTAAAGACGAAATTCCCCTTTATACTTTTATTTCCTCTCTTCCCCTTCTGCAGTGGTAATCGTATGTAAGTTCAGTGCATTTGTTTTAGACTTTGTGGTGTATATTTATATACATATATAGTGTATGTACATTTGTAAATAGTAGGGTTTGTTTTAGGGTCTTTTCCTCTATATAAATGAAACCAGACTCAGTATGTTGTATGCAGAATTTTTTTTCTATTTAATTTTTCTTGCAAACTTTTCCATGATGCTATGTTATTGCATTATATAGACATACATCTTTGAATTTCCTCATTAGTATTCCAATATAAGGATGTAGTATGATTTATTTAATCATACTCATTAATTAATGGGCATTTACTTATTATAATTAATATTTATCTTGCAAACAGTGCTGCAATGTACATCTTTATACATGCCCCATGTGTTTATATACAATTATTTCTCTACAATATTCACATAAGAATAGAACTATTGAAAGTATGTGTGTTTTTAATTTTATTAGAGGCTATCAGGTTTTCTATAAAATGGCTGTGTCAGCTTGCACTTTTACTGACATTCAGTGCCTGCATAGTCTTGCCAACACAGAATAATAAATATCTTAAATTTTTTTTTAAAGATTTATTTATTTATTTATTTATACAAGCACTGGGTACAGTCAGAAGCATGGGAGGGTGGGAGAATTCACCAGAGCCAGAGCGGGGAACAGAACAGGCAGACTGACAAAATACACTGCTGAGGGGAGCAGCGGGCGTGGCAGGAGAGGTCTGTCACGCCATGTGGGACCCTCGCTGGTGGCGGGGATCGAACTGGGGCTGCAGAGGCTGCAGGCAGCTTCGCAACCCAGTGCTCAACTGCTGGGCCACCAGGGGAGGCCCAATATCTTAATTTTGAATGAACAAAAGGAAGATATTGTTTTAGTGTGTACCTTTTCATATGCTTATAGACTGTATGCATTAAGTTTTGTATATGAATACTCCTTTATATCCCTTGTCAGTTTTTCTGTTGAGACTTCTTTTAGGTTGATTTTAGTAACTTATATGTTGTGGGCAAAGTCCTTTGCTATATATGTTCTAATTTTTTCTTCTTTATTTGTACATTATCATTTAGCTTTTAAAAAAAATCAATGAACTTTACTTTTTAGAGTAGTTTTAGGGCAACGTTGAATGGAAAATACTGAGAGTTCCTTACATTGACTTCCCCTCCCAGCTCCCTGCTCTCTCTTACTGTCTACCTCCTCCAGCACAGTGTTACATTTGTTATAAATGATGACCACACTGGCACATCATTATCACCCAAAGTTTGTAGTTTATATTATGGCTCTCTCTTGGCATGTAGCTTTTTATATCATATATTTCATTATACTGGGATTAAAAATTTAAATGAAGGTAAGTTATCAATTTCTTTCCTAAGCTTTCTGATCTTTGCTGCCTCATGCTCAATACTTACTTTAGGTTACAAAGCCCTCCTATAATTTCTTCTAACATTAAAAAATTTTACAATGTTAATATTAGCTTTAAAATTGGTGGTAAGCTTTGGAAACAACCCAAATGCCCAAAAATAGATGACTGGATCAAGAAGATGTGGTACATATATACCATGGAATATTACTCAGCATTCAAAAAAGATAAACACATGCAATTTGCAGCAACATGGATGGCACTGGAAGGGATCATGCTCAGCGAAATAAGCCAAAAAGAAAAAGAAAAATACCGGATGGTCTCACTCATAGCAGGAATCTAGAAAACTTAAATAAGGGACCAGGAAAATGAATATAAGAAAGTGAAAATCAAAATCAACAAAAAACTATGAACCAGAGACACTTTTTGGGGGGTGGGGGGCGGGAGGGGAAGGATTGGGGTCAGAATGGGGCGTTTGCAATTGTATGGGGGAATATAAAAATAAAATTTAATATTTAAAAAAAAAATAAAATAAAATAAAATTGGTGGTGGGGGGGAGTCATGTGGAGTAAGCCATGGAATTAACTGTTTTTAAGTGGTTGCAACACCATTAAAGTGGGCCTTTTATCATAATATAAGTCCTGTATAGTCTACTTCCTGATTCTCTATTCTTTGAAGAAGCCATCTGTCTGTCTTGCACAGTGTTTTTGAAAAAAACAAAATAAAACAAAAACAACAGGCTTATTAAAGTATAACTGAATACACTGTCAAAGAATTGGATTTAGATAAGGAAAAATTTTACCCAGAACGACTATTGTAATAGGGAGAACACTCTGACCTCAGAAATCTGGAAGTGTCTCAAAGTTAAACAGACCAAGGTTTTCTTTTCTAAGATAAAGATGAGGGCAAGTAGAGATATGCAGAATCTTTTAAGGAGAAGCCAGAAAGGAAGGGAAAATTACCAGTGAAGTCTTATTAAAAAGAAGAAAATGCCCTTGTGGTCAGCTGATTTTAGGTCAGTTGCTGAGGCGGGAGCAGATTCCACTTGTTTTTTTTTTTTTTGGTGGGGACAAGCAGAATTCGTGGGCTTGTAGGAAAGAGAGAAGTCTTACTAATATTTGGTGAAGACAAAGAAAAAGGTTAAAAAGGGCAATTGTGAGCATTTGTTGAGCGATACATTACACATATTTGAAGCATATAAGTTGCAGTAACATTGATTTACATTTGTTTTAGAGGTATACAATCCCCCCCTTCAGGTGTTACCACACTACACCCACCACCAAGGCACCCAGTCTTTGGGACCCATTATTCTTGCATTACCTTTCCTCATGGAGTCAAATAGTTGAAGAGTTTATTCATTCTTTATTCCTTTGTATCTCTCTTTGTTCTCCCACCTGAATTCCTTGTGCATTTATCATCTTCAAGGGCACTGATTCAGTCTTCCATTAGAGCAATTTTACTTCCAAAAGGTTTTCTCCAGAATTTTTTTATCTCTTCTATTGATCTTTTTTATATCCTGCATCACTTTTATTTTCTTATTTAAAGCTTCAATTTCAATCTTATCTTTGTTAATTTTACTTCCCAGTGCAGTCATTTATTTTTTTGAATTTTCTTGTATATCTTTGACCACCTTTTCTGTTTTCATCCATTTCTTTGACTTTCTTTGTCATGGCAATTTTGAGTTCTGCATATGATAGGAAGAAAAGCTCTTCCATGTCTTTGTGGTAGGGTTCTGGATATTTGTTCTTCGTGCTGTAGCATTCCCTTGAGGACTCAGGTTGTCTTCTGTTCTATTTTTATTTGCTCATTATTTATTTCCTTTCTGGATATTAGGGGTGCAGAGCTTCCACTTTTCCAGTAGATGGCACTGTATGTCAGGGAAAACCATTAGGTAGCTGGGTGTTCAGTGAGTTGCGGGAGGGTCCTGCAGAAGGATCTGTCACTTGTGAGAGTGCTGTGGGTAGGATTTGCTTGGCCTGTGTCAGTGCTGCTAGCTATGTTCTTCATGACCCTTGTTAATCCCTTTATGTGGACTACACTTGGGGGGAGAAATCAAATATACAAAAATGAACAACAATGTAAGAAAAATAAAAAGTTTAATCAATAAAAATAAAATAAACATAGAAAGTAGGTATCTCTCTGGGTGGTAGTTTAGGAGGGGGCATGGTGGCTTTAAGTGGAGTTAGAGAAGCCAAGCAAGAGAAAAAGTCCATATAAGGTAAAGAACCGCCCAACAGAGCAATTAGACCCTGAGCATAAAGAGAAATGCATTCATGGATTATTTATGATTCCCTGTGATCATTAAACAAACTGTCGTGGCCTGAATGAATGTTTGTGTGTCCCCCAAATCCATACATTGAAGTCTCAACCCCCAGTGTGACCATATTTGAAGATGAGGCCTTTAGGGAAGTAATTAAGTTAGGTCACAAGGGTCAGGCTCTGATTTGATAGAATTAGAGTCCTTCTAAAAAGAGATACCAGAGAGCTCTTCCTGAACACACTTACTGAAGATAGGTCCTGCAAGCACACAGGGAAAATGCAGCCAGCATCCTCTGCAAGTCAGGAAAACTGTCCTGGCCAGAAGCTGAATTGGCTAGAACTTTGTCTTCAGATTTCTAGTTTCCAGAAATGTGAGATAATAAATTTCTGTTGTTTAAGCCACTAGTCTGTGTACCTTACTCTGGCATTCCCAGCAGACTAAGATACATACTCTGTGGTATCAGTCTTTTGAAATACGTTTATACCTGAATAGTTGTGGCTAAAGAGTCAATGATAAGGGCCTCCTTGGTGGTGCAGGGATTAAAGCCTCAGTGCTGTCAAGCTATGCCCAATCACCTCAGCCAGGGAGCTAACCCACATGGCATAGCAGACCTCTCGTGTCATCCACTGCTCCCCTCACCAGTGTATTTCATTAGATCTGCCTGTTTTGCTCCCCACTCTGTCTCTGGTGTATCCTCTCACCCCCTGTAACTCTGACCTACATCCCAGTTCTTGTATGCATTAATAAATAAAATAAATCTTTAAAAAAAAAAAACAAGTCAATGATGAGTACTGAAGGCTAGTAACTGTTTCCAGAGAATAATTGCTATAGTCATACTAGAAAGTAGATTTTAGGGCTAAGATAAGAATTTTATCAATGAATACTGATGACAGTAGGATCCATTTTTTTTTTTTTATTGATAGTCATTTTCTCTTCACAGGAATGTGAATTAGACCCTTGTTGTGAAGGAAGTACTTGTAAGCTCAAATCATCTGCTGAATGTGCATATGGTGACTGTTGTAAAGACTGTCGGGTAAGGATGTCGGTTCTATTTGGAAATAAAAATTAAAAAATGCATAATAAAAATTTGTTATCTCAGTCTGTAAGAGAACCCTATCTTTTACTTGATAATATGAAAAATTTTGTTACTTTTTTTGAAGTTTTGAATCACATATGTGATTCCTTTATGACAAATGGTCTAGTGAGATTTTTTTTCTAAGTATAAATTTTTTTCCTTGACTTTAAGAGTAATTTACATTTAAACTTAATTCAGCAATACCAACATATAGAAACCAGACAGTGAAAGACTATAATTTTACCCTTTTCAGGGAGTCATTGCTGATGAATTGTTACTAACTTAATAATTTTTTTCTTACACAAATGGGAGTGTATGTGTGCAAGTAGGTAAACAGATACACATTTTACTACCTGTTTTTTTTTTTTTTTTTTAAAGATTTATTTATTTATTTATATAAGCACTGGATACAGTCAGAAGCGCAGGAGGGTGAGAGAATTCACCAGAGCCAGAGCAGGGAACAGAACAGGCAGATGGACTGAAATACACTGCTGAGGGGAGCAGCGGGTGGCAGGAGAGGGCTGCTCACCATGTGGGACCCTTGCTGGGGGCCGGGGATCCAACGGGCACGGCAGAGGCTGCTGGCAGCTTTGCAGCCCAGTGCTCAACCGCCACGTCCCCAGGGGAGGCCCACTACCTGTTTTTTTTTTAAACTGGATACCATGGGCTTTCTTGTGTTTATGTAGTTCTGCATGGTTATACAGTCAGTACTCTTTTATATGGCTATACCATAATTTATTTCGTCAACTAGTGATAGACATTTAGATTGTTTGCACATTTGGGAACAATAAATGAAACTGTTGGGCAGAATATGTATATTCAAAGTTGTGACACCTATTTTATATACTATCTACAAATGTTACAGTGTATACTTATAATGAGGTGTAATCAAATGCTTATTTTCTAATGCTAGCATTGGTTGCTATTAAGTGGGATTACCTTGCTTAGTTTGTTAAGGTAAAGTGCTGTTATATTTTTATTTAATTTGTATGTCTTCTGGTTATTAATGAGGTTTTTTTCCCAATTTATTTTGGAATAAATTGGAATTGCCTATTATTGACCTTTGTTCATTTTTCAATCTTCTACTTTTAGCATTTATATATATTTATAAATGCTGTTAGCATTTAATTTATATATACTTATATATAAATATATGTATATATTTTATACATATACATAATATGTATATATAAATATATAAATACTATGGTTTCAAGTTGGATTAATTTGTGGAAATTGCCCTGATATACCTGCTTAATTAGAATCTACTACTCTAGTTTCTTCCAGGTGGTACTTTATGCCGAGGAAAAACGAATGAATGTGATGTTCCAGAATATTGCAATGGTTCTTCTCAGTTCTGTCAGCCAGATGTTTTTATTCAGAATGGATATCCTTGCCAGAATAACAAAGCCTATTGTTACAATGGCATGTGCCAATATTATGATGCTCAATGTCAAGTCATCTTTGGTTCAAGTAAGATTTTTTTTATTTATACTTGATTGCTTTTATTTATCTTTTTTTGCTTTAGTTTTTCTTTAAAATGAAGAACTTTAATAAACTCAAACTTTGATAAAATCAAAAGTTTTCTGTTTGTTCTCTTATATGTCTATTTCTTTTTTCACTGGTAACCATCATCATAAAATTTGATATGTCAAATTCAGTTGATGAATTTTCCTGCTACTCTCTCTTTATTATAACCCCTCTATCCTATGTATATAAACTATATATATGCTAATGTGATATCATATTCTAGTTTTAATAAATTCACATAAATAACATGGGGATAGTCATACAGATATGCTATTTTATTGTTCACTCAGTGTTTTTGAGACCATATAAATATATTTAGGGTTTCTTTTTTTCCCCTCTTTTTAAGTTTTTATTTTCATCAGTGTTATATATACATGTCATCAAATTACTTATACAGTTAAACAAAAAATAAAGCATATTCCCTCCTGAGGTCTCCTCCTTGAGGCAGCAACTTTTACCTTTTCTAGCTTATTATTTTGTTAATTCCTCCCAGTGTTTAGATTACTCTTGGTAACTGTTTTTGATTTTTCCATTCTTATTCCCCACTAATTTCTCACTATGGAAGATGAAAATGTAGTTTATTTCTCTCAACCCATTTCAGTTCCCATCATACTCATTTTCCGTTCTCTAGCCTCTTAATATGGATTAATTGTACTTTCACAGTAGTGTTGACTGTTGAGTTGATAAACTGTGATTTATTATGAGAAATATAAGTCAGTTCCTGGCAAAGAATTCCTAGAATGCTTGGAATTTCCTAAGGATAAGAGCTATAAAAGTGTCTTTGTTAAGAAAATGAGGCAACCTTTGGCAAACCCCAAGATTACTTAGAGTTAGAATCTGGTTATTTGAAGAACCAGCAATATTTGATTATAGGTTTGGTGTTTTCAACCTCCAGGGAGGGGAAAGGGCCTGGACATCCAGCAGATTACTAATGACTGAATGACTTAATCATGCCTGTCTAATGAAGTGCCCATAAAAGCCCAAAGGACAGGGTATGGAAAGCTTGTGTTCTGGTGAACAAGTAGAGATGCAGGGAGAGTACTGTGCTTAGACAAGGCATGAAGCTCTGAAATATTTCCCTATACTTTGTCCTGTGCATCTCTTCCACTTCACTGTTACTGAATTATACCCTTTTGTAATAAACAGGTAATCTAGGTAATCTAGTAGTGAAATGTTTCTAGGAGTTGCTGTAACAAATTAATGGAACCCAAGGTGGGGATTGTAGTAACCTCTGATCCATAGCCTGTTGGTCAGAAGTACAGGTGATCATTTGGACTTGTGAGTGGCACCTGAAGTGAAGGACTGGGGAGGGAAGAGACAGGAAAGTATGCAGTCTCAAGGTGAGACCTAGTGTTAATCTGTAAGATCTGACACTGTCTTCGTAAAGGTAGTGTCAGACTTGAAGAGAATTGTAGGATACATACCTGGTGTTGGAAAACTGCTTAGTGGTGTGGAAAAAACACATTGCAGATCTGTGTATTTTATTTAGTCATGTTAATGCTATTCACAACTGAGTTATGTAGTAATTTGCAACTCCGTTCTTGCTTTTTGTTTCTGTGAAGACCTCCCTCCCCTCTTGGTTAGTTTTCTATGTTGTTAGCAGTCACTGAACTGTAAAGTATTCAATACTGTCCTGGCCTTGCCTTGCAGTGACTAAAGGCATAAGTTAAGATTGCTAATTTCAACCTGCCTGAAATAGTAGGAGGTCCCTGATTCTCTTGAAAACACACACACACACACACACACACACACACACACACATATATAATGTCCAAAAGAAGAAAATACTAAGGTCACAGTACCAATTAAAATGATATAACTATCCTGTGTGGTTGTTTCAATTAGTTTTTCCATGAAATCTTGAGGGTTCTCTGTATATTATCATGTCATCTGAAAATAATAGGTTTACTTCTTTCCCAATTTAGATTTCACTTCTATCCTTTTCTTACCTAATTTCTGTAGCTAGGACTTCCAATAATATGTTGAATCATAGCGGTGAAAGGTGACATTCTTGTCTTGTACCAGATTTAGTGGAAAAACTTTCAGTGTTTCACCATTAAGAAAGATATTAACTGTGGGTTTGTTATATATGACCTTTATTATGTTGCGATATGTTCCATTTATCCCCATTTTTTTGAGAGTTTTCATCATAAATGGATGTTGAATTTCATCAAATGCTTTCTCATTATTTATTGATAGGATCATATGGTCTTTTATTTTTCCTTTTATTGATATTGTGAATTATGTTGATTGATTTTTGGATGTTGAACCATCCCTGTGTCCCTGGTATGAATCTCACTTGTTCATGATATATAATCCTTTTAATGCATTGTTAGCTTCAGTTTACTAAGATTTTGTTGAGGATTTTTGCATCTTTATCCATTAGGGAGATTGGTCTGTAGGTTTCTTTTTTGTGTGTTTCTTTGTTCAGTTTTGGTTTTAGAATAATGCTGGCCTAATGAAATGTGTTTAGAAATATTCTGTCTTTCTCAATTTTTGAAAGAGTTTGAAAAGGAGAACTAGCTACTAGCTCATTTTTGACGGTTTGGTAGAAGTCACTTGTGATGTCATCTGCTCCTGAACTTCTTGTTTTTTTTCCCAGAGAGTTTTGATTACTGTTTCAATTTCTTTGTTTGTGATTGGTCTATCCAGGTTTTCTATTTATTTTCCTACTCAATCTCAGATGATTGTGTAATTCTAAGGATTTGTTTATCTCTTCTCTGTTATTAAACTTATTAGCATATGAATGTTCATATAATCTATCCTCTGAGTTTCCACAGTGGCTGCTGTAACTTCTCTTTTGTTTCTGATGCTATTTATTTGAGTTTTCACCCTCTTTTTCTTAGTGAGCCCAGCTAGAGTTTTGTCTATTTTATTTTTTCCCCCAAAGAACTAGCTTTTGCTTTCCTTTATCTTTTGGATCATCTTTTTATTTCTATTTCATTTATTTCTACCCTTGTTTTTAATATTTCCATTCCAATACTGGCTTTGGTTTTGTTTGCTTTTCTTTTTCTAGTTCCTTGATATAAGATAAGGTTTAAGCTCTTTCTTATTTCTTGATGTGGATCTATGTGCAGATTTTCTGTATTCATTTTCATATGATTGTTCCTCTGTCTCTTTTTTGCTCCAACTCCTTTCGACTTCTATCCATTTTCTTGTAAACCAAATAACATAGTACCTGATGTGAAAACTAGGCGAGTGAATTTCCCTTATTAGAAAGTACTAGAATTGTGGCTTAAAATATTTCCCAATAAGATATTTTGAATGAAAATTGATGTTTAATTAAAATGTTAAGTAAATATTTAGGTGAAAAAGTGAACATTAAATGATACATATATAAAACATAAGAAAACAAGTTTGAATTGATACTTTGTCAGCTGTCAAGTTGTTTGACAATCCATCTACCATGTAGGAGTAAATACAGTAAACATCTATATATATAAAAAGAAGAACAAAATAATAATAGCTGGCAGTGTTGGCACTAGCTTTTCTTAGCCTGATCTAACCAAGGATTTCGTAGAGCAGTTTACTGCACTATTCTTTGTTAAAGAGCATTGAGAATGAATATGTTGAAAATGCTTCCTTACTCTATGGGGTTTTTGATTTAGCTATAATTTTTTCTTGTTTAATGACTTTTTTTAAAAAAAACCTTTTTTTTTAAAGATTTATTTATTTATGCATACAAGAACTGGGGTACAGGCCAGAGGTGTGTGTGTGTGGTGGGGGGTGTTGTGAAGGATTCACCAGAGACAGAGTGGGAAGTAGAACAGGCAGATTGACTAAAATACACTGAGGGGAGCAGCAGGTGAGTCAGGAGAGGTCTGCTGCGCCATGTGGGTAACCTCCCTGGCCGGGGATCAAACTCATGCTGCAGTGGTTGCAGATAGTTTGATAGGTTGCATATTAACCCCTTGCGCCACCAGGGAGGCCCCTTTAATGACATTTCTTTTAGGGATTAAGTTTTTGAATCCAAGGTGACTTTTTTTTTAAGATTTATTTTTTTTAGTGTATTTATGCATACAAGAACTATGGTGTACGCTAGAGGTGTGGGGGGGTGAGAGGATTCACCAGAGACACAGTGGGGAGCAGAACAGGAGGATTGACTGAAATACACTGTTGAGGGGAGCAGCAGGTGAGATAGGAGAGGTCTGCTGTGGCATGTGGGTTAGTTCCCTGGCTGGGTATTGATCTCATGCTGCAGTGGTTGTGGATAGCTTCATAGCACTGAGACTTTAACCTCTGTGCCACCAGAGAGGCCCCCAAGGTAACTTTTATGTATACTCTAAGCTTCATTATTTTGTTGTTAAGGATAAAATGTGGAATACAATTTTTTTATTTGTAAGGCCTGAAACTTTTTCAAAGGTGTTGAGGCAGTTAGTTAATCCAGGAATGTGGACTGTCATGGGGAATACATTTATTTCTGAAGGAGATTGCCATAACTTTTAAAATATTTTTAATGTTACAGAGGCCAAGGCTGCCCCAAAAGATTGTTTCATTGATGTGAATTCTAAAGGTGACAGATTTGGCAATTGTGGTTTCTCTGGCAACGAATACAAGAAGTGTGCCACTGGGTAAGTGGAGGCAAGGTTGTAAAGCAATGTGAAAGATTATGATAAGATCAGTCATTTCTAGAATCTTTTATAACGCCTTGTGATTACTGACTTTCTCCTCCTTAAATACTTTTTGAATTTATAATTTTGCAATGCAAAACTTCAGAGAGACTCTGATAGAACTGATAAAATAATTTATCTCTTTTGATTTAACTGTCTAAAATCTAATGATTTTTAAATCTTACTTTGTTTACCTTTGTTCTACAATAAACACATTTCCTTTTCTTCCTTTCATAAAAACATAATGTTGTTAAATCTGTAGATGACATTACCTGCAGAATGAATTCTGGATTTCATTATTTTTTTTTAACTCAATAATTTTAAGATAACAAATGAAAACCTTTTTTGTTTTTGTAACATTTGCTTATTAAAAAAAGATTAGTAATATAGAAATTACAAATGAGAAAAATGTCATCCATCCCAGTCTATATATATTCATTACTTTCACTGTATTTTTTATTTCTGTGCAGTATGCATCTCACTGACATTTTACATAATGGGAACTGTTCTTTAATATGTGCATCTCTTCTACCCATTCACTCCACCTACTACTTTGCCAATTAGTCTGAGCAACTGTAGTGAAACAATACTTATGAAGAAGAAATAACAGTGGAGACTTCCATGTCACTGAATCCAATAGACATTTTTAGGTCTTCTTGATACTTGAGCTTTCAGTAGCATTCAACTATGTGGAACATTTTGTCCTTCTTGAGAAAATCTTTGACATTTGTGTAGAATCTTCTCCTAGTATTTTTTTCTATATTTCAGAATGCATCTTTAAGTTTTTATGTGTAGACTCATCTTTCTCTCCAGTCATTTAATGCTGTGAGATACTTTAGTTATATCAGCCTATGTGTCTCCACGGGGCTATGTGCCTTTGCACATGCTGTTCCTTCTGCGTGGCATGCTTTGTTCTCCCCTCCCAGATCTCAGATGAAATATGCCTTATGTCAGGAAAACTTCCTCAATTTCCTAAACAGGGTCAGATATCCCTCTTAAAGGTGTTCTTAAACCTATATACTACTCATTTATAAATAATAGCCAATTAGTTGTGTTCTAATTCTTTAGACATTTATTTTCAGCATGAGGTAAAATTCATAGAATTTCAGAACATACTTTTCTTTTTTTTAATGGAAATATTTAATTTCAGAATTACCTGGGAATGACCTTTTCATCCCTGGGGAAAGAATGTGTTGTGGGGAAGGATGGAGTGTAGGCCAGAGGCACAGAGGTGAAAGAATTCACCAGAGACAGAGTGGAGAACAGAAAAGGCAGATTTATTGAAATACACTGCTAAGAGAAGCAGCGGATGAAGCAGGAGAGATTTGCTGCACCCAGACATACATTTCTTGATATATGGAAGAGCAGACTGAGGGAAGTTAACAAAGCGGTACTTCAAAAAGTGATATGAAGATAACTTTTTTGATATCTAATATAGTATCAAAAATGGTTGTAGAAATAAGTAGTCTTGCATTAATGTATCACTCTTTTGGGTGGAAGTTAAACTATTCATAATACACTTTGAGTGTATTCAAAATCCATGGGAAGATTTTATGTCCAAGCCACTGCCTTATTAGCAGAACAACCATTTAAAAATGATGCCTCATAGTGCTGAGACTTAACCCCTTGCGCCATTAGGGAGATCCTACAGTTTGATTTCTCCTTTTATTCATGGATATTGAAAAGTGTATTGCTTAATTTCCAAATATTTTGGAATATTCTAGTTTCTATTTTTTTAATATTCTTTTTTTATGTTGTATTTTATTTTATTTTTTAAGATTTATTTATTTATTTATACAAGCACTGGATATAGTCAGAAGCGCGGGAGGGTGAGAGAATTCACCAGAGCCAGAGCAGGGAGCAGAACAGGCAGAAGGACCTAAGTACACTGCTGAGGGGAGCAGCGGGCGGCAGGAGAAGTCTGCTTGCCATGTGGGACCCTCCTCTGGTGGCCGGGGAGCAGCCAGGGATGGAACCGGCGCTGCAGAGGCTACCAGGCAGCTTCACAACCCAGTGCTCAACCGCTACACCACCGGGGAGGCCTCTAGTTTCTATTTTTGATTGCTAGCTAATTCCATTGAGAACATACTCAATGATTTCCGTTCTTTGCAGTTTTTTTGAGATGTGAATTATTGCTTAGTATATTACCTATTTTGGTGAATTTTCCTTGTGAAATTAAAAAAAGGGGTAGTCTGCATTTGTTGCATATGGTATTGTGTATAGATGTTAAATTAATCTTTTATAATCTTCTATATCTTTGGGGAGTGTGTGTGTTTTCTCTCAATTTCTGAGGAAGATGTGTTAAATTTCCACCTGTTTCTCCTTTTAGTGCTGTATATTTTTGCTGTATATATTTTGAACCTATGTTAATAGGTGCTTGCATTATTAGGTGCATACATATTTAGGATTCTTAGATTTTCTTGATCTTTTTATTATTAACACATTTTCTTCTTTATCTATGGAATATTCTTTTATAGTATTGTCATGGTTCCATTTGTTTATGTGACTGGTTGTCATTTTTTATCACTAAACTGTAAAATCTAGTGAAGTATTTATTTGAATCAGGAAGAAACAGAAAACTTGACCAGAAAAATCACAGGCACAGATATCAAAACAGCAATCAACAGTCTACCTATAAACAAAAGACTAGGATCAGATGACTTTGTTAGTTTATTCTACCAAGCCTTCAAAGAAGATATAATACCTTTTTTTTAAAACTTTAAAAAATCAGAGGGGGGGGAGCTACTTGAACATTTTACAAGGCTAATATTACCTTTATCCCAAAACCAAAGACAAAAATTAGGAAAAAACTATAGACTGATATCTGTGAGGAAGAAAAAATGCAAAAAATCCTGAACATGATCTTGTCAAATTGAATTCAGCAATATATAAAGAGATTCATCAATCATGACCAAGTAGAATTAATTTCCAGTATTGAAGGTTGATTCAACAAATGAAAATCAATCATTGTCATTCACCACATCAACAGAAAGAAAGATGAAAATCACATGACTATTTCAATAGATGGTGAAAAAGCATTGATAAGATTCAACATTCATTTATGACATAAACAATAAAATGGGAGTGAAAGGAACTTAATGTAATAAAGACCATAAGTGAGAAACCCACAGCCAACATTATACTCAATGGTGAAAAACTGAAAGTATTTCCCCTAAGATTAGGAACAAGACAGGCGATGTGTACTCTTATTACTGTTATTAAGCATTGTATTGGAAGTTGTAGCCAGAGCAATTAGACAAGAAAAGGACATAAAAGAAATCCAAATGAAGAAGGAAGTGAAAGTATCACTATTTGCATGTGACATCATAATATACAAAGAAAATCCAAAGAATTCCACCAACAAACTACTAGAAATAATAAATGAAAGGGACAGGATCTAACTTCAATACACAAAAATGTGTTTTTATATGCAAACAATGAATAAGAAGAAAGAGAACTTAAAAAAAAAATCATCCCATCAATAATTGCACCAAAAAGGATAAAATACATAGGAGTAAAAATAAACAAATAGGATTGTATAAAACTAAAAAGCTTTTGTACCTTGAAAGAACCATGAGCCCCCCCCCCCCAACACACACACAAAGAGCAATAGACTGGAGAAAATATTTGCACATCACATATCTGACAAAGGGTTAATTTCCAAAATATATAAAGAAATCATACAACTTAACAACCAAAAACCAAGCATCCCAATCAAAAAATGAGCGAAAGACCTTAATATACACTTCTCCAAAGAAGACTTCAGATAGCTTTCAGAGGACATTTATTTCAGATAGATGAAAAAATGCTCAGCATCATTTATTATGAGGGAAATGCAAATCAAAGCCAGGAGACATCACCTTATCCCTATGAAAATGGCTTATAAAAGCAAAGTTTCTTGCTCCTATATTTTCTTGGTTGAGATTTCCTTCAGTCAAATATTGTGTCTGTATAAAAACATGCAATTTTTACTTTGTTGTATACATGGATACATTTTAAGTTTGAATTATTTTTCTGTATTTATAGGAATGCTTTGTGTGGAAAGCTACAATGTGAGAATGTACAAGGCATGCCGGTATTTGGAATTGTGCCTGCTCTTATTCAGACTCCCAGTAAAGGCACTACATGTTGGGGTGTGGATTTCCAGCTGGGGTCAGATGTTCCAGATCCTGGGATGGTGAATGAAGGCACAAGATGTGATGTTGGAAAGGTAATAAAAAAAATCTTCTATTTACAAAGGAAAATTTAAAAAAATCTTTATACAAAGTGATTGTTCTTTTCTAACTCTGAAAGAAATTTATTATAAAGATTTTGCAAACTACAAAGCCATCAAGAACAAAATTAAGAATAGCTATAATTATGTTACTCAGGTTTCCTCATCTGGGTCTTTTAATATAACCTATGGCTTCTATGTTGTGAGATACTATATTTCCTTCCCCTATCAATGTGCTATAATTTACTAATTTGCTATTACTGGGATACATATGTGATTGTGTGTGTGTGTGTGTGTGTCTGTGTCTGTGTGTGTGTGTGTGTGTGTGTGTGTGTGTATGTGAGGGGGAGAAAAAGAAAGGGAGAAAGACAAGTAAACATACATGTGAGTCTCTGTATAGAAATGTCAGTGCTTGCTCTGCCTAACCTGCCCGCTATCCTTGCCATAGCTGTTTGGGTTAGATTTAAGCCAAGAGTTAACCAGCCATTGCCTTATCAGTGGTTTCATATTAGAATATGAGCTAGACCAGGTTCCTTTATTTGTTGAATATTTAATCAAAGAAAGACAATTAAGAGTAGTACAGAAACTCAAGCATTCTTTTAGAGATGTAGAGGTAGCAGTAGGGCTAGAAGGGCTATGGCAACATTAGGCCGTATGCAGGAGATAAATGGGAACAGGATTGTTGAGCAAGTTGAAGGAACCAACTCAGAGATGAATAGGGAAAAGAAGGAAGAAGAGGAAGAGGAGGGGAGACAATATAATTGCCTGATTATGTGACACATGAAAAAACAAGTGGACCCTCAAGTTAACTCTATTTTTTCTATGATAAATAAATGTATTATATCTTTCTGCAAGAACTGAAAAAAATTAGCCCCCTAAACTTGTTTGTATGAGAATTGTACAGATCTCAGTAATGGGGTAGTATAGCTACATCAAAGTTAAGAAAAACAAGGTTTAAAGAAAAAGTTGAATATTCTTATATGAAAATTTTATCTGTCTAAACAATTTCTGTTGAAATCAAATTTAAGATACCTAAATTTCTCCAAGTTTTCATTCTAATTCTGTTCTTGTTGCAAAAGACCCTTATGTTTTTGTGGTGGTGCTGTCACTACATAAACTGCAGGTATAAACAAAGCTGATATAAAAGGATTTATAGATAAAATAAAAATAAAAATTTCAGAACATCTGTTTGTTTTCTGAGGTTAAATTGCTGTAGTTTTGTGCACACTTTTACAATTTAAAATATGGTTTTGCGAGGTTTCTTTTGAGAAAAGTTTTACTAATGTACCTTTAAATCAGCTTTCAATAATAAGTGTTTATTCTCCATACCGTAGTTAAGATTAGCTGCTAATATTTTAAAACATTCCTTGGTAATTTCCCTTTTATTTTAATTTTCTTATTTTTTTTTTTTAATTGAGGTAGCATTGGTTTATAGCACTGTGGGTGGTTCAAACACATAGGATCAGGTCACCACACTACACCCATCAACAAGGCACACTTAGCCCTTACCAACCCCCTTGTTTTTACTCCTCCCCCTCCTCATCTTGTAGCCTCAACTCCACAAGCATATTTTTAAGAGTTTGTTATTGGTTTGGTTTTGTCTGATCCTTTGTATTGTTTTCCCTGCATTCCATATATGTGGAACTATCCAGTGTTTGTCTTTCTCATTATGATATTTTGCTAAATAGTATTCCGTCCAGTTCCATCCCTGTTGCCGCAAATGCCAAGAGTTAATTTTTTTACTTTAAAAAGAGTAGTAGTCCCATTTCTTTTCATGGGTTTGTTGGCCATCTGTATTTCTCCTTTGGAGAAATGTCCATTTAGCTCTTCTGCCCATCTTTTGATTGGGTTATTTGTTTTGTTTTTGTTGAATCATGTGAGTTCTTTGTAGATCTTGGGTATTATTCCCTTGTCAATATATGATGTGCAAATATTTTCTTCCATTTAGTAGGGTGTCTTTTCATTTTCATTATAGTTAGAGTCCTATCCTTTCTGGCTCTGCTAATAACCGAGGATGAACTCGTGCTGCAGTGGCTGCGGATAGCTTCACAGTGCCTTAACCCCTTGTGCCACCAGGAAGGCCCCCATCTCCTTCCGTGGTTGTTGATGATGGTGTCCATGGGGATGGCTAGTGTTGGAGAGAATCTTTACCATTCTAAGCAGCTTATCATTGTATCCCTTCCATTGTGGTTCTACCAATTCCACAAAGTAAACATGATCAGTCCATACCCTTTTAACAACTTGGAATTTTTCTGCTCCCTAAAATAAATATGCCAGCTATTAATACACTTTATGTTATCTCTGTGATCTTATTTAATGCTTCAAGTGTCTACCTACTGTAGTTATTGAACAGTGTTCTTTTAGCTGAAAAGGAAGCTATTGATATATATATCACCTCAAAAGTTTTATAGATATATGAGAAATGCATTCTGAAATCTGTTCATAAGAACTGTGTGGAAGGAAGGCAGATGAGGAGTGACTTTTTACTGTGTAACCATCTGTAGTTTTTGAATTTTTAACTATATGAATGTTTCTTATTTAAAATTTATTGAAAAAATTATTGGGGGAAATAGAATTTGGTAATCCTCTGTACATTTCTGTTGAAACCTATATATATATATATATATATTTAACTATATGTTAAAGTATCTATTGATTTTTTAGAATAGTTAAGGTATCTATTCATATTTCATTGTTTGTTCTCTAATTTCTCTTAATTTCATCAGATCCTTTAAACATCCTGATTTTGTGTGGTAGGTTACTTATTAAAATTTAAAATAGCACTCCACAATCTTAATAAAAAGACTACTCTTCTAGCATTACAAAAGAGCAGTTTTTATAATGTGTCAATTTTCCACAAAATGGAAAAATTTTTATTTATTTATTTATTTATTTATTTTAATAATAAATTTTATTTTTATATTCCCCATACAATTGCAGCCCCCCCATTCTGAACCCAATCCCTCCCCGCCCACCCCCGCCCCCCTAAAAGTGTCTCTGGTTCATAGTTTTTTGTTGATTTTGATTTTCACTTTCTTATAGTTATTCGTTTTCCTGGTCCCTTATTTAAGTTTTCTAGATTCCTGCTATGAGTGAGACCATCCGGTATTTTTCTTTTCTTTTTGGCTTATTTCGCTGAGCATGATCCCTTCCAGTGCCATCCAGTTGCTGCAAATTGCATGTGTTTATCTTTTTTGAATGCTGAGTAATATTCCATGGTGTATATGTACCACATCTTCTTGATCCAGTCATCTATATTTGGGCATTTGGGTTGTTTCCAAAGCTTAGCTATTGTAAACAGTGCTGCTATAAACATAGGGGTGCAGGTGTTCTTTGGAATTGATGTTTCTGTGTCCTTTAGGTAAATACCTAGGAGTGGAATTTCTGGATCATATGGAAGCTCTATGTTTAGTAGGTCCAGAAATCTCCACACAGCTCTCCACAGTGGTTGGACCAGTTTGCACTCCCACCAACAGTGCAGAAGAGTTCCTTTTTCTCCACACCCTCGCCAACATTTGTTGTTGCTAGTTTTTTTAATATCTGCCATTCTCACTGGTGTAAGATGGTATCTCATGGTAGTTTTGATTTGCATTTCCCTGATGACAAGTGATGTTGAACATTTTTTCATATGCCTGTTGGCCATTTGCATTTCCTCTTCAGAGAAGTTTCTTTTTAGCTCTTCTGCCCATTTTTTGACTGGATTATTTTCTTTGTTGTTGTTGAGTCTCATCAGCTCTTTGCAGATTTTTGTGATCAGTCCTTTATCATTAGTGTTGGGTGCAAAAATGTTCTCCCAGTTGGTGGGGTTTCTCTTTGTTTTTGTTATTGTCTCTTTTGCTGTGCAGAAGCTCTTTAATTTGATGTAGTCCCAGCTGTTTATCTTTGCCTTCACTATCACTGCTTTGGGTGATGTGTCTGTAAAGATGTCTTTGATGTGCAAATCACGTAGTGTTTCGCCTATATTTCCTTCTATATATTTTATGGTTTCAGGTCTTATGTCTAGTTCTTTAATCCATTTTGAGTTGATTTTTGTGTATGGTGTGAGGTAGTGGTCAAGCTTCTTTCTTTTGCATGTAGCGACCCAGTTTTCCCAGCACCATTTATTGAACAAACTTTCTTTGCTCCAATGCATAGTCTTTGCTCCTTTGTCAAAGATTAGTTGACCATAAATCTGTGGGTTTATTTCTGGATTTTCTATTCGATTCCATTGGTCTGTATGTCTGTTCTTGTTCCAATACCATGCAGTTTTGATGATTATGGCTTTGTAGTAGAGTTTGAAGTCTGGGAGTGTGATGCCTCCATTCCCTTCTTTTTTTTTCAGGAGAGCTTTGGCTATTCGGGGTTTTTTGTGATTCCATATGAATTTCATCAATAATTTTTCTATTTCTTTGAAGAATGACATTGAAATTTTGATTGGAATAGCATTGAATCTGTATATTGCTTTTGGAAGGATGGCCATTTTAATAATGTTTATTCTTCCAATCCATGAGCAGGGGATGTCTTTCCATTTCTTTGTGTCTTCTTCTATTTCTTTTAACAGTGTTTTATAGTTTTCTTCTTATAGGTCCTTTACCTCTTTTGTTAGATTTATTCCCAAATATTTGATTTTTTTGTTTCAATAAAAAAAGGGATGGTTTTTTTGATTTCTTCTTCTTCAGATTTATTGTTTGTGTATAGGAAGGCTACTGACTTTTGCGTGTTGATTTTGTATCCTGCCACTTTACTGAACTGATTGATGAGTTGAATTAGTTTTTCTGTGGACTTTTTGGGGTTCTCTATGTATATTATCATATCATCTGCAAATAGTTTGACTTCTTCTTTTCCTATTTGGATTCCTTGGATGTCTTTCTCTTGTCTTATTGCTCTGGCTAGGACTTCCAGTATTATATTGAAAAGCAGTGGTGAGAGTGGACATCCTTGTCTTGTTCCAGATCTTAATGGAATTGCTTTCAGCTTTTCACCATTGAGAATGATACTGGCTGTTGGCTTGTCATAGATGGCCTTTATGATGTTGAGGTATGTTCCTTGTATCCCAAGAATTTCAAGGGCTTTTATCATGAATGGGTGTTGCACTTTGTCGAAAGCTTTCTCAGCATCTATTGATATTATCATATGGTTTTTATATTTCTTTTTGTTGATGTGTTCGATAACGTTGATTGATTTTCGGATGTTAAACCATCCCTGTGTCCCTGGAATGAATCCTACTTGGTCGTGGTGAATTATCTTATGGATACATTGTTGGATTCTGATAGCTAAAATTTTATTGAGGATTTTTGCATCAGTGTTCATTAGGGAGATTGGCCTGTAGTTTTCCTTTTTTGTATTGTCCTTGTTCAGTTTTGGTATTAGTGTAATGTTGGCTTCATAGAACGTGTTTGGTATTGTCCCTTCCTTCTCAATTTTTTGGAAGAGTTTGTGAAGGATAGGCACTAATTCGTCTCTGAATGTTTAGTAGAATTCATTTGTAAATCCATCAGGTCCTGGGCTTTTGTTTTTGGGGAGGTTTTTGATTACCATTTCAATTTTGCTGCTTGTAATTGGTCTGTTTAGGTGTTCTATTTCTTCTTTATCTAGCTTTGGGTGATTGTAGAGTTGTAGGAATTTGTCCATCTCCTCTAGATTGTTAAACTTGTTTCCATATAACTGTTCATAGTAGTTACTGATTATTCTTTTGATTTCTGCTGTGTCTGTTGTGATTTCTCCTCTTTCATTGATGATCCTGTTTATTTGTGCTTTCTCCCTTTTTTCCTTTGTGAGCTTGGCTAGGGGTTTGTCTATTTTATTGATTTTTTCAAAGAACCAGCTCTTGGTTTCATTGATCTTTTGGATTGTTTTTTTAGTTTCAATTTCATTTATTTCTGCTTTTGTTTTTATTATTTCTTTTCTTCTACTGGTTTTGGGGTTTTTTTGTTGTTCTTTTTCTAGATCTTTGAGCTTCGAGATTAGGTTGTTTCTTTGAGTTCTTTCTTGTTTCTTGATGTGAGCTTCTATTGCTATATATTTTCCTCTTATTACTGCTTTTGCTGCATCCCATACATTTAGGATATTGGTGTCCTCCTTGTCGTTCAATTCAAAGAATTTTTTAATTTCTTCTTTGATCTCCTCATTAGTCCAGTGGTCTTCCAGTAGTGTGGTTTTTAATCTCCATGAGGTAGGAAAGTTCCTTGCCTTCTTTTTATGGTTTATTTCTAGTTTGATGCCTTCATGGTCAGAAAAGATGGTTGATATGATTTCAATCTTGGTGTATCTGTTGATGTTTGTCTTGTGCCCCAGTATGTGATCGATCCTGGAGAATGATCCGTGTGCACTTGAGAAAAATGTGTACTCTGTTTTTTTGGGGTTTAGTGTTCTATAGATGTCTGTTAAGCCCAAATGCTCTAGGTCCTTATTTAGAGCTTTGGTTTCTTTACTTATTTTTCGTCTTGTTGATCTATCCATTGTTGATAGTGGTGTGTTGAAGTCTCCCACTACGTATGTGTTTTCTCTGATGTCTGTTTTCAGAGAGGACAACAGTTGTCTGATATATTTTGGTGCTCCTTCGTTTGGTGAGTATATGTTAATGAGTGTTATTTCTTCTTGAAGTATTGTCCCCTTGATCATAATGTAGTGACCATTTGGGTCTCTTTTTATCTTTTTGAGTTTGAAATCTGTTTTATCTGATATAAGTGTAGCTGTTCCTGCTTTCTTTTTTGGTCCATTTGCTTGTAGGATTGTTTTCCATCCTTTAACTTTGAGCCTATTTTTATCTTTTGTAGCTAAATGTGTTTCCTGGGGACAGCAAAAGGTTGTGTTTTGTTTCTTAATCCAGGATGCAACTCTGTGTCTTTTTATTGAAGAGTTTAGTCCATTTACATTTAGAGTTAATATTGATATGTTAGCATCTGTATTTGCCATTGTGTTTGTCTTTCCTTTGATTTTATTTATTTATTCTTTTAATAACTTTTTTTTTTTTTTTGGCCTTCTTTCATTGTTATTCGTCCCTCTGAGGTTCTGGCTTTAGGACTCCTTGTAGTATTTTTTGGAGTGGGGGTTTAGTTGTAATGAAATTCCGGAGTTTCTGTTTGTCTGGGAAGGTCCATATTCTTTCTTCAAAGAGGAAGGAGAGCTTTGCGGGATAGAGAATTCTTGGTTGGCATCTGTTTTCTTGGAGTCTGTTGACTATGTCCCTCCACTCTCTCCTTGCCCGTAGTGTTTCTTCGGAGAAGTCTGATGTCAGCCTGATTGGCTTTCCTTTGAATGTTATCTGTTTCTTCCCTCTTGCCAGCTTCATTATTTTTTCCTTGTCCTGGATTCTTGGGAGCTTTACTATTATGTGTCTTGCTGTATTTTTCCTTTCGTCGTGGAAGTTTGGTGTTCTTCTTGCTTCTTGTATATCAATTTTCAGCTCCTTCTTCACATTTGGGAAGTTCTCTTCAATTATCTCTTTGAATATTTTCTCTGTTCCTACATCTCTCTCCTCTCCTTCTGGTATTCCTATAACTCTTATATTTCCTTTCCTCATGGAGTCAGATAATTCCCGAAGTCTTTCTTCGTTCTTTTTCCTTCGTACTTCTCTTTCCTTTTCTGTTTTGGTTCTTTTTATTTCTGTGTCTTCAAGAGTACTTATTCGTTCTTCCATTTCATCTATTCTGCTTTCATTGCTTTTCCCAGAATTCTTTAGTTCTTCCATTAATTCTTTGATCTCCTGCATTTCTTTTACTTCCCTCTTTAGGGACTCAATTTCATTCTTCTGACCATTGTTTTCCCTCTTTAGGGACTCAGTTGCATTCTTCTGATCGTTGATTATTTTTCCCTTATCATTGTTTTCCTTTATGACTTCTGTCAGTTTTTTAATCACGGCAATTTTAAATTCTCTTTCTGGAAGGCTCAGAAGTTCTTCCAAGTTACTGTCATTGCAATCTGGGTGGTGGTTTTCCTTTTGTGCTGTGCTTTTTCCCTGGGGAGTTGCTAGGTTGCGTGTGGTTCTTCTCCTCCCTACTGTCTGTTTTCTAATTTGCCGTATGCGTTGGGACACTGTGTAGTTGGGACTGGCCGGCATCTTGGGTGAGCTTCTCTGCTCTCCTCTGGTTCCTCCAGGAGTCATCTGTCAGTTTCAAGCAGTCTTTACTGGAGAAAGGTCCCTGTTCTAAAATGCCGATGTGGGGACACACTCCCCTGTGTGCCTGGTCTGCCCCGGCGGTGGGTTCCTGCTCCCCCTCTGGGCTTGGACTGCAGGCCAGAGGGGGTCTGGCGTGGGCGAACTTCCCCCGCTCACCTCTGGCTCCTGAGGAAGCCTTCTGCAGGTAGTCTTTACTGAAGAAATGTCCCTGTTCTAAAATGGTGATGTGGGACACACTCCCTGCGCGTCCGGTCTCAGGCACACTCTTCTGCGCGCCTGGTCTTCCCCGGCTGTGGGTGCTCGCTCCCCCTGTGGGCTCAGACTACTGGTCTGAAGGGGCCCTGCGTGGGTTAACTCCCCAGCTGGCCACTGGCTCCTCTAGGCGCCTCTGCTGGCTTCACGTCGCTAGGTGGCGCCAGAGATCTCTCCTGGAGCCCTTGGGGAGCTGATTTTCCACCCCGTGGAAATAGAGCGGGAATAGAGCGGGAATGGTTGGTGCCTGGGTGCCTGGTTCCTGCTCACTCAGTGAGGGCCTCCGCGCGTCTCCCCGCAAGCCTAGGTCGCAGGCGCAGGGACCTGGGCAGCTGCGATCTGGATCAGCGTTTGCTTTTCAACTGCACTGCTTTTCCGCGCGTGATCCCGATTCCGATCCACACTTGATTTTCCAGCGCGCCGCTTTTCCGCGCAAGCTTACCGGGCGGATGGGGGCTGTGTGCTGGTGCTGGTCTCCTCCTGGGGGGCGGGGTAACTCTTTAATGGCGCCCGGAGCTCACCTCTGCGGCGGATCCTGCAGGGTTCTCCACAGCTCCCGTTCACGGGTGTGGTGGCTGCAATAGTTCCTTTCCACTCACAGTCCCACTTGCTGCGTCGTTTGTTCTTGTTGGTCGTTTTAGTTTGTTGTTTTCCTCCTCTCTGCTGGCCGGAGAGTGCTGCCTCTGTGGGTGGGGGAGGGGAGCAGGGTTCTGCACTTCCCTCCCTTCTGGTCCTCTTTTATGGCCACTTTCTTCTTCGGGCAGTTTGCTGGAGTCACCCGTTTATCTTCCGTGTCCCGGTTCTCACTGGGACCTGCCGCTTTTCCTCCCTATTAACTTTTTTTAATGGGAGATTTTACTCGCAGTGTCTCCTCGCCGCCATGTTGCTCCGCCCCCCCCAAAATGGAAAAATTTTAATAAGTTCTTAACTTAGGATTTTTAGTTTAATACTTTTCTCAAATACTGTTAATTTTTATATATTTTTCAATATTTAGGACTCATTTCTGTTTCATATCTTATTGCATAAACTAAAATTATTAAAACTATATGAGATCTATGATTTATTGCCAGTAGTGCTTTTAATAGTAATGCCTCTTGTTTTATCATTAATCATGATATAGGAAGACAGGTTTTATCTTACCAACAAAGTATTTTTAATCTTATTTTTTTGAAAACTTTTAAAAATTAAAATGCTTAAGCTTTTTCAATGCCATTTTGATATCTAGTGTAATAGACAATTTTATAGCTATTATAGTAATAAATTTCCTATTAATGAGTATTTTTTACAGCAGTGGGATCACCTATATCTGGTGATTTTTCATTTGAAAAATATCTATTTCTGAATATTTTACTTAGGATATTCACATCTATATTTGTCTAAAAATTTATAGTTTTGTTTTTGAATTTTATGTCATGTTTGATGATTAATTGTATGTTTTCAATTTATAGTGTGGGAATTAACTTTAATAAAAATTAAAAGAAGTTCAGTAGTCTATGGTCTTTTGTTCTGAGTACTTTATTAATGTGTTCAACTTTTCCTTATTCATTTTTCAATTTTTTTCCCTTTAGATATGTAGAAACTTCCAATGTGTAAATGCTTCTGTTCTGAATTATGACTGTGATATTCAGAAAAAGTGTCATGGACATGGGGTACGTACTTTTCTCCTTTGGCTTGTTCATGAAAGTAGTGCTGAATAATAAGAATTCCCTCAGAGGATTAAGTGGAGACCTCTCAAGATTTTGAGATGTTTAAATATTGGGAAATGTAGATACCTAATTATTTTTTTCATTCTTAAAGAGAATGTTTATGGGTTTGCATCATTTTAATCCATTGTCTTGATTTCCATTTTTGAGTTCATAGTTCAGAGCAACAATCACAATTAACAATAGTGATATTTTGTTTTGAAGGTATGTAATAGCAATAAGAATTGTCACTGTGAAGATGGCTGGGCACCCCCAAACTGTGAAACTGCAGGATACGGAGGAAGTGTGGACAGTGGACCTACGTATAATGGCAAGTAATACAGAGGAAAATTAGTGTGATCTTTACCCACATCAGAAATTGGGCATCATTGTACTTCCCTCTCACTTCCTACATCAGTTACATGTTAAATTGTGTCAATTCTGTCTCCTAAATTCCCCCGGAGTGTTTCTGCTTTTTTTAAAAATCCCTGTTAATTACCTTTAATTTCTTGCCTGGATTTACGTAATATTCTCTTAAATATGATCCTCATTTATCATCTTGTTCCCTATAATCCGTATTCCAAACTATGTTATAGAGTTTTAGTATTTTTTTTTTTAAGAATTCAGTTTTAATCATGTCATTGCCGTACTTTTAATTCAGTGCTTCTGAGTTGCTATTAGAATGAAGTCCAAAAATCCTGTACATGGGTTAAACACTCTGAATGATTTGCCTATATATTAACTTTCCAACTTCATTTCACTGTTTAAAACATTGTAACTTCATTTATTTCCTCTAATAGCCTACTGTCTTTTACCTCTAGTCCTCTGTATTGTATAGTCATAGAGTTGGAGCTTAGCTAATTGCTACTTAGATGCCAGTTTTATACCTATTTCCTCTATGAAGTTTCCCCTGAATACCTAAATCTAAATTAATATGCCCCTTCTACTTGTTCTTCAATTACTGTAAATACCATGCTACAATAATTGCATATTTTTACTCCTTGATAGACTTGTACACTAGTATCTTCCAAGTGAGAACATATTCTATCTTTCTTTTGGGTAAATGCAAGGTAGAATGGCTGACTCATAGAAATGGTGCAGGTTCAGCATTTTAAGAAACTGCCAAGTTATTTCTGAATGTGGTTACACTATTTTGCAGTTCTCCAGTTGTACATGAGTGTTGCAGTTTCTCCACATCCTTTTGGGCATTTGGTGTGGCCAGTCTTAATATTAGCTATTCCGTAGGTATAAAGTAGCATTTTTCATTGTGGACTTAATTTTTATTTCTCTAATTACTAGAGCGGAATTTTTTTTTTTTCATGTGCTTATTTGCCATCTATATTTCTTCTTTGGTGATATGTCTGTTCAAATCTTTTGCCCAGTTTCTTGTTAGGTTGTCCTTTTGAATTTTCAGAGTTCCTTATTTAGTATACATATCTTTTATGAAATATGTGCTCTGTACATGTTTTATACCAGACTGCTTACTTTGGGTTTCTTTTATTCTTAGTTTTCTAGTTTCTAATGCTGGATGATGAGGTCATTGATCTGAGAGCTTCTTTTCTAATATAAACATTGTAGTGCACTTAGTTTTTTCCTTTGCTTTTCACCTTAATTTTATTTATTTAATATATATTTATATATATAAACATCGTTGTTCTTTTTTTTTAAGATTTATTTTATTTATTTATGCATGCAAAACTGGGATGTAGGCCAGAGGTGCAGGGGGTGAGAGGAGTCACCAGAGACAGAGTGGAGAGCAGAACAGGCGGATCTACTAACATACACTGCGGAGGGGAGCAGGGGCAAGACAGGTGAGGACTGCTGCACCATGTGGGTCAGCTCTCTGGCCTGGGATTGAACTCATGCAGCTGAGGCTTCACCCCTATGCCACCAGCGAGGCCTTTGTTCATTTTTGTACAGTGTTTTGTTTTTCCTTTCAGGTGTAATTCCCATAAAATCCCCAACAGCAAGTCACTGTGAAACTTCACCTTAGTCTTTTGTGCTCTTCCCTCCCCTGTTTGATCCCTACCCTCCCCTCCCCTGCTTACATCTCTGATTATAATTTGCCTGCTAGTTTTATCTTATTTTTTCTGACCCCTTGTTTGGTTTCCTTATATTCCGCCTATAAGTGAAACCATCCGATATAGTGCATTGATTTTAAGAATAGCTTTTTTCACATTGCACACGTTTTGGTATTCTGTGCCTTCATTTTTATTCAGCTCAAAATAATAAAATTCTTTTATTTTTTTCTTTGTTAATTTAGAAATATATTACTCTGTCATGAAGTAGCTGGGAAATTTTCAGATATTTTTGTGTTATTTATTTCTTATATATTCCACTTTAGTCAGAGAACAAACTTTCTATGCCTAGAATCCTTTTTTACTTTTTAAAATGTATCTGTGGCCCAGAGTGGTTTATCTTAGTAAAAGATCTGTATGTATTGGGAAAGAATGTATATTCTGCTGTAACTGGGTAGAGTGTTTTGTAAATAACTAGTTCATGTTTATTGACAGATTTTTAAGTCATCTATATCCTTATGGATACTTATATACTTGTTTGGTCAATTATCAAGAGAGGAATATTGGAATCTCTGGCTTTAATTGCTCATTTGTCTCCTTTTCTCTGTAGGTCAGCCAGGTTTTGCTTTTTATTTGTTGTAAAGCTCTATTTGCTTAATTAATTATTATTATTTTTTCCTTATTGGGCAATGTTGTTTTACAAGCACTGTGTGTTATTGTGGGGAATAGGTTTAAACCTCCTCAGAGGTATGTTATCACATGAACCCCACCATCAAAGCACCTATAGTCCTTTACCCTAGGCCTTTGGGTCCCCTCTCCCCTTTTCTCTTCTCCTCCCCTCTCCCTCTGGCAGTCTTAATTCTGCAGTCATAGTTTTAGGGTTTTTTTTGGTTTAGTTTTGTCAGCTCCTTTGTTTTTTTTCTTCCTGTATAATATTCCACACATGAATAAAATAATCTGGTATTTGTCTCTCTCCTTCTGACTTGTTTCACTTAACATAATCCCCTCCAGTTTCATCCATGTGGCAAGCTTTCATCTTTTTTGTTTGTTTTACATAGAAGAGCAGTATTCTATTGTGTATATATACCACATCTTCTTCATCTAATCCTCTGTTGATAGGCATTTAGGTTGATTCTGTAACTTAATTACTGTAAATAGTGCTGCAATAAACATAGGAATGCATATATCCTTTCAATATAGTGATTTTTTATTCCTTGGTTAGATAACTTGGAGTGAAATTGCTGGGCCATATGGTAGATCTATTTTTAGTATTTTGAGGAATCTCCCTACTGTTTTCCATAAGGCTGTACCAGTCTACATTACTACCAATAGTGTATGGGGGTTCCTTTCCTTTTTCTCCACATTCTTTTCAAGTTTTTTTGTTTCTGGCTTTCTTGATGTGGGCATTTATATGGGCATGGGGTGGTAGTGAGTTGTGGTTTTGATTTGCATTTCCCTGATGATAAGTGATGTTGAACATTTTTTCAAGTGCCTTTTGGTCATTTGCATGTCTTTGGATAAGTCTCTGTTTAGTTGAATAACGTTTGTGGTATGTTAGCTTTTGTATAAAAAAAGGTTGACAATAAAAAATGTATTTTGTTCTTTATATTTGCATGAAGAAATGCTATAAGATTATATAAGAAACTAATAAAAGTTGGGGAGACAAAATTGAAGTGGGCAGGGCTGAGGTGTGAGTAAGACTTCTCAGCGTATTCAATTTATATCAGCTTGACTTTTGAACAATATGAAAATTAATGAAAATAATTTTTAATTATCGTGTTCTACTTAGTGTCAGTTAATATCTAATTTATTGACCATTAATGTAAAATTCTTCTCTTTAGAAAAGAATACTGCAACGAGAGATGGACTTCTGGTATTCTTCTTTGTAATTGTTCCCCTTATTGTTTTTGCTGCTTTTGCCTTCATCAAGAGAGATCAACTACGGAGAAGCTGCTTCAGAAAGAAGAGATCACGAACATATGAGTACTTAGAATTTTTCTTTTATACTCATTGTAGTTTGACTATTAACGATGAAAACAATATCATAGGGATTGTTTTAAAAATAATTTCAAAGTTATCTCTTTTTTCTTTTAGAATGACTAGCAGTGATTAAAGGGTAGTGATGACCTAGCTACTTCTTATAATAGTGAAGTAAATGATCACAGTGACCTGCTATATACTATTGAAAATGGCCCTTAGGGTTCATTTTGCTTCATATACAGCGGTTAGTTGAGTTTTGGGCTACAACTTCTGACAAGGATTTTCTTAATTAGAGATTAAAACATGGGATTAAGATAAAAACATAATGTTGAAAAATTTTTTCCAGGTCTGTTTCAAGTATCAATTCATAGAGGAACAGTTTTCAAATCTTGGTTTTGAAAAAAGTTTGTAAATCATAAACAGAAGGACTAATTTTGATGGATGAAAGTGTTGTCGTTACTCAGACACCAGACATTTCTAACATGTGTTAAACTATTGTAGGATAATTTCTGAACTATCACTTGTTACTATCAAGTTGGTATTAGAATGTAGCATACATATCATGTCATAATTCAAGTTCCAGATTTGTTATTAGCTAGAATAAGGAACTATAACAATAAATAAAACTTGCAGCATTTTATCTATTTCGTTTAAAATAGGAATAATAATATTACCTATTGGACCTCCCTAGTGGCCTATGGGTTAAATCTCACCACTATGACTGCAGTGGCCTGAGTTCTATCCCCAGCCAGGGAGCTAACCCACATAGTGCAGCAGACCTCTCCTGTCTCACCTACTGATCCCCTCAGCAGTATATTTCAGTCAACCCACCAGTTCTGGTCCCCACTCTGTCTCTGGTGAATCCTCTCACCCTGCACCTGTGGCCTACACCCCAGTTCTTTTACATAAAAATAAATTAAATCTTTTTTTAAAAAATCTTAAAATATTACCTACCTCTGCTTGGTTGTTATGAGGAATAATGAAGAATTATCAAAAATCACCCTATAGCATGATGCTGGCACAATGCAATTACTTAACAACTAGTGGTTACTATGATTTCAAAATGTATACATCTAACCTTGATACTCTTTTACTTCATTGTCTAACATAACATTTCCTTAGAGTATCATGATGTTATTTTTAATTTTTAACATATCCTAAAATGTTTATCTTCCTGTTCTTTTTTTTCTCTTACTGCCTATCAAAATTCAGACTGACCAGTCCTTGTAGATAACTCCCCAATCTGCACCTCCAAAATGTTAGTTTCTTAACTATAGCTATCTCCCATACATCTCTACCTAGCTGACTTGCTGTCACCTCAGCATGTCTAAAACTTAGCTGGTATATATTCAGCTTGCTTTCGCCTCCAGGATTTCCTGACTTATAGATTGATTGCTTCAGATTTTAACTATGAAGCCTAAAATATGCCTTTACTCTTCTCTAATTTCATGAAAACTTGAGATAAGTTTGGAGACACTTGCCTGATTGTGAAATTGACAAAATTTATGATTTTCTAGAATTTACATCTATCTGATTATAAAATGGGGTTAAAACTTTTTTTCTAGTATGGAAGGGTCAGCTCCAGCAGGGGTGGTAGGACCTGGGAGGTTACAGCCTGGGTGGGGCCTGTAAGGGCCTAGTGAGGGCCGTGGGGTATCAGGGGTGGCATGTGGACGTGGATGGGCCTTTAGAACTTTGAGGAATTTGGGCCACAGTGACTCAGGAGCCAAGTGGTGCTGAATGGGTGGGAGGTGATTACGGACCAATTCCTCCTTTTGTGAATTCTCAGTGACCTTGGCTTACTCACTTACGTGATCTGGTGCCTTCATGTGTAAACTGTGAATTATAAACCCTGTCTGTTAGATGGGACCTTTTTAAGGTTCAGTGGTGAGATCGCCTTAGGAGTACCAGGAGTACCAGATAGTTTGCTGGACTGCCTCACCATAGGGTGACTAGTATGCAAATACATATTCTCTGACCCACTGACTATATTGTCATGGCCTACCTGGGTTGGGGAGAGGAACTTTGAAACTATGTTATTGTGGCAATGGACAATTCCCTATTCTATCAGCTGTTAGTGCACAAAAGGGAGCTGGACTGTAGCTTTTCTGGACTTTGGTTTAATTATACCAAATCATGGAATGTCCATCCAGATGTCAGTAATACCTTCAGCTTCAAGGGACAGGCTAAAGGTAGAAGTGATTGAAGTCTATAGAGATAGAGTCCCCAATTCCACACCCTTTTTCAGTCACACTTGTTGAATGTAACGGGAGCTTGCCTCTATAGCAGACCTGAAATGCATAATGTTAAAGGTAATACCACTGGCCGAAAATGTAGAAGTGTCAAGAAGGTATTAGTTAAATTCTTGGATAACAGATGCATGTTGATGCCCTGTGGAAAATGCCCTTGTGCTTTGGGAAGAGTTCACTGATGGAGGGGGATCTTCTGTCTATTTTTGGCTCCACCATTAGTACAGTCTTGGGCTGAATGGCTTGTAGAGCTGAGCTAAAATGATGTGTCTCTTTTTCTGTTAGCAAAAACAATTAAAAAAATAAAACTAACTGAATTATTTCAAATCCTAGTACTATAAGGATTAAACGTGTAAAATCAGTGAAAATGCTGATTTTAACTGCTATCGACATCATTATTTTGTGTTTGGGAAAAGTTAAGGTATGTGTAATGTATTGTGAAAATGTTTTAATCTTAATTTAACTCAAAAGTAATTGTGTCTTTCAGATCAGATGGCAAAAATCAAGCAAAAGTTTCTAGACAGCCAGTGAGTGTTCCTCGACATGTTTCTCCAGTGACTCCTCCCAGAGAAGTTGTAAGTTTGAAAAGAAACATTCTTTTTCTTATATTATGGTATTACATTTTCAATGATTAAAAACAATTGTTTAAAACAATTGTTATTTAGCTATGGAAATCAACATAGATAATTTCTTAAGAATTTAGTAGGAGTGTAGTCTCTAAGTTAGTTAAAGGGATGCCAGTAGGGTTGATGTCTCAGAGGAGATGGGAGAAGACATCTGGATATTAACAGTGCTTGACTTCCTGAAGACATGTTACCAAAGACCTGGTACTGAGCTCCTAGAAAAGACTTAATTGTCTCAGCAGTGGGACCAGTAATCACTGTTCTTCTAAAATAATAGAGTGAATCGGGATAATATTATCTTTTTCTCCTATGCATCCCTCCCTGAGAAATATATGATATTACTTTATCTGTTTTTAAACTTTGTATGATGTTTTGTTTGCTGTTTTATGTGCGTATCTGCAACCTGCTATTTCCTTTAACATTGCTTTGTGATTTATCCCTAACAACACATGTGACTTTCATTCATTACATTTTCACTGTTGATATTATAACAGGTCCTTGAATGACCTGTTTTGTTGAATCCTAGAGAAAGCTGAACAAAGCCATGTTATTTGAGACCTGTTTTTGTTATTCATTGTTTTGCTTAAAGCCACAATGTCTAAGAACATATCTATGCATTGAGGATTTACTGTAAATAAATAATATTCAATATTAAAATCCATTTTCCTATTATCAGATTACAATTTTTCATTACTATGAACAAGGCTGAATTGAACATTCTCTGTATGCCTAAGATCTTATGCATGTGTGAGTTGTAGGACTGTCTTATCTAATATGGTAGTTACTATCCATGTGGCTATTAAAATTTTATTTCAAATTAAATAAAATTGAATACAATTAACAATTCCATTCCTCAGTCATCTTTTAAATGATCAATAGATCATATATGGCCACTGACTAATGTATCAAACAACATTGATATAGAATGTTTTTATCACTGCAGAAAATTCTGTGGAGTGCAAGAATTAAACTATGGGTTGAAAGATATGTGAATATTCACTGGAAATTGTCAAGTTACTGTCCAAAAAGTTTATACCATTGGCGTATGAACATTTTTGTTGCTCTGCATTTTCATTAACACTTAGTATTGCCAGGGTTTTTTTTTTTTTTTTTTCTTTTGACTGTCACCTCCAAATATATGTGAGTTTTTATTGCTCTTTTCTTTCTTTTTTTTAATATATATTTTTTACATCACTTTTCATTTTTGTACAATGTATGCATTTTCTTTTTGGTTATAGTATACCCCGCAAAATTCCCACCACCCTTGTTTTGATCCTTTTCCCCACCCTGCAGTATGTCTCTGGACTTCTAAAGTCTTTCTTGTGTGTAGGTAAAATAATTAGCTATCCTTCATGATTAATGAATTGATCACCTTTACATATACCTGTTGACCATATATATGTCTTCTTTGGAAAAATGTTTATTCAAGTGCTTTGCCCATTTTTCAAATTGTTTGGTTTTTTTGACATTGATTTACATGACTTCTTACTATATTTCAGATATTAACCCCTAATCAGATACATAGTATGCAGATATTTTATCTTCTTTGGTAGGTTTCCTTTCCATTTTTGTTGATGATGTTCTTCACTGTGATGGAGCTTTTTAGTTTGACATAGATCCATGTGTTTACTTTTGCTTTTGTTGCCTTTGTATTGTCAGATCCAGAATATCACCAATATCCCCCATCAAGTTGCTTATCTGTCTGTTTTCTTTTTAGAGTTTTATGGTGTCTGGTCATATATTCCAGTCTTTAGTCTGTTTTGAGTTAACTTTTTTGTATGGTGTAAGATACACAAAGTAGTCCAGTGTCATTATTTTGCAAATAAATATACAGTAATCCCAGCACCATTAATGAAGAGATGGTCCTTTTCCATTGTAAATTGTAAATTAATTGGCCATATATGTATGGGTGTATTCCTGGGCTCGCTGTTCTGTTCCATTGACCTAAATGTCTGATTTTGTGCCAGTATCATACTGTTTTAAATACTATAGCTTTGCAGTGTAGTTTGCAATCAGGAATCATAATGCTTCCTGCTTTGTTTTTTTTTTTTTCTTCCCCACCAGCTTTCTTTGGCTCTTTGGTGTCTTATATTTCTGCAAATATGCCTACTTTAGATACAAGTAGAATTACACAATATTTGTTCTTGTATCTAACTTATTTCAATTCCTCAAAGTCATGCCTATACTAGGATGTATGAGACTTTATTCCATTCTATGACTAACACACTGTAGTGTGCATATACAGTATTTTGGCTATTAATTCATCTGTGTGTGGACACTTGAGTTGTTTCCACAGTTACAGCTAATGTGAACAGTGTTGCCATGAGTATGTATGTACAAGTACTTGGGTTTTTTTTTTTAAAGATTTATTTATTTATTTATGCAAGCACTGGATACAGTCAGAAGCGCGGGAGGGCGAGAGAATTCACCAGAGCCAGAGCGGGGAACAGAACAGGCAGACTGACGAAATACACTACTGAGAGGAGCAGCGGGCGTGGCAGGAGAGGTCTGCGTGTCATGTGGGACCCTCTTTGGTGGCCAGGGATCGAACCGGTGCTGCAGAGGCTGTGGGCAGCTTCACAGCCCAGCGCTCAATTGTTGCGCCACCAGGGGAGGCCCACAAGTACTTGTTTTAAATTCTTGTGGGTGTATACCTAAGAGTGGAATTGATATGTAACATATTTATTGTATAAATAATGTTTTGATGCACCACCAAATGGTTTTCTACAGTGACTGAATCATTTTCCATTTCTACCATGAATGGCCTAATTTTTTCACCTTTGTCAACTCTTGTTATTTTCTGCTTTGTTCTGTTTTTCAAATTTTATTTTAGCCATTCTAATGGATGTTTAGTGTTACTCTTTTGTGGTCTGGTTTTGCATTTTCCTAATAATTAGTAATGTTGAGTATCTTTTCATGTGTTATTGGCCATTTGTTTGTCTTTTCTGGAAAAAATGTCTATTCAGGTCCTTCATTTATAAAATTGTATTGTTTATCTTTTTTGTAACTGTTTTGTAGGATTTCTTTACATATTCTGGATATTAACTCCCTTATCGGATATGTAATTTACAGATATTGTCTTCCATTCTGTAGGTACTTTTTGACTCTGATAATTTTCTTTGATGCACATAAGTTTTTACTTTTGATGAAATTCAATTTACCTATCTTTGATTCATTTTGAATTAATTTCTGTATGTGGTGTGATGTAAAGATTCAATTTTATTCTTCCGCATGTGGAAATCCATTTTTCCTGGCACTATTTCTTGAGAAGACTATTCTTACCCCTCATTGAATTAACTTCTTTTTAGAGCTTGGATATCAGCTCCTTGTTGGATTTATGGTGTACAGATATTTTTTTTCCATTCAGTAGGGTGTCTTTTTGTTTTGAGGATAGTTGCTTTTGCTGTGTAGAACCTTTTCAGTTTGATTTTTGTCCCAGTTGTTTATTTTCTATTTTGTTTTCCTTGTGGCTGAAGATAAATCCCCAAAGATACCCCTGAAGATTGTAACAGGGAGTGTTTTCCCCAGGATTTCTTCATTGTATTTTATGGTTTCAGGTCTTATATATAAGTCTTTTATCCATTTTGAGTGATTTTTGTGCATGATGTGAGATAGTAGTATAGTTTCATCCTTTTGCATGAATCTGTCCAGTTTTCCCAGTATCATCTATTGAAGACTTTCCTTGTTATTCTTGGCTTCGTCATTGTAGATTAAATGTCCATACAGGTGTGGGTTTATTTCTGAGCTCTCAATTCTATTCCATTGTTCTGTGTGTCAGTTTGGGTTACAGTACCAAGATGTTTTGATTATTATAGCTTTGTATATAGTTTGAAGCCTGGAAGTGTGATCCTGCCATTATTACCCTTTTTTGTTAGGATTGCTTTGGCTGTTTGGTATCTTTTGTGGTTTCATGTGAAGAATGCCATTGAAACTGTGAGAGGGATTGCATTGAACCTTTATATTGCTTTGTGTAGGATTGCCATTTTGACAATGTTAATTCTTCCAATTCATGAGCAGGAATTATCTTTCCATTCTTTGTGCCTTCTATTCCTTTTAACAATGCCTTATAGTTTTCATTATATAGCTCCTTCACCTCCTTTGCTACATTTACTCCTAGGTATTTAATTTTTTTTGTATAATTGTAAATGGGGTTATTTTCTTCATTTCTTCTTCTTGCTCTTTGTTTGCACATAGGAAGGCAACTGATTTTTGTTCATTGATTTTGTAACCTGTCACTTGCTGAACTGATATATGTCTCAATTAGATTTCTAGTGGAGTTTTTCTATGTATATTATCATGTTATCTCCAAATAATGATAGTTTTACTTCCTCTTTCTTAATTTGATTTCCTTTTATATCCTTTTCTTGCCTAATTGCTCTTTGTAGGACTTCCAGTACTATGTTGAATAATACTGGAGAGAGTGGACATCCTTGTCTGTACCAGATCTCAGTGGAAAAATTTTAATTTTTTTACAACTTAGTATGATATTATCTGTGGATTTGTCATATATGGTCTTTATTACGTGAGGTGTATTGCCGTTATCTCCAGTTTTTTGAGGGTTTGTTATCATAAATGGATGTTTAATCTTATCAAGTGCTTTTGCGGCATCTATTGATGTAATATCTGATTTTTATCTTTCCTTTCATCGATGTGGTGAATTTCGTTGCTTTTCAGATGTGACTATCCTTGTTTCCCTGAAATAAACCCCACATGGACACGATGTATGATCCTTCTAATGCATTATTGAATTTGGTTGCTAAGAATTTGTTTTATTATCTATGTTATCAGATAAATTGGTCTGTAGTTTTCTTTGTCTGGTTTTGGTATCAGGGTAATGTTGGCCACATAAAATGTGTTTGAAGTACCTTCTCTTTCAGTTTTTTTGGAAATGTTTGAAAAGAATATTGAAAGGTTTGATCTCACTAGTGAAATCATCTGGTCCTGGATTTTTGTTTTTTTGGGAGATTTTTGATTATTGTTTCAATTTCTTAAGCAAAGTATTTTTAAATGTCAGCATTTTAAGTAAGTCATCTATTCATTGTTTTTAAATATATTGCTGTTTTGTATGGAAAATAACAAATTGTTATTATTATTTCCAAGGTAAAAGATATATTTATGAGTATATTGTGGTAATAACTTTTTTTCCTTTTTAGCCCATATATGCAAACAGATTTCCAGGACCAAATTATGCAGCCAAGCAGTCTCAGCAGTTTCCATCAAGGTCTGACATGAATTTTCTTAAATTACTTGATTAAAATAAAATCCAGAGTTAATTAATGTCTAGAATTTTTTTGTATTTTGATTTGATTCAGGGCATGGTATTTATTGCCAACAGTTTGGTAGTATGCGAGTTGCAGAAGAACTTTAAAAGTGATATTTAAATTTTGTCATATTAGTACAATGTTAAAAGAAATTTTAAAAAAGGGTCCTGGGCAAGACAGTGAACTTTTGCTGTTGCCTTTGGTGCAAAATCAAGAGCCATTAAATTATCAAGTATTGGGAAACCAATGAGTTTGGACCAGCATTTCCATTAGCAACAGCTGGAGAAGCTAGACAATATAAGAGAATATGTATTTGAAGGCAATGGAAAACTACCATGGAAGTGAGGAATTGTGGGGCTATGGTCCAGGAGAGGAAGACAGTCTGGAGGTGATTCCAACAATTGGTACCTTTCTCTGTCCTATATGTGTCTACTTTTCTTAAAGTGAGAGGTGAGAGGCTAGGAAGCAGAGGATAGCTATCAACAAACTCATAGGGCAAAGGAAACAAAAATTGGAACTCTTCCAAGGTAGAAGTAATCTGGCAAACATCTCAGGCTTTGGCTGGGACGTGGGGGTGAGAGAGAACTAGATTCTTGACATATTTCTGCAAGTATTTTTTATGTTTAGCCCCCAATCAAAAAAGCCAGATATACTAGAAAAGAAAATATGACTAGAACCAAGAAAAGCAATAAAACATAGAAACAGACTCAGAAGATATCCAGCTATTAGCTTTATGAGACAGGAGTTTTAAAATAATTCTGATGATTATGATATTGGAATTCATTGTCAAAATTGTGAATTTCAGTGAAGAACTAGAAATTTTTCGTAAAAAAGAGAAAATGTGAAATCTAGAAATAGAAAACGTAAGAGCTGACATTAAAGATTCAATAGGCTTAAAGTGAACAAGAAAGGAGAAAATTTTCTACTATATTTTCATCACATAAAATGCATTCCCCCTTCCAAAAATCCTTTATACTACACTGAGGAATATCATCATGTATGATCTTTATTATGCAATAAGGGTATATTAAAAACCAACTGATTGTTAAGAGAGGGATATATAAATCGTGAGCTAGATATTAATGTTTTTGTGTGTTATTGGGGTAGAGGTACCCTAGAATTGAATGAAGAGGGTCAAGGAAAGGTATCTACAGGTTAAAATATGAGGATTGGGAAGAATACATATAGAAGTGATAGGTTTTATTCTCATGGTAGATATTATGTTTAAGGAAGTTGGAATTTCAGTTTTATGTATGTAAACAGAGAGCTAGTTTACACTAGTAATTGTTGCCATTAAAACGTAATACCCATAGGGAAGTGCTTAATTCACTCAGTGTGCTTAGTTGTCTTTTACAATTTGTCTTTTCAAAATATATAAACAGAATCTTCATGTAACATTGCTGATTGTAGAAAAACATCAGTTTTATTCCATTTTAGACTCTGATTGGAACCCTTTAACTATTGCATACAGATTAATAGTAATCTTAAATTATGCTGTACCCTCAAGAATTATGACTGATGTTACAGATGGTGTTATATTTGACATGTAATGAATGTGGCATTATTTCATAAATATATGATTGACTGTCTCTCTATTTTCCCCTGACAGGCCTCCTCCACCTCAACCGAAAGTATCACCACAGGGAAATTTCATTCCTGCTCGTCCTGCCCCTGCACCTCCTTTATATAGCTCCTTCACTTGATTTTTTTTTTTTTTTTACACCTTTCTTTTGCAGATATCTTCAGGGAACTGAGATAATTTTTATTTTCCTGATATTTTCTTGAACAGCCTTTTTTCCTGCTGCAACTATGAATGAACACTAATTACCACAAAACAAAGTTTACTAACACAGGAAAAGAGAAATTGAGTAGTAGGAATTGAGGGATATAAGAAATGCAGTAAAACCAGGGAATTTAGAATAACATTTCCACTTCTGTCATTGAATAAATTTTTTTTGTCATCTGTGAGGTTAATATACTTGATATGGATTGTTATTTTGATTCTCAAATTGACTCTTGGTTTAAGTTTTCTCATTGTGTATTTCAATGTAATTCTGAATTTTGATCTTAGTTATTATTAATGTAGTTTCTGGTTGAACATGTGGTAATCTAATTTCTATGAATGCTGACTAATTAGTTCCCAATAATATTTAATACTTTTCATCTTGCGGAGATTAATAATCATCATACACTAGAATCTTGTCTATCTCATTTATAACATGAATAAATTAATATTCTATCTTCAGAAGAATGCAAAAAACCCACAATTAAGATATACATTATTTTGAAATTACAGAATCCACCAAAAGTGTATATGTGGGTATTCAAACACAGTTAATATTTTCCACTTTTATGATCATTCTATGGGTAAATGGTTTAATAGATTCTATGAATAATAGAATCTATGGATCTATCTATGGATAATGAATATTAGATAAGTTAATTTAATAGTAGAATTTCTATTTTGAATCATGTTAAAGCATGGCATCCTTTTACAATAGCATTATTTTAAATAAATTATAAACTTTAAGGTACGAAATATTTAATAGAGCTAATTAGATATCCTTTTGATTCATGGTATAATAAAGCAGGAGCAATTATAATATCTTCAGTCAATTGAGCTGTCATAAACCACTTGAGAATTTTATGAGCACTTTACGTTTAAAATCTGAATTTTCAAAGCTTGTTATTAATATAATTTAGAATGTTTACATTTACTAAGGTGTGCTGGATCATGTCTCTTGATACTAACATTTTCAAAGAAATTGGGCTGGAGAAAGGAAGAAAAAAATTTCTTAGATAAGTATAAAAAAGTTTGTGTGGTGTCTGTAAGTTATCACCCCAGCTTTGTTAAAAATTGAATTTTTACTATGGAAGAAATGGCATGAATGGTAAAATTTTAAACACTTAAAATTTTTTCATGACCTTTCATAATAAAGTTTAATAATAGGTTTATTAACTGAATTTCATTAGTTTTTCAAAAAAATTTTGGTTTGTGTATATATACATATACAAATATAACATTTACAATTAATAAAATACTTGAAATTCTGTTTTGTGTCATCCAGTAAATTCCTAAGTACTCAATTATTTACTACCTTATTAATTAAGCATTATACTTTTAGATGACATATTAATCAAACTTTCATATGTGCCATTGAAGTTTTCAAACTTCTGCTGAATTGTGCACAATGATCTTTGTTATGGTTTTGAAAACAGTTTTGAACAAAAGTGATATTTTAGTTCTCTGAAGATAATACATTATTTTAACAACCAGGCGCCAACAATTGCCAACAATTCCAAATGAAGATTTTTCATTTCAGTATATATCTCTGAGTGAATTCATATAGGTCTAAAATATTTGTCTTTCATTCATGTATTCTCAATTTTTGCAATTATAATTCATTTCACTGAAATTTTATAGTTGGTAAGTATATCTATGTAACTAATGATTTTCTCAGAATTAGGTGATTTCTTGAATTTTTAGAAAATTTATGTATAATTTCTCATACTTTATGGTTTTCATTCAGATTTGTCCTCTATTTATTTTGGATTGCTATTAAAAATTATAGAATTCTTGGGCATAGATGTCACTTCAAAATGTGAAAACATAAAAGGTTTCCCTCCTAATGATGTTTTAATAATCAAGGATAAATTACATGTAACTTTGTTGTCACTGTTTGACTATGTCCACATGTCCCTATGTTTAGGATATTGCATTTTCCCTTTCAATCAAGCAGATACCTGGATCTCTAACCATATAATTAAGCACAATCCAGGTTTTCTAAGCACAGATCAGAATTTGTTAAATTCTGTAAATGTTTACTGGAACTGCCATACTGCAGTTAGTACTGTTCGGTACTGTGACATATGTTCTATATGGGACATGCCTCCCATATATGCCGCTGTATGGGACATGTTATGGAGAGAACCATATATACAAGTAAGAATAATACAGATTCACTCCATTAAAGATATAAACAGGGAGAGTTCAGGAGAGGAAAATAAGAAGTAAATGAACAAGAAGTTCAGTCAAAATACTTAACCACCAATTGATAAGTAGGTAACTATAGTTGTTCTTCTCGTGCACTGAAACAAGATGAAATCAATTTTGGCTTAAGTACTGCCTTACAAAAAAAATAAAGTTCTAATTCCTTCAGCCTTTTTCCTCCATGTCTATGATTCGAATCCACTCGGAAAATAGTCTTGATATTCCTGAAGCTCACACTTTCTCAAGTAAATCTGCTGAATTACATGATTTTCTTCTGGGCTCCTTGGCTTCTGTCTACACTAGAGCCTCATTTGGCCCTTACTATCTATTTATCTTAGAACCCAAAACAGATGCAACAGCTAGGGGCCAAAAACATACAGCAGGCAAGGAAAGCTGCACGGAATCACATTGCTCTACCACAGGCCAGCGCACAGTGGGCACTGCAGGCTTGGGATAGGGGCTGGGGGAAGTACTGCCTTACAGTAGAGTTAGTCTAGGATTGGTTATTGCTATTGAAATAAGAGGTTGGTGCCTATATTTGTTGTCTTTTGTATTTTGTTGTCTTGACTTTTGCTCATACTATGTAATTTCAGATCGCCCTGTTGAAATCCTGTCAATTTAGATGTGGTGGTTCCCCAAGACAACTTTTATGCCTTCCCAAGAGGCCTTTTAGTCTATTTTTTCTGTTAATTAGTATGAGAGATTAATTCATCTTTGGAATTTGGAAACAGTTAAAAGTGCCTGTAGAGGGAGTTGGGGAGTGAGGTTGGAAGGAAGGAGGCATGTAGTGCCAGGCAATAAAGGCAGTGCGTTCATTCAAGAAAGTCGGAGTGGCCAAAAAATTTGGGAGGAAGTAGGCAATAGTCTGGCTCCAAATTTAGAAATTTTTAAATACTGTGCTGAGAAATCTGGAACATACAAACTACATAGACACTATAATCTTGTCCGTCTCTTAATATGAATGGACGAATGTTCACTGTACTGAGAAGTTATTGTACAAGAGATTGGCTTAACAGGATTTAGCCAAATGTATGTGGAGAACCAGATTGAATGGAGGACAAAAGTGTACACAGCCTGGTTACAAAGTGCGTTGTAGTGGGAACCGGGAAAACAACAACATAGACTTTGTCCAAAGATACCAAAACCTACTTCTCCCTTTCTTGAAATCTTTATCGCACATCTGGCTATCTGGCTAGACTTTTCTCTTTTTCTTTTTTCAATTTTAGACACCCAACTTTAGCAAATACAAATATGTATATTTAAGTGTGTACATAGTTTTTACTCCAGAAAGTATTATTACACGTTCGCCTTGTAAAGTACAGGGAAGTGTCCTTTGAAGTTCACCATCACGAAGCCGAAGGCTTGTGGGGCACAAAAACCGCTACGGAGGGGTCTGGAAGGTTGGGTAACTCCACAGGAACTGCGGGCGGCAGGGAGAGTACAGGTTTCAGCCTGGGGCTTGCACCTTTCAAGCCCAGACGTAACTGCAGGCAACCAGGCCTCACGCTGCCCGCACCGGCGCACGCCCAGGTGCCGCGGCCTGGCGAGAGCCCCGCCCTCCAGCGCGCGGGAGGCGCCCCGGAGTCCTGCCCGCTTCGCCTGACGGCTGGGAGGGCACGGCGGCTCGAACCCGCCCAACGGCTCTCGCCTCTCTGCCGGCTTGGAGCCGGGAAGCCACACCATGTTCCCCTTCTTAATGCTGCTTGCGGGGCTCGGTGGCTCGCTAACGTCAAGACTTGGTAAGCCGGTGGAGACGCTGTGACTCCCCTCTGGGGCGGACGAAGGGCTTTCCTTTTATTTTTTTCTTTCAAGGCCTACCTGCTTCTGTCAAATGGTAGCTCAACTCAGTGAAAAACCCGGTGCCGTCCGTGCTGTTTGGTGCCTTTTGCCCTTTCTGCCCGGAGACCGAGCTGTGTTTGGACGCTCCGCTGGGACAGAGGAGTGGCTGCAGAGAGGAAGCGAGCCCGAGGGCAGAGCTCTTCCTCTGACGTCTGCGTTTGGGGCAGCGTTTCTTGTACTTCACAAAACTCCCTCGAAATTTCTTGCACGCGACACCCCAGAAACTTCTTGAATTCCACTCAATTTCCCCAAATCTGACTTTCCTTAGATATCATTTGCTCCAGCATAACTTGTTCTGCATACAGTAGTAACTTGATCGGCAATACAAGGCAATATGCTGACACTGACAGAAAAGCAGTATAGAAATGCAGTATAGAAAAAACAGTAAAAAGAGTCCGTAAAAATTTAAAGGTATCAGCGGAAGTTTAGAAGCAAGTCACATTTTGAGTTCTGTTATTTTTCTTATACAAGGTTCTGAATCTTGGCCATTCTAAGTGCAGGGACTCTCTCCTGCCCCCTTCTGCATTGTATTCCATTATTTGGAGATACCACAGTGTACTCAGACGCTTCTCTTGTTAATGGCCTTTGGATTGCTTTGGATCCTTCTGCTGTTTTAGTGAACTGCTTACACTCGAACAGCCTTCATACCCTAGGCTGGGTAGCTTAAACAACTGAAATTTGTTTTCTCAGTTCTGGAGTCAGGAAGTGGAAGATTAGGGTGTCATCCTGGTGGGGTTCTGGTTAGAGCTCTCCTCCTGGTTAGGAAGCTATTGCATTCTTGTTGTGTACTCACATGGAACTCTGCGGTGTATTTTGCGAATGGGGAAGTCACCGAAACACTCTGGTGACTCTTATAAGGACACTAATCCCATCTTGAGAACTCCACTTTTATGACCCCATCCACCCTAATTATCTCTGTCAGCTGAATCCCTGCTGTGTAACCATTTAAAGATAATTATTAGATATGCCTTTTGCAAATATTTTCTCACTGTAGTTTGTCTTTTCATTCTCTTGATGTATTTTTCAGAGCAGACATTTTAAATTTTATTGAAATTCAGCTTACCAGTAATTATTTTTATGCATTCTACCTTTGGCACTGTATTTAAAAAGTCATTGTCGTGCCTAAGATCTTCTGAGCTTATTGTTATGTTATGATCTAGGAGATTTATAATTTTGTATTTTACATTGAGATCTATGAGCCATTTTGTTATTTTTTGTGAAGTCTATAAAGTTTGCGTCTAGATTCATTTTTTAAAAATGTGGATACCCAGATCTAGCACCATTTGCTCTATTGTGTTGACTTTGCTCCTTTGTTAAAGACCAGCTGACTATATTTATGTGTATCTTCACCTGGGCTCTCTGGTTTGTTGCATTCACTTATTTGTTGATTCTTTCCTCAATACCTGAGTGTCTTGGTTACTACAGCATTTATACCAAGTCCTTAATTTGGATAATGGCAGTTCTTTCTACTTCAATATTGAGTTTGCTATTTTGGGTCTTTTGCTTCTCAAACTTTGTAATAAATGTGTTGATATCTACAAAAGAACTTGGAAAGATTTTGACTAGGATTGCACTAAATCTATAGGACAGTTTGGGGAGAACTGAAATTTTGACAATATTGACTTCCTTTCCATGACACAGATTATGCCTCCAAATTTATTTAGTTTTTCTTTGCTATTTTACATCAGAATTTTGTAGTTTTTCCACATAGATCTTATCCATATTTTATTAGATTTATACCTAAGTACTATATTTTGGGGGGCTAATGTAAAACACATTATGCTTTAAATTTCAAACTCCATTAATTTATTATTGTTACATAGGAAAATGATTCACTTTTACATGTGTTAACCTTATAGTCTGCAAACTTGCTATCTTTTAAGTGTACAGTTCAGTAGTGTTAATTATATTCACATTATTGTGTCATTTATTTCTAGAAGCCTATTCATTTTGCAAAACCGACACCTTAAGTCCATTATACAGAAAATTAAAAATTGTAGTAAAATATCAATGACATAAAATTTACCATTTTAACCATTTTCACTGATCCTTCCTGTTTATTCCTTTATAAATTGAAATCAATTGAGGGAACTATATTCAGTGTTCTCTTTATTTTTATGGATTAACTTTTTTCATCTCTACCAGTGAGTTACATATTTTCATATCCTCTAATGTTGTTCATTAGCATCCTTTGCTTTATCATAAAGACTCCCTAACATTTCTTCTAATGCTAGTGGTGATGAACTCCTTCAGCCTTTGTCTGGAAAACTTTTTTTTTGGTATTGTTTTTAAATTCTTTTTTTATTTTATATATTTCTTACATCATTTTTCATTTTTGCACAATGTGTGCAATTTCATCTTGGTTATACTCCCCATACAATTGCACCCCCCTTATTTTGACCCCAATCTCTCCTCTCCCTGCCCCCCCTTCTCCCACCTCCAGTGTGTCTGTGGTTTATACTTGCTTGTTGATTTTGATTTTTTCTTTTTTATAGTTTTTAATTTTTAAAAATTTTCTTTATTATAGATATTCTTTTTCCTGGTCCCTTATTTAAGTTTTCTAAATTCCTGCTATGAGTGAGACCATCCAGTATTTTTCTTTTTCTTTCTGGCTTATTTCACTGACCATGACCCCTTCCAGCTCCATCCATGTTGCTGCAAATTGCATGTGTTTATCTTTTTTGATTGCTGAGTAATATTCCATTGTGTATATATACCATATCTTCTTGATCCAGTCATCTATTTTTGGGCATTTGGGCTGTTTCCAAAGCTTAGCTATTGTAAATAGTGCTGCTATAAACATAGGGTGCAGGTGCCCTTTTGAATTAATGTTTCTGTGTCCTTTGGGTAAACACCTAGGAGTGGAATTGCTGGGCCATATGGAATCTCTATCTTTAGTATGTTGAGGAATCTCCACACAGCTCTCCATAATGGTTGGACTAGTTTGCACTCCCACCAGCAGTGCAGGAGAGTTCCTTTTTCTCCACATCCTTGCCAACATTTGTTGTTGCTAGTTTTTTTGATATGTGCCATTCTCACTGGTGTAAGATGGTATCTCATGGTAGTTTTGATTTGCATTTCCCTGATTACAAATGATGTTGAACATTTCTTCATATGCCTGTTGGCCATTTGCATTTCCTCTTTGGAGAAGTTTCTTTTTAGCTCTGGAGAACTCTTAATGTGCTTTTGTTTCCGAAGTACAATTTTGCTGGCTAAACTATACTTGGTTGGCATCTTTTTCTTTCAGCGCTTTGACTATATCATTCTACTCCTTTCTGACCTGCGGTGTTTCTCCTGAAAAAGTCACTGGTAATCTTGTGGGACTTACCATCTATTGGGTTGTTGGAAAAGTCATGACACATTTTTTCTGTTTTTGTTTTTTTTTTTAATATTTATTTATTTATGCATTCAAGAGTTGGGCACAGGCCAACTCTTGTGTGTGTTGGGGGAGAGGATTCACCAGAGACAGAGTGGGGAACAGAACAGGCAGACTGACTGAAGTACACTGCTGAGGGGAGCAGCGGGCGAGACAGGAGAGGTCTGCTGCGTCTTATGTTGCTCCCTGGCCATCTGGGGATCGAACTCATGCTGCAGAGGCTGTGGATTGCTTCATAGTGCAGTGCTTAACCCCTTGCACCACCAGGGAGGCCTTCTATGTTCTTCGAAGAAAGAATACATCATGACTTTTCCCACAACCCAATATTAAACAAGTTCCTTTTCTCATCTTACTTTTAAAGATCCTCCTTTTTCTTTAACTTTTAACAGTGTAATTATAAAATGTCTTAGTGTGAATCTTTCTTTTTTGGGTCCACCATATCTGCTTCCAGTTTAAATTCTCTATAAGATTCTTTCAATATTGATGACTATTTATTCTCCACAAAATTCTAATATGTGTTGTAGGGGGGAAAGACAGTTAATGAACGGTGTCAGTAATGGTTTCAAACTGGGACAGTATATAAAAGTCCAACGACCACAACAGAAGACTGTTTTTGAAGAAATAAGACTCATTAGAGTAGAATGTTTGGCATCTAAATAACTAAAATGCTTTGAGACCAGAAGAATATTTATAGAATTTTGTCTTAGATGGTTTTAAATATTTTACCCTTAATACTCACAGTTTACATTATATGGTAACATGAAACATGAAAATTAAACTTCAGATAGTGCTTTAATTAAAATTTTAAATATATGATATACCCTCATCTTATTCTGTTTTATTAGGAAGGAAGTTTTATTAAAAAGAAAACATTTTTTAATAGTCTATTTTTTCCTTATGTGTATTAAACTTCTTGATTCTACCTCCACATGCTCACTGAGATGCTCAGAGAAACTACTTTCAGTCTACCTGGATGTTCTAAAGGCACAAGCCAATTCATAATTTCCAAAGTAGGTAGGTAGGTAGAGATATAGATTTTCCCCTTCCACCAAATGACCCATGCTCATACCCTATCTGCTTCCCTCCCCCATTCTCCCACACTTTTCTCTATTCCCTCTGATAACCATTATCTTCCTTTTTTCCTGAGTTCAAAAATTTAATTCTTCTATTGTTTGCATGTAATTTTTTTTGTATTTTTGCTCTGCAGATAAATGAAATCATCCAAAATCTGTCTTTTACTTTTTGACTGATTTCACTCAACATAATCACCTCAAGGTCCATCCATTTTGTCCTAAGTCACACTGTTTTGTGCTCACAGCTATAAAATATTCCATTTAATATATTCTCCACACTTTTTCTATCCATTTATCTGTTGAAAGTCACTTGGTTTGTTCCATGGTTTGACAGTTGTAAACAGTGCTGCTGTGTGTATAGGTATAGATAAAATCTTTTCATATTAGATTTTTCCTGTTGTTTGGATAAATACCTAATAGTGGTATTGCCGGGTCAAACGAAATTTACATAGAAATTCTTGAGTAACTTCCATACCATTTTACAGAGGGACTGTACCAGTTTGCATTCCCACCAACAGTGAATGAGAGTTCCTGTTTCACCACAACCTTGCCAACATTTATTAAATCCATTCTTTTTTATTTTTTTTTTATTTTTTTTTTTTATACTCAAACTGTTTCTATTTTAATATATTTAGAGATTATATTTTATTACATATAGTTACAGTTGTTTCTTTTTTTTTTTAATATTAAATTTTATTTTTATATTCCCCCATACAATTGCAAACGCCCCATTCTGACCCCAATCCTTCCCCTCCCGCCCCCCACCCCCAAAAAGTGTCTCTGGTTCATAGTTTTTTGTTGATTTTGATTTTCACTTTCTTATATTCATTTTCCTGGTCCCTTATTTAAGTTTTCTAGATTCCTGCTATGAGTGAGACCATCCGGTATTTTTCTTTTTCTTTTTGGCTTATTTCGCTGAGCATGATCCCTTCCAGTGCCATCCATGTTGCTGCAAATTGCATGTGTTTATCTTTTTTGAATGCTGAGTAATATTCCATGGTATATATGTACCACATCTTCTTGATCCAGTCATCTATTTTTGGGCATTTGGGTTGTTTCCAAAGCTTAGCTATTGTAAACAGTGCTGCTATAAACATAGGAGTGCAGGTGCTCTTTGGAATTGATGTTTCTGTGTCCTTTGGGTAAATACCCAGGAGTGGAATTGCTGGATCATATGGAAGCTCTATGTTTAGTAGGTCCAGAAATCTCCACACAGCTCTCCATAGTGGTTGGACCAGTTTGCACTCCCACCAACAGTGCACAAGAGTTCCTTTTTCTCCACATCCTTGCCAACATTTGTTGTTGCTAGTTTTTTTAATATGTGCCATTCTCACTGGTGTGAGATGGTATCTCATGGTAGTTTTGTAAATCCATTCTTTTTTAGATGGGCCATTCTCACAGGGGTGAGGTGGTCTCTGTGTGGTTTTGATTTGCATTTCTCTTATAATAAGTGATGTTGAACATTTTTTTTATATGTCTTTAGGCATCGGAGTATTTTTAGAAAAGTGTCTATTCAGGTCCTTTACCCATTTTAAAAAAATGGGTCATTTGTTTCTTTGTTGTTAGATTGTGTAAATACTTTGTAACTTTTGGAGATTAATTAACCCCTGGTCAGATGTCTGGTATGCAAATACTGTTTTCCATTCTATAGGTTGCCTTTTGTTTTTTGTGATGGTTTCTTTTGAGGCACAAAAGCTTTTAAGTTTGATATGGTTTCTCTTGTTTATTTTTGCTTTTGTTTCCCTTGCTATTGGCATTGTATTCCCAAATACATCTTTGTGGTAGGTGTAGAATACAGCTGTGCATAAATCCTTTCAAATTAGTGTTTTTGCATTCCTTGGGTAAATATCTAGGAGTGGAATTGCTGTGTCATACGGTGAATCTTATTTTCTTAAATTGAGGTAACTTTGGTTTACATCACCATTTGTATATTAGGAATATAAGATCCTGATCCCCATCCCCTCTGCAGCTCAGGTAGTGTTACCACACTGCACTCACACCATGACACCCATAGTTCACCACCATAGTTCATTGTGCTCCTTCCTTACTTGCCCTTGCTCCTCCGCTACCCTTCCTGCTCTGATAGCTTCAGTTTTGTGATCAGTTTCTAGAGTTAATTATTTGTTTGACATTGTCTCACCCTTTATTTGATTTCTCTATATTCCACATATAAAATGACACATTCCAATATTTGTCTTTCTCCTTCTGACTTACTTTATTTAGCATAATCACCTCCAGCTCCATCCATGTTGTGCAAATGGCATGAGTTTATCTTTTTTTTGATAACTGAGTAGTATTCTATTGTGTATATATTCACCATATATGCCTCATCAAATTGTCTATATTTGGACACTTAGGTTATTCCTTAGGTTGGCTATTATTAATAGTACTGAAGTGAACATGGGAGTTCATGTTTTCCTTCAAATTAGTGCTTTTGTATCTTTTTTGCAGATACCTAGAAAATGAATTGCTGGATCATAATGGTAGATCTATTTTTAATATTTTGAGGAACCCTCATACTATTTTCCATAGGGGTTGGACTAGTGTACATTCCCATCAACAGTGTAAGAGGGCTTCTTTTTCTTTACATCCTTACCAGAACGTAACTGTTTTTTTGTCCTTTTGATATGGGCCATTCTCACAGGTGTGAGATGGTATCTCATTGTGGTTTTGATTTGTATTTCTCTGATAATAAGTGATCCTGAGTATTTTTTTCATGTGCCTGTTGACAATCTGTATGTCTTTGGATATCTTTTTAGCTCATCTGTCCATTTTGATTGGGTTGTTTTCTTTTTGTTGAGTTTCATGAGTTCTTTATATATTTTGGATATCAACCCTTTGTCAGATGTCTGATGTGCAAATATTTTCTGCTATTCAGTAGGGTGTCTTTTTGTTGTAGATAGCTTCTTTTGCTGTTCAGAATCTTCCTAGTTTGATGTTGTTCTATTTGCTTATGTTTTCTTGATTTCTCTTGCCATTGCAGATGCATTCACAAAGACAGCACTGAAGCCAGTGTCATGGAATGTTTTGCCCATGTTTTCTTCAATGTACTTTATGGTTTCAGGTCTTACATTAAAGTCTTTAATCCATTTGCAATAAATTTTTGTGTAAGTTATGAGAAGGTGATTTAATTTAATTTTTTTGGATGTGGCTGTCCAGTTTTCAGAACACTATTTTTTGAAGACACTGTCATTTCTCCAATATATGCACTTGACTTCTTTCTCATAGGTTAATTGTCCATATATATGTGGGTCTATTTTTGGATTCTCAATTTTATTTCATTGGTGTGTATGTCTGTTTTTTTCCCTCAGAACCATACTGTTTGACTATTTGGAGTCTTTTGTGGTTATGTATTAATTTCAGTAATATTTGTTGTAGTCCTTTGAAGAAAGCCATTGTTGCACTGGTACAAGAGAATAGCCTTTGATCTCATATCAACTACAATCCATGCCCAAGCTCATCAGTCTCAATATCTCTTTATAATCTTGTATTTCTATTCAAGGCTACATAACTCTGGTACCAATAGCACATTCCAAAGTTCAAATCCCTGAGTTTACTGTAGGTGATCCTCTGGTGCCCTACTCCCCCTGTAGAGGCAGGGTGGGCACAGAGCAGGATCCCTATGACTGGAGCAGATGGGTGAAGGAGGAGTCCTGGAGCCCTCGGTGGCATTTGCAGGCTTTTATTGGGATTTTACCAGGTACACAGCAGGCAGGGATGCTGAGAGGCCAGGAGGCTGGCAGGTTTCCCAGCTACCGGCAAGTCTTAACTCTTTCTGGGTTCTCCGGTGTTCTCTCTGCTTCTCTGCTGGTTCTGCTCTCCTTCTCTCTGCTCTGTTTCGCTCTGCTGGTGTCCCGATGACACTGCCCTTATAATCCCAGTCTCTCAGCCCAGGTGTACCCCCCTACGCATGCCCACACACCCCACTCCAGGTGTCCGCCATCAGGCATGCATTTATTCTAATGGGAGGATGGCAGAACGCCTGATACTTTACTTACCCTATGCCCCCAGTCCTCTCTTATACATATTATCCCTTGCTGGTATTAGTCCTCAGATTATTTCAACAGGCTCAAAGACAACAATCTGAAAAACTCCTTATTAAAACTCATAAAAGATTTAAAATGAGGAGACAGAAGAACATATCATAAATGTCAGACCAAAAATCTGCAAGGAGCCCCGCCGACTCAGTGAAACTGCAGAGTATGATAGGAGGGGACTTCAGGGAAACAGTTCTGGTAATATATGGGACTCAAAAGAACAGCAACAACTCAGAGGATATAAAATAACAGAATAAAGATAAGGAAAATCTGAGGTAACTATAATTAGAAATAATGAAGCTAAGAAACACTATGGCTAATTTAAAAATACAATGAAAGCCTTAATAGACAAACAGAAGCAATGAAGAAAATTAAAGAGCTCAAAAGCACAATTTCAGATAACACAAAAACAGAACAAAGTAGAGAAGACAGAATTAAAAAAAAATAATGTAAAAGGCCTTTGGGACAACTTAAAGAAAAATAATATCCACATCAACTTAAAAAGAAAGAATATCTGTGTTAGAAGAAGAGAAAGAGAAAATCAAAGAAAATTTATTTAAATAAATAATTGCTGAAAACCACTTAATTTGAGAAACCAGACATTGTGATCCAAGATACCCAAAGAGTTCAAAATAAAATAATACCAGACACACATATACCAAGACAGATACTAAGTTGCTGAGAAACAATGACAAGGATAGAATATTAAAAAGGCCAAAAGAAAAACGGGTAACTTATAAGATGCTCACTGGACTTTTCAGTAGAAACATTACAAGCACATGGGAACTGGAAGGAAATATTTAAAGTACTTAAAAAGACTTCCTGCCCAGAATTCTTTATGTAGAAAGATTATTATTCCAGACAGAAAGGAAGAATAAAAAGCCTTACTGAAAAGGAAAAACTAAAAGAAATTATCAACACCAATCTGCACATGAAAGACTTAAAGGGGTTATTATAAAGTAACAAAACAATGACTTTTAAGCCAAAGGACACCTAAATCACTTAACATGGATGAGAAAGAGGAGGAAAACAACAAAGTACCCCATCAGAATGAGTCAGATAAGACTGTCCACCAGGTCATAGAGCAAGATAAGAAGCAAGAGCGAATGACCAGCAAGAGCAAATAAGTTTAATATAGACACCTACAAAATACGCCACTGAAAACCTGCTACATACACTTTTTTTTCAAGTACACTTGGAAAATTTTCAAATATAGGTCAGATGCTGGGACACAAGTCAATTGTCAATAAATTATAAAGACTGGGGCCTCCCCGGTGGCGCAGCTGTTGAGGGCTGGGCTATGAAGCTGCCCGCAGCCTCTGCAGCGCCGGTTTGCTCCCTCGCAATTGGCGAGGGTCCCACAAGTCACGCAGACCTCTCCTGCCGCGCCCGCTGCTCCCCTCAGCAGTTCAGTCTGCCCGTTCTACTCCCAGCTCTGGCTCTGGTGAATTCTCTCACCCTCCCATGCTTCTGACTTGTATAAATAAATAAATGCTTGTATAAATAAATAAATGAATATTAAAAAAAACAATTATGAAGACTGAAATTATACCCAGTATTTTCTCTGACCATAATGCCATAAAATTAGAAATCAATTATAAGGGAAAAAAACAGGAAAAAATATGAGTACATGAAGATTAAACAACATGCTACTTAATAACAGTTGGGTGAAAGAAGAAATCAAAGCCGAAATTAAAAAATACCTCGGGACAAATGAAAATAAGACAGTCTACCAGATGTATGGGATTCAGCGAAAGTGGTTTCAAGAGGTAAGGTAATTACAATATAAGCCCTCATGAAGAAGCAAGAAAAATTCAAATAAATAATCTGCTATCATACCTAAAGCAACTTGGTAAAGAGGAATAAACAAGACCCAAAGTTAGTAGAAGGAAGGAAATAATAAAAATAAGAGCAAAAATTAATGAACTAGAGATCAAAAGATGGCACAAAAAATTAATGAAACTAAGAGCTGGTGTGGGTTTCTATGAGCTGACCAACTCATGAGCAACTGTGACCTATTTGCTATCTACAAATCACAGCAGAACATTCCTTGACTACCTGTGGAGTATAGCTCCTATGGCGAGGCAGTCCTGGTGACACCTAGGCTGCTTGACCTGATTACGTGACTATCTTCATGGCGGTCTTGCAATAACTCTGCCTGCCATAACATAATTTGGTGACACAAATGTCTTTTGACATGTCATCACGATGTCCCCTTCCCTATCCCTTGTAAAACTTTGTAAAATCTCTTGTGAAAAAATCCCCACTCCTATCCTTCCTTCTGGACCCTGTTCCTCATACCATTGTCACATGATCAGCTTTTATTATCCTCTATGATTTCAATAAATGGCACAAGAACGTCTGCTCAAGTAGCAGAGCCTTTCCTTGCAAACCTGCTTTATGACTGTTGTACCCCTCATCATGTTCCTGCCACAAAGCAGCAACAAAGTTCCTGTTTCAACAAACTGGTTCTTTAAGAAGATAAACAAAATATATAAATCTCTAGCTATGCTACCAACAAAAGAGAGAGTGAACATTAATAAACACAATCCCAAATGAATGAGAAAAAATTGCTATATATAGCACAGAAATGTAAAAGATCATAACACCTTACTATCAATCACTGTGTGGCAATAAATTTGATAATCTTAAAGAAATGTATATTTCTCCATCAATATAATCTACTAAGACTAACCCAGAAAGAAATTGATGAATTCAGCACACCAGTTACAAGCATTGAATTGAAACAGGAGGCCTCCCTGGGGGTGCAAGTGGTTAAGCACAGCACTGTGAAGCTATCCACAGCCTCTGCAGCAGGAGTTTGATCCCCACCATCCAGGGAGCTACCCACATGGCACAGAAGACCTCTCCTGTCTCATCCGCTGCTCCCCTCAGCAGTGTATTTCAGTGTATTTGTTCCCTTTTCTTTTTCAGGAGTCTTATCCTGGGTTATTGGCTCTGGCTACTGGTAGGTGCTTGAGTTCTAGTTTGTTCACGCATTTCTTTGTTTCGGTTTTAACCCTGGGGAAAGGGGTGGCAGGGGTTTTGGATATTTCAGCCTGGGCTTCAAGTAGTAGACTCTTCTGTAAGGAAACCAAAGTTTAGGATACAGCTGTCAAGTCAAAAGCACTCCCTATGTGCCCCAGCTCTCCGACAATGTACCCTCCATCCTGGGTACCTGCTCATACAACCTGTTATACAGTGCTGCTATGATAAAGCAGCCCTGACCGTAAAATGGGGAAAAGACTGTGTCTTTAACAGAAGTTGGTGGAAAAATTGCATAGCCACACATAAAAGAATGAAGTCAGATTATCACTAACACCGTGCAAGAAAACAAACTCCAAATGGATTATAAGTTCACATACAAGACTTCAGTGATAAAATACACAGAAGAAAACAATGGTGATATAGTCAATGATATCAACAGTAAAGATATTTTTGGTGACTTGAACCCTATGATAAGGGAATTAAGACAAAAGCATTGGAATTACCTCAAGTTTAAAAGCTATACAGCAAAAGAAAAAATAAAATGATTAAATGGACATCTTATTGAATGGGAGAAAGTTTAATATATCCAATAAGTGATTAATATCCAAGATATATAAAAACTCATATAATTCAACACTAAAAAAACCCAATTTAATAAATGTGCAGCAGATTTGAGCAATTAATAAATGAGATATCCACAAAGTCAAAGAAACCAACAAAAAACCCATTTGTTCCACAGTGTTCATGGAAGCATTATTTAAGATAGCTAGGATATGGAAGCAGCCTAAATGTCCATTGATAGCAATTGGGCCAAGAAAATATGGTATAATCACACCAACGAGTATCATATAGTCAAAAGAAAGGATGAAATGCAGCCACTTTTATTTTTTTATTTTTTATTGTTTTTTTCCAAAGATTTATTTATTTATACAAGAACTGGGGTACAGTCAGAAGTGCTGGTGGGTGAGAGAATTAACCAGAGCCAGAGCAGGGAACAGAACAGACAGACCGACAAAATACACTGCTGAGGAGAGCAGTGGACACAGCAGGAGAGATCTGCGCGCCATGTGGTACCCTCACCGGCAGCCGGGGATCGAACCGGCGCTGCAGAAGCTGCAGGAAGCTTTGCAGCCCAGCGCTCAACCGCTGAGCCACCAGGGGAGGCGCTTTTTTATTGTTTTTTAAAAGATTGATTTATTTATACAAGAGCTGAGGTACAGGTTAGAGGCACGGGAGGATGAGAGGATTCACCAGAGACAGAGCAGGGAGCAGAACAGGCAGATGGACTGAGAGCAATGCTGAGGGGAACAGCAGGCGAGACAGGAGAGGTCTGCTGCGCCATGTGGGTATCTCCCTGGCTGGCTGGGAATCAAATCCGTGCTGTAGAGGCTGAAAAGCAGCCTTTTTTAACAAAATGAAGGCAATTTGAGAGAATGCAGCAAAGTAATACAGAATGGTAAAAATGAATACTGAACATTTGCAATTTGATAATGTAAAATCCTTTCAGAAATCAGTGGCTATTAATAAACATTCTGAGGGCTCTGCGGTTAAGAGAGAGGAGGGAAAGATAGGGAATATAAGTGGAATACAAGGAAAGATGGTGGGGAAAAATCTTCAGAAAATAATAATAGAGAAATCAAAGTTTATAATGTTTATTACATGTCAGGTATTTTTAAAAAATAATATTTCTCGGTGCATACTTTTCTTGATTTTTTGGGACTTTTTAAATCAATTTTTAAATGCTTTTGAATACTGCTATTAAATATTCTCAAGTCAGCTTGCTTTTCTCCCTTACGCACATTATGATTTTCTTGTTTTTCTTTTTGCTCCTAGGACTGTAGGATTCTTTATCTTAGTCAACTGACACCTTTACTAGAATATGTTCCAGTTTTGATTAGTTATTATCAGCTATTTCTGAAATTAAGAGTACTTCCTAGTGTATTGTTTCAAATCTTTTATTTCAGTAGTATTTTCTTGAAGTATACTTTTGAATTTTGGGCACCTATTTGTTCTATTTTCTGCAGGAAAGCAAATTATGTAATTTGAACAAATATTAAATTTACCCTGCTTTTTTTTGGGTTCTTTCATAATTATCTTGTCTGTTTTTAAATTAAGCATTTAAAGATATTTTTATGAATATAAGTGATGACTCATTTGTGTATGTGAACCTTGTAAAAAACTGGAACAAAGTTTTAGTCTTTCTAAGACACTGTAATTTTTTTTTTCAGGTTTTCAAAATTCATTTCTACAAATCATAGTTCCAGAGAAAATTCAAGCAAATACAAGTAATTCAAAAATAGAAAATGTAAGAAATGTTTTTATCAAAAATATTATATAAAATTTCTTGTTTTTATTAAATAGCAATGAAATGTATACATTCCATTATGATATGTGTATAGTTAGTAATACTACTGAATAGGAATTGAAAAATTTCATGGATAAAGTAAATATATACATCATACTGATATGTTTGTCTATCATTTGTTGTTTCTTTATGGTAAAGCTTTTTTTTAAATTCAAAATCAGAAAATAATGTAAAAGAATTAGGGTCTTGAGCTATCTAGATGATTAAGATTAAGAACAATTTTCTCCACAATGGTTAAGGAGAATCACTTTTAATTGCAAAGCCTCCTTCCTTAATCTTCCATCCCTGTGCCTAACAGTTCTTAGGAGAAACACTTTTATTATTTTTGTTAGAAAAGGGGATTCTTATTCTTACTCATCAATTTATTTAGCAGATATTTCTCTGGAATTATGTGTATAAATATGTGCTAAGTATCAGGGATTACAGATATATAGTAAAGCAAGTATGAAGTTGTCAATCTTTTGATAAAACCTTATATTTTTAAGCTTTATTGAGGTATAATTTACACACCACAGAATTCGCCCATTGGAAATGTATGGCTCAGTGATTATTAGTACAAAGAGTATGTGAACATCACTGAAATTCAATTTTGGAACATTTCTATTCTCCTAAAAAGTTCTTTCATAACTATTTGTTTCCACCCCAAGCCTGTGATAACTGCTGTTCTGTGTTCTGCTTATATAATTTTGCCTTTTCTGGACATATCATTTAAATGTAAACATACTATTTATATAGACTTCTGCATTGGGCTTCTTTCACTTAGGTTTATCTGTTTTGTAACATCAGTACTTCATTAATTTTTATTACTTAATAGATGTAGGTATATCATGTTTTGCTTGTTTTTCCATTCAGCAATTGATGGTTGGGTTATTTTTCATATATTGTCTCATGAATACTTTTTTATGAACATGTATGTGTGGATATATTTTTTTCTTTACTTTGAGTTGATTCTAGGAGTGAAATTGCTGTGTCACATGGTAAATTTATGCTAAACATTTTAAGAAATGACCAAGCTGTTTTCCATGGTGACTGTATCATTTTACATGTCCCATCAGCTCTTCCAGCTGAAATGAACTGGTGAAAATACACATATTTTTAAGTTGATAGTTGGAATTAAAAAACTGTTTTTAGAGTAGTGCTTTGATTAAAACATAAAAACTAAAGGAAAAGAGCATAAAATATACCTACTATGATTTGTCAACAAGTTCACATTTATGCTCTTATGTTAAGATGTGTTGCATTTACCCTCATTTTTTGAGAGTTTTCGTCATAAATGGATGTTGAATCTTTTCACATTCTTGGCATCTATTAATTTGATCATATAGTTTTTATCTTTTTGTTGAAGTAGTGAATTACATTGATTGATTCTATATGTTGAACCATCCTTGTGTCTCGTTATAAATCCCACTTAGTGGGTGTATAGTCCTTTTAATGCATTATAAGTTTCGGTTTGCTAAGATTTTGTTGAGGATTCTTGCATCTGTATACACTAGGAAGATTGGTTATAGTTTTATTTTTTTCTGTTTTCGGTAGTATAGTCATGTTGGCCTCGTAAAATGTGTTTAGAAGTATTCTTACTCTCAATTTTTTGGGAGAGTTTGAGCAGAATAGGTATTAGTTCCTCTGTGGAGGTTTTGTAGAATTTTCATGTGAAGCCTTCTGGTCCTGGACTTTGTTTTTGGAAGAGTTTTGATTACTGTTTCATTTTCCTTGCTTGTGATTGGTTGTTCAGGTTTTCTATTTCTTCACTATTCAGCTTTGGATGATTACATAATTCTAAGAATTTGTCCATCTCATCCCAAAGAGTTTTCAAATGTAAAAGAGAAATGAGAAAGCTCACGTTGCATTTGAGTATCTTATATGGACTCTAAACAGGTTTTTGAATTTGTTTCCATGTAATGTTCATAATAATCTCTTATTAGCCTCTGGATTTCTGCAGGGTTTGTTGTAACTTTCGTTAGTTTTTGATTCTATTAATATTTAAGCTTTCTCCCCTTTTTTTTGATGAGCCCAGCTATAGGTGTGTCTGTTTTATTTTTTCAGAGAACCAGCTTTCAATTTCATTGATCTTTTGAACTGTCTTTTTGATTTCTATTTATTTCTGCTCTAATTTTTAGTATTTAATTCTTCTACAAGTTTTTGGTTTTGTTCTTCTTTGGCATATTGTTACAGATTTTAGATAACATTTTGATTCATTTTAATCAAGACATTTTAAGCATTTTTTGGGAGGGGATAATTTATGTAAATTGCTATTTTTCTTCCATTACATTGTGTTCATTCATAGTTGTTCTGGATTCTCTAGGAACAGATATCCTATATTATTCCAATAGATGAGAAACCATATATTGTGCACCTTAAGCAAAGGTAATATCTTATATTTAGTTTTGGATTTCACTTTATTTATATAAATTTTTAAACTTATATTAAAAATGGAATATTAAGTATTAAAATATATTAGTTATTAAAATTTTTAGTTGTCTCACATGCTCATCAGTTCATTAATTAAATTTTGGTCCTTATACCTTAAGTAATCTTTTGTGAATGGGGTGGTTTAGAATAGAAAATGCAGGGATTTGTCTCCTGAAGATTATGATTTTAAATTGGCAGAATAAGTAGGACCTGGTAATCAGGGCAGAGTGTCAATATAAGAAGTAAGGTAGTGAGTGAATATATAGTTGGGATTTGATAAGGGAGGCAGGCCCATCATGAGGGATATGAACAAGGGATTTAATATGCAAAGCAAATCATACACTGTTATGGGAACTGATGAATAATTTATGGAAATAGTAGTAACTTTACACTACTTTTCAGAGAATTGAGAAAACAATTGAAATAATTTTCTGCATGATTTACTTATGTGATGGAAACTCAGTTGAGAAAGGTTGACTGAAAGTAATTTGTGACTTTCAAGAGGACAGCTTCAGTTAAATTTTGGGTGTAAAGCTAGAGAAGATGAATTGTGTGTAGCCAGAAGTAAGTGTAAGACACTTTTCCAAAGCATTTGGCAAAGAAAGAAGAAAGGGATTCTCAGATGAATGCTTTTTTAAGAAAGAAAAAGCAAAGTTTTTTTTGACTAAGGAAAGTTTTCTTTAAGACAGATGTGTAAACAAATGATACGATGTGTAAGATGCCAAAGAATGGTATTGAGGAAAAGGATAGTTAACCTCTTTTAGGCAGAAAGGAAGAATATGATGAATGACATCCCAAAGAGTTTTCAAATGTAAAAGAGAAATGAGAAAACTCACATTGCATTTGAGTATCTTATATGGACTCTAAACAGTATAAGAAATATAGGGGCTGGCGTTTGGGAAATGGAGAGAGCATGTGTATATTGTTTTCAGAAATCACCTATTAATTATGACAGTGCAGTGACAGGAAGTTATTGTAAATAACCTATATGAGAAATAATGAGAAGAACTATGGCTGAGTGGAGGTAGGTGATTTTTTTTTTGAGACCTGAGATGGCAGAAAAAAGATTAGCTGACAGATTGAATATAGTGGTAGCAGAGATTTGGTGGGGCAGTGAAAGAGAAAGGAAATATAACTGAGTCATTGGAAATATGGGATCATTTCTAGAAGAAATATCCTATTGATAGATGTAGTTTCAAACATGGGAGAAAGGTGTGAATTTCAATGCCATCTTTTTATGTAGGTATAAATGAAGCAGTAAAAATGAATAATGTAAATCTATAGAGGTGGGGGTAAATATTAAAGGTGAGAAGGAAAAGCAACCCAAAACTGAATACTGTGGAAACATTAAAGAGAAAAAACAAGAATCTAGATGAAGGACTTACTTATAAAAGTAGAGAGAAAGATATGAGGGAAACCACGGGGAAGTTCAAGAACAGATGTTTTAGGAATGGGGGAGATTGTGGTCAACACTATGAAGTGAATCAGAGTAGTTTTACTTGACTTCAAAGTGCCTATTGTATTTGACAACTGGGTGGGGGTCCATAAGTAAACCATGTAATAGCAGTGTTAGTGGAGAATTTCCAGCAGTAGATAGTCTGAGTGGTCATGTTAACATTACGTTGGATACAAGAGTGAGCAATAAGTATGGAAGCAAAATTAAAATGGCAAACTAAGTATAGAGAATAATATCAGAGAAGACTGAACTTAAACTTGTAGTTTTAGTACCTATATTCAGATTAATGGCTTTTGTACAATACTCTTCCACCTCATTATAAAGATAATCATAGTAGTAAAATTTAGGAAGAATGAAAGAAGCAATACACATTGAGTAACTGTGTATTGCTTTGAATAAAAAATACATGCATACATATATACACTACCTTTGTCAGGGGCTGGCAAACTTCTCTATATCCATATTATAGTGAATACTTCAAGATTTTTAGGACCATACCATCTTTTTCAAAACAACTCCACTTGTCACTGTAGCCTGAAAGCAGCCATAGGCCATACATAAATGAATGGGTGAGGGTCTATCTAATAAGACTTTATTTACCAAAGTAGAGAGTAGGTCAGATTTGTCCCAAAGTTGTTAGTTTACTAACTGATACTTTACATATATGTTTTTTAAATATACTTTTAAGAATTAATATTTTAAAAAATATATTTTAAAAAAACTCTTACTCTTTTTATATTCAGATTATTTTTAGCAGAAAACTTCATGGTTTATTTGTATAATCGAGGATCTTTGACTTCTCATCATTCAGATACCCAGGTAAGTTTTAAGTTCCATGTTTTATCTGATTTTTAAACCTATTGAAATGATATTGAATAGATGCTTTCCTAACATAGAATCCCAGGATTCACTGGGAAAGCCTTTATTGCAACAGGGATTGATTTATTGTCTCACTTCCCTTATTACACTTTTCTGATGTCTTGGTAAATTAAAGCGAACTAGATAGAGTTAGCACCTTCCGTATTACCTAGAACACAGCCATTATTTAATTATTTTATTAATTTATATTTTGCTGAATAAATAATTATAAATTAAAGAATAAAAAAAGCAAACAAATGTTCTGGACACAAAAATGTTAGATGAAAACCTTTCCCTTTTTTTTTAATTATTATTTTTTAGAGGCATGTTATTTATTTATTTGTTTGTTTGTTTGTTTTGTTTATGCATGCACTGGGTACAGTCAGAAGCGCGGGAGGGTGAGAGAATTCACCAGAGCTAGAGCGGGGAGCAGAGCAGGCAGAAGGACAGAAGGACACTGCTGAGGGGAGCAGCGGGCGGCAGGAGAGGTCTGTGCGCCATGTGGGACCCTCCTCCGGTGGCCGGGGAGCAGCCGGGGATCGAGCCGGAGCCGCAGAGGCCGCGGGCAGCTTCGCAACCCAGCGCTCAACCGCTGCGCCACCGGGGAGGCCCTTTCCCTGTTTTTTTGACTTCCCATCCAACCCATTTACAAATCCTGTTGACTCTATACTTCAAATGATATAACCAGAAACTATCTTTTCCCTTGTCTCCACCTGCTGATACTACTCTTTTCAAGTAGTTTGGATTACTGCCATATATTTCCTGAATCATTTCCCTACTCCTTTACCTTGCCAACCTCTCAGTCAATTCTCAACATGGATCTTGTTAAAACCTCTTCAAATTATTTAGCTTTTCTTCTCAGACCCTCCTGTAAATGACCTCTCATTGCTCACAGAGTGAAAACCAAAGTTACTTTAATATCCTAAAATCTCTACACAACCGTGTCCCCTTTTACCTCTCTGACCTTATTTTTATTCTCTACCTTGGTTACTGTATTCCAGTTACATTGGTGTCCTTGCTGTTTTTCAAATGTACCAGACATGTTTTCCTTTTATAGACTTTGCACTTCCTATTTTTTCTAATCCAGATTCTTGTTCTTTGCTAAGAACTCACTTTTTGCTCACTCCTCACTTTTTTCTATCTTATTCTCTAAAGGTATTTGTTCAGAATTACTCTATTACATAGTTCTTGACTAATCTTCATTTTAAATTACAGTATTGTACTTTGTACTCTATTTTCCTTACCTGTTTTGTTTTTCTCTATGGTAGTTACCAGTTCATTATGTGCTGTATATGCGTCGACTATTTATTTTGCTTCCCAGTGCAATATAATTTTCATGAGGGAAGGACTTTTGGTTTGTTTATTCACTGATGTATCCCTATTGCTTAGAAAATGTCTGGAACATAGTATATAGTAAAAATTTATTGAAATATTGAATTGAACTCCATATTATTTCACTTATATTGGATAGGACTATCAGTTTCTTTTTTTTTTTTGCTCCTCCTACCCTTATTTCCAACATAAAACAATGTGATAATAAGAATTCTTACATTGATTTCTATCAGTGTTTATAGTTTCACTGAATCTTCAGATGTAGTCTTCTGGTTTTTTTTTTGTTGTTGTTGTTGTTTGTCTTTGATGATGCTTGCTGTATCTCTAGTTTATTTTTACCATGGTCAAAGACCAACAGTTGTATGATTTTAGTACTTTAAAATTAATGCTGTGCATCATGGCCCAGAAGGTAGTTTCATTTTTTAAAAAGATTTATTTTATTTATTTATGCATACATGAGCTGGGGTGTGAACCAGAGGTGAAGAATGGGAGGGGTGAGTATATTTACCAGAGACAGAGTGGGGAGCAGTGGGCAAGAGGAGGAGGTCTGCTGAGCCATGTGGGTTAGCTACCTGGCCAGGGTTGGACTTGTGCTGCAGTGGCTGCCTAACCCCTTGTGCCACCAGGGAGGCCTTGCCTATAGTTTCATTTTTGTAAATGTTCATATTCTTTGAAAAAATAGTGTATTCTACAGTCTTAAAATATGGTATTTTACCTATGGTAGGTTGTTTACATACTGTCCAAATTGGCTCTAGATTTCAAAAGCTTGATTTATCAGTTATTGACAGAAACGCATATTAAAAATTTTATTATGATTATGCATTTCTCTACTTTCAACTTTGGATTTATGTATTTTGAAACTGTATCACTAAACAAATGCAAAATTGGAATATTTATGTTTTTGGTGAATTGAAACTCATCATTATGTAATGCCCCTCTTAATTTAAAGCCTGCGTTTTCTGAATTATTTTATGTTGGGAATCATCCTTATTCATTTGTGTTGGCATGCTGTAACTTTTTCTAGCCTTCAATATTCTTGTGCCCTTCAATTTTTAGATATTTCTTTAAGCCAAATATTGGGTTTTTAAGGAAAAGCAGAATTCATAACCTTTGTCTTTTAATTGATTACCTAAATTTTTTGTATTGGAACATAATTTTATCTAAGATATTAGATAATTTAGAAACAGCATAAAATAATCCTGGGCATTAATCTGAAGAGTAGTGAATGTAGCAAATATAGGGAGATTGTTTTCTGAATGTCATGTTATTCACAAATATAAACTATGTAGCCTATCAAAAGTATTTGGAAAGTTTTACTAAGTATAAATTAAGAAATCATTAGAAATTATTTTGTCAATTGCTAAGTGGCTTTGCTTCTTTTCTTTCCTAGACTCAGTGCTATTACCAAGGATATATTGAAGAACATCCAAATTCTGTTGTCACACTCAGCACATGCTCTGGACTGAGGTTATATGTTTTCTACCATTGATATGTGAATACCACAGTTATGATATTTGGCTTCAGTAAATTTATTATGTTTTTATTATAAGTGTAGTTAGAAGAGGATTTCTATGTGGAAGATAGTCCTCTAAAGGTCTTCTCTAATGTCTTCACTTTCCTCACTGACTAGAGATACTTCTAGTTTCCTTGAAGATTTAGAGTTCCTGGTCTCCTTGGTCTAGATCTTGTTTCTTCTTAACTACAGAAATGACAATTAAATAGACCTGTGTACAGCGAGTTGGAAGAACTAAATTTCGTATAGTTTATTTCTAGCAAGTGGTTTTGATATCTACCTTATATTAGCCTAGTGTTTGGAGATAAAAAGATACAGATAAAGGTATGCTTTTCTAAAGGAAAACCATCATTAAAAGTAAAAGGCAAATTTTTTGTAAACAATTATTAATATTATACTCATGTTTTTCTAATATATCATTGTCTTTAACTCCCTAAGAATTGTAGGTTTTACTCTGGAATAGAGTTTTCCATTTTGTAAGGAAATTTTTCACTTATATCTTGTAGTCTGGGATCCTTGTTTTTAAAAAGAAATGAACTAATACAACTGATTAAGGGGTGAATAGTAATAACAGTTGTTTACTCTTTAAAATCTTGCTTTTATTTTCTTATTCAGATGATACAAACAAAGTTAATAAGAAATACCTTCTCTTAATTACTGCCAAATTTTATTTTCAGAAATAAAATGGCTCATATATATCTTTTTGTTATACAAGCAATGTAACCATTATTCAAAGGCAGTATAATCCAGAGACAAACTCATGATGCTTTCTATTTACTATTGCTTTTATTAAGTCATTTATTTGGAGGCCAGCGGAATTATTTGATCACTATAATGTTGTATATTTGTACACCTAGCAGCTGGTTACATAATTTTTGTTGCATTTATAACCATAGAGAAAATAAAACAGAAATTTAGTTCTGGGAATTATGGACATCTTTGTCTCTTTAGAGTCTGCAAAACATAGAGAGTCTGGGTCAGAACAACTCAGATATGTTCTGTATCTTTTACCTTTGTCTTTGCCCTCCATCTTTCCCTTTTACTATCTTAAAGTTTTATAACATAGAATTGAGGAAAAGCACTCACATTTTTATTCTTAATTTTACAGAGGAATACTACAATTTGAAAATGTTTCATATGTAATCGAGCCTCTGGAATCTGAAGTTGAATTTCAGCATCTTCTTTATAAATTAAGGAATGAAAACAATGATTCTACAATTCTTACTGCAAATAACAAAGGTATAAAACAAAATCCAATGGACTATAACATTTTTATAAGTGGAAAGGTGAGTTGCGTATGCTTTATTATTAATTTCAAGGAAGTTATTGCTTTTATTAAATATAGTTTAAAAAGAAATTTATTAAACTATTACATACCTATAACCTCTCCTTGAGACTAGTCTTACCTTTTCTTACCTTACAATTTTTTTTAAACCATGTAGCACTATTTTCTCTTTGTAACATTTAATTATTTACATTTTTTTCTGGTTTGGCAATGACTTTTTTAAAAATTGAAGTAACATTGGTTTATAACATTTTATAGGTTTCTCTTGTACAACATTAAATTTGACATTTGTCTCTACTACATTATGCTTTCACTGAAAGTCCACCTTTCACATCTCTTTTTCTTATGATTTGTTTTTTTAATTTATTTTATAGTTACATACTTACAACTTTTAGAAAATTAACTTGTGTATATTCAGTATAAACTTAAAAATTTCAGTTCATACTTTTACCATTATATTCTGGAAGTTTAATTTGATAAAGCCAATGTTTATGAAGGTTGCATTAGTAACTAAATAGTCAGCATTAGTTTACTTATAAGTATAATTAAAGCTGATTATACGCAGGATTGTCACTTGTGGCTATGCAAATTGTTCATTATACACCCTGTACATGTGTTGATCCTCATAAAAGTAATTGTGAAAGATTTTTTTCACAATTTTTATGCCAAATGGCATAAGTATGTATAATTTATATAGGAGGTATAAGCTTAACTATTCCCAGTAAATATGCTCCCATCTTCTGTCAGTTTACAAAAAAATAAAATCCATCATAATTCATCTAGGTGAAAGAAGACTTCATTTTTAAATTTCCCTTGCCATGAGACAAAATTATGGCTAACTATACGTGAGCATATGTAAATATGTGTCATATCTGAATTAAATTATAAAGGAAGGGAGCTTATCCTCTTCTCCTTTTCCCTTTCCTGTTACCTACAGTGACGACATGTTGATACACGATAGCCTACAGGATGAGGGAGATACCATAAGTTACAGAGCAATGAGGCAGAATGAGCTTGTCAGACTTTAATATGAGAGGAAAAAAATTCCAATCTTGTTTGATGCCCTGTTATTCTTATGTTTTTGTTTTAGTTTCTAACCCTATATCCTAAATAATACAGGACTAAAATACAGGACTATGTAATATCCATGTAGCACCAAAATATTAATGCTATCACACATGTGTTTAATTAAAAAATATTTTGTTGACTAAATACAAATTTACTTTTCCTTCTAAGAATTTATGGGATGATTTACAATTGCTTAGATTACCAAGTATTGTATATAGTATTGATGCTGTTTCCAGATTCCCTTAGAAGCTCTTTTACCATATTATTGTGGATATTAGGCAAGAGGTTGGTGCACCCCGTCTTTGATTATGCTTTTGCTTTCAATACCTAGAATCTGTGACTCTTTGAAAAAAGTTATTTGTATATAAATTTTTCTTCCAGTTTTATTGAGATGTAATTGCCATATATGTAATATTTCATTAAAGTACATTACATGATTTGATATATGTCTATATTGCAAAGTAATTATTACTATAAGTTTGGTTATCATCAAGTACTTTGCAAATATCTTTTTCTTGTGATGAAAATTTTAAACATTTACTCTGTTAGCAACTTTCAAATATATATCACTGTATTGCTAACTGTAGTCACCATTGTACATTATAGTTCCAGAACTTGCTTTTCTTTTATCAGGGAATTGGTATCTGTTGGCCACTATCATTCTTTCCCCTTTGCCTCTGGCAACCATCAGCTTGTTTTATATTTCTATGAATTCATTGTTTTTTTGTTTGTGTTTAACATCTCACATATGAGATAATACAGTATTTGTTTTTCCTTTATATGATTTATGTCACTTGGCATAATGCACTGAGCTCTATTGTAGTTTTAGATAGCAAGATTTCCTTCTTTTAATGGCCATCATAACAAAATGTTACAGACTAGGTGGTTTAAACAGCACAAATTCATTTTCACACAGTACTGGAGATAGAAGTCTAAAATCAGGTTGTTTGATTTCTTCTGCGGCCTCTCTTCTTAGCTTATAGATGGGCATCTTTTCCCTGTATTTTCACACGGTCTTCCTCTAGCCTCTAGACACCAATGGCTGATTGGACCAATGGATATGAATGGACCATTATTTCTTATGTCTAGAATGTCAGCTCAGGTTTGTACAGATGTTACATAGGATTGTAAATGTTGGGGTGGTAGCATGCAAGACTTCCTGAGATTCAGGTTCACAACTAGCACACCAGCACTTACAATGTATTTATTATTTAATGCAAATAATTCATACAAGGCTTAGCCTATATTAAAGGGAGAAGAAATAGATTCATATCTTAATGGGAGGCACATGCAAAGTCGTGGATGCAGGAAGAAGTGACAAAACAAATATTTTTTCTATTTTCCACCTAAATTATTTTTAGAACAGAAATTTAGTTTATTTCTAATATGCATATATGAAAAAGATGATTATATATACTAGTTGTTTTATCTTAAGTCACAAACTTAAAAACTGTATTGTCTAATGAACTTTATAACTGATTATCTTATTCCTTGAGTAAACTGCAATGAAACTTAAAGCACTATGTATTGATATTAACCAATTGTAAAGCAAATACTAGTATATCCTGTAAGTACTCGAGTAAAATAAAGATTTAAAATGTTAAAGCCTGAAAGAGTAAAACTCTTAAAAGAAAATATAGGTAAAATAGTTTGTTTTTTTTTTAAACATTTTTTTAAAGATTTGTTTATTTATTTATACAAGCACTAGGTACACTCAGAAATGCGGGAGGGTGAGAGAATTCACCAGAGCCAGACCGGGGAGCAGAACAGGCAGAGTGACGAATACACTGCTGAGGGGAGCAGCGGGCACGGCAGGAGAGGTCTGCACGCCATGTGGGACCCTCGCAGGCGGCCGGGATCTAACCTGCGCTGCAGAGGCTGTGGGCAGCTTCGCAGCCAGCGCTCATTTGCTGCGCCACCAGGGGAGGCCCGGTAAAATAGTTTTTGACATTAATCTGGACAATGATTTTTTTTTTATGTTACCACAGAAACACAGACAACAAAAGCAAAAATAAACAAATGGGAATGCATCAAACTTAAAAGCTTCTGCACAGCAGAAGCTGTCAACAAAATAAAAAGGCAACTTAAGAATGAAAATATTTGTAAACCATATGTCTGATAAAAGATTAATATCCAAAATGCATAAGAAACTCATGTAACTTAATAGCATAAAACCAAGTTCTTTGTAAGTGATTTGACAAAGAATGAAAAAAAAATGGACTAAGGAACTTAGATCCATTTCTAAAGAAGACATAAAAATGACCAACGGGTACATGAAAAGGTGCTCAACATCACTTATTATGAATTGCAAGTCAAAAACCACAGTAAGATAATGCTTCACACTTATTAGGAAGGCTATTAGCAAAAAGACAAAAGATAACAAGTATTGGCAAAGATGTGGAGAAAAGCAAATCCTTGTGCACTGTTGGTGGGAATGTACTTTGGTACAGCCACCATGGAAAACAGTGTGTAGGTTCCTCGAAAAAAGAGAGTTCTACATGATCCAGCAATCCCATTTCTGTATGTATATATACATACATATATACACACATATGCACACACGTGTGTGTATATATACACATACATACATATGCACACACACACCGACACACACACACATATATATATCCCCACAGGAAATGAAATCAACATTTTGAAGCGATATCCCCACTGTTGTGTTCAAGGAAATATTTTTCACCTTGGTGAAGATATGGAAGCAACCTCAATATCCATTGATGAATGACAGAAAAAGAAAATGTTTTATAAGGCATTTATTTAGCTGACAAATCTGAAACAGTTGTTTGCTGCCCAGGTTTCCACTACAGACGCAAGAAAAAAAGTGCTCTTGCATTGTCAGATTATGGCAGCAAAGATTGAATAGGTGAAATACGGCAGAAAAGCCTGGAGAGAATTTTTTGCAAGGCAGAAATAACCTTGTAAACAGTAGAGTCTGGGGCCGCCCTGGTGGTGCAAGGGGTTAAGTCTCTGCACTATCAAGCTGTCAGTCATTGCAGCACGAGTTCCATCTGGCCAGGGAGGTGACCCACATAGCACAGCAGACCTCTCCTGTCTTGCCCGCTGCTGCTTCCCTGGGCAGTATATTGCAGTGGATCTGCCTGTTCTGCTTCCCACCCTGTCTCTGGTGAATCCTATAAACCCCCCATCCCCCTGCACCTCTGGCCTGCACCCTGGCTCTTGTATGCATAACTAAATAAATCTAAAAAAAACCCAAAAAAACCCAGTAAAGAGTCTGTTTTGTTTCCCCTCTTAAAAAAACAAATTGTGACACACCACACACACACACACACACACACACAGAGGAATATTAGTCTTTAAAGTGAGGGAAATTCTGCCATTTGTGACAATACTGTGTACCAGAGGACATTATGCTAAATAAAATAAACCAGAGATAGATTAATATTGCTTGATCTCACTTATATGTTGGATTTGAACTGTCTGCCTTATAGATGCAGAGTAGAATGGTAGTTGTTAGTAGCTGGAGACAAGAAGAAATGGGGAAATATTTGTCAAAATGTACAAAGTTTCAGTTGTGCAAAGTTCTGGAGATTTAGTAAGTAACATTACTATTGTTAACAATACTGAATTATAAACTAAAATTTGCTAATAGAGTTTGATCTTACACTTCATTACCATACAAAAAAGGTAACTTTGTGAGGTAATGCTATATTGATTAGCTTGATTTTGGCAATTATTTCATTGTATGTGTGTGTGTGTGTGTGTATACCAAGATATCAAGTCCTATATTTTAAATATACATGATTTTTGTCAGTTATGCTTTCAGTAAAGGTGGGAAAAGATTTTAAAAGTTCAAATAATTTGTGAAAGTTTTTACATTTTTAAATGCTGCTTTTCTTTTCTTTAGGCAGAACCAGCTGTTTCAGATTTAATTCCACTTTATCTAGAAATGCATATTGTGGTGGACAAAATTTTGGTATGTGCATTGTTTTTTTCTTTGCTTTTAAATATTTGGTGAGAATGTATGATTATCCCTACTGGAAAAGATCTTAAATATTCTGAACCTACTCAAATGTCATAGAGAAAACAATGGAAAAATTTGCCTTCTGAGAAACTGAATATTCAAATTTATACTAGTTCTGTCAGAAATGTTTTATTTGAAATCTTTATATAGCAGTCCATAACAAATGACTTTTTGCTAGTACATCACATCTTTAGGGTCTATACCAATACACAATATTTGTTGTTAAAATTTAAGTGAAATTCTTGAAGCCTTTATTCTTGCTTTTGAAGTATGGGGAAATTTGTTCTAAAAAATATTTATTGGCACAAGAGTGATGACCATATAACTACACAATAGGTGCTTACATTAATCTGTCAAGAATTATTTTTCAGCAGGTTTTAATGGTGCACCTTTTCCAGTCTATTATTTCCTGGTTTAAACATGCTTCTAGATTTCTGACTCCCATAAATTAATTTGAGGACCTGGGAACTTCAGGATCTTGGGGTAATAATGTAATTTGTACTCAACCAGGTGTAACTTTATTTTCCCTCTATTTCAAACATATCAGAAAACAGATATAAAAATGTACTTTCCAAGCTTTCTTCTGATAATAAGCATTTTTTAAAAAAGATTTATTTATTTATTTATACATGCACTGGGTACAGTCAGAAATGCGGGACCAGTCTGCATTCCCACCAACAGTGTACAAGGGGCTCCTTTTTCCCCACACCCTTGCCAGTACTTGCTGATTCTGGTATTTTTGGTATAGGTCATTCTCATAGGTGAGAGTAATTATATCATTGTTTTGATTGAAAAGTGATGATGAGCTTTTTTTCATATGACTGTTAGCCATCTATGTATTTTTTTTTTTTTTTTTGGTAAAGTTTCTATTTAGCTGCTCTTTTGCCTGTTTTTTGAATGAGCTATTTCTTTTCTTTCTGTTGAGTTATATGAGTTCTTTGTAGATCTTGGATGTCAATCCTTTGTGCAAATATCTTCTTCCATTCAATAGTGTGCCTTTTTGCTTTAATGATAGTTACTTTCAATGTGCAGAAACTTTTTAGCTTGATCTTAGTACCATTTGTTTACTTTTACTTTTGTTTCCCTTATCTTTGGAGTTGAGTCTCCAAAAATATCTCTGAAGCTAGTGTTGAGGTATATGTCTTCCTCTAAGAATTTTATGGTTTAGGACTTAGATCCAAGCCTTTGATCCATTTTGTGTTAATTTTTGTGCATGATCTGAGTTGTCTAGTTTTTTTCTCTTGCACATGACTATCTATTTCCCCCTATCTTTGTAGCTCAGATGGCCGTGTTATCCCTGAGTTCAGTACATTTATACTGCGAGTGATTATTGTAAATGAGAATTTGCTACTGTCATGTTTTCTTTAATTTTGTTTGTATCTATTTTCTTATTCAATTCCATCTTAATGTTTCTTTTTTAAAAAGATTTATGTATTTATACAAGATCTGGGGTACAGGCCAGAGGTGCGGGAGGTGAGAGGATTCACCAAAGACAGAGTGGGGAGCAAAACAGGCAGATGGACCAAAAATACTCCTGAGGGAAGCAGCAGGTGAGACAGGAGAGGTCTGCTGCGCCATGTGGGTATCTCCTTGGCCAGCCATGAATTGTACCCATGCTGCAGAGGCTGTGGACAGCTTCACAGTGCTGCACTCAACCTGCTGCGCCACCGGGGAGGCCCAAATCTTTTTTAAAAGAGGTCTAGCGTTGGCAAAGTGCTTCAGTTTCTATTTTCCTGGGAAGATCTTTATTTCTTGCTCATTTCTGCAAGATATAGTATTCTTGGTGGCAGTTTTTACCTTTGAATATTTTGAATATGTCATTCTTCTCAGTTGGGTCATATGCTGAGTCCATAATTTGTCTCCTCTCCCCTGACCTCTGCAGTATTTTTTTTTAAAGATTTATTTATTTATACAAGAACCGGGGTATAGGCCAGATGCGCCGGAGGGTGAGAAGATTCACAGAGACAGAGTGGAGAACAGAACAGGCAGACTGACGAAATATACTGTTGAGGGGAGCAGCGGGCGAGACAGGAGAGGTCTGCTCGCCATGTGGGTTGCTCCGAGGCCGGCGGGGATTGAACTGGCACTGCAGCGGCTGCGGACAGCTTCACAGCGCTGCACTCAACCGCCTGCGCCACCTGGGAGGCCACGCAGTATTTGTTTTGAACAAAATTGCTAGACTACTTTCAGTGTAGCTGCATGATTTTACATAGCTACCAGCATGTATAAGTGATCCAATTTATATCCATTTTTTAAATTTGTTACTGGCTTATTTTAAACGCAGCATCAAATCTCTGGGAGTAAATGGAGAGTAAATCTCAAATACAGGGGCCTCCCTGGTGATGCAGGCGGTTGAGCGTGGCGCTGTGAAGCTGTCTGCAGCTTCTGCAATGCAGGTTTGATCCCGGCTGGCTGCGGAGATACCCATATGGCCCTGCAGACCTCTCCTGTCTCGCCCGCTGCTCCCCTCAGCAGTGTATTTCTGTTGGTCTGCCTGTTCTGTTCCTTGCTCTGATTTTGGTGAATCCTCTCACCCTTCTGCACATCTGCCCTGTACCCTGGTTCTTATATGCATGAATAAATAAATCTTTAAAAGAAAATCTATGAAAATCTTATTAAAAAAACCTCAAACACATTACATAAGAAATTGTATTTAAATTTAAAATTAATTTTGTTTTTCAGTATGATTTCTTGGGCTCTGATGGCATGATTGTAACAAGTAAAGTCACTGAAATTATTGGCCTTGTAAATTCGGTAAGTAGTTTGCATTTCATACTAGTTAGAAAATTTGTATTAGTTTTGAAATTACACTTTAACTTGATATGGCATTTCTGAATAATAGTCATCCATATAAGTTAAGTTTTGATTTGTCAAAATACTGAATTTCTTAGTTATTATAAATTAACAAAGATTAATTAATTTTTCTGTTTTTAGATGTTTGCCCAATTTAAAGTTACTATTGTGCTGTCGTCACTGGAGTTTTGGTCAGATAAAAATAAGATTTCTACAGCTGGAGAGGCAGATGAAGTATTATATGCATTTTTAGAATGGAAACAGTCCTATCTTACCCTAAGGCCTCATGATATTGCTTATCTATTCATGTAAGAATAATGTTTCAGTATTCTTAGAAAGAAAACAAAGATATGTGATTATGATATAGCTTAATTTAGGGGATTGTTATTCATTTCTGACTTCACACTTTGATTAATCATTATGTACTTTTTTCAGGCCGTGTATTTTCTTTCTTGTTATCAGATAATAAAGATTGCTAAAATTTATTTTTGTGCTTATCAAACCTTTACCACTGAGGAGATTGATATTTCATGAAGCTGAACCACCTTAGGAATCTTGGATCTAGTAGCGTATGTAGTTTGAACCCACAGTTTGTAACTCCAGAGCCCATAATCTTAACTACTACATAAAGAGAGGGGATTTGTCTTGTGAAGTTTATGTTTCTGTTAAGAGTTTTTATCAAAGGGTTGGTAATTTAGATTAAAAATTTATCCTAAAGAATTTTCTGCATGATTTTAAAAAGTTAAATTTTTTTTTGGTCTAAATTAGTTTATTTGTTCACACCGATTCTTTCTTCACATTGAATAAATGTATCTGAAAGTAGCAAATTTGCCTCCTGATGAACAAACTTGGTATGTTTTAAATATATAGCCACAGTATCCTTCATTTCATGAGTTTAGAATTTCTGTAATATAGTTTATCTGTGGACTAAATAAATTCTGTTATTTCATGCATACATAGTGATTAAATAAGGTATAATATGCAAAAAATCACCCAGGAAAGAAAACTGCAGTATTATTATTTTTCTTTTTCTAGTTTTTTCTAATTAATTTGTTTATGTGTATTTTATGTCATTGTTCATTTTTGTACAATGTATGCTTTCTCCTCTCAGGTGTAGTCCCCGTAAAATTCCCAACACCAATTCACCCGTGCACCATCACCATGGTCACTTGTGTTCTTCCCTACCCTGTTTTGATCCGTCTCCCTCTCCTCCCCTGCAGATCGTCTCTGATTTATAGTTGCCTGTTAATTTTGTTTATTTACTTATTATTATTTTTTCCTGATACCTTATTTGGTTTCCCTATATTCCTCCAATAAGTGAAACCATCCAATATTTTTCGTTTTCCTTCTGTCTTATCTCACTGAACACAATCCCTTCCAGCTCTGTCCATGTTGCTGTGAATGGCGTGATTTTATCTTTTTTGATTGCTGAGTAGTATTCTATTGTGTATACATACCACATCTTCTTGATCCACTCATAAATCTTAACAAGATGGGAGCAGGGCCTCCCTGGTCGTGCAGGTGGTTGAGCGCTGTCCACAGCCTCTGCAGCGCCGGTTCGATCCTGGCCAGGCCGCGAGGGTCCCACATGGCACGGAAGACCTCTCCTATCTCGCCCACTGCTCCCCTCAGCAGTGTATTTCAGTCAGTCTGCCTGTTCTGCTCCCCACTCTGTCTCTGGTGAATCCTCTTACCCTCCTGCACATCTGGCCTGTATCCCAGTTCTTGTACAAATAAATAAATCTTAAAAAAAAAACAAAAATAACAAGATGGGAGCAGAAGGAAGCTATCTCAATATAAGAATGATCATATATCACCTACTTACAGTTAATGTAATATTTATTATGAGCAACTGAGAGCTTTTTCTTTATTATCAGGAACAAGGCAATGATGTCTGCTTTTACCCATTCTCTTTAATTTAATTTTAGAGTTTTACCTAGAGCAATCATAAAATTAAAGGAATCTGATTGGAAATGAAATGAAACTATTATTATTTGAAGATGTTATGATAGCATATGTAGAAAATCCTGAAGACTCCTAGACATCAAATAGCTATGAGAAACAATATAAAGGAATACAGTAAAATGTCAGGCTGAAACATCAACAGGATTTATTTCCATACATCTAATTCACTTATTTATTGTTATTTTAAGTTTTATATTGAAGTAACATTGGTTTACAATATTGTATATGATTAGGGTCTACTGTATAAACCAGCAATCTCATCAGGGTTCTCTGATATTCCTTTTGTTGAGTTCTGTGAGTTTTTGAAGATGTTACATACTAGCCCCTTGTCAGATATATGATTTGCAAATATTTTCTCCCACTCAAGGATGTTTTCATTTTAATGAGTTCTTTCATTGCTCACTTTTATATACAAATAATGAGTGAGAGTAAAAAGAAATTAAGATTGAAACCACAATTTGTAAAAAGATACGCTACACAGTGTTGACTGCAACATTGTTTACAATAGGTCATGGAAACAACTGAAGAGCCCACTAATAGAGTTTTAGATTAAAAGATGTGCTATATCTAGACAATGGAATACTTTTCAGCTATAAGGAAAGACAAAATGTCACCACTTACATCAAAATGGAAGGGGTTTGAGGGATTATGTGTAGTAAAGAAAAAAGATAAAGACACATATTGGATGTTTTCATATATATATGAGTAAATATATGGAATCATAGTGATCGATAAAAAAATTATAAACTAGCAGACATCAAAAATGAAATGGTTTCTGATTTCAAGAGGGGGAGGAAGAAAGGCAAGGGGCAGAGTGTGGTTTAGGAAATGGGAAAAAAGAAAATGGAAAGACAAACCAACAATCACAGACAAACCAAATAATCACAGACAATATTTTCAAATCACACATCTCATAATAGACATGGACCTTAAAGTTAAAACAGCAGTTAAAATTCAATAATTAAAAAAAGCCTAATAAAAAGCGGACAAAATATTTGAAGTCAGTTTACCAAAGGAGAATATGGATAGTAAATAAACATATAAAAAAATCCTCAACATCATTACTCATTAGGGAAATGTAAATTAAAACCACAAGAAAAATAATGACAATTAATAATGGCTAAATCAAAGTGAACAAAACAATTAAAAAATTCTCCAGTGCCACCTCCTGGAGATTATGTAGAACAACTGGAATTGCCATGGCTACTGGGAACACAAAATGACACAGTTCATTTGGAAAATGGCTTGACTGTTTCTATGAAATTAAACATATATTTAGCATATAACCTAGTAACTCCACTTTGAGGTATACCCAAGCATAATAAAAACTTTTTTTAACATAAAAATATGTAAGAGCATGTTTATAGTTGCTTTATTTGTAACCACCCCAAGCTGGAAATATCCCAGATGTCTTTACTGGAATAAGTAAATTGTGATATTTATACAATAAATTAATACTTATAAATAAACAGAAAAAAACTACCAATATGTATAATACCATAGCCGAATCTCAAATTTATTTTGCTGAGTGTAAGAATCCATTGTTTATATACACACACATAGATACAGGTAGGACATAAAAAAGTATTTTTTGGAAAAGGCAGCAAAACAAGATAGAAAACAGGTCAGAAATTTCCAAGGGATTGACATGGGGGGAGTAGTATAAAGGGGGGTTGATAAAATTGCTCTATATCTTAATTTTGGCAGTGATATTCTTTGGTCAGAAAATACTATACATTAAACATTGTACATTTTGCGGTAGTTACACACTTATTTTTAAAATAAGAGTTAAAATTGTGAATTTATATAGATAATTCTAATTAGTTTAACTGATTTAATCATAATTAACATTATAGCATTTTTACATAAATTCTTTAATTTTATAATTGTGTTCTTTCTTTTCCCCTAGAAATGTAGGCTTCTCATTTCATTCATGTGAATGTATTATGCTTTATGCGATAATTGTTTTTTGAGTGTATCTCATAAAATATGTCCAAGGAAATTTGTCTTCAGATAAATTCAAAGAAATAAATTATTACCAAATTTATATTAAATCAGTTTGATTTATTTGGTTTTATTTTTAAAACTTAATTTTACAACTTTGAATTGGTAACACATTTGCATTATTAAAAAATCAAACCTATTTAGAAAACTATACGCAGAAAACTGCTAAAAACATTTTTTTCTTACAATCTTCTTTATTACCTGTGCATTACAGAATAGTTATCATATCTACTCCCTGAAAGAATACTGTTCTCAATATAACAAGCATTAATGTAACCATCATTACAGAAAATTCTTGCTTCCAGTCTATAATCGCAATTCTTGCTTCTTATTTCCAAGGAGTAAAATGATTTTTTTTAAAGATTTATTTATTTATGCATACAAGAACTGGGGTACAGGCCAGAGATGGAGGGGGTGAGAGAATCCACCAGAGACAGAGTGGGGAACAGAACACACTTGTTAGTGCATCAATATGTTAATCAATAATGTTTGAGAGGGTCTGTTTCTCCAGTGTTGCCAAGAAAATGTATAATATACAGTCAGTCATATTTTTCTTTTTGCTATTACAAGTGGGTCTTTTATCTACCAAATACATATTGTTTTTATGTATAAAAATTATTTAAATTTCTAATATTGACCTTATTTCCTACTGCCTTACTAAATTTCATTTTTAATAATTCTTAGATTCATTACCTTGGCTTTTCATTCATACAAATATACCATCTATAAGTAGAGATTGTTTATTTTTTTTCTTAATTTTATGTCTTCAATTTCTTTATTCTTATTGCTTTGGCTAATTTAGTACAATGTTAAATAGCAATGGTAATAATGGTATATACATATGCGATATACATAAAGTGATACATACACATATACATGTATGCATGAATTTATTTTTCAGTGCACCCTTAAGAACTAGACTTTTTGGGCAGCATTCTGCATTTATTGGGGGCACTCTTTATGCTCTCATCTTCCCTTTGGGAGAAATCATGGCTCAGGTTGTCTCTCATAGAACTAAGCCCTGTTTGGGGAATGGTAACATGGGTAAGAAAACTGTTCTTACCTTCTGCAATGTGTCTGTCCTTGAAAGTTTCCACTCCAAATGTAGTGTTGGAATCTGCTCTCCTGGGTTCCTATAGTGGTACTCTTATCCATAGGTAGTTGTCAAAAATCATTGTTTCCATTTGTAGATGAAGACTGGAAACTCCTGCCATTTTACTAATGTCACTCTGCAAGATTAGTATGTTATCTCTATTTGCTCATAATTTACAGGAGAAACCAAGAATGAGTGTGAGACTATGTGTATGCACATTAGAGGGATAAATATGGGGGTGGGGTGGAGAGAGAGAAAAAGAAGGGGAAGGAAAGAAATGCATGATATGATGGCCAAATTTAACAAGTGCTAATTCAATTAGAAGTGGGCACCTGTACCCCTATATTTATGGCAGCACTACTTATAATAGGTAAAACCTGGAAACAACCCAAATGTCCAAAAGTAGATGACTGGATCAAGAAGACGTGGTATATATACACAATGGAATGTTACTCAGCAATCAAAAAAGATAAACTCATGCCATTTACAGCAACATGGATAGAGCTAAAAGGAATTATGCTCAGTGAAATAAGTTAGAAGAAAGGAGAAAAATATCGGATGGTTTCACTTATAGGAGGAATATAGAGGAACCAAATAAGACATCAGTGTTAAAAAAACCCAACAAAACAACAATTATAAGCCAAAGACATCCTGCAGGGGAAGAGGAGGGAGAGGGATCAAAGGGAAGGAGGAAGGAGCACAGGGGACTGAGGTGATGGTGCACGGGTGCCTTGGTGAAGGAAATTCAATAGGGACTACACCTGGGGTGGGGAAGCAAATATTGTTTAAAAAAGAACAATGATGTAAAAAATAAATAATTAAAAATAAATAAATAAATAAATAAAAAGAAGTGGGAAGCAGAGATAGGCATGTTTAAATTCAGTAGGTGGAAAAATGAGGGGGAAAGCAGTCCAGGTAACAAATAATGTGCTTAGAAGCATGAAACTGAATAATTTTGTAGTTCTTTTCTGAGCATGGAATTCATAATTTGCACTGGAACCGAACCTTTGAAGGGAGAAAGGATGCTAGAAAATAATGAAAAAGGCAAGACAGTAGACCTTGACAGTTGATTTTCACAACTGGTTTGATATTCTTGAGACTGGTGATTAGTAATAAGTAAAAAATAGCTTTCGAGTGCAGGTCATCAAGAGTATATGTTGCATCTTAGGGGAAATCTTAAAACTTGTAAAGAGGATTCCTTAAAATATCTTTTGGGAGAACTTACTTGGATGAAGAAAGAGTGTAAACATTTAGACATTGGAACTTAAAACCAAAGTTGGGCATTCAGAGTAAATACTAGGAAAAAGTACTGGAGGGGTTAGGTATAAACAATATCAGAGAGACAAAAAGAAAGATAGCAGTAGGGAGATAGTGCAACTGTGAATTCAAGTGCAATTGAGACCAACTGGGGCATTTCAAATTGAGAATTGAGTACCAGCACATCTGGGATCTATTTTTTGGCAGGGCTCTATAATGGCAGGATATGTTTGAAGCACGTATACCTTAGTTGAGAGTATGGCTCTGGATTCAAACTATTCAGGTAAAAATCCTTCCATAGCACCTATTAATTGTGCTGTCTTGAGAAATTTACTGATACTTCCATCTGATGTTTGATTTGTTCACTGAGATAACAATAATATATATTTCACTGGCTTTAATTGAAGTTTCAATTGAATAGCTTATGTCCATCTCTCAAAGTAGTTATTATACAGCAATTGGTATCCTACTTAACTGGTGTTTTGTTCAAAGAAGAAATAATAACATGAAGTTGTAAAACAATAATGTAATTCTTATCTGTAACTGGTTAGTTTTTCTATATGAATGAAAAATTTTAATCCATTGTCATTTATCAAAATGCTTTTGATCAATAAACTTGATCAAATACCTCTGTAAATCTAACCAAATGTGATAAGAACAGTAAAGCCATCAAAATCTTGGACCCATTGGATATATTTTAGAAATCCAGAGTGCTTAATCTCATTTAATTAAGAATATCTTTCAAATTTGAAACAATTAAGGACATGTGGAAAGATTATATTCTCAATTTTTATGAACTACAATTTTTAGCAGGAATTTCCACATTTAAATTGTTTGTTAAAATTAATTATAAATGTACACTTATTTATTTAGCTATAGGGATTATCCAGAGTATGTGGGAGCAACGTTTCCTGGAAAGATGTGTGTTATCCAGCATTCTGCAGGAATTGTTTTGGTATGTAACTAGTTAATTTTATTATTAAAAAATTATACATTTTAAAATTTCCCAACTTCGTAATATGTATTTTATATGGTTCACATCTATATTTATATTTAAGGATTGCATTTCTTTTCCATTTGAAGTGTGTAGAAGGAAGAGTACTTTATAGAATAATTGTTGCATTATTTGGAAGTTAAACTGGATAAAAAATATCACAAATGTACAATCATTTCTTAATATATAGATTAGTGCATGATGAAAAATGATCTGTAAAGAAATTTCTATAACCCAAATAGACTTTTGCTTATAGATATAAAATTGGAGAAATAGTCTCACAGATAAATGCTTAAAATATAAAGAAATGATCAACCAAAAAGTGTGATAGTTCTTTTTTTAAAAAAAAAATTACTTATTTATGCATACAAGAACTGGGGTACAGGCCAGAGGTGCGGGGGGTGAGAGGATTCACCAGAGACAGAGTGGGGAACAGAACAGACAGACTGACTGAAATACACTGCTGAGGGGAGCAGCGGGCAAGTCAGGAGAGGTCTGCTCCGCCATGTGGGTAGCTCCCTGGCCTGAGATCTAACTCGTGCTGCACTGGCTGTGGATAGCTTCATAGGTTGTGTCTTAACCCCTTGCACTACCAGGGAGGCTCCAAAGTATGACAGTTCTTTAAAATGTTTCAGATCTTCAAAGCACAGTATTTAATAGAACATTTTATGCCTGTTTTGAATACCTTGTGTTATTTATAAATATGATATATGTAAATAAATTACTGGCATAAGTAGATGAGCCATTGAAAGATTATTTTAAAAAACAAGTTTAAGTACTCTACATATTAATTACAAAATTATTATTCACACCAAATTTTCAAGGTACATGTAAGGAAATTCATATAATCTGGCATCTTCCAGTGCAGAAAGGGATAACTACTAGTAGTATTTTGATTGATATGTGCATTCTACTTTGTGTTTTTATTTGTTAATGTGACTCTTTCTCTCTTTATATATTGTTATAAAAATGGGGTTTTTTAGCACATATTTTGTATACCCTAAGTTATTTTTTATTATAGAATTTATGCATGTACATGGTAAAACAGTTTCAAACAAAAATTGATAATAAAATCTTCTCCTTTATCCTTGTCATGTACCCTATTCTAGAATTTATAATTTCAATTCCATTCTTCTGGTAGTTAAATTGGCTTATTTAAAACATATACATTCGTACACCTATTTTGATTTATGAGCATAATGGTAACATTATCTTTGACATATTTAGCCTAACCTATTTGTCATATATATGTCATATATATTTATTATTTTAATATATTTATATTGTTAAAACACATTATATATCACTGCATGATATATTTTATATTATTACTTAGTATATTATTACACTATTATTACATATGTGATTACAGACTGCATTATCATTTAAATAAATTTTTTTATTATATTTTTATTTACTTTTGCTTGATTTTCATTTTTTCAAAATAAAATTTGACACAGAAAGTTTAAAAAGAATAATAATCCACCTATGATATCAAACAAACTACACTATGTAACAAAAAAATCAATAGAGTAAAATGAAGTTACTTCAGAAAAATAAAAACCAATATATTCAAAAACAAATAATAGCTATAAACTTATGTACACATACTAATCACAGCAAACATATTTTTACCAAATTAGCAAGAAGATAATGACAATCCACAGAATGGGAGTTTCACACTCCTAGCCACAGAAAAAAAAAAAAAACAGACAAAATGTTGTAAAGATATAGAAGATTTCAACAGCACAATGAACAAACTTTGTCTACTGGTCACATAAAACATGTTATATCTCATAGAATATGCATAATAATTACAAACTGACCAACATTTTAGAATTCAAAACATATAAAAAATGAAAAACCATTGTCATCATATAGAACATGAGATTAAATTAAAAATTATTATACCTCTTTCCCTTTTTAAAACTGAGCTAACATTGATTTATAACACTGCATGTGATTCAAAGTGATAGGATCACATCTGAGATACATGTCACCATACCATACCCACAATCAAAACACCCTTCTCCCCCAGCACCAAGTCCTTTGTGCTCTCTCCCCATTTTATTCCTGACATCCCATCCCATAATGTCAATTCTAGGGTTTGTTAATGGTTTGGTTGTTTCTTAGTCTTTTTTTCTCTATATTCTACGTATAAGTGAAACCATCCAGTATTTGTCTTTCTCCTTCTGAGACTTACTTTGCTTAGTATAATCTCTTCCAGTTCCATCCATGTTGATATAAATAGCAAGAGTTCATCTTTTAAATTTTTTATGCTGTTAGTATTCCATTGTGCATGTACACCACATTTTTTTAATCCAGGTCTCTGTCCTTGGGCATGAGGTTGTTTCCATAGCTTGGCTATTGTAAATAGGGCTACAATGAACATAGGAGTGCCTCTATCCCTTTGAATTAGTGTTTTTGCATTCTTCAGGTTGAAACCTAGCAGTGAAATTGCTGCATCATATGGTAGATTTATTTTGAATAGACTGTGAAACCTCCATACTGTTTTCCATAGGGACTAGACCAGTATACAATCCAGATAAAAAATCCTTTGTCAAAGATTAGTTGTCCATAAGTCTGTGGGTTTATTTCTGGGTTTTCTATTAGATTCCATTGGTCACTGTGTTTTTTTTTCCCAGTACCATGCAGTTTTTTTTTTTTTTATAGAGGCATGTTTTATTTATTTGTTTGTTTGTTTGTTTGTTTGTCTGTTTGTTTGTTTGTTTATACATGCACTGGGTACAGTCAGAAGCTCAGGAGGGTGAGAGAATTCACCAGAGCCAGAGCGGGGAGCAGAGCAGGCAGAAGGACCGAAGTACACTGCTGAGGGGAGCAGCGGGCGGCAGGAGAGGTCTGAGCGCCATGTGGGACCCTCCTCTGGTGGCCGGGGAGCAGCCGGGGATCGAACTGGTGCTGCAGAGGCTGCGGGCATCTTCGCAACCCAGCGCTCAACCGCTGCGCCACCGGGGAGGCCCACCATGCAGTTTTAATTATTATGGTTTTGTAGTATAATTTGAAATCAGGGCATGTGATTCCTCCATTTTCCTTTTTAGTCAGGAGAACTTTGGCTATTCAAGGTTTTTGTGGTTCCATATGAATTTCATCAATATTTGTTTTATTTCTTAAAAGAATGTTATTGAAATTTTTAGCAGAATAGCATTGAATCTGTAAATTGCTTTTGGTAGGATGGCCATTTTAATAATGTTAATTCTTCCAATCCATGAGCAAGAGATGTCTTTCCATTTCTTTGTGTCTTCTGTTTCTTTTGACAATGTCTTATAATTTTCTTTGTATATATCCTTCACCTCTTTTGTTAGGTTTATTCCCAAGTATTTGATTTTTTTTGATTCAATTATAAAAGGGAGGGTTTTCTTAATTTCTTCTTCTTCAGGTTGATTGTTTTCATATAGGAAGACTACTGATTTGCATGTGTTGATTTTGTATCCTGCTACTTTACTAAACTGGTTGATGATTTTGATTAGTTTTTCTGTGGAGTTTTTAGGATTCTCTCTACATATTATCTATCATCTGCAAATAGTGGCAGTTTTACATCTTCTTTCCCTATTTGGATTCCTTGTATGTATTTCTCTTGTTTTATTGCTCTGGCTAGGCCTTCCAGTATTATATTGAAAAGTAGTCATGAGGGCGGATATCCTTGCCTGTTCAAGATCTTAGGGGAAAGGCTTTCAGCTTTCCACTATTGAAGATAATACTGGCTATGGATTTGTTGTATATGGCTTTTATTATGCTAAGGTATCTTCTTTCTATCCCAAGGATTTCAAGGGCCTTCATCATAAATGGATGTTGAACTTTGTTGAATGCTTTCTTAGCATTTATTGATATGATCATATGGTTTTTCTTTTTCTTTTTGTTGCTATATTGGATTACATTAGTTGATTTCCAGATGTTGAACCATCTGTATGTCCCTAGAAAAATCCAACTTGGTCATAATGTATTATATATATATATTTTTTTTTAAAGATTTATTTATTTATGCATATAAGAACTGGGGTACAGGCCAGAGGTGTGGGTGGTGAGAGGATTCACCAGAGACAGAATGGGGAACAGGACAGGCAGATTGACTGAAATACACTGCTGAGGGGAGCAGCAGGTGAGTCAGGAGAGGTCTGCTGCGCCATGTGGATAGCTCCCTGGCCGGGGCTCAAACTCATGCTGCAGTGGCTGCAGATAGCTTCATAGGTTGTGTCTTAACCCCTTGCGCCATCAGGGAGGCACATAGTGTATTATACTTTTTTATTTTATTTTATTTTATTTTTAAGATTTTTATTTATTTGTTTGTTTGTTCATTTATTTATTTATTTATTTATTTATTTATTTATTTATTTATTTGTTTATTTATTTATTTATTTATACAAGCACTGGGTACAGTCAGAAGCACGGAGGGTGAGTGAATTCACCAGAGCCAGAGCGGGGAGCAGAGCAGGCAGAAGGACCGAAGTACACTGCTGAGGGGAGCAGCGGGCGGCAGGAGAGGTCTGCGCACCATGTGGGACCATCCTCCGGTGGCCTGGACCAGCCGGGGATCGAACTGGCGCTGCAGAGGCTGCGGGCAGCTTCGCAACCCAGCGCTCAACCGCTGCACCACCGGGGAGGCCCCATAGTGTATTACACTTTTGATGCATTGTTGGGTTCTGTTGGCTAAGATTTTGTTGAGGATTTTTGCATCAGTGTTCATAAGAGAGATTGGGCTGTAGTTTTCTTTTTTTTGCATTGTCCTTGTTTGGTTTTGGTATTAGTGTAATGTTAACTTTATAAAACATTGTTGGTGTATTTCTTCCTTCCCTATTTCTTGGAAGAGTTTGTATACAATAAGCACTAGTTTGTTTCTGAACGTTTGTTAGAATTCAATTCATTTGTGAAAGCTTCAGGTCCTGGGCTTTTGTTTTTGGGGAGTGTTTTGATTACTGTTTCAATTTCACTGCTTGTAATTGGTCTATTTAGGTGTTCTTTTTCTTCTATTTTGTTTTGGATGATTGTATAGTTCTAGGAATTTGTCCAACTCTTCTAGATTGTTGAACATATTTGCATCTCACTGTTCATAATCTCTGATTATGCTTTTGGTTTCTGCTGTGTCTATTATAACTTCTCCTCTTTCATTTATGATCCTATTTGTGTTTTCTCCCATTTTTCCTTTGTGAGCCTGACTTGAGGTTTGTTGATTTTGTTTATTTTTTCAAAGAACCAACTTTTGGTTTCATTGATCTTTTGGATTGCTTTTTTAATTTTTATTTCATTTATTTCTGCTTTGATTTTTATTACTTCCTTTCTTATACTGGATATTGGGGTTTTTTGTTGTTATTTTTCTAATTCTTTGCGATTGGAGATTAGGTTGTTTGAGTTCTTTCTTGTTTCTTGATTTGAGTCTGTATTGCTATATACTTTCCTCTTATTATTGCTTTTGCTGTGTCCCATGCAATCTGGAAAGTTGTGTCCTCATTGTTGTTCCTCTCTAAGTATTTTTAACATTTTCTTTGATCTTCTCATTAATCCAGTGGTCTTCCAGTACTGTGTTTCTGTCTCTGTGACGTAGGAGGGTACCTTGCTTTCTTTTAATGATTTATTTCTAGTTTGATGCCTTTATGATCAGGGAAGATAGTTGGTATGATTTTGATCTTAATGTATCTGTTGAGGTTTGTCTTGTGTCCCAGTATGTAATCAATCCTGGAGAATGATCTGCGTGCACTTGAGAAAAATGTGTACTCAGATTTTTTGGGTGCAGCATCCTATAGATGTCTGTTAAGCCCATGATGCCTAGGTCCTTATGTAGAGCTCTAGTTTATTGTTTATTTTCTACCTCTTGTTTATTTTTTTTGTCTTGTTGATCTGTCAATTGGTGTAAGTGGGGTGTTGAAATCTACTACATATGTATTTTCTCTAATATCTGTTTTAAGGGTACTAATAATTGTCTGGTATATTTTGGTGCTCCTTCATTTGGGGAGTATATGTTGATGAGTGTTATGTTTTCTTGACGTATTGTCCCCTTAATCATAATGTAGTGACCGTCTATGTCTCTTTTTACCTTTTTTAGTTTGAAGTCTATTTTATCCTATATAAGTATAGCTGTTCCTGCCTTCTTTTTTGAGACTTTTGCTTGTAGGATTGTTTGCAGCCTTTGCTTTCAATCTATGTTTATCTTTTGTACTTAAATGAGTTTCCTATAGACAGCAGAAGGTTGGGTTCTGTTTTTTAAAAAATCTAGCCTGCAACTCTGTGTCTTTTTATTGATTGAGTTTAGTCCATTATATTTAGAGTTAATATTGATACACTGGTATCCATATTTACCTTTTTGTTTGCCTATTTGTGATTCTATTCCTTACCTTATTCTGTTCTTCCAATTCATTTCTCTGTTGGTTTTGGCTTTAGGGCTACTTGTAGTAGTTTTTGGAGTGTGGGTTTAGTAGTAATGAATTTCTGAAGATTGTTTGTCTGAGGAGCTCCTTATTTTTCCTTCATAGAGGAAGGAGAGCGTTGCAGGGTAAAGTATTCTTGGTTGACATTTGTTGACCTGGAGTTTGTTAATATGTCACTCCATTCTCTTCTTACCTGTATTGTTTCTTCAGAGAAATCTGATGTCATTTGATTGATTTTTCCTTTATAGGTTATCTGTTTCTTTGCCCTCATCATTTTCATTATTTTTTCCTTGTCTTAGACTCTTGGAAACTTTACTATTATCTGTCTTGCTGTAGTTTTCCCCTTTTTCAGGGTAATTTCCTTTTTTGTGGTAATTTCTGGCTTCCTTTATATTTATTGTCATTTCCTTCTTCATGTTTCGGAAGTTCTCTTCCTTGATTTCTTAGTCTCTCTCCTTACCTTTTTGGGATTACTATGACTCTAGTATTTCCTTTCCTCATGGTGTCAGGTAGTTCTTAAATTGTTTCTTCATTCTTTTTCCTTTGTACTTCTCTTTCCTTTTCTTTTTTGGCTCTTTTTATGTCTGTGTCTAGAAGAGTACTGATTCATTCTTCTGTTTCTTCTGTTTTCATGGTTTTCCCCAGAATTCTGAGCTTCTCTACTAATTTTTGGATATTTTTCACTTCCTTCAATTTCTTCTTTAGGGATTCATTCTTATTCCTCAATTCATTGTTTGTATTTTTTTCCCCTTTCTACATTTTCTCTTAATTCTTGTATATATAGATATTTATTTATTTATGCATACAAGAACTGGGGTGTAGGCCAGAGGTGTGGGGGAGGGGGGGTGAGAGGATTCACCAGACAGAGTGGTGATCAGAACAGATGGATCTATTGAAATATACTGCTGAGGGAAGGAGACAGGAGAGGTCTGCTGCACCATGTGGGTTAGCTCCCTGGCTGGGGATGGAACTCATGCTGCAGTGGCTGGTGACAGCTTGATAGCACTGAGACTTTAACCCCTACACCAGGGGAGGCCCCACCTTTCTTTTAATTCTGTAAGTGTTTTCATTGTGGCAATTCTGAATTCTTTTTCTGCCAGGCAGAGATATTCTTCTGTGTTCATATTATTGGGTTCTGGAGGTTGACTTTCTTTCTATGGTGTATTGTTCCCAGAAGGGCCATTTTGATTGCTTGTATTTTTCTTTCTTCCTATTGTTTGCCTTTGGTTTTGCTCTGTTCATAATGCCCCATTACCACTGGTGCTGGCGGGCATGATGTCTGGTGCTGAGGCCTAGATGTGTATGCCTGGTATGTGAGTCACTGTGGCTGGTGAGTAGAGGTGTAGGTGGGGGTTCTTGTATTTCCCCCCCTGTTGTCTTCAGCTGTACCCCAGCTCTAGACAGGTGGTACTTCCTGTTGCTCTTCCTAGGGTGTTGGGGGCAACTGGATTTGGAAGTTGGGGGTTCCTGCAGTTCCCACTTGGGTACATGTCTAGGCACTCTTCTATTGTGGTAGATGTTGTTTTGAGCTGTGATTTGCTACAGGAGCCCTTGCTTTTTTGGTCCCCACTATGTAGAATGGGATCTAAAGTCTCAGCCTGTGGTAGTCAAGAGTCTCTTGTGGACTGCTGTACCTCCAGACACATGCTGCGGCCAAGTCCACTGGAAGGTGTTTCTAGGTTGGGTAGAATGTACTCTGCTGAGCTGCTAGGTTCCTCTAGGCGTGTCTTGGAAAAATACAGGACTCCAAAGAGAATAAGGAGTGACAAAAGAGAGAAGAGGAAAAAAAAGGGTGATAAGGAAATGTAAAAGGGATAAAGGCAGGGGAAGAATAAAAGGGACAAGGTAGGAAAAAGGAGAAGGGAGAGGAGGGGAAGCAACAGAAAGAGAAGAGAAAATAGTAATAATAATGTTAAAGGGGAGAGAGGAGAAAACTAGAGTAAACAGAAAACAGAGGTAGTAAAGAGTGAGAGGCACAACACTCAACCAAATGACCCATAAACAAACAAACACTCTCACAGGCTGGGGGAGAGTTGCTTCTCTGGCCTTTGATGGCTCCCAGTGAGCTAGCATCGCTGTTTTAGTCTGTTCCGCTGGGGGGCGCCGGAGGGCTGTGCGGGATCGTCTTCCCAGGGCTGCTCTCGGCCTTGTGGTGTGTGGAGGGAGGATAAAGAAAGAGCACTGAGTGCGAGGTGTAAACTGTGGCATGTCCACCAGTCTCTGACAGTGTCCACTGCAGATGCGGGTGTGGGAGGGTCGGCACTCTGGGTCGCTGAGGTAGTTGGGCAAGGGCGGGGGCTCTTGAGGCCTCCTTCCACCTGTGGTCTTGGGGTCTCTAGTGGCCCCCAATGTAGGGACTAGCCCCGTGAGGCGCCATCTGATCCCCTCCCGCTGGCTGGTAGGTGCGACCCCTGAAGGGTGTGTCCTTCCTGGAGGCACCTCGGGGACAGCCTCCGGGTTTCCGGGGAGGTGGTTAGTGATGTAGTTCTGATCACTAGTAAACTTAGTAAACTCTGGTAAACTTCCAGAACTGCGCTGTTCCCGCCGTCTCTGGAAAAAGGCGGGAGGTGGAGGGGGTTTGGGGGGCGCTGGGGGAGGTGGGTTAGGAGGCGCCACAACTGAGGAGCTGGCACCCAGCGCTGTGCGCCCACCCCGCGGCCTGGTTTCCCCCCTGGCACTTTCCGGAGTTCTCCGAGGTCTCAGGATTCTCCCGTGGCCTCCAAAACGCCTCGCTTCCTTTTCTGCTGGGTGGACTGGGCCGGCCTCGCGGGTGGTGGGGGAGGATTCTAGATCTATGATTTTCTCCCCTCCCTTCCCCTGGCGTTCCCACCTTCCCTCTGCCTCTGCGCGGGTCGCCAGTGTCCCCAACTTTGTCCAGCACGTCTGGGTCCTACCAGGAACCCGTAACTGCTTCTCCCCATCAGTTGTTTTCATGGGAGAATTTAATCCTAGTGTCCCTTCGCCTCCATGTTGGTGATGTCTTCTGTGACTTTTCCTGACACCAGTTAATTGTGTCAAAATCTTGCAGGAAGCAGAGAGCAAACTTAAACTGAACTATTTGGTTATATGACCAATTTGTGAGCTGGGGAGGCAGGGTATCATGTAGGCTCCTAAATGAATATGAGAGCTGTTTATAAGAAATTAGGTAAGTTTAAAGTCATGATCCATATAGCAAAAAAAGTCTAATACAAAAAACAGTGCTTTTATACCAGTATGGTAGCTACTTAGAAATGATGCTAGGCATGCTGTTGTTACATTGGGGCAAAACTGGGCATAGATTCAATATGCTTTTATCTCAGAAAATTTCATAGGAAGAGCTTTAGTTCTCACTTGTCTAAAGAACATTTGTTTATTTTAAAGTATTGGAATAAAAAATGTTAGAATTATAAAAATAATACCACTTTTCAATGAATCACTTTTCATTTGAATTTTCTTTTTTGTTAATGTAGTATACCAAGAGGATAACTTTAGAGGCATTTTCAGTTATTGTCACTCAGATGCTGGGACTCAGTCTTGGACTATCATATGATGATCCAAAGCAATGTCAATGTCCAGGAGTCATTTGTGTAATGAATCCAGAAGCTATGTAAGTTTTTAAAAAAATAAGGTTTTGTTATTGGTTGTTTTACTTACAACCAATATTTGAAGTGTGAATACTTATAGTATTAATTAGCTATAAATGGACCAAGGAATAGAAAATAGAAACAAAATTTTAAGTATAAAAAGAGTATGGAGGGAACTGTGCCATTAAGAACAGTGAGTGATAACAAATTTACTTTATTAGATACATTAGCAAAGGGATTTTCCTTAGCTGTGTATTTTATGAAATGATTTAGTAAGGATCTCTGAGAATATGTCACTGGCCAAAACAAGTAGCCTTTGTTTTTATTTATTTATTTTCTATTTTATTTTTATTTATATATTTTTTACATCATTGTTCATTTTTAAACAATGTTTGCTTTTTTTTTTTCTTTCCCCTCAGGTGTAGTCCCCATAGAGTTTCCTTGCTTAGATTAATTTTAGATTAATTATCTTGCTTAGATTAATTTTTCTAGTCTTTAAAATAGGAGTGCTTATGCCTATTCTCTTACTTCACAGAGTGCTATAAAAATAAAATGAGAAGATAAAATGTGAAATAATTTTCAAAACTGTAAAATCTCATGAGTATGTGATGGATTAGTTAAATATTTGTCAATATTCCCCAATTAGTATCTGAAACAAAGGCTACAGGAGGTGTCATTGGTACTATTTTTTTTTAATTTGTGGAAAGGACCTATATTAAGTATGACGTATATTCATAACTAAACAATGAAAAGTGAAAAAGGCATTAACTTTGAAAATTTGCTCGTTTCATAATCACTCCTAAGCAGTATTTAAGGGTTAACTTATATAAAATTTAAAACTTGCTTAAACTCACACACATATACATATATATACACATATGCACACATATACCACCAATTAGTTCTAAGCATATTACATGTAAGTAATATTATGTGTGTAAATATATATATATATAATTTTATTAAATGTATTGAATTAAAATATATGCTTATTGAATCCAATATATAACTTATATAGAGATGAATTATATGAGAATTTACAATTCTGAATCTATTGTCCATTTTGCCAACTATTCTCAATTATGCTGTAATAGATATTTGCATAGGCCACTGAGAATCTAGTATTAATAATAATAATAATAACAAATATTTGCATTGCACTTATTTTGTGCTAGAGATCATCCTGAACACTTACATATATTAATTCATATGATTCTCAAAACCTATCTAAAGGAAAGGTCCTTTTATTCCCATTTTTACAAATGAGAAACAGAGTTAGAAAAGGGATAGTTATCCATGGTGAAATAGTTAATTTTTGGCAGACCCAAGTTTTGAACCCAGGGATTCTGGTTTTTGAATCTATGTCAATAAACTTCTAGATTTATATAGTGCTTTATAATATTTAAAATGCTTTTATACATATTGTCCAACTTATAATTGGCTATAATTAGTTCAAAGTCAAAATATTATACAGTTTTTTAAATTTATTTTTTTTCCCCTTACACTGTTGTTGTCCCCACAGTTCTCCCACCACTATATCACCTGGGCATCATCACTATATTCCCTTGTGTTCCTCCCTCTCCCTGTTTCTTTTTTTTTTAATATATATATATATATATTTTTTTTTTTTTTTTAGAGGCATGTTTTATTTATTTATTTATTTGCTTGTTTGTTTTCTTTATACATGCACTGGGTACAGTCAGAAGTGCGGGAGGGTGAGAGAATTCACCAGAGCCAGAGCGGGGAGCAGAGCAGGCAGAAGGACCGAAGTACACTGCTGAGGGGAGCAGAGGGCGGCAGGAGACGTCTGCACGCCATGTGGGACCCTCCTCCAGTGGCCGGGGAGCAGCCGGGGATCGAACCGGCGCTGCAGAGGCCGCGGGCAGCTTCACAACCCAGCGCTCAACCGCTGCGCCACCAGGGAGGCCCCCTCCCCCTGTTTCACCGCCCCATAAATGTAAATGTATAGGAGGTGACATATAGTCTGGAGTTATTTCCTCTCCTCATAGGACTGAGACCTAGTCTTTGAGCCCCAGATACCCTTCACTCCTCCACCTGCCACCAAGGTGAAAAAAGAAGAGAAACAAACAAAAACTAAGTCTTTAGCACCCCAACTACAAAAAAAAGCAAATAAGACAACAAATGTGTAGGAAGTAAGGAACATCTAAGAATGAAGCTTGACTACTACCTCACACCATGCACAAAAACCAACTCAAAATGGATTAAAGAACTACACATAAGACCTGAAACTATAAAATATATAGAAGGAAATATAGGCAAAACACTACATGACATGCACCTCAAAGACATCTTTACAGACACATCACCCAAAGTAGTGATAGTGAAGGCAAAGATAAACAGCTGGGACTACATCAAATTAAAGAAATCAAAACTACAATGAGATACCATTTTACACCAGTGAGAATGGCACATATTAAAAAAAAACTAGCAACAACAAATGTTGGCGAGGATGTGGATGTGGAGAAAAAAGGAACTCTCCTGCGCTGCTGGTGGGAGTGCAAAATGGTCCAACCACTATGGAAAGCTGTGTGGAGATTCCTCAACCTACTAAAGATGGAGCTTCCATATGATCCAGCAATTCTACTCCTAGATATTTACCCAAAGGACTAAGAAACATTAATTCAAAAGGGCACCTGCACCCCTATGTTCATAGCAGCACTATTTACAATAGGTAAGCAATGGAAACAACCCAAATGCCCAAAAACAGATGACTGGATCAAGAAGATGTGGTACATATACACAATGGAATATTACTCAGCAATCAAAAAAGACAAACACATGCAGTTTGCAGCAACATGGATGGAACTGGAAGGGATCATGCTCAGTGAAATAAGCCAGAAAGAAAAAGAAAAATATCAGATGATCTCACTCATAGCAGGAATTTAGAAAAAACTAAATAAGGGACCAGGAAAAAGACTAATCATATAAAGAAAAATCAAAAGCAACAAGCAGCTATAAACCAGAGACATAGTAATGGGGGTGGGGAGAAAGAGGAGGGATCAGGGCCAAAATAAGGTGGTTGGGAATTGTACGGGGAATATAACCAAAATGAAAATGCATGCACTGTGCAAAAATGAAAAATGATGTAAGAATTATATAAAATAAAATATTAAAAAATAAAACAAAAAAATAAACGTATATCATCATTGTTTTTCTGTGAGCAATAATTTGTAGGCAATCACACACACAAAAATACAGTTTTTCTCTTTGGTAGATATATTTGTAATGCATGTAAGATTAAAATTGATGTGTTCTTAATTTATTCTTGTGATGGGAATACTTGATACTTTTGAAATATGTAAGATATTACTGTTAACTATAGAGACTGTTGTAGAATGAATTTTTAGAATTTATTCATCTTGCGTAAGTGAAACTCCATATTCATTGAACAACCCCGTTTTCCCTAGCTTCTGCAACTACCATTCTACCCTCTGTACTTTTGAATATGACTGTTTTAGCTATCTCGTGTAAGTGAAATCAGGCAGTATTCATCTTTCTGTGACTGGCTTATTTCACTTAGCATTATTATGACCTGGAAATTCATCCATGTTGTTGCTTATGCAGAATTTCCTTTTTTTAAAAGGCAAAACAATATTCCATTGCACATACATTCTACACTTCATTTACCTAAACATCAGTCACTAGACATATAGTTTGCCTCCATATCTTTGCTACCATGAATAAAGCTATAGTGAACAAGGGAGTATAGATTTCTTTTTGAGGTTCTGATTTTAATTTTTTTGATCTGTATCAGAAGTGGAATTTCTGGGTTATAAGGTCATTCCATTTTAGATTTTCTGAGGAATCTCTCTACTGTTTTCCAATTTATATTCCCACCAACAGTGTATTAGAGTACCAATTTCTCTATATTCCAGTCAACAGGTAACTTTTTTTAATGACTGTCTCAACAGGTATGAGGAAATAGCTCACTGAGTTTTGATTTGTAATTCTCAGATAATTAGTAATGTTGAACACCTTTTCACGTATTTGATGGCCTTTTATATCTCTGTCTTTGGAGAAATGTCTATTCAAGTCTTTTGTCTGTTTTCTAATTGGATTGTTAATTTTTTGATACTGAGTTGTACTAATTTTTGTACTAAATTTTAATAAGGACATATATTCCAGTGAGTAAAAATCACATGTCCTTTCAAGAGTGATTTTAGCTTGTATTTGTTTTTAAACATTTATGTTAACTACTACATTTAACATTTTGAAATTAATTTGTGTAACAAAGAACTGTGCATATAGAAGTATTCTGTTAATGACATTATATGGATTCATGTTTAGGCAATTCAGTGGTGTGAAGATGTTTAGCAGTTGCAGTTTGAATGACTTTGAAAATTTTATTTCAAATATGGGTGCCAAATGTCTGCAGAATAAGCCACAAATGCAACGTGCTCCGAAGCAAGTCTGTGGCAATGGCAGAGTGGAGGGAACAGAAAGCTGCGACTGTGGTAATTTTACAGTAAGTCTGTTAACTAGGAATTGATTAATAAATTTATTGTTTCAGTTAATCTCTTTTCTCTAGCGCTATACATCTCAAATATGACTGAATACCATATAGAATATTGGCAGTAAAGGAAATCAGGCTCAAATACATGTAAGACTATTCTGTCTAAATTTTATAGATTGAGGCTTTTAAAGTAAATATAAAATGTGCTCCAAGACAAGATTCCTGATGGGAAAAAAGAGGAGTCCAACGTAACCTTCTAGATTCCAAACCTGTGCTTGATCTTATAAATGTCTTATTGAAGATTAGTATGTCAACAGACCACCGAGTATTCTTAGTATTACACCACATTGGAATCAGTAGTATGGTGAGAGAAGATTGTGTTAATATTAGTCTGAAATTTGGGTGTTTTGGGATGATTTACTTTATAGGGAAGCCCTGAAAAATGTAATTGTTTTATGCCACAGTAATTTCTTTGCCTCCCACCCCCAGTAGTATTTAATTGTTTGGATATATCAAAATCTGTTTCCATTCCCCTGCTAGTGGACAGTTGAGTTGTCAGCAGCATTGAATCATTATGCTGAATTCCTAAAAGAAGGATTTCTGAGTCATGTGATAAGTGTATGTTTGTAACAAACTTTATCCTAAGTGGTTGTATCATTTTACACTCCTCTCATTAACATATAAACTTTTTATATCCCCCATATCCTTTCCAGAATTTGATAATGTCAGCCCTTTAAATATTAGGCATTCCAATGGTTTTGATTTGCATTTTTTGATAACTGTACCAATGTTGAACATGTTCTTATGTCCTTATTGGCTATTTGTTGTTTGAAAAATTTTTTCATACCTTTTAAAAGTTGGTTTTCGTTATTATTGATTTATAAGATTTTATTTTGGGCCTCCCCGGTAGTGCAGAGGTTGAGCGCTGGGTTGCGAAGCTGCCTGCAGCCTCTGCAGCGCCGGTTCGATCCCCAGCTGCTCCCCGGCCACCGGAGGAGGGTCCCGCAGACCTCTTCTGCCGCCCGCTGCTCCCCTCAGCAGCCTTCTGCCTGCTCTGCTCCCCACTCTGGCTCTGGTGAATTCTCTCACCCTCCTGCGCTTCTGACTGTACCCAGTGCTTGTATAAATAAATAAATAAATCTTAAAAAAAAAAGATTTTATTTTATAGGTTGGATATCAGTTCTTATTTATGTTTATTAGAAATACTTGTTTCCAACATATGGATTGCCTTTTCAGTTTCATCAACATTTTTGAATCGTAGGCATATTTTATTTTTATTATTCTTTTCTTCTTTGGTTATGCTCTTTGTGTCCAAAGAAATCTTTGCTTGTCCAAGGTCATGAATATTTTCACCTATGTTTTTTACTACAAGTTATACAATATGTCTTTCACTCTATTTTGAGTTTGCTTTTGTGTTTGGTGAGAGATTTATTGTAGGTTTATTAACCTCCATATGAATATCAAATTTTTCTAGCAGTATTTGTAAAAGTGGCTATCTTTTCATCATTGCATTATCTTAGCATCCTTATGAAAATAAATTACCAGACATGTATGTGTATCCCTGGATCTTTTTTTAATTTATATGTCTGTCCTTATGCCAATTCCACTCTGTCTTACTTAATGTACATATTATAGTAAGTGTTGAAAACATAGTGTAGATAACTGAACTTTGTTCTTTTTCAGGATACTCTTGCTATCCTAGGACTTTTGTATTTTCATATAAATTGGAGAATCAGTATGTGTATGTAGGAATTTTGCTATATCTATATACCAGTTTTGGGAGAATGACTATCTTACCAGTTTTGAATCTCTCAATCTAGGCACACTATTTCCATATCTTCCCTCCCTCCTTTTTCAGTATTATATTGATTATTCTGGGTCTTTTGCCTCTCCATACAGATTTTAGAACCAGTTTGTCAATATTCACAAAACAGCTTTCTGGAATTTTGATTGGAATTGCATTGAATTTATAGATAAAGCTTTATATAGTAACATTTTATGTAATAACTGTTAAGAGTTTGTCAAGTGATTTTTCTTTTTTTTAAGATTCATTTTATTTATTTATGCATACAAGAGCTGGGGTGTAAGCCAGGTGTGTGTATGGGGGGGTGAGAGGATTCACCAGAGACAGAGTGGGGAGCAGAACAGGCAGAATGACTGAAATACACTGCTGAGTGAAGCAGCAGGTGAGATAGGAGAGGTCTGCTACACCATGTGGGTTATCTCCCTGGCCGGGGATTGAACTCATGCTGCAGTGGCTGCAGATAGCTTCATAGAGCTGTGTCTCAACCCCTTGTGCCACCAGGGATGCCCTCAAATGCTTTTTCTACATCAATTGTTACAGTCTTATGATTTTTCTTACCATCCTATTGATATCATTGATTATGTTAATTGATGTTTGTGTGATGAGCTAGCCTTGTATACTGGGGATACATTTCACTTGGTTGTGGTATAATATTCTTTTTATATGTTGTTGGTGTGATTTACAAATATTTTATTAAGAATTTTGTTACCTATGTTTATGAGACACACTAGTCTCTCATAAATTTTCCTTTATTGTAATGTCTTTGTCTGGTTTTGCTATTAGAGTAATAATGGCCTCATAGAATGAACTAGGTAGTTGCATCCATCAATGCTAGGAAAATAATGTGTCTGTTTCCATGGGGTGAAGGCAATTGGAATTTCATGTTTAGTGCTTTTCCTGGATTCTGTCCTTAGTACTTCTTCTTTTGACTGATTTAAGTTTGTATCCTATACCTATAATAAATCATAACTGTAAGTGTAATAGCTTTCAGTGAGGTCTATGAGTGCTTCTAGTATATTAGCAAATATGGGATTGGATTTTGGAATCTGCTAAACTTGTGATTGATATAAGAAATCAAGACAGTCTTGGGGATTGTTTCCTCTAACTTTGCTTAAACTCTGCACACTCTTCTCTCCCCCATCCCCTAAGTTTTATTTAGGTCCTGTTGAAAAATAAGATTTGTATATATTTACAATGTACAACTTGAAAATTTTGATATTTGTATTAACATACCCATCATCTCACATAGTTATACATTTTTTGGTGTCTCTTGTGAGAAAACTTCACCTGTCCTCTTAGAAAGTTTTCAGTATTACAAATATAATGTTCTTAACTATAGTTAGTATGCTGTACATTATATCCTGAGAAGTATTTCATCTTCTAAATAAAAGTTTGTACCCTTTGATCAATAGATCCCTTTTCTTCCCATTCTCAAGGCTTTGGTAGCTAGCCATCATTCTACTCTGTCATTATTATCCAATTTCTGAAAATATTTGTTTCATCTTTTTTTTTGCCCAGTGTTTTAATTAAATAGAGAATTGGTAGGGTGCCAGTTGCTCTGTTTTGACCTGAAGTAAAATTCCTGCCTTGGTATATTAATTGTTTAATTGTTTAGAGATGCAAAAGTCAACAAATGTCAACAGTATGCATAATCTTATCCTTCCACAGAACTAAAAATGCCCAGTTAATATAACTGCTTCCAAAGTTTATAGTACTGTCATGATGTATTTTTACTTGTGCATTCCTCATCATAGCAATGTGCAGGTAATATCTGTTGTGACCCTCGGACTTGTAAGCTGAAACCTGGAGCAGAATGTGATGGAGGACTGTGCTGCAAGAAAGACTGTAAAGTATGATTTAAGTTTTTAATACCTTCCAAATTATGTCAGGGATTCTTTAGAACTCTTGGACCTATATCTGCGAGTCAAAATAAATGAACTTTCAAATAAAATCAGAATCAGTTTCTGATTTTATGAACTTTAATTTGGTCATGGGTCTCCTTCTAATGCCATTATTCTCCCTGACTTGTTGCTGTCATTTTTAAGCCCTGTTTGAGTGCAATTATAGATTTCTTCAATATAGATGATTCCTATTAAAAGGTACTATTTTAGTTCACACTATCCAGTATTTATATTTTTTTTTAATAAAAATGTTTCCCTAAGTGGGATAATGAAACTCACTAGAAGTAAAACTTTCCAAATGCTGCAGTGTTAGTACAAAAGTCAAGCTATTAACTTACTATGCAAGGTCATTTGACTGAAAGATATTTTAATGGCTCCTGTCACTGTCTTCATTTGATTTTAGTGTCAAGTAGAAGTCATCAAGTAGTGTGAGAACCCAATACGATTCTTTATACAGATTTTCAGAATTGTATACATAGAGTATTAATGAATTAGAGTATTCAGGAAAAAGGTTACAACTGAGTTCTTTTTCTCCAAAGACTTGTGTAGTTGAAATGCTTCCTTAATCACTTGTTGGTTTCCCTTTTTTAATTCTCAATTACTTATGTTTCACATCTGTCATAGAAAAACAAATATTTCAGATTTACAAACTGGTTTGAATAAGTATATTTTCTTTGGAACTTGTCAAGTAACACACTGTTTTCATCAAAAATAATAATTATCCCAAGCTAAAAGTGATTTTTCCTCTCTTGCACTGAAACACAAAAAAAACTTTGACATTCCTCACATCATTTTTGTGTCATAGTTTTCCTTGCACATATATTTTATCTCCTGTTTTAGTTGATAATATTCAAATTTTAAAAATAATTAGTATAATGCTTTATATAAAGAAACTAATAGCCATTATTGAAGAAATAAAGTATAAATGAATTTAATATAATATTGAAATTAATATTGATAAGCACAGCATTCTTATGTATAGATAATGCTTTTTTTTTTTTGTATTCTAATTTCTGTTAGTTTCAAAGTTCAGGATTTGAATGTAGGCCCACAGCGCATCCTGAATGTGATATTACTGAATATTGTAATGGAAGCTCAGGCAACTGTCAGCCTGATATAACTGTACATAATGGACATTTGTGCAAAAAAGGAAAATTCATGTGTTATGATGGAGAGTGCCATGATCTTGATGCACGTTGTGAGGCCATATTTGGAAAAGGTATATGATTCTGTAACATCTAAATAGTTCTTAGCATTTTTACTAACATTACGAAGGCTATGGGCAATTCTTTATTAATATATAGAATTAAAATTTTCTCTATATACAAGTTATTCTCTTTCACGTCTGTTTTTTCAAATTTAGTATGCTATAATATGATTCATTTATTATTATTTATATATATTTGCATCATTATTCATTTTTGTACAGTTTACTTTCTCCTCTCAGGCATAGTCTCCATAAAATTCTCAGAAGCAAGTCACCTGTGAACTGCCATCATAGTCTCTTGTGCTCTTTCTGCCCCTATTTTAATCTGTCTTCCTCCTTCTCCCCTGCAGAATGTCTCCGATTAATAGTTGCCTGCTAATTTTGTCTATTTTTCCCCCATCCCTTGTTTAGTTCCCCTATAATCCTCCTATAAGTGAAACCATCTGATATTTTTCTTTTTCCTTCCGACTTATTTCAGAGGATAATCCCCTTCAGCTCCAGCTACGTTGCTGCAAATGGCATGATATTTTTTCTTTTTTGATTGCTGAATAGTATTCCTACCAGCAGTGTAAGAGCTTTCCTTTTTCTCCGCATCCTTGCCAGCATTTGTTTTTACCAGTTTTTTTTTTTTTTAATACGTGCCATTCCTACTGGTATAAGGTAGTATCTCATTATGGTTTTGATTAGCATTTCCCTGATTACAAGTGATGTTGAGCATGTTTTCATATACCTGTTAGCCATTTGCATTTCTTCTTTGGAGAAGTGTCTTTATCTGGTCTGCCCATTTTTTGACTGGATTGTTTGCTTTTGTTTTTGTGAGTTGTGTAAGCTCTTTGTAGATCTGTGAAATTAGTCCCTTATCAGTTGTGTGGCATGTAAATATTTTCTCCCAATCAGTAGGGTGTCTCTTTGTTTCGGTTATTGTCTCTTTGCTGTTCAAAAGCTTTTTCTGTCCAAACTCTACACAGTTTGATGTAGTCTCAGCTATTTATATTTTCCATCACTTTCTTTGCGTCAGGGGATGAGTCTTTAAAGATGTTTCTGAGATGTATGTCATACAGTGTTTTGCCTGTGTTTTTTCTATATATTTGATGGTTTTAGGTCTTATGTTCAAGTCTTTATTTTGAGTTGATTTGTGCATAGTGTGAGATAGTAGTCTAGTTTCATTCTTTTACATAATGGTGATCCAGTTTTTCCAGCACCATTTATTGAATAGACTATCCTTGTCATAAATTAATTGTCCATATATGTTTGGCTTTAATTCTGGGTTTTCAATTTGATTCCATTGGTCTGTGTGTCTGTTTTTGTTCTAGCACCATACTGATTTAACTATTATGGCTTTGCAGTATAGTTTGGGCATGTGATGCCTCCATTATCCATTTTAGTCAGGAGTGTTTTGGTTATTTGAGTTTTTTTTTTGTGATTCCATGTAAATTTCACCAATATTTGTTCTATTTCTTTGAATAATTTGCCCTATTTCTTTGAAAATTTTATTGGAATTGCATTGAATCTGTAAATTGCTTTTGGCAGGATGGCCATTTTGATTATGTTAATTCTTCCAATTCATGAGCAAGGCATGTCTTTCCATTTCTTTCTGTAGTCTTCTATTTATTTTAACAATGTTTTATAATTTTCTTTATATAGGTTGTTCACTTCCTTTGTTAGGTTTATTCCCAGGTATTTAATTTTTTTTTTTTTTGGTACAATTGTAAATGGAATGGTTTCTTAAAATTTTTTCTTCTTCATATGGTTTACATATAGGAAGGCTACTTATTTTTTGTGTGTTGATTTTGTATCTTTCTACTTTACTAAACTGGTTTATTATTTTAATTAGCTTTTCTATAATGTTTTTAGGGTTGTCTATATACATTAGCATATTGTCTGCAAATAGTTGTGGTTTTACTTGCCTAGCTAGGACTTCATTATTATATTGAGAAGCAGTGGTGAGAATTGGCAACCTTGTCTTGTTCCCAATCTTAAAAGGAAGGCTTTCAGTTTTTCACCATTTAGAATGATATTAGCTGGGGCCTCCCCTGGTGGCACAGTGGTTGAGTGCTGGGCTGTGAAGCTGCCTGCAGCCTCTGCAGCACTGGTTTGATCCCTGGCAAGGGTCCCACATTGTGTGACAGACCTCTCCTACTGCACCCACTGCTCCCCTCAGCAGTGTATTTCATCAGTTTGCCTGTTCTGTTCCCCGCTCTGGCTCTGGTGAATTCTCTCACCCTCCTGCTCTTCTGACTATACCCAGTGCTTGCATAAATAAATAAATAAATCTTAAAAGAAAAATGAGATTAGCTGTGAGTGTGTCATATTTTTTTTTATTATGTTAAGTAATGTTCCTTCTATCCCAAGAATTTTGAGGGCCTTCATCATAAATGGATGTTGAACTTTAATCAGATGCTTTCCCAGCATCTATTGATATGATTATGTGGTTTTAACTTTCTTTTTGTTGATGTGGTAGATTACATTAATTGATTTTTGGATATTGAACCATCCTTGTGCCCCTGGAATAAATCCTACTTGGTCATGGTGTATTATCCTTTTGATGCATTGTTGGATTCTGTTTGCTAGGATTATATTGAGGAATTTTGCATCTGTGTTCATTAGGGAGATAGTACTATAGTTTTCTTTTTCTGTATATTTTCTTTGTTTGGTTTTGGTATTAGTGTAATGTTAGCGTCAGAAAATATATTTGGTAGTATTCCTTCTTTCTCAATTTTTTGGAAGACTTTTTGTAGGATAGGCTCCAGTTCATCTTTGAATATTTGGTAGAAGTCATTTGTGAAACTGGTCCTGGGCTTTTGTTATTGGAAGGGTTTTGATTACTCTTTCAATTTCATTGCTTGTAATTTTTTTTGGGGGGGGGGTTTTCTGTTTCTTTTTTGTCCAGCGTTGGATGCTTGTATAATTCCAAGAACTTGTCCATATCTTCTAGATTGTTGAATTTGTTTGCATATAAATTTTCATAGTAAATCTCTCCAGTTATCCTCTGAATTTATGCTGTGTCCATTGTAATTTCTCCTCTCTCATTTCTGATCCTGTTTATTTGAGTTTCTCCCTTTTTTTCTTTGTCCCATACATTCTGGAAAGTTGTATCCTCCTTGTCATTTGTCTCGGTGTATTTTTTAATTTCTTCTTTGATTTACTCATTAATCCAGCGGTCTTCCAATAGTTTGTTCTTCATTTTCTATGTAATGAGGGGGTTCCTTTCTTTTCATAGTTGATTTCTTGTTTGATGCCTTGTGGTCAGAGAAGATAGTTGGTATGATTTCAATTTTCATGTATTTGTTGATATTTGTTTTGTGGCCCAGTATGTTGTCTATTCTGGAGAATTATCCATGTGTTCTTGAGAAAAATGTGAATTCAGTTATTTTAGGATGCAATGTTATAGATGTGTGTTATGCCCATGTGGTCTAGATCTTTATTTAGGGCTATGTGTCTTTGTTTATTTTTACATCATTGATCAGTCTCTTGGTGAGAGTGGGGTGTTGAAGTCTCCTACTACATATGCATTTTCTCTAATGCATTATGTCTGTTTTCAGAGATGACAGTAATTATCTAACAAATTTTGGAACTCCTTTATTTGGTGAATATATGTTAATGAATGTTATGTCTTGGTGTATATCCCCTTGATAATTATGTAGTAACCATTTATGTCTCTGTCACCTTTTTTTAATTTGAAGTCTACCTTATTTTATATAAGTGTGTCTTCTTTTGGGGGCCATTTTCTTATAGAATTGTTCTGCCAATGGGCAGAACTCTGGTATTTTTTCATGAAGTATTTGATAAAGGAGAGTGATGTCAGCAACATGGCTAAATAAAATGTCCCTTGTGTTCCTTCCCCTGGCCCCACAACAATAACTTGGAATCTATCCTTAGCCGAAAGTACATTTGTAGGAGCTCTGTGACCCAGTACCATATGCCACGGGACCTAGGAGGTATCTCATCCCTACCTGTGTGTTGGGTAATAGGTCTTGTGCTTGGACTCTGGTTATGGTACAGCAGTACCTGGAAAGCACTCTTAGATAATCACCAATAGACAAGATAGTTTTTGGGAAGACAAGGTCTCTAGCAGAGAGTTTCCAGTACATCTTTCGAACAAAAAAATAAAGAAAAAGAAAAAGAAAGTGAGTTTGGAGAGCTTTAGTACCACCCTTGGGAAAGCAAAGGCAGACAGTCTGTTAGTATTCAGGCTGGGATGTTGTAGGATGCTTGGAAATCATACAAGCTTAAAAAGTTGGCCACAAGAGGAGCAAGAAGAGGGAAGCAGGTATATCCATAGAAAGTATGAAAATCTCAAGATTCCTGCAAGTGTAATTCATGTTGGAAGTCCTGATTTTGGACCTTATACTCCAGAAAGAAGATAGACTATGGTATATAGTTACCCACAGTGTTGATTTTTTTTATTCAGTTAATATTTATCCCCTTAAATGGGTAAGGCACTCTTCTAACACTGGAATCTAGCACCAAAAAAATCCTATTCTTGTGGAGTTTATATTCCAGTGAAGGATTCAGACAGTAAACCCTAAAAAGTAATAAATAAATAAGCAAATGTAATCATTTTCATTAGTGATGTTACAATAACCGAAAACAACAAATCAACAACAAGCACAAAACAGGGTAGCTGGATGAAGAGAATTTATAGCTTAGGTGAAAGTGGTAACATGAAAAAGGTTAGAAGTGATCCTGTTCAAGCTGTTTATAGGACAGAGAATCAGTAAAAATTGGATTAGATATTGAAAGGTAGTGAGGAGAAAGAATCCAGGTTAATTCCTGTTATGAGCTGAACATTTACTAATGATTCTTTAAACTGAAATAAGGAAAACAGAATTTATTTTAGAATATGTTCAATTGTAATTTACATATTAGGTCATGAATTGGAGTGAAGATGATGTTAGGTTATGAAAGATGAAATTTTAGTTAACATTTAAGTGGTTTTTTCCAGTTGATATACAGTAGCTTTCTGTTACTCTCTAATAGTTGCCAAGGGCGAAAATAAAGTCAAACTCCCTTTTGCTCATTGCTATTTATGAGAATTTCCTAAATTATTTGCAATAATTTTCCAGCACCCACATTACTGCCCTTACACTAGCCATGTAAACAATCTATGAAAATGCATCCACCACTTTACTGCCCTATAGCATTTTATACCAGGTAAGGGACTCTAAATATACTATTTGGACAGAGAAAGTTACTTTTCTTTTTCAGTAGACTTGATCAATTCACTAGAGTGAAGAGAACATTTGACATGGGACTTCATCTTTGTAAAATGTTTGCCTTTTTAGTATTTCCACACCACACTGGAAAACTCAGACTTATCTGATAGAGAGTCAATAACACTAATGAGAACGGGGTATTCAAGGAGAAATAAATTCAAGCTAACTTTAGATACAATAAGAAGTCTAATGTTAATTGGTCTGTATGAAAAACATAATTTTCAACAGAAATCATTTAACTGTAACTGTGCATATTCTTTTACGTTAACTATCCAAGCTGGATAGTTAACGTAATTATCCAATTTCCCATTTTCCTGGATAACATCTAGGTGTTTAATGAACCCTGTGTTGTCATTTTTAACCTGGTAGCTCAGATTGATAACTGAACTCATTAAACATTGTGAATACTCAGAAATAACATTGTATATTCTCGTGGTATCTATACAATCACCTTTGATGGACCAGTGTTTAAAAATTGTGAATAGAGATAGAATTAGAAGGAAAGAATTAAAAACAATAGAGGGAGAAAAATCAAATTCATGAAAAGGGTAGGAAAACAGGAGAAACCCTCTTGATCTTAAAATGGAAGGTAGATGGGAATTAGCAGTGAATGATAAATAGTACCTTAGTTTCATAACAATCCATGAGGTACATATAATTGTCTAAAGTAGTTGCCCTTATTGGGGTGGGGGGATGTATTCCAAGACCTCTAGTAGATGTTTAAAACTGTAGAGAATACCCAGCCCTAGATATACTGTTTTTCCATATACATACATACCCATGATAGAGTTTATAAATAAGGAAGAGTAAGAGATTAAAAACAATGATCATAAAATAGAACAATTATAAAATAATAAAAGTTAGGTTAATGTGGTAACTCTCCCGAGGGGGCGGAGCAACATGGCGGCGAGGAGACGCTGCGAGTAAGATCTCCCATTAAAAAAAGTGAATAGGGAGGAAAAGCGGCAGGTCCCAGTGAGAACTGGGACACGGAAGATAAACAGACGACTCCAGCAAACTGCCCGAGGAAGAAAGTGGCCATAAAAGAGGACCAGAAGGGAGGGAAGCGCAGAACCCTGCTCCCCTCCCCCGCCCACAGAGTCGGCACTCTCCGACCGGCAGAGAGGAGGAAAACAACAAACCAAAATGGCCAACAAGAACAAACGACGCAGCAAGCGGGACTGTGAGTGGAAAGGAACTATTGCAGCCACCACACCCTGTGAACGGGAGCTGTGGAGAACCCTGCAGGATTCGCCGCGGCGGTGAGCGAACAGCTCCGGGCGCCATTAGAGAAGAACAAAGACCCCGGGAGACGCGCACACAGCCCAGGCTGCCGGTAAGCTTGCACGGAAAAGCGGTGCGCTTGGCGCGCGGATCGCGGCTGCCCAGGTCCCCGCGCCTGCGACCTAGGCTTGTGGGGAGACGCGCGGAGGCCCTCCTCACTGAGGTGAAAGTCCCTCACTGAGTGAGCAGGAACCAGGCGCCCAGGCACGGGAGCGGTGCAAAAGGCGCCATTCCCGCGCCACTGAACTGGGCTACAGCCCGCGTCCTGGACCTGAGGGCTTTGGAACTGAGACCCAGGGCACGAAATTCAGGGCATGGGTTCTCCACGACGGTGGGGCACAAGGCAGACACAGCACCCCAAAGCCGTTGAGGTTTACCCTACCATTCCCGCTCTGTTCCCTGTCCCATGGGGTGGGGGGAGGCGAAAAACAGCCCCCCCAAGGACAATAGGAGAGATCTCTGGCGCCACCTAGCGACCAGAAAAAAAAAGTCACTAACACCCCATAGAACAGGAAATTTCTTAAGACTGCTTGAAAAGGGCAGAAGGCTTCTGGAGGACCCAGTGGCCAGCTGGGAAGTTAGCCCACGCCAGGCCCCTTCCGACCAGCAGTCTGAGCCCACAGAGGGAGCAGGCACCCACATCCGGGGCAGACCGGGCGCGCAGAAGAGTGTGCCTGAAACCGGAGGCGCAGGGACTGCATCCCGCTTCGCCATTTTAGAACAGGGACATTTCTTCAGTAAAGACTGCCTAAAACCAGCAGAAAGCTCCCCCAGAAGCCAGATATGGCTCCTGGAGGAGCCAGAGGGGAGCGGAGAAGTTCACCCAAGATGCCAGCCAGTCCGAGCAACACAGTGTCCCAACGCATACGACAAATTAGAAAACAGACAGTAGGGAGTAGAAGAACCACACGCAACCTAACAACTCCTCAGGAAAGAAGCACACCACAAAAAGAAAACCACTCCCCAGATTGCAACAACAGCAACTTGGAAGAACTTCTGAGCCTTCCAGAAAGAGAATTTAAAATTGCCATGATTAAAAAAGTGATAGAAGTCATAAAGGAAAACAATGATCAGAAGAAGGAAATTGAGTCCCTAAAGAGGGAAAACAATGGTCAGAAGAATGAAATTGAGTCCCTAAAGAGGGAAGTAAAAGAAATGCAGGAGATCAAAGAATTAATGGAGGAACTAAAGAACTCTGGGAAAAGCAATGAAAGCAGAATAGATGAAATGGAAGAACGAATAAGTACTCTTGAAGACACAGAAATAAAAAGAACCAAAACAGAAAAGGAAAGAGAAGTACGAAGGAAAAAGAATGAAGAAAGACTTCGGGAACTATCTGACTCCATGAGGAAAGGAAATATAAGAGTTATAGGAATTCCAGAAGGAGAGGAGAGAGATGTAGGAACAGAGAAAATATTCCAGGAGATAATTGAAGAGAACTTCCCAAATGCAAAGAAGGAGCTGAAAATTGATATACAAGAAGCAAGAAGAACACCAAACTTCCACGACGAAAGGAAAAATACAGCAAGACACATAATAGTAAAATTCCCAAGAATCCAGGACAAGGAAAAAATAATGAAGCTGACAAGAGGGAAGAAACAGATAACATTCAAAGGAAAACCAATCAGGCTGACATCAGACTTCTCTGAAGAAACACTACGGGCAAGGAGAGAGTGGAGGGACATAGTCAACAGACTCCAAGAAAACAGATGCCAACCAAGAATACTCTATCCCGCAAAGCTCTCCTTCCTCTTTGAAGAAAGAATATGGACCTTCCCAGACAAACAGAAACTCCGGAATTTCATTACAACTAAACCCCCACTCCAAAAAATACTACAAGGAGTCCTAAAGCCAGAACCTCAGAGGGATGAACAACAACGAAAGAAAGACCAAAAAAAAAAAAGTTATTAAAAGAATAAATAAATAAAATCAAAGGAAAGACAAACAATGGCAAATACAGATGCTAACATATCAATATTAACTCTAAATGTAAATGGACTAAACTCTTCAATAAAAAGACACAGAGTTGCAGCCTGGATTAAGAAACAAAACCCAACCTTTTGCTGTCTCCAGGAAACACATTTAGCTATAAAAGATAAAAATAGGCTCAAAGTTAAAGGATGGAAAACAATCCTACAAGCAAATGGACCAAAAAAGAAAGCAGGAACAGCTATACTTATATCAGATAAAACAGACTTCAAACTCAAAAAAATAAAAAGAGACCCCAATGGTCACTACATTATGATCAAGGGGACAATACTTCAAGAAGAAATAACACTCATTAACATATACTCACCAAACGAAGGAGCACCAAAATATATCAGACAACTGTTGTCCTCTCTGAAAACAGACATCAGAGAAAACACATACGTAGTGGGAGACTTCAACACACCACTATCAACAATGGATAGATCAACAAGACAAAAAATAAGTAAAGAAACTAAAGCTCTAAATAATGACCTAGAGCAATTGGGCTTAACAGACATCTGTAGAACACTGAACCCCAAAAAAACGGAGTACACATTTTTCTCAAGTGCACACGGATCATTCTCCAGGATCGATCACATACTGGGGCACAAGACAAACATCAACAGATACACCAAGATTGAAATCATACCAACCATCTTTTCTGACCACGAAGGCATCAAACTAGAAATAAACCATAAAAAGAAGGCAAGGAACTATTCTACCTCATAGAGATTAAAAACCACACTACTGGAAGACCACTGGACTAACGAGGAGAACAAAGAAGAAATTAAAAAATTCTTTGAATTGAATGACAAGGAGGACACCAATATCCTAAATGTATGGGATGCAGCAAAAGCAGTAATAAGAGGAAAATATATAGCAATAGAAGCTCACATCAAAAAACAAGAAAGAACTCAAAGAAACAACCTAATCTCGAATCTCAAAGATCTAGAAAAAGAACAACAAAAAAACCCCAAAACCAGTAGAAGAAAGGAAATAATAAAAACCAAAGCAGAAATAATGAAATTGATACTAAAAAAACAATCCAAAGATCAATGAAACCAAGAGCTGGTTCTTTGAAAAAATCAATAAAATAGACAAACCCCTAGCCAGGCTCACAAAGGAAAAAAGGGAGAAAGCACAAATAAACAGGATCATAAATGAAAGAGGAGAAATCAGAACGGACACAGCAGAAATCAAAAGAATAATCAGTAACTACTACGAACAGTTATATGGAAACAAGATCAACAATCTACAGGAGATGGACAAATTCCTACAACTCTACAATCACCCAAAGCTAGATAAAGAAGAAATAGAACACCTAAACAGACCAATTACAAGCAGCGAAATTGAAATGGTAATCAAAAACCTCCCCAAAAACAAAAGCCCAGGACCTGATGGATTTACAAATGAATTCTACCAAACATTCAGAGACGAATTAGTGCCTATCCTTCACAAACTCTTCCAAAAAATTGAGAAGGAAGGGACAATACCAAACACATTCTATGAAGCCAATATTACACTAACACCAAAACCGAATAAGGACAACACAAAAAAGGAAAACTACAGGCCAATCTCCCTAATGAACACTGATGCAAAAATCTTCAATAAAATTTTAGCTATCAGAATCCAACAATGTATCCATAAGATAATTCACCACGACCAAGTTGGATTCATTCCAGGGACACAAGGATGGTTTAACATCCGAAAATCAATCAACGTTATCCAACACATCAACAAAAAGAAATATAAAAACCATATGATAATATCAATAGATGCTGAGAAAGCTTTCGACAAAGTGCAACACCCATTCATGATAAAAGCCCTTGAAATTCTTGGGATACAAGGAACATACCTCAACATCATAAAGGCCATCTATGACAAGCCAACAGCCAGTATCATTCTCAATGGTGAAAAGCTGAAAGCAATTCCATTAAGATCTGGAACAAGACAAGGATGTCCACTCTCACCACTGCTTTTCAATATAATACTGGAAGTCCTAGCCAGAGCAATAAGACAAGAGAAAGACATCCAAGGAATCCAAATAGGAAAAGAAGAAGTCAAACTATCACTATTTGCAGATGATATGATAATATACATAGAGAACCCCAAAAACTCCACAGAAAAACTAATTCAACTCATCAATCAGTTCAGTAAAGTGGAAGGATACAAAATCAACACGCAAAAGTCAGTAGCCTTCCTATACACAAACAATAAATCTGAAGAAGAAGAAATCAAAAAAACCATCCCTTTTATTATCGAAACAAAAAAAATCAAATATTTGGGAATAAATCTAACAAAAGAGGTAAAGGACCTATACAAAGAAAACTATAAAACACTGTTAAAAGAAATAGAAGAAGACACAAAGAAATGGAAAGACATCCCCTGCTCATGGATTGGAAGAATAAACATTATTAAAATGGCCATCCTACCAAAAGCAATATACAGATTCAATGCTATTCCTATCAAAATTTCAATGTCATTCTTCAAAGAAATAGAACAATTATTGATGAAATTCATATGGAGCCACCAAAAACCCAGAATAGCCAAAGCTCTCCTGAAAAAGAAAGAAGGGAATGGAGGCATCACACTCCCAGACTTCAAACTATACTACAAAGCCATAATCATCAAAACTGCATGGTATTGGAACAAGAACAGACATACAGACCAATGGAATCGAATAGAAAATCCAGAAATAAACCCACAGATTTATGGTCAACTAATCTTTGACAAAGGAGCAAAGACTATGCATTGGAGAAAAGAAAGTTTGTTCAATAAATGGTGCTGGGAAAACTGGGTCGCTACATGCAAAAGAATGAAGCTTGACCACTACCTCACACCATACACAAAAATCAACTCAAAATGGATTAAAGAACTAGACATAAGACCTGAAACCATAAAATACATAGAAGGAAATATAGGCGAAACACTACGTGATTTGCACATCAAAGACATCTTTACAGACACATCACCCAAAGCAGTGATAGTGAAGGCAAAGATAAACAGCTGGGACTACATCAAATTAAAGAGCTTCTGCACAGCAAAAGAGACAATAACAAAAACAAAGAGAAACCCCACCAACTGGGAGAACATTTTTGCACCCAACACTAATGATAAAGGACTGATCACAAAAATCTGCAAAGAGCTGATGAGACTCAGCAACAACAAAGAAAATAATCCAGTCAAAAAATGGGCAGAAGAGCTAAAAAGAAACTTCTCTGAAGAGGAAATGCAAATGGCCAACAGACATATGAAAAAATGTTCAACATCACTTGTCATCAGGGAAATGCAAATCAAAACTACCATGAGATACCATCTCACACCAGTGAGAATGGCACATATTAAAAAAACTAGCAACAACAAATGTTGGCGAGGGTGTGGAGAAAAAGGAACTCTCCTGCACTGTTGGTGGGAGTGCAAACTGGTCCAACCACTGTGGAGAGCTGTGTGGAGATTTCTGGACCTAATAAACATAGAGCTTCCATATGATCCAGCAATTCCACTCCTAGGTATTTACCCAAAGGACACAGAAACATCAATTCCAAAGAACACCTGCACCCCTATGTTTATAGCAGCACTGTTTACAATAGCTAAGCTTTGGAAACAGCCCAAATGCCCAAAAACAGAGGACTGGATCAAGAAGATGTGGTACATATACACCATGGAATATTACTCAGCATTCAAAAAAGATAAACACATGCAATTTGCAGCAACATGGATGGCGCTGGAAGGGATCATGCTCAGCGAAATAAGCCAAAAAGAAAAAGAAAAATACCGGATGGTCTCACTCATAGCAGGAATCTAGAAAACTTAAATAAGGGACCAGTAAAATGAATAACTATAAGAAAGTGAAAATCAAAATCAACAAAAAACTATGAACCAGAGACACTTTTTGGGGGGTGAGGGGCGGCAGGGGAGGGATTGGGATCAGAATGGGGCGTTTGCAATTGTATGGGGGAATATAAAAATAAAATTTATTATTTAAAAAAAAAAATGTGGTAACTCTCCAACCCTCCCACCACATCCCTCTCACTCTCTCGAAATCTTTTTTTTTTTTTAAGATTTATTTATTTATGCATACAAGAACTGGGGTACAGGCCAGAGGTGTGGGGGATGAGAGGATTCACCAGAGGTAGAGTGGGGAGCAGAAAAGGCAGATCTACTGAAATGTACTGCTGAGGGGAGCAGTAGATGAGTTAGAGAGGTCTGCTGTGCCATGTGGGTCAGCTCCCTGGCCAGGAATCGAACTCATGTGGCAGCGGCTGCAGATAGCTTCATAGTGCTGTGTCTCAACCCCTTGTGCCACCAGGGAGGCCCTTGTCTCGAAATCTTATTGTAATATTTTCAGTACAGTTATGTGGGTAACTGAAACCACAAATAAGGGGAGACTACTGTGCTTCTGTACTTGAGGTAGTTAGGCTTAGAGAGGTTTGTTTTGGAGAAAGTGACTGTACTACTTTCTTCAAAGTGTATTGCTTTTCACTGAATACTAAGACAACCCCCACTCCCTGCCCCAAGACTCTCCAGTGTACACATCTCAGTTTCTTCCCTCTGAGTTGGGGCAAAACCAGTGAATATATGATGGAATGTTATTCATGTGATTATATTATATAGTAAAGATGAAGGGCTTTGAAAAAAATGTAATTAAGGTCTATAATCAGTTTATTTTGATTTAATCAAATTGGAGATCATTTTTAGTGGACTTGACCTAATCATGTGAACCCTTAAAAGGTGGGAAACATCAGAAAGAGTCTCTTTCTTTGTGATGAGTCCTTTATCAGTTGGATGGAATGCAAAGATTTTTTTCCCAGTAAGTGGGTGTCTTTCTGTTTTGGTTAATGTCTCTTTTGCTGTGCAGAAGCTTTTCAGGTTGATGTAATCCCAGGTGTTTATCTTTTCCTTGACTTTCTTTGCTTTGGGTGAACATCTTTCAAGATGTTCTGATTTGGGTGACATAAATTGCCATGCTGTGAAAGGTCTTTGTTATGGAACTTAGGGAATTTCTTAGGAGCTGCTAAGATTTTGGTAATTTTTCACACAGTGATAATAAAATAATACAATAACAAAGGAAAAAAATAGTTTGGTAGTTTTAGTCTTTTTACTTAAGACATCCTAAAGAGTCCATGACATTTATTCATTGTGATTTTGTTAAAGGCCTTGCCTATTATGAGTCCACACTCAGAATCTAGAACTAGTATATTTTTATTGTATTATCCATTTATTGCCTTCTTTCACAGAGCTCTTTCCTGGTTTACACTTCTATAACTCTCCCCTCTTCTTATTTTATGTTTTATGGTGGAAATGACTGAAAATGAAAGCAAAAGGAGGAATAACCATATGAACATTGCCTTTTATTTTCATTCTTTCTCTTGCAAGCTTTCTAGGAAATCTTTTGAATTCTGTAATAGAGATACAAGCAAAAGAAACAGAATATATTAAGGAAATGAAAGATTATGAAATAAAATGGAGTTTTAATTAAAATATATTTCTAATTTTGACAGGTTCAAAAAATGCTCCATTTTCTTGCTATGAAGAAATACATTCTCAAAATGATAGATTTGGGAACTGTGGTCGTAAAGTAGCCGGATATGAAATGTGTTCTTGGAGGTATGCTATACAATTATTAAAGATCCTTTTTATGTTCTAATAATATTCTATTTTTAGTTTTTTCCTCTATGGAACAAAGTCATTTTTTAAAAAAGATTAATTTATTTATCCATACAAGAGCTGCTGGTACAGGCCAGAGATGCAGGGGGTGAGAGTGTTCACCAGAGACAGAGTGAGGAGCAGAAAAGGCAGACTGACTGAAATACACTACTGAGGGGAGCAGCAGGCGAGTTGGGAGAGGTCTGCTACGCCATGTGGGTTGTTCCCTGGCCAGCTGGGGATTGAACTGGTGCTGCAGCAGCTGCGGATTGCTTCATAGTGCTGTGCTTAACCCCTTGTGCCACCAGGGAGGCCCTAAGAAAGTCATTTATTACAATGGTATCAAGTATCACATATGTATGGGAGTGAAAGTCAAAATAAAATCTGTAGCCCTTATGTCTTTCTTGTGCTGCAGGCTTAAATTTCCATATAATTTTTAAACATTTATTTGTTAATGATCACTGGAGTTCTAAATCCAGTTCAAGGTGGAAACTAGTATTATAGTCATTGCACCTTTCCTCTATGAACCTGATCCTTTTTCTTTACAAAGTTCTACCTTAATTAACACAGTTGCTTACCCAAGCTAAGGGCTTCCCAGTGTCTATAAAATGATGTTCAATTTCCCCTCTAAAAGAGTCATCTTTTTGATATTTGATCATGAATTTATTTTAAAAAATATTTATTAAGGAATTGCTATGTGTCAGATACAGGACTAGATATTAGTTAGCAGAGCATACATGGTCTATGTACTTATGGAATTGTAGACTGGCAAATATACTTTGTAGTTTTATGTTTTCTTTATTTGCTTATGCTGTTACTATTGTTTAGAAATAACATACTCTGCCTGTTGAAACCTCACTAATTTTAAGATTTGACTCACTCTTGTCTATAATTTTGTACCTAATCCTAAATTAGAATGTGTCCTCATCTGAAATCTCCGTGTATTTCATTTGTGGCACTTTTAATGGATTTTGTATGACCTTTAGTGTTACGCTGTAAGAACCTTGAGGGTAGGTGTCACTGCTCATTCATCTTTCTATAAGTATGTAAGTCTTCACAGTGAGTAAATACCACTAGTACCAATGAAAGATAAGCTTATATCCTGGCTTTATTTTTTTATTTTAGTTTATTATTTTTTTAAAGATTTATTTATTTATGTGCACAAGAACTGGGGTACACACCAGAGGTGTGTGGGAGGGTGGTGAGAGGACTCACCCGCCAGAGACAAAGTGGGGAGCAGAACAGGCAGATGTACTGAAATACACTGCTGAAGGTAGCAGCAGGCGAGTCAGGAGAGGACTGCTGCGTAGTGTGGGTCACCTCCCTGGCAGGGGATCAAACTTGCGCTGCAGTGGCTGTGGATTACTTCATAGTGCTGCGTCTTAACCCCTTGTGCCACCAGGGAGGCCCCTATGTTTTTTATTTTAAATGCTAGTGTTAAAGCATATTTTCTCTAGATATGTTGTCATAAATGGAGAACCATTCTTTATTTTTTTGTTAAAGAAAGCAAATTTAATGCAGTCCTAATCAATACCTGATGTCTAATAATCATATAGTTTTATGATTCCCTTGCAGGAATCTTATGTGTGGAAAATTAGTTTGTACCTACCCTACTCGAATTCCTTTCCAGAAGGAAAATATTTCTGTGATTTATGCTTATATACGAGATACTGTATGTGTAACTATAGACTACAGAGTGCCTGACCGAATTAATGATCCAATGATAGTCCGATCTGGTTCTATTTGTGATACTGGGAGGGTAAGTGATTTAAAATCTGTTTTCTTTTTCACTTTTTTTCTCTGAGCTATTTAATTAGTTTTGCTTTCAAATTGACCTTTTTTATTTTGAAATCAAGTGTAGATTCACGTACAGTTATAAGAAATAATACAGAGATCTGTGTGCATTTTACCAGTTTCTTCCAGAACTAGAGTACAAGATTACATTTACTGTGTTTACTAATGTTATTCAGGTTTCTCCATTTTACTTGTTCTCATAAATGTAGCTGTAGTTAGACATGGATCTGCCACCACAGTCAAAATACAAAATTGTTCCATAACGACAAGCATCCCTCTTGTTCCTCTTTTATATTTTAAATGAATTGTCCCAGTTTCCTTTCCCCACCACCATCCTTCATGTCCCTTTCTCATAAACTATCTCTTTTCTCCTTTTAACTGAGATAAATCTTAACTCATTCATTCAAGTCCATTAATTTTTATAAGTAACTTTTGTAATTTGTCTAATCTCCATAGGAATGTCCAATAAATATTTGTCATTTTGACTGCCTTACTACACTAATTCCCTTGAACTCCTTCCATCTTAATGTAAATGGTTCATCTTCCCTTATAGCTGAACAGTATTCCATAGTGTGAATATACCAGATTTAAGTCTTAACCCAAATGTCTATCCATGGGCATTTCTTCAGGTTGCTTCCATGTCCTTCCATGTCCTGTAAACAGTACTGCAATAAACACTGTAGAAATGTAGTTTTTTGAGTTGCTTGTTTCACATTCTTTGGATAGATGCCCAAGAGTATGATTGCTTGGTCATGTGGTATTTCCATATTTTGTTTTGCAAGGCATATCCAGATTGCTTTTCATAATTATTTGCGCTGGTTAACATTCCATCAAAAGTGTAATAGGTGCCTAATTCTCTGTATCCTTTCCAGCATTTTTTGGGGGGGTCTTCTTAATATGTGCCATTCTCACAAATGTGAGAGGGTATCTCATTATATGGAAGGGGAGGGAAATGAGGAGGAGTGAGAACAAAGAAGGGAAGGGGAACACAATGTCTGTGGTGGTGGACTATGGGTTTTTTGATGGTAGATACGCTCTGGCAACAGTATCTGAAGTGGGGATTGTACATTTCTATTATGGAAACAATGATGTAAACCAATATTAATTCAATAAAAATGCTAAAAGAACTCCACAAAAAAACCCCTCAAATCAACTGCATCTGTCTTGGTAGAGATGATTTTGAATATTTTTTTCATGTTTCTGTTACCTTCCAGATACCCTCTTTGGTGAATTGTCTGTTCAGATCTGCTGCCCATTTACAAATTGGGTTGTTTATTTTTCTATTGTTGATTTGTATATGTTTTTAAATACAACTTGGATGTTAATCCCTTGTGTTATGGGACATTAACCCCTTATCTTATTTATGTAATGTGTAAATATCCTCTCTTATTCAATTGGATGCCTTTTTAATCTACTTATCTTTTCTTTCACTTTGTAAAACCTTTTTCATTTTCGGTAATCAGTAATTCTTATTGTTTATTTTTGCTTTTATTTCCCTTGCCATAGTTGTTGAGCCTCTAAAGATATCTTTATCACTTATATCATGGAACATATTATGTTTTCTTTTACATATTTTATTGCTGCGAGTTTTATATCTAGATTTATTCCAATTGGAATTTATTTTTGTGCATTGAGAGAATGATTCAATTTCATTCTTTTACATGTGGCCTTAACTTGCCCCAGCACCATTTATTAAAGAGACTCTCTGCATTATATGCTTGTGGGTGCTTTATCATAAAATTAAGCATTCATATGTATGTAGATTTATTTCTGGGCTTTTGATTCCATTCCATTGATCCATGTGTCTGTCTTTATGCCAATACTATATTGTTTTTTGAATTGTTGTTTTATAGTGGTACAATTCATTTTTTTTTTGTTATTGGGATGGAGTGATAACTTCTAAGCTGTTTACATGTAGAATCAGATGCTTGAAACCTGAATCATTTTTTAAAATTTACTAACTTTTAAAAATAGACTTTAATTTGTATAGCAGTTCATATCAACATTTGCAGAAAATACAGGGAATTCCCATATATTCATTACCCCTACACAGTCACAGACTCCTAACACTATCCGCGACCCCACAAAGTGATATATTTGTTGTAATTGAGCAACCTAGATTGAAGCATTGTCAACCAGAGTCCATAGTTTATAGTAGAATTATCTGGAAAATCACAAAATATTTGGAGATCATTCCATACACTTTTAAATAATACTTGTACCATAGGATAAATCTCAAAATAAATATTTAGAACTAAATGAAATTGTAACATAAAAAATTGCAGGATGCAACACAAGCACACTTAGAAGGAAACTTGTTTTGCTCTGAATGGTTATAATTTTATGTTGTAAAATTACTGATTGTAATGTTAAGATAGCTGGACTCTTCTGACATGAAAAGAATTTATCTGCATTTTTCTTTAGGTTTGTGTGCTTACTCAGTGTGTAGAAGCACGGTGGCTTGAGTATAAAGAGAGAGAGTGTACAAAAAAGTGCAGTGGAAATGGAGTAAGTAAGCACATGATTTGCATTTTCCTATATGATGTCTATCTTGAACACTTTTTAGCATGGTTCATTAAATTCAGTTTTGAGTAGCTACTATGTACTATATCTAGTTGTATCTAGTTTCAATATAGAGCTAATTGGGTTACTGGATTTGTACTCATATCAGTCTTAGAAAAAACTGAGAAAATAATAAATTTTTATACTTGTTATAATCGTTAAGTTGCTGAAGACCTCAACAAATTATAGTTGGGTACTTTTCAGAAGTTGAAAGTATTTCAATAAGTATATTAACCTGTTCATTAATGTAAGATAAGATAATTATGCTATATTTTGAGTGTCTGAATTATTATGATAATAGAAACCTATTGGTTTCATAGGCTTTATTTTGAAAACTATTTTAGGTTTACAGAAAAATTGAGCAGAAAGTACAGAAATTTCCCATAATATTGTTGACCCCAATAGGCACACTTTTCCCCCACCCCCATCGTGTAACAGAGTGGTATATTTGTTATCATTTTTAAATCTACATTGACTCATCATCACCCAAAATCTATAATTAACATTAGGATTCACTTGTGGTGTGTTGTACATTATATGGGTTTGACAAATATATAATGACAAGTATTTATGCTTATTATTATGATACAGAGTAGTTTCACTTCTTTAAAAATCATTGTGCTCTGCCTGTTCATTCATCCATCCTTTCCATCCCTGAAACCATTGATTTTTTTAGCCATTTTCATAGTTTTGCCTTTTCAGAATATTAGGTAATTGTAATCATATAAAGTGTAGCCTTCTCAGATTGGTTTCTTTTACTGAGTATTTGAAGTTCTCCCAATTCTTTTTTTTTTTAAAAAGATTTATTTATTTATGCATACAAGAGCTGGGGCACAGGCCAGAGATGCAGGGGGTGAGAGGATTCACCAGAGTCATAGTGGGGAACAGAACAGGCAGACTGACTGAAACACACTGCCGATGGGAGCAGCTGGCAAGACAGCAGAGGTCTGCCTCGCCATGTGGGTTTCTCTCTGGCTGGCCAGGGATCGAACTCATGCTGCAGAGGCTGCGGTCTCCCAATTCTTTCATTGACTTGATAGCTCATTTCTTTTTAGTGCTAATGATTCCTTGTTTGGGTGTACCACAAACATTTTTTATTTTGCTTCTTCATTTGGCAGTTATAAATAAAGCTACTGTAAACACTTAGTGGGGGGATTTCGTATGAACATAAGTTTTCAGTTTTTATGGTAAATATCAAGGAATGTGATTCTTGTATCGTATGGTAAGAGTATGCTTTGTTTTGTATGAAACCATCGAACTATCTCCCAATAGGGACATTATCATCAGTAGTCCTGTTGCTCCTTATGCTTACCAGCATTTGGGGTAGTCACTATTCTGGATTTGGGCCATTTTAATGGCTATGTAGTGTTACTTCATTATTGCTTTAACTTATATTTCCTAGTGATATATGATGTTAAACATCATTTCATATAATTACTTGCTATGTTTATCTACTTTGGAGAGGTGTCTACTGAAGTATTTTGTATATTTTTAAAAATTTTGTTCATCTTATTGTTGAGCACTAAGGTTTACATTCTCCTCATATGTGTGTTACACTCTCACCATCAAAGAAACCATAATCCTTTATCATAGGCCATTAAACTCACTTACCCCATTGTCCCTCCCTCTCCTTCCCTTCTAGTAGCCTCAATTCTGCAGTCACATTTCTAGAGTTTGTTTTGAGAGTTCCTTTTTTTCTCCTCTGTATCCCACTCTGTATCCTAGTGAAATCATCCGGTATTTGATTTTTTCCTTCTGACATTTCACTTACTACAATCCTCTCCAGTTTCATTCATGTGGTTACAAATGGTAAGAGTTTATATTTTTTTTAATAGCTGAGTAGTTTTCATAACTTGGCTATTGTAAATAATGCTGAAATGAACATAGGAGTGTATATATCATTTCACATTATTGTTCTTACATTCTTTTGTTAGATATCTAGGAGTGGAATTATTCTGTCATATCATGAAAACATTTAAAAAGTAAACTTAATGTAGCCTAAATGGGGGATGATGGCATCAAAGGAGGTTCCTTGCTTCACTCCCAGGAGGATAATCTAAAATGGTCCAGAAGGGCACTGGACTGAGAGGATCTTGTGACTTCAGGCAAATGTGGAGCAACTCTTGCACATTGGAGACCAATAATGACCAGAGTAGAAGGGATAGTGATGAAATTCAACTCTTTACCGCAAAAAGTGTAAAGCGCCACCTAGAGATTGTGGCCTTGGTAGGAGCCTGCCATGCAAACCTTAGAACTGTCCTCCCAAGTTAGGCCAGAAACCCTGGGGAGAGTAGAAATTATTAATGTGGAGGCACATCAGTAACTTTGAGGATATATGTCTGGAGGTACATGGGTATCATAGACTGGCAGAATCCCTAGAGAAGAAGATAGTACACAGAAGAGCATTACCTATTCCCAAGCTCTCAGTCTTGAGCTGAACCTTTGAAGTGTTGTGGAAAGCCTGTTCTACGACTGTAGAGACACAGGTTCTGGAAACTCAGAGAAAAGGCTATCAGCGTTACCACAAACACAAGCCACCTTCCCACACCATGTTTATTATTCACTGGGCTCATATACTCACTTAGCAGATGCAATTAATTTCTTCCTAACATATAGTGCCATACTGTGAAAAGTGGAAGTTCTTCTGTACCCTTAGGAAATTAGATTAGATAGCAACCTGGAAAATTATAACATGTGGAGGTGGACCAAAAAAAACCAACAAAAAAACAAAAAACCAAAACCACTCCCCCCCCCCGCAAAAAAGAACAACACATGTTATCTGAATCCTCAGGGGATGTTTCAGTAGAGACAGAACAAATCACCAGAATCCAACATCAAAGACATGGAAGATCTTTTCTTCCTACCAGATAAAGAGTTTAAATTTGCCATGACAAAGAAAAACATTGGAAGAAAACACAGAAAAACAGATCAGAGTATATACAAGAAAACACAGAAAAAGGAATGTCCTGAGAAATATAATTAACGAGCAGAAGGTAGAAATTTAAGATTTATAGAAGAAAATAATGGAGATGTGGGATGTAAAAAAGCTCTGGAGAAAGCTATGGAGGTAGAATACATCAAATGAAATATCAAATCAGTGGCCTTGAAGCTGGTCTATTACAAAGAATCCAAGAGGAAGAAGAAGAAAATATGATTAAGAAAAACCAGAGCACTGGGAATTTTCTGACTGAACTAAGGCAATATAAGAAAATTAAAAAATACTTTGAGACAAACAATAATGAAGACACAGCTTTTCAGCATTTAAGGGACAGACACAGCAAAAATAGAACTAATTGGAAAGTGTATACTAATATGGGCCCACATCAAGAAACAAGAAAATTCCCAAATAAATAACCTACTCATTCATCTTAGGGAACTAGAAAAAGAACAAAAAACCCAAAGTGATAGAAGGAAAAAAATGATAGAAATAAGAGTAAAAATAAGTGAAATAGAAATCAAAAGAACAAACACAAAGCTGGTTCTTGGAAAAATCAAATTGACTAACTTCTAGATAGGTCATAAAGAAAAGAAGGGAGAAAACACAAACATAGTCAGAAATGAGAGAATTTACAGTAGACATTGAAGAAATACAGAGGATCACAAGAGATTGCTATAAACATCTCTGCCACTTTGTTGAAAACCTAGAAAAAATAGACAAGTTCTCAGAATACACAACTTTATGAGACTGAATCAGGAAGAAATATAAAGCTGGAACATACCAGTAACAAGTAAGGAAATTGAAGTAGTAATCAAAAGTCCCCCCAACAATAAAATCCAGGACCAGATTGTTTCTCTAGTGAGTTCTACCAAGCCTTCAAGATGAACTTGAGAAATCTATGAAAGAATATCAATTTTTTTCAAACTCCCCCCCCAAATTAAGAGGGAACACTTCTAAATAGATTTTATGAGACCAATATTACCCTCACTAAAGCCAAAGACAACACACGCACGCAAAAACTACCAACCAATTTCTCTGGTGTATACATAGATGCAAAAATCTTCAAAAAATCTTAGCAAACTGAATTGAACAATGCATTTAAAGGGTCATACACCATGACCAACTGCAATTTATTACACTGACACAAGGATATTTCAACTACAGAAAACTAACATAATTCACCATCAACAAAAAGGAAGATAAAAATCTTATCAATAGATGCCAAGAAAGCATTTGATAAGATTCAACATTTATGATGCAAAAAATGGATAGATAGAACATAAAATACAATAATTAAGACCATACATTCAAACACTGCTAACATCATTCTCACTGGTGAAAAACAGAAAGCTTTGCATTAAGATCTGGTACAAGACAAAGTTGTCAACTCTCATTACTACTCTTCGACATAGCTTTTAAAGTCCTAGCTAGAGCAATCATTTTAAAAAAAATATTTATTTTTATTTATTTATGCATACAGGAACTTGGGTGTAGGCCATAGATGTGAGGAGTGAGAGGATTCGTCATAGATGGAGTGGGGAGCAGAACAGGTGCATCTACTCAATACACTGTTGATGAAAGAAAAGCTTTTTCAATAAATGGTGACAGGAAAAAAGGACAGCCACCTGTAAAAGAATGAAATAAGGGCCTCCCCCCATGGTGCAGTGGGTTGAGCTCTGTGCTATGAAGTTGTCTGTAGCCTCTGCAGCGCGGGTTTGATTCCCAGACAACCAGGGAGATATCCACATGGCATGGCAGAACTCTCCTGCCTTGCCCACTGCTCCCCTTAGCAGTGTCTTCGGTCTATCTGCCTGTTCTGCTCCCCACTCTCTGTCTCTGGTGAATTCTCTCACCCTCCTGCACCTCTGACCTGTACCCCAGTTCTTGTATAAATAAATAAATCTTAAAAAAAAGTTAAACAAGTTTTCTGTCACACACTATATATAAATATGACTCAAATTGGATAAAGGACTTAAATGTAAGATGTGAAATCATAAAATATATAGAAGAAAACATAGGCAAAACATGCCACAATCAATATAGGCTTCTTTGTGGAATTTTATGATGTCTTTTTGGATTCATCTTCAACAACAAGAAAATCAAAAGGGGAAGAAGTCAAACTATCACCATTTGCAGATGATATGATAATATACATAGAGAACCCCAAAAACTCCACAGAAAAACTAATTCAACTAATCAATCAGTTTAGTAAAGTAGCAGGATACAAAATCAACATACAAAAATCAGTAGCCTTCCTATACACAAACAATTAATCTGAAGAAGAAGAAATCAAGAAAACCATCCCTTTTATTATGGAAACAAAAAAACCTCAAATACTTGGGAATAAACCTAACAAAAGAGGTAAAGGACCTATACAAAGAAAACTATAAAACACTGTTAAAAGAAATAGAAGACACAAAGAAATGGAAAGACATCCCCTGCTCATCGATTAGAAGAGTTAACATTATCAAAATGGCTATCCTTCCAAAAGCAATTTACAGATTCAATGCTATTCCAATAAAAATTTCAATGACATTCTTCAAAGAAATAGAAAAAATACTGATGAAATTCATATGAAGCCACCAAAACCCTCAAATAGCCAAAGCTCTCCTGAAAAAAAGAGAAGGGAATGGAGGCATCACACGCCCAGATTTCAAAGTATACTACAAAGCCATAATAATCAAAACTGCATGGTATTGGAACAAGAACACATACACAGAGCAATGGAACCAAATCTATTTTTGGAATTTGGGTTGTTTCCATAGCTTACCTATTATAAACGGTGCTGCAATAAACATAGGGGTGCTTGTGTCCTTTTGAATTAATGTTTTTGTGCCCTTTGGGTAGATCTGTAGGAGTGGAATTGCTGGATAATATGGAAGCTCCATTTTTAGCAGATTGGGGAACCTCCACACAGCTTTCCATAGTGATTGCACCAGTTTTCACTCCCACCAGCAGTGTAGTATAGTTCCTTTTTCTCCACATCCTCGCTAACATTTGTTGTTGCTAGTTTTTTTAATATTGCCATTCTCACTGAACACAGTTGTTTTTCTCATCTTGCACCCCTTTCATGTTTTTGACAATTTATCTCTTTTCATATTATATATTTACTAACAAATTACAGTCACTGTAATTGTATTTTTATTTTCCTTTAGTTAGTATTCTGTTGTTATGTGTTGAACATACCATCCCATTACAGATTTAGAGATTTCTAAGTATAATTGTGTATTTACCTTTATCAGTATATTGTGTATTAACGTGTTTCTTATTACTTATGTATTGTAGAAACAGTCAACTCCTAATGTTATGATATATATGTATGTACACATATATATCATAACATTAGGAATGTGTATGTACATACATATGTATGTACATACATATATCTAATTCCTTCAAAAAAGACATATATGCAGAAACCTTTGATTAAAAAATAAAAGTAAACAAAATAAAATCTGATTCTGGTCTAAGACAATGTTATGTTCATAAATACCAGCCTGGGTGAGGGTTAAGTCCTCATATGTAAGTGCAATTACTTCAAACTACCATATGATGTCACTAAACTTGAAGATGGAAGGAGCTGTGGACAATCAACTCAGGGAACTTCTCTTAGCTGACTCCAGGTCCCCACAGGAAGAGTCTCATTTTCATTAGAATTTGTGTTTTTGAAATTACACATTAAATATTCAGCTAAATTTTCTTGATGTGAATCATGGGAGCCTCACTTTATACCTTGTTTTTAGTTGTTTCTAGTTATGTGTATGTATGTATTTCTCTGTGTGTGTGCATATTTTAAGCCAAGAAACTAAACATTTGATTTGTAGGATTATATCTCCAAGTAAATCAAACAAATAAAAGTACACTGATGAAATACAAATATAAACTTGATAATTCATCTGATTACTTTCTAGAGAAAATATTTTTAAAATGTTTGTTTACATTTTTAAAAACAATCCTAGGTGTGCAATTCCAAAGAAGAATGTCATTGTTTTCCTGGCTTCGAACCTCCCAATTGTGTAGCACGCAGCAGAGTATCTTCTGAATTGCCTGGAAAGCATGGCAAGTACCGATCTCTTTACATATTCAGTTAATAAAATTCTCAAATTACATATCTTCAATACAACAGTCAGATTTTTGCTACTTCAAAAGATGCTAATATTTGTAATAAAATGGTAGATGGGTTTCCCTGAAGAAATGGAAAACAAATATTCACTTTAAATCATGCTGTCTTTTCTAATATTAACTCTCAAATAGAATTGAAACAGTATTTTTAAAATTTCATTTACTGTTACCGTTAGTTATCTCCCTTAGACTTTCTTTCAACCTTTCCACCTTTGTGACTGACCTTTTAATCTCAGCTCTACACAAAAAAAATGTACTGTGTCTGAAAGTTGTATCCATTACAGAAGGAATGAAAGAAATTGAAGATGTTTTTACTCTGAAGTATCTTATAGTTAAATGAGAAAAATCCATAAATTGCTTCTAGAGACATGACTGAAGGGATGATGGCACAATGTTCTATTTGTATCTTTGGTCTAATTTCAGTTTTGTCATATATTTATTGATTTAACAAATATTTATTGTACTCTTATATATGCAAGGCGTTTTTCTAGGCACTGAGGTGGTACAGTAAACAAAAGCTCCTCTCCTCATGTTGCTTAAAGAGTATGTTTAGCTTGCCACATTCAGTGCTAATTTGTGGCAGAATTAGGGTTAGGAATCAAATTTCCTAATTTTTGTTGTGGTACTCTTTTATATAAATGGCTTCATATATAAAGATAAATACTTATGTCAGTAATCTAGTAGGGAAAAACAGGATAGGCACAAATATGGTGAAATTGTGTGCTAATGTACCTTGCAGCTTACAAATGCAAACTTGCCAGATAATCTTGCAATCACGTGATCCCACATTACATATTGTCAGATCTTTGGGCCCCACTTAAGTGAATTTTTGCTGTAGCTGCTGAGACTTTATTTCTGTTCTTTAGAATGAGTAGTTCTGGTGATAGCCCTAAGTATTGTGATTTATTGTTATTTTTATATGTTCCTTGAATAACAATAAAATTAAGAAAATTGTACTTAATTTGCTGCAAACATGAATGTAAATTAGGTAGCTTAATTATTTTTTAGTCTGATTTTTAAATCTATTTTTATTTTTAGGTTTAATCATGGAAAGAACTTTTGGGAATAACCCATGGCTTCTAATTGTTTCCACTGTTTTACCTGTCCTCATCATAGCAATCATAATAGCTGTCTCATGGAATAGTCTGAAAAAGTGGTTCACCAAGGAAGAGGAATCCATAAGTAGCAAGTAAATTGAATTTGTGTTCTGAAGTTAAACTTTAGTGCTATGTGAATCTAATCATATATAAAGCAATAGCACAGGCAACAATACTTTACATTTTTTAGGGATATTGAGTACTATATCAGTTATCTCATGTAATCTTGTGAGATAGTTGTGATTATTCCTATTTTAAAGATGCAGAAATTTGAGAGTGTAGTTTAAATAACTTGCTAGTCATTGCTAGGCAATTTATCCATATCTATTGCTTTCAGATTCCCTGGTGGTCCTTAAAATGTAATCAGTTTTCTGAGCCCTCTCACAAAGAAGTATTTCAATTTACTTTGCTGTCTCATGTAAGGATAATTTTAAATTTTAAAAATATTCTCTGTGTAAAATCTTCAGAAGGAAAATATAATTTAGCTTATAAAATATTTTTATTAAAATTCGAACACAAAGAATGAGAACAAGTGACAGACATTCATTTGCACAATACTGGAAATAAATACTTTTTTTTAATAATAAATTTTATTTTTATATTCCCCATACAATTGCAACCCCCCCATTCTGACCCCAATCCCTCCCCTCCCGCCCCCCACCCCCCAAAAAGTGTCTCTGGTTCATAGTTTTTTATTGATTTTGATTTTCACTTTCTTCTAGTTATTCATTTTCCTGGTCCCTTATTTAAGTTTTCTAGATTCCTGCTATGAGTGAGACCATCCAGTATTTTTCTTTTTCTTTTTGGCTTATTTCGCTGAGCATGATCCCTTCCAGCGCCATCCATGTTGCTGCAAATTGCATGTGTTTATCTTTTTTGAATGCTGAGTAATATTCCATGGTATATATGTACCACATCTTCTTGATCCAGTCATCTATTTTTGGGCATTTGGGCTGTTTCCAAAGCTTAGCTATTGTAAACAGTGCTGCTATAAAAATAGGGGTGCAGGTGCTCTTTGGAATTGATGTTTCTGTGTCCTTTGGGTAAATACCTAGGAGTGGAATTGCTGGATCATATGGAAGCTCTATGTTTAGTAGGTCCAGAAATCTCCACACAGCTCTCCATAGTGGTTGGACCAGTTTGCACTCCCACCAACAGTGCAGGAGAGTTCCTTTTTCTCCACAACCTGGCCAACATTTGTTGTTGCTAGTTTTTTTAATATGTGCCATTCTTGGAAATAAATACTTTTGTATTTACAGTTATATTCCCCTTCTAGTGTTATCTCCCTTCCTGCTGAGAACTAGTACTGCACTGGAAGTTGTTGTATATTATATAGTTCTACTTGGCTACATCCATGTGCCATATCTACAATGATCTTATATATATAATTCCTTATATATAATTTTCATCTTCTAATTCTAATTTGTAATGTGGTTTTTATTTTTTATGAGCAGTCTTCTCAGGAGTTTATTTTATTAGTAGTTTAGAAAATATAGCTTATTTTGGTTACATTTCTTTTGTATTGTTATTGCTAAGTTTTGCTCTTTTCCTCCTTTCTGCTTTTTTTTTTTTTTTTTTTTTTTTTTTTTACCTTAGTTCTGTTTTAATTCTAGCTTTCCTGAGTCAAATGCTGTGCTTATTAATTTCAAGCTTTCTTATTTTCTATCATATGCTTTTAAAGTTAAAAATTCCCCCCTTATGTATCATTTCATCCACACATTTATATCTACAGTTTTTGAGGTAGCAGTCAATTCAAAAAAGTAGAAATTTTTGGTATGAATTCTTGTTTAAATCATAAGTAAACTGTGGTCTGTAGTTTCCAATTATATGATTTATTTTTGTTGCTGTAAAAATAATTTTCCATAATCGGAAAACCTTGGTGTTATGATTTAGACTCTTAAATGTTGGAACCAGTGAGGATCGTAATTTTTAAAATATATTTATTACATTGGGGCCTCCCTGATGGCGCAAGGGGTTGAGACGCAACCTATGAAGCTCCACAGCCACTGCAACATGAGTTTGATCCCCAGCCAGGGAGCTACCCACATGGTGCAGCAGACCTCTCCTGACTCGCCCGCTGCTCCCCTCAGAATTGTATTTCAGTCGATCTGCCTGTTCTGTTCCCTACTCTGTCTTTGGTGAATCCTCTCACCCCCCACACTTCTGGTCTGTACCCCAGTTCATGTATGCATAAATAAATAAATCTTTAAAAATATATTTATTACATCATTTTTCATATTTGTACAATGTATGATTTCCCCATGAAATTCCCACCACCATTTCACCCATGCACCATCACAATAGTCCCTTGTGCTCTTCCCATTCTGTCCTGTTCCTTCTCTTTCCTCCTCCCCTACGGAATGTCTCTGATCTATAGTGGCCTGTTGATTTTGATTTTTACTTTATTATAGATACTTTTTTTTCCCTGATCTTTTATTTGGTTCTTCTTCATTCCTCCTATAATTGAAACCATCCGATATTTTTCTTTTTCTTTCTGTCTTATTTCAATAAATGGTGCTGGGAAAATTGGACTGTTACATGCATAAGAATGAAGCAAGACCACTACCTCAGGCTATGCACAAAAACCAACTCAAAGTGGATTAAAGAATTAGACATAAGACCTGAAATCATAAAATATATAAAAGAAAATATAGGCAAAAAACTACATGATATACATCTCAATAACATCTTTTAAGACACATCACTTAAAGCAAAAAAAGTGAAGGAAAAGATAAACAACTGGGACTACATCAAATTAAAGATCTTCTGTACAGCAAAAGAGACATTAACCAAAATAAGGAGACACCCAACTGATTGGGAGAAAATTTTTGCACACAATACTAATGACAATGGACTGTTCACAAAGATCTACAAAGAGCTAATGAGACTCAACAAAAACAAAGTAAACCACCAGTCAAAAAATGGGCAGAAGAGCTAAACAGACACTTTCCCAAAGAAGAAATGCAAGTGGCTAACAGGTTTATGAAAAAATGTTCAGCATCACTTGTAATCAGGGAAATGCAAATCAAAACCACAATGAGGTGCCACTTTATACCAGTGAGAATGACACATTAAAAAAACAGGAAACAAGAAATGTTGGCGAAGATGTGGAGAAAAAGGAACTCTCATTCCTATACTACTGGTGGGAATGCACACTAGTCCAGCCACTATGGAAAACTGTGTGGAGGTTCCTCAGTCTGCTAAAAATTGAGCTTCTGTATGATCAAGCAATTCCACTCCTAGATATCTACCCAAAGGACACAGAAACATTAATTCAAAAGGACACCTGCACCTCTGTGTTTACTATTTATAATAGATAAGCTTTGGAAACAAAAGATGCCCAAATGCCCAAAAATAGATGACTGGATCAAGATGTGGTATATATACACAATGGAATGTTACTCAGCAATCAAAAAAGATAAACCAATGCCGTTCGCAGCAACATGGATGGGGCTGGAAGGGATTATGCTCAGTGAGGATGGCAATATTTAAAAAAAATATAGAGAGCCTCCCCTGGTGGTGCAGTGGTTGAGCGCTGGGTTGCGAGGCTGCCCGCAGCCTCTGTAGCGCCAGTTCAATCCCCGGCCACCGGCGAGGGTCCCACAAAAAAAAAAAAAAAAAAAAAAAAATGGTGCTCCAATTATAATATAGTATGCTTTTTTTTTTAAAAAAAGATTTATTTATTTATACAAGCACTGGGTACAGTCAGAAGCGCGGGAGGGTGAGAGAATTCACCAGAGCCGGAGCGGGGAGAACAGACAGAATGGCAAAATACACTGCTGAGGGGAGCAGCGGGCGGCAGGAGGGGTCTGCTGTGCCAAGTGGGACCCTCGCCGGTGGCCGGGGATCGAACCGGTGCTGCAGAGGCTGTGGGCAGCTTCACAGCCCAGCGCGTAACTGCTGCGCCACCGAGGCCCTCTTTGTTTCTTTTTAACAAACTTTTTGATTATGTTGTTTTAAATTATCTTTATACTTACTTTTTTTCCTTGTCTGTTGGTTGATTTATTTTTTGTGTCAGTTGCACTTTCAAAGTAACCTGTGTATCTCTCATTCTTTGTGATTTCCTCATTTCACCAATTCTTTTTTTTTTTTTAAGATTTATTTATTTATTTATTTATTTTTATTTATTTATACAAGCACTGGGTACAGTCAGAAGCGCGGGAGGGTGAGAGAATTCACCAGAGCCAGAGCGGGGAGCAGAGCAGGCAGAAGGACCGAAGTACACTGCTGAGGGGAGCAGCGGGCGGCAGGAGAGGTCTGCGCGCCATGTGGGACCCTCCTCCGGTGGCCCGGGGAGCAGCCGGGTATTGAACCGGCGCTACAGAGGCTGCCGGCTGCTTCGCAACCCAGCGCTCAACCGCTGCGCCACCGGGGAGGCCCCATTTCACCAATTCTTCTTCAGTCTTTCTTATAGATTTATGAATTCTACTCTTGTGAAAATCTTTGGAGATTCTAAATATTGTTATATTAAAAGTTCTTTTAAAATATCATCTTATTTCTTGTTCTTTGAATTTGTTCTTTTGTTGTGGCTTTTAGTGGTTTGTAATCATAGACTCTGCCCATGGGTGTCTATGATTTTCCATGAGAATGTATGTATGTTGTTTTATTTTTCTTAAAGAAAAAATATTTAAAACAATTGCTTTGCATGATGTCTAGGAATTTATAGGAGTGTGAACTGAGATCCTGACTGTAATTTTTGGAAGCTTGGAATTCCTCCTTGTCTCAGTGATGCATTTCCCCCCTCCCCCATTTAGGTATCTTCATTTCAACGCTGTATTTTTTTTTTTTTTTTTTTTTTTTTTTTATATTTATTTGTTTTGTTTTTTTTTGTTTTTGTTTATACATGCACTGGGTATAGTCAGAAGCGCGGGAGGGTGAGAGAATTCACCAGAGCCAGAGCGGGGAGCAGAGCAGGCAGAAGGACCGAAGTACACTGCTGAGGGGAGCAGCGGGCGGCAGGAGAGGTCTGCGTGCCATGCGGGACCCTCCTCCGGTGGCCGGGGAGCAGCCGGGGATCGAACTGGCGCTGCAGAGGCCGCGGGCAGCTTCGCAACCCAGCGCTCAACCGCTGCGCCACCGGGGAGGCCCTCAACGCTGTATTCTTAACCCAATGGTCAGAATTTTTATTATTCCCATGTAATAGGTAGTATGACCCTTTGTGGCTCCCACATTTGGTTAAGTTGCTCATTTAGTTTTCTAACCTGCAGAGAAATCTCAACCTCAACTCTTTCTAAGGAAGGGCTATTAAATCTCCAGCCCCAAAGGTTTATCACTGGTTTGGATTCTCCTGCAGTTGTTAGTTTTAGCTCCTATTTACCATTTGAACTCTCATTTCCTTAAATTTTTTTCTGACTCAGTTATGTGTAGTATGTTTGTGCTATCTTTTTCAGCATTCATCTATGTGAGGAATGGAAAGGGAAAATTGTCCTGTCAGCTCACTCTGCCAGGTTGTCTAGAAGTCAGTGTGGATTGTAATTTACAAAATGTAGCATATGAATAATAATTTAAAAATTGGGGTATGGAAATCAGAATCAGGCATTCATCATCAAAACTATATTATGTATTCAGAAATATAAGAAAAAGAAAAATAAGTGCCTTCTTGACCCTCTTCTCACTGTGGGATTTAAAATTTGCACTCTCTGAATAAGGTAAATATGTATATAAGAATGCTGTTTATTTGCATTGTTCAGGGACCTTGGGCATTGTTTTCTTTATTTGTAGCTAGTCTTTTAAAAGAAATAATACTGCTTATAAAATAGCCTGATTTTACTTCATACAGTTGGCAAGATTTCTTAGGACTAACGATATACTATTTTTCCATTTCTTAAAATATCCAGATCAGAAAGCAGCAGTCACACATATACCAGCAGGTAAGTAAATCAGAAGATGTTTTAAGATACATGTTGATAACTAAGAATGCATTAATAATTCATAGTAAATTTTTAGATATTGTTTCAACAACTACATTTGTAAAATAATGCACTGAAATCCAGGCTACTAACAGGTACTGCTTTGGTTTCTAGTAAATTAGGTTTTTATCCATTTAACAAATGTTTATTGGTACTCTCCTTCAAGGTATAAGAAAATCATTAACTCTATAAGAAATAAGATGGTTATAATTAGTAAAGAACAAAGCTGTATAGTGCCTCAAAATGACCCAACTTGGGTTAAAGTCATGTATTACTTGAATAAAGAAACAAAGAAATCAGTTGGCATGTTCCTGAAATTGTGATAGAATCTATTTATAAAAATCTATAACAATTTTGGTTTGGGGAGAACTAATTATATTGACCTAATTGTGCTGTTCATTTTGGGGAAGTTCTCTTCAATTATCTCCTTGAATAGTTTTTTGGCTCCTTGGTATCTCTCCCTACCTTCTGGGATACCTATGACTATTGTATTTCCTTTCCTCATAGTTTTGGAAAGTTCTTGAAGTGGTTCTTCATTCTTTTTTCTTTATACTTTTCTTTCCTTTTCTTTTTGGGTTCTTCTTATGCTGTATCCTCAAAGGTACTGATTCATTCTTCCATTTCTTCTATTTTTGTGGTTTTTCCAGAATTCTTGTGTTCCTCCACTAATTTCTGGATATCCTCCACTTCTTTCACTTTCTTCTTTAGGGATTCCTTCTCATTACTGAGTTCATTGATTATATTATTATTTCTTCCTGTGTTTTCTCTTAACTCTTTAATTGTTTTCATTATGGACTTTTTGAAGTCTTTATCTGTTAGGTGATATTCTTCCGTGTCCATATTATCAGGTTCTTTCTGTGGTGTATTGTGCCCAGAAGTGTCTGCTTGACCATTTGCGTTTTTCTTTTTTCCCATTGTTAGCCTTTGGCTTTGTTCTGTTCATAGTGCCCCTCTACCACTGATGCTGGTGGGCATGACATCTTATTTCTCTTGCTGAGACATGGATGTGCCTGCCTATTGTCTGAGCCACTGTGGCTGGTGGCTAGAGGTGTAGGTAAGGCTCTTGTCGTTTCCCCCTCCTCTCTTTTTAGCTGTATCCTTGGTGTAGGCAGGTGGTAGTTCCTGTCACTCTTCCCAGGATGTTGGGGGCTACTGGACTTGGGAGTTGGGGGGTTCCTGCAGTTCCATCTGGGTGCACATCCAGACACTCTTCTATTATTATAGGTGTTGTTCTGAACTGTGATTTGCTCCAGGAGTCCCTGCTTTTCCAGCCCTCTCTGCGTAGTATGAGCTTCAACATTTCAGCCTGTGGTAGTCGAGTCTCCTGCAGAGCGCCACACCTCCAGACACTTGCTGAGTCCAAGTCCACTGGAGGTGCCTGTAGGCTGGGTGGGATGTATTTCTCTGTTGAACTGCTAGGTCTCTCTAGGCACATCTCAGAAGAATACCAGGATTGAAAGAGAATATGGAGTGAAAAGAGGGATAAGAGGAAAGAGGAGGATGATGCAGAGATGTGAAAGGAATGAAGGTAAGAGAAGAAAGAAAAGGACTCGATAAGGGGAAGAGGGAAGAGGAGGAGGAAGAAGAGGGACTATAACAGAAAGAGAAGAGAAAGTAGTGATGGTAATGTTAAAGGGGAGATAGGAGAAAGATGGAAGAATCAGGAAACAGAAATAGGAGAGAGAGAAAGGAACAACAGAAAACTAACTGGCCAATGAATAGACACACAAACAGATGCAGGGACAATTGCTTCTCACAACCCTGATGGCTCCCAGTGGCTCCCATTGCTGTTTTAGTCAGTTCTGCTGGGGAGCACTGTAGAGCTGAGTAGGATGGTCTTCCCAGGGCCTACTCTCTCCCTTGTAGTGTATTGAGGGAGGATTAAAAAATAAATGAGCATATTTCACTGAGCATGATCCCTTCCGGCTCCATCCATGTTGCTGCAAATTGCATGAGTTTATCTTTTTTTGATTGCTGAGTAATATTCCATTGTGTGTATATACCACAATGGGCATTTCACTCATAGCAGGAATTTAGAAAACCTAATAAGGGACCAGAAAAAGACTAACTAAAATAAAGAAAAAATTAAAATCAACAAGCGACACACTACAGAGGGGGAGACACACTACAGAGGGGGACGGGGAGAGGAAGGATTAGGGTCAAAATAAGGGGGGTGCAATTGTATGGGGAATATAACCAAAATGAAAATGCATACACTGTGCAAAAATGAAAAATGATGTAAGAATTATATAAAATAAAATATTAAAAAGTAAATACAAAGATCTTTTTAAAAAAATAAATAAATGAGCACAAAAGGGGCAGATTGAACTGCAGCTGTGGTTGTGGAAGGATCAGCATTCTTTCTGGGCCCATGAGGTAGTTGGGTGGGTGTTGGGGGTCCTGAGGCCTCCTTCCACCTGAAGGCTTGGGTTGCCAAGAGGCCCCCGATGTAGAGACCAGCCCTATGAGACTCCTCCCTGATGTCCTTCCAGCTGGTTGGTGTGACCAGTTAAATGGTCCTGCTGGTTTCCAGGAGGGGAAAGGGGAGTGAAGTGCCACAACAAAGGGGCTTGCACCCAGCACTGTGCACCTGCAATAAGGTTCTGTTTGCTCACCTGTCTCTGACCGGACCTCTCAGATGTCTCAGGCTTCTACAGGTGTCATGGTCTCCAAGCTTTTCCCCTTCTTCTGCTAGACCAAGTGGGCTGGCATTTTTTACTATTTCCATGTCATGAGTGGTATGAAGTTTTATGGCTTCCAGACTTAAAGAAGGAGATCATTTCCAGCTTTGTAGGAAGTCTCAATTCCTTACAAACTTATGTTTACAACTCAACTGACCCACCTCTAGAGTCATTAGCTGTAGTTCCTATTTAGCGTTTGTGTTTTCAGTTTCCTTTTTTTCATTCAAACTATTATTGGAAATATTTCTGTCTTCCTTCAAATTTTGGTTAGTATTTTGTGTCATTTTTTCACCATTTCTCTACATGTGGGGTAGGAGAGACATATTACTCTCCCAATATGTCTAATTTTCTTCAAGTCAGACCTGTAATAATTTATCAGTGGGTAAAATATTAGGTTGGAACCCGAAGGCCAAAATCAGACATTCAAAATCAAGCATATACATTGTGTTGGGAAGTGATACGGAGAAAAAAACCTGTTTTCTTGCTCTGCTCCCAGTTGTGGATTTAAAATTTACAGTTTTTATAGACATGGTATGTGTGTAACTATGCATGTAACTTATTTGTGTACCCAAATTTAGTAATCTTTTGAAATGTTTCATTCATGGTGTTTAGTGATAATCACCATAAAGGGCTTATTTAAGTTATTAAATAGTCTATGGAGGCACCTTTTTTTTTTTTAGTATTAACTTGAAAGCATTATTTTCATTCTATTCTAGGTCCAGATCAGAAAGCAGCTACCAAACAGATATTACCAGGTAGGTAAATAAGAAGGTATTTCTTTTTTAAATATTGTATTTTTCTTTATTTTTTTAGTAAGGTATTGTTGGTTTATAACATTGTTTTTGATTTGGGGAGATAGGTCACACCTCTTTAGATGTATGTTCCCACACCAGGTTCACCACCAAAGCACACCTAAACTTTCACCATAGTCCATGGGGCTCCCTCCCCACTTTGCTTCCCAACCCTAGCCTCAATCTCTGATATGCCTCAAATGTGAAGTCAGATTTCTAGGGTTTGTCTTGGTTTAGTTTTATCTGTTCCTTTGTGTTGTATTTTTATCTTGCATAGATGAAATCATCTGGTATTTATATTTCTCCTTCTAACCTATTTTATTATCATAATTCCCACCAATTCCATCCATTATTTTGCAAATGGCAAGATCTCATCTATTTTTGTAGCAGAGTAGCATTCTGTTGTGTATATATGCCATATCTTCTTTAAGCACTCACCTGTTGTTGGGTCCTTAGGTTGTCTCCCTAACTTAGCTATTGTGAGTAGTGCTGCAATTAACACATGAGTGTATATATTCCTTTGAATTAATCTTTTCACATTCTTTGGGTAGATACCTAAAAGTGGAAGTGCTGAATTTTATGGTAGGTCTATTTTTAATATTTTAAGATAATTCTGTACTGTTTTCCAAAGGGACTAGACAGTCTACATTCCCATCAATAGTGCATAAAGTACTTTTTTGTACAAATCCTCATCAACCTTAGTTGTTTCTGGTCTTTTTTATTTGGCCATTATTGCAGTTGTGAGATGATATCTCATTGTGGTTTGATTTCTTGATGCTAACTGATGATTAACATTTTTTCATGTGCCTGGTGGTACAGCTGCATGTCTTCATTGAAGAGGTGTCTATTTAACTCTTATGCCCATTTGAAATTAAATAAAATTAATATACTAGTTAATTTATTCTTGTTCTGTTGTAGATATTGGGTGTTAGCTACTTGTTAAGTGTATGATATGCACATTTTCTCCTATTCAGTCTTTTTTTTTAGTGATAGTTTCTATGCAGAAGCCTTTAGTTTGATGTAGTTCCAATCATTTATTTTTCCCTTTATCCACCTTGCTGTTGGAGTCAGTCATTAAAGACATCTGTAGAGACAATGTTGTGGTATGTTTTGCCTATCTTATCTTCTATGTATTATACAGTTTTAGGTCTTATATCCAACTCTTTAATCCATTTTGAGTTAATTTTTGTACATAGTGAGATATAGTTTTCTACTATACTTTTCATGTGGCTGACCAGTTTTCCAACTCCATTTTTTGAAGAGATTTTCCTTTCTACAATGTATATCTTGACTCATTTGTCATTGATTAACTGGCCATTTAAGTGTGGGTTTGTTTTTAGGCTCTCAATTCTGTTTCTTTGGGTGAGTGTCTGTTTTTGTATTCTTGATTACTATAGCTTTGTAGTAGAGTTTTGAAGTCTGGGAGTGTGATACCTCCATTTTAATTTTTTTTCAAGATTGCTTCTCCTCTTTTTGGGGGCTCTTTTGTGGTTCCATATAAACATCATTAATGTTCTATTTCTTTGAAGAATGCCATTGAAACTTTGATAGGTATTGCATTGAATCTGTATATCTTTGTGTAGGATGGCCATTTTAACAATACTGATTCTTCAATCCATGAACAGGGATTATCTTTCCTTTGCTATATGTCTTCTTTTTTTTTTTAATGGTGCATTAGAGTTTTCATTTGTACACGTCCTTCACCTGTTTTGTTGACATTATTTCTGGTGTTTTATACATTGTGATTTGATAGTAAATGGGATTTGTTGATTTCATTCTTGTCTAGTTTGTGTTTGTATATACTGTCTTTAAGTTGCAAACTGTCAATTTACTCTACTGATTATTGCTTCTAACGGGGTCTAATGGCATATTTAGGATTTCCCATATATATTATCATATTGGCAAATTGTGATGTTTTCCTTCTTTCCCCATTGGATTCTTTTAATATCTTTCTCTGGCTTAAATGCTCAAGCTAGAACTGCCAATAGTAGTGAAAGTTGAATAGTAGTAGTGAAAGTGGACATCCTTGCCTTATACCTGATCTTAGAGGAAAAGCTTTTACTTAGTTACCATTTAATACAATGTTAGTGGTGGCTTTGTCATATGTAGCTTTATTATGTTTAAGTTTTTTCTTTTTGTCATCATTTTTTGACAGCTTTTATCATAAGTGGATGTTGAGTCTTCTCAAATGTTGCTCTCTATCTATTGATAAAGTTTTTATTTTTCCTTTTGTTGATACTGTGAATTATGTTGATCAATTTTTGGTTGCTGAACCATCCTTACATCCTTGGAATAAACCCATTTGGTCATGATGTATGAACTTTTTAATGTACTATTGAATTTGGTTTGCTAATATTTTATTGAGGATTTTTGCATTTTCGTTCATAAGGGATATTGGTCTGTAGTTTACTTTTTGTAATATCTTTGTCAATTTCCTTTTAATTAGTCTTTTTTGGTTTTCTATTTCTCCCTCATTGTGTCCCTCAAGGGTGTATACTTATAACAACTTGTTGGTTTCTTTTAGGTTATCTAATTTATTGAGATATTTATTGATACTTCTTACTTTTACTTCTATTTGAATATTCTCCTTTTTTGTGAACTTTGCTAAAGGTTTGTCCATTTTTAAAATTTTTTTCAAAAAACTAGACTTGGTTTCATTGATCTTTTGGATTGACTTTATTATTACTATTTTGATGATACTTGTTTTAAAATTTTATTTCCTTCCTGGCTTTTGGTTTTGATTGTTTTTCCACTTTTCTAGTTCCTTAAAATGTAAGGTTAGATTATTTATTAGAACTCTTTCTTGTTTCTTACTGTGGACCTGTTTTGCCATATATAGCCCACTTAGTGCTGCTTTTTCTGTGTCCCATATGTTCTGGTAGATGTACCTGCATTTTCACTTATTTACAGACATCTTTTAATTTCTTTTTTGCTTTCTTCATTATCCTAATATTCATTAAGTAGTATGTTGTTCAGTCCCACAAAGTAGAGGATTTCTCTCCTTTCTTTTTGGAGTTGCTTTATATTTTGATACCATTGTATTCAGAAAGATACCAATATCTTCATGAGTATGTTGACACCTGTTTTGTGACCCAACATATTGTCCATCTTAGAGAATGTTCCATGTGCATATGAGAAGGGGGTAGAGTATCATACAAATATATATTAATCCCATGTGTTCTAATTCCTTGTTTAAAGATATTTTTTCTTGTCGATTTACTGTCTGCTTGATCTTAAATTGATGAGAGTTGTGTGGTGACCTACAACTGTTGTATGTATTATTGTCAATGTCTGTTTTCAGATTTCTAATGCTTGCCTTATATATTTTGATGCTCCTTCATTAAGTGTGTGTGTATTTTATGTCTTCCTTATGTGTTGTTCACTATCTTTATAAAATGTCCATACCTGTCTCTTGTTACCTTTCTCAAGTAAAAGTTTGTTTTAGCAGATATGGTGTTCCTGCCTTTTTGGGAAGGATTGCTTTTGCTTGCAAGATTGTTTCCCAACCATTTACTTTGTGTTTGTGCTAACTTTGGGTCTCCTGGGGACAGAAGAAAGTTGAGCTCTGTTTTCTGCTATAACCAGCCACTCTGTGCCTTTTGATAGATGAGTTCAGTCCATTTTTTCTGAGAGTAATTGTTGATAAATGAAAATTTACTGCTGCCATTTTGACTTAAATTCTGTGGTTTTATCTATTTCCTTATTCAGTTTTTGTGTGGACATTCTTCCTTTCAATATAAATAATAGAATTTCTTTCAATTTTTCTTATAGCGGTTGTCTAGTGTTTGAAAACTCCAACTTCTGTTTATGGGAAGGCCTTTGTTTCTCCCTCATTTCTGGAGGAAAGTCTTGCAGGATATAGTTTTCTTGGTGGACAGTTGTTTTCTTTAATATTCTGAATGTTACTGCATTCTGTCCTGGCTTGATGGGGCACCTTTGTAAGTTATATGCTTTCCGCCCCCAACCTCCTTCACTATTCTTTCATTTTCCTTGAACTCTTGGAAATATCACTACTGTATGTCTTGGTGTAGGTCTATCTGCTGTTCACTCAGTTTCATGGATTACTATATTTAATTCTTCCCCATGTTCGGGCAGTTCTCCTTTATTATTTATTGGAATAAATTTTCTAATCCTTTCTCTTCCTCTCTCTCTCTCTCTCTCTTTCTCTCTCTCTTTCACACCCTTTTGGAACCTCCTTTAATCTTATATATCTTTTCCCGATGGTGTTGGATAATTCTCAAAGTGTTTCTTCGTATTTATCTTCCATATGGTGCTTTGTACATTATCATTTTCAAAGTCACTGATTTGATTTTTTATTTGGTTTGTTCTACCATAGGTTTCTTCAGATTTTTAAAATTTCTTCTATTCATTTCTTTACATCCTGCATCTCTGCTATTTTCTTATTTAAAAATTTAATTTCCATTTTTCTTGATTAATTTTATTTCTCAGGTCATTCATTTTTTTTTTGTGAGGTTTCTTGTTTCTCTTATTAGCTTTTCTATGTTTACTTCCGTTTTTTAAATTTCTTTATAATGGCAATTTTGAGCTCTATTTATAGGAAGATACAATCTTTCATGTTTTTGTTGTGTGATTCTGGAAAATTGTTCTCTCCTTGTGATGACCTATAACCTTGCGGTCTCAAGATGTCATGTATTGTACTTTTTTGCCCATTTTGCTACTTTAAATTACCCCCCTTTTTTTCAGGTATCTATAACTGTACCTTATAGCAGATTGGCCTTTCTAGGCTTCCATATGCCGGAGACCTTGCTGCTGCTGAATAGGGGCTTGAGAGAGGGACCTGCAGAGGTTTGGTTTTTGGTGGGAGGGCTGGCTCATGTTTGTGGCATCATCAATATGCCTCCTCTCTGGAGTTCCAGATCTGAGTATTTACAGTCTGAATGTTGTCAATGCACTTCACAAGATCAGTGCTAATCCCAAGGGGGTACAAAGAGGAGTGATGCCGAGTGCATTCTACTTGGTTTTATTTTTCACCAGGGATCTGACCTGCTGGGAGCACTTCAACTCCTCTCAACATGTCTCCCTTCTGATATGGGCATACAAGGCTACAAGGCAACAAGGCAGGAGGCTGGATTGAAGTATGGAAATGGCCACCCACTTACCTGGGCTCTGAGACCCGAGAGCCACCAAAAAGCCCCAAAAGGCCAAACTCAAACCAAGGGCTATATCAATACAGCACCCACACAATAGGGACCTATAGGCTATAGTCTAACAAAGGATAGTGCCCGATAAGAGGACAGGTCACTCTCTGTGGGTTCTCACCTGTGTGCACAATTGCAAGAGACCCCATGCTCCAGGAGCAACCATGGGGTTTATTTTACAAACAGGGGAAACAAAGAGCTTACTATATCCACAAGTGGCAGACTATCTCACCCAGATACCACCAGTGATGGTCACCACTGGTCACCAAGAGTGTTGGACAGCAATGGCCAGTAGTGATAGTCATTACTGGTCTATCAGAGGCAGTGTCAGAGACACCCAGTGTTAATACCTCTTCGAGAGTTGTTTGGTTATACCAACAACAAACAGCTCTTTGAGACACCAGGCCTAGGGCCTTTGGTGCTCCTTTCAGGCAATGTCAGAGACAGGACTGGAGGCCCAGTTTCTGACAAAGATCTTGGGCTTCTCTTCCCTCTCGGAAGTTGGCTGCTGGATGCTTCTTTTCTTCTTTCTTCTTCAGAGGCCAGGAACAGAGTCCTCCCTTCTTTCTTGCCCTTTGGAGGCTGGAATCATCTTCTTCAGGGGTTGGCATTGTCTCTTGTCTTCAGAGGCTGGTGTCGCTCTCTTCTTCAGGGGCTGGCATCATCTCTCTTCTTTGGGGGCTGGCATTGTCTCCCTTAGCTCCCTCCAACCTTTTTCGTATAATTTTCTCTCATCATAAAACCATGTTAACATAATCACCTTTCTTAGAGTCATTATTCAACTCTGTTAAATTAGGAATGGTATCACCAGCCATATGTAAATTTTAATTAGAGTACTATAATTTAAAGTATACTCAGCAACCTAGTCTTTTGACTTGGTATGTATGAGGGAAATATTTTTAGTATATTTATTTTAATTTTAACAAATTGCCACTTGACACTACTGCTATCTATTACTGATATAACATCCACTGTAGTTTTCAGATATTTTATCTTTGGAATAATCTTTAGGTAGTGAAAAATCTGTGGGGCAGACTATTGATGTCAAAGAATTTAGAAATGGGATGAATTCCAGTGAGTTATAGTAATATCACTTTATTTTAATTAATTTTAAATTTTCTAAATTCAATACTTATTTTCCAAAACAATAGAAGGACCTTAACACTGCTTAACAGCAAACTCCAGTAATTAATTACTTACATTTTGTCATTTAATCTTCTTCTGAGTTTTGTTAATGTATGTAACTCTGATTAGTTATTGTTATTATTATCATTTTAATATTAAATGAATACTTACCTAAATTTAACAACATATTTATCAATTTCTTTGCTCACTATTCATTCTTCAATCATTTTTCCGTTTTTATTTCAATTTTCTTTTTCCTGAAGCATAACCCTTTTGTTTTAGATAGTTTCTGAGTGTTAAAAGCATTTTGTAGTGCCTCTCCTGGTGGCGCAGCGGTTGAGTGCTGGGCTGCGAAGCTGCCCGCAGCCTCTGCAGCGCCGGTTTGATCCCTGGCCACCTGTGAGGGTCCCACATGGTGCGCAGACCTCTCCTGTCTTGCCTACTGCTCCCCTCAGCAGTGTATTTTGTCAGTCTGCCTGTACTGTTCTCCACTCTGACTCTGGTGGATTTTCTCGCCCTTCCGCGCTTCTGACTGTACCCAGTGCTTGTATAAATAAATTTAAAAAATTTAAAAAAAAAGCATTTTGTATTAAATACCTAAAAATGTCTTTAGTTACCTTCATTTTTGAAAGCTAGCTTACATGGCTGTAGACTTTTATTTGAGAGTCACTTTCTACAAATCTTTTAAAATATTCTGTTGTTTTAAAGTAACATTTACTGTCATTGACAAACCCTCAGTTATCAGTCTGATTTATTTATTCCTTTCCAATTAATGTGTTTTTAAAAAATGGTTTCTTTATTATCATGAATATTTTTGTTTTATTTCAATATGATATTTTGATAGAATTTGTTTTTATTCATCTCGTTCTGGGTTTAATCACATCTTTAGAGATCATCAATCATTTAATTCTGGAAAAAAATTCAGTTATTATCTTTTCAATCATTGACTCATCTCCATTCTTCTCTACCTAAAATGACTATATTAGGAGAGTGTTCTCATTTTATTCTCATTTCTTAACTGGGAAGTTCATGTACTTTACTTTTTTACCTCTCTGTCTAGCATTATTTTCCTTCTATTGGTTTCTAAATCACCCATTCTCTTAATGGGTGTCTTTTTTTTTTAAGTTTTATTCCCACCTTGATCTCTGTAAAGATGTAAGATATTTCTATTAAAGGTTTTTGTATTATCTATTATCTTAATGAGTGAATTTTTTTGTTTTGTTGTGCTGTGGCTGTTGACATTTTCACAGAATTTGTCATTTAGACTTATAAATTTGTCTTCAGGGCAATAAAGCTCTTCCTCATGATAATTCTGGAAGCTCTGAGGTATGGAAAATATAGAATATATATATGTGTTAGAAAGAAGGAAATGTTTCAAATTTACTTCTGGGGCATGAACATTTTAATATTTTCTGTGCTTGCTGGTTTAGATTTCTGGGTAGTGGAACTGAAGAATTGAGGTCCTGATCCTATACATGGTACAGGCTTGGGGTCCTGCATCTCAGCCATTCAAATGGCTGAGACAATTTGCCTTTTGTGTTCCCAGTGACCATAGTTATCCCTTTTCTAAACTATATGGCTTTGTTTGATCTCTCTGACATCTAAATATCTGTGCTCTCAAATTTTTTTCATGCCAGGGTTATTAAAACCGTATCCCTTATAGTGAAAATAATTCTGGTTTTCTTTGGTTGTTCATATGTTGCTTCTGTTGTCTCTCAACTTTTTTACTCACACAGGAAAAACCACTTATAACTGTCAGTCTCAGCTGTACATTCAATTTTTGTGCTATTTTCTTCACCTTTCTGGTGAATCCTCTCACCCCTCCCACACCTCTGTCCTACACTCTAGTTCTTGCATGCATAAGTAAATAAATCTTTATAAAATGGCCTGATCTTCAGTCTTAAACTAGGCAAATTTCTTAGTATTAATTTTTAGACAATTTTGTTTTTATTTTCATTAGATCCAGGTCAGAATTTAGTACTCACATGGACATCAGCAGGTAAGCAACTTAAGAGTTTCTTTAAAAAAATTAGATTAATTTTTAATATATTTTTTATTTTTAAATTTAAAAATATTTCTTAACTTATTTTTTATTAATTAATTTTTTCCCCTTACACCACTGTAGTCCCCATAGTTCTCCTGCCACCTTATCACCTGTGAACCATTGCCATATTCCCTTGTGTTCCTCCCCTCCCAGTTTTGTCCCTCCTCCTGTGCCCTCCTTTGCTGATTGCCTCAGTTCCATGGTCAGCTTGCTAGTTTTGAATTTTTCTTGACCTTTTTTTGGTTTCTCTCTATTCCACATATAAGTGAGACCATCCAATATTTATCTTTTTCCTTCTGACTAATTTCATTTAGCATAATCCCTTCCAGCATCATTCATGTTGCTGCAAATAGCATGAGTTTGTCTTTTTTGATCACTGAGTGATATTCCATTGTGTAAATATAACACACTTTTTGATCCATTCATCTATTTTGGGGCATTTGGATTGTTTCCATAAGTTGGCTGTTATAAATAGTGCTGCAATAAACATAGGAGTACAGGTTTCCTTTCAAGTTAGTGTTTTTATGTCCTTTGGGTAAATTCTTAGGAGTGGAATTGGTGGATTATATGGTGGATTCATTTTTAATGTTCTGAGGAACCTCCACACAGCATTCCATAGTTGCTCAACCAGTTTACATTGCCACCAGCAGTGTAAGAGGGATTCCTTTATCTCCACACACCCTCTAGCAGTTTTTGTTTGCTTGTTTTTTTGTTTTGTTTTTGTTTTTGGATGTGGGCCATTCTTACTGGAGTGAGATGGTGAGATGGTATCTCACTGTTTGATTTGCATTTCCCTGATAACTAGTTATATTGGACATTTTTTCACATGCCTGTTGGACATTTGCCTTTCGTCTTTGGAGAAGTGTTTCTTTAGTTCTTTTGCCAGTTTTGACTGGGTTGTTTGCTTTCTTTTTGTTGAGTTCTATAAGCTCTTTGTAAATCTTTGCTATCAGTTCCTTATCTGTTATATGGTGTGCACATATTTTCTTCCATTCAGGAGGCTGTTTTTTTGTTTTGATTATGTCTCTTTTGCTGTACAGAAGCTTTTTAGTTTGATGTAGTCCCAGCTTGTTATGTTCGCCTAGCATCTGGAAAAGAATCCTCAAAGATGTTTCTGAGGTTTATATCATGGATAGTTTTGCCTATGTTTTCATTTATATATTTTAGGATATCGGGTCTTCAAGTTTTTTTATTAATTTTGACTTGATTTTTTTAATATGATGTAAGATAGTAGTCATTTCATTTTTTTGCATGTTGTTGTCCAGTTTTTCCAACACCATTATGAAGAGGCTTTTCTTGTTTCAATGTATATTCATTGCTCCTTTGTTGTAACTTAGTTGACTATATACATATGGTTTTATTTCTGGGTTTTTAATTCAATTCCATTGTTCTGTGTGTTTGTTTTTATTCTGGTACCATGCTGTTTTTAATATAATGGCTCTGTAGTATTGTTTGAAGTCTGGGAGTGTAATGCTTCTATTTAAGAAGTTTCTTATAAATTGTTATATGTTAAAAATAAAAAAGTGCTAATAATTGCTTATTTTTTGAGCAGACACAATTAATACTGTATGAACCAAAACCAAAACTTATTCATATTTCCCATTCTAGGAATGAGTATTAATTTTCAGTTAGTTTTTCTTTCATTAGTTGACTAACTTTATTGCTTGACCATTTTTCTGATCTATAGGGGAAAAACGTTAAATCTAGTAAGACAAGATATGTAATTATTTTATGAAACAAATTCATAAGTAGGGCATTTATGTATCTTTTATGATGGGATATACAAAGGGAAATAATACTTTTAAAAGTTTTTCTTATGTTATTTAATTTGACTGTTAGTATGAGTCAATTTTTTTTTTTTTTAATTGAGAGAGTGTTGGTTTACAACAATGTATATGATTTAGGGGAGAATAGTTTATACCTCTTTAGATGTGCTTTAGGACACCAGTCTTATCACAAAGCATCCATAATCTTTCACCATATTCAATGGGCCACTTCCTTTATTCCCCAACTCCATCCAGCCTTAGCCACTGGTAGGCTCAAATCTGTAGTCAGATTTCTAGGGTTTGTTTTCATTTACTTCTGTCTATTTCTTTATTTTGTGTTTTATATTACACAAATGAGAGATATTTTCGAGTATTTGTCTTTCTCCTTCTGAATTATTTCACTTAGCTCAATCCCTCCCAATTCTATCCATGTTGTTGCAAATGACAGAATTTCATCTTTTTTTTTCTATAGCTGAATAGTATTGCATTGTATATCTATAACACATGTTTTTTACTTATCAATTGTCAGGCACTTAGTTGTTCCCATAATTTGACTGTTGTAAATAGTGCTGCCATGAACTTAAGGGTAAATAGATCCCTTCAAATTAGTGTGCTTGCATTCTTTGGGTAGATACCTAGGAGTAAAATGTCTGGATCATGTGATAGATCAATTCATATTTTTAAGAAAACATCATTCTGTTTTACAGAGGGACTGGACCTGTCCACATTCCCACCAACACTTCTTTTTTTCTCCAAAAAAATTTCTCCAGAAGTCTCAGTCTAGATATATATATATATCTCTTTTTTGGTTTGGGTGAGATCTACCTATATTGAATAGGTGTGTTTCCTGGTGAAAGTACTGAGGAAAAAATCTACCATAGGTTTTGAAGATATAAAATAGCAGAGTTAAGAAATGAACAGGAAAGGTAAATTTATACCACTTTTCTTACTGAAGTCTTTCACTAGTCATATTATTTTTTTTTGTCAACCTCTTAAATTGTCTTCAATTTATTATTTTTCTCATTATTTTGATGGGGGATTCAAAATAAGAAAGCTGTGGATATAAAAATGGAAAAGAAGCTCAGAATTTGATTCTTACTTTTATTAATAAGTAGTATATACTCAAAATTTGACAGATATTTCTTTTTTACTGTAGTTTTGAAGGGAAAGAGGTGGAAATTGCTTTTACAAGTGTTAGTTTGTTGGATATATTGTATCAAAGTAAAAGTTTTATTACCTTATTTATTTAGATCCAAATCACAGGAGAGCACTTAGACACCTGATAGCAGGTAAGTACATTAGAGAGTGTTTCTTAAATATATGTCTGATCACCTATCTGTTTTCTATTATCTATGAATTCAGGTTTTCTTTTTTTAGATTCCACATATAATTGGGATCTTATAGTAATAATATATATGTGTTTAAAATTAAAATGAAATTCATAATCTATAGTTATGTATTTATTGGATAAATTAATTGGTAGACTAGGACAATAAAAAGTAATAAATTAATCTTTACTAATCTTGTTATTGATGAATGTTTAAAATACTTAATCTTTTTTTTCAGTTTAGTAAAGATCTCTGGGTTTTTTCCTTGCACTTCCTCTTGTGGATAAAATGGAATTAAAGCCTTGTCTATTAGTCTATAAAATGAATTCTTAATCAGGGCCACTTTATCCATCATTGTGGCCTCTTTTCCACCTAGGGCTTCTGCATCTGTGTGATGGCCTCTCTATGCACCTATGTGTGTAAAATATTTGGATAAGGCACTCCCCGCATGACTGCCTTGAGACAATGGCCCACATAATGAGGTAGCCAGGGATGCCTAGGTAACTGTTGGCTGATTGTGTGGTCAGGGTCCAAGGTGGTTTTGGAGTAGTGTGGAAATTATATCAAGCACCTGCACTGGAAGTTGTTCTCCCTGTATACGTGGCCAACAAGACCCTTCCTTTTTCCCACAAAGTTGATTACCCTTTGTCTCCCCTGGACCCTGCTCCCATAAAGATGAATACCCTTTGTTCCCCCTGGACTCTCTTCTCCTACCATTGTCACATAATCAGTCATGCTTGTTCACTATTACCAAATAAATAGCAAGAGTTCTGCTCACTCAGTAGCAGAATCTTGCCTTGCAAGCCTGCTCTATGACTCTTCTCTCAAGCATGCCCCCAGGAGCATGCTGGCCACCAGACATTATAGGCATAATGCTTAAGTCCTATAAATGTCCAAATGTAAAAACACTGTTTACAAAATAAAAAACCAAAAATACTTAGCTATAAGATACAGAAAAAGTAAAATTAACATGTATTTAAAATTTTAAAACATGCATACATTTACTTGTAGTATTCATGAATATTTCATTGTATTTGGAATAAATGTTAGAGTTTCTCATTTGTAAATACTTTTAATTAAACATCATGGTTCTCCAGAAATCATGGAAAATTACAGTGAAAAGTTATATATAAACAAATTATTTTATGAGTAAAATTGTAAAAATTCTCTCTAGAATTTATTTTTCTGCCATGTTTTCGTTTGACCAGCTTTTTGTATGTTTTGCAGAGTAATTTTATTTATTTCTGTTATCAGTATCTTGAGCCTGTCTTTGTTCTTTTCCACAGTAACCAGTAATTCTTTCAGAAGGCAAAGGATATTACTGAGAAGTGAAAATATCACAGAGAAGTGAAAATACTGCCTTTGCTCCCCTGGTCATAACTGAAGGAAACAATAAACCAAATGTGGACCGATTTGCAGGCTTGCATCTGTTTTTCGCCCCTGAGGCTGTAGTTCTGCCATTTCAGGCCCCATCCCTGAAGATAAGTCATCTCACTTTGGGTGTCTGTATCCCTCCATGGCATCTCGAGTTCTTCTCTGTAGCTCTCCCACCATACTGCCTGGGCCTTCAGGTGCTGAAGAGCTGCCTTAATTGCCCTTACTCAGGAAGGATTTGGGATTGGTGGGCCATGTTCCTCCTCCAGATCCTCCCAGCTAACTTGATTGACTGCATGCAGATCTCAGTAGATCCAGGTATTTGTCCACTTTACTCCATAACCCCTACTTGGGCTTCTGAAGGGAGCTCTGTTTTCTTTGGAGACTGAAGTTTATAATCAGGATCTCTCACGCTCTCCCCCCACCTTTATCTTACCTCTTGACTGGGTGACTTACAGGGTGAACCCCAGAATATAGAAGACCCATAGAACTTGGGGTTGGTCTCAGGTGCTAGATTAACACTTTTATCATTTCCGTACCAGGATTGTTAAAATGAGTTAATGTTTCTCTCACTTTCCATTTTTAGAAAGAGTTTGCATACAGTTGTTTAGTTTTTCAATTAAATACTTGACAAAATTCATCCATTAGCAAATCTTGGAATTTTCTTTATGGAAAGACTTTAAATTATGGATTCAATTTCTTTTGCAGATAGTGAACTATTCATGCATTACAAATATTGTTATAATATCCTTTGTTAATGTCTATTGAATGTATAATTATGTCCTCTCATCATCATGATACTTGTTCTCTCTCTAGTCAGTCTTTTTTTTTTTTAAGATTTATTTATTTATGCATACAAGAGCTGGGGTACAGGCCAGAGGTGTGGGGGGTGAGAGGATTCACCAGAAACAGAGTGGGGAGTGGAACAGGTACATCTACTGAAATACACTGCTGAGGGGAGCAGCAGGCGAGGCAGGAGAGATCTGCTGCGCCATGTGGGTAGCTCCCTGGCCGAGGAATGGAACTCATGCTGCAGAGGCTGTGGGCAGCTTCACAGGCTGTTTCTTAATCCCTTGTGCCACCAGGGAGGCCCTCTGGTCAGTCTCAATAAGAGTTTTCCACTTTATTTAATCTATAAATCTCTTCAGATCACCTCATTTCTTTGCTGTTTTTCTGTATTGCATCTCTGTTTTATGTTTTTTTCCCCCTAACTTCTTGAGGTGAAAGTTTAGATTATTTATTTTAAATATTTTCTTTTCTAATTCAATAAAGGTATAATTGTGCTCTAAGTACTTCTTTAACTGCATTTTACAAATTCTTATATGTTTTATTTTCATTAATCTTTAGGTAAAATATTTTCTTATTTTCATTTTGACTTCTCTGAGTTATGGGTTATATAGAAGTGTGTTGTTAGTTTCCAAATATTTGGATATTATAATTTTTCTTACTGATTTCTAATTAATTTGGATATGGTCATAGAACATACATGATTTTAAAGCTTTGAAATATTACTATTCTGCTTCTGACCTAGCCTTTATGGTCTGTTTTGGTGAATGTTACATCTGCACTAAAAAAAAGCTGCTTTTGCAGTTGTGGAACTGTTGTAGAATAGTTGTGAATTAAGTCAAGTTTGTTAGCAATGTTTCCAAAATCTTAGTGTTGTTTTCTTCTCTTAGTCTGTCTTTTCTTGAGAGAGGTTGTTAAAATTGGTAATTTGTTGGGTTTTTTTTGGGGGAGCTTCTTGGTTAATTAACATGTGAAGACTTAGGGAGAATGGTATACCTTGAGAAGGCATGGAAGTTCAACACGTTTTCCCCATTCCTTGCCCTATGCATGTTTTCCACCTGGCTGTTCCTGAGTTACTTCTGTAATAGTAAATCAGTGATCTAATAAGTAAATGGGCTTCCTGTGTTTTATGACCCATTCCAGCAAATTAAATATGAGGAGAAGGGTCATAGGAAGCTTTGATTTATGGTCTGTTATAGACACATATAATAGCCTGGGTTTGCTATTGGTGTCTGAAGTAAAGGGGGTGCTCATGGGAGACCGAACCCTTAGAATCTGTAGTCATTTGTGTATTGGAACTGAGCTGAATTCTGGATACCCTGCTGGTGTCTGAGAATTGCTTTTTTGATGAGGAAAACCCCTATAGATATAAATATTGGTAATTAGTTTCAAGACACCAACTACTCATTGATAGAAATAGCCTAATGTTTGGGCCATGTATTTTTTTTAATGTAGTCAAGCAAGTTTTTAAATAAGTGTTAAAAGTACACATGTTTAATATAATTTCTAATACTCTCAACCTTTTGTTATGTTTTTTCTATTTGCCCCACATTTTTGTTCTTTTGATTTCCGCCCTCATTTTGTAGGTTAATGATTAATCCATTTTACTTTCATTTTGACTTTTTTACTGTTGTTTTAAAATATTGTTAATATATTTTGGTTGCTGCTCTAGGGACTACACTATATGTCCTTAACTCATCATAGTCTACCTTGAATTAGTATTATCCTAACTAACAAACAACAACAAAAAATTACAATTGAATAATTACTGTTACTTTTTCTATCCCGTTGTGCTGTAATATTTAATTCTGTATGTTTTATAAGTTCCACCTCTATATTGCTGTTATTTTTGCCTTAAGTAGTCAAATATTTTAAAAAATTTAAATAGCCTTTACCTCTTTCATTTTGACTCTTTTTATTAGGGTTTTATCTCTTTTTCTCCTAGTGACCTTAGCTGTCTTTACAAATTTTGTGTATCATTTTAAAGAACAAGTTCTTGGTTTTGTTGATTCTTTTTATTTTTTGGTCTCTGTTTCATTTATTTTCACTTCATATATTTTCTTCGTATTTTCTGTGTGTTTTTTTCTAGTCCCTTCAGATATAAGGAGAGATTATTTATTTGAGATATTTCTTGCTTATTGTTATGAACTTACATCTTAATATAACTTTTGCTGCGGTAGGATCTTATAGCTTGTCTCTTCATTTTTGTTGACCTCCTGATATTATTTCTCCTTTGATTTCTATTGATCCAACAATTATTCAGAAGCACTTTCTTTAGTCTCCATGTGGTTGGATATTTTCCAGTTTTCTTTTTTGTGATTGATTTCTAGTCTTGGTTAGAGCAATTATCAAGAGAAGGAGATAAAGGGAATCCAAACTGGGAAAGAAATAAAGCTATCATTATTTTCAGAAGACATGATAATATATGTAGAGAACCCTGAAGACTCCATGGAGAAAATAATTAAAACAACCAATTCAACAAAGCATCAGGCTATAAAACCATTACCTAAAAAAATAGGTCACTCTCTTATATGCAAAAAATGAGCTAAAGAAGAAATTAAGAAAACCGTTCCATTCACAGTTACATCAAAGAAAAATACTTTTTTTTAAAAACAAATTTTATTTTTATATTCCCCATACAATTGCAATCCCCTTATTTTGACCCCAATCCCTCCCCTCCCCGCCCCCCCCCTCATAGAGTGTCTCTGGTTCATAGTTGTTTGTTGATTTTGATTTTCACTTTCTTCTAGTTATTCATTTTCCTGGTCCCTTATTTAAGTTTTCTAGATTCCTGCTATGAGTGAGACCATCCGGTATTTTTCTTTTTCTTTCTGGCTTGTTTCGCTGAGCATGATCCCTTCCAGTGCCATCCATGTTGCTGCAAATTGCATGTGTTTATCTTTTTGAATGCTGAGTAATATTCCATGGTATATATGTACCACATCTTCTTGATCCAGTCATCTATTTTTGGGCATTTGGGTTGTTTCCAAAGCTTAGCTATTGTAAACAGTGCTGCTATAAACATAGGGGTGCAGGTGTTCTTTGGAATTGATGTTTCTGTGTCCTTTGGGTAAATACGTAGGAGTGGAATTGCTGGATCATATGGAAGCTCTATGTTTAGTAGGTCCAGAAATCTCCACACAGCTCTCCATAGTGGTTGGACCAGTTTGCACTCCCACCAGCAGTGCAGGAGTGTTCCTTTTTCTCCACACCCTCGCCAACATTTGTTGTTGCTAGTTTTTTTAATATGTGCCATTCTCACTGGTGTAAGATGGTATCTCATGGTAGTTTTGATTTGCATTTCCCTGATTACAAGTGATATTGAACATTTTTTCATATACCTGTTGGCCATTTGCATTTCCTCTTCAGAGAAGTTTCTTTTTAGCTTTTCTGCCCAAGAAAAATTAAATACTTAAGAATAAACCCAACAAAGGAGATAAAGGACCTATACATGGAAAACTCTTAAATATTGTTAAAATAAATAGAAGAAGACACAAATAAGTAGAAATATATTTCCTGCTTATGGATTGGAAAAATCAACACTGCTAATATGGGCATCCTACCCAAAGCAATTTAAAGATTCAGTGCAATCCCAGTAAAAATTCCAATGACATTCTTCAAAGAAATGAAACACATATTACTGAATTTCACCTGGAACTATGAAAGATACTGCATAGCCAAAGCTGTCCTGACAAAATGGGGGAAAATGACTATATTATACTTCCAGACTTCAAACTATTCTATAAAGCCATAATAATTAAAAGAGCATGGTACTGAACAAAAACAGGTGGATAGACCTATGGAATAGAATTGAGAGCCTACAAATAAATCCATACATATGCGGACAACTAATCTATGACAAAGTTATGAAGAATTTATGCTAGAAGGAGAACCTATTCAATAACTAGTGCTGGAAAATTGAACCGTCATATGCAAAAGTGAAACTAGATTACTATCACACCACATGCAAAAATCAACTTAAAATGATAAAAGACTTGGATATAAGGGCCTTTTTGGTGGTGCAGGGGTTAAAGTCTCAGCATTATCAAGCTGTCACCAGCCACTGCAGCATGTTAGATGCCTGGTCAGGGAGCTAACCCACATGATGCAGCAGGCCTCTCCTGTCTGTTTCCCTCAGCAGTGTATCTCAGTAGATCCACCTATTCTACTCCCTCACTCTGTCTCTGATGAATCCTCTCATCCCCCGTACCTCTGGCCTAAACCCCAGTTCTTGTATGCATAAATAAATAAAATAAATCTTAAAAAAAATTTTGGATATAAGACCTGAAACCATAACATATATAGAAGAAAACAGGCAAAAAAACCTCTATGACATAAAACAGAGAGATATCTTTGCAGATTCATTCCTAGTACAAGGAAACAAGAACATAAGCATTTAAGACTACATCAAACGAACTGGTCCAACCACTATGGAGAGCTGTGTGGAGATTTCTGGACCTACTAAACATAGAGCTTCCATATGATCCAGCAATTCCACTCCTAGGTATTTACCCAAAGGACACAGAAACATCAATTCCAAAAAGCACCTGCACCCCTATGTTTATAGCAGCACTGTTTACAATAGCTAAGCTTTGGAAACAACCCAAATGCCCAAAAATAGATGACTGGATCAAGAAGATGTGGTACATATATACCATGGAATATTACTCAGCATTCAAAAAAGATAAACACATGCAATTTGCAGCAACATGGATGGCGCTGGAAGGGATCATGCTCAGCGAAATAAGCCAAAAAGAAAAAGAAAAATACCGGATGGTCTCACTCATAGCAGGAATCTAGAAAACTTAAAGAAGGGACCAGGAAAATGAATATAAGAAAGTGAAAATCAAAATCAACAAAAAACTATGAACCAGAGACACTTTTTGGGGGGTGGGGGGCGGGAGGGGAAGGATTGGGGTCAGAATGGGGCGTTTGCAATTGTATGGGGGAATATAAAAATAAAATTTATTATTTAAAAAAAAAAAAAGACTACATCAAACGAAAAAGTTTCTGCACAGTGAATGACTGTAACAAAACTAAAAGACACCGTACTGAATGGGGGAAAATATTTGCACACCATACATCTGACAAAGGACTGGTATCAAAGATCTACAGAGAACTCATACAATTCCACAACAGGAAAACAAATAACCCAATCAAAAAATAGGCAGAACTAAATAGCACTTCTCCAAAGAAGATATACAGATAGCTAACAAACCCATGAAAAAAAGTTCATCATTTTTTATCATTAGGGAAATGCAAATCAAAACCACAGTAAGATGCTACCTCAACACTAGTGAGACTGGCTCATATCAAAAATACCAGAAATAAGTGCTAAGTGTAGAGCAAGAGTAACTATTTTACACTGTTGCTGAGATGTAGACAGGTTCAGCACCTATGTTAAGCATTGTGAAGATTTCTCAAAAGACTGAAAATGCAATTGCCATATACCCAGCAATTCCACTCCTCAGTATCTATCCAAAGAACACAAAGCACTAATTTGAAAGGATATGTGCACTCCTGGAGCCTCCCTGGTGGCACAAAGCGGTTAAGCACAGCACTGTGAAGCTACCTGCAGCCTCTGCAGATGACTTCGATCTCCAAAAGGCCAGGGAGCTACCCACATAGTGCAGCAGACCTCTCCTGTCTGCCCACTGCTCCCCTCAGCATTGTATTTAAGTCAGTCAGCCTTTTCTGTTCCTCACTCTGTCTCTGGTGTGTCCTCTCACCTCCAGCACCTCTGGCCTGTGCCCCAGTTCTTGTATGCATAAATAAATAAATCTTAAAAAAAGAAAGAAATGTGTACTCCTATGTTTATTGCAACACTATTTACAATAGTTAAGATTTGGAAACAATCTAAATGCCCAAAAACAGGTGAGTAGATCAACTACAAGTGTACATATACACAACGGAATACTAGTCAGTGATTAAAAAAGATAAATTCATGCCATTTGTAGCAAAATGGATCCAGCTGAAAGTGATTATATTAAGCAAAATAAGTCAGAAAGATAAATACCAAATGTTGTCACTTAAATATGGAATATAGAAAAGCCAACAAAGGGCCAAATAAAAACATTAAAACCAACACCTGAAAGTTGACCAATAGACCTGAGGCATCCAAAAGGGGAGAGGCAAGGGAGGGATAAGAAAAGTGAGGATGGGTTTGTTGGGGAGGGAAGAGCACAATAGACTATGGTGGAAGATTATGGGTGATTAGGTGGTGTGAGAGCTACAGTGAATACACTGAAGGGGGAAATCCTATACTATCAAAATACTAGCAAGGATGTAAAATAATGGTACTTCATAAAAACAGATATATAAAAATAAACTAAAAAATATAACTAGCAAGCAAAAGATAGATTTACAGTAATTAAGCCCCATATACCAATAATCACCTTGAAGGTGAATGGTCTGAACTCATGGATTAAATGATACAGAGTGGCACCTTGGATAAAAAAGCATGATCTCTCTATATTTTGCATACTGGTGTTTCACCTCTGATCTATAGATATATGTATTCTAAAAGTGAAAGGTTGGAGCAAGGTATTTCAAATCTATAAAAAAGAAAAAAATCAGGAAATGCTAAATTTTATATCTGATAAGGTAGATTTTCAACCAAAAGAGAAATCATTAATATGGGCACTATGTATTGATGAAGGGGACAATCCATCAGGAAGATAATACTGCCATCAATATTTATGCACTTAACACTGATACACCTAAATATGTAAAATAAGTATTAACAGTTCTAATGAAAGGCATTACAGTAATAGTTGGGAATCTCTACATATTACTTACATTAGTCGATAGATCATACAACTTATATTGGTGGATAGATCATACAGACAGAAATAATAATGTTCCTAAACAATGACCCAAATGGATTTCTACATATACAGAATTTTCCATCCCAAAAGAAATGATCACACATTTTTCTCAAGTGCGCATAGAACATTTTCAAGGAAATCATATGCTGGACACACAAAAATACCTCAATAAATTGAAAACTGAAATCATACAAAGCATCTGTTCTGGTCTCAATGGTAGGAAACTGGAAACACAAAAAGAAAATGGGGTAGGGTGGTAAAAATCAAACTTGTGGATATTAGCAAAATGATTTTGACTAACTCAGGTCAATAAAGAAATCAGGATAAATAAAAATATATGGAAACCAATGAAAATGATTTACCAGATTTACCAGATCTTAAGGGATGTGGCAAAATTAATATTGAGAGTGAAGCTCATAGATCAAAAAAAGTAGAAAAACATTTTAAATTAACTTCTCAATGAGCTAGAAAAAGAAGGAAAAAAAAAACCAAAAGAGATCAGTGGGAAGTAAATAATAAAAATTATAGCAAATTCAATGAAATAGATACAAAAGATCAATACAACCAAAAAAATTTCAGAAGTATTAATATTATTAAACACAAATCGACTCACTAGGAAAAAGGTGATATTACCCTGATAAAAGGAAATCAGAAATGAAAATGATGAAGGTACGGTACTGAAGAAATAAAAAGGACCATAGGAGACTGCCATGAATATCTAGAAGCAAATAAAATGGACAACCTGGAAGAGATGGACCAATTTTGGGGAGCATGCAACCTTTCATGACTGAACCAGACCACAATAGATAGTGCGAAGAGAGAAATCACAAACCAGTTTTCAGAAGTCACCCTGTGAATAAAAGCCTAGGATTAGATTACCAGTCTTTCAAAGATTTAATACCTATCCTTTTCAAAGGCTTATAAAATGGAGGAGGGAGGAGTGTTCCCAAACAAACTTTCCGAGGTCAACATTAACTTGACCCAAACCAGACAAGGGCAGCAAAAAAAAAAAAAAAAAAAAAAAAGGGAAATAAAACAATATCTCTGATGAATATAGGTGCAAAAAATTGCAAAAAAAAAATCTTCATAGATCAAACCCAACATTACATTAAGAAAATCATGCATCATGACAAGGATAGATTTATTCTATGGGTAGAAGAATGGTTCAACATACGCTACTCAAAATATATTTATAACATCAACAAAAGGAAAAATAAAAATCACATGATAATATTAATAGCTCCAGAAAGCACTTGACAAAAATTCTACTCCCATTATGATTTTAAAAACTCGCAATAAAATGGGAATAAAAAAATAAATGGCATATGTGACAAACCCATAACTAACATCATACTAAATGACAAAAAACCGAAAGCATTTCTAGTAAGGTCATGATCAAGAAAAGGATGACTTCTCTCACAACTGCCATTCAACATAGTATTGGAAGTCCTAGTCAGAGTAATTAGGTAAGAAAAAAACATAAAATGAATCCAAACTGGAAAAGAAATTGAAACTATCACTATTTGCAATAGGCCTGATAATATAAATGGAATACTTCCTTCTTCCCACCTGCAGAATGTCTCTGGTTTATAGTAGCTTGTTGATTTCATGAAGAGAAAAATTTAAAAAGTACTTGTCATGCCAATAAAGAAGGGAAAACGGAATGGTAAAGTATGAAAAGTCCAAAGGAAGGCAAGAAAGGAGACAAAAAAGCAGGGCAAATAGAAAATCAATAGTAAGATGATATATTACAACCCAATTAAAGCAATATTCTTTAATTTTAAATTGACTAAATGAGTCACTTAAAATAGAGTGATTATCAATATAATTGCAATCAAATATAACCTGTGTGTTTTATATGCTTATTCTTTGAAATTAATTGAAATGTTTTAAGATCTAGGATGTGATCACATTTTTAAAAATGTTCCATGGATAATTAGAACTTCTCTATAGTTGATTTTGTTTTGTATGTATGTTTAATGAGTCAATCTTATTTGAGTCATTCAATTCTCTTAATTTTTACTAAGTTTTGTCTTCCTGAGATATCAGTAATTATGAGATTGTCTTTAAATGTCCATCTCTGATCATGCTTTTTGCCTTTACTCCTATTGATTTTCCTTGATATATTTATAGTCTATCTAGTAATATAAATACATATTTAGAAGTTTTCAAATGGAGAAAAAGTAATTATTTTTGCACTTCTCCCTCCATCTTTCCCATCATAACAACAGTATCTAAATATGTGATTATTGGTTATTAGAAATACACATTTTCATTTGGACATTTTTTCCCTGAAGTATACAAAATCTTTCCCAAGATATTTGGTGTCATTTAATTGGGTCTCCTTTTTTGCTTATCATTTGGTCACTTCTACCAAACACCAATAAGGATCTTTATGTCAAACTTTCCTTGGTACTCTATATCTAAAAAAAAAAAAAAAAAAAAAATTGGGTCCTGACTTTTGAGTTATATTTCAAAGTTCTTTTTAGTCAATAACCCACTGATTTAATGCATTCAGTACAGTTATTGCCATTCTAATTTTTATTCATTGATAGGTGATCTATTTTGTTCCTCTGGAACAAAATTTCAGTAATATCTCTTTGCTGTTATTTTAAATTTCATTTTTGTTCAATGCCCAGTTTTTAATATCCTCTCTAAGGTCATTCACTTATTTTTTTTTATTAAGAAGTTTTTCCTTTATCCTATTAAATATTTCCTCCTATTTAAATTTTTTCTCTCCTTCTGGAAATGCTACTATAGGATATTGACAATTCTAGTTTCCTTATCTCTTAATTTATTTTGGTATTTTTTTAGTCTTTTTTATTCATTCTTAAGACAGTTTATGAATCTGATATACCAAATTGCTAATTCATTAAAGTAATTATTTCTATTCTACTATTTATCTTACCTTATTGGAATGATTATTTGTGACTTTATTTAGTTTGATTTTATTTCTGGGCTATTGGGGCTTGTTTTTTTATTTGATTGTGGTAAAGATTATTTAGTACTAGTATATTCTGCTAATTACTTCCCTTAGTTTTTCAGGACAGCCACACAATTTTGAAGTGAATTTTTATACATATTTTTAGCATTTCAAAAAAATTATAGTTAAGGGGAAGGCAGTAACTTAAGGTATATGAAGTGGGGTAGGATCTGCAAAGGAAATAATACCTGTAGACCTCAAGAAACCCATTTATGCTTGATCCCAACAGAGGAAGAACATGAAAAGGATTAAAGAAGTAAAAACTTGGGCAGCAGGATGACCCACAGTGTGGACATAATAATTGGATGATTACAGAGGACTTTCTGGGAAGAGTGTGTATTTGACCAGGAATTGTGTGGGGTTTTCTGCATTCAGTATCTCCCCATTCAAGGGAAATCCAACCACTAGATTTAGAAATGCCGCGGTGTTTGCAACAGTTTTTGCAAATGTATGCGTTTTGCCTCTTTGGATGGTCTGTAAATGTAATAGGAGGAAAATGATTTGGTATCAGTAACTTGGAGCATTTTTGTGCCTTCTTACTGGAACCAGAAGTTACTTCAAAAATCACTGTCCTAAGTAAAAAATAGAAACAAAAGCCTCAGCAGGCACTGCCCTAATCCGAGAGCTGAAGGTCAAGCCATTACTTCCTTAATAAATATATGTGTGTCAATGTTAACACTTTTGAGCGCTCCTGTGCAGGCCAGCTCTCAGGTACCCATACCAACTCATCTCCTACGCCCCAGAACCCCCTGCCCGCTCAGACAGCAGAGATCCCCTGCCCTGCCTTTTCCTCAGGAGAGAATGCCTTCCCAAGAGGCCCTCTGCGCCCTTCCCCCTCCGGTTGTTCGACTCTAGTACTCAGAGGACCTGCGCGAGCCTCCCAAGAGTGCCTCAACAGCCCCAACTGCTGTTACTTGGCCAACTGGACTCCCAAGACAACGGAGTAATGTTCCTTCTTCTGATCCTTCTCACGGGACTTGGCAGGCTGCACGCAGACACCAGTAAGTCCAGATACTGCTTCTCCTCCCAAATCAGGCTTCTGCGGGACTTTTATTCACTTAGGGGGCTCGGGTTCAGTGTTCATTGCTAGATATTACCCTGCTCCCTAGCTCCCTTGACTCACTTTTTCCTTGCTCCTGGTATCAAGGTCTGTGGCCAAGAAGGCTGAGAGGTAGCCTTTGAGCAGAAAATCTTGCTTCATTTTCTGTGAAGTGGAACAGAATAAAATAATGTGGTCTTTTTCTCTGAAAATTCTTCTAGAAATAATTGCATCACCATCAAGAAGCTATTTCTCAATGACTTCCTGATTTTGGTGACTGCTGTCCTCCTTTTCCTCCATTAAAAATTGCATCTCCCCCCTTATATTCAGTATTCTTTATCTTTTCCCTGAGAATGATCTCACGTTCTAGATGTACCACTGTTTTCCCATTTCCACACTTCTTTCACAACATTTAATCACTGGAAATTGTTACTCGGTGTTACTTTGTCAAACACTAATTAGAGGTGGTATGTGTATGAGAGAGAAGGAAAGGAGGGCAGAGGAGGGGGGAAGAGGGGAGGGAGACTAGAAACCTGGGATCCAGACAAGATTAAGAAGAAATTTGTAGGTTAGAATGATCAGAAAGAGTGGAAATGAAGACTAGATGCACTGGTTATACAAAAAATACCTAGTATTGTTGGGTAAGAAAGCAGAATTGAATTTTGAAATGAATAATATAAGATTACAGGTTATCAAAATTACTTATTTTTATTTTAGAGCCAAATAAAAAATATCTGCAGATGACACTTCCTGAGAAGATTTCATCCTCTGACACAAAAGGAGATCCAGAAAAAAATGTAATTGGGATTAACATTTTATATCTTAAATTATGCTAAATTGCTTTTGATGTCAAGACCAAAGTCACTGGACATAGGAACTCAGTTCTCGGAGGTGGAGAAGTAATATTATATGCATGAAGGCATGCGATTGTGTGTGTGACTGTGTGTGTGTGTGTGTGTGTGTGTGTGTGTGTATGTACTTCTTTTGAAATAGAAGGATTTTAGGGATAAAATCTACTAGGGCTGGGACTAGGCACAGACATGGGAAGTGCTTGACTCAAGCACAGAATTCAAAAGGGTGGCAAAAAACTGGGATTCTCCAAGGAGCTAAGGCTGGTAAGGTTAGTCATGATCACAGCCTCTCTCTTTCAGAATCTCCTGACTTTCAGAAGCTGTCTCTAAGTTGCTAATTTCAAAAGCTATTTATTGGGATATAGCTATTGTCAACTGACTGATTTTTTGATTTTGTGCACAGACCATATCTCCTGGTGTTAGTTACTTGTTCATGACTTGGGGCTTTGACCCAAGAACAGTTTTTTCTTTTCTCAGATATGTCACATCAGCATTTTTAATTCTCAATCTCCCTTTTGGACTTCTCCCACAAAAGCCTGCACAGAGATAAGGGGTTATACAAATTTATATGTGGCGATATGATCTCCTGCTAGTTGTTAATGAAATAACTGAAGCTTTTTTTCAAGCTAGAAAAAAAAGAAAAGGCACTTACTTGGGATTTTAGGACTGCAACCTAGAAGACACAGACCTAATAAGCCCTTGAGAGTTGTTTTGGGGTTGCCTGGAAGTCAGTAAAAGTTGTATACACAAAGAAAGGATGGAATAGTTCTCATAGGTCCGTTATGCAAATTAATTTTCAGTCAGTCAAGTTCTCATTGGTGCAATAATAAGAAAATTCGGTCAAGATTTAGTTGAGTGCTGATTAATCAAGTTCCAATCCTGGGCAGTCTGAGACTGGTTGACTTTATTTCAGTTTCTTCCTGAGGGTGAAAGTCTGGGCTACCTTAGCATGCATGCCAGGCTTGCTGGAAGTGCAGGGGGTAGGACTGACCCTAAACAGATTCTGTTTTGGTTTAAACTAGACTCTGAGGGATCTACTACTTTGTTTTCTTTCCTTTTTTTTTTTTTTTTAAATATTTCTTGTCATAGTATTGCCATTCAAGTGACTTAAGCATCAGTTAGTTGAGCAGAAAAATAACGTACTGCCAATTTATTTGCAGTTTATTGAAAAAGTGCAGTACAAGACATTTAAGGTATTCTGACAAAGTTCATACAGGAAACACATGAAAAAAATCTTTATTGAGGACATGTCCATATACAAAGGATGCCTGAATGAAAAAAAAATTTGCATGTTTTATGAGTGTCCCAAATGACTTTCGTGAGTTAGAGATAGGAATTAAATTCAGCCTAGCCCTGTTCCAAACATTTACATATGGTTTGAGCAAATAGAACACCCTTATTGCCATGTGGAAGAGACCCACTTATTTACTTTATTGGGCAAAGAAAGAAGTAATACTAATTGCTTTTCCTCTTGTTCTCCCTTTCTTGGTTTATGGACAGAAAAACAGCATGCAAATGCATTTTGCCCTAGAAACATTTTAATTACAAGCAGTGGTGTAATAATTCCTTCTGGAGTGTGAGTTGAGTGAATCAAGATTATTCAAAAGGAACTTGAATAGTAATTTAAACCCCATGACATCTGACTTTTTTTAATCTTTTTTTTTTAAAGATTTATTTATTTATCCAAGAGCTGGGGTATAGTCAGAAGCGCGGGAGGGTAAGAGAATTCACCAGAGACAGAGCGGGGAGCAGAGCAGGCAGACGGACCTGCCGCGCCATGTGGGTTTCTCCCTGGCCGGCCGGGAATCAAACTGGTGCTGCAGAGGCTGTGGACAGTTTCACAGCGTGGCGCTCAACCCACTGCGCCACCGGGGAGGCCCCATGACATCTGATTTTAATAAGGTGTTGTATAGTGTTTCCATTGTGTTTGCTTTTATTGAAGTAATATTATTTGCATAACTTTCTTTGAATCATAACCTCAGAGAACTGGTGAGGTGTTCAGCTCTTGTGATAGGAGACTAGAAGTCCGGCTGAGCTTGCCACACTAGACAATGCATGAAGGGTCGAGGTCCGGCTCCCTAGGCTTCAGGCATGGCTAAAATGGTAGACAGTGGCCTCCTGGGGAGCATTGCCTCCATTTCCTGGTAGATGGTAATGGAGGCAAGGGGTTATTTGGACCTTGCTGGTGGTGGCTAAGGACAGGGTCTCTTGTTACCTGGAGTCTTGGCTCCTGCAACTGGTGACTGGATTGCTGGTGGTCTGATCACTCCCCATGATGTTCTGGTTGCTGGCCTCACATGTGGCTGGCGTGTGGATGACGAGGGGATGGTGGATGCAGCTGGGCCTGCACTGCAGTCAGGCCTCCAGTGGGGCCCATGGATTGCCTGGGGCTTGCCTCTTATGGTTGCTGCATCTTGTGGGCTCTGTCTATAGTGGCAGTAATGGGCACAGTGCAGGTTCTCTATGACCCGAGTAGATGGGGTAAAGGAGGAGAGAGTCCTGGAGCCCTCCGTGCCTTTTGTAGGCTTTTATTGGGATTTACCAGGTACACAGCAGGCAGGGGTGCAGGGGTGGGGGTATGGGGAAGGGGGTGGGGTGGGAGGCTGGCAGGCCTCTCAGCCCCCACCAAGTCTTCACTTTCTGGGCTCTCCTGTGTTCTCTCGTGGTCTCTGCTTCTCCGTTCCTTTCACTCTGCTGTTCCATTCTCTCGTTCGTTCTGCTGGTGTCCCCGTAACACCACCCTTATAAGCCCCGTCTCTCAGCCCAGCTGAATCCATCTACATATGCCCACACCCTATTCCAAGTGCCTGCCATCAGGCATGCATTCAGGACCGCAGATCCATCATCAATCCTAATGGCGGGAGGGCAGAAAAGCCTGATATCATTTACTTACCCTACAGTCTTATTTAGGAATCACTGAAGTCTTTCCCTAGTACTGAAGCAAAGAGTACACAGAGGAGGTGAGCCTGTGTACTCAGCTCTGCCCCTATTTTGCCCCAGGCATGGGCTATATTTTCTCTTGTTGAGTGAACGCTTGTATATTAGCCCATTTTACCACATGCGATGTGCAAATATTCTGTCCCATTTGGCAAGATGTCTTTTCATTGTAATAATTTCTTTTGCCATGCAGAAGTTCTTGTTTAATATAATCCCATTTTTAAAAATTTGCTTTTGTTTTCCTTGCCCCTGTATTCTTGTCCACATAATGAAAGTCAGTGTCTTGGCGTGTATTGCCTGTGTGTTCTCTATAGTTCATGATCTCAGATCTTACAAGTCTTTAGTCCATTTTAAGTTATTTTTTTATGTATGGTATGATGATAGAGTGGTCTAGTTTTATCTTTTTGTGATGGCTCTGTTTTCTCAACACCATCTGTTGAAGAAACTCTTTCTGCACTATAATATTCTTTATTCCTTTATTGCAAACTAGCTGTCCATGTAATTGTGGGTTTCTTTCTGGTCTTAATTCTGTTCATTGTTCTGTGTTGCTTTTTATTCCAGTAACATACTCTTTGGCTTACTATACGTTTGCAGTTCAGTTTGAAGTCTGGATGTGGGATACCTTTGTTCTTTTTGATCTGGATTGCTATGGCTATTTGGGATCTTTCATGGTTTTATATAAATTTCAATAATGTTTCCTTTATTTCCTGAAACAATGCTAATCAAACTTCGAAAAAGGTACCATTAAATTTGTATATTGCTTTGGGTAAGATGGTCACGTCAATGGTGTTAATTCTCCTAATCCATGAGGCAAGGGAAATCTTTTTATTCTTTGTATATTCTTTTTCTTTTAATATCTTATTTTAGAGATTTATACTTACTAACAAGGACATGTATTCACAACATATTGCAAGGTGAGAACAAGGGTTCGGAAAGTATTTTAATTACCATTCCAGTTTTGTAAAACCATATGTATTTATTTGTATATGTATGCATAAAAATATTCTGGAGAAAACACACTCAAGCACTAACTGGTAAACATCTGTGGGCAACAACATCATGGCAGGTATTCTTTTTTACGTTATATTTTCCCAACTCCTTTTCATTCTAATCCAGAAATTACTTGTAAAAGACTTTTTTTATTTTTCCCAAATGAAAGATTTAATGTTCTTTCCATCTCATAATTCAAGTTTCAAATTATGTTCTCCATGTTAAGGGTAAAACAGCTCAGGCCTTACACAAAAACCAATGCTTGCTTTAGCTCATTGTGGTGCAGTTCCTCATTACATAAATTACTTCAACATTTTGGGTTCATTAGCGGGGGAAAGGAATGGAAATTCCATACAACTGAAGTTCCAAGGTATAATGGTAGAAACAGCAAGAACATTAGCAAAGAAAAATGCCTTGGTAAGAGAGGAGACAAACCTCCACATATTCCCAACACTTACTTGATTCACTCTGGAGGGTCTGCCTTGATTAGTCTATTTTAAAAACTGCTGTGGAAATAAAATTAGCCCTAGCTAAAACTAACATTAAAATGCACAAAATATACAGGAATTCTACTAGCAATGGTTTTAAAGATAGTTTAGGAAAGGTGATCTAATAGTTTCATTTTGAACTCTGTTACAAAAGTACCTTTAATCAAAAGCCATCCGTTTCAAATTTTCCCTTTCTATGGGCATAAATTCTCTGTAGCTGTTTATTGTAGCTCATTATTTAGCCACATTGCTATTATCTTTCCTGTATTTCTGAAATGTCTGCTGTAGCTAATCCTCTGTCATTTCTGATTATAAGAGTTCTGCATATTTTGTCTCTGTCAGCCTACCTAGATGTCTATCTTTTCAAAGAAACAGCTTTTGGGTGCACTGATCTTTAGAAATGTGTTTTGATTTCTATTTCTTTTTAAATTTTTGCTCTAATTTTTATTATTTCCTTCCCTCTACTGATTTTTTGGCTTCATTTGTTCTTCTTACTTCCATAAGTTGAAAAGTTAAATTATTTATTTGACATCCTTTTTGTTTCTTGATATAGATATGAAGTATATTAGTAATTACATATTGTTAATTTTGTCAATCTTTTCAAGCATAACTTAGTGAATACAATTATTTAGCATATATTTTTTGGATACTCATGTTACAGATTGCTTATACAATTGAAATAGAAGGAAAACCATATTTTGTCTATCTCAAAAAACAGTAAGTAATTATTTTGTTCTTTTAAAATTTTAGTTGTTTTCTTGATTTCTAAATTAGTCTCTTTAATTCAAATGTATATTTGGAAACCAAAAATGTTTTCAACCATATACTTATTTAAGTCTTGTACATTGGGGCATTTATTTATATTGAGTATAAGTACATTATACTTATAAAAAGACAGTGAGTCCTGTACACTGTTTTGGAGGGGCCAAAAGTAGTGATAGGGTGACTAATTTTTGATTATACAATGGTTTAGGGGAATGATGATGGTGGCTTTAAAAATGACATTGGTCATAGTCCTAGAGAGCACAATTTGAAGAAGATTTGGTGAAATGATTGGGGAAAAGCGAGGAGGTAATATGGGCAAGGAAGATATTTATTTGAAGAAAAGATGAATTTGGTTTGCACTACCTATAAGATACCCATTTTTTTTTAATCTTTCCCTGCAAGGTATATGAAAATAGGAATTTGAGTTGCTGAGGACAGATTCACAATAGGAGTATTAATTTAGCAGTAATCAATAGTTTGGCTACTTTTTTTTTTTTAAATGAGAGATTATCAAATGCTTATAAATAGAATAGTGGTAAAATATTGAATCCATAGAAAGACTGATATTTCTGTGATAGATAGAATACAAAAGAGTAGTGAAGCAGGGAGGATCAGAGAGGCACGAAGAGCAGTAGAAGTATGATGATGTATGATGTAAATTAAGTGATTAGACTAAGTAGTGACAGTTTTCAAAATTATGTGAGAAGTCCAGTACAATGGTGATTTCAAAATTGTCTTTTAGATTTGACATTCTGGTGCTTATAGGTTTTCTGGTGCACTGTCATTGTGAATGAGAATTATTAAAGTTTAGAAATTGTGGAGATTTACTGCTCTTTTGATAAAATTTGTTGAGAACTGAGAGTATGTAGGGAATAGCCGAAGTAAGAAACAGGGTCAAGGGAGAATGACTCAGTAATGACTTGAAAATAAACTTTTTAATAATATTAAGCTAAAAAAATCAGTAGAGAGGAAGATTTCAAAACTGTGGCACTAAAAAAGCCATATTTTCAATATATGGAATAGCATGGAATCCATAGCAAAGTGTGCTTACTTTGTATAAAAAAGTCATTCTCTGTGAATAAAGATAAGGAGGGAGTGTGGGTGCAGGTGATCTGAAAGTGAGGAGATATGTAAGTTTTATGGCATGAATCACCCCAGTGGTGTCAAGTTTTCTAATAGTTACTGAAGAGAAAGGGAGAAAATGCTGAACAAGGTTACTGAGAAGGTCTTGAATTTGACGTGATGCCGAACAAATCTTTCTAAACTCTGTCCTACCTTTACATTTTAATTTTGTCATTCAGGTTAAACCTGAAATCAGTGAGCAATAAAGACAAAGATTTGAAACTTCTATGCTGGGAATACTCTGTTATTTCACTATTTGATATATCTAGTAACTTGATTGTTCATTAGCATCCACTTTAGTATTGTATGTCATAATAGTTGAAATGCCTCCCTCAGTACCTAAATTCTTCTAAATGACAAGAAGTATTAGATCAATAAGATATGGCAAGATAATTTGACTACCTTAATTCCTCAATAAAAATAAACTTTATATTATGAAGAATATTTTTTTCTGTTTCACATCTCAGCATGTTTTTGTGATTTCTGCCTAGATCATTTTTTTCTTCAGCTTCTGTTGTTTATTCTTATGACAAAGATGACACCCAACATTCTAAACCTTTGTTAGTTCAGGTAAGACTTAGGTTTTTTTCTTAAAGGTTTCTTGTGGAACTTCTTTAAAATATGAATATTTTGTAATTACTAATATATTATTTTAAACATTCATTGAAATTGAATAATTTGGGCTAATTTGTATTTTTACCTGTCACAAATTTATTAGGTAATTGACATAAATGTTAAAGTACTAAGCTAGCTAAAATAATAAATATGATTAACATTTTTGGGATGTTCATTTTTATAATTTCTACATCTGTTTTTCTTCCTGTATTATTTTTTCAGATGGATTGCAATTACCATGGATATATTGCAGGTTTTCCAAATTCTCTTGTGTCACTCAACACTTGTTCGGGACTCAGGTTGTGGTCTACTTAGATATATTTAATTTGTTAATATTAGTTCCTTATAGTCTATGAGTTGATTTTCATATATCTTTCCTAGTTCTACCATCACCTTTATTTATCTAATTTCCTAAGGAATACTGATAAAATAGAATAGGTTACCCTGGTAACATCTGGCCCTGTAGCTGGATGTGACAGGATCTGCTACCTGAGATTTTTTAAAAAATATTTATTTATTTATGCATACAAGAACTGGGGTACAGGCCAGAGGTGTTGGGTGTGAGAGGATCACCAGAGACAGAGTGGAGAATAGAACAGGCAGATTGACTGAAATACACTGGAGCAGTGGGCGAGATAAGAGAGGTCTGCTGTGCCATGTGGGTATCTCCCTGGCTGGGGATTGAACTCATGCTTCAGTGGCTGAAGATAGTTCATAGGCTGTGTCTTAACCCCTTGCACCACCAGGGAGGCCCTGCTGGTGATTTTTGAGCAATTTTGAATGTAGGGGTGTTGGTGATCTCTATGTAGCTACTTTGTTTTTTGAAATTCTTGGGTTGGTTTGTTTGTTTTTGCTGATTCCTTAACTTCCCAGAGTTATTCATAAATGCAGAGTCCTGAATGTGATAGAAACCTTTGTTCTGTTCCCAGTCATTTTGTAAGCATGAATTTCCTCCAGTTCTGCCCACACAAAGAAATGATTTAGGACACTGTCAGAGGAGAGTTAGGAGTATCAAAAAGGAATCTAAGTCTATACATGAGAGTGCCTATAGAACCTACCGACTGGCTTAGAAAAATCTTTATTAGAGGAAGTGGATTATGCCATTACCATGCTTCCTTTAGATAGTCCAGATATTTCTCTTAGAATATTTTAAATATAAGCAATATACACCCCTGTGGCATTACTGGTCCAGTTCTGGAATAACACCTCAAAGAAAAAAGAAAGCAGAAAAACTAAGGTGACGTTAAATGTAAAAAAAAATATTCTGGGCAAACTTTCTCATTAGAATATTAGATTATAGTTTTGGTAGGATCATTTCAGACTTGTTTTAATTATTTTAACATTCAGGGGAACAATGCAGTTCAAAAACATCTCATATGGAATTGAACCAATGGAGGCTGTATCAGGATTCATGCACATGATTTATGAAGAAAAAAAAGATAAAATTAAAATTCCTCTGTTAGGAGGAAATGTCACTTACAGCCGTAATGATTTAATGTATGATGTCATAACAAGTATAGAAGTAAGTGTTGACTTTATAATTTTAACTTATTATAAATTTATAAATGAAAATGCCTTTAAAGCAAAATTTGGTGACTTGCAAATTTCTTTTTTTAGTTATTTTATTTTATTTTTTATTTTTTTTTACATCATTGTCCAGACTTGCAAATGTTAAGATCATTTTACTTTTACATCATGATCCTGCATGACTTTTAAAATGGATAGAAAATGCTGCCAAGATTTTTGTTAGGGTTGTTATTATATGAAAATTTTGTAAAGTTTAGATTATTAATCCAGGAAACGCGAATGTAAGATAAAAGAAAACAACAATTTCCACATGTGACATTTGTGTAATTAATCTAATTGTTCCTTTTATACATTTATTCTGATAATTTAGATGAAAGTTAAAGTATCATCTGATCTGGATTTCTAAGTCAAGTCTTTGTTTCATGATAATTCAGATATGAGTACTATCAGAGCCTTACAGAATGTATGTTTATAGGTTTGTGATAAATTCTTCCACAAAAACCTGTACATTGCCATATGTAACATTCTTTGTTATCTGAAATTATCATTTACTATGAACTTCAGTAATATTTTCTAATATAGTTTGCCAGAAATATTTAGCCAATTGTTTTTAAATAATTGGTTATTAAAAATATAGCCCCTTATGGAAGGTTATGAAAATTACCCCAAGACTGATGAAAGAAAAGCCTTATAGTATAAAGTCATTATTTCCAGTTGTTGCTGTTACTAAAATCAGAACATGGGTTCTATTATAACTTCAGATGTCACTGAAAGTTCTTATTAACCACAGGTACTTTTTTGATTGGAATTTTCTAAATAGTACATACATTTTGTATTTGAAAACAGCCTTCTTATGTTATCAATACCAATGTGTCTTTCATTTTATTTCTGAAAATAAATCCAATAGAAAGATAAATTTTTGAAAATTCCTTATGACTCGTGTGGTGTGTTTTTCAGAGAACTGATTTTTCCAAGTTATTCCTTCGTTATCTTGAAATGTACATTATTGTGGATAAAAAATTGGTAGGTGTTCTTTTAATACATTGTTATTTAAAAAGATTTAACATTTGACTTAAGCTTGATTTCAATGATGTAATAAAAATGTTAGGCCATTTTTTGATGTTTATTTTGCTTTTGGAATTAATAGATCCTTAAAATTTATCTTGCATCTGGAACATTTAAGCGCTTTTGCAAAGTGAAGCATCTTTTCATTTTCTAAAATTTGTCAACTCTTCTTCTTTCTTTTAAAAGGGCTACATCCTCGGGCCTCCCCGGTGGCGCAGCGGTTGAGCGCTGGGTTGCGAAGATGCCTGCAGCCTCTGCAGCGCCGGTTTGATCCCTGCCTGCTCCCCGGCCACCGGAGGAGGGTCCCAGATGGCGCGCAGACCTCTCCTGCCGCCCACTGCTCCCCTCAGCAGTGTACTTCGGTCCTTCTACCTGCTCTGCTCCCCGCTCTGGCTCTGGTGAATTCTCTCGCCCTCCCGCGCTTCTGACTGTACCCAGTGCTTGTATAAATAAATAAAAAAATAAATAAACCTTTAAAAAAAAATAAAATAAAAGGGCTACATCCTCAATGAACAAAACTCTTTCTATGAGGATCACATCAGTCTGAACTGTGCCCTAAGCTCCCTGGCAGTTGGGCGGGGGGTCACTGTCTTGGTTCTGCAGCTGCAGAGCCACAGAGCTCTCTGCTCAAATGCTGTTGCTGTAATTGGTGCAATATCTCTTTGGGTTGCTGGGAAACTCTGACTCAGTTTTCTGACTATTTCGGGGGCTGAAGGCTACATGCGACAGTGGTCAGGGTTATAGATTATCTTCCCTGCATGTGAATATTCTATATTTAACATTAGATGACATATAAAATTAGATATGACATATAGATACCATGTCACACATAGTCATTAGGTATAACATATATATGTAATACATTTGATACTATTGAATTAATGTTGAATTTCTTGAGTTTGATACTGACATAATGGACAAACAGGACAAAGTCCTAATTCTTAGTAAGTATAGGCTGAGGTGCTTGCAACTTATTATTAAATATTGAGAAAAATTGCTATTAATAAGAATGAAAGATGTATGAATGAAGCTTTCATTTTAAAGTGTTAATCTACAAAACAAGAGAAGTAAAAGAACAAGAATTAATACAAAATATAAATTAATGATAATAAATGTAAACATTAAAATAAGTAAGTTCAAGAACTGTAAGTTCAAGAAAAGTAAGTTCAAGAACTGGCTTGTGGAAAGATGAATGGGGAGAAAGTATAATCAAGTAAAAATGAGGTAAGCATGTTAGGTTGTCAAAAAGAATATAGAAGATGTAACTAGTATTAGAGACAATCACAACAAACAAACAAAATAACAAACATGAAAATTTGTCTGTCTCCAAAAAAGGTATGAATTTAAATCAAACCATCACCTTGTATATCTTAAACATGCAGTTATAATTACTTGTACATCTTAAACATATACACTTACATATTATACATATATACACACATATATAATTGTCATTTATATCTTAAAAAACTAGAAAAGAATTTGAATGCATCATTGCCAGTAAAAGTAGGTTTACATGTTTGTATCTGCATGGGGGTTATATGTTCCACCTCTACAAATGTATGCTTTCACACTCTACCCACAATTGATGCCCCTTTCCTCCCCCACTCCCACCTCAACACCCTCCCCATCTGGTTGCCTCAGTATTGCAGTCAGATGTTAGAGTATTATTGGTTTGGTTTTGACTGACCCTGTTATGTTGCTTTATATCCATAGATAGTGAGAGCATCCAATATTTTTCTTTATTTTTTTTTTTAAGATTTATTTATTTGTACAAGCACTGGGTAGAGTCAGAAGCGCGGGAGGGTGAGAAAGAATTCACCAGAGCTAGAGCGGGGAGCAGAGCAGGCAGAAGGACTGAAATACACTGCTGAGGGGAGCAGCAGGCAGCTGGAGAGGTCTACGCGCCGTGTGGGACCCTCCTCTGGTGGCTGGGGAGCAGCCGGGGATCAAACCAGTGCTGCAGAGGCTGCGGGCAGCTTCACAACCCAGCGCTCAACCACTGCACCACCGGGGAGGCCCCAATATTTTTCTTTTTCCTTCAAACATTTTTCTTACCATTATCATCTCTAGTTCCATCCATGTAGTTGCAAATGGCAGGAACTCTTTTTTATAACTGAGTAGTATTCCACTGTGGTATGCATATATGTATACATGTAACAAAAACATTTTTCAGATAACTCCTCTGTTCTTGGCCACAGCCATGTTTATAATATCTAAGTTATAAAGGAGAGATCTTTAAAATGTTTCAGGTTGACATTATTCATATACCAATAAATTCTAGACTATAAGGAAAACATGCAGCTTAATAATTTTAAATAGTTCTCTACTAAGCAGCATGCATTTGCTGCTGAGTAATAAACTCACATAAACAAATGAACTGCAGACTCAGCTTTCTTAAAGCTACAAACTTTTAAAATACTGTATTAATTTTGGTAGTATGTTGATAGAATGTAACATTTTGATCAAGGAATGTAATGAGGATTTAATATTAAGTAAAATATTAATGAAATGTATTACATCAATTTGATTCATCAATAAGTCAAAAGGCAAATCATTTGGTGTGCTTCAAAATTCATTTGATAAAATTTTAACTCCAAGTTTTATAAAAATTTGTGTACAGAAAGATTCATAAATAGATATTTCTGAACATAATCTAAAACACTGATCTTAAACTGAACACCACTTATTGATGAAAAATGTATAGTTTCTAATGAAAGCAGGAGCAAAGCTAATATACTACTTACATGCTATCAATATTGTCCTGACATTTTAAACTAATTAGATATAGAAAGAGCTTATTGGAATGAAGAAAATTTTAAAGCATGAGTTACATTATGATGTCCATGATGTAATCTGAACAGTTTCCAGATATGTTTTAATATGGTTTTCCCTCTATGCATGCATTTTTGTTTATGATTATATGTATTTAGAAATAATTATCTTATGAAATACCACATTAAAATTATGATTCAGTTATAAGAAATAAATAATGCCATAATTTGAGTAGATTACAAATTTAAAAAAAATCATACTTTTAAATATTTTTATTAAATTGTTTGTACATCATTGTTGTTTTCCTGGATTTCAGTGGGAATATATGGTTACTTTTGAATTTAGTACTTTTTGTATGTAAAGGGTATGTGATATATTAATGATCTCTACTAGTTTTTAAAAAATAATTCATCTTTTTCAGTTTGATTACATGGGATCTGATATAAAGATTGTAACACAAAAGGTTGTTCAGATAATTGGCCTTGTGAACACAGTAAGTTTTAAGACCTTTTTTTAATGTACTTTATGAAAGAATAGCTACTATGAGTATAGTATTTTTCTATGTATAGTTGAAGAGTTTCCTTACTCAAAATGAGATGTCTTAAATATTTTTAAATTTAATACTCTATTAAAAATTTTCATTCACCTTTTTCTTTTAGATGCTTGCCAAGTTAAAAATAAGCATTTTAATATCTTCCATAGAAATTTGGTCAAATAAAAACAAAATTTCTACTACAGGAAATCCAAATCACATATTATTTAGGTTTGTAGAATGGAAAAGAAGCCACCTCTTTGGATCTCATCAGGTTGCATACTTGTTGGCGTGAGTAGTGTTCCATATTTGCTTAGTGTTAAAGGAATTACACAAAATGATTTAATAAGTTAGTTTAAAAATAGTATATAATATATACCATGTTCTATAAATTTGATAGACACCATGGTAATTGGAAAAAAATGTAATTTTAAAGTCCTTGCCCTTAAGAAGCTAATGTAAAACAAGACTAAAAAATTTTACCAACCAATATAAATTTACCTGATGAAAGTAAAGTTAAATAATAGTATTGAAATAACCAATGGAGCTTAATTATGGGAGATACATTATCATTGATTTGCCTTGATTTACAAATGTTTGCTGTCTGTTATGGTATCTCTACATTCTTACATGCCATCTGTTTAATTCTTATGTTTTTATTTTATAATAACATGAAAATATTGAATAGTTACATTATCTAGTATCTAATATACTGATAAATCTATGCATCTTTGGTAAATACATGAATAGGGAGGTCACAGAGAATTGAATTTTCAAGGCAATAATTGTAGAGGGAATCAAAATGAAAACTATAACCATTAGTGCAATGGCACTTTACATTAACTATTAGGTCTCATCCTTAAACTTCTGGATATTTATCAGACTCAAAATTTGACCATATCTATATTGAAGTATTCTTAATATTGGTGGTTTGAAACAAAGGAAATAGTATAATTCAGAGTAGCATGGAGTTTAGAGTATAGTAATTGTCTAATCATGTTTGCTGCTGTGAAAACTATCACTGGTAATACCACTCTGAAATGGAAAATTATTATTTTATTATTAACTGGAAAATTACTGTTTTATTAGCTTTAAAGAAAACCCTAGTTTTATAGGATCCACATTTCCTGGAGAAGTATGTAATAAGGATTCTGCTGCAGGAGTTGCTGTGGTATGTAATTATTTTCCAGTGTATTCTCATGTTTCAAAATTTCCTAAATATTTTAATGCATGAGTTAATATATTACTTAATTTGCTCATCCTTTAATGGTTTTTATATTACTAATTAGAGCATACAATTTTAACTGTACATAAAAAGAGTATATGAGCTGAGCTGATTGTGAAGTCATATTGTTTTTAAAAATATACCTAAATTAAACATTATTTTGAAAAATAATGGAATAATTTTATCAAGTTTATATAGTCAATGTAATTTTAATATTCTCTATTAAAACATATTTTTCTTTCTAAATTAATAATTGGTATACATGTATTTTTTATGAACTGACATTCTTTTTTTATTTTAATGTAACTATTGCATCCAGTTCTTTATGATATTTTTGCTATTATCTTGTTATTGATTTATGTTATAGCTCACCTTTTTTCTTTGCTTTTAATTTCTGCAGTTTTAATTTAGTGTGTTATATAAATATAAATATATTTGTGTATTTACTATATTGAGAATTTTTAGGAGGAATCTATAATTTATGCATTGTTACTTTTCATCAGTTATAGGAATTTTTCTGGCATTATTATTGGTATTCTCATGTACAAAAGTGAAGTACAGATTTTTCTGAATGTTTGAGAAAATGAAGACTATATTACCTTCAAGATGTTATTGTTGCTCCAATGACAAATTATTTCACCTAGTGTTGGTTATTAATCGTTTCTTAATTAAGAGTTTACTTTATAATAATAGTTTTAAGTTCATAGCAAAATTGAAGGAAATGTATAGCTATTTCCCATAACACCACATACCCTTACCCAGGTGTAGCCTCCCACTTTATCAACATTCCCCACCAGTATGATATATTTGTTACAATTGATGACCCTACACTGCCATATCATAAACACCCAAAAGTTCATAATTTTTTTTTAAAATATACTCATTTTTTTTTAAGATTTATTTATTTATACGAGCACTGGGTACAGTCAGAAGCGCGGGAGGGTGAGAGAATTCACCAGAGCCAGAGCGGGGAGCTGAGCAGGCAGAAGGACCTAAGTACACTGCTGAGGGGAGCAGCGGGCACAGGAGAGGTCTGCGCGCCATGTGGGACCCTCCTTTGGTGGCCGGGGAGCAGCCGGGGATCGAACCAGCGCTGCAGAGGCTGCGGGCAGCTTCGCAACCCAGTGCTCCACTGCTGTGCCACGGGGAGGCCCCTCATAATTTATTTTGAAGTTCACTCTCAGTGATATTTATTCTATCAGTTCATTAGCTTTTCAACTATTTTGTTTCTACACTATTTTCTTCTTTCTTTCAGGTACCCAGTTAAGTATATTTATTATGGAAACTCTCCACAAATGTTCTGTAATCTCTGATCTTAGTTTCTCCCTTTTCTTCATGCTACATTTTGATGTTTTCTTATTGCAATTCAGTATTAATATGATGGCAACTGTTTCTAAACTACTGTTAACACCCTCTATACATGAAAATTTTTGTCTCTTTTTGACTCTAGAATTTATATTGTTTTGTTAGAATTGCTAAATTATTTGGATTTATCTATGAGGTATCCAGAATGTTTATATATTTGTTTAAATGCACTTAGAATAAAATTTAAAGTAAACATAAAATGAATTAGTGTAAAAATATAATCTGAACAGCTTCTTTTTTATTTCATATATATATTTTACATCATTCTTCATTTTTTTAACAATGTATGCTTTCTCCTCTCAGGTGTAGTCTCCATGAAATTCCCACCACCAATTCAGCCATGTCCCATCACCAGAGTCCCTTGTGCTCTTCCCACCCTTGTTTTGTTCCAACTCCCTCCTCCTTCCATGCAGAATGTCTCTGATTTATTTTTGACTATTGAATTTGATTTTTAATTTATTATAATTACTTTTTCTCCCCCTGAGCCCTTGTTTTCTCTATATTCCTCCTATATGTGAAACCATCCAATATTTTTCTTTTTCCTTCTGACTTATTTTCCTGAGCATAATCTCTGCCAGCTCCACCCATGTTGCTGCAAATGGCATGAGTTTATCATTTTTGGTTGCTGAGTAATTTTCCATTGTGTATATATACCACATCTTCTTGAGCCAATCATCTATTTTTGGACATTTGGGTTGTTTCCAGGTTTTACCTATTATAAATAGTGCTGCAATAAACATAGGGGTGAAGGTGTCCTTTTGGATTAATGTTTTTGTGTCCTTTGGGTAGATTCCTAGGAGTGGAATTGCTAGATCATATGGAAGCTCCATTTTTAGTAGTTTGAGGAAGCTGCACACAGCTTTACATAGTGGTTGGACTAGTTTGCATTCCTACCAACAGTGTAATAGAGTTCTTTTTCCTCCACATCCTCGCCAGCATTTGTTGTTGCCAGTTTTTTATTTTTTTATTTTTATTTTTAAAGATTTATTTATTTATACAAGAACCGGGGTACAGGCCAGATCTTCAGGAGGGTGAGAGAATTCACCAGAGACAGAGTGGGTAACAGAGCAGGCAGACTGATGAAATACATTGCTGAGGGGAGCAGCAGGCGCAACAGGAGAGGTTTGTCGCGCCATGTGGGACAGGCAGCTGGGATTGAACTGGCACTGCAGAAGCTGCAGACAGTTTCACAGTGCAGTGCTCAACCACCTGTGCCACCAAGGGAGGCCCTGTTGCTAGTTTTTTAATATGTGTCATTCTCACTAGTGTAAGGTAGTATCTCATTGTGATTTTAATTTGCATTTCTCTGATTACAAGAGGTGTTGAACATTTTTTGAATGCTTTCTCAGCATCTATTGATATGATCATTTGCGTTTCCTCTTTGGAGAAGTGTCTTTTTAGCTCTTCTACTCATTTTTTGACTGGATTATATATTTTGTTTTTGTTTCGTCTTGTCAGCTCTTTGTAGATCTTTGTGATCAGTCCCTTAGCATTAGTATTGTGTGCAAAATTTTCTCCCAATCAGTGGTGTATCTCTTTGTTTTGATTACTATCTCTTTTACTGTACAGAAACTCTTTTATTGATATAGTCCCAGAGGTTCATCTTTTCCTTCACTATGTTTGCTTTCAGTGATGTGTCTTTAAAGGTGTTACTGAGATGTATGTCATGTATTGTTTTGCCTAAATTTTCTTCTACGTATTTTCTGGTTTCAGATCTTATGTCTAATTCTTTAATTCACTTTGAGTTGGCTTTTGTGCATGGTTTGAGGTTGTAGTCTTTTTTTTTATTTTTTATTTTTTTATTATTTTTTTTAAGAGGCATGTATTTTATTTATTTATTTATTTATTTGTTTGTTTGTTTGTTTGTTTGTTTTGTTTGTTTATACATGCACTGGGTACAATCAGAAGCACGGGAGGGTGAGAGAATTCACCAGAGCCAGAGTGGGGAGCAGAGCAGGCAGAAGGACCGAAGTACACTGCTGAGGGGAGCAGCGGGCAGCAGGAGAGGTCTGCGTGCCATGTGGGACCCTCCTCGGGTGGCCGGGGAGCAGCCGGGGATCGAACTGGTGCCACAGAGGCCGAGGGCAGCTTCACAACCCAGCGCTCAACCGCTGCGCCACCGGGGAGGCCCTGAGGTTGTAGTCTTGCTTCATTTTTTTGGATATAGCAGTCCTGTTTTCCCAGCACCATTTACTGAAAACACTGTCCTTGTCCCATTGCATATAGTTTGCTCCTTTGTCAAAGATTAGTTGTCCATATGTATGTGGCTTTATTTCTGGGCTTTCTGTTCGATTCCTTTGGTCTGTGTGTCTGTTTTTGTTCCAGTACCATACTGTTTTAATTACTATGACTTTGTAATATAGTTTGAAATCTGGGAGTGTGAAACCTCCATTCCCCTTCCTTTTAGTCAGGAGAATTTTGGCTATTCAAGGTTTTTTGTGGCTCCATATGAATTTCATCAATATTTGTTCTATTTCTTTGAAGAATGTCATTGAAATTTTTATGGAAATAGCATTGAATATGTAAATTGCTTTTGGTAGGATGGCCATTTTAATAATGTTAATTCTTGCAACCCATGAGCAGGGGATGTCTTTCTATTTCTTTGTGTCTTCTTCTATTTCTTTTAAAATATTTTATAATTTTATTTGTATTGGCCCTTCCCCTCTTTTATTAGGTTTATTCCCAAGTATTTGATCTTTGTTGTTTCAATTATAAAAGGGATGATTTTCTTGATTTTTTCTTCTTCAGATTGATTGTTTTCATATAAGGCTACTGATTTTTGTGTGTTGATTTTATATCCTGCTACTTTACTAAATTGGTTGATTATTTTGATTAGATTTCCTATAGAGTTTTTAGGATTCTCTATATATATTATCATATCAACTGCAAATAATGATAGTTTTACTCTTCTTTCCTTATTTTGAATCCCTGTATGCCTTTTTCTTATTTCTCTGGCTAGGACTTCCAGTATTATATTGAAAAGCAGTGGTGAGTCTTGTTGAGTATTATATTGAGTATAATATTGAAAAGTTGAGTATTATATTGAAAAGCAGTGGTCTGTCTTGTTCCAGACCTTAAGGGAAAGGTTTTCAGCTTTTCACCATTGAGACAAACAGTCGCCCTGGATTTGTCATATATGGCCTTTATTATGTTAAGATATGTTCCTTCTATCCTGAGAATTTCAAGGGCCTTTATCATAAACAGATGCTGAACTTTGTTGAATGCTTTCTCGGCATCTATTGATGTGATCATATGGTTTTTATTTTTCTCTTTGTTGATGTGTTGGGTTATATTAATTAATTTTTGGATGTTGAACCATCCTTATGACCCTGGAATAAATCCCTCTTGGTCATGGTGAATTATATTTTTGATGCATTGTTGGATTCTGTTGGCTAGGATTTTATTGAGGATTTTTGCATCCGTGTTCATTAGAGAGATTGGCCTGTAGTTTTCTTTTTTTTGTGTTGTCCTTGTTCAGTTTTGGTATTAGTGTAATGTTGGCTTCATAAAACATATTTGGCAGTATCCCTTCCTTCTCAATTTTCTGAAAGAGTTTGTGGAGGATAGGCACTAGTTTGTTTCTGAACATTTGGTAAAATTCATTTGTAAAGCAGTCTGGTTCTGGGCTTTTGTTTCTTGGCAGGGTTTTGATTACCGTATCAATTTCACTGTTTGTAATTGGTCTGTTTAGGTCTTCTATTCTTCTTTATCTAGCTTTGGATGATTGTAAATATAGGAGTTTGCCCATCCCTTTAAGATTGTTGAACTTGTTTGCATATAACCATTCATAGTAATCTCTGATTATTTCTTTGATTTCTGCTGTGTCTGTTGTAATTTCTCCTCTTTGGTTTATGATCCTATTTATTTGTGCTTTCTCCCATTTTTTCTTTGTGATCCAGGCTAGAGGTTTGTCTATTTTGTTTATTTTTTCAAAGAACCAACTTTTGGTTTCATTGATCTTTTGGTTTGTTTTCTTAACTTCTATTTCATTCATTTCTGCTTTGATTTTTATTATTTCCTTTCTTCTACTGGCTTTTGGGTTTTTTGTTGTTCTTTTCCCAGTTTTTTAAGGTGGGGCATTAGGTTGTTTCTTTGAGTTCTTTTTTTGTTTCTTGATGTGAGCCTGTTGTTATATATTGTTATATATTTTCCTCTTATAACTGCTTTTGCTGTATCCCATATGTTCTGGGTGGTTGTGTCCTCATTGTCATTCATCTTGAGTTATTTTTTACTTTCTTCTTTGATGTCCTCATTGATCCAATGATCTTCCAGTAGTGTGGGCTTCAATCTCCATTAGATAGGAGTGTTCCTTGTTTTCTTTTCATGGTTTGTTTCTAGTTTGATGCTGTTATGGTCAGAGAAGATAGTAGATATATGATTTTGATCTTGATGTATCTGTTGATTTTTGCATCTCAGTATGTGATCAATTTTGGAGAATGATCCATGTGCACTTGAGAAAAATGTGTACTCATATTTTTTTTGGTGCAGTGCCCTATAGATGTCTGTTAGGCCCATGAGGTCTAGGTCCTTATTTATTTATTTATTTATTTATTTTTAGATTTATTTATTTATTTATGAAAGAACCGGGGTACAGGCCCGATGCACTGGAGGGTGAGAGGATTCCATAGACAGAGCGGGGAACAGAACTGGCAGACTGGCGAAAAACACTGCTGAGGGGAGCAGCAGGTGAGATAGGAGAGGTCTGCCACACAATGTGGGACCCTTGCCGGCTGGCCTGTATCGAACCAGTGCTGCAGAGGCTGCGGACAGCTTCACAGCACTGTCTCAACCACCTTCACCGCAGGGGAGGCTGTAGGTCCTTGCTTAGAACTCTAGTGTCCTTGCTTATTTTTTGTCTCATTGATCTATCCATTGGTGAGAGTGGTGTGTTGAAGTCTCCTACCATGTATGTATTTTTCTCTAATGTCTGTTTTTAGAGATGATAATAATTGTCTGACATATTTTGGTGTTCCTTCATTTGGTGAGTATATGTTGATAAGTTTTATGTCTTCCTGATGTATTGTCCACTTAATCATAATGTACTGATCCTCTATGTCTTTTTTTACCTTTTCAGTTCGAAGTCTATTTTATCTGATATGAGTATAGCTGTTCCTGCCTTCCTTTTTGGTCCATTTGTGTGTAGGATTGTTTTCCATTCTTTTACTTTCAATCTATGTTTATCTTTTGTAGTTAAATATGTTTCCTGTAGACAGCCAATAGTTGGGTTCTATTTTTAAATCCAGCCCACTACAGTATTTCTTTTTATTAGTAAGATTAGACCATTTACATTTAGAGTTAATATTGACACATTGGCATCCATATTTGCCATTTTCTTTGCCTTTTTGTGATTGCATTCCTTACCTTGTTCTGTTCCTCCTATTCATTCCTCTGTTGGTTTTATTTCTAGGGTTCCTTGTAGTATTTTTTGGAGTGGGGTTTCAGTAGTAATGAACTTCTGGAGATTTTGATGTCTGAGAAGGTTTTTATTTTTCCATCATAGAAGAAGGAAAGCTTCACAGGGTAGAGTATTCTTGGTTAGAATTTGTTGGCTTGGAGTTTGCTGAATATGTCCCTCCATTCTCATCTGAAGTGTTTCTTCAGAGAAGTCGATGTCAGCCTGTATGATTTTCCTTTGTAGGTTATCTGTTTTTTTCACCCTTGTCAGTTTCATTATTTTTTCCTTGTCATAGACCTTTGGATATTTTACTATTATGTGTCTTGCTATTGCTTTCTTTTCATTGTGGTAATTTGGTGTTCTTCCATCTTCCTGTATTTCTATTTTCATTTCCTTCTTCATGCTTGGGAAGTTTGCTTCAATTACCTCCTTAAATAGTTTTTGGTTCTTTCATCTCTTGTGGTATCCAGAGGCCCCCAATGTAGAGACCAGCCCTAGGAGGCACCTCCTGATGCCCCTCCCACTGGTGGTTAAGTGGTATGTCCTTCCTGGAGAAAACTCAGCTAAGCTTCCCGGTTTCAGGTGTAGGTGGTTGGTGATTTTGTTGTGATCACTAGGTGGGTCCTAGTAGGCTTTCAGAACTGCTTATTGCAGCAGGTCTCTGGAAAAGAGGGTTGGGAGGAGAAATGCTACAACAAAGGGCTCACCAGCCCTATTTCCTATGGAAGTGGAGAGGCTTAGGAGCTCCACCATGGCATGCACAATAATAACCTCAAAAAGAAAAGCAGTTGTAGAAGTAGAAAGTCCAGAAACAAACTCACAGGGATCACTGGAACCCATTTTAGAGACTGCCTACTACCAAAGGAATGCAGAATTATTTAAACCAAATACTTAAAGAATTTTTTTTAACTCAAGCTGTAAAATGTGGTATTTAAGACTATTAGATTTGCTAAGATAACTGGTATTGCCTTAAGATAACTGTTATTGCTTATTTCTCTATCTTTAATAAGTTTATCATCCATTTTAATTATATATGAATAATAGATCTTGGATGCATTTATGAATTTTAAAATGAGTTTTATATGATAATTTTTTTAATCATGGTAAGTAATGTTTTTTTTTTTAATAATTGAATAAGTGTTTTTCTTTTCTTATATGTAGTATCCAGAGGGCTTGTCTTTGGAATCATATGCTGTCAGTATTGTGCAGTTGCTTGGCCTTAATTTGGGATTAACTTATGACAATAATGACACCACCTGCTATTGTTCAGGAGATATTTGCATAATGTCACCAGAAGCACTGTAAGATAATTTTCTATATTAAATACACCTATTCCTTTTTTCTTCTTTTTGGTTAGGAAACCCATGCTTCTAATAAGTAAACTGAAGTAATTTGACAGTTATAGAACACTACCCACAACTACAGAATATACTTTCTCTTCAGGTGCAATGGAATACACGCCAAAATAGTCCTGATACTGCCCCTGGTTCTCCATGCCTAGGGACACACTCTTCCATCTAACAACATTCCTGAAACTGACATATATATTTTTCTTTTGATCAGATTGAAGGAAACTTCTAGGGGCAAGCCATATGAATTGTGTAATTTAAGTGATTCCACATAAAGTTGAATGTATTGATATTTGCAGATAAAGCTGACATTGTACAAACATTACAAATATAATTCATTTTAATAATTTAAACTTATTTTTTCAGACTTTAATTTTTTTGAATAATTTTTTTTAATTTTCTCACGTTGTTGTTCAGTTTTATACAATATTTAATTTTTCTGCTCAGGTCTAGTCCCCGTAAATCTCCCACCACTACATCATCTGTGAACCATAGTCTGTTGTGCTCTACCCTCACCTGTTTTGACCCATCTTCCTTACCCACCCCAGCTTTATGGCTCAGATCTATAGTTTGCCTGCAAGTTTTCTCTCTCTGTTTTTTGACCCTTTATTCAGTTTACTTGTATTCCTTTTGTAAGTGAAGCCATCAATATTTTTCTTTTCCCTTCTGACTTATTTCACTGAGCATAATACCTTCTGGTTCCATCCATGTTGCTGTGAATGGCATGTGTTTATCTTTTTGTGAATGCTGAATAGTATTCCATGGTGTATATACACCACATTCTCTTGATCCTTTCATCTGTTTCTGGGTATTTAGGTTGTTTCCATATCTTAGCTATTGTAAATAGTGCTACAATAAACATAAGAGTGCAGGTTTCCTTTCAAATTAATGTTTTTGTGTCTTTTGGGTAGAGTCCTAGAAGTGGAATCACTGGGTTATACAGTAGCTCCATTTTTAGTAATTTGAGGAAACTCCCCACAACTTTTCACAGTGGTTGGGCTAATTTGCATTTTCACCAGCAGTATATGAGAGTTCTGTTTTCTCTATATCCTCATTAGCATTTTTTTTTGGTTTTTTTTTTTTTTTAACATGGGCCATTCTCTCTTGTGTGAGGTGGTATCTCATTATGGTTTTGATTTGCATTTCCCTGATTATAAGTGAGATTGAGCATTTTTTTTCATATGCCTGTTGGCCATTTGCATTTCCTCTTTGGAGAAGTGTCTTTTAAGTTCTTCTGACCATTTCTTGACTGGATTGCTTGCTTTCTTTTTGTTGAGTTGTGTAAGCTCTTTATAGATCTTTGATATCAGTCCCTTATCCATTGTGTGGAATACAAATATTTTCCCCCAATCAGTAGGTTGTCTTTTCACGTTGGTTAATGTCTCTTTTGCTGTATAGATGCTTTTCAGTTTGATGTAGTCCCAGCTGTTTATTTTTCTTTAATTTTCTCTGCTTCTGGGGAGGAGTCCACAAAGATGTTTCTGAGGTATATGTCATGCAGTCTTGTGCCTTCTTTTATGTATTTCATGGTTTTAGGTCTTACATTCAAGTCTTTTATCCATTTTAAGTTGGTTTTTGTGTATGGTGAGAGATAGTAATCTAGTTTCATTTATTTGCATCTAGTGTTCCAGTTTTCCTAACACCATTTCTTGAAGAGAATTTCCTTGTTCTAATGCACATTCTTTGCTCCTATTTCATAGATTAGTTGACTGTAAACATGTGGCTTTATTTATGGGTTTTCAACTTGATTCCATTGGTCTGTGTGTCTGTTTTTGTCCCAGTACCATGCTGTTTTGAATATTATGACTTTGTAGTAGTCTAGTACAGAGTACTTCCATTCTCCCTCTTTTTAGTCAGGAGAGCTTTGGCTTCTTGAGGTCTTTTGTGATTCCATATGAATTGAAGCAATATTTGTTCTATTTCTTTGAAGAATGCTGTTGAGATTTTTATTGGATTGAATTCTGCATTGAATTGAATTGGATTCAATTGCATTGAATCTGTAAATTGCTTTTGGTAGAATGACCATTTTGATAATGTTAATTCTTCCAGTCCATGGGCAGGGAATATCTTTCCATTTCTTTGTGTCTTCTATTTTTTTGTAACCATTTTTTGTAATCTTTTTTGTATAGGTATTTCACCTTCTTTGTTAGGTTTATTCCCAGGTATAAGATTTTTTTTTTTGGTATGATTGTAATTGGGATGGTTTTCTTGATTTTTTTTCTTCTTCAGACTGATTGCATTTAGGAGTACTACTGATATTTTTATCGATTTTGTAACCTGATACTTTACTGAACTGGTTTATTGTTTTAATTACTTTTTCTGTGGAGTTTTTAAGATTCTCTCTATATATTATACCATCTGTAAATAATGAAAGTTTTACTGCTTTCCCTATTTGGATTTCTTGTTTGTCTTTCTCTTGCCTAATTATTCTAGCTAGGATTTCCAATATTATATTGAAAAACAGTGGTGAGAGTGGATATCCTTATCTTGCTCAAGATCTTAAAGGGAAGGCTTTCAGTTTTTCACCATTAAGAATATTTGCTGTGGCAAAAACATTAGTTCAAAAGGATACCTGCACTCCTATGTTTATTGCAATGCTATTTTAATAGGTAAAACTTGGAAACAACCCAAATGTCCCAAAATTGATGAGTTGGAGTGGGGAATATCTTAGGCTCACAGAGACAAATTTTTTGGCCAGATATCTATTGTTGTAGGTGTTCTACTGCCTGTGGGAGAATGTTTCCTTGACTTTGCTTTTGTTGTTGTAGGACCTCTGTTGGCAATGTGATTCTGCTCCTGGTGACTCTTGGTAGTAGCATGGAGTCAGCAGATCAGGAGAGCAGTTCTTTGGTAAATTATTATTAACAGAAACCCCAATTGATCTGCACTGGTGGTATTTCTGACAAAATTCCAATTTGATATCATGGAAAGAGCGAGCATATCCAGGGTGCCCTTTGTTGCTAGATTGTGGTTCTGTAATGATTGACTTTTGTTTGCTGTCTTTCACTGGATAAGAAAATATGAGATATCCAACTAATATGTTCCTCCAGTCTTGGGGTGGAGCCCCAACTGGTTTGCTCAGTCTTTCAACTTTGCAAAATTCTCCTTCATTTGCTGCTTGCCTTACTTTAAAGAGCTTATATGTATACTTAGTGAAGAGAAGCAGGGAATAAAAAGATCTATACCATCTTGTCTGACGGAAAGTGTATATTTTTATTTGAAAAATGTTTCAATTATGAAGAGCAAAAACTCCAAAATATGCACTCAAAGTTACTACAAACGTTTATACTGGCATTTATAAAAAACACAAAATTATATTAATTGATAGAAAAGCATATCGAAGATTGAAAACAAGTTTAAAATTCGCTTATTTGGCCCAGAGCAAGTAAGAATAACACTGTTCCTCTATTTAAATATTTAATAAAGGGGTAGCATAGGTAAATAATGGCTCATTTTTAAAGTAGGGTAAAAAGGGGGTCCCTATACTTCTAGAGGACAATGTTGTAAAGCAACATTAGATCCATAAAATAAATAGGATACCAATCAAAAGATTTTGATTTTGTTTTTTTATTACAAGAGTTTTCTTGTTGAAATTTGAAGTGTGTTAAAATGTATTAACAATGCAATAAACATTTTAAAAAGTGTACATATTGTTTTCCATGAAGAATAATGCTCTTTATAATTCTCTTAAATAAACCATACATTAGTGGTAAATGTAGAGATACACAGCTAAAATTTTTGTCATACTTGTGTCTTTTGTATTTTAGGTATTCTGGGGGTGTAAAAGATTTTAGTACCTGTAACTTCGATGACTTTTACTATTTTGGTTCCCATCGTGGCTTTGAATGCCTGCATAAAATTCCTCCTAATGTGCCCGTTTACAGAACTATGAATAGTATATGTGGCAATGGAATACTGGAAACAGGTGAACAGTGTGATTGTGGCACTATAGAGGTTAGTAGAGTTTTTTCAAATAGTTTTTATTCCCTATATATGTGTATAGTTGGTGGAAAATAAGATAAAAACCAGGTCTTTTAGCGGAATAAAGACCCTTTTCAGAAGACCTTTTTTGGGAGAGATGGAAGGCTTTAATCTGCTAATTTTGCTGTTTTTTGAAGAGCAAAAGTTCTTTAGATGATGTTTTATTCAAATATTACCTTTTGACAGTCTTTACTGTAAGAAGTAAACTCCAAACTTATAATCAGTGACCATAAAGAGTATCAAAGTGAAACAGGGACAGTCAGGAAAGGAGGGTGGATGCCAGAATGGCCAGAATGAAGATGCTTACCCAAGCTCTAGAGATCTACCAAAAAGCTCCAGAAGGCCAAAGTCAAAACCAAGGGCTAGAGCAATATGATATCTATACAATAGGGGTCTGTAGGCTATAGCTGAACAAAGGACTATGCCTGATAGAAGACAGGTCATTGTCTGTGGGTTATCACCTGCATGCACAATTGCAAGAGAACTCAGGCTCAGGGAACAACCAATGTGAGGTTTATTTTACAACAGTGGAAACAAAGAACTTGATATAACCACAAATGGCCAGTTATCTCACCTCAGATCCACCAGAAATATAGATGTAAAAGAGTACTGGTCAACTGTCAACAGAGCTACCAACACTGGCCAGTAGTGATGGTCAGCACTGGTCCCCCAGAGGCAGTGTCAAGAGACACTAAGTGCTAACAACTCTTTGTGAGTTTTTGGACTATACCAACAGCAAATAGCTCTTTGAGACATCAGACCTGGGGCCTTTGGTGCTCCTTTCAGGTGATGTCAGATATACGACCGTAGACCAAGTCTTTGAAAGCAGTCTTTGACTGCTCTTCCTCTTTCAGAGGTTGGCTAGTGGATGCTTCTTTTCTTCTTTCAAGGTTAGCATCTGGTCCTCCTCCTTTTGTCTTTCTTTGGAGGCTGGAACAGTGTCCCTCAGCTCCCCCAGGCCCTGGCTTATATTCTCTTTCAGGGTACACCATCTACAAGTCTAACTGGATCATTTTTCAATCCTGTGACTGATTGGACCATTTAGCACCAGTCAGCTCATAGCTCACACCTGATTGGTCCATTCCACAGTCCCACAAATACACATAAAAAGGAGGTTGCAGGGCTCTGAGGAGCCACAGCCAGAACCAGCTTGTGGTGGAGCAGTAGGGTGAGAGACCACCACTGCTTCTGCCATGGCTCCCGCCTCAGTTTCCATATCAAGAGAATTGAAGGAATATACCTTTAATAACAAGCAGTAACACAAACAGGCAAGGACATCTAAAGAATGTACTTGTTTTTCCAATGGGATAACAAAATGCATTCTTTTGCTAATCTAGGGGAAAAATAACTGTTGACAGAAGATATTAAAATATTTTAAAATGAAGTCTATCACTATTATCAATTGTAAAAATTTAGACCTAACATCTGAGTAAAACAAAGATGAAAGATGATAGAAAAGATATTGACAACAAAGTGTAGGAGTCATGTGAAAACTCTTGGAGATAATAATTGTAAAATAGGAAAATTACTATATATAATATAGACTTACATAAAAAATGTATGCACATATGTAATTTAATGGTCTAAAAGAAGAAAGAAGCCAGAGGAGAGTTTACTCTTGAAAAATTACAATTGGAATAGATAATAATTGTTTTATGTCTTTCTAACCTAAGGGTGCTCTCCTGCAGCTGTGGCAGAATTAATAGTTGTGGAAACTGTAGCTCTATTGACTCAATGTGGTACAGAATTGAGTTCAGGGATGAGAATTACTGGAAATTTAAGGGGGAAACTATGAAAGCAAGAGAGGTATGGAATAGGCCAGACCTACCTAAAATATGATTAGTAACTCTACAAACATTTGCCTGACCACTGAAATATTCATGGCACATAAAGACCCCATGGCACATAAAAAGAGCATGAGATCCTTGAAAGACATAAACATGTCAAGTAAGTGCTCTGAGTTTTATTTTGTAAGAGATATTTTCCAATTTATACAACTTAGGCAGTGGAAATATGAAGTCTTACTAGTTTTAGGTATCAGAATAGAGAGACTGAGATGGGAACTCCAGATGGAAATTATAGAGGAGGCTTTCAAAAGAAGGAACTTGTAGATAGATTATTCTCTGAAATCTAAGTGGATTGTCTGCCTAAATACTTAGCTGAAGCCACATTACATCAGGGAATCAGACTAAAAATTCAACCATTGAAATTCATTTGAATTGAACAGACATAGGTGCTATACTTTGTTGGGCAGATGAAGTTTACAGTTTATGTCTAAGCAGCTTAGCTCCCAATATGGGGATAAAAACCCTCCGGAAAGACAGCTGAATATCACCATTGTCTCATTTTATCATTTAATATTCATCCTATTAAAAAATAACCAGAAATTAAGAAAAACAAGAAAGGGTGAACCATTCTCACAAAAATTGGTAGTTCGGGACAACTGACTCTGGAAAGTCTAAGACATCATATTTATTTATTTATTTATTTATTTATTTATTTTTCTTGTAATATCTTTTATTTTTTTATTTTTAAACTATATTTGTTTTCCCCCCACCCCCTCAGATTGAGTCCCCATAGAATTTCCTTCCCCAAGGCACCTGTGCACCGTGCACCTTCACCTCAGTCCTCTGTGCTCCTCCCTCTTTCCCTCTCACCCCTCTCCCTCCTCCTCCCCTGCAGCATGTCTCTGGTTTATAATTGTCTGGTTTTGCTTTGTTGTGTTTTGTACTGTTATTATTTTTTTACACTGATGTAAGACATCAGTTTAATAGGTAAAGACTTTACAATAATTTTTTGTATATAGTATAGTATATAGATTCAAGAAAATTATACCCTAAGAATTTAAGGAAAAGTTATGTTAATGAGTGAACAGCTAGAGAGCTCAACAGATAGTTAACTATAAAAAATAAAAAGTTAACTATGAATTTATTGAATTGAAAAAATGAGAAATCATACTTCATCAGATTAGAAATTTTTTTCTCTTAGACTCTATTGAGAAAAACAAAACATCAAACTCTAGGAGAAAATATTTACTACTCATACATATTGAAATATATATATGAATACAGATAAAATATACTCAGAAGCCAATTCAAAAAACTCTTACTCAGATGCATAGAAGAAAAATTAAGAAATAGAGTTTTTGGTTTGACATGTGAGAAGCTTGGAATTGGCCACTCAGTCCTTACAAGAAGTTAAAAGCTAAAAAACTGAAAACTTAGATATAGTAGGTAAGTGACTTTACAGGGCAAACTGCTATCCCCGAAATTGGAAAGTCTGATAGGTGAATACAGAGAATGACAACTTACTGGATAGGGTAGGCAAAGTTAATTGTAATTGATGAATTGCTGGAGACTTAGTGTGTGCACAGCTATGATAGCTAATGTTCCCAGAGAGACCAACTCAGAGGGAGCAACCATACTTTTGTGAGTTTTACCTCCAGGCATTCAACTGATTGCCACATTGAATATTGAAGAAAATTTTTTTCATGCTTCTTGCAGAGGGCAGCGTTCTGTTCTTCTTAATAAAGTCTGTCTTTCCAAAACTAAGTTGAATTGAAAAAACAGCTGATTAGTAATAACCAAATATCCAAATAAAAGTGACAGTAAGAAAAAAAAGCTAACTAAAGAATATTTAAACTTTGTATACATGGGTCATTGTATGGAATAACTTTTAAAAGCATAATTAATACAGCTGCCTACTGTTCATTAAAGATGTCAATAAAAACACAAGTGATACAAAGACAACAATGGGGAGCTCAAACTTCTGATACTGGTAAAAACATAGTTTAGAAGAAACATGCTACTGAAGACTAGAAAACCTGTTCAAGTCATTGAATTGTATGAAATAAAATTAGTTTGTGCCAGCATTCCAGTGCCATCAGAGATCTGGAGAGACCAGCCTGGCTTCTTTTTTTAAAATTTATTTTATCCTGCCACTTTACTGAATTGATTGATGAGTTGAATTAGTTTTTCTGTGGAGATTTTGGGGTTCTCTATGTATATTATCATATCATCTGCAAATAGTGATAGTTTGACTTCTTCTTTTCCTATTTGGATTCCTTGGATGTCTTTCTCTTGTCTTATTGCTCTGGCTAGGACTTCCAGTATTATATTGAAAAGCAGTGGTGAGAGTGGACATCCTTGTCTTGTTCCAGATCTTAATGGAATTGCTTTCAGCTTTTCACCATTGAGAATGATACTGGCTGTTGGCTTGTCATAGATGGCCTTTATGATGTTGAGGTATGTTCCTTGTATCCCAAGAATTTCAAGGGCTTTTATCATGAATGGGTGTTGCACTTTGTCGAAAGCTTTCTCAGCATCTATTGATATTATCATATGGTTTTTATATTTCTTTTTGTTGATGTGTTGGATAACGTTGATTGATTTTCGGATGTTAAACCATCCTTGTGCCCCTGGAATGAATCCAACTTGGTCGTGGTGAATTATCTTATGGATACATTGTTGGATTCTGATAGCTAAAATTTTATTGAGGATTTTTGCATCAGTGTTCATTAGGGAGATTGGCCTATAGTTTTCCTTTTTTGTGTTGTCCTTATTCGGTTTTGGTATTAGTGTAATATTGGCTTCATAGAACATGTTTGGTATTGTCCCTTCCTTCTCAATTTTTTGGAAGAGTTTGTGAAGGATAGGCACTAATTCGTCTCTGAATGTTTGGTAGAATTCATTTGTAAATCCATCAGGTCCTGGGCTTTTGTTTTTGGGGAGGTTTTTAATTACCATTTCAATTTCGCTGCTTGTAATTGGTCTGTTTAGGTGTTCTATTTCTTCTTTATCTAGCTTTGGGTGATTGTAGAGTTGTAGGAATTTGTCCATCTCCTCTAGATTGTTGAACTTGTTTCCATATAACTGTTCATAGTAGTTACTGATTATTCTTTTGATTTCTGCTGTGTCCGTTGTGATTTCTCCTCTTTCATTTATTATCCTGTGTATTTGTGCTTTCTCCCTTTTTTCCTTTGTGAGCCTGGCTAGGGGTTTGTCTATTTTATTGATTTTTTCAAAGAACCAGCTCTTGGTTTCATTGATCTTTTGGATTGTTTTTTTAGTTTCAATTTCATTTATTTCTGCTTTGGTTTTTATTATTTTTTTTCTTCTACTGGTTCTGGGGTTTTTTTGTTGTTCTTTTTCTAGATCTTTGAGCTTCGAGATTAGGTTGTTTCTTTGAGTTCTTTCTTGTTTCTTGATGTGAGCTTCTATTGCTATATATTTTCCTCTTATTACTGCTTTTGCTGCATCCCATACATTTAGGATATTGGTGTCCTCCTTGTCATTCAATTCAAAGAATTTTTTAATTTCTTCTTTGATCTCCTCGTTAGTCCAGTGGTCTTCCAGTAGTGTGGCTTTTAATCTCCATGAGGTAGGATAGTTCCTTGCCTTCTTTTTATGATTTATTTCTAGTTTGATGCCTTCGTGGTCAGAAAAGATGGTTGGTATGATTTCAATCTTGGTGTATCTGTTGATGTTTGTCTTGTGCCCCAGTATGTGATCGATCCTGGAGAATGATCCATGTGCGCTTGAGAAAAATGTGTACTCCGTTTTTTTTGGGTTTAGTGTTCTATAGATGTCTGTTAAGCCCAAATGCTCTAGGTCCTTATTTAGAGCTTTAGTTTCTTTACTTATTTTTTGTCTTGTTGATCTATCCATTGTTGATAGTGGTGTGTTGAAGTCTCCCACTACATATGTGTTTTCGGCGAGGATGTGGAGAAAAAGGAACTCTTGTGCACTGTTGGTGGGAGTGCAAACTGGTCCAACCACTATGGAGAGCTGTGTGGAGATTTCTGGACCTACTAAACATAGAGCTTCCATATGATCCAGCAATTCCACTCCTAGGTATTTACCCAAAGGACACAGAAACATCAATTCCAAAGAGCACCTGCACTCCTATGTTTATAGCAGCACTGTTTACAATAGCTAAGCTTTGGAAACAACCCAAATGCCCAAAAATAGATGACTGGATCAAGAAGATGTGGTACATATATACCATGGAATATTACTCAGCATTCAAAAAAGATAAACACATGCAATTTGCAGCAACATGGATGGCACTGGAAGGGATCATGCTCAGCGAAATAAGCCAAAAAGAAAAAGAAAAATACCGGATGGTCTCACTCATAGCAGGAATCTAGAAAACTTAAATAAGGGACCAGGAAAATGAATATAAGAAAGTGAAAATCAAAATCAACAAAAAACTATGAACCAGAGACACTTTTTGGGGGTGGGGGGGGCGGGAGGGGAAGGATTGGGGTCAGAATGGGGCGTTTGCAATTGTATGGGGGAATATAAAAATAAAATTTAATATTAAAAAAAATAATAATAATAATAAAAAAAAATATTTAATCCAAAAAAAAAAAAAAAAAAAATTTATTTTATATATATATATTTACATCATTCTTCCTTTTTTTCCTCATTCTTCCTTTTTGTACAATGTATGCTTTCTCCTCTCCAGTGTAGTCCCCATAGGATTCCCACCACCAATTCGCCGCTACACCATCATCATAGTCCTTTGTGCTCTTTACTCCCCTATTTTGATCCTTCTTCCCTCCCCTCCCCTGCAGAATATCTGTGATTTATAGTTGCCTGTTAATTTTGTTTTTTAATGTATTATAATTACTTTTTCCCTGATCTCTTATTTGGTTCCCCTCCATTCCTCCTATAAGTGAAACCATCTGATATTTTTCTTTTTCTTTCTGGCTTATTTCACTGAGCATAATTCCTTCCAGCTCCATCCATGTTGCTGCAAATGGCATGAGCTTTTCTTTTTTGATTGCTGAGTAATATTCCATTTTGCATATATACCACTGATCCAGTCTTCTATTTTTGGGCATTTGGGTAGTTTCCATATCTTATTGTAAATAATGCTGCAATAAACATAGGGGTGAAGTCTGGCTTTTGAGATGGCTTTTTTAAAATAAGAGTAGTTGGGGTTTTCACATTTCAGAGAAATATCAGTCTTTGACAGTTTTACATTATAGAAGCTCTCTATGTGAATAGGTTTGGTGTATATGATTTATTATTAAGGCAAAAGTATAAGAAAAATGAGAATGGGAGTTACTGAGATGTCTAATAACTATTTCCTCTAATATGTTCCATAGTATGTTAATATGGCACAGATGTTCAAACAGAAGGCAATGAAATAACCCATTTCTTATATAAATTTGGGAATGATATGTGATTACTTTAAATTTCATATAAAGAATGGGATTGCTGAAACTGATTTTCAGAAAAGCTTCATACTTTATAAAGCGGTTCTGTGTTGCAGTTTTATTTGATGACATCTAGTCATCTAGGATTAACACATAACATTTGTTTACAGAATTGTACACATAAATCCTGCTGTGATGCTACAGTATGTGCATTGAAAAATAATGCAGAATGTGGTTCTGGGGAATGCTGCAACAAAGATTGCAAGGTAAGAGGCTATCAGCATTTTGTAACAGCTCATCATTAAATTTCTTGAAATATTTTTTCAAGAAGTTGGAAAACGTCGATACCATATTCAGTTCTTCCAATTATAGTTTCCCTAGCAACTCTGAACCTACTCATACTTTAGTCTTTTCATTAATCTATCATTTCCAGGACTCTCATATATATAATACCTGATATTTCTTTTCCTAACTTCACTTCTGTTTCTGTACCTCACTATAAACCTTTCCCTGGCACATTGAGATTTTCTACTGTAGAAGCTTTCAGTTATAGAAAACATTGTTTTCAACTATAAACATCATCCTGTACATAAGATCATCAGATTTACTCATTTTATAGTTGAAAGTTTGTGTCCTTGAACAGTATCTTTCTATTCATTCACTTTTCTATCCCCACTATCAATTTGTTTTGATGAGTTTGGGTTTTTAGATATAAGTGAGATATGCACTCTTGTCTGATTTATTTCACTTAGTGAAATAAATTCATGTTGTTGCATTTGGCAGAATTTTATTCTTTTTTATTTTGTTCTTTTATTCTGAATATTATTCCATCATATACACATAGGACATTTTTTTCTTATCAACTCATCCATTAGTAGACACTTAGGGCACTTGGTTGCTGTGAGCAATGCTGCAGTTATGATGGGAATACAGATTGTCTTTTCAAAATACTGATTTTATTTCCTTTACATGTATACTTAACAATGGGATTGCTGGATGCATGGTAGTTCTATTTTTAATTTTTTTGAAGAATGTGCACTCTGTTTTCCACTCTGTTTCTAGAAATTTATCTGTTTCTTCTTGGGTACTTAACCTGTCAGCATAATAGCCTCTAATTACCATTTTTGTTCATATTACATATATACTATATGTAATATATATTTTTACATATATGTATACACACATACACATATATAATTAGCTTTAGGGTTTTCTTTTCAGTTGTTATTTAATTTTATTGAGTCCTGTCTCTTTTTATTTGTTAGTCTAGCTAAAGGTTTGCCCTTTTGTTTATCTTTAAAAAAAAAAAAACAACAACTAAAAAACAGCCCTCTGTTTCATTGATTTTTTTTCTGTCCTTCCAATATTTTTGTTTTTAAGAATCTGATTATTTATTTTCCTCTATATTGGGCTCCATGTTCAAAAAGAGTCTTTTCTCATTATTACAAGATATCAGAAGGTCATGGGGCAAAATAACCCTAGGTTTAAATCAGTGGTAACTTAGTGAACTCTTTCTTAGTATTCTTGTTGTCATGGGATACACTTTATTTGACGTTTTAAAAATACTTTTTAAAATTAACATTAATTACAACACTATATTATTCAGAAATATAGGATCCATTTCTTCAGCTAATACCACTCCACCCACACATCACCAAGGCATCTGTATCTTGGCTATTGTAAATAGTGCTGCAGTGAACATAGGAGTGCAGGTTTCCTTTTGAATTTGTGGTTTTGTGTTTTTTTGGGTAGAACGTAGGAATAGAATTTTCTGGTCATTTGGCAGAGCCATTTTCAGTCTTTTTTTTTTTTAAGATTTATTTTATTTATTTGTACAAGCACTGGGGACAGTCAAAAGCGTGGGAGGGTGAGAGGATTCACCAGAGCCAGAGCAGGGAACAGAACAGGCAGACTAACAAAATACATTGCTGAGGGGAGCAGCAGGCCAGACAGTAGAGGTCTGCCGTGCCATTTGGGACCCTCGCAGGGGGCTGGGGATCTAACCGAAGCCGTGGAGGCTGCCGGCATCTTTGCAGCCCAGCGCTCAACCGTTGCGCCACCGGGGGACGCCCGCCATTTTCAGTCTTTTGAGAAACTTCCCATAACTTTTCATAAGGGTTGGACCAGTCTCAGTCCTACCAATATTGTAAGAAGTTTCCTTTTTCACCACACCCTACTCAGCATTTGTTATTTCTGGTCTTTTTGATAAGGAACATTCTCACTGATGTGAGGTGGCATCTCTTTATGGTTTTGATTTTCATTTCCCTGATATTAAGTGGTGATGAAAAATTTTTCAGGTGTGTGTTAGCCATCTATATCTGTTCATTGGAGGAGTGCCTCTTAAATTCCTCTGCCATTTTTTGATTGGGTTGTTTATTTCCTTTTGTTGAATTGTACGAGTTTTTGTAGATTTTTGATATGAGTCCCTTGTACAGTTTGCAAATATTTTCTCCCATTCAGTAGGGCATCTTTTTGTTTTAATTAACAGTCTCTTTGTGCAGGAGCTTTTTAGTTTGATGTAGTCCCAATTGTTTATATTCTCTTTTGTTTTCCTTTCTGCTGGGGATGAATCTGCAAAGATATCTCTGGAGTTTATGTCATAGAGTATTTTGCCTGTGTTTTCTTCTGTACATTTTATGGTTTCAGGTCTTATATCCAAGTCTCTTATCCATTTTTGAGTTACTGGAGTCTGAGTCAGTTAATAGAATCTGTGATCGGCTGTGGTGATATGCACACTGGTTGCTCTGAGTGACCACCCCTCTCTCTTCCTCCTATATGTCTGCCTATTCAGCTGAGCCTATTCTCTCAGTGTTCTGGGTTGGGCAAGAAAAAAGTTGGCTTTTTGTGTTGTATATCACAGTGTTGAGGAACCAGGTTCTCATTATCATTTTCACTTTTTCCTGTTAGAGAAATCACAGGCCAAAATGCTCTCTCTTGTCATTGAACTGTATATGTTGGGGTTCTCAAGAACTTATGTGGGTACAATGAAACTGTTCTTAACCTTTTCTGTGTTTTTCCTATTCTCACATTTTTTTGCTTTATCAGGGAACTGGAAATTTACAGTTGAATTTCTGGGTTTCCATAAAGATAGTCTCATCCATGGTAGTTAGCTACATGATGTTTCTGGTGGGTATGCATTCTGGAATTTCCTGTTTTGCCATCTTGCTAATATCACTGTATTCTGTTTTTCCTTTATTGGTCATATTATACAATGTTAAATATTATTCATTAAGTATAATTTAAAAACTTAACTACCCCATTGAACACAAACATTGTAACTGATTACTTAATTCTCTGTTACACCAAGAGAGAATAACTTTTCTTATGCATAAGTCATATTTTTTTAAAGATTTATTTATTTATACAAGCACTGGGTACAGTCAGAAGCACAGGAGGGTGAGAGAATTCACCAGAGCCAGAGCAGGGAACAGAGCAGGCAGATTGACAAAATATACTGCTGAGGGGAGCAGTGGGAGCTACAGGAGAGGTCTGTGCACCATGTGGGACCCTCGCTGGAGGCCAGGGATTGAACCAGCACTGCAGAGGCTGTGGGCAGCTTTGCAGCCCCGCACTCAACCACTGAGCCACTGAGGGAGGCCCTGTGTATAAGTCATATTTATAAATTCACAGGATTATGTCAACAACTTTGCTATTGAGACTTGTTGGAGTTGTCATAATCATTAGTACCTGGTCCCAATTATGGGAAATGAAAGTGCCCAAATTGTTTTTTCTGGTACCTACACTACAATCTTTACTAGGTAGTCTAGGCTTGTGTGGTAGTTAGAAGTAATAACTTAATTTATCCATCCCTGTTTCCATTTTGTAAAGGTACATAGCCCTAACCATGAATTAGATATTACATATATTTATACTGAAAGTCTTAGAAAAAATAAAAATAAATTAATTAAAAACTAAAACAAAAAAAATGAAAACAAGAAGGTTTCAAGAGAAAACAACTAGAAACAGAAATAAACAGTTTTAAAGTTTTAAGCTCATTTGAGAATTTGAGAACCAAGTGAAGGAGAATGAATCCTCCTTAATGGAGGAAGCTATAGTATGATGAAACTTGATTCAGAGAATGTTTGAGGAACTAGGTATTTATAATATTGAAAAAAAATTTGGGTGAGGGGTAGACTGCAGGTGCAGGGAAGTGCTCTCCTGACTCACCATTTTAGAGCAGGGAGCTTTGAACCCACTGAGACTGTGTGGAACTGGGAAAGGGCTGCCCCCACAGCCAGAGGTGAGCTGAAGGCTCCCACAAGCCAGGCCCCACCTGGCAGTGAGTTGGAGTCCAGAGGGGGATCCAGAAATTTGGAGCCCGGTGGGTGATCCAGCTACCACCAGGCAGTCTGTGGGACCTTAAGACCCACCTCTGGAATTAAACAAATACAGACGGAGGAGATTTTCTGTGACAACGACCATTAAAATATTAATAGTACCACTGCCCTATTTGACTTCTGGCATAACAGTATTTGACTCGATTCGACCACCATTTTCTGATATCCCAGAAAGAGCACACCAAAAAGATGCTGGCCAGTACCAGCGACACAGTGTCCCAGCACATAGGATAAATTAGAAAAAAAGAAGCAGGGAGAAGAAAAACCCCAAGCAAGTCCTCAGGGAAAAGACAAACCACAAAAAGAAAATCATCCACCAGAATGCAACAACAGTGACTTGGAAGAACTTCTGAGCCTTCCAGAAAGAGAATTTAAAATTGCCATGATTAAAAAACTGAAAGAAACCATAAAGGAAAACAATGATAAGGGAAAAATAATCAACCATCAGAAGAATGAAATTGAGTCCCTAAAGAGGGAAGAGAAAGAAATGTAGGAGATCAAAGGATTAATGGAGGAGCTAAAGAACTCTGGGAAAAGCAGTGAAAGCAGAATAGATGAAATGGAAGAATGAATAAGTACTTTCAAAGACACAGAAATAAAAAGAACCAAAACAGAAAAGGCAAGAGAAGTACGAAAGAAAAAGAATGAAGAAAGACTTCGGAATCTATCTGATTCCATGAGGGAAGGAAATATAAGAGTTATAGGAATCCCACGAGGAGAGGAGAGAGACATAGGAACAGAGAAAATATTCAAGGAAGTAATTGAAGAGACCTTCCCAAACATGAAGAAGGAGCTGAAAATAGACATACAAGAAGCAAGAAGAACACCAAACTTCCATGATGAAAGGAAAAGTACAGCAACACACATAATAGTAAAGCTCCCAAGAATCCTAGACAAGGAACTAATAATGAAGCTGACAAGAGGGACAAAACAGATAACATACAAAGGAAAACCAATCAGGCTGACATCAGACTTCTCTGAAGAAACACTATGAGCAAGGAGAGAGTGGATGGACATAGTCAACAAACTCCAAGACAACAAATGCCAACCAAGAATACTCTATCCCACAAAGCTTACCTTCCTCTAGGAAGAAAGAATAAGGACAGTCCCAAACAGAAACTCTGGAATTTCATTATGACTAAACCCCCACTCCAAAAAAATACTACAAGGAGTCCTAAAGCCAGAACCAACAGAGGGATGAATAAGAACAAAACAAGACAAAAGAAGTAATTAAAAAAAATACTACCAGAGAAAAGACAAACAAAATGGCAAATACAGACACTAACATATCAGTATTAACTCTAAATGTAAATGGACTACACTCCTCAATAAAAAGACACAGAGTCGCAGGCTGGATTAAGAAACAAAACCTAACCTTTTGCTGTTTCCAAGAAACACATTTAACTATAAAAGATAAAAATAGATTGAAAGTAAAAGAATGGAAAACAGTCCTACAAGCAAATGGACCAAAAAAGAAGGCAGGAATAGCTATCCTTATTATCAGATAAAACAGATTTCAAACTCAAAAAGGTAAAAAGAGACCCAGATGGTCACTACATTGTGATCAAGGAGACAATACTTCAAGAAGAAATAACACTCATTAACATATACTCACCAAATGAAGGCATACCAAAATATATCAGACAACTATTATCATCTCTGAAAACAGACATCAGAGAAAACACATATGTAGTAGGAGACTTCAACACACCACTATCAACAATGAATAGATCAGTGAGACAAAAAATAATTAAGGACACTAAAGCTCTAATTAAGGATCTAGACCTCATGGGCTTAACAGACATCTATAAAACACTAAACCCCCAAAAATCTGAGTGCATATTTTTCTCAAGCACACACAGATCATTCTCCAGGATCGATCACATACTGGGACACAAGACAAACATCAACAGGTACACCAAGATTGAAATCATACCAACCATCTTCTCTGACCATGAAGGCATCAAACTAGAAATAAACCATAAAAAGAAGGCAAGGAACCCTCCTACCTCATGAAGATAGAAACTCACACTACTGGAAGACCACTGGACTAATGAGGAGACCAAAGAAGAAATTAAAAATACTTTGAGTTGAATGACAAGGAGGACACCAATTTTCTAAATCTATGGAATGCAGCAAAAGCAGTAATAAGAGGAAAATATATAGCAATAGAGGCTCACATCAAGAAACAAGAAAGAACTCAAAGAAACAACCTAATCTCACATCTCAAGAACTAGAAAAAGAACAACAATAAAATCCTAAAACCAGCAGAAGAAAGAAACTAATAAAAATCAAAGCAGAAATAAATTAAATCAAAACTAAAAAAACAATCCAAAAGATCAATGAAACCAAGAGCTGGTTCTTCGAAAAAAATCAATAAAATAGACAAACCCCTAGCCAGGCTAACAAAGGAAAAATGGGAGAAAGCACAAATAAATAGGATCACAAATGAAAGAGGAGAAATCACAACAGACACAGCAGAAATCCAAAGAATAATCAGAAACTACTATGAACAGTTATATGCAAACAAGCTGAACAATCTAGAAGAGATGGACAAATTCCTACAACTCTACAATCACCCAAAGCTAGATAAAGAATAACTAGAACACCTGAACAGACCAATTACAAGCAGTGAAATTGAAATGATAATCAAAACCCTCCCCAAAAACAAAAGCCCAGATGGATTTACAAATGAATTCTACAAAACGTTCGTGCCTATCCTTCATAAACTCTTTCAAAATATTGAGAAGGAAGGGATAATACCAAACACATTCTATGAAGCCAACATTATACAATACCAAAACTGAACAAGGACAACACATAAAAAGAAAACTACAGGCCAACCTCTCTAATGAACACTGATGCAAAAATCCTCAATAAAATTTTAGCTATCAGAATTCAACAATGTATCCATTAGATAATTCACCATGATCAGGTAGGATTTATTCCAGGGACACAAGGATGGTTCAAATCTGAAAATCAATCAATGTAATCCAATACATCAACAAAAAGAAATATAAAAACCATGTGATCATATCAATAGATGCTGAGAAAGCTTTTGACAAAGTACAACACCCATTTATGACAAAGGCCCTTGAAATTCTCTGGATACAAGGAACAAACCTCAGCATCATAAAGGCCATATATGACAAACCCACAGCTAATATCATTCTCAATGGTGAAAAGCTGAAAACATTTCCATTAAGATCTGGAACAAGACAAGGATGTCCACTCTCACCATTGCTTTTCAATATAATACTGGAAGTCCTAGCCAGAGCAATATGACAAGAGAAAGACATACAAGGAATGCAAATATGGAAGGAAGAAGTCAAACTATCACTATTTGCAGATGATATGATAATATACATAGAGAACCCCAAAAATGCCACAGAAAAACTAATTAAACTAATTAGTTTAGTAAAGTAGCAGGATAGAAATCAACACACAAAAATCAGTAGCCTTCCTATACACAAACAAATGAAGAAGAAGAAATCAAGAAAACAATCCGTTTTATCATTGAAACAAAAAAAAAATTCAAATACTTGGGAATAAACCTAACAAACGAGGTATAGGACCTACACAATACTGTGAAAAGAAATAGAAGAAGACACAAAGAAATGGAAAGACACCCCCTGCTCATGGATTGGAAAAATTAACATTATCAAAATGGCCATCTTTTGTTTAAAGATAGGGCCTTTACAGAGGTAATTAATATATGTAGCAGTTTACAGTGTAAGCAATTTACAGATTCAGTGCTATTTCAATAAAAATTTCAATGACATTCTTCAAAGAAATAGAACAAATATTGATGAAATTCATGTGGAGCCACCACAAACCCTGAATAGCCAAAACTCTCCTGAAAAAAAAAAAAGAAAAAGAACTTGGGTGAAAGAAACAAATCTTTAAAGGCTACATACTGTATGATCCCAACTATGTTAATGTCTGCAAAAGGTAAAACTATGGTGAGGGTAAAAAGATCTGTGATTGCCAGGGATTTTAGGGGGGGCAAATTTGCAGAACATGAAGGATTTTTAGTAAGACAGCGAAAATACTTTGCATGACACAATAATGGTAGATACATGTCATTATTGTTTAAACACACTTTAATGTGAAATGTGGGCTTGGAATGACTATGACATGTCAATATAAGTTCATCAATTGTAACAAGTATAATAAATGTATCACTCTAGAGGGAAGTGCTGATAATGAGGGAGGCTTTGTATGTATGGGATTGGGGTATGTGGGGAATCTCAGTACTTGCACCTCATATTTGCTATGGTTTTTAAACTGCTTAAAAATGAAGTCTTAATAAAAAAATGAAATTTGAATAAAAGTTAACATTGCCATATACAAAAATATTTATAAATGAAGCGTATTCTGAAGAAATATGTATTAGTGATTTCTCATCATGGTTATATGTATTTCTATTTATAAACAATTTTGATGATTTGTTTTTGATTTGTTTACTAGTCTGATGACACAAGTTAAAAGTGTTGTGTTTTGTCTTCTCACCTATAACTTGATGAATTGTGTTTATGAAAATGTGAAGAAATTGTTTACAGAAAACCAATTTTGATTAGGTGAATGTTATACACTGGGATCATAGTACATTTGACAGCTAAAAAATTTTGACTGAGTTTGATTATGATTGATGATAACCATGAGGAACTGAGACTTGGGTTGAGGAAAAGAAACTTTGCTGTGATGATATTTAGATGTTTCTTGGCAAAAGCAGGTTACGGATAGGGAACCCTGGGAACTATCAGCTAAAGGGTAAGTACTGCAGAGGCCCTAGGGGATGGGAGAGTTTTCTTTTTATAATTGTTTTCAATGTGGTATGTGAAATAAACTTTCTCTTATGTGTTCTTAAATTATCTTCTTTTAAAATCTATAAGCATCTTTCCTAAATATTTATGATGTATATTTATTGTTTTAAATAATGATGGTGTATGGAGAAACCAGAGACTTTCAGTGTGAGCGTAGCCATCATGGGTTGAAAGTTTTTTCTATTAATTTCTTTGTTCTACTCATAATTATGGTAGTCTGCTTGAGTTTCTCCTTTCTATCAGAAGTATTACCTACTCCTTTATGCACAATAAATTCAATCACTAAAATTTCAGTGCATTTTTAAAGTAAAGAGATAACTTATTTTTCTCATTGTTCTTTGCAGCTTAGGGAAAAATGGAAATTTAATGCCTTAAGGGAAAGAAAACTTGACTATCACTGATATATATAATTTTCTCTTCTGTTCCTTTTCCCTCCCAGGTAAAACCAATTGGTGTAATGTGTAGGCAATCATTTGATAAGGAATGTGATTTTGCTGAATATTGTAATGGGAAATCTTCAGTCTGTGTGCCTGACACTTATGTACTCAACGGAATTAGATGTGATTCGGGTGACTCCTTCTGTTATGAGGGACGATGTCGGATATTTAACAAACAATGTAAAAGGTTAATTGGAAGAGGTAATAACAATGATTTTCTTCTTACTTTATAAATTTTCATTATTCCAAGCTGTGTTTATCAATTCTATAACACAAAAGTAAATGTAATTTGCATCGAGTGTAGTCTTGCCTAATGTATATTAGTGTTAAAGTAAATCACAATTATCTTCATTCTGTAAAAGAAAAAAACTCAGAATTTATATGGACTTCCTTTCACAAGGAAAAAACCTCAAATGGAAATGCCACTTCTTGTAAGTCTTAAATGAAACAAAGCAGGGTTAATCATTGATTGGATAGATTTCAAGAATGGGTCTTGTCAAAGGCCTTTGCTGATAAGTGAGGGCTTCAGCTTTTGACATGTATAGCCTAGTTTGATAGCTTCCTATAAATATATAGATTATTAGCTTTATTGAAATATGAAATTTTTTGCACATATGAAGCTCATCTTCCACGAGAGAGTGAAATTTTTCATTCTCAGTCCTCTCTTTTTTTTTTTTAAATAATAAATTTTATTTTTATATTCCACATACAATTGCAGCCCCCCCATTCTGACACCAATCCCTCCCCTCCCGCCCCTCACCCCCCAAAAAGTGTCTCTGGTTCATAGTTTTTTGTTGATTTTGATTTTCACTTTCTTATAGTTATTCATTCTCCTGGTCCCTTATTTAAGTTTTCTAGATTCCTGCTATGAGTGAGACCATCCGGTATTTTTCTTTTTCTTTTTGGCTTATTTCGCTGAGCATGATCCCTTCCAGCGCCATCCATGTTGCTGCAAATTGCATGTGTTTATCTTTTTTGAATGCTGAGTAATATTCCATGGTATATATGTACCACATCTTCTTGATCCAGTCATCGATTTTTGGGCATTTGGGTTGTTTCCAAAGCTTAGCTATTGTAGACAGTGCTGCTATAAACATAGGGGTGCAGGTGTTCTTTGGAATTGATGTTTCTGTGTCCTTTGGGTAAATACCTAGGAGTGGAATTGCTGGATCATATGGAAGCTCTATGTTTAGTAGGTCCAGAAATCTCCACACAGCTTTCCACAGTGGTTGGACCAGTTTGCACTCCCACCAACAGTGCAGAAGAGTTCCTTTTTCTCCACACCCTCGCCAACATTTGTTGTTGCTAGTTTTTTTAATATGTGCCATTCTCACTGGTGTAAGATGGTATCTCATGGTAGTTTTGATTTGCATTTCCCTGATGACAAGTGATGTTGAACATTTTTTCATATGCCTGTTGGCCATTTGCATTTCCTCTTCAGAGAAGTTTCTTTTTAGCTCTTCTGCCCATTTTTTGACTGGATTATTTTCTTTGTTGTTGTTGAGTCTCATCAGCTCTTTGCAGATTTTTGTGATCAGACCTTTATCATTAGTGTTGGGTGCAAAAATGTTCTCCCAGTTGGTGGGGTTTCTCTTTGTTTTTGTTATTGTCTCTTTTGCTGTGCAGAAGCTCTTTAATTTGATGTAGTCCCAGCTGTTTATCTTTGCCTTCACTATCACTGCTTTGGGTGATGTGTCTGTAAAGATGTCTTTGATGTGCAAATCACGTAGTGTTTCGCCTATATTTCCTTCTATGTATTTTATGGTTTCAGGTCTTATGTCTAATTCTTTAATCCATTTTGAGTTGATTTTTGTGTATGGTGTGAGGTAGTGGTCAAGCTTCATTCTTTTGCATGTAGCGACCCAGTTTTCCCAGCACCATTTATTGAACAAACTTTCTTTGCTCCAATGCATAGTCTTTGCTCCTTTGTCAAAGATTAGTTGACCATAAATCTGTGGGTTTATCTCTGGATTTTCTATTCGATTCCATTGGTCTGTATGTCTGTTCTTGTTCCAATACCATGCAGTTTTGATGATTATGGCTTTGTAGTATAGTTTGAAGTCTGGGAGTGTGATGCCTCCATTCCCTTCTTTTTTTTCAGGAGAGCTTTGGCTATTCGGGGTTTTTTGTGATTCCATATGAATTTCATCAATAATTGTTCTATTTCTTTGAAGAATGACATTGAAATTTTGATTGGAATAGCATTGAATCTGTATATTGCTTTTGGAAGGATGGCCATTTTAATAATGTTTATTCTTCCAATCCATGAGCAGGGGATATCTCTCCATTTCTTTGTGTCTTCTTCTATTTCTTTTAACAGTGTTTTATAGTTTTCTTTGTATAGGTCCTTTACCTCTTTTGTTAGATTTATTCCCAAATATTTGATTTTTTTTGTTTCAATAACGAAAGGGATGGTTTTTTTGATTTCTTCTTCTTCAGATTTATTGTTTGTGTATAGGAAGGCTACTGACTTTTGCGTGTTGATTTTGTATCCTGCCACTTTACTGAACTGATTGATGAGTTGAATTAGCTTTTCTGTGGAGTTTTTGGGGTTCTCTATGTATAATATCATATCGTCTGCAAATAGTGATAGTTTGACTTCTTCTTTTCCTATTTGGATTCCTTGGATGTCTTTCTCTTGTCTTATTGCCCTGGCTAGGACTTCCAGTATTATATTGAAAAGCAGTGGTGAGAGTGGACATCCTTGTCTTGTTCCAGATCTTAATGGAATTGCTTTCAGCTTTTCACCATTGAGAATGATACTGGCTGTTGGCTTATCATAGATGGCCTTTATGATGTTAAGGTATGTTCCTTGTATCCCAAGAATTTCAAGGGCTTTTATCATGAATGGGTGTTGCACTTTGTCGAAAGCTTTCTCAGCATCTATTGATATTATCATATGGTTTTTATATTTCTTTTTGTTGATGTGTTGGATAACGTTGATTGATTTTCGGATGTTGAACCATCCTTGTGTCCCTGGAATGAATCCTACTTGGTCGTGGTGAATTATCTTATGGATACATTGTTGGATTCTGATGGCTAAAATTTTATTGAGGATTTTTGCATCAGTGTTCATTAGGGAGATTGGCCTGTAGTTTTCCTTTTTTGTGTTGTCCTTGTTCGGTTTTGGTATTAGTGTAATGTTGGCTTCATAGAACGTGTTTGGTATTGTCCCTTCCTTCTCAATTTTTTGGAAGAGTTTGTGAAGGATAGGCACTAATTCGTCTCTGAATGTTTGGTAGAATTCATTTGTAAATCCATCAGGTCCTGGGCTTTTGTTTTTGGGGAGGTTTTTGATTACCATTTCAATTTCGCTGCTTGTAATTGGTCTGTTTAGGTGTTCTATTTCTTCTTTATCTAGCTTTGGGTGATTGTAGAGTTGTAGGAATTTGTCCATCTCCTCTAGATTGTTAAACTTGTTTCCATATAACTGTTCATAGTAGTTACTGATTATTCTTTTGATTTCTGCTGTGTCCGTTGTGATTTCTCCTCTTTCATTGATGATCCTGTTTATTTGTGCTTTCTCCTTTTTTCCTTTGTGAGCCTGGCTAGGGGTTTGTCTATTTTATTGATTTTTTCAAAGAACCAGCTCTTGGTTTCATTGATCTTTTGGATTGTTTTTTTAGTTTCAATTTCATTTATTTCTGCTTTGGTTTTTATTATTTCTTTTCTTCTGCTGGTTTTGGGGTTTTTGTTGTTCTTTTTCTAGATCTTTGAGCTTCGAGATTAGGTTGTTTCTTTGAGCTCTTTCTTGTTTCTTGATGTGAGCTTCTATTGCTATATATTTTCCTCTTATTACTGCTTTTGCTGCATCCCATACATTTAGGATATTGGTGTCCTCCTTGTCGTTCAATTCAAAAAATTTTTTAATTTCTTCTTTGATCTCCTCATTAGTCCAGTGGTCTTCTAGTAGTGTGGTTTTTAATCTCCATGAGGTAGGAAAGTTCCTTGCCTTCTTTTTATGGTTTATTTCTAGTTTGATGCCTTCATGGTCAGAAAAGATGGTTGATATGATTTCAATCTTGGTGTATCTGTTGATGTTTGTCTTGTGCCCCAGTATGTGATCGATCCTGGAGAATGATCCGTGTGCGCTTGAGAAAAATGTGTACTCCGTTTTTTTGGGGTTTAGTGTTCTATAGATGTCTGTTAAGCCCAATTGCTCTAGGTCCTTATTTAGAGCTTTGGTTTCTTTACTTATTTTTTGTCTTGTTGATCTATCCATTGTTGATAGTGGTGTGTTGAAGTCTCCCACTACGTATGTGTTTTCTCTGATGTCTGTTTTCAGAGAGGACAACAGTTGTCTGATATATTTTGGTGCTCCTTCGTTTGGTGAGTATATGTTAATGAGTGTTATTTCTTCTTGAAGTATTGTCCCCTTGATCATAATGTAGTGACCATTGGGGTCTCTTTTTATCTTTTTGAGTTTGAAATCTGTTTTATCTGATATAAGTATAGCTGTTCCTGCTTTCTTTTTTGGTCCATTTGCTTGTAGGATTGTTTTCCATCCTTTAACTTTGAGCCTATTTTTATCTTTTGTAGCTAAATGTGTTTCCTGGAGACAGCAAAAGGTTGGGTTTTGTTTCTTAATCCAGGCTGCAACTCTGTGTCTTTTTATTGAAGAATTTAGTCCATTTACATTTAGAGTTAATATTGATATGTTAACATCTCTATTTGCCATTGTGTTTGTCTTTCCTTTGATTTTATTTATTTATTCTTTTAATAACTTTTTTTTTTTTTTTTGGCCTTCTTTCATTGTTATTCGTCCCTCTGAGGTCTGGCTTTAGGACTCCTTGTAGTATTTTTTGGAGTGGGGGTTTAGTTGCAATGAAATTCCGGAGTTTCTGTTTGTCTGGGAAAGTCCATATTCTTTCTTCAAAGAGGAAGGAGAGCTTTGCGGGATAGAGAATTCTTGGTTGGCATCTGTTTTCTTGGAGTCTGTTGACTATGTCCCTCCACTCTCTCCTTGCCCGTAGTGTTTCTTCGGAGAAGTCTGATGTCAGCCTGATTGGCTTTCCTTTGAATGTTATCTGTTTCTTCCCTCTTGCCAGCTTCATTATTTTTTCCTTGTCCTGGATTCTTGGGAGCTTTACTATTATGTGTCTTGCTGTATTTTTCCTTTCGTCATGGAAGTTTGGTGTTCTTCTTGCTTCTTGTATATCAATTTTCAGCTCCTCCTTCACATTTGGGAAGTTCTCTTCAATTATCTCTTTGAATATTTTCTCTGTTCCTACTTCTCTCTCCTCTCCTTCTGGTATTCCTATAACTCTTATATTTCCTTTCCTCATGGAGTCAGATAGTTCCCGAAGTCTTTCTTCATTCTTTTTCCTTCGTACTTCTCTTTCCTTTTCTGTTTTGGTTCTTTTTATTTCTGTGTCTTCAAGAGTACTTATTCGTTCTTCCATTTCATCAATTCTGCTTTCATTGCTTTTCCCAGAATTCTTTAGTTCTTCCATTAATTCTTTGATCTCCTGCATTTCTTTTACTTCCCTCTTTAGGGACTCAATTTCATTCTTCTGATCGTTGATTATTTTTCCCTTATCATTGTTTTCCTTTATGACTTCTGTCAGTTTTTTAATCACGGCAATTTTAAATTCTCTTTCTGGAAGTCTCAGAAGTTCTTCCAAGTTACTGTCGTTGCCATCTGGGGGCTGGTTTTCTTTTTGTGGTGTGCTTTTTTCTCTGGAGAGTTGCTAGGTTGCGTGTGGTTCTTCTCCTCCCTACAGTCTGTTTTCTAATTTGCCGTATGCGTTGGGACACTGTGTAGTTGGGACTGGCCGGCATCTTGGGTGGGCTTCTCTGCTCCCCCCTGGTTCCTCCAGGAGTCATCTGTCAGTTTCAAGCAGTCTTTATTGGAGAAAGGTCCCTGTTCTAAAATGCCGATGTGGGGACACACTCCCCTGTGCTCCTGGTCTGCCCCGGCGGTGGGTTCCTGCTCCCCCTCTGGGCTTGGACTGCAGGCCAGAGGGGGTCTGGCATGGGCGAACTTCCCCCGCTCACCTCTGGCTCCTGAGGAAGCCTTCTGCAGGTAGTCTTTACTGAAGAATTGTCCCTGTTCTAAAATGGTGATGTGGGACACACTCCCTGCGCGTACGGTGTCAGGCACACTCTTCTGCGTGCCTGGTCTGCCCTGGCTGTGGGTGCTCGCTCCCCCTGTGGGCTCAGACTACTGGTCGGAAGGGGCCCGGTGTGGGCTAACTCCCCAGCTGGCCACTATCTCCTTCAGGAGCCTCTGCTGGCTTCAAGTCGCTAGGTGGCGCCAGAGATCTCTCCTAGAGCCCTTGGGGAGCTGATTTTCCACCCCGTGGGACAGGGAGCAGAGCGGGGATGGTAGGGTACACCTCAACGGCTTTGGGGTGCTGTGTCTGCCTTGTGCCCCACCGTCGTGGGGAACCCACGCCCCTAATTTCGTGCCCCGGGTCTCAGTTCCAAAGCCCTCAGTTCCAGGACGCGGGCTGTAGCCCAGATCAGTGGGGCGGGATGGCGCCTTTTGAATCCCGCTCCCGTGCCTGGGCGCCTGGTTCCTGCTCACTCCGGGAGGGCCTCCGCGCGTCTCCCCGCAAGCCTAGGTCGTCTCCCCGCAAGCCTAGGTCGTCTCCCCGCAAGCCTAGGTCGCAGGCGCGGGGACCTGGGCAGCTGCGATCCGATCCGCGCAATCCGCGCTGCTTTCCCCGCGCAATCCCGCTCCGCGTCTGTTTTTCCGGCGCGCCGCTTCCGCGCAGGCTTACCGGGCGGCCGGGGCTGTGTGCTGGGGCTGGTCTCCTCCTGGGCGGGGCTCTCTGCAATGGCGCCCGGAGCTCACCTCCGAGGCGGATCCTGCGGGGGTTCTCCACAGCTCCCGTTCACAGGGTGTGGTGGCTGCAATAGTTCCTTTCCACTCCCAGTCCCGCTTGCTGCGTCCTTTGTTCTTGTTGGCAGTTTTAGTTTGTTGTTTTCCTCCTCTCTGCAGGTCGGAGAGTGCCGCCTCTGTGGGCGGGGGAGGGGAGCAGGGTTCTGCGCTTCCCTCCCTTCTGGTCCTCTTTTATGGCCACTTTCTTCTTCGGGTAGTTTGCTGGAGTCACCCGTTTATCTTCCGTGTCCCGGTTCTCACTGGGACCTGCCGCTTTTCCTCCCTATTAACTTTTTTTAATGGGAGATCTTACTCGCAGCGTCTCCTCGCCGCCATGTTGCTCCGCCCCCAACTCTCAGTCCTCTCTTGGCCTGTCTCAGTCAGATCTTAGGAGAGAACTCTATTGTCTAAATTGATATAAATGCCAGGAATTTAAGGAGGAGATATGATAGAGGGTTTGGTGATTATTTTAATTTTGTTGTTTTTATATCAGAGTCATAGTTGTCCCATCTAACAATTTAAAATATAATTGGGAAAGAAACAAGCAAATAAGTGGTAAAATAAAGGGGACAGAAAAGTATCACAGATCCATGATTTGATGTTTGCCCAAGTAAAACCAAGAATATAAATGTCAATGTTCATCATATAAACTTAGAGCCAACTAGTGGAATGTCTACTAAATGTCCACTGGGTTATTCATTTTACTTACTGTTTATTTAGAATTTGCAGTGATTTTGACTGATTTCCCTGTGCAAGAACTGAAACTGTATTCGTATTACAACCTTCTCTCAAAATAGCCCATATTTCTTCTTGGAGGATAGCATTACATCTACAGTATGTTGATTTGAAGTGATGTTTGTCGGATCCCAGTGATCATTTGTGTTCATGCATCTAAGACATGATGAGTTTGGGCCTATCAATCAACTTTTGTATTTATTTTTGGGAAAATAATTGAGAGGCCACAATTTGTCCTACAGAATACTGTCTAGGGGTTACAGCTCAGGGATAGAATAACTGTATGCTGTTTAGTGTAGAGAGATGAATATAAACACTGATTTCCCCTTCAAGTGATACACTCTCTTATCCGCTGTGTCATCCAGCCAGGAGTGGCAATTTACCATGCCCTGAATGATTAAAAGCTACAGAAAACTCTCAGTCCAAGTACCACTAATGATAACAACCATGGAGAGTACAAGATTCAGATTGCATGAGATTTAATTACTTTAGTTTATCAGAGTTAATCCTAACTAAAATTATATACTTTCTTTTCTTTGCATACTAATACTAACACACTGCTCAGTCATATAACTTCAGCTTGGGCAATCCAAATGCAGGTGTCAAAACTGCAACTTCTTTCTATTTTTACATGGGAGTGTCCTTTTGTCAGACCCTCTGACCCCCAGCCTGGACCTATTTTGTTGTATTTGAATATTTCTAAGCTCTGTTAAACATTTTAGTAATGGGTAGGGCCTGGGATAATTTTATATGGAAGCATTTTATGGGACTCACCATTTTCCTTTTACTGTCTAAGCTATTCAGTCACAGAAGACAAAAATGATACCCCATTTGATGATATTTGCATAGACCCTTTAAGGAGTTTAATTGAGGAATAGCTGTTTGTTATGTGAAGGAATATTGGGTTCATTGTCATCAAGTATAGAACAATAGACTCATCACCTGCAAACAGAAACATAAATTCCTGCCTACTTTATCACAGTCCAGTCCTGGGGATAAAATGTGAAGAGAAAGGATTAACAATTTAGAAGAACAATGATATAAAAGTCCACAAAAATAAATGCTTTTCTTCCAATGACTCTAATAGCCACATGAGACAAAACAAAACAAGCCTCCAAATCCAGTCTTTCTGATAAAAGTGGGAAAGTAACAACCAACAAGTTATTGACTTTTACTTGGCCCTACAAGGAGAAAGATTCATTGGCTTGATGCACCATTTTCTTAGGATCACTGCCAGGACCATTCCTTGGGAGTTCACAACCTGGTCCTGTGTGACCACCATTGGCATTGTCTGTTTATGATTTTGCACCCTGAGGTTCTTGGATGCACAGTGACTTCAGTGACATTGCAAGAGAATCAAAGTTCTGTCCTAAATGTTTCAAACTTAACTTCCAGTCATTGTCTCTCTTTGATTTTATCTCTTCTTGCTTCGGGATTTCCTACTGGCCTCACTCAGTTCAAAGACCAATTGAAGCAAGAATGGGAAAGTTGCTGTGGGGCTTAAATTTCTTCAGCCCCAGGGGAATTAGATGAAGAAACCACTAAAGACATAGTCCTGGGAAGAAAAGAAAATTCTGGGCCTCCCTGGTGGCACAGATGGTTGAGTGCCGCACTGTGAAGCTGTCTGCAGCCTCTGCAGTGCTGGTTCAATCCCAGCGGGCCAGCAAAAATCCCACATGGCACAGCAGACCTCTCCTGTCTTGCCTTCTGCTCCCCTCAGCAGTGTATTTCAGTCAGTCTGCCTGTTCTGTTCCCCCCTCTGTCTCTGGTGAATCCTGTCACCCCCCCGCGCATCTGGCCTGTACCCCGTTTCTTGTAAAAATAAATCTTTTTTTAAAAAAAAGAAAAGAAAATTCTGGCCCAGGAGTGGATCATGCTGGTCATAGGGGCCTTGGGAGACAAGAGAACAGCATGGAATACCTGCCATCCTGACTCTCAGAAGTTGAGCTGAAAAAAGTCACTGGAGAGGATGTTGTTTTGTTCAGAGTAGTAGAACATCTCCCAACACGCATGGTTATAACCCTTGCACTCCTCATTGCTTCTCCTTTCCCTTCTGTGCGTGAGCAGAACAGCTGCTAAGACTTGGGGATGTAGCAGCAGGTTTTACTGACGTGGACACCCAGACTACTCCAGGGAACCGATGACTGATGGGAAGGGCCCATCAATTGGTTTGGTAAAGCAGGGTTATGCAACAAACAATGACTTGTCTCTGCAAAATATATTTTGTTCATCATGTATTTTTCTTGTATTAATTTTGGTTTTTAAAAATAATGCATTAAGATATTATTTGATTATTGAATGTTTGATCATCTAACCCCTTAAGTTTTGTGTCATCCTAGTGCTGGCCCTATACAGAATTAAAGGGAATTGACTAGTCTAAATCAGATTTTATCAAAGTGGAATTTTAATTAGACCAAAGCAGACAGAAGATAATTACTTTTTGGGTAAATTTAAGAGCAAGTCTCTTCAAAAGAGAATTTCTGGCTATGATGCATTCTGCACAGAAATCTAGACCCGTTTTGTTGTAGCATCCTATATAAGCGTGGATTGTGTGTTTCGGGAGAGAAAGTGAAATTTATAGGTCATACTCTCCAACCATAAAAATCTGTGAAATTGCTGAAGAGAATTATCTCATCAATTAATAGTTGTGATAACAAAAGATCTCAGTGATTATTTTCACATGTGATTAACATGATTAACATAACCCATCTTTATAACCAAGTCAAACTGATGTGACAGATATGGTATATATTTGAATTTTCATGCTTTTAAAATTAGACATTGCTAAATATATAAGAGGGCTGAAGTAAATGAACATAGATATCCTTCCTAATTTTAAAATTCAATAATTCTTATTCAGTGATTGTTAGGATACTAGGAAACAGAGATGAGCTCTCTAGAAGGACCAAGAAGAATTAAATCAAATGTTGTTTGGGTTCTTATTCAGTATTGAATTATAGACACTGTTTCTCTCTTGTTTTATTTGGAATAAGAGCAAACTCAGGGAAATAGGGGAACCAAAGGATAAAGAAAATATAGAGGACCACAACTACTTATTTTTCTAATAATGTAGACTCAACTGAATAATGTTGCTGTTTATTTTCTGCATGGTGCAGAACGGTCTATGAGGCTTGACATGAGGATCTCTCTCTTTTTTTAAATCCTTGATCTACCACCAGCAACTTCTTAAAATTAGGTAATTAAAAACTCCCCTAGGGATCATATTATAATTTCCAGAATTAGTCTACTATTCCTATAATGATAATTGGAATTATGTATTGTACTTAATTAAGTTTTTCTTCTTTTAGCTTCTAGAGGTGCTTCGTTTGCCTGTTTTGAAGAAATAAATTCAAGAGGTGATAGATATGGAAACTGTGGCAGTCGTCCATGCCGTTTTGAGTGTGTATTTCAAAAATTATAATTGTGTAAAGTAGGATGGTGTTGCTAAGATCCTAGAATATATTAGTATGTACATACAAAAATGTTAGTTTTCTTTGTTTCCTGTCCTGGACCAAATAGTATTACCAACTGCTTATGTATAACTTGTGTTCAATGCCTATAAAATTACAACAGTAACCATAAAAATCGCCTTTATTTTTTGTTCTCATGAGCTAGACATTGTTTTAGGTAGTTTGTATATGTTATAGATTTATTATATAGTATAAATATATTTTTAGAGATAAAGTGTTTATAGCAAGAATTATTTATTCCATTTTATTGATAAAATAATTGGAGACCAGTGATCATTTGCTCATATATCAGGAATTATTATAAGGTAGATTGTAGGTGTCATATTGCAAAAATAATTAATTTTCCCTCACCATATTGTCTCACAAAACAAAAAAAAAAAATCCACATTATAGGTCAGTGTGGTCAAAAAAAATTACTGAGAGCAGATCATGAGCCCTGGATTTAAATTAGTAATATACTTTTTTAAACTTAGCTATATTAGCAATCTGCATTATTTCTGTAAATAAAACAACATTTTTTCTACCTTGTGCTACTAGGAATGTTCTATGTGGAAAATTAGCTTGTGTTTGGCCACACAAAACATTGGTGTTCCGTGCAAATTTATCTGTGATTTATACACACGTACGTGAGGATTTGTGTGTTTCTACATTTCGAATCTCAGAAAGTTTGCCGAGACCCACAATTACCACCATTGAGACACCTGAAGAGAGAGATGATACGTTTGTGGAAGATGGCACTGTGTGTGGCCCTGAGATGGTAATTACAACTGAAAAACTACTTTGAAAATTATATTTTTTCTTAGACATATATTGATAATATATAAGCTAATGCATTTTTAGACAGTTTTGTGGAGCTATCATTTACCATAAAAGTCACCCATCATAAGCCTATGATTCATTACTTTTGATTAAATTACAGAGGAGTGCAAACATTCCCACATTCAGTTTTAGAACTTACTAGTGATGGCTTAAATAAATTAAGGCAAGCAAACATTGAGTTTGTTAAATAATTAAGACTGAGGACTTGAGCCCTCAGTCAGTCTGCAGGTAACTGTGGGAAAACCGCCTGAATTCTGAGCCTCACAATGAAAATTTTATACAGTCCACCAGGAAAACATATTTATAAGGATTTTTATAGAAAAAATCCAGGCAATCGTCCAGTTCATGCATTTATTTGATGTTGTCTATGCATTGTGGAAAACAAGGAGGTTGTTTAAATTTACCCTATTTAGAGCCTTTTCTTCTATAAATTGGAAGTTCAAGAAATGTCATCATAAACCTGGATCTGTCTGTCTTTGAAGTTACTGATTTGCCTGGATACAACCTTTTTTTCTGTTGCTGATGATGCATCTTAGCCAACTGTGCCTTGGCTCTTTGGCTTGAACTCCTTAGTTCAGACCAGGGAGAGGGATGCCCGTTAAGCTGTTGATTTTAATTTCTACTAACCAACACAGCTATCTAATAATATTATGGTGCATTTGTTATAATCAGTGAACTAATATTGATACACTGTTATTAATAAAATCTCCATATTACTTTTTGATAATAGTATATGAACACCAGAATACCTTGCTTATTTTAAACATATGGAATACAAATGTACCCTGATGCCTCTCTCCCTCTTGAAATCTAAATAATAAAGACTCAACTCTCCATTACAGAGCCCTGGCCATTTTCTTTCTGTATATCTTGTCATTATGATCCAAAGACAAAATATACAAAATACATAACCTTTTCACAAAGTATTGAATATACTGCAATTTTTAAAAACAAATTTTATTTTTATATTCCCCATACAATTGCAATCCCCTTATTTTGACCCCAATCCCTCCCCTCCCTGCCCCCCCCCCACCCATAGAGTGTCTCTGGTTCATAGTTGTTTGTTGATTTTGATTTTCACTTTCTTATAGTTATTCATTTTCCTGGTCCCTTATTTAAGTATTCTAGATTCCTGCTATGAGTGAGACTATCTGGTATTTTTCTTTTTCTTTCTGGCTTATTTCACTGAGCATGATCCCTTCCAGCGCCATCCATGTTGCTGCAAATTGCATGTGTTTATCTTTTTTGAATGTTGAGTAATATTCCATGGTGTATATGTACCACATCTTCTTGATCCAGTCCTCTGTTTTTGGGCATTTGGGCTGTTTCCAAAGCTTAGCTATTGTAAACAGTGCTGCTATAAAAATAGGGGTGCAGGTGCTCTTTGGAATTGATGTTTCTGTGTCCTTTGGGTAAATACCTAGGAGTGGAATTGCTGGATCATATGGAAGCTCTATGTTTAGTAGGTCCAGAAATCTCCACACAGCTCTCCATAGTGGTTGGACCAATTTGCACTCCCACCAACAGTGCAGGAGAGTTTCTTTTTCTCCACAACCTCACCAACATTTGTTGTTGCTAGTTTTTTTAATATGTGCCATTCTCACTGGTGTAAGATGGTATCTCATGGTAGTTTTGATTTGCATTTCCCTGACTACAAGTGATGTTGAACATTTTTTCATATGCCTGTTGGCCATTTGCATTTCCTCTTCAGAGAAGTTTCTTTTTAGCAATTCTGCCCATTTTTGACAGGATTATTTTCTTTGTTTGTGTTGAGTCTCATCAGCTCTGCAGATTTCTGTGATCAGTCCTTTATCATTAGTGTTGTGTGCAAAAATGTTCTCCCAGTCAGTGGGGTTTCTCTTTGTTTTTGTTATTGTCTCTTTTGCTGTGCAGAAGCTCTTTAATTTGATGTAGTCCCAGCTGTTTATCTTTGCCTTCACTATCACTGCTTTGGGTGATGTGTCTGTAAAGATGTCTTTGATGTGCATATCACGTAGTGTTTCGCCTATATTTCCTTCTATGTATTTTATGGTTTCAGGTCTTATGTCTAGTTCTTTAATCCATTTTGAGTTGATTTTTGTGTATGGTGTGATGAAGTGGTCAAGCTTCATTCTTTTGCATGCAGTGACCCAGTTTTCCCAGCACCATTTATTGAACAAACTTTCTTTTCTCCAATGCATAGTCTTTGCTCCTTTGTCAAAGATTAGTTGACCATAAATCTGTGGGATTATTTCTGGATTTTCTATTCGATTCCATTGGTCTGTGTGTCTGTTCTTGTGCCAATACCATGCAGTTTTGATGATTATGGCTTTGTAGTAGAGTTGAAGTCTGGGAGTGTGATGCTCCATTCCCTTCTTTTTTTTCAGGAGAGCTTTGGCTATTCGGGGTTTTTGGTGGCTCCATATGAATTTCATCAATAATTGTTCTATTTCTTTGAAGAATGACATTGAAATTTTTATTGGAATAGCATTGAATCTGTATATTGCTTTTGGTAGGATGGCCATTTTAATAATGTTTATTCTTCCAATCCATGAGCAGGGAATGTCTTTCCATTTCTTTGTGTCTTCTTCTATTTCTTTTAACAGTGTTTTATAGTTTTCTTTGTATAGGCCCTTTACCTCTTTTGTTAGATTTATTCCCAAATATTTGATTTTTTTTGTTTCAATAATAAAAGGGATGGTTGTTTCAATTTCTTCTTCTTCAGATTTATTGTTTGTGTATAGGAAGGCTACTGACTTTTGTGTGTTGATTTTGTATCCTGCCACTTTACTGAACTGATTGATGAGTTGAATTAGTTTTTCTGTGGAGTTTTTGGGGTTCTCTCTATATATTATCATATCATCTGCAAATACTGATAATTTGACCTCTTCTTTTCCTATTTGGATTCCCTTTATGTCTTTCTCTTGTCTTATTGCTCTGGCTAGGACTTCCAGTATTATATTGAAAAGCAGTGGTGAGAGTGGACATCCTTGTCTTATTCCAGATCTTAATGGAAATGCTTTCAACTTTTCACCATTTAGAATGATACTGGCTGTTGGCTTGTCATATATGGCCTTTATGATGTTGAGGTATGTTCCTTGTATCCCAAGAATTTCAGGACTTTTATCATGAATGGGTGTTGCGCTTTGTCGAAAGCTTTCTCGGCATCTATTGATATTATCATATGGTTTTTATATTTCTTTTTGTTGATGTGTTGGATAATGTTGATTGATTTTCAGATGTTGAACCATCCTTGTGTCCCTGGCATGAATCCTACTTGGTCATGGTGAATTATCTTATGGATACATTGTTGGATTCTGACAGCTAAAATTTTGTTGAGGATTTTTGCATCAGTGTTCATTAGGGAGATTGGCCTGTAGTTTTCCTTTTTTGTGTTGTCCTTGTTCGGTTTTGGTATTAGTGTAATGTTGGCTTCATAGAACGTGTTTGGTATTGTCCCTTCCTTCTCAATTTTTTGGAAGAGTTTGTGAAGGATAGGTACTAGTTCGTCTCTGAATGTTTGGTAGAATTCATTTGTTAATCCATCAGGTCCTGGGCTTTTGTTTTTGGGGAGGATTTTGATTACCATTTCAATTTCGCTGCTTGTAATTGGTCTGTTTAGGTGTTCTATTTCTTCTTTATCTAGCTTTGGGTGATTGTAGAGTTGTAGGAATTTGTCCATCTCCTCTAGATTGTTGAACTTGTTTCCATATAAATGTTCATAGTAGTTACTGACTATTCTTTTGATTTCTGCTGTGTCTGTTGTGATTTCTCCTCTTTCATTGCTGATTCTGTTTATTTGTGCTTTCTCCCTTTTTTCCTTGGTGAGCCTGGCTAGGGGTTTGTCTATTTTATTTATTTTCTCGAAGAACCAGCTCTTGGTTTCATTGATCTTTTGGATTGTTTTTTTAGTTTCGATTTCATTTATTTCTGCTTTGGTTTTTATTATTTCCTTTCTTCTACTGGTTTTGGGGTTTTTTTTGTTGTTCTTTTTCTAGATCTTTGAGCTTCGAGATTAGGTTGTTTCTTTGAGTTCTTTCTTGTTTCTTGATGTGAGCCTGTATTGCTATATATTTTCCTCTTATTACTGCTTTTGCTGCATCCCATACATTTAGGAAATTGGTGTCCTCCTTGTCATTCAATTGAAAGAATTTTTTAATTTCTTCTTTGATCTCCTCATTAGTCCCGTGGTCTTCCAGTAGTGTGGTTTTCAATCTCCATGAAGTAGGAGAGTTCCTTACCTTTTGTTTATGGTTTATTTCTAGTTTGATGCCTTCATGGTCAGAGAAGATGGTTGGTATGATTTCAATCTTGGTGTATCTGTTGATGTTTGTCTTGTGTCCCAGTATGTGATCGATCCTGAAGAATGATCCGTGTGCGCTTGAGAAAAATGTGTACTCCGTTTTTTTGGGGTTTAGTGTTCTATAGATGTCTGTTAAGCCCAAGTGCTCTAGGTCCTTATTTAGAGCTTTAGTGTCTTTATTTATTTTGTGTTTTGTTGATCTGTCCATTGCTGTTAGTGGTGTGTTGAAGTCTCCCACTACGTATGTGTTTTCTCTGATGTCTTTTTTCAGAGATGTCAATAGTTGTCTGATATATTTTGGTGCTCCTTCATTTGGTGAATATATGTTAATGAGTGTTATTTCTTCTTGAAGTATTGTCCCCTTGATCATAATGTAGTGACCTTTGGGGTCTCCTTTTATCTTTTTGAATTTGAAATATGTTTTATCTGATATTAGTATAGCTGTTCCTGCTTCCTTTTTTGGTCCATTTGCTTGTAGGATTGTTTTCCATTTTTAACTTTGAGTCTATTTTTATCTTTTGTAGCTAAATGTGTTTCCTGGAGACAGCAAAAGGTTGGGTTTTGTTTCTTAATCCTACCTGTGATTCTTCGTCTTTTTATTGAAGAGTTTAGTCCATTTACATTTAGAGTTAATATTGATATGTTAGCATCTGTATTTGTCATTGTGTTTGTCTTTCCTTTGATTTCATTTATTTATTCTTTTAATGACTTTTTTTTTTTGCCTTCTTTCATTGTTATTCGTCCCTCTGAAGTTCTGGCTTTAGGATTCCTTGTAGTATTTTTTGGAGTGGGGGTTTAGTTGTAATGAAATTCCAGAGTTTCTGTTTGTCTGGGAAGGTCCTTATTCTTTCTTCATAGAGAAAGGAGACCTTTGCGGGAGAGCGTATTCTTGGTTGACTTCTGTTTTCTTGGAGTCTGTTGACTGTGTCCCTCCACTCTCTCCTTGCCATAGTGTTTCTTTGGAGAAGTCTGATGTCAGCCTGATTGGTTTTCCTTTATATGTTATCTGTTTCTTCCCTCTTGTCAGTTTCATTATTTTTTCCTTGTCCTGGATTCTTGGGAACTTTACTATTATGTGTCTTGCTGTTTTTTTCCTTTCGTCGTGGAAGTTTGGTGTTCTTCTTCTTCTTGTATACCAATTTTCATCTCCTTCTTCACGTTTGGGAAGTTCTCTTCAATTATCTCCTTGAATATTTTCTCTGTTACATCTCTCTCTTCTCCTTCTGGTATTCCTATAACTCTTATATTTCCTTTCCTCATGGAGTCAGATAATTCCTGAAGTTGTTCTTCGGTCTTTTTCCTTCATACTTATCTTTCCTTTTCTGTTTTGTTTCTTTTTATTTCTGTGTCTTCAAGAGTACTTATTCGTTCTTCCATTTCATCTATTCTGCTTTCATTGCTTTCCCCAGAGTTCTTTAGTGCCTCCATTAATTCTTTGATTTCCTGCATTTCTTTCTCTTCCCTCTTTAGGGACTCAATTTCATTCTTCTGATCGCTGATTATTTTTCTGTTATCATTGTTTTCCTTTATGAGTTCTGTCATTTTTTTAATCATGGCAATTTTAAATTCTCTTTCTGGAAGGCTCAGAAGTTCTTCCAAGATACTATCGTTGCAATCTGGGGGTTGTTTTTCTTTTTGTGGTGTGCTTTTTTCCTGAGGAGTTGCTAGATTGTGTGTGGTTCTTCTACTCCCTACTGTCTGTTTTCTAATTTGCCGTATGCATTGGGACACTGTTTTGCTGGTACTGGCCGGCATCTTGGGTGAACTTCTCCGCTCCCCTCTAGCTTCTCCAGGAGCCATCTGTCGGTTTCAAGCAGTCTTTACTGAAGAAAGGTCCCTGTTCTAAAATTGCGATGTGGGGACACACTCCCTTGCATGCCTGGTCTGCCCTGGCCATGGGTTCCCGCTCCCCCTCTGGGTTCGGACTGCAGGCCACAAGGGGCCTGGCATGGGCGAAATTCCCTGCTCCCCTCTGGCTCCTCCAGGAGCCTTCTGCTAGTTTCAGGCAGTCTTTGCTGGAGAAATGTCCCTGTTCTAAAATGGCGATGCGGGACACACTCCCTGCACGCCTGGTCTCGGGCACACTCTTCTGCGCGCCCGGTCTGCCCCAACTGTGGGTGCCCACTCCCCCTCTGTGCTTGGACGGCTGGTCAGAGGGGCCTGGCCTGGGCGAACTTTCCAACTCACCACTGGCTCCTCTGGGAGCCTTCTGCCGTTTTCAAGCAGTCTTTTCTGAAGAAAGGTCCCTGTTCTGTGGGGTGTTGGTGATTTTTTTTCTGGTCGCTAGGTGGCGCCAGAGATCTCTCCTAGTGTCCTTGGGAGCATTTTTTTTCATCCCGTGGGACAGGGAACAGAGTGGGAGTGGTGGGAAAAGCCTCAACGACTTTGGGGTGCTGTGTCTGCCTTGTGCCCCACCATTGTGGGGAACCCACGCCACGAATTTCATGCCCCAGGTCTCTGTTCCAAAGCCTTCAGGTCCAGGACGCGGGCTGTAGCCCAGTTCAGTGTCCTCAGAAATGGCTCCTTTTGCATCCTGCTCCCGTGTCTGGGCACCTGGTTTCTGATTACTCAGGGAGGGACATTCACCTCAGTGAGGACCCCTGCATGTCTCCCCACAAGCCTAGGTCACAGGTGCAGGGACCTGGGCAGCCGCCATCCGCGTTTGCCCTTCAAGCTCGCTGCTTTCCCTCACAAGCTTACCGGCTGGCCTGGGGCTGTGTGCATGTCTCCAGAGTCCTTGTTTTTCTCTAATGGTGCCCGGAGCCATTCACTCACCTCCACAGCGAATCCTGCAGGGCTCTCCACAGCTCCAGTTCATGGAATGTGGTGGCTGAAATAATTCCTTTCCATTCACAGTCCTGCTTGATGCGTAGTTTGTTCTTGTTGGTTGTTTTAGTTTTTTGTTTTTTTCCTCCTTTCTGTTGGTCAGAGAGTGCCGACTTTGTGGGTGGGGGAGGGTCGCAGGGCTTTGAGCTTTCCTCCCTTCTAGTCCTCTTTTATGGCAACTTTCTTCTTTGGGTAGTTTGCTGGAGTCATCCGTTTATCTTCCGTGTCCCAGTTCTCACTGGGACCTGCCGCTTTTCCTCCCTATTAACTTTTTTTTAATGGGAGATCTTACTCGCAGCGTTTCCTTGCCACCATGTTGATCCGCCTCTCACTGCAATTTTTTTTGAATAAATAGGAAAGGTCACAGAAATTAATGCCATAAATTAGAACAATGTTCACATATTTAGAATTAGAACAAATTCACATATTTAACATTCTTTTCCTTAGAAGACAATCTCATCACTGGAAGTCTCTCATTTTTCTATTACCTCATATAAATTATCTGTTACCCTTGCTCTTCTTTCTCCTTCTTTTTTTTTCACATGAAATAGTAAACTATCTTCCTTTGCTGCTCATACTTATGATTTTGAGATCTCAACCTTCCACTTGATAGTTCTCAACACTAACTGCTATAATTGACTAAACCTAACTTTATGAATTTTGATATAATGTTCTAAAGTGGCACCCAGGAATGGGTATTTTTTAAATGCTCCTCAGAAATTTTTGAACTTAAGGGACTAGTCATAATATTTTTCCAGATATTTCTTTCTCTAAAAGGACTTCTGGTGATAGTAAGCATGTAAAACTTGTGACTTTTTATATATGATAATGTCTTTGCAATCTGAAGGTATGTAGCTTATTTCATGTTTATTTCAATGTAATTACATAGTTACTTATTTTTTGTAAATTTTTGGCAGTTCTTGGTAATATGAATTCTGGAATTTTCTTGAATTTTTCTTATGTTTTATTTTTCACTTCTCTTTATTTTAGTTTTGTGTTAAATTTAGATGTGTAGAGGTTCAGTACCAACCCTATTATGAGGAATGCACTACTTCTATAACTTGCAGTAACCATGGAGTAAGTAATTTTAATTTTAAATTTAGTGACATACATTGAATAATTTGATAAAGAAATTAGAGATTAAAATAATTTGAATTATTTTAAAAATCATTTTCTGCTGTTTGGTGTCATTTAATAATCTATAATTTAGAGCTTCAATCTTTTGTTCGTAAGAAATCTTGTGAAACTATTTACTAGAGAAGATAAAGTAGATATTTAAAATGATACTGGACATATAAAATGTTCAATAAATATGTTAGATGTACTTTATTTACCATATATTGCCATATAGTCAGAATAATCTTATTACTACAAAGAGAAAGCAGAAACTAGTCAAGAATTAAAAAGCTGATTAGAATTTTCTCACTAATCTTGATTATTTAGAGTAGGCGTTGTTATGTGATGCTAGTAAGTAAATAATAGTTAGTGACAATTTACTAGTAATGGTTAATACTTGGTTCTGGCTAGGTAGAAGAGTTGAAAGAATTAAAAAAAAAAAACTGATTTGGCAGCAGAAGCTAGATATACTTTCCAGTATGAAAAATTTTAAGATAAAATTTGTGGAAAAATGTTGAATTTTGTCTCTTTAAGACAAATCATCTAGAATGAACAAAATCTTTAGATGAATTCTCTGGAATAGCTTCTTCACTGAATGAGTATAGAATTAGTCTCCATTGAAAGTAATCTTTGTGCAGAAAAAATGTTCTACTTTCTGATTATTACAGATTTGCAACAATTTTAAACACTGCCATTGTGAACAAGGGTATGCTCCTCCTCTTTGTGAACAAAGTGCAGGTGGATTCGGAAGTATCGACGATGGACATTTTGTTTTAACTAGTTAGTGTCTTTACAATTTTATTAATCCAATACAACAGACATTACATGATTTTTCACTTTTTTGTTCCACAGGACATTTTGGTTGCAATCTGTGGATTAGGAAGTGTAATTAACTCAGATTTGTAGAAAAATCAAGAATATGAAAGAGATAGTATGCTTGTTTGTTCCTATAACAGGCCCACACTAATTTAGTGGTAGCTGTTTTTGTCAGGATATGATGCGTTTTTAGGAATTAAGTTTTATTTCTGATATAGGAAATTAAAAAATGTAATTAATTTAAAAGTAATCTCATGTCTTGATCCAGACATTTGAGATTGTTTCCATACTGGCATTTTTATCTCCGTCTCCACCTTATTCAATTCTGCTTTTTATTGCCATATAACTGACATATATCATGTTCATTTCAGGTGTAAAACATAGTGATTCTATATTTGTATACATTGTGAAATGATCACTATAATAATTTTTTTGTGATGGGAATTTTTGTAAGGTCTACTCTTTTTTTTTTTAAAAAAAGATTTATTTATTTATGTATACAAGACCTGGGGTGCAGGCCAGAGATGCGGGGCATAAGAGGATTCACCAAAGACAGAGTGGGGAGCAGAAGAGGTGGATTGACTGCAATACACTTCTGAGGGGAGCAGTGGGAGAGACAAGAGAGGTCTGCTGAAATATGTGGGTCACCTCCCTGGCTGGGGATTGAACTCATGCTGCAGTGGCTCCTGATAGTTTCATAGTGTTGCGACTTAACCCCTTGTACCACCAGGTAGGCCCCTAAGGGCTACTCTTTAAGAAACTTACAAATATGCAATAATCATTAATTATAGTCACCATGCAGAATATTACATGCCCATTACATTTATTTTATAGCTGGAAATTTGTTTCTTTTGACTCTCTTCACCGCAAATCCTGTGATATTTGTCATTATCTGCCCTCAAGGCCAATTCATGTTGCAAGTGGAAAGATTGTTTTCGTGGCTGATTAATGTCCCATTCCCTCTCTCTTCCACATCTTGGTTATTACAAAGAATGGTTCAGTGAACATGGAGATGCACATGTAATTTCTAGTTAGTGCTTTTGTTTTCTTGAGAGATGTGCTCAGAAGTAGAATTCTTAGAGCATATGTTTAATAGTTTTATTTTAATTTTTTTTGAAACCTCCTTGTTGTTTTACTTATAACTGCATCACTTTACATTCCCAGTAGCTGTGCATGAGTGTCCTTTCCTCCGCATTCTCATCAATACTTGTAATTTCTTGTCCTTTTGATAACAACCACTGAAACAGGTATCAGGTGATTTCTCACTGTGACTTTGATTTACATTTCCTTGATGAATAGTGATCTTCTGCATCTTTTCATGTGTCTGTGTCATTTTTTTTTAAAGATTTATTTATTTATTTATACAAGCACTGGGTATAGTCAGAAGTAGGGGAGGGTGAGAGAATTCACCAGAGCCAGAGCGGGGAGCAGAGCAGGCAGACAGACCGAAGTCCACTGCTGAGGGGAGCAGCGGGAGGCAGGCGACGTCTGCGCGCCATGTGGGACTCTCCTCCAGTGGCCAGGGAGCAGCTAGGGATTGAACCAGCACCGCAGAGGCTGCGGGCAGCTTCGCAACCCAGCGCTCAACCGCTGTGCCACTGGGGAGGCCCTGTGTCATGTTTTCACTATCTTATTCAGACAAATATTTATCCAGGATTTTTGACTTTTTCTTAATCAAGCTACTTGGTTTTTTGGTTTTTTTTTTGCTAAAGAATTATATATTTTGAGTACTAGCCTCTTGACAGATGTATGATTTGTAAACATTTTCTCCCATTCAATCGGTTGCCTTTTTATTTTGTTGATGAATTCCTTTTCTATGAAGAAGCTTTTTAGTTGCAGGTAGTCCCACTTGTCTATATTAAATTTTGCTGCCTTTGCTTTTAGTGTCAGATTCAAAAAGATATCTCGGGCCTCCTTGGTGGTGCAGGCAGTTGAGTGCCGCACTGTGAAGCTGTCTGCAGCCTCTGCAGCGCGCGGGTTCGATCCTGGCCAGCCGGGGAGATACCCACATGGTGCTGCCCACCTCTCCTGTCTCGCCTGCTGCTCCCCTCAGCAGTGTATTTCATCAGTCTGCCTGTTCTGTTCCCCGCTCTGTCTCTGGTGAATCCTCTCACCCTCCTGCATATCTGTCTATACCCTGGTTCTTGTATACATGAATAAAAAAAAAAATCTCCAAGACTGATGTTAAGGAACATATTACCTGTGTTTTCTTCTAAGAGTTTTATGATTTCAAGTTATATATCCAAGTCTTTAATATATTTTGTGTTAATTTTTGTGTATAGTGTAAGATAATGGTCCAACTTCATTCTTTTGCTGTGGTTGTCCAGTTTCTCCCATTTACTAAAGATACTATCTTTCCCTTTCATATATATGTGACTTCTTGCTTATAAATTAATTAGCCACATACGTATGAATTTATTTATGGGATAAAATTATTTTTGGCACCTTGTGTAGATAACCTGTTTTTGGTAATAAGATTCCTAATCCGATTGGATGTGTCCTTCCATCTATCAGTAATAGTAGTCTTTTACAAGGGGATAATATCCAAATAATGCATAAAAATTAACAGCATTAAAAAATCAATTACAATGGGCATTATACATTTCTTTAAAAAGACATTTATTTATTTATTTTTTAAAGGATTTATTTATTTATTTATACAAGCACTGGGTGCAGTCAGAAGTGCCGGAGGGCGAGAGAATTCACCAGAGCCAGAGCGGGGAGCAAAACAGGCAGACTGATGAAATACACTGCTGAGGAGAGCAGTGGGCGGCAGGAGAGGTCTGCATGCCATGTGGGACCCTCAGTCAGTGGCCAGAGATTGAACCGGGGATGCAGAGGCTGCGGGCAGCTTCGCAACCCAGGACTCAACCGCTGTGCCACCAGGGAGACCCTAAAAAGACATTTAGATGGTCAACTAATAGGTACATGAAAAGTTGTTCCTCATCATTTGTTATTAGGAAAATGCAAAGCAAAACAACGAGAAATCACCTCTCTCCTGTGAGAATAGTTATTATCCAAAGGACAAGAATCATCAATAGCTAAGAACTGAAAACAATGTAAATATTCATTGACAAATTATTGTGTGGACAGTGTGGTATATACACATTGAAATAGACATATAAAAGGACGGAGTGCTGCCATATATGATACAGGGTGGACCTAGAGAGTATAATTCTTAGTGACATAAGTAAGATAAAAATAGACAAACTCTGTATGAGTTCACTCATATATGATAAGTGGATAAACCAAACCAGCAAGTGAACTAAATAAACAATACACTTTAGATTATAAAACCAGTTAGTGGCACCCAGATGAGAAAGGGGAAATGGAGTGGATAAATTGGGTAAAAGGGGCCAATTATATGTGAAGGATGGAACTGGATCTTTAGGGGCCTCCCTGCTGGCTCAAGGGGTTAAGACGCAACCTATGAAGCTTGCCACAGGCACTGCAGCTCGAGTTCGATCCCCAGCCAGGGAGATACCTATATGGCGCAGCAGACCTCTCCTGACTTGCCTGCTGCTCTCCTCAGCAGTGTATTTCAGTAGATCTGCCTATTCTGTTCCCTACTCTGTCTCTGGTGAATCCTCTCACCACCCACAACTCTGGCCTGTACCCCAGTTCTCGTATGTATGAATAAATGAATCTTCAAAAAAAAAAGAACTGGATCTTTAGGGAAAATTTAATCTAATGCATATACATGTCGATTTCCAGTGATACACACCTGATATTTGTATGTTATAATGCAGTGTTAACTTCAATGAAATAATAAATAATTAAAAAAACCCAATCTTTTAACCTTCTTTTCTCATGATATCTGGGTTATGATGGTGTCAGTATTGTATTCATTCTGATTTTCATGATCTGAGTCTTAGAAAACATGATTGCTAGATTAACAATATGAAAAATCAAATTAGCTCTAAATTGATATAATGCCTAACAGTTAATCCACAGATTACATTAAGATTAAATTAACACAAGAATTTTAAAACTCTGAAATTTGCATGGAAATCACTTTGCTCTGTGAACCACAAATCATGATCTGGCAACACTGGTGGCCAGAGTTAAAATTAGCAACAACTACTACAGAAGGTGACTAACATATCTTATGTTCACTTGATACCAAAACAGTGTTGTCTTTAGTCCCCCCGTCTTTTTTTTTAAACTCCCATATGGATTTTGTTACTTTCCTCTAACCTGCCAAGACTCACTTTGGGCCCTTTAGGCATAAGAATCTTCTCTTATTTGCTGGAGCACCAGCATTTTTGCTTTGTTTTGTTTTACCCAGGCCTCCAACTGATTTGATGAGACCTATCTATATTAGAGAAGGCAATCTATTTTACTCAATCTACAGATTAAAATGTTCAGATATCCAGAATGTGTTTGAACAGATATCTGAGCACACTCTGACCCTGTCAATTTGATAAATAAAATTTACTATCACACAGTCTAATAGTATTTGCCAAAGGGAGGAGGCCAGGAGTTTCCTCTATGCAATGTTTTTGGCAGCATTTACTTATCTGTATATATAGATTATTGTCAATCTGAATTTTTTTGATTTATGGTAGAATAGCCAGTTAGAGAAACTATGCAATCATGTAAATTGTGTAATTAGCAGTACAAATGTGAGATAGCTCTATTCATGACCAATATTGTGAGCTCAATATTCATGAGCTCTATTCATGAGCAATATTTATTCAACACTGTCTTTTCTAAACTCAATCTGAATGTGTGGGGGAATAAGGAAAACTTTAGGAGCTGCAGTTGATGTATTCTGGTTTCTCCAGAGAAAAAGCCTTTTTTCTGTACCTGACGTTTGCCTATAAAGTTGGGTGTGAGTAAGAGCTGTCTCAGGGAGTCTGATCTGACAATTAAACCCTTGAGTCATAAAGGTTAAGCCACTTAATAAAAAGGGGTAATAAAGAGGAGTCCTAAAAAGTTGCACAGGTGATTCCCTGAGGTATCTTTGGAAGGAAATAGAAGCTGCTTTGTGCCAGATTGCTGGAAACTTATACTGTTAACCAATGGAAAATGGAGACCCAGAGTAATTAAGAACACCAACCTGAAAGGAGAGTTACAAAAAACATTCTTTTCTGGCTATTTTTGTAGTGCTTGCTAAAATTAGATAGTGCAAGTGAAATAAGTAAGATGAATTTTTCTGGTTCCTGGAAAGCCTGTTTACACTTCCAAGGCCACCTAAGCATATCTTACATTCATTTTCAAATAACTTGTGTTATTATTGACTACCTAAAAGACTAAACAGTAGCTGAGAACCAGTTCCTCTGCTTCTCAGCTCCTCCATTGATTCTACTGGCAATGAAGTGCTAGAGCAGCATCCCATATCAAATATAAAGGAGGCTTGCCAGCAAATTATGGGGAAAGAAGTGCTTGACATATTATAAATCCAGACAGGTGACTGGTATGTACAAAGAAGTGAGCTTTAAGGAGCCACATAGATCAGATTTGCAGAAATAAATACAAATATCAGCTGAGAAGGAGTAACTTACGAGGACAAATATAACTATTAGCACTGGTTAGTCAGAATTGGGTCAGAACTAGACTTCAGTATATATTCTATATAATAATTGCAATACTCTAGTTTTTCTTCAGATTGCATAAATGTTTTGCCTTTTATTATACAATAATTCTAGAGTTTTTTTTTTATAATGTCCTATAGCTACATATTTGATGAAAAAACTTAAATAACATACCTCTGAAAAGATGTGCACATATGACTGAATATACAACGTTGTAAGCCAATGTTTCCTCAATAAAAAATAATTCAATATTATTTAGAGACTAATTTTTAAGTTTTAGGAAAAATTATAGTAATATAATAAAAATTGAATGCTACATTTTCCAGGTTTATTTCTCACCTGTATGTTTAATCCCCATATTCGCTTTGTTTGAACTTTGGAGAAGCTGTACCAGAAATGAATACAAGAAATGTTTGCAATTATTGCATATGCTTCATGAAATAACATAACCTTCAGTCAAAGAAATCACCATGTTTTGAAAGAATGAAATCTCGGAAACATCTATAAAGTACTATTAATAGCCCATTTTGTGTGTTGGTTTTTAAAATTTTATTACATTTGTAATACAAATGAATAAAATTTCAAGCGTTTGGGAATAGTGTTAATAGTGATGTTCTTTACTCCTTTTCATTTGATTAATGAAATCTTTGATTTAATTTGAAGTGGATATTTTTTCATTCTAGGTAAAAATTTAATGGAGAAAAGATATAAAACTCTTCCAAAACACCGATTTCTACTCATTTTCTACATTTTTCTACCTGTCCTTCTCATTACTGTTGCTATTTTAATCAAGCGGAATAAATTAAGAAAATTGTGCTACAGGAAGGAAACTGAAAGTGAGAGGTATAGCTATATATTTATTAAGTTAAATAAATCAAGAAAAAAGTATTCATGTTTCATCAAGAATAATCTAAGGCCATATATAAGGTCTTATGAGGAGGGGTCTAGGGATACATTTCAAACTGTTTTTTCTTCTAGTTTTACTCATTCCTAAACCCATTCAATTTACCACCAGTATCACTGTAGGAGAGATATGACTGCCAACATATTGTGGACGTTTATTTAGCTTCATAATCCATACTGACCTTGTGTAAATAATTATATTGTCCACAGGCTTCATGTGCATGGTCACACTATATTTCAAGGGAACTTTCAAAAGTAGTTTTACAGATAATACAGATTCTCAAATCCAGTGGCAAACAAGCTACTTTATTAGAATATTTTTTTTCAAGTAAAAATAATAACTGTAAACCTACCTCTTTATTTATTTTCCTAAATATTGATATTGCTAATATGTAAAGTTATTCTTAGCTAGAAATTATATGTGAAGTTCAAGTATTAGGTTAGAAGACAGGAAACAGCATCATGTAATGAGGAGGAAATTACATTTAGGTCCAGAAAACTTAGTTTCAATTCCTAATTCTTGCATATAATAGCCATGATATCTGGAATACGATTTCATATTTGGGGGTCTATATTTAATCCCAACAACTTGATACAATGGGAAATAATAGCTTTCCAATATTACAAACTTTTGGATACACCAAATTAATCACTAAAATCACCATATTACCTAATCATTTACATCATTATTGAGCCCCTTAGTCATAATCTTTTTTTTCACTAGCATTATGTACTACTAGTTTCACCTTCCAAGAACTGATGAAAGACATGTATGTATTGTGAGAGAGACGTGTAGAACAAAAAGCTGAAACTTTCAGTGCTATTAATTTTGGCTAATTTGACCTGAAGAATTAGGGAAAATATAGAATCAGATGGGCTATCTGTACAAATTCAAGTTTATAACCTAAATAATTGAAACAGTGTAAAGAGAGGATGAAAGGAATCAATGCACAAAATAAGGTGGCTTATGCGATGTTTTCTATTGAGACAATATCTGTTTTTTTTTTGTGGGGGAGAAGATATTGACTTAATCACTCTGAAAAACATATTTCATTCAAGACGTCACTTATTTGTATAAGATTTTAAAATTTCCTGCATTTTAAAATTATATTATGCCAATTTTATAGATCTATGTCAGAAGAAAGCAGCAGTGACAGCAAATTATCCTCCAGTGTAAGGTGAGTATAGAACAGTGTGAGTTATCATTTTGCATTGTATGTTTTGATCACTATTTAGCAGCACTTAAGAATTCTTAATTTTAAACCAAAACTTTTTTTCATAATTTGTTCATAATTTTATCATTATAGGTTATTTTATAATACTAAATAATAAAACCTGGTTTCATGACATCTCAATATCTCCCTGACTTAGACTAATAGAGCAGTACTTGTACACTCCCCTGGTATTGATGAACACAGAAATTGTGGGAAGACTAATAAGTGGCATAAAGAAACAAGACAGAAACAGATGAAACCAAACTAAAGCAAACCCTAAAAATAAGACATAGCATATCTTAAATTTTGCTTTCTTTATATTAACTTGTTGAATTTTCTTGCTATTTGCCATTAGGTCAATTAGTAATGATCTATTTCTATAATTAATATGGCAAAATAAATAGAAAATATACAATGTAATTATATGGGATTGGAGACATTTATGAGACTCCATGTGTTGTGAGGGATGCTTTGAATATTTCTGCCTTCTCCCATCTTTCATTCTACTCATTCTTCTGTTATGTAAGTTGGGGATTTGGACTATTTATAAACATTACTCATCTTAACTCCAAAAACATTATGTCATTTTCAGCTTTAAAAAGAAATGAAATCTTGCCATTTGTGACAGTATGATGGAACTGAAGGGAATTGCTAAACACTGAAAATGCTAAACTTTTTCAGTGTTGTACTTGTTTACAATAAATACTTCAATTTTATGCTTAACTGGCTTCAATTTTCAAAATTCTGAGGGGAGATTTAAATTTTTAATGTCATAAAGATCCTTTTCTATCCAAAGACCCTGTAATGCCCAACTTTTGTATTGACTCTCTTAATTCATTGTATGCATATGTGAGTGTGATTCATTTTTCTTTATATTACAGTAATAATCATTAAAAATAGTTATAATAATAATGTAACAATCCCTCATTAATCTGAACATCTAGGATGATCATTATTAAAATATTTCTATATATAGTTGTAGGCACCTGTGTATGCATGTATGCACCTGTGTATGTTTTTAATCTTTAAAATATATGATTATACTTGGAATTACCACAGGTTTTCTTTTTTCTTCTAAATTAAAATCAGTTTATTTATTTAGAATAGAAATCTCAACATAATTTGCTTTATTCACCTAAATAATTAATCAAACATAAATAGGATATTTTAGGTAACTACTTCTAGTACAAAACCAAGAATGTTAGCATTTAAGCTAAGAGTTAATTTTCTTTCTGGAATTCAGTATCATTTTCTTCATCCTTTAAATTATCCATGCTTTTAAAATTACTTGTGTTAGAAATGTTAGGTCTAAAAAAAAAAGAAAATAAAAAGCAAGAATGAAAGAAAAAAAGAGCAAAACTGGCATTGTGTTTTTATTTTCTCTTGCAGTAACAGTCTCTAACAATCCTGGCCTAGACAGAGGATAGTACCAAACATAGCACCAGACTGACCTAAACCAAGAAGGAAAAAACATAATTTCTCCATCATCTCTGTAGTCACTGCTGAGGATTGAAATTATGAAATAATAAATCATCTGTATCTGAATCATCTGAATTATGTGTGGTGTTTACTCCTGTATGTCAGTCCCAGTTTCCACCCTATTTATTCCAACTTGAATCCTGAAGAGGCTCTGAACAAGGAGAAAATAGCTCAAGACCCTCATCTCAGGAAGCCAAGAGGGCTTGGCAGTCCAGCCTGAAGATTCAAACGTAGTCAGTATCCCTATCCCTTCTGTGCTTTAGGCCGTTCTGAATTCCATCCCTCAGTATGACCTTCTGCCTTTCTTTCCTCTGAGTCATTAGATAGCCTGTGAACTTGTTCCAGAGGCATTTACTAAGATAGGGACTGAATCCAACCCTTCTTCTTTAAAAAAGCTTCTCTTTGAAAGCTATGTATTTGCTTCAGTGTGTTAAGATGCCTGTTTACCAAAAGATTTATCATGAAGCTAAAGGAACAAAAGCTTTAGTGTCCCACTTACTTGCTAGGGATCTTTTCAAAATCATGGACATAATTTACATAATTTTATATTCTTTTTCTGAGAGAGAGAGGGAGGGGGAAGGGGAGGGGAAGGGAGGGGGGGAGAGAGAGAAAGAAAGAGAGAGAGATCATCAAAGTTTATATAGATTGGGCTCCTCTGAACCTTGATATGCTTGTTTACCAGAATCCTTGGCAGTTGCATGCTGAAGCCAATTTGTACCAGCTCATAAGAGCTGATTAAATATTTTTAAATTTTGCTAGGATCAAAAACAGAAAAACAAGTGTTGGCGAGAGTGTGGAGAAATTGGAACTATTACTGTTGGAAGAAATGCAAAAATAGTGCAACTGTTATGAAAAAGAACAAAATTTAAGTTCCTTAAAAAGTGAAAATAGAATTACTATATATGATCTAGTATTCCCTCTTCTGGATATTTATTCAAAGGTAATGAAATCAGGCTTTAGAAATATTGGTACTTTTTGCTCAATGTAGCATCATTCACAAAAGCCAAGATGTGGAAACAACCTAAGTGTCCATCAGGAGATAAGTGAGCAAAGAGAATGTGGTATATGTGCTCAGTGGAATACCATTCAGCCAAAAAAACCAGGAAATTCTGCAATATACAACAATATGGATGAGTCTTGAGAACATTATGCTGAATGAAATAAGATAGGCACAGAAACATACTGTATGATTCCATTTAAAAAGGGAAATAAATGCTAATAATATGACAGTGCTGCTAAAATAAAATGTTTTGCTTCCTGGGAGAATACTTCTCTATTATAACTCCAATCAAATTGTTTAAAAGGCCAGTGAAATTTTGTGTAATACTTGGAGGATTTTATTCCTAGTTAGGAAACATAGATTTTAGTAATACTGAATTTATGAATCAAACTCTGTGCTGTTGTGCAAATATACTCTGGTATGAAATCTTTATTTAGATGTAAGTTCTGAAAAATCAAAATGTAAAACCATTTTCTTATTTCTACTACAAACAGACTTTGCTCCCTAAATTTTTTTCTGAAATTATTCTGGCAAAACCGTCACTTACCTCTATAGATACAAATCTATAAATTCCATTCAGTCCTTAATTTTTGATTTACTTTTGTTGTCTTACTTGATTGGAAATTCCTCATTGGAAACTTGCACCTTCATTTCTAAAATGTTCTGTTTTGATTTCCAGTTGTATACATAACTGAGAATTCTTTCTCAATTTGTTTTGTTACATTTATTTGTCCTTAAATGTCGGTGTCACTCATCCTTGATCCATCTCTTTTCTTTTCTTTTTCCAATAAATTTTATTTTTCTATTCCCCATCCAATTGCAACCCCCTTATTTGGACCCCAATCCCTCCCCTCCCCTCGCCCCACTCCCCATAGAGTGTCTCTGGTTTATAGTTGTTTGTTGATTTTGATTTTCACTTTCTTATATTCTTTTTCCTGGTCCCTTATTTAAGTTTTCTAGATTCCTGCTATGAGTGAGACCATCCGGTATTTTTCTTTTTCTTTCTGGCTTATTTCACTGAGCATGATCCCTTCCAGTGCCATCCATGTTGCTGCAAATTGCATGTGTTTATCTTTTTTGAATGCTGAGTAATATTCCAGGGTGTATATGTACCACATCTTCTTGATCCAGTCATCTGTTTTTGGGCATTTGGGTTGTTTCCAAAGCTTAGCTATTGTAAATAGTGCTGCTATAAACATAGGGGTGCAGGTGCTCTTTGGAATTGATGTTTCTGTGTCCTTTGGGTAAATACCTAGGAGTGGAATTGCTGGATCATATAGAAGCTCTATGTTTAGTAGGTCCAGAAATCTCCACACAGCTCTCCATAGTGGTTGGACCAGTTTGCACTCCCACCAGCAGTGCAGGAGAGTTCCTTTTTCTCCACAACCTCACCGACATTTGTTGTTGCTACTTTTTTTAATATGTGCCATTCTCACTGGTGTGAGATGGTATCTCATGGTAGTTTTGATTTGCATTTCCCTGATTACAAGTGATGTTGAACATTTTTTCATATGCCTGTTGGCCATTTGCATTTCCTCTTTGGAGAAATTTCTTTTTAGCTCTTCTGCCCATTTTTTGACAGGATTATTTTCTTTGTTTTTGTTGAGTCTCATCAGCTCTTTGTAGATTTTTGTCATTAGTCCTTCATCATTAGTGTTGTATGCAAAAATGTTCTCCCAGTTGGTGGGGATTCTCTTTGTTTTTGTTATTGTCTCTTTTTTGTTTGTTTGTTTGTTTATTAAAGGCAGTTTTTTTTTTTTTTAAAGATTTATTTATTTATTTATACAAGCACTGGGTACAGTCAGAAGCGTGGGAGGGTGAGAGAATTCACCAGAGCCAGAGCTGGGAGCAGAGCAGGCAGAAGGACGGAAGTACACTGCTGAGGGGAGCAGCGGGCGGCAGGAGAGGTCTGCATGCCATGTGGGACACTCCTCCGGTGGCCGAGAGCAGCCAGGGATAGAACCAGCGCTGCAGAGGCTGCGGGCATCTTCGCAACCCAGCTTCAACCTCTGGGTCACCGGGGAGGCCTGTTATTGTCTCTTTTGCTGTGCAGAAGCTCTTTAATTTGATATAGTCCCAGCTGTTTATCTTTGCTTCACTATCACTGCTTTGGGTGATGTGTCTGTAAAGATGTCTTTGATGTGCAAATCACGTAGTGTTTCGCCTATATTTCCTTCTATATATTTTATGGTTTCAGGTTTTACGTCTAGTTCTTTAATCCATTTTGAGTTGATTTTTGTGTATGGTGTGAGGTAGTGGTCAAGCTTCATTCTTTTGCATGTAGCGACCCAGTTTTCCCAGCACCATTTATTGAACAAACTTTCTTTTCTCCAATGCATAGTCTTTGCTCCTTTGTCAAAGATTAGTTGACCATAAATCTGTGGGTTTATTTCTGGATTTTCTATTCGATTCCATTGGTCTGTATGTCTGTTCTTGTTCCAATACCATGCAGTTTTGATGATTATGGCTTTGTAGTAGAGTTTGAAGTCTGGGAGTGTGATGCCTCCATTCCCTTCTTTTTTTTTCAGGAGAGCTTTGGCTATTCGGGGTTTTTGGTGGCTCCATATGAATTTCATCAATAATTGCTCTATTTCTTTGAAGAATGACATTGAAATTTTGATTAGGATAGCATTGAATCTGTATATTGCTTTTGGTAGGATGGCCATTTTAATAATGTTTATTCTTCCAATCCATGAGCAGGGGATGTCTTTCCATTTCTTTGTGTCTTCTTCTATTTCTTTTAACAGTGTTTTATAGTTTTCTTTGTATAGGTCCTTTACCTCTTTTGTTAGATTTATTCCCAAATATTTGATTTTTTTGTTTCAATAATAAAATGGATGGTTTTTTTGATTATTTCTTCTTCTGATTTATTGTTTGTGTATAGGAAGGCTACTGACTTTTGCGTGTTGATTTTGTATCCTGCCACTTTACTGAACTGATTGATGAGTTGAATTAATTTTTCTGTGGAGTTTTTGGGGTTCTCTATGTATATTATCATATCATCTGCAAATAGTGATAGTTTGACTTCTTCTTTTCCTATTTGGATTCCTTGTATGTCTTTCTCTTGTCTTATTGCTCTGGCTAGGACTTCCAGTATTATATTGAAAAGCAGTGGTGAGAGTGGACATCCTTGTCTTGTTCCAGATCATAATGGAATTGCTTTCAGCTTTTCACCATTGAGAATGATACTGGCTTTTGGCTTGTCATAGATGGCCTTTATGATGTTGAGGTATGTTCCTTGTATCCCAAGAATTTCAAGGGCTTTTATCATGAATGGGTGTTGCACTTTGTCGAAAGCTTTCTCGACATCTATTGATATTATCATATGGTTTTTATATTTCTTTTTGTTGATGTGTTGGATAACGTTGATTGATTTTCAGATATTGAACCATCCTCGTGTCCCTGGAATGAGTCCTGCTTGGTCGTGGTGAATTATCTTATGGATACATTGTTGGATTCTGATAGCTAAAATTTTGTTGAGGATTTTTGCATCAGTGTTCATTAGGGAGATTTACTGTAGTTTTCTTTTTTTGTGTTGTCCTTGTTCGGTTTTGGTATTAGTGTAATATTGGCTTCATAGAACGTGTTTGGTATTATCCCTTCCTTCTCAATTTTTTTGGAAGAGTTTGTGAAGGATAGGCACTAATTCGTCTCTGAATGTTTGGTAGAATTCATTTGTAAATCCATCAGGTCCTGGACTTTTGTTTTTGGGGAGGTTTTTGATTACCATTTCAATTTCGCTGCTTGTAATTGGTCTGTTTAGGTGTTCTATTTCTTCTTTATCTAGCTTTGGGTGATTGTAGAGTTGTAGGAATTTGTCCATCTCCTGTAGATTGTTGATCTTGTTTCCATATAACTGTTCGTAGTAGTTTCTGATTATTCTTTTGACTTCTGCTCTGTCCGTTGTGATTTCTCCCCTTTCATTGATGATCCTGTTTATTTGTGCTTTCTCCCTTTTTTTCTTTGTGAGCCTGGCTGGGGTTTTGTCTATTTATTGATTTTTTTCGAAGAACCAGCTCTTGGTTTCATTGATCTTTTAGATAGTTTTTTTAGTTTCAATTTCATTTATTTCTGCTTTGGTTTTTATTATTTCTTTTCTTCTACTAGTTTTGGGGTTTTTTGTTGTTCTTTTGTAGATCTTTGGGCTTCAAGATTAGGTTGTTTCTTTGAGTTCTTTCTTGTTTCTTGATGTGAGCCTCTACTGCTATATATTTTCCTCTTATTACTGCTGTTGCTGCATCCATACATTAGGAAATTGGTGTCCTCCTTGTCATTCAATTCAAAGAATTTTTTAATTTCTTCTTTGATCTCCTCATTAGTGCAGTGGTCTACCAATAGTGTGGTTTTCAATCTCCATGAGGTAGGAGATTTCCTTCCCTTCTTTTTATGGTTTATTTCTAGTTTGATGCCTCATAGTCAGAAAAGATGCTTGGTATGATTTCAATCTTGGTGTATCTGTTGATGTTTGTCTTGTGTCCCAGTATGTGATCGATCCTGGAAATGATCTGTGTGCGCTTGAGAAAAATGTGTACTCAGATTTTTGGGGCTTTAGTGTTCTGTAGATGTCTGTTAAACCCAAGCGCTCTAGATCCTTATTTAGAGCTTTAGTCTTTACTTATTTTTGTCTCGTTGATCTATCCATTGTTGATAGTGATGTTTTCTCTGATGTCTGTTTTCAAAGATGACAATAGTTGTCTGATATATTTTGGTGCTTCTTCGTTTGGTGAATATATGTTAATGAGTGTTATTTCTTCTTGAAGTGTTGTCCCCTTGATCATAATGTAGTGACCGTTGGGGTCTCTTTTATCTTTTTGAGTTTGAAATCTGTTTTATCTGATGTTGTATAGCTGTTCCTGCTTTCTTTTTTGGTCCATTTGTTTGTAGGATAGTTTTCCACCCTTTAACTTTGAGTCTATTTTTATCTTTTGTAGCTAAATGTGTTTCCTGGAGACAGCAAAAGGTTGGGTTTTGTTTCTTAATCCAGCCTGCGACTCTCTGTCTTTTTATTGAAGAGTTTAATCCATTTACATTTAGAGTTAATATTGATATGTTAGCCTCTGTATTTGCCCTTGATTGTGTTTGTCTTTCCTTTGATTTTATTTATTTATTCTTTTAATAACTTTTTTTTTGGCCTTCTTTCATTGTTATTCATCCCTCTGAGGTTCTGGCTTTAGGACTCCTTGTAGTATTTTTTGGAGTGGGAGTTTAGTCAATGAAATTCCAGAGTTTCTCTTTATCTTGGAAGGTCCTTATTCTTTCTTCATAGAGGAAGGAGAGCTTTTCAGGACAGAGTATTCTTGGTTGGCATCTGTTTTCTTGGAGTCTGTTGACTATGTCCCTCCACTCTCTCCTTGCCCATAGTGTTTCTTCAGAGAAGTCTGATGTCAGTCTGATTGGTTTTTCTTAGAATGTTATCTGTTTCTTCCCTCTTGTCAGCTTCATTATTTTTTTCCTTGTCCTGGATTCTTGGGAGATTTACTATTTTATGTCTTGCTGTATTTTTCCTTTTGTCGTGGAATTTTGCTTCTTGCTTCTTGTATATCAATTTTCAGCTCCTTCTTCATTTTTGGGAAGTTCTCTTCAATTATTTCCTTGAAAATTTTCTCTGTTCGTACATCTCTCTCCTCTCCTTCTGGGATTCCTATAGCTCTTATATTTCCTTTCCTCGTGGAGTCAGATAGTTCCTGAAGTCTTTCTTCATTCTTTTTCCTTCATACTTCTCTTTCCTTTTCTGTTTTGGTTCTTTTTATTTCTGTGTCTTCAAGAGTACTTATTCATTCTTCCACTTCATCTATTCTGCTTTTATTGCTTTTCCCAGAGTTCTTTAGCTCCTCCATTAATCCTTTGATCTCCTTCATTTCTTTACTTCCCTCTTTAGAGACTCAATTTCATTCTTCTGGTTGTTGATTATTTTCCCCTTATCATTGTTTTCCTTTATGACTTCTGTCAGTTTTTTGATCATGGCAATTTTATATTCTCTTTCTGGAAGGCTCAGAAGTTCTTCCAAGATACTATTGTTGCAATCTGGGGGGTGGTTTTCTTTTTGTGTGTGCTTTTTTCCTGGGGAGTTGTGAGGTTGTGTGTGGTTTTTCTACTCCCTACTGTCTGTTTTCTAATTTGCCATATGCATTGGGACACTGTGTTGCTGGTACTGGCCAGCATCTTGGGTGAACTTCTCAGCTCCCCTCTGGCACCTCTGGGAGCCATCTGCTGGTTTCAACCAGTCTTTACTGAAGAAAGGTCCCTGTTCTAAAATGCCCATGTGGGGACAATCTCTCCTGCATGCCTGGTCTGCTCTGGCCATGGGTTCTCGCTCCCCCTTGGGCTCGGACTGCAGGCCTGAAGGGGCCTGGCATGGGAGAACTTCCCAACTCACCTCTGGCTCCTCCAGGAGACTTCTGCTGGTTTCAAGCAGTCTTTACTGAAGATATCCATCTCTTTTCTTTCCATAACTGTGTATCATTATTATGTGAGGAGGTTTTCCAAAATACTCATTCTGATGCACCAACCCTAGAGATTCAGCTCCACTAGAATATTTCTCTAAAAATTATGGGTTTTGCCCAGAATGTGCATGTGTGTGCATGACGAGCTTGTCTGCCTCTCCAGAATTATAATTAGAGAGCAGAACAAGTTCTCAAGGAGCATTTACTCACCTATGATACTTAAAATGATCCCTACTATGAAGCTGTTGCTAAAAACCATTTAGATAAATTCTAATAGATGTCTTGTAGAGGTGTGGCAATTTTTCCTAGGCAACAGTGTCTGTCTTCTAGCACATGTCCCTTAGATATCTATTTGATGACTGACTACCCAGGCTTCTTTAAACTCTGACTCTGTTTTCTCTGAACATGGTTTCATGGTTGCCAAAAAATGCTGAAGAAAGTGTGGAAAACTCATACCTGCTTACAGACTATCTCTAGCTGGCAGTGATACATATCATTTATTCTCATGGTCCTCTGGTCCAATCTAGCCACCCTAGATTAACCTAACTTCAAAGGAGGCTGGAAAACATCAGAAGTCCCAAACTATTTGGTGATCAGTATGGTACCTACCATACTGAGAAACAGAAAAAACTAAGGTTGTGCCAATTGTGACTACACCTTCTAAGTCACCATTGACATGACTGGGGTCATTGATTTGGCTAATTCCTACCTTAATCACCCCTACCTTAATCTCCCACAAATCCCTGTAGAATCAATTTGTTATTTTCTAAGTCGGGTGTCAAATTTCTGTCATAGACACTAAAAAATATATGGTCACTGCACTGAGAAGGTCTATAGTCATTTCTAACTGTTGGGTACCCTGGAAGCAGACAAGTGTGTGCATAAACTGTGTGCCTTGTGTGGCAGCCATGAGAATGCACCTTGTAGACCCCTAACTTTAAGGAACATGAGTAGTGAAGGATCTGAGCTGCTGCACTCTGAAATGCATCAGTGCATTTTTGTTGAGGCTACACTGGGTGGTTTGCTCCCAACCAATGGGAGAACTTCATAAAGATACTAAGGTAAACATTCCTCTGGACTCACTGGTTGGAAGCCACTGTGTTTCCAACAATGTGACATCTTTACAAGGGAATAAGTATCTCCTCTTCATCCTATGAGAGTTTTCTCACCCCAGGACAATAAATAATGTTAAAGCCCATTATAACAAAGGTAGGGGTGTGCTATCTAAATAATAGTTTAGCTGCTAAAATCACCAGCTATTTGTCTGTATCCTTCTGACTTATTTTGATTAGCATAATCCCCTTTAATTCTTTCCATGTTGTAGCAAATTGAAAAAAAAATCATCATTTTTATAGCTGAGTAGTAGTCCACTGCATATATCCACTTACCTGTCTTTGGTCACTTAAGGTGTTTCCAAAAGTTGACTATTGTATTTACTGTTGCAATGAACATTGGAGTGCATATATCCCTTCAAGTTAGTAATTTTCTGTCTTCATGTTGATACATAGGCATGAAATGGTTAGATCAAAAGGCAAATAGATTTTTAATATTTTGAGAAACCTCCATACTGTTTCCACAGGAGTTGGTTAGCTACATTCTTATTAACAGTGTGTAAGGATTCTTTTCCTCTTCAACATCTTTTCATAACTAAATAATATTCCATTGTGTGTATATATATATATACACACATATATATGTGTGTGTATATGTATATACACATATGTATATGTATATATATGTATATGTATATATACATATATTCTTTATTGATATCTATCAGTGGTCAATTAAGGTGTTTCAAACTGTTCATTAATGTGAATAATGGTGTGATGAACATATATCTCTTTGAATTAGTGTTTTCATATTCTGCAAATAAATCCCCAAAAGTAGAATAGGTGAATCAGAGAATTTATATTTTTAAATCACTGAGAAATCTCCATACTGCTTTCCATAATGGCTGCACTAATTACATTCCCACAGACAGTGTATAAAAGAGTTCCCTTTCCTGGATATTCTCTCTAACACTTATTGTTTTCTGTTTTTTGGATGATAGCCATTCTGACAGGTACAGGGTGATATTTTATTGTTGTTGTTCTTTGCATTTTCCTACTTATAATGGATGACGAACACATTATCATGTACCTATTGTCCAACCATATATTTTTTTCAGAATGTTCATTCAAAATCATTTTTAAAATCAGATTTTCTGGGCCTCCCTGGTGGCGCAAGGGGTTAAGCACTGCACTATGAAGCAATCCACAGCCTCTGCAGCACATGTTTGATCCCCGTGGCTGGCCAGGGAGCAACCACATGGCGCAGCAGACCTCTCCTGACTTGCCTGCTGCTCCCCTCAGCAGTGTATTTCAGTGGATCTGCCTGTTCTGTTCCCTGCTCTGTCTCTGGTGAATCCTCTCACCCCCCACACCTCTGGCCTGTACCCCAGCTCTTGTATACATAAATAAAATAAATATTTAAAAAAATCAGATTTTCTATTGTTGAGCTTTATGATATATGTGTGTGTGTGTGTGTGTGTGCCCTCACATATATATATATATATATATATGTCATTAACCCTTGTTGAATATATGATTGCAAATATCTTCTATTCATCATTAATTAGGATGGCTTTTAATTTTAATTTTAATGATAATTCCTTATGCTGTGCAAAGATTTTCAGTTTGATATAGTCCTATTTGTTTATTTTGGCTTTTGATTCCATTATTGTTGATATTAAATTCCCAAAGACATCTCTAAGGCCAATGACAAGCAACACATTAGTTACGTTTTCTTTTATGTATTTTATAGTTCAAAATTTTGTGTTCAAGTCTCCAATCCATTTTTAATTAACTTTGTATATTGTGTTAAATAGTGGTCTAATTTTAATATTTTTCATATGTTTGTCCAGAGTTTCCAAACATCATCATTTCTTTTTTTTTTTTTTTTTTTAAAGATTTATTTATTTATTTATACAAGCACTGGGTACAGTCAGAAGCGCGGGAGGGTGAGAGAATTCACCAGAGCCAGAGCAGGGAGCAGAGCAGGCAGAAGGACTGAAGTACACTGCTGAGGGGAGCAGCAGGCAGCAGGAGAGGTCTGCGCGCCATGTGGGACCCTCCTCCGGTGGCCGGGGAGCAGCCGGGGATCGAACCGGTGCCACAGAGGCTGTGGGCAGCTTTGCAACCCAGCGCTCAACCGCTGAGCCACCGGGGAGGCCCCTAAACATCATCATTTCTTGAAGAGGCCTTCCTTACTCCATTGTATGGTCTTGGCTCATTTCTTTAAAATTAGTAGTTTAAATATGTGTGGGTTGATTTCTGGGCTCTCAATTCTGTTCCTCTGATCTGTGTGTCTGCTTTTAGTCTCAAATCATGCTTTTTAAATACTAAAGTAACAGGAAAAGTATTAACATTTTTTTTTAAAAACTAGCTTTATCCATTTTTGTTTTGTTTCCACTTAAAAATTAAGAAAATACAGTCATTGGATTTTGTGTATGCATATTGCACATAAGCCATGCAAACACAATTATTTCAAGGAGGAACAAATGAAAAATTTTCTGGTAAGAAAAATCCTTGCAAAATTTAAATTGTCCAAAACACCGCCCCATCCTGAACATTAAGTCAGGTCTATATATCACTGCAAGTTCATTCCTAGTTAATTCAATGTGTGAACTCCATTCTGATATGGAAATATTGTTTTTATTAAATCTTTCATTTAGTCTACTTAGCCACAGATTTCTGTGAGAAGCCAAATTAATCTCAGTGGAATTAATAATGTGAAAATAAAGTTGTTCTTCCATGTTCGTTTCATTGTTGTGATATAGTTTGCCTGATATTTAAGTTACGAATCCATATGGAGTGATGAAAACACATACATACAGTTCCTATTTAGTTTTTATAGTTTCTTTTACCAAAAACATTTTCTAAGAAACACTACAGTAGAAGACCTGATTTAGAATTTTTTGTTTTACAATATTTTTTTTAAAGAGATGTGCATTTTCTTTCTTTTTTTTTTAATATTTATTTATTTATACAAGCACTGGGTACAGTCAGAAGCATGGGAGGGTGAGAGAATTCACCAGAGCCAGAGCGGGGAGCAGAGCAAGCAGAAGGACCAAAGTACACTGCTGAGGGAAGCAGCAGGCGGCAGGAGAGGTCTGCGCGCCATGTGGGACCCGCCTCCTGTGGCCGGGGAGCAGCCGGGGATCCAGTGGGTGCTGCAGAGGCTGCGGGCAGCTTTGCAACCCAGCGCTCAACCGCTGTGCCACCGGGGAGGCCCTTTATAATATGTTTTAATGTATATGCATTAATGTGTAGTTTTGACCAAAAAGTTAAATTAGAAAACTGGCAGTAGACTTGGTTAAAATAGGCAATTGTCTGCAATTAAACATAATTGTGAATTTTTATTTTCTATTTTCCTTCACTACAGTAATCCAGCCCTTGCACCAGAAATTTATGATAAGGACTATAATATCACCACAAAATTCACATGCTAATGCCCTACTTCCAGAGGAAAAAGTGCACTTTACATCAACTCTTTCCCTTTAATGCATTTAAAATACCAGGATTTTTGAAAAATAAATCTCAACTGAGCTGGTTCTCATGTGCTTCCTGTGTGCAGTTAGACCCGTGTGGATGCCCCCGGGGTGCAAATTTTGGTGTTTTGGGTCCATAAAGTTGGGCAGGCTCAATAGCAGCGTGCTCCACCCCTCCTCTTCTCCACTTCATCTCCTGCTGTGGGGCCCATGCAGCCCACCCCCACCTCTCAGGTCTAGAGACTAGGTTCAAGTGCCCGCGAGCTGTGACAGTTCAGCAAGCAACCGACATCACCATGGCATGGCCGGCCGCCCACGTATTGCTGTCTTTCTTGCTCATAATTTCAGACCTGGGCTGGCGGACCTGTGCAAAACATTGTAAGCCATGGACTATGCTGCATCAAGGGTCCACCCATGTCAGTGCCCCTGGGAGTGGAGGCTCTCACCTTTCTTAGAACAGAACTCCAAACCCAGCTGAAGAGAGCCCAGCGGAGAGTCAAGAAACCGCTCAGGTTCAGCGTCTGGGTGGACGTTCTGGTTAGTGGGCTCAGACCAGGACCGAACATTTCACTTATCTGACCCTACATCCGCTGAACAGGGCACCCGTCTTCTTGGGAGGTTGGGGATTGACACCCTGGAGGAGATCCAGACACCAACACTTTTTGACCTACTCGGGGCCGAAGTTGCTTCCCAAAGTATCTCTGGATAGTGATAGGGTAATGCTCCCACTTTAGAGGAGACTTTACATGGAATCCTATAAAGTTTGACTGTGTTGGTGTGTGTATATATGTGTGAGGCGTGGAAGGAGGGCTTGGATTCAGAGTGATATGCTATGAGAGAGCAAGTAAATGAAAAAAAAAAAGATGCTGTTATATACCCTGGGGAATGTTCACACCTCTTTTCCTTACTGCAGATTCTGAAACATCACTTCTAGAAATTACAATACCACGGAAGATTCATACTAACAGGATTGATGGCGAGGAATCAGAAATGCATGTAATTAAGAAATGATTTTTTAAAAAATATATCTTGCTTTTCTTGAACTATATGACCCAAATCAATTCATGCATATTCCTTGTGAAGCTTTGTGTACTAGTTACAGTGTTAAAGAACTGTTTTAACTAAATGAGAGCAGGTGTTTTGATTTAAAAAAATTTTTAAGACCCAAACTCAAAAAAGTTCCCCAAATTCCTATCACACAAAGTTAATATACAAAGCTGGAATTTTTTTTCTGGAAAATATGTACATTGAAATATTTTACATGTGACATCATGTTTACCCTATAATAAGAGTCTAAAATGGCAATATATAAGAATAGCTTTATGCCTATATATGCATATATAAATCTTTGTGAAAATTATAGTAATGTTATTTTTAACTTGATTAAAATAGTAAAGCATGTACAGTTGTCCCTCCTTTATCCTTATGATTTTAAAGTAATATAACTGATATTCCAATTGGTGTCCTCGTACAGGGAGAACGGATTCTTACTAATGTATGTGATTAGATGTACATGAAATAAAAATACAAACTTCCCAAATTCTGCAGGGATTAACAGGGATCTAAAAAAATACAACTCATCTATAATACACATAGACAGATCAATACAGAGATGCTATAATTTCACTTAAATTTTTGCTCAGCAATCACATACAAAAACTCCTGTGGTCTAGTTTTGGGGCAAGGAAGCCTTCATATAGCTCTTTTATGTAAGGGAAAAATTCTCTACAGATTAAAAGGAGAAAAAAATGTCAGAATAATCTTGGAGATGCTAAGCACAAATTTTTTTCTTTCAGTAGCTGTAAGGTTACAGAAAACTGAATATGAGATTAAGAAACAGTCAATGAAAGAGTAGTGAAGCTAAAGTGTCTAGGAATTGCAAAGTGAAGAATTGTTACTAGAAAGAATATAAAAATGATATTTTGGAGAGAGAGACAAGAAAATGAAAGGAAAATTAGATACACATACTATTAGAAATGAGAAATATACAAAGTTGTCAATAAAAATCTTACAAAATGTATGCCTATAAATAACTGCTTAAACAAAATCATTAACTTCACTCCAAAGAATTAAATATAACAACAAACCTGACACAAGATGAAATAAGAGGTTCTTTGTGGAAGGGGAAGGAAGAACACAGAAATGTGAAGTGTGGAGCTGGCATTAGAATTAGGGAACTTATTAAATGTGGACTGTCCCAGAAAAGTTGTGACTTTGTATGACTTTGTGTGAGGTAGCCCTCTTTAAGTGAGGCAATTCCTAAAGAGGATAGAGACAAAGATATCACTTCTGTTAGCGAGGGCATACTACCTTTAATCTTACAAGGGCACTTATATTGTGTTATTTATTTTCAGTTTACTTGTGTTAGAAACTGCAAAGTACAAAAAAAGACAAAATCAGAATTTCTTCAAAGATTCCTCAGAATTTCTAAATGTACTAATTTGAAAGTTTCATTATGGTACTTAATAAGTGCTGATGACTAATGCTTTTAGTTTAAAAATTGATTTAGACGTCTTAATTTTATTTATACTAAATTATGATTAATTCTGTCATATATCCGAAAACTGAAGAAACTTATATATGTGTGTATATATACACACACATATATACTTTCATATGTATGTATAATTTTGAAAATTCATGATTAAATCTATGTTTATACTAAAGAGAATATACATGTTAAAAAATACAAAAAGAACATTGTAAGGATAAGTGTGATATGGTAGTAGCACTAGGAACTTAGGGGGAGAGTGGGTGAAGCGTGTGTGCATGTTGAGGTAGAAGTTGTACCTCCCTAATATATAGGTTTGTAAACAAATGATTAATCAATAAAATATAATATAAAAATTTATGTTTTTGGCTTTTTAGAATTTGGAATTTCTAATATTTACTTTCTCTTTGAATACTTTTCTGTAGGTAACTTATGCCATCAAAATTGGCAGGAAAATATACACTTTCCATCTTGAAAAACAGTAAGTGACAATTTTTTTTTGTCATACAATTTCTTTAATTTTTGCAGTAACTGCTCTAAATTGGGCCTAAAAAAGAATATGAAGCACATATTATGTCTTCTTTGTGATGCATGTCAGACTAGAATTTCAGTCCTCATCTTGAGATTTTTAATTTGATACGAAACTAAAAAAGTAACCTGAGAGTGAAGATTTACTAGCATAAGTCTTCAAATGGTGGAAAAAGACAAAGGGGAAAGGAAGATACTTCCCTGATTACAGCAGACTACTTTGCTATTTCCTGTAGAAGCAAAATGTATGCATTTGAGGATTCAGGGTTTATAAACTTTAAAACTAAAGATTTCTTCTTTTAACTATGCTTGTCAGATATCTGCTAATTTTTCTTTTATATTTATGTATTTTTAGTTGTTTATTTACCTATCCCCCCCTTTTTTAAATTGAGGTAATGTTGACTTTGGGAAGTATAGAATCCCCCTCTTCAAGTGTTATTACCATAGTGCACTCAGTTTTCACTTCTCATTTCTTCTTCCTGGAAACTGCTCCTGGAGTACCATTTCCACCACTTCCACTCACATCCTCACAGCTTTAAAATGTGTCTTGGCCCTTTTGCCAGAATTTATATCCAGGCACTTGTCCCTAAGCCCGGGTAATTCAGTGTATTTCTTTGAGTATATGTGGATATGAACTTATAATGTCAGTTTTTCCTGAGAATTTCTTTGATTTTTGTTGTTTGACTTTTAAGAAGAGGAAAAGTTGTAAGGTATGAGAGGCAATGAGCTGATAGGTAAAGAGAAGGCATGTGAAGGGAAGTGCTATCTGAATGGAATAAGTCCCACTTCCACGTTGGCGGTGAAATGCCTCCTGGTATTTTGAATCCTTGGAAAATCCCAGTCTCCCTACAGTCAATTTTGTTGTTACTGTTCTATAGTAATCACCATCCTTTCTGTAATAATATTATAATTCTGTACCATGTTTATAGCAAAGTTGTCTAGAGAAATCATTTAACTCAAATCATGAAATTTGATTATAACCAAAATGAAAATGTATACACACATTGTGCAAAAATGAAAAGTGATGTTTAAGACTTACATAAAATAAAATAAATTGTAAAAATCATGAAATTTGAGAAAAAAAAAGGTATACTGCTTCTAAACAAAGGATTTAGGAAAGATTCTGTGCTTCTACTTTTTTTCTCTCCTTTTGCTAAAGAAAAGGCATGCTCCCGGTAAGCACCATGCCTTTCCCCAGCTCCAGAGTGAAGACAGAATACAGCTAAATCAATGTTAAACTTGTGAAGAACACCCATTGTTCTTTTAAGGCACTGCACATTTGGGATTGTTTTGACATAGCCAAACAGTGAAAACTGATAAAAGAACATACAGTTATTCTTGTTCTTATCAATCCATGGCTTCTTGTTAACAAATATTTTAACTAAAATATTTAAGCCATGAATATTACTGATGATTGAATCAGTGAAAACCTGGAAGCCTTGATTTATACTGCATACAGCATCCATACTGTTATCTGAACTATACTAGTTAGTATTTTGTCATATATACAATATAATAACAAAAGGAAGCCAGATATTGGAAAGACAATTCCACTTAATTTTAGGATGTTTGAACTCAAAATTTAAAGTGAATTTTATTTAATGATTCTGGGAGTTACTTTCTTGGTGATATTATTACAATGAAATGTTATGTTTTGACTGAATTAGGTCATTTTTAGATCCCCATTTCTTCATTTATTTATACAACAAATCAGGAGAACTGTATCCAGATTCTTCATTTCTAAAGGTAAGTCTTGCTTTTTCTTGTAAAAATTTACTTTTTTATGTGTTTAAAGTTTTATATGGGAAGAAAAATACCTTTATTTTTCTTGTAAAGATTTACTTTTTTATGTGTTTAAAGTTTTATATGGGAGGAAAAATACCTTTATGTGCCACAGAATTATTAGGCAAACTAATCATAAACCCAAGTTACTCTAAAAGTATATTGAGTAGAACAACTGATTTTTAAATTTGGAACATAAGAATCACATATCAAAAAAAAAGATAATTTAAGCAAGCTGGAGTAACTTGTAGTGGAATTTTTGATGAAGGAAAACTTGTTAACAGAAAGGAGTCACGAAGATGTTAAACATACTCAGAAGTTTTGATTCAGATATCATGGGACTTGAGCAGTTGAGGAAATGGTAGAGATTATAGAAAGGTCACAGGGAAATTGTGTCCTTGTTTGGTTGCGATCAGGGTAATGTTGGCCTCATATAATTGCTAAAGAGTTTTTACTCTATTGGATTTTTTTTTTTTGAAAGTTTGAGCAGGATATATGTTAGATTCTATTTGAAGGTTTGATAGAATTTACTGGAGAAGCTGTCTGGTACTGGGCTTTTGTTCTTAGGGAAATATTTTATTACTTTTTCAATTACTGCTCTTGTTATTGACTGCTCAAGCTGTCTCTTTTATCCTGGTTCAGTCTTGGAAGGTTGTATGAATCCCAAAATTTGTTCATTTCTTCTAGTTTGACAAGTGTATTTGCACAGAGATGTTCACAGTAACTTGTTATGATTCTTTCTATTTCTGTCACGTGCTATCATTTTGCCTCCCTCATTTCTGATTCTATTTATTTAGGCTTTCTTTTCTATATAAGTCAAGCTAAGGACTTGCCAGCTTTATTTTTCAAAAAAACTCATACTTGTTTTACTGATCTTTTGGACTGTCCCATGTATCATTAATCACCCTGTATATGAATTACCTGAACTCACCAATTAAAAGGCACACAATAACATTGGGATTAAAAATTTGTGTCATATATATATATATATATATTTTATAAGAAACCTTTTAATTTATTTAAAAAATTTATTATTTTTTATTAATGAAGTACCATGGTTTTATATTTTTGTTATTATTTTGTCAATATAGGATGTCTCCCTTAGGTGTGGTCATTGTAGCTTTCCCACCACCAAAGCACCCATACTCCTCTGCCCATCATCTGTTGTGCCCTCTCCTGACCCTATTCTCATCCCTCCATCACCCTCTCCCCTCTTGGATGCCTCAAAACTATGGTCAGTTTTCAAGCATTGGTTTTAAATTTTGTCTTTGGCCCTGTTTTTAAGAAATCCTTTTAAAATTGAAAGACAAAAATTTAGTCAAGTGAAAGACTGGAACAAGTTAAACTGTATTCTTTTCCATCTAAAATGTTCCTTACTTCCTAGGCCTTTGTGTTGCCTTATTTGCTTTATTGTTGCTAGGGCACTGTAGGTTTAGTTTTCTTTGTTTATCATGGCTGTACATGGAGCCATGGGGGAAACTGGGTCATAGTTTTGTTGAGAAGTGAAAGCTAGCTGGTCACCTCTGCCTCCTGTACTCTCTCTCCAAAGAGAGCCCTGTTTAGTGATTTAGTTGTCCTAACTTCCTACCCCACTTTCTTGCCACTCTGTTTTGTGGTGGGTAGTGGTCCATCTTGCTTGGTTCTATGAGCAAGTGGGCTAACGTCCCTTAAGTCCACAGGACTCAGTTGACACTACACTGCCAGTCATGGGGGTGTTGGGGAGTTGGGCACAACACTGGCAAATTCATCAGTGAGAATGTGATGATACTAAAGTCTTCTTAGCACAAAATTAACAAAGGAACAAAACTGTTTCTAGATATCACTAAAAGGAAAATACTAGGGGAGAACTTGGGAAAACTTATAATGTGAAAGTTCATGAGGAAGAGAGATTGAACAAAAGATAACAATATATTGAGATATTAAATAGAAACAAGAAATTTCATTTTTTAAAAATTATTTTTTTCCATTTTTAAAATTTTTTTATATCAATTGTTCAGTTTTAAACAATACTTGCTTGCCCCCACCCCCTCAGGTGTAGTCCCCATAGAGTTTCCTTCACCAATGCACCCGTGCACCATCACCTCAGTCCCCTGTGCTCCTCCCTCCCTCCTTCTGATCCCTCTTCCTCCTCCTCCCCTGCAGGATGCCTCTGGTTTGTAATTGTCTATTTGTTGTGTTTTGTACTGTTATTATCACAGTGCAAAGAAGAAATTTCATTTAAGATACTTTTGTGTAGCTTAGAAAAAAACAAGTGAACTGTTTACAATTAAAGTCAAATTAGTACTGTTGATTACATCAATTAGCAGTTATAGACTATACATTCATAAATGTGGCTGAGAAAGAAAAGAGGTAAGATATTTGGCTGTCAAAAATTTACAATTCTAGTCAGAATTATCTGGGGGAGGATGTGTCGTAATATTTCATAGGCAGCGTAGGTTTAAGTGGAAGAGATTGCCAATGGATTATAGTGAAATGGAACATCTGGTGAATACTGTGGCAATGTCTCATTTAATGAATTGATGATGTCTAGGAAGTAAGGATAAAACTGAACATTTACTTATGAATTACTCATAAATGTGTCTTTATACACTTCTGTTTAGGATGATTGCTTTTATCAAGGATATGCTGCAGAGATTCCAAAGTCAGTTGTGACACTTAGCGTCTGTTCAGGACTTAGGTAATGGCGTAATCCAGAGATGTTTTATAGAAAATCTTGTGTTCATTTAATTTTCGGAAACTTCTTGAAGAGTAGAATGAAGGCGAAGAAAATATATATTGTGTTTCTTCTCATGTACATTCTTTCCCTCCTGTTCTTATCAATTTTAATGTTTACTTATCTCTATTCCAGGCTCACAGTCAATTTATGAGAAAACACCTCCACTCACATGAAGAATATTCACATCCCTTAGACCCACTAGAGACACAATAACTCCTAAATGCCATTTAGACAAAGAAAAGTAAAAAATTTGGTTTGAAAGTTAATCCAAGTAAGATGGTATGATTCTTAGATATTAGGCCATAAAGAAGATATTTTTATTAATGTTAATTTTCATTCATCAGTAAATTGACATTGTTTGTTATTTAATTTCATTTTTGAATTTAAATACCCAGGGGATTATTGCAGTTTGAGGATGTCAGTTATGGAATTGAACCATTGGAATCTGCAGCTACATATGAGCATATGCTTTATCAGATAAATAATAATAAAGTTGATTTTCCTCCCTTAAGAGGAAATTATCCAAGAGCCCAATTGGTAGATCAGTCCCACAGGATTCTTGTGAAATCAGAAGTAAGTATACTATTTTTAATGAATGTATTCACTTTGACATTTTTGTATTTAGAAAATTTTTTTAACTGTATTGATTAAATTAAAATCTTGTTTTAAGAATTTAATATTGTTTATTAATATATTTAATAACTATAGTAGATGTAAATACACAATTCAAATATCAAAATTATCATATTTTACTATTCAGAAAATTTTTTGCATATATACAAATTGTGTTGTTGCTGAATTTGCATGTTACTAATCTAATGATACCCACATTTGCTGATTATTCCCTTGTAAGAGCTTTTTGTGCAATACTTTTTTAAAAAGTATTGTGAAAGAAAATGTAAATGTAGAAAAGAGGCAAGAAATTGCACCAAATCTCAGAATCTAGAGATAATCTTCTTAGAATTTTGAACTATTTGTTCCAATTATTTTAAGGTATCTAGTTATAAATGTGGATTTTAAAAAGTATAGCTTTTTCATAAAAATGATCAAACTATATATTGGAAATTTCCTTTCTGCTACAGAAGATGATGCCTATTTTTACTTAATAAATTATGTTTCAATTATTATTAACTTAAATAATATTGGCAAATGTAATAAAATATTAAATATGTGCATAAGAAGGGTAATAGAAATGGATTTTAATGTCATATTCTAGAGTTAAATGCTGCTAAATCTATTGTAATAATTTTATGTGTAGGGATTTTATATTTTTTCACATATACATATGTAAATTAAATAGGCATGTATTTTACAAAATTCGATATAATTTTCTGTATTTATAATTTTACTATAGTCAAAAAATGACTATGAATTACCAATTTTTAACCAATTACACTCTATTTAATTCACTATAAGTACTTTCATTTAAGGATAAGCATATTTTTAAATGTTTGTTTGATATATAGTTTAACTTCCTCATGAAGAATGTTTGTAAAATTTTATATTTTATATTTTATCATTTGTTTAAATAAATCTCTTTAAACCACAAAGTCTCATCAAAATTGGCTATCACATTAAAGAGAGACAAAAAAGTAATGAATGAAACATTTTCATTGCTATTGAAGTACCATTATCTTATATTCTTGCTAGTGTGTTGACAGTATAGGACCCTTCTATGCCCACCCCTCAATGCTGTCACCATCATCCTCCCATCACTGAAGCTCTCATGGTCTTCCTCCATAGTCTCTTGTGTTCTCCCCAGCCCTCCTCTATTCCTCCCCTCTCTTCCCCTCCCCCTCCCCCTCTGAAAGCCTAAGATTGTTGCTTTAATTTGTTTTTGCAAGGATATAGTTATAAATACAGGTGAATAAAACTGTCTTTTTAGAAACTCAAATATAATGAAATATCATATAACTTGACAAAATTTTTATTTTCAATTAGACTGAGATTTGATCTCAAACTTTATATCTGCTCTGGAAACCTCTGCATGTTGCCATACAGCATTGGACACAATGGATCACAATTTTTACAACTGAAATATATCACTATCAAATAACATAAACTGTAAAATTATAATGGCATGCATAAATACTCTTCTGGGGCAGAGGAAAAATCTGAAGGGATGAGCATGCTTTGTTTTCATTGAGCTATTTATTGAAATGGTCTCCAACACTGTTTATGATTCAGACAGTTTCACACCTTTTGTGATAAGTATTACCACGTATCTTCCGTCTTCAGACTGCTTTTGCTCCATCTCAGATTCTGGCAGCTTGTATCCTCATTTCACTGGTCTAAAAGATTTTTCATTTGTTTTAAATTCCTCTGTAATCGAGCTATTAGTAGTATATTGTTTTTACTTTCTATATATTTATAATTTTTCCTATTTTGTTATAGTTGATTTCTAGATTCATGGCACTATGGTTATAAATAGTACTTGTTATAATTTCAACCTCTCTGTCTATATAACTGTGTGTGTATCTTGTACATGATAACTAAAATGACAATTTTTAAAATATTTTATTTAATGTGAACTGTTTTGCAGAAAAAAAAATCAGATGTTGCACTATTCAACAGAATTCTGAAAATACAAATCATTATGGAAAAAGCCTTGGTATGTATTATTGATATATTTCATCATATTTTTGTTTTATGTTTAAATTCAAATGGAATATTATAAACAAGCATCAATTTTTGAACTTTGTTCAAAATATATATCTTAGCAGGACATCAGGAAATATCAAATGCCTTTACATTGACCAAAGAGAACCAATATTTATGGTATTGGTTTCCAAATCAGAAAAGAATTTTAGCAATTGTGGATAACTTTGTATGCATGTATACTGTACTAAAATTATAACTAGATGCAGATACTTGTGCATTCTCTTCAATCACAGTGAAAATCTTTTCCTTGAATTGATTTTTTTTTAAAGATTTATTTATTTATTTATACAAGCACTGGGTACAGTCAGAAGCACGGGAGGGTGAGAGAATTCACCAGAGTCAGTGAGGAGAGCAGAGCAGGCAGACTGATGAAATACACTGCTGAGGGGAGCAGCGGGAGGCAGGAGAGGTCTGCATGCCATATGGGACCCTTGCCCAGGGGCCGGGGATTGAACTGGCACTGCAGAGGCTGCAGACAGCTTTGCAAACCAGCGCTCAACTGCTGCACCACCGGGGAGGCCCTCCTTGAATTGATTTCTATTTTAAAACAAGCTATTTCATTTATTGCTCATTTGGAGATACTTGTTATTAAATGATTTCTCTTATGAGATTTTTGTATGCTTTATATTTGACTAAATAATTGCATTTTATCTTTTATATAAAATGTTATTTTATACTTTGTAAAGTTTCATGTTTATGAAAATGGAAAGATTCTTTAATGAAGTCTTTTATTTATGAAAGTTTTTATTATAGCAATTTTAGCAAAGGCATGGGCAGCAAGTTTTTTAAAAAACTGATTTGTCCATTATCACTGATATTTTGTATAAAGTCAATATGTGACTTAATGATACGGATTTTTCTCATAAAAGGAAATACATATAATTTTTATAAAAACAATAACATAATAGAGTATATGGACAAAATAATAAAGAAAAGAGTGCATATAATTTTATTACTGAAGAAAAATATACTCATGTATTTGTCTATATATTCACACATATACATACATACTGCCATGTATGTATTGTCATATTATAAGTATTCACTGCATAAAAGATCATATGTGCTCTCCTTTATAGACTTTTATAATTTCCCTGACATTAATGGAATTTTTTTTACATAATTAAATTTAATTATTTTCTTACATCATTGTTAATTTTTGGACAGAATTTGAATTCTCCCCTCAGGTGTAGTCCTCATAGTTCTCCAGCCACAACAGCACCTGTAAACTATCACCACAGTCTCTTGTGCTCTTCTTTCCTGTTTTGACCCCTGTCCCTCCCTCTCCCCTGTTGTATGCCCCATTATGTTTTATTAGCTTACAAGTTTTGTCCTTTTTCTGACCCTTTGTTCATTTCCTCGATATTTCACATGTAAGTGAAACCATCTGCTATTTATTTTTTTCCTTTTGACTTATTTTGCTTAGTGTAATCCCTTTCATCAACATTCATGTTACTACAAATGTCATGAGTTTATTTTTGTGAGTAGTATTCCATTATGTATATAAACCACATTTTCTTGATTCATTCATCTATTTTGGGGGCATTTGCATTGTTTCCATATCTTAGCTACTGTAAATAGTGCTCCAGTCAACATAGGAGTTTAGATTTTGTTTCAAATTAGTGTTTTTGTATTCTTTGGGTAGATTCCCAGGAGTGGAATTGCTGGATCATAGGGTAGATCTATTTTTAGTGTTTTAAGGAACCTTGACACAACTTTCCATAGTGGCTGGACCAGTTTGCAATCCCACCAGCAGTGTAAGAGGGTTCCTTTCCTCCACATCCTCACCAGCATCTGCTGTTTCCAGTTTTTTTTAATATGGGCCATTCTCACAAGTGTGAGTTGGTATTTCATTGTGGTTTTGATTGGCATTTCCTTTATAATGGGATGTTGAACATTTTTTCATATACCTGCTGGCCATTTGCATTTCCTCTTTGGAGAAGTGTCTGACCATTTTTTTTTTTTTTGATTGGGCTGTTTGCTTTGTTTTGAATTATGTAAGCTCTTTGTAGATCTTTGATATCAGTCCCTTATCAGTTTTATGGTGTACAAATATTTTCTCCCATTTGGTAGGATGTTTCTTTCTCCATTTTGGTTATTGTCTCTTTTACCGTACAAAAAAGATGCTTTTCTATACAGAAGTTTAATGTAGTCCCAGCTGTTTACCTTCTCCATTTTCCTTTCTTCTGAAGATGAGTCCTCAAAGATGTTTCTGAGGTTTATGTCATGGAGTATTTTATTTATCTTTTCTTCTATATATTATTTGGCTTCAGGTCTTATAGTTAGAGTCTTTCATCCATTTTGAGTTGATTTTTAATGGTGTAAGATAGTCTAGTTTCATTCTTTTGTATGTGGCAACTAAGTCATTCCAACACCATTTATTGAAAGGCTTTCCTTGTTCCCGTGTATATTATTTGCTCCTTTGTCATAGATAAGTTGACCATATATGTGTCATTTTAAATTTCTGGACTTTCAGTTCAATTCCACTGATGTGTGTGTCTGTTTTTGTTCCAATGCCATGCTGCTTTTATTATAATTAATTGAACATATTATCTCAATTCATTCTCAATGCATATAGTATCCAATTAATATGTATAATATTTAGATTTTCATTATTGTTGCAGAATAGTGCTATTGGGACTAAAATCATGATTTTATATGTTGGAATTATATCCTACCATAGCCACCTTCATGAGTTGCTAAAATAAAACCTAGAATTCTGTTTTCCTCTCTCCACTTAGCTGTATACCTTTCTACCAATACAATATAAATAGAATACATTTTCAATGTGAAAGTCATCAGGCTGAAAAAAAAATCCAGAGTCTTTTGTAATATTTCATGATTAGTATTTTCTCTTCTTTTATGTTCAACTTATTTGTCTCTAATGTAAAAGTATCACTCTATAAACAGCGTATTGATAGTGTTTTCTTTTCCTCTATCCACTCAGATAGTTCTTGTCTTTTCATTTAGTGAGGCTACAATCAGGAGAGAGTGGAAGGGTAAGGAATAAAGAGGGGTTTGGCCAATGGAATATGGTGGAAGATTATGTGCTTTGGTGGTGGGCATTAGGCAGTAATACACCAGTGAAGCAGTGTGAACTTATCCATATATCTAAATCATACTCAGCATTATAAATCAGTGCCACCTCAATAAAATGATACAGTTGCAAAAAAATTTAAGAGTCCAGCAAGATGACAACAGTGTGGAGATTTGGAGTCGCCTACTCCAGACGTGCAAAATGAAACTGAAGCAAAACAAAGCCAAAAACCCCTGAAGATAAAAACTGAGGATCACTATACACAACAAGGGATCTGCCCAACTGAAGGGTAGGAAAAATTCTTTTTTTTAAAGATTTATTTATTTATGCATACAAGAGCTGGGGTACAGGCCAGAGATGCAGGGGGTAAGAGGATTCACCAGAGACAGAGTGGGGTACAGAACAGGCAGTGAAATACACTGCTGAGGGGAGCAGAGGGCGCGACAGGAGAGGTCTGTCTCACCATGTGTGTTGCTCCCTGGCCGGTTGGGGATTGAACTCATGCTGCAGAGGCTGCAGATTGCTTCGTAGTGCAGTGCTTAACCCCTTGTGCCACCCGGGAGGCCCCAGGGTAGGAAAAATTCTGAGTGAACTTTGTTTAAAGTAATAACAGTGCAACACAACCCACTAGTGGTTATAGTGCAGCACCCCCTACAGCTACTGACTTGGACACACAATGACATCAGGGAGTCTAAGATGTGGCCCTGAAGTGGATAAGGGGGTTTAAGAGAAGGCAGTGAGTTTGGAGGGTGCATTTCAGGATAGCTACAGAGGTGAGGGTACAAAGTGAGGACCACTGGCTTGAATCTGAAGTTCATAACACAGAACAGCTGAAGCCTGAATTGAGTAAGAGTACCTGGACTTCTTTATAGAAAACACTATGAGGGCCTCCCCTGCTGTGCTCTGAAGCTGCCTGCAGCCTCAGCAGTGCCGGTTCAATCCCCAGCCGCTGGTGAGGGTCCCACATGGCTCGACAGACCTCTCCTGTCTGGCCCGCTGCTCCCTTTAGCAGTGTATTTCGTCAGTCTGCCTGTTCTGTTCCCTGCTCTGGCTCTAGCGAATTCTCTTATCCTCTCGTGCTTCTGACTGTACCCAGTGCTTGTATAAATAAATAAATAAATCTTAAAAAAAAAAAGAAAACAATATGACTGAGTCCAGGCTGGGGTATCTGAGACACCTGCCACTCCCAGGATGAGATATCTAAAGCACTTGCTACCACCCACAAACAAACACACCAAAAAACAAAACCAAAAACAAACAAACAAAACCCAACAAACCCAAAACAATTCACAATAGGAATTTCAAATTGCCGAGTCTACGGGGGTGATCCTTCCTCCTTCATGTCTGTTGCCCTGCCCTCTTTTATATCCACTACCACTAACTGGCACCAATCTACCGACTACTTCAAGTACAAAAACAGCACTTGAAAAATTATCCCTACTGAGACCTATATGGAATTAAAAATGAGGAGAGAGAAGAATACAGAACAAATGCCAGAATAAGAAAACACTGAAAGGAACCGTGACTCTGGAGTTGCACAGCAGCATGACAAAGGGTAATACAGGGCAACAGTACTGGCATTGAGGATGAAACTTACAAATAATGAAGAATATAAAACAACAGAATAAACACAATAAAATATGAGGCAGCTACAATCAGAAATAATGAAGTTTAGGGGTATAAACAATAGAGCAGGTTTTAAAAATACAACTGAGGACTTAAATATCAAACAAAAAGAAGCAACAGAGAATCAATGAACTAGAAAACACAAAACTGGAGAACACAAGTGTAGGGTAAAGAAAATGTCAGGCTTTTCTGACTTCCCGCCATCAGGATAGATGATGGACCCTTGCAGTCCTGAATGCATGCCTGATGGGGGGCACCTGGAGTAGGGTGTGGGCATAGGTAGATGGGATTCACCTGGGCTAAGTCTGGGCTTTTAAGGGCAGCGTCACGGGGACGCCAGCAGAAGCTGAAGAGAAGCCGAGAGAGAAGCCAAGAGAGAAGCAGAAGTTGAGAGAAGGCCGGAGAGCCCAGATAGAGTGAAGACTTGCTGGGGGCTGGGAGGACTGCCAGCCTCCTGGCCCCCCAGCACCTTTGCCTGCTGTGCAACGGGTAAATCCCAATAAAAAGACCTGCAAAAAGCCACTAAGAACTCTGACTCCTCCTTCACCCGGTCTGCATGGGATCAGAAAACCTGCTCAGTGGTCTTCCTGCCTATACAAGTGGCGTAAGTTGGCAAGATGATCCATGCAGACGGGCATGGAGCCCTCCGAAGACCTGGAGGGACTAAGGAGTAACAGACTTTGCCTGTGACTATGCTGGAGGCATCATGGTGGCACAGGAGAGGGACAAGGTCCAGGAGCTACAGGGCAAGACCTGGTGTGAAGGAGACGCCCAAGAGAACCAGCCAACGACAACTGAAAGGACCAGCCAACGACCCCTGAGGCAGCAGAATCATTGGGGAGGAGACGACCACGATTCGGAGCTCGCCAGTGCTGATGCAGGGAGAGGCCAATGGACTTGGACTGATGGACTCGGACTGATGAGCTTGGACTGACAATCCCGCCAGAAGGCAGAGGAACTTGCAGGTTGATATGTTTTTGGGACCCTGGGGTAGAACAGTTTCATTTGTAAACCCCAGGAGGTGGGAATCTGGGGGTGGCCAGTAGGCCTTGGTGGCCAAAAGCAGCCTGTGTATGCCCAGCAGCCAGGCAGAGGAGAAAAGCCAACTGAGAAGGCAAAAGCTGGTGCTGATGCTAAGTTTGGGAAGCCCTGAGTGGCTGTTTAGCAGCCTGAGTATGCTGAAGAACTGTGAGTCTCGTAAAATCACCTGTGGGGATGCCCTGCTCATAGTCGAGTGAGGGTGAGTTGCTGAGGAACCCGTCCTTGGGGGATGGGTGGGGAACGTGGCTTGGGGTGGAGCCCCAGCCGAATGTAGAGTTTGGATCCCCGACCCATGTGCTTGTGCAGTGGGTTGGCCTGAGTGCAGGGGTCTGCGAGTCGCATTGGTGGCTATGAAGGCCGAGTGTTGGAGCGACTGCAGACAGAAACCCTGAGGGCTGGCGATTACCCCCAACAGAATAGAATCTCCAATCCCAGAGTGAGTGCATCCTGGGGGTAGATGCAGTGTGAGGCTTGTAGCCAAGACTACAGCCAGAGAAGGCCAGGAAGCCTGACAGCTCCTGGCGTGTTGCAATAGATGCCGTGAGTGATTCCCCTCCCTCGTATGAGCAGTGCCTTCGGCAGCAGATTTGGTGGCTCATCTGCTGGTACCAATAATTGTCTTTTGACACTAGGTTGGGCCCCTGCCTGGACTTATTTGTGTTCTGTTGTATTTTGTTATATTATGATGTATTTGCTTTTGTGGGCCATGGCTGCATTGTTTGTTTGATAAGAAAATTGTATATGTATATATATATATATATATAGACTGTATGGCAGAAAACCCTGAGGGGGTGGACTGTAGGCTTTTCTGCCCTCCCGCCATCAAGATAGATGATGGATCCTTGAGGTCCTGAATACATGCCTGATGGCGGGCACCTGGAGTAGGGTGTGGGCATAGGTAGATGAGATTCACCTGGGCTAAGACTAGGCTTTTAAGGGCGTCATCACGGGGACACCAGCAGCAGCAGCAGAAGCTGAAACAGAAGCCGAGAGAGAAGCAGAAGCCGAGAGAAGGCCGGAGAGCCCAGATAGAGTGAAGACTTGCTGGGGCCTGGAAGGACTGCCAGCTTCCTGGCCCCCCAGCACCCTTACCTGCTGTGCACCGGGTAAATCCCAATAAAAAGATGTGCAAAAAGCCACTAAGGACTCTGACTCCTCCTTCACCCGGTTTGCATGGGATCAGAAAACCTGCTCAGTGGTCTTCCTGCCTATACAACAAGAAAAAAAAAAGGTAAAGAAAATAGATCTTAAAAAATGAAAATTGTGTAAGAATTTGTTGTGGCTTCCTTCCTGCCCTATATCCCCTTTTAGATGCCCCACCTACCAGTCTGATAGGACCCCTTTCAATCCTGTGGCTGATTGGACCGTTTACCAAAAGGTCTGAGGCTGGGGTTGCTCCAGCGTCATTTAGCGGCCCTGCCTGTGAGTACCTCCAACTGCAGTAAGTTGGATCCTGGCCTGCGGCTTGTGGACACCACAAGCTCCATACCCTTGTTGTCATAGTCATATTGTGTATGGCACCTAATAACTGTGCCATAGGGGTCCCAGAAGAAGAAAAAGAGAAAAACATAGAAAATCTATTTAAAGAAATAATCACTGAAAACCCTTCAGTCTGGAAAGTGAGCCAGAAATTGTGATACAAGAGGCCCAAAGAATTCTAAGCAGAGGATAGACGTACACCAAGGCACATAAAAACAAAGATGTCAAGAACCAACAATAAGGACAATTTTAAAAGTATCAAGAACAAAAAAGGTAACATATAAGGCAACACCAATCAAACAGCAGATTTTTCGAAAAAACATTGAAAGTACAAAGATACTGGAAAGTGATGTTGGAAATGTTTAAGGAAAAGAGCTTCCACCCCAGAGTCCTCTACCCAGCAAGACTAACAATCAAGATAGAAGGAAGAGTAAGGAAATCCACTGAAGAGCAAAAACAAAATAATTCATGAATACCTAGCTGCTTATGAAAAATGCTAAAGGGGTTATTATAAAGCAAAGAATAATGACTACTGTAGGGCAAGGAAAAACATCAGGCTTTTCTGCCCTCCCGCCATCAGGATAGATGATGGATCCTTGCGGTCCTGAATGCATGCCTGATGGCGGGCACCTGGAGTAGGGTGTGGGCATAGGTAGATGGGATTCAACTGGGCTAAGACTGTGCTTTTTAAGGGCGGCATCATGGGGATGCCAGGAGAAGCTAAAAGGAGAAGCTGAGAAAGAAGCAGCATAAAGGGAGAGGGAAGAGGGGAGAGAAGAGAGAGAGCCGGAGAACCCAGATAGAGTGATTTGCTGGGGGCTGAGAGGCCTGCCAGCCTCCCGGCCCCCCAGTATCCCTGCCTGCCATGTACCTGGCAATCCCAATAAAATGCTGCAAAACCACTGAGGACTCTGACTCCTCCTTTACCCGGTCTGCTGGATCATAGAAAACCTGCACTGTGGCCATTCCTGACCCTACAACTACTGAGACCAAAAACCCACACCTAAACTATTTAACATGGAGGAGTATGAGGAAAGTAGCAAGTGGCCCATTAGATGAAACTGGGGACAACCCCTCTTTGGCCCCAGAATATTCCAGCACTTGACCCCAGAATACTTTCAGGCGATGCAAACTGCAGCAGGTAGAGGGCAGCCACCAGAGGCCCTACTGGGGCAGAAGCTGCTAGCAGAGGCCAGCAGTGATGGTGGAATGGAGTGGTTCCTCTACCATGCCAATCCGAGGGCATGCAGTCTCTCCAAAGCTGTGGCTCCCTCCAGCTGCAGCAACAGAGATGCCCATGGAGTTGGTGCCTGGATCATAGAATGGACCTATCAGTGCAAGCTATGAGCTGATTGGTAAATGGTCCAATCAGCCACAGGATTGAAAGGGGTCCTATCAGACTGGTAGGTGGGGCATCTAAAAGGGGATATAGGGCAGGACGGAAGCCAGATTGCGGGGAACTCTCACTGGATCCTTAGGTTTGCTTGGATAGGAAAGAAATCATAATTGAGGACATAAATATCAAACAAAAAGAAGCAACAGAGGATTAATGACCTAGAAAACACAAAACTGGAGAACACAAGAATAAAAAAAGGTCTGTGGCTGGGGTTGCTCCAGCGTCATTTAGCGGCCCTGCCTGTGAGTACCTCCAACTGCAGTAAGTTGGATCCTGGCCTGCGGCTTGTGGACACCACAAGCTCCATACCCTGTTGTCATCTTGAATGAGCAGCCTTTTGTTTAGGATTCTTGGATACTTTGGACACTATCTGGAGTGAGATAGCCACCCACTTGTGACCTTGAGAACTCCCATTTCTCATTTGTTAAATAAACCACATTGTTTTTGTTTCCTGAGCCTGAGTAGTCTTGCAGCTATGCGTGTGGGTGAAGAATCCAGTGAACCGCCCCTGAGCAGCACTGTCCTTTGGAGGCTATAGAGCCCCCTATAGCACGTTTCAGAAGAAGCCAGAGCTCAGACCATCTAACAGGGTCTCACAAATAGTCCATCATCTACTAACCTCAGTAGAACTCTCAAACAAATATAATAGAAGTAACACTTAAGAGCAATATTGTGGGAGGCATCTCAGGTGTCTGCCAATGGGCAGGAAATAAAGTGATAACAGCAATCAGAAGAAAGAACATTAACACACAATTCACAATAAAAGAAATATGCAGGACTAAAAATAGAAGTTCTATCAGTAATACAGGAATGCACAATAAAATGAGACAGCTCTGTTTGCCACTCGAGTTGGCAAAGATAGAAAAATTATATTTTGCCATTCACATACAATTGGTGAAGTGTTGATCAACACAATTTATGAAGGCGATTTGGCAAAAATCAAAGGTTTTTAAAATGTTCATACCCTTTAATATCACAATTCTATTTCTTCCCTGGCAGGGAAAAAATTTTATTTCTCATTATGCCTTTTTGCTTTTATGTTCTCTACTGCCACCATTTAAAAAGGGGGGGAAATGATTTTATAGTCTGGTGGGGTACAGAGAAACCCTCAGCTAACACATAATGAGACAAGTGTAAGTATCAGAGCAACTAAGTGACGGGTAATGATTTCCTAGTACATTTTCAAAAGTAAGTGGTGTATAAGTGAAGCCTTTACAGATGAAGATACCAAGTAACTGATTTGTTATTCTTAATGAAGATGGCAGCATGACAAAGGTAGGAAGTGTTATGTTTAATACAGGAAGGAACCAAAACCTTTGAGTATATATCAAATGCTAAGGTCTGATGATACAGAAATGTTTTAGAAACCTTGCCATTTAGGAGTTCCTAGTCTAGTGGGTTAGGGAGATGTAAACAGACTTTAATGTAAGGTAAAGAAGTGTTAAAAAAATTAAAAAGTTTTTAATTCATATCTAAAATTTACTAAGTACTTGAGAAATCTCAGTTCTGTTTTTCTCCTTTTGCTTGAGCACTGCATTGTTTTAGCATTTTATATTTTTTGACCATTTAAAATGTAGTAGTTTAGGGGCCTCCCCAGTGGCGCAGATGTTGAGCGCTGGGTTGCGAAGCTGCCCACAGCCTCTGCAGCGCTGGTTCGATCCCGGCTGCTCCCCAGCCACTGGAGGAGGGTCCCACATGGCCCGCAGACCTCTCCTGCCACCCGCTGCTCCCCTCAGCAGTGTACTTCGGTCCTTCTGCCTGCTCTGCTCCCCGCTCTGGCTCTGGTGAATTCTCTCACCCTCCCATGCTTCTGACTATACCCAGTGCTTGTATAAATAAATAAATAAAAATAAATGTTAAAAAAAAAAGAATTAAAAAAATAAAATGTAGTAGTTTAGTAATTTCCATTAGTAATTAAGAACAATATTTGTTTTTCAGTATGATTATATGGGCTCTGAAGTGGCAGTTGCAACTGAGAAAGTTGTTTATATATTTAGTATTATCAATACTGTAAGTATATTACATATAACATTTGTTTAAATTATTTTTATTGAGATAATGGTTCACAACAGTGCATGAATTCATGGGTAGAGATTCACAGCTCCCTGAATACATGCTGCCATACCCATGGTCAAATCATCGATTCAAGAATTCTCCACCAGTCCATTAGGCCCCCTTCTCCCATTTTTCTTACCCTTTTGGCGGACTCAATTCTGCAGTCAGATTTCAAGGATTTGTTTTAGTTTGTTTTGCTTTGTTCCTTTTTTTACATATATAATTTCTTTTATAGATAAAATTTATTTTATTTTTTTATTAAGGTAACACTAATTTATATCATTGTAGATGACTCAGAAATGTATGATCCCACCTTTTCTGGTATATGTTACCATACTCCATTTGCTATCTTTGTTTCTTTATATTTCAATACTGGCTGAAACCATCTGGTATTTTGACTTTCTCTTTCTTACTTACTTCACTAGCATAGTCCCCTCCAGAATTCAAACTAGACTATAAAGCTATAGTAATCAAAACACATGACAAAACAGTATGGTGTTGGGTCAAAATAGACACTGACCAATGAAATAAAGTTGAAAACCCAGAAACAAACCCACACTTTAGGAACATTTAATTTAAAATAAAGCAGCTAAGAGCCTACAATGGAGAAAGAAAATTCTCTTCAACAAATGGTGTTGGAAAAGCTGGGTATTTACATGTAAAAGAATGAAACTAGACCATTATCTCACAAGGACAAAAATTAAATCAAAATGGATTAAATATTTAGAGTAAGACATAATACATAGAAGACATACACAAGACACTCCACGTCACTGGCTTCTGTGGTGTCTTTGGAAATTCAACTGTGGTGGCAAGGGAAGGCACAGCAAAATAAAAATCGTACTATTGAGACTAAAAAGCTTCTGCACAGTGAAAGAAACTCATTAAATAAAACAATAACCTACTAAATGGAAGAAAATATTTGCGTGTTACATTACACATTTTGGTAACAACTTTGTTTATATAAATAGCATTTACATTTTTATAAAAAATGTAGTGCTATGAGTTAGTTTCATCCACCAATGGATTTCATTTCCAAAAAATAATAATTTAATGTATATTAAATATAAATAAGTATACATTGAACATATAATAGTGATATAATGTTGTATTTTTAATTACCAAAGACTATTTATCATGTATCTTCTGTGTTCAGATGTTTTCTCAGCTGAATGTGACTGTTATGCTATCTTCCTTGGAGATCTGGTCTGCTCAAAATAAAATTTCATCTGATGGGCATGCTGATGAAGTACTACAAAGATTTGTGTCATGGAAGGAAAAATTTTTGTTTCAAAGGTCCAGTGATATGGCATACTTATTAATGTAAGTATATTATTTGCATTTATACATGTTTATCAAATTATTTGAAATCTTAGCCAGCAAAATTACATGCAAAATGTATTCATTGTAATAATAAGACATCTCAATATGATTGTATGAATACCATGTAGACAAAATGCAAAATACAACAATCTGATAACAATGTAAGATACTAAAATCATGAAAGATTATTATTCTCAGAGTGGACTGTTTAACAATGTAAATGTAATAAATTGAAAAATATGGGAAGTTTTGAGTTTACCTATGAAAATGTAATAAATTGAAAAATATGGAAAGTTTTAAGGTAAACAGGAGTTATTATAGTTTTAAAGATTTTTTTCCAGAGGTAAATAATTGAAACCAGTCTTGTAACATTAAGTAAAATATAAATTAGTTAATATAATATAAAAATTGCATATGGAGCTAATCATACTATAAAATATTAAAATAGTAATGTGGTTACTTGCTGGTATTTCAGTACTAACCTAGGGTATAGCTATTTAACTATTTGCATTATATCTTTCAACAGTTAGGTAGATTTTCCTTTCACTTGTTGGATTATTTTAGATATGAGAAAACCCCACAATTCTGAGAGTCTTAAGCAATATGGAATATATTTATATATCTACTCATATCTCCAGTGAGAGTAATCTAAGATCATGTTTGAGGTTTCAGGAACAACTTTTACTAAGTATTAAAAAGTTCACAGTGAACTTTGTACTTTCTATTTGTCTTTTTTAGTAAATCTAGTACATATTTTACTCCATGTCCTCCAATCCTACATGTTTTACACATTTGAAGCATTTACTATAGGCAAATGCTAGCCATGAGCAATCCTGAATTTTACATCTTTGAATCATGTCCATATAGTGGTGACAACATGATTAATTTTTTGGAAGGATTAGGTACCACTGGGTTTTGTGCTGTGTAGTATATAATGTTAAAACTTAACTTTGTAGGAACAAAAGATTACTCAAATACAAAATGATTGAAAGCATTATGTGATATGTAAAAATTATGTTTTAAATAAAACTTTACCGAGAAATTTAATTCTTAAAATGTGTTTATAATTTAAGATGCATTTATTTACAGTCAAAAATTACTGTTTAGTTATAGGGACCATCCTAATTATGTGGGAGCAACCTATCATGGAAAAGCATGTGATCCAAACTTTGCAGCAGGAATTGCTCTGGTATGGATTTTATTCCCATCTCTTAAGTGATTATATTAGATTTTGAAATCTAATATCCACTTCAAGGAACAAAAGTACATATATTATATCTACCATGCTCTTTTCAGAAATGTTTATTTTTTTTACATTTTTGAAACTCAACTGTTGTAATTTTTAAAGGATTTTTTATTGTGGTAAAATTAACAACATAAAATTGACCATTCTTGCTAATTTGAAATAGTGTTCTGTATCTCTGCATTATTGTGAAACACATCACAGTTTTTCATCTTGTGTAATTGAAACTTTGTACCTTTTGTATAACATGGCCTCATTTTTCACAACATGTAGCCCATGGAAGCAATTGTTAACACTCTCTTCTTCAGTATATGAGACATGTTTGGATTTCACATGTAACAAAGAACTACATTATTAGTCTTTCTATCTTTTATTTATTTCACTTAGCAAAGTACCATCCAGATTTATTCATGTTATAGCAAATGGCAGGATTTCATTTTTATGTCTGAATAATTATCCGTGTTTGTGTTTAGATTTTATTCAAGATGTCAAGGTTTAGAAACAGCATAGAGAGTAAACCATAAGATATACGTCACTATAGTATAATATAATATAATGTATGATATAATAGAATGAAGTAAAATGTAATATCTTTTAATGAAATTTTTAGTTAACTATATGGCATTTTGTTTATCCATTCATCTGTAGATGTACACATTCTTTGTTACTTGACAGTTTAATCATAATATAATATGCTGCTTTTAAAAGTTTTCAACTTAAAGTGTATTTAAAGGACACATATGTTTTAAAAGGTCAAAGGTGTGACAAAATAACTTAGGCAACAATTCTGATGTTTTCCTATTTAGTACCCAAAGATGATATCTTCAGAGGCATTTTCAGTTATTATGGCACAATTGCTTGGAATCAATATGGGCTTAACCTATGATGACATCTATAACTGTGAATGTCCAGGGACTATATGCATAATGAATCCTGAGGCAATGTAAGGTGTTATTTTTATCAAATATTTATCTTCTTTTGGGAAATATTTGTAGCATTGCATAATATTTGTAGCATTGCGTATTTGTAGCATTGCATAATATTTTTCAATGTAACTGAATCTTATTATCCAATACTTACATCCCTATAAATTTTATTAAAGTGAATCTGTATTTGCTATTTTAGAAAATTGCTTTTAGTTCTATAGTCAATGTCATAACATGAAAGAAAATGGATATTGATGCTGACATTCTGGGGTATGTTATAGTTTTGAGTTGAAATTAATTCATTCTTAAAGTATGTAATGTGTCCTAGATACTGTTTTATTTTTTCTTACAAATGGTTATCAAGAGAGACATGTCCAAAATATCTCATATTGGCCAATAAGAGTGAGAAACTTTAAAAAGAGGAAAAAAGAATACAAATATATATATATATAGCTTATGATAGCTGCTAAGAGGTAAATAAATAATATATACATAGGCAGAAGAAACTTTCTAATGAATTGGTATAAGAAGGATTCTCTGAGAAGTACGAAGGAAAAAGACCGAAGAAAGACTTCGGGAACTATCTGACTCCACAAGGAAAAGAAATATAAAAGTTATAGGAATCCCAGAGGAGAGGAGAGAGATGTAGGAACAGAGAAAATATTTAAGGAAATAATTGAAGAGAACTTCCCAAATGTGAAGAAGGAGCTGAAAATTGATATACAAGAAGCAAGAAGAACACCAAACTTCCATGATGAAAGGAAAAATACAGCAAGACGCATAATAGTAAAGCTCCCAAGAATCCAGGACAAGGAAAAAATAATGAACCTGACAAGAAGGAAGAAATAGATGACATTCGAAGGAAAACCAATCAGACTGACATCAGACTACTCCGAAGAAACACTACGGGCAAGGAGAGAGTGGAGGGACATAGTCAACAGACTCCAAGAAAACAAATGCCAACCAAGAATATTTTATCCCACAAAGCTCTCCTTCCTCTATGAAGAAAGAATAAGGACCTTCCAAGATAAACAGAAACTCTGGAATTTCATTACGACTAAACCCCCACCCCAAAAAATACTACAAAGAGTCCTAAAGCCAGAACATCAGAGGGACAAATTATAACGAAAGAAGGCCAAAAAAAATTATTAAAACAATAAATAAATAAAATCAAAGGAAAGACAAACACAATGGCAAATACAGATGCTAACATATCAATATTAACTCTAAATGTAAATGGACTAAACTCTTCAATAAAAAGACACAGAGTCGCAGGCTGGATTAAGAAACAAAACCCAACCTTTTTCTGTCTCCAGGAAACACATTTAGCTACAAAAGATAAAAATAGACTCAAAGTTAAAGGATGGAAAACTATCCTACTAGCAAATGGACCAAAAAAGAAAGCAGGAACAGCTATACTTATATCAGATAAAACAGATTTCAAATTCAAAAAGATAAAAAGAGACCCCAATGGTCACTACATTATGATCAAGGGGACAATACTTCAAGAAGAAATAACACTCATTAACATATATTCACCAAACAAAGAAGCACCAAAATATATCAGATAACTATTGTCATCTTTGAAAACAGACATCAGAAAAAACACCACTATCAACAATGGATAATCAATGAGACAAAAAATAAGTGAAGACACTAAAGCTCTAAATAAGGATGTAGAGCGCTTGGGCTTAACAGACATCTACAGAACACTAAACCCCCAAAAATCTGAGTACACATTTTTCTCAAGCACACACGGATCATTCTCCAGGATCGATCACATACTGGGTCACAAAACAAACATCAACAGATACACCAAGATTGAAATCATACCAAGCATCTTTTCTGACTATGAGGCATCAAACTAGAAATAAACCATAAAAAGAAGGGAAGGAAGTCTCCTACCTCAGGGAGATTGAAAACCACACTACTGGTAAACCACTGGACTAATGAGGAGATCAAAGAAAAAATTAAAAAATTCTTTGACTTGAATTACAAGGAGGACACTAATTTCCTAAATGTATGGGATGCAGCAACAGCAGTAATAAGAGGAAAATATATAGCAGTAGAGGCTCACATCAAGAAACAAGAAAGAACTCAAAGAAACAACCTAATCTTGAAGCTCAAAGATCTAGAAAAAGAACAACAAAAAAAACCCCAAAACCAATAGAAGAAAAGAAATAATAAAAACCAAAGCAGAAATAACTGAAATTGAAACTAAAAAAACTATCCAAAAGATCAATGAAATCAAGAGCTGGTTCTTTGAAAAAATCAATAAAATAGACAAACCACTAGCCAGGCTCACAAAGGAAAAAAGGGAGAAAGCACAAATAAACAGGATCATCAATGAAAGAGGAGAAATCACAACGGACACAGCAGAAATCAAAAGAATAATCAGAAACTACTACAAACAGTTATATGGAAACAAGTTCAACAATCTAGAGGAGATGGACAAATTCCTACAACTCTACAATCACCCAAAGCTAGATAAAGAAGAAATAGAACACCTAAACAGACCAATTACAAGCAGCAAAATTGAAATGGTAATCAAAAACCTCCCCAAAAATAAAAGCCCAGGACCTGATGGATTTACAAACGAATTCTACCAAACATTCAGAGATGAATTAGTGCCTATCCTTCACAAACTCTTCCAAAAAATTAAGAAGGAAGGGATAATACCAAACACGTTTTATGAAGCCAACATTACACTAATACCAAAACCAAACAAGGACAACACAAAAAAAGAAAACTACAGTAAATCTCCCTAATGAACACTGATGCAAAAATCCTCAACAAAATTTTAGCTATCAGAATCCAACAATGTATCCGTAAGATAATTCACCACGACCAAGTAGGATTCATTCCAGGGACACAAGGATGGTTCAACATCTGAAAATCAATCAACATTATCCAACACATCAACAAAAAGAAATATAAAAACCATATGATAATGTCAATAGATGCTGAGAAAGCTTTTGACAAAGTACAACACCCATTCATGATAAAAGCCCTTGAAATTCTTGGGATACAAGGAACATACCTCAACATCATAAAGGCCATATATGACAAGCCAACAGCCAGTATCATTCTCAATGGTGAAAAGCTGAAAGCGTTTCCGTTAAGATCTGGAACAAGACAAGGATGTCCACTCTCACCACTGCTTTTCAATATAATACTGGAAGTCCTAGCCAGAGCAATAAGACAAGAGAAAGACATACAAGGAACCAAATAGGAAAAGAAGAAGTGAAACTATCACTATTTGCAGATGATATGATAATATACATAGAGAACCCCAAAAACTCCACAGAAAAACTAATTCAACTCATCAATCAGTTCAGTAAAGTGGCAGGATACAAAATCAACACGCAAAAGTCAGTAGCCTTCCTATGCACAAACAATAAATCTGAAGAAGAAATCAAAAAAAAATCCCTTTTAGTATCGAAACAAAAAAATTCAAATATTTGGGAATAAATCTAACAAAAGAGTTAAAGGACCTATACATAGAAAGCTATAAAACACTGTTAAAAGAAATAGAAGAAGACACAAAGAAATGGAAAGACATCCCCTGCTCATGGATTGGAAGAATAAATATTATTAAAATGGCCATCCTACCAAAAGCAATATACAGATTCAATGCTATCCTAATCAAAATTTCAATGTCATTCTTCAAAGAAATAGAGCAATTATTGATGAAATTCATATGGAGCCACCAAAAAACCTGTATAGCCAAAGCTCTCCTGAAAAAAAAAAAAGAAGGGAATGGAGGCATCACACTCCCAAACTTCAAACTCTACTACAAAGCCATAATCATCAAAACTGCATGGTATTGGAACAAAGACACACAGACCAATGGAATTGAATAGAAAATCCAGAAATAAACCCACAGATTTATGGTCAACTAATCGTTGACAAAGGAGCAAAAACTATGCATTGGAGCAAAGAAAGTTTGTTCAATAAACGGTGCTGGGAAAACTGGGTCACTACATGCAAAAGAATGAAGCTTGACCATTACCTCACACCATACACAAAAATCAACTCAAAATGGGTTAACGAACTAGACATAAGACCTGAAACAATAAAATACATAGAAGGAAATATAGGCGAAACACTACGTGATATGCACATCAAAGACATCTTTACAGACACATCACCCAAAGCAGTGATAGTGAAGGCAAAGATAAACAGCTGGGACTACATCAAATTAAAGAGCTTCTGCACAGCAAAAGAGACAATAACAAAAACAAAGAGAAACCCCACCGACTGGGAGAACATTTTTGCACACAACACTAATGATAAAGGACTGATCACAAAAATCTGCAAAGAGCTGATGAGACTCAACAACAACAAAGAAAATAATCCAGTCAAAAAATGGGCAGAAGAGCTAAAGAGAAACTTCTCTGAAGAGGAAATGCAAATGGCCAACAGGCATATGAGAAAATGTTCAACATCACTTGTAATCAGGGAAATGCAAATCAAAACTACCATGAGATACCATCTTACACCAGTGAGAATGGCACTTATTAAAAAAACTAGCAACAACAAATGTTGGTGAGGGTGTGGAGAAAAAGGAACTCTCCTGCACTGTTGGTGGGAGTGCAAACTGGTCCAACCACTATGGAGAGCTGTGTGGAGATTTCTGGACCTACTAAACATAGAGCTTCCATATGATCCAGCAATTCCACTCCTAGGTATTTACCCAAAGGTCACAGAAACATCCATTCAAAAGAGCACCTGCACCCCTATGTTTATAGCAGCACTGTTTACAATAGCTAAGCTTTGGAAACATCCCAAATGCCCAAAAATAGATGACTGGATCAAGAAGATGTGGTACATATATACCATGGAATATTACTCAGCATTCAAAAAGATAAACACATGCAATTTGCAGCAACATGGATGGCGCTGGAAGGGATCAATCTCAGCGAAATAAGTCAGAAAGAAAAAGAAAAATACTGGATGATCTCACTCATAGCAGGAATCTAGAAAACTTAATTAAGGGACCAGGAAAAAGAATAACTATTAGAAAGTGAAAATCAAAATCAACAAAAAACTATGAACCAGAGACACTCTATGGGGGGTAAGGTGCGGGATGGGAGGGATTGGGGTCAAAATAAGGGGGTTGTAATTGTATGGGGAATGTAAAAATAAAATTTAGAAAAAAATAGGATGTTTTATACATAATAGAAATAGAAAGTAAAATATATTGAGTCAAGGGAACAGTGGTGTCAGGGAAAAAGTCCTGGAGGTAAAATAGGAAATGTTGGAAAGAGCCTGATCATGCAATCATAATGTGAGAGTTGGGAGTTTGCAATTAGCAGAACACATTTGTTTATGCATTGTGAATAATAAAATTATCTTTAAAAATGAATGTAAAATACCAGAAGGAACAATAATGTATTTATACTTGGTAGGTGATGATTCTCGAAATACTACAATAGTTTGTTGAGATGGAAAGAAAAGGAGATATTAAAAAAATTAGTAAGTTTGTTGTGGTTATCACAACTTATGAACAAATGTCGAAAAGACAAATATTTTAGAAAAGGAGAACAATAGGTGGGGGTAAAATTTGAGGACAATTAAATTTGAGAGTCTCAGTAACCCATTAGTATTAAGACTATAGTTGCATAAATCTGACTCTCAAAAGATAAGTGACTTAAATGTTTGACCCTTCAGCACGTTGATAGGAATTAGTAAGAAGCTAAATAGAATAAAAGGAGACTGCTTAAGATGTAGTCTTAAGTACTCGCCTAATATAAAGTCTGACAATTAAGGGGGGAAGCAGTGGTTGAGCCTGAACTGGATCACTTTGTTAGAAAGTGTGGATATTATGATGATGGGGGAGTTTGAATGTAATTGTAGGATTAGATGTTAGTGATCTATTATTATTTCATGTTTTTTAAAGGTCTATTTAGGAGAATTCATTCCTATGTAAAACAATACATTAGAGTATTTAGAGTTACAAGGACATCTTGTTGGCAACTTAGTCTTAATTGTTTTAGGAAATAATTTATTCTTTGGACTATATTGTATCATTTTCTAAAAGTGAGATTGTTTCAATGAAATAAAATACATTAAACAGTACACAGAAGTATAGAAATATCAAATAAAAAGTTAAAAATAAAGAATCCAGGGCTTATGCATTTAATTTAATCAATGTTGAGATATTTTAATTGAGTCATTTTGTTACAAGAAACAAATAATCCTGATTTTTCTTCTTTTTTAAAAGATTTATTTTTATTTATTTATGCATGCAAGAACGAGGGTGTAGGTCAGAAGTGAGGGTGAGGAGAAGATTCACCAGAGACAGGGTGGGGAGAACAGGCAGATCTACTGAAATACAATGCCTAGGGGAACAGCAGGAGAGACAGGAGAGGTCTGCTGCTCCAGGTGGTTAGCTCCCTGGCCAGGGATGGAACTCATGCCTCAGTGACTGATGATAGCATGAAAGCACTGAGACTTCAATCCCTGCACCACCAGGGAGGCCCTAATCCTGATTTTTCATGAACAAATTTAGCTATCTTTTATTCCTTCAGTTATCCACACAAATTTCAAGGACATTTTATATTCTTATACATAATTGGTGCTCCTTATAATACTGATTATACATATATATGATAATAAGAATGAAAATAGTAACTAAGAGATACTTAAATAGTTTTGTTTGCTGAGGGCAGGAAGAACACAAGGAACTATGGTGATGGTGCACAGGTGACTTGGTAGTGGAAATTCTATGGGGACTATGCCTGAGAAAAGAAAGCAAACATTGTAAAAAGAAAAAATAAATAAAAGAACAATGATATACAGTATATATAAATAAATAAAATTTAAAAAATAGAAATGAGGTAGGGTCTCCCTTTGGAGCAAGGGGTTAAGTCCCCGCACTACAAAGCTTGGCAGCCACTGTAGCACAAGTTCCATCCCTGGCCAAGGAGTTGGCCCACATGGTGCAGCAGACCTCTCCTGTCTCACTCGCTGCTCCCCTCAGCAGTATATTTCAGTCAGTCTGCCTGTTCTCTTCCCCTTTCTGTCACTGGTGAATCCTCTCACCCACCGCCCCCCCTCCAACCCTGGCCTTTACCCAGCTCTTGTATGCATAAATTAATAAATCTTTTAAAAAAGAAAACTGAGTTAAAAAAAATAGTTGTGTTTACCAAGCAGTGTTAAATGTTTTAATATAGTACAATTCCTGTCACCTTAATTTCCTCTTTTTATAGATGTTTATTATATAAAATCATAATAGAAAAGAAACTTCCTTCTTTTATTTATAACTTATATTAGAAATGAAAATTCTTTCCACTCTTTGGCTCTTCTGTAACAGAAGTAGTACAGAATTCAAAGCACTTTATTTAGGGGTACTACTTTGACACTGATTTTATTCCATTTATATGAGGAATGTAATTTAATTTTAGACGTTCCCGTGGTGTAAAGTTTTTTAGCAGTTGCAACATGGATGAATTTAAACATATAGTTTCACAGCCTGAATTTGAATGTCTTCAGAAGCAAACACTTTCGACAGGGGTTTTTCAAGGAAGAAACACAACTTGTGGAAATGGAATTTTGGAACTACCAGAAGAGTGTGATTGTGGCCCAGTACAGGTTAGTCACAAACGTTAATAGTTGATCTAAAGACTTATTTTTGTTTTTCTCACATAATTAACTATAGCTTTTGATATATAAAAGAATAGGGCTTTTTTTAATGCTGCACTCTTATAAATATCTAAGAGAAGGAGATCTGAGGCATGTAATAACTGACATTCTAATTTTGGAAGACTGGAAAAGTTTAGGTATGGGGTAAGTGTAGCATGAGTTAAAGACATAGATTTTTTTTCATTAATGAAATTTTTTTTCATTAATATTTTTTCATTAATAAAGTGGATTTTTCAATATCCACTTTCCTGTGCTACAAACCTCAATATTATCAGCAGTGCATCATCACCTAAACCAGCTTTTGAATTTCTGATTGTGACTGCATCGTTCTTTTGGTTATTAAATGTCTATTGTTTATTTCTTCTTCACCTAATTTCAGTTCTTACATCTGGAGTAACATCAGTTATAAATAATTTTGAGTTGGTTTAACAGAATCGAATCATTGTCATTGGTTTGTTATTGTTACATTTATCTTTGTGCTCTTATCTTTATATTTTCAATTGTATTTGGTAGGATAAATTATGTATACATTTTATTATGACTGTTTCATATATTCATAAATGTTGATATTTTTAAATATTCCATATTTTCTTGAGAAGATATAAGGTGTTAATAATTGTTCAGAATGAAATTCTGCTTAAGTTGCTTAAAAATTTTTTAATGACTGATTCAAATTTTATGTATTTTACTAATTTTGATTGCCTTGAGTAATAATATTGATAACTTGAGTACTTGAGTAATAATATTGATAACTCTAACTATACAACTGGATTTGCCTAATTATAACTATAATTTAGTGAATTCATGCTTTATATGTTTTGAAGATGTTTTACATGGTACAGAACTTATTTATGATTGCTGTATCTTTCTAGAAATTGAAAGTTTTACCTTAGAATAATAACTATCTTTAACATTGCTGTCTAGTTCTTATTTCATCTCACATATATTTATTTATCTATCATGTATCTATGTCTATGCATATATTAGCTGCCTTTAATTAGTATTTTCTGATATTTTCCATTCTCATTCAGTTTTCCTGTACTATCAAGTTCAGTATATAATAATAATAATTTTAAATTATTATTCAATCAGTCTTGATTTACAAGATCATCATCTTATTTCTTGGGATTCATCTTTTGCTTTTTTAAAATAACTAAATTTAATCAGCTATAGTTCAAATAAAATAAACTTAAGTAACTAAATTTAATTTTAACTAAAATTGATTCTAATTCCTGATTTCCTTTGTTTTTAACTAATGGCCTCTTTCTGTTCCAGGAACTCTTCTTAGATATCTCATCACTCTATAATTTAAAAAATAATTTTGGATGTCTCCGAATTTTTGTACTTTTATTTTCATTTGCCACTTTTGTTTTTAGTTGAATTTTTGTTCAATTTATGTGTTTTGCTTCTTTTCTTTCACTATTACTTTCAGTGACCTAGTGGGTATGAACATTCTAATTCCTTTATTATCCTTGCATTTTTGCCATATTTATTGAATGTTAAACGCTATCAGGGCAAATTTTCACCAAAGTATCAGGGATTACAGCCCGATTATGAAACATTTTTGTGAAATATTTCACTTCTGTTTTCTTTACTCTTTACATTAGATAGTACTATGAAAACTATTTAGAAAATAGTTACTTTATTTTACCTACCATTTATTTATTTATGAATGTCAAAAAAGTTTCCTTTTGAGATAATCTCCTTTAATATTACATTCTATTCCTTAAAATATACTTTAGTCATTTCTCTTGAGGGTATATTGTGCACTTTTGTATAGCAATAAATATTTTTCTTCATGTATGTATTACATAATGTATAATTATGTCTGTGTTGTATATATACATATATATACAAAATATATACATGAAATATGCGTGAAGAGTGTAGTGAATCGATACTTAATATACATCTAAATAATTTGCACTTGGCTCAAAACAAACCTAGTTTCTTCCAAAGAAGTCTTTTGTGTGTCCCTTTTCAATCACATACTCCATACATAAAACTGTCATTTAGAAATTACAAGACTTGTCTTATAGCAAGAAACTTAGTTTACTGGAAAAGCAGCATACGTCTGAGTCTTTGAATATATTGATGAAAAATTGCTGATAGTTCACAGCAGTAAATGCTGATGAAAGGATAAAAAATGTATAAAAAGCATGAGAAGACTATTCAAGCATAAGAAAACCCAGTCAGTAAGAAATTTACAGTTCAAAATTTATATATTCATATGAACTCATGACATATTTACTTATTGACATATACCCTAGAGAAATGTAAGCAGTGTGTAAGAAAAGTTTTAACTTCTTGAATATTAAGTCAAAAATTGAAAGAAACTGAAACTGTCATTGACATGAATGGGTAGATAAACTGAAATAACCATAAAAGTAATATTAAAAGCAATGCAAGCAATTGGTATAAAGTTCTACATTCCAAAATTGGTGAACTTTAAAGGTAAAAAGATACAAAATGGTATGTGATTGCCAACTGTATAAAGGTAAAAAACAGGAAACTTATATTCTGTGAGTACACACAAAATAGAAAGACTATGATACAAAGCACTGAAATAAATGACATTCAATTCAAAATGACTTTCCCTAATTGGACAGTGCAGTAAGCCAAACCAAACAAAAGATTTTGATTCTCTGGAGGAGGTAGGTTGAAGCTGCATAAAAGACATTACTAATGCTTACCAACACACACCAGATGATTGCTCTCTGAGACACTGTTCAGAACTAACATTACAATTGAGTCACTGCCATGTTTATATAGCTTGTTATATGCCACCACAAGGCACTGTACATTATTGGTCTCTGTTAGGGACCATATAGGGCTATTGCAAGATAATAGATTTCCTTGAATGGCCATCTCAGCTGTCTCCTTGATCAAAACAGTGATCTCCTACCCTACCCCATTCCCCACTCAGCAAGTCCCTATACTTTTCTCATTTTCCCCTTAATTCTGTATCTTCTTTGGCTTAACAGGAATGACATAGGTATGTCAGGGGAGCTATAACGATTTCTAGTTTTATTGCCACAATCATAATTGATAACCGCCATTAAAATCAAGAAAAGTATTACAAATTCACAAAATTTTAATTTCTACCCATATAGTCAGCAATATTAGCTGTAACCTCCTAGGTATGTGTTGGTTCAAAAGGACCCATCAGAAATTTATGTGATTCCATTGTTCAATTTGAGAAAGTTATTTCCAAAGTCAGTAAGAATATTCTTGCAATTTCTCCTCTGAGTATACTTCCTGGTACCATAATGGCTTGTGTAGTATCCAGATGAGATCAAAGAATTTGAGATCTTGGTTACTATCTGTTCTCCAACTCAACTTGACCAGTTTATATGACTTTCACTCCATGTCAATGAAGTTCTTCATCTTTGTCCTCTTTACTATTAAAGTGGGAAATATAAGGTCTGTATTAGAGGACAAACACAAGGTATTGAATCAATGCAATCTAAATTGTGTCATGACAGACATGAGATTGACGCCTCTCACTTTCCTATGAATTGTGTAAAGTAAACGCAAGCATGGACAGCAATATTCCTGGTCACAGCCCAAATCTTCAAGTGCTATAACATTTCTGTAACCAATGGTGATAAAGAATTTCTCCCAAGCTTAGAGGATTGGTTTCCTGCTTAGTTTCTCTCAGGACTAATATCTAAATATAATTGTTATTATGACTTATACATGAACTATTGGATGGTTTCTTCAAATGGCCCTTGACTTCCAGGGAATTTCATTTTGCCAAGGGGTCTTACTTCTTGGGATTTTATTGCCCATTAGTTCCTGACTAGCTTTTTATAGACTATTCCTGGGATACAAAATGAGGTTCAACTATTTTTGATGGCCTGTAAATGAACTGACTCCTAGGCTGTGAGTGACTATTTCATCCTCTGGGCACTTTCAGCAGCCATTAAAAATCAAGGATGGAGTTCCAGAGGACCAAAGCTAAGTGATAGCTTGTCCCACTGTATTTCAAGTGTATTTATTGAAAATGTGAATTCATTTTGGGTAGGCAATTGTTTCATTATTTCTGTAGAGACCTACTGCAATCAACTTAATAAGGCTTCACTCTTCTGCCAAATAATTAGTAAGAGTGGTCATTGGCCAATGGTGCTTAGAGCATAAGCTTGGTTCTTAAGTGACCAAGTGACTTCCTAGTCTACAAATCCATCAAAATTTGCATAGATCCCTAATATACTAGTTAGAAGAGGCCAATTTTTATGATTTCATCATGCTTTTGCCTAAGTATACCTCTAATTATTCCTGTTTCATTCACTGTTTTGATAGTGTAGGTAAGTGAACAACAACCACAATATGCTTTCTTGAGTATCATAAGACCAACCCCTCCCCACTGAAGGAATTCAGGAGTTTTAACAATGATGGTCTACTTGTACTATTTAACCATTATCACTGAATATTTCAGCAGCCAAGTCTGTTCCTGCCACTCCATACCTGGCTTTGTCTTAACGCCCACAAAAACATTGTGACTTTGTCTTCTGTTTTCAGTACAATGACTTCTGATGTGTCTGAGTGGTCTTTGATATACTTATTAAATTCGGTTTCCTTCTTACTTGAGTGATGTTATTCATAATTAGATGTAGAAAAAAAGTTATAATACATATTACTACTGACAGTTCTCCTACCTCCTACAAGTCTATTCTATAAATATCTAAGTTTTCTAATTTCTATCACATTATTTTTGCACACTCTTGAACTTCACATGAAAGTCATCACTTTAATTTGTATTTCCATGATTTATAAATATATTGGACAGAACTTCATGTGATTTTTGGAAATTCATGTCTCTTTTTAAAAGTGTCTTTCAAATATCTTATAAATATTAGTGAAGTGGTTTATCTTTTAAATTTTTTTAATATTTATTTATTTATATAAGCACTGGGTACAGTCAGAAGCTCGGGGGGTGGGGTGAGAGAACTCACCAGAGCCAGAGCAGAGAGCAGAGCAGGCAGACTGACAAAATACACTGCTGAGGGGAGCAGCGGGTGGCAGGAGAGGTCTGCATGCCATGTGGGACCCTCGCCAGTGGCCTTGATCGAACCAGTGCTGCAGAGGCTGCAGGCAGTTTCGCAGCCCAGCGCTCAACAGCTGCACCACCGGGAGCCCCTCTTTTAAATTTTTTTTATTATGTGATTATGATAATCATTAATATAAACTATATACAAGCCTTTGCTAGCTTTTCTCCCAGTATGTGGAATGGTTTTGCAATGTCCTAATGATGTCTTCATACAGTCAAGGAGTTTAATTTGATGAAGTTCAGCTTAACACTTTTTGTTTTATCTGTTATGGTATACTATAAATATATTTATATGTTATGGTATACTATAAATCTCAAGGTTGTAAAGCTCTCCTTAAGTGTTCTAGAAATTACTGACTACAGTTTTATTTTGTGTGTGTATGTATGTATGTTTGTGATCCATTATAAATAATTTTTGTGAACTTTGTAAGTTAAAGAACAGGGTATGTTTTTCTCCATATGAATATCTACTTGTTCTAGGAACATTTGTTGGAAAAGACTATCATTTTCCCATTGAAAAGCAATTCATCATCTACTTTTAGTTATATTCCATTGATCCATATACATCTATGCTCTGCCAATACCAGATCTCCTTACATTTACTCACAAAATTATGTAAAATATCTCTTCATATTTCATTTACAAAAATAGATTTGTCAAATTTAGGTCTTGGCTTTTCTAAATAAATTTAAAATCAACTTTTCCATTTCTGCTCACACCCCAAAAAAATAACTCCATAGGAATTTTGATTGTGTTTTTTTTAATAATAAATTTTATTTTTATATTCCCCATACAATTGCAACCCCCTTATTTTGACACCAATCTCTCCCCTCCCGCACCCTACCCCCCCATAGAGTGTCTCTGGTTCATAGGTTTTTGTTGATTTTGATTTTCACTTTCTTATAGTTATTCTTTTTCCTGGTCCCTTATTTAAGTTTTCTAGATTCCTGCTATGAGTGAGACCATCTGGTATTTTCCTTTTTCTTTCTGGCTTATTTCGCTGAGCATGATCCCTTCCAGCGCCATCCATGTTGCTGCAAATTGCATGTGTTTATCTTTTTTGATTGCTGAGTAATATTCCATGGTATATATGTACCACATCTTCTTGATCCAGTCATCTATTTTTGGGCATTTGGGTTGTTTCCAAAGCTTAGCTATTGTAAGCAGTGCTGCTATAAACATAGGGGTGCAGGTGCTCTTTGGAATTGATGTTTCTGTGTCCTTTGGGTAAATACGTAGGAGTGGAATTGCTGGATCATATGGAAGCTCTATGTTTAGTAGGTCCAGAAATCTCCATACAGCTCTCCATAGTGGTTGGACCAGTTTGCACTCCCACCAACAGTGCAGGAGAGTTCCTTTATCTCCACACCCTCGCCAACATTTGTTGTTGCTAGTTTTTTTAATATGTGCCATTCTCACTGGTGTAAGATGGTATCTCATGGTAGTTTTGATTTGCATTTCCCTGATGACAAGTGATGTTGAACATTTTTTCATATGCCTGTTGGCCATTTGCATTTCCTCTTTGGAGAAGTTTCTCTTTAGCTCTTCTGCCCATTTTTTGACTGGATTATTTTCTTTGTTGTTGTTGAGTCTCATCAGCTCTTTGCAGATTTTTGTGATCAGTCCTTTATCATTAGTGTTGTGTGCAAAAATGTTCTCCCAGTTGGGAGGAGGTTCTCTTTGTTTTTGTTATTGTCTCTTTTGCTGTGCAGAAGCTCTTTAATTTGATGTAGTCCCAGCTGTTTATCTTTGCCTTCACTATCACTGCTTTGGGTGATGTGTCTGTAAAGATGTCTTTGATGTGAATATCACGTAGTGTTTTGCCTAGATTTCCTTCTATATATTTTATGGTTTCAGGTCTTATGAATAGTTCTTTAATCCATTTTGAGTTGATTTTTGTGTATGGTGTGAGGTAGTGATCAAGCTTCATTCTTTTGCATGTAGCCACCCAGTTTTCCCAGCACCATTTATTGAACAAACTTTCTTTGCTCCAATGCATAGTCTTTGCTCCTTTGTCAAAGATTAGTTGACCCTAAATCTGTGGGTTTATTTCTGGATTTTCTATTTGATTCCATTGGTCTGTATGTCTGTTCTTGTTCCAATACAATGCAGTTTTGTTGATTATGGCTTTGTACTATAGTTTGAAGTCTCAGAGTGTGATGCCTCCATTCCCTTCTTTTTTTTTCAGGAGAGCTTTGGCTATTCGGGGCTTTTGGTGGCTCCATATGAATTTCATCAATAATTGTTCTATTTCTTTGAAGAATGACATTGAAATTTTCATTGGAATAGCATTGAATCTGTATATTGCCTTTGGTAGGATAGCCATTTTAATAATGTTTACTTTTCCAATCCATGAGCAGGGGATGTCTTTCCATTTCTTTGTGTCTTCTATTTCTTTTAACAGTGTTTTATAGTTTTCTTTGTATAGGTCCTTTACCTCTTTTGTTAGATTTATTCCCAAATATTTGAATTTTTTTGCTTCGATACTAAAAGGGATGGTTTTTTTGATTTATTCTTCAGATTTATTGTTTGTGCATAGGAAGGCTACTGACTTTTGCGTGTTGATTTTGTATCCTGCCACTTTACTGAACTGATTGATAAGTTGAACTAGTTTTTCTGTGGAGTTTTTGGGGTTCTCTATGTATATTATCATCTGTAAATAATGATAGTTTGACTTCTTCTTTTCCTATTTGGATTCCTTGTATGTCTTTCTCTTGTCTTATTGCTCTGGCTAGGACTTCCAGTATTATGTTGAAAAGCAGTGGTGAGAGTGGACATCCTTGTCTTGTTCCAGATCTTAATGGAAATGCTTTCAACTTTTCACCATTGAGAGTGATACTGGCTGTTGGCTTGTCATATATGGCCTTTATGATGTTGAGGTATGTTCTTTGTATCCCAAGAATTTCAAGGGCTTTTATCATGAATGGGTGTTGCACTTTGTCGAAAGCTTTCTCGGCATCTATTGATATTATCATATGGTTTTTATATTTCTTTTTGTTGATGTGTTGGATAATGTTGATTGATTTTCAGATGTTGAACCATCCTTGCGTCCCTGGCATGAATCCTACTTGGTCATGGTGAATTATCTTATGGATACATTGTTGGATTCTGATAGCTAAAATTTTGTTGAGGATTTTTGCATCAGTGTTCATTAGGGAGATTGGCCTGTAGTTTTCCTTTTTTTGTGTTGTCCTTGTTCGGTTTTGGTATTTGTGTAATGTTGGCTTCATAAAACGTGTTTGGTATTGTCCCTTCCTTCTCAATTTTTTGGAAGAGTTTGTGAAGGATAGGCACTAATTCATCTCTGAATTTTTGGTAGAATTCATTTGTAAATCCATCAGGTCCTGGGCTTTTGTTTTTGGGGAGGTTTTTGATTACCATTTCAATTTTGCTGCTTGTAATTGGTCTGTTTAGGTGTTCTATTTCTTCTTTATCTAGCTTTGGGTGATTGTAGAGTTGTAGGAATTTGTCCATCTCCTCTCGATTGTTGAACTTGTTTCCATATAACTGTTCATAGTAGTTACTGATTATTCTTTTGATTTCTGCTGTGTCCGTTGTGATTTCTCCTCTTTCATTGATGATCCTGTTTATTTGTGCTTTCTCCCTTTTTTCCTTTTAGAGCCTGGCTAGGTGTTTGTCTATTTTATTGATTTTTTTGAAGAACCAGCTCTTGGTTTCATTGATCTTTTGGATAGTTTTTTTAGTTTCAATTTCAGTTATTTCTGCTTTGGTTTTTATTATTTCTTTTCTTCTATTGGTTTTGGGGTTTTTTTTTTTTTGTTCTTTTTCTAGATCTTTGAGCTTTGAGATTACGTTGTTTCTTTGAGTTCTTTCTTGTTTCTTGATGTGAGCTTCTATTGCTATATATTTTCCTCTTATTACTGCTTTTGCTGCATCCCATACATTTAGGATATTGGTGTCCTCCTTGTCATTCAATTCAAACAATTTTTAAATTTCTTCTTTGATCTCCTCATTAGTCCAGTGGTCTTCCAGTAGTGTGGTTTTTAATCTCCATAAGGTAGGATAGTTCCTTGCCTTCTTTTTATGGCTTATTTCTGGTTTGATGCCTTCATGGTCAGAGAAGATGGTTGGTATGATTTCAATCTTGGTGTATCTGTTGATGTTTGTCTTGTGCCCCAGTATGTGATCAATCCTGGAGAATGATCCGTGTGTACTTGAGAAAAATGTGTACTCCTTTTTTGGGGGTTTAGTGTTCTATAGGTGTCTGTTAAGCCCAAATGCTCTAGGTCCTTATTTAGAGCTTTAGTCTTTACTTATTTTTTATCTTGTTGATCTATCCATTGCTGTTAGTGGTGTGTTGAAGTCTCCCACTACGTATGTGTTTTCTCTGATGTCTGTTTTCAGAGATGTCAATAGTTGTCTGATATATTTTGGTGCTCCTTCGTTTGGTGAGTATATGTTAATGAGTGTTATTTCTTCTTGAAGTATTGTCCCCTTGATCATAATGTAGTGACCATTGGGGTCTCTTTTATCTTTTTGAGTTGAAATCTGTTTTATCTGATATAAGTATAGCTGTTCCTGCTTTCTTTTTTGGTCCATTTGCTTGTAGGATAGTTTTCCATCCTTTAACTTTCAGTCTATTTTTATCTTTTGTAGCTAAATGTGTTTCCTGGAGACAGCGAAAGGTTGGGTTTTGTTTCTTAATCCAGGCTGCAACTCTGATCATAATGTAGTGACCATTGGGGTCTCTTTTATCTTTTTGAGTTTGAAATCTGTTTTATCTGATATAAGTATAGCTGTTCCTGCTTTCTTTTTTGGTCCATTTGCTTGTAGGATAGTTTTCCATCCTTTAACTTTCAGTCTATTTTTATCTTTTGTAGCTAAATGTGTTTCCTGGAGACAGCAAAAGGTTGGGTTTTGTTTCTTAATCCTACCTGTGATTCTTTGTCTTTTTATTGAAGAGTTTAGTCCATTTACATTTAGAGTTAATATTGATATGTTAGCATCTGTATTTGCCATTGTGTTGGTCTTTCCTTTGATTTTATTTATTTATTCTTTCAATAACTTTTTTTTTTTTGCCTTCTTTCGTTGTTATTCGTCCCTCTGAGATTCTGGTTTAGGATTCCTTGTAGTATTTTTTGGAGTGGGTGTTTATTCGTAATGAAATTCCAGAGTTTCTGTTTGTCTGGTAAGGTCCTTATTCTTTCTTCATAGAGGAAGGAGAGCTTTGCAGGATAAAGTATTCTTGGTTGGCATCTGTTTTCTTAGAGTCTGTTGACTATGTCCCTCCACTCTCTCCTTGCCTGTAGTGTTTCTTCGGAGAAGTCTGATGTCAGCCTGATTGGTTTTCCTTTGAATGTTATCTGTTTCTTCCCTCTTGTCAGCTTCATTATTTTTTCCTTGTCCTGGATTCTTGGGAGCTTTACTATTATGTGTCTTGCTGTAATTTTCCTTTCGTCGTGGAAGTTTGGTGTTCTTCTTCTTCTTGTATATCAATTTTCAGCTCCTTCTTCACATTTGGGAAGTTCTCTTCAATTATCTCTTTGAATATTTTCTCTGTTCCTACATCTCTTCCTCTCCTTCTGGTATTCCTATAACTCATATTTCCTTTTCTCATGGAGTCAGATTCTACCCGAAATCTTTCTTCGGTCTTTTTCCTTCGTACTTCTCTTTCCTTTTCTATTTTGGTTCTTTTTATTTCTGTGTCTTCAAGAGTACTTATTCATTCTTCCATTTCATCTATTCTGCTTTCATTGCTTTTCCCAGAGTTCTTTAGTTCCTCCATTAATTCTTTGATCTCCTGCGTTTCTTTTGCTTCCCCCTTTAGGGACTCAATTTCATTCTTCTGATCGTTGATTGTTTTTCTCATATCATTGTTTTCCTTTATGAGTTCTGTCACTTTTTTTAGTCATGGCAATTTTAAATTCTCTTTCTGGAAGCCTCAGAAGTTCTTCCAAGTTACTGTTGTTGCAATCTGGGGGTGGTTTTCTTTTTGTGGTGTGCTTCTTTCCTGAGGAGTTGTTTGGTTGCGTGTGGTTCTTCTACTCCCTACTGTCTGTTTTCTAATTTGTCGTATGCATTGGAACACTGTGTTCCTGGCACTGGCCGGCATCTTGGGTGAACTTCTCCGCTCCCCTCTGGCTCCTCTGGGAGCCATCTGCCAGTTTCAAGCAGTCTTTACTGAAGAAAGGTCCCTGTTCTAAAATGTCAATTTGGGGACACACTCCCCTGTGCACTTGGTCTGCTCTGGAAGTGGGTTCCCGCTCCCCCTCTGGGCTTGGACTGCAGGCCAGAAGGGGCCTGGTGTGGGTGAACTTCCCCGCTCACCTCTGACTCCTGAGGGAGCTTTCTGCTGGTTTCAGGCAGTCTTTACTGAAGAAATGTCCCTGTTTTAAAATGGCGATGCGGGACGCACTCCCTGCGCGTCCGGTCTCAGGCACACTCTTCTGCGTACCCGGTCTGCCCTGGCTATGGGTGCCTGCTCCCCCTGTGGGCTCAGACTGCTGTTCGGAAGGGGCCTGGCGTGGGCTAACTTCCCCGCTGGCCACTGGCTCCTCCGGGAGCCTTCTGCCATTTTCAAGCAGTCTTTTCTGAACAAAGGTCCCTGTTCTATGGGGTGTTAGTGACTTTTTTTCTGGTCGCTAGGTGGCGCCAGACATCTCTGCTATTGTTCTTGGTGAGCTGTTTTTTTCACCCTGTGGGACAGGGAACAGAATGGGAATGGTAGGGAAAACCTCAACGGCTTTGGGGTGCTGTGTCTGCATTGTGCCCCACAGTCGTGGAGAACCCACGCCCCCAATTTCGTGCCCCAGGTCTCAGTTCCGAAGCCCTCAGGTCCAGGACACGAGCTGTAGCCCAGTTCAATGACCGCAGAAATGGCGCCCTTTGCACCCCCCTCCCGTGCCTGGGCGCTTGGTTCCTGATTACTCAGTGAGGGACTTTCACCACAGTGAGGGCCCCCGTGCGTCTCTTCACAAGCCTAGGTTGCAGGCACGGGGACTTGGGCAGCCGCGATCCTCATTTGCTTTTCAAGCGTGCCCCGCTTTTCCGTGCAAGCTTACCAGCTGGCCCAGGGCTGTGTGCAGGTCTCCAGAGTCTCTGTTGTTCTTTAATGGCGCCAGGAGCCGTTCGCTCACCTCCGCGGTGAATCCTGCAGGGTTCTCCACAGCTCCAGTTCACCGGGTGTGGTGGCTGAAATAGTTCCTTTCCACTCACAGTCCCGCTTGATGCGTAGTTTGTTCTTGTTGGTCGTTTTAGTTTTTTGTTTTTTTCCTCCTTTCTGTTGGTCTGAGAGTGCCGACTTTGTGGGTAGGGGAGGGTAGCAGGGTTTTTAGCTTTCCTCCCTTCTAGTCCTCTTTTATGGCAACTTTCTTCTCCGGGTAGTTTGCTGGAGTCATCTGTTTATCTTCCGTGTCCCAGTTCTCACTGGGACCTGCCGCTTTTCCTCCCTATTAACTTTTTTTTAATGGGAGATCTTACTCGCAGCGTCTCCTCTCCTGCATGTTGATCCGCCGCTCAGGAATTTTGATTTTGATTACTTTGAATATATAGATGAATTTGTGGAGAATCGACACTTCCCCATCCCCAATTATGTGATTTTCAAACCATGGATATGATAGAGTGTTACAATTACTTAGGTGCCTTTAATTACTTAAATTTAAACCTAAGCATTCTGTGATTTTAAATATTATTGCAAATTGTATACATTTAAAAAAATTTATATTTTTATTGATTTACCATTGGTTACCAAAATTTTAAAATTAAGTAAGGTATATAGTTGTATAGCTTCACATCTCAATAAATGTATATACCACACCATACCCATAACCAAAGTTCTAGTCCCACTTACCTATGCTATCAAGAGTTTTTTAAATTTCAATTTCCACTGTTTTTTGCATGCATATAGAAATAGAATTAGGTCCTCCCCGGTGGCGCAGCGGGTTGAGCGCAGCGCTATAAAGCTGTCCGCAGCCTCTGCAGCCCCAGTTCAATTCTCGGCCGGCCAGGGAGATGCCTACATTTTGAGACAGAGCTCTCCTGTCTCGCCCGCTGCTCCCCTCAGCAGTGTACTTTGGTCCTTCTGCCTTTTCTGTTCCCTGCTCTGTCCCTGGTGAATTCTCTCATCCTCCCACGCCTCTGTCCTGCATGCCAGTGCTTGTATAGATAAATAAATCTTTAAAAAAAAGAAATAGAAATAGATCATAAAAATTATTGATTCCATCCACTTTTAGCCAGCATAAAATTACTTTGAATGACTGAACTTAATGTTTGGAAAATAATTACAAAATGTTTAAATCAAAGTTATCAAATCATCCCAATAAATATATAAAAAGTGTTTACTTTTGGAGTTTATTCAGAAATAGAGAAATAACTATTTTTCAGTGTATACAAGTAACATAAAAATGATAGAAAAATATATCAAATATTGCTAAAAGTTTGGACAACATGGAGTAAAATAACATTTTTTAATTTTTCAATGATAAATCATATCTACCTATTTTATAATATCTTGCTTCCAGTCTCCACAATGGAATACCATTTTTAAACCACAAGTCACTAAAAAATCAGTTACTCATCAGTTAGTAGTCTTTGGAAATATCACTCTTGCACTAAATATATAGCTATATAAAAAGAAGGAAATAAAATTATATTTATTATGGAATCCTTAACAATTTTGAACACTGCCTTAATAACTTATAGAATTAATTTTAATATAAAATCTTGGAACTAAAGAATAATAATGACAAAATATTTTCTCAACAGCATTTTCAGTAATAAATGAGGTTATAATTATAAAATCTCTGTCTTATCAAATTCACAAATCTTTATTTTTCCAAAATTATGTCTTGAGGAGAATTGATAAGATGGAAAATACTTCCAATAAATGGGGAAAAATTAGAATTCTTATAATTACAAATACAAAGGTAAAGGATAGATTGTGACTTTTAGTGTTGACTTTAATGTAGTATATATGCATTCTTAGTGATGAACACCTGGAATACATATAATGGTATAATGCAAAGTTAATTCTATTAAAAAATAAGGGAGAAAAAAATCATATAAAAATGAAAAAAACTAAAGGAAATGCACTAAATTTTTAATAACTATTTTTATTAAAAATAAAAAGAAAAGATAAAGTAAAAAATACATCCAATATCATGTAGCTAGTAATAGATATAGTGAGGTTTCCAATCTAAGTTTGTTTGAATCCAGGTCATGGTCCTTTATTTTTAGTATTTTTATCAGTTTAATGGCTTGAGTATGAGTTCATCAGTAATTTCATTACCATCACTTTTTCTGTATGTAATGTATCTCCTTCAAATGAAGTGAAGTTAAAAATAACAGAAGAAAAAAATTATATTGTGGTTGTAATTAACTTAGAGACATACTCTAGTATTTTTGACAATGAATACAATTATTTATTTGATTGAGAGTACCTATTATTTAACTTGAGTATATTTGCTTGTAGACTTGCACTCATGAAAAATGCTGTCAAGCGGAAGAGTGTCGTCTAATTGGAAATGCAGAGTGTGGCAGTGGAGCATGCTGTAATAAAAAGACTTGTAAGGTAGGTTTTCAAGCTAGTACATTGTTTTCTTATATATGTCTTTTTGGTAATTGTACATTCAATTTTTAGATTTAAACTTTTCAATACATCAACAATTATATAACTTTATGTCCCTAGCTTATGCACAGTTGATTGCAGAATTCAGAGAACATCCTTATGTCTTTTTCAAACTCCTCCTTAACTCTGCCTTTCACTGGTTTCAGTTCCTCTGAAGACTCATCCAGTTATTGTATTCAATACCTAGCCCATATTATTTAAGCACTGTGAATTCATTTTGGTCATACCTGGGTGATCAAACAACTTATGACTAAATTACAAATGAACCCAAACACACTTGACACATAATTTTTTAATAAACAGAAAATAATGATTTTAAAATTTCATCACGAAAGTATCAGAAAAGGAATCCATGTGGAATCAGCAATGAGAAGCCTATCATAGAATGCACCTTAGTTTCGGCAAAATTTCCTGGTGCTGGAAGTGATTGAATTCTTGACACTTGGGAAGTTTTCTATTCAAATTTCATCTCCATATTTCAAAGAAACCTGTGTAGCTGACTTATAGATTGCTTCATTTTATTATTTTTTTTATTTTTAAAAGATTTATTTATTTTATACAAGAGCCGGGGCACAGGCCAGATGTGCGGGAGGGCGAGAGGATTTACCAGAGACAGAGCGGGGAACAGAACAGGCAGACTGACTGAAATACACTGCTGAGGGGAGCAGAGGGCAAGTCAGGAGAGGTCTGCTGAGCCGGGATTCTCTCCGGCTGGCCTGCCGGAATTGGACCAGTGCTGCACTCAGCGCCTGCGCCACCAGGGAGGCTCTAGATTGCTTCATTTTAGCATCCCACTTTTTTGTATCACTTTCAGGAGTTTATGGCAAGCATAAAAACTGATTAATTATAGATTTTCATTGCCAGATTTGTTTTCTCTCTGTCAGTGAAATCTCTCCAACCATTATTCTACACTGTTCTGTGTGTTTTCCTTTTCACTCTGGATTTGCACTTAAAGCCAATGGTTAATTGCTTTCAAGGTGCATGAATCTAGAGTTCAGCCTAGGGTTTCTACTTTTTAGCAAGAAAACTTTTTGTTTTTCCCTTGACAGAGGTTTCCTTTTGACTTTTGTCTTCAGTGGGATTTAGAAATAAGATTTTTCCGACTATGTTCCAAACTAGTTATTTTAAAGCAGAAGTAATTGTTAAATTTGGTCAAAAGAAAATTCACAGTAAAGGTTGATAAACTGGTCTTCAGAATAACAGTTGACTGTACTGTTAATTTACATTAATTTATTATTTTAAAGCATAGAATTTGGTCTTTTCTCCCATTTAAAGGCTCTTAAGTGTCTTACATTCTAATCTCTATTTTATTGATTATAAGCATGAGGGCTTCCAGTTTTGTTCAGTACCTACTTTCAGTTTGGTTAATCTCCACCAATGGTGATTTAAAATATAGCAATTTGATACAAATTATTTCCTATAATTTTTCAATTTAATAGATACAAGTCCAAGTGCAAAGATATGTTTGTTAAGACCTAGCAGTGAAAACTATGTCACTCTTAAAATTTTAATTGGTACTGCGTAATATGATTCTGTACTGGTAAGTTGTATATTGATGATTACTGGCCATGCAAAGAAAAGCAAACAAATATTTATGAAGTTTAAGTAAAAGATGATTCCAGCTTCATCGTCATGTGGATCTTTAAATAGGAACAGGGTTTTTATTCTATGCATTTATGGAATGTCCCTGATTTTTTGTCTTTTTTTTTAATATTTAATTTTATTTTTTAGATTTATTTATTTATTTATACAAGCACTGGGTACAGTCAGAAGCGCAGGAGGGTGAGAGAATTCAGCAGAGCCAGAGCAGGGAGCAGAACAGGCAGAGGGACGGAGGTACACTGCTGAGGGGAGCAGCGGGCGGCAGGAGAGGTCTGCGCGCCATATGGGACCCTCCTCCGGTGGCCGGGGAGCAGCCGGGGATCTAACCGGCGCTGCAGAGGCTGCGGGCAGCTTCGCAACCCAGCGCTCAACTGCTGCGCCACCGGGGAGGCCCATTTTTTCCTGTTTTTAAAAATTTATTATATATATATATATTACATCATCCTTCATTTTTGTACAATGTTTGATTTCCCCATGAAATTCCCACCACCAATTCACCCGTGCACCATCACCATAGTCCCTTATGCTCCGTCCCTGATTTTTTGTTGGTAGTTTCAAACAAGCCTCATCTCTCTAGGTGACACATATAACTTCTGACGGCTGCTGGTTTTTCTAGTCCAATAGAATTCAATGTTAAGGAAGATTAGCACTTTCCCAACATCCATCTCAATCCTTGGTACTAGAGACCCCTGACTAATTTTACTGAATTAAATTTCCCACCACTTCACCCATCGTTGTGTTAGGTAAAAGTATTCTGATGAACAACCTGAGTCATAATGAGATTTGTGTGGATTTTAAACCCCTCCTAGTAGAGGTGGAACAGGTTCTGAGAGGAAAGTTAGTTAAAATGGAAAAGATGCCCATTGAGCAATATTTTAGGTATATGGTAAAAACTAGCCCTGATTTAGTGTAATATTTAGGAGTATAAATTGATTCTCAAGAATCAAAAAGTGAAAAATAAATATGCATATTAATGTGTCAGTTATTTTCTATTTACCTTGCTGTAAATATGCAGGATAATCATAGCTTTTAACCAATGGAAATTTCATTAGAGACTTTTTTTTTGAAAAGTTGAGATGAAATTCATACAACATAAAATTTACCATTTTAAAGTCAACAATGCAGTGAAACCTAGTACCTTGACAGTGCACTTTGTAAACTACCACCTCCACCTCATTGCAAAGCATGTTCATCACTACACAGGAAGCTCCCTACCTATTAAGCAATTGCTCTTCTTTCTCCCTTCTCTTCAGTCTCTGACAATCACACCAATCTCTATAAATTTGTGTATTCTGGATATTTTATATCTGTAGAACCATTCAATATGTGAACATTTATATCTGACTTTTTACTTAATCTAATGTCATCTACCTTGAGGTGCTGTTCATCTATCTATGCACTCACAAGTGCATATTTTACTAGTGCTTTTAAATAAATTCATAATATAACTTTAAATAGTTAAAAGTATAATAATAATGCAAATGCAAATTGCAAAGCTCTTAGATTTTTTACATTTTTGTTTTACTACTGAAAAAATACATATTTTTTGTCTCACAGATAAACCCAAGAGGACGTGTATGTAGGAAAAGCACAGATCCATGTGACTTTGCCGAATTTTGTGATGGATTATCTGAGTTTTGTGTCCCTGATGTGAAATCTCTCGATTTAGAGCCATGTAATAATGGCACTGCCTATTGCTATAAGGGAATATGCAGAGATCCAGATAGACAGTGTCTAGAGATATTTGGAAAATGTAATATTTGTATCTTTTTTTCTGGCGGTTATTCTTAAATTTTTATTTCTTTATAATTAGAAATTTTCTAATAACATAATAGGGTAATAACTTTTGTCCTTAACATGGTTGCAAAATTTGTGAGGACAGGGACTTAGTCACCTGGACGTGTGTATATGTGTGTGTTTAATTGAGATATACTTAACATATCTTAACATACACAGATTTGCAGTGATCAGTTTGATGAGTTTTGACAATTGTATACACTCTGGTGACCACCCTGACTTGTTGAGTTAAATTTCCTACAACCTTACCAACACTGTGTCAGGTAGAAGCATTCAACCTGGATCATGAGATCGCTTCCATTATTCCAGAAAGATCCATTGTGTTTCTTCCTATCCTTCACCATATCCTCAACCTGAACAAAACAATCCCTTTCTGACTTCCTAACCATAGATTAGTCTATGCTTTGATTTCATATAAATTAAATCAGATGGCATACGGCATGTGGCTACTTTCCCTTGACGTGTTTTTGGGATTCATTCATATTGTGTGTGTATGAGTAGTTCATTCAATTGTTTTGTTCTAATGTCAGTAACCACTTTAACCATAATAAATGTCATTAAAAAATTAACTGTGAATAAAATTGTAAATCAAAGCAACTTTGAACAGTTTCAGAAGGTAAAATAGACCTCCTAGCTATAGGACAAAGGTACTAGGATAGTAGTCAAATTTCAAGTTATTGATGGTCAGAAAGTACAATATTAGAATTGCAAAGAGAGTAGTGACTGAAATCTCAGTCATTTCTGCATATGATACCAATATTCCTAATCTCAAGTAGGTATTTTTCAAGTGTTTCTTCTTGTATAATAAGTAGGCAAAACCAAAAATTGATAATAGATGACACTGACTAGGCATTCCTGTTGTCTAGATATCTTTATATTAATTTGTCACACTTTAATTTTAATTATTTTAATTAGGTGACTAATTGGAACTTTATCTTTTCAGTTGCTAAGGTTTCTTCTTATCTGTGTTCACAAGAAGTAAATATTCAAAATGACATATTTGGAACATGTGGCAGACCATGTAATTTTGAGTAGGTATTTAGAAATTATATATTTTCCAAATGCATGTTAATGTATATGTGTGTAATACAAAGCCTCTTAATACATATGTTAGAAGATGCAGTAGATATAATAAATTTATATGTTGCAGTTTATACTGACGTAAGTTCTGAATATAGTGTTGTGTTTATGGTTGTGTTTATGGTCTGAGTAACATTATTAAATTATCCTCATGTAGTAAACTGTATTCCCTACCATATTGCATTCCTAAGTGACAAAAGGGATATTGTTTCTGCCTTATCTACCAGGGATACGTTTTGTGGAAAGATAGTTTGTCACTGGACATTCTCACGGCTAGTACAATCAACAGGGTTTGATATTCAATATACTTACCTTGGAGGTCATATATGTATGTCTGCAAATGTAAGAAATAATTCTGTCACACTAAGAGATGTCACCTATGTAGAAAATGGTACTATGTGTGGTGAAGGAAAGGTAAGTAAAACAGTATGTGATTCTTGACTCTTTATAAAGTGAGTGTGTGTCTGAGTGTGTGTGCATGTGTATGTCTGTGTGGAGACAGAGAGACAGAAAGCACATACACAGAGAGAGCTTAAGATTTTCAAAAATTTATCATGAATGTATAAATTTTGGTTACAATTTGTGATCTTAAGGGACAAAAGACTGCCTTTCTGTTGGTGAAGGAAACACTTGCTTTATTGTCTATTATTTTTATTATGAATTTTGTTGTAGCTACTTAAACTTGTTTGCTCACACTTGAGAATCCAAGCCACTTCATTGGACCAGGATAGAGCCTGCAATAATTTGTTTAAAAAAAAGAAAAAAATACACCTGAAAAAGATAGAATACCCTGAATAATAGGAATAAAAGAAAACTACCCCTGCCCCCCCAAAATTCCAAGTATTTACTCCTGCTGTGACTGTCATGGAGAATTAATTTGGTTTTAATGAAAATACAACACTTATTATTACATAAACTTACAGCCCTAATTCTTCTTCCAAAAGTACCAAATATGTGTTAAAATATACATGTTAAAAATAATGCCCTCCTATAGGACACAATAATAAAACAGACTTTAAGATTGATTTATTTTTCTTTAAATAATTTGAGAAATAAAAAAATAATTTTTAAACAAGAACCAATAAAAATTAGTTGACTAATGAAAAAAACTACACAATGTACTCACATCTTAAAATTATTTACATTGATAAACATTATTGTAAGAAATAAAAATAAGAGGAAATGGAAGAAACCAGTAAACTTATCTCAAAATGGAAAAATATATTCTCATTAATAATAAAGAAGTAATCAGAAAGGAACATACTGGTACTAACTACTGTATAAAGTAATTGTCATCCTGTAAAGATAATTTAGAACAAACTGAAACATATGTTTACAATAAATAAGCATATTTTTGGTAGGATAACATAATATGGTATGATAAACACATAAATTTATTATTAACCAGTAATTAGAAAAGAAACACTAAAATGGTACATATTTGTATATGGTTTAACACCAAATATAATTTGGGATTTTTTCCTAGTTTTTGGCACAGAGTTCCTAAACTCCTTAGAGTTTTCTGTGTGAATGAAATGTATTTTTTTATTCATAATAAACCCCTTCCAACAAAACCTAAGTGTATGTTAATGATGTGAGTTAGGGTGGAAACTCTAGGCTTCAGGGATGGACTGGTCATTGAAATGATCAAATAATTAAAGGCTGGATCTTCTAGACACATTTATAGAAGGGGAGTGCTGGGGCTGGTGATTAAATTCATAATAGTTACTAAACTTTTGACTTTACATTTAAAGTTTTTGTTGTTGCTTGTTTTAACATTTTAGTATTGTGAAAATGGAGCTTGCTTAGCTATCCAAAGCACCAGAAAGAATATTACGTGTGACTCAAAGGAAAAATGCCAAGGACATGGAGTATGTAATGGTTACACTAATTTTTAAGTATAGTTATTTTAGTTCATGTCAACGATATTTTGCAGCATAATAAGATTTAGAACATTTTTTTGTGGAATTTTTAAAACTGGTTTTTTTGGAAATGGATATCATTATTTATGCATATGTACCTAATTGAGGTGTTTAATCAGATTGTTTTAGGCCTCATGAGCTAATAAGCTTTGAAGTTTGTATAAAAATGCAATACGAATTATTCCCTTATTGTAATGTTAGTTTAGGATAATGAAATTTTGGAAGTCGATTTAATAAGGATTTCACATATATGTTTATACATACATAAACACATAGCTTCTAATTTATTATATATGTATTGACATATAATCAAACACATACTATATTTATATTACACACATTACTTATGATCTAATATTTTTATGGGAGTAGTTTCTTGTCATTCAAATTTATTTCATCTTTCTAAGGCTTTAATTTATTTCCCTATAACTTTGGGTACCTTGGAGGTGGGAGTGATGTAGGGACTACATGTGAGGGGGTTACTCCTGTAGTCCCAAAACATTGGCAAAGATGTAAAACAATGGTACCTTAATAGCAAATTAAGGTGATAGAAGTATATTTTTCTTATGTACTTCTTCTGTACGATACTGGAAAAATATAGTATACTATCCAAAAAGTATACTATCCAAAAGTATACTATCCAAAAGTCTTTGGATAATATTACATTTTTACTTAGCTATCTATATTATTGTAAATAGTGATACAATGGACTCTGCTATATATTCACCTATAAACATTTACCTGATTTATTAAACTGCAGTGAAATCTGAGAGGTCAAATAGTACCCCATTTAAATTTTCTTAAATGTCATATTGTCTTCCAAAAATTATTATACCACTTTTTGTTCCTGCTTATCGTGTATCAATATATTTCCTCATTTGGCCATAATAGCTTCCCAGTCTTTTTAATCTCTGCTGATGTGCTAAATTCATTGTTGATTTGCATTTATTTATTAATTGATAATATAGTTCTTAAATATGTATTGTCATATTTGCCATTATCATTTCCACTAAATATCATTTAGTGGAATTATCATTTAATGGAATTATTTCAAATGCCATTATCATTTCCAGTAAATAATCCATTTAAATTTTGTAAACTTTGTCTTTCTAAGCAATATTTGACTTTAACTTTGTGGCTAGTGCCTCCTGCCATATTGAGACTTCACATTTTATATAGTTATCCAGGAAAAAGTATGTCTGCTTCTCCTTTCAAAACTTTCTCCGAAATCACTTTCATGTGCATTTATTCACAATTTATTTTACTTCATTTCTTGTTTAATTTTAATTTTTTTATTTAATTTTTGCATGAGTCTATTTCTGGATTCTCTGTAGTACTTTTTTATCCTTAATTCTTTTTATCTTCCAGATGACATTTATGGATTTTTTCTAGCAAAATATATTTTTCCATCTGTGTGAAATTTAGCAAGATTTTCACTTTAGGTTTTTTTCCCTAACTTTTTGTAAATGTTGACTTACCTCTGCTAATTTTACCTCAGATAATTCTTTTTTATTAAATTTTTTATTGCAATAACATCCACTATAACTATCTAAGTTTTAGTTGTACGGCATTATAATTTGATTTCTCTATTTGCTACATCATTATCACCACCAAAAGTCTAGATTCTATTCCCCATCATAAAATTTATCACCTTCACCCACTTTATCCAACCCTCAAACCCCTTCCTTTCTGGTAACCATCAATCTGTACTCTGTATCTAAGAATTTGTTTTTATTTTGCTGTTTGTGTTCATCTGCTTTTTTCCTTTATATTGTACATATGTATGTAGTCATAAGACATTTGTCTCACTCGTTCTGACTTATTTCACTAAGCATAACATCCTCTATTTCCATCCATATTGTTGCAAATCTTTTGTATAGCTGTGTACTAGTCTTGTACACACACTAGTCTTGTGTACACACACTAGTCTTGTGTATACTAGTCTTGTAAAGTCTGTGTACTTGTCTTTATCTTTTGTATAGCTGTGTACCAGTCCCTTGTGTACTTGTGTGTATGTGTGTGTGTACATACCACAACTTTTTCCATTCATCTGTAGTGGACTTCTAAGTTGTTTTAATGTCTTGGCTATTACAAGTAATATAACAAACCTAAGAATGCATATACATTTTCAGTGTAGTGTTTTGTTTTCTTTGGATAAAGGCCCAGAAGTGGAATAGCTGTATCATATTGTATTTGTATTTTTAATTATTTGAGGAATACCCATACTGTTTGCCATAGTGGCCACACCAGTTTACATACTCACCAGGCGTGAACATCCTTGTTAAAAGATATGTCTTACTTTTGGCAATAGCCCAGTCAACAGGTATTATGTAATATTTCATTTTGGTTTTGATTTGCATTTTCCAAATAATAATTGATGATAAACATCTTTCATTTGCTTGTTTACCCATTTTTTAATCAGATACTTTTTGTTATTGCATTGGATGAGTTTTTTAATTCACAACTGAAGTTCAATTCTATGCATTCAAGTCTTGAATCAATACTAAAATAATTTTAGTGTATGGTAAAATATAATGATCTAGTTACATTCATTTTTATGCTGACCAATATCCCAACACCATTTATTCAAGAGAGTTTTCTTTCTCCCTGTTTGAACCTGACTCCTTTGTGTGATTTTCTCCTGTAATCTCAGTTTTGTTTAATAAGTCTTTTTATTTTTTATTATTTCTATACCAAACTGTTTTGCTTACAACAATTTTCAGTTTTTACCCCCTGAGGTAACATTGTCTTACAACAATGTATATATGATTTAGAGGATCACACCCTTCAGGTGTATGTTACACAGCACACCCAACCCCAAGTCACCCAAAGTCCACCATATTCCATTGTGACCCCTCCCTATTAAACTCTTTACCTTCCCTTCCTCCTCTGGTAACCTCAATTCTGCAATCATATTTCTATAATTTGTTGTTGATTTGGCTTTATCTCACTCACTGTTACATTCCACATAAAAGTGACATTATTTGGTATTTGTCTTTCTCCTGACTTATTTCTCTTAGCAAAATCCCCCCTGGTTCCATCCATGTTCTCACAATTAGTAAGAATTTGTCTTCTTTTCAATGGCCCAGTAGTGATCCATTGTGTATGTGTACCTCATCTTCCTAATCCACTCATCTGGATTTGGGTACTTAGATTGTTTCTATAACTTGGTGTAGGGTAAATGGTTTTTCAGGCTTTTCTGTCCTCCCACCATTAGGATTGTGCTGCCTGATGGGGCATGTGCAGTTACATTGTTGCAAGCTGTGTTGTTTACTTCTGTGGGCCATGGGAGGAGTACTGATAGTCACTGAGAGAAGCAGGAGCTAAGAGGCAGGACAGAGAAGCCCAGGTGAAGACTTGCTGGGGCCTTGGAGGCCTATTGGCCTCCTGGCCCCCTGGCCCCCCTGCCTGCTGTGTACCTCTTTGCCACACTACATGTAAAGCTCACGAAAAGCCTGTTAAAGCCACCAAGGGCTCCAGGACTCCTTTACCCGGACAGTCTGCTCAGATCATAGAGAACCTGCATTGTGCCTATCCTGCCACTACACTTGGCTATTGTAAATGATGCTGCAATCAACAATGGTGTGTCTATATCCTCTCAAATTGCTATTTTTGCTTTCTTTGGATAGATACCTAGGAGTGGAATTGCTGGATCTTATGGTAGATCTATTTTAAAATACTTGAGAAATCTCCATACTCTTTTACATGAGTGTTCAACCAGTCTATATATCTCAAAGAGTGTATGTGGGTTCCTTTCTCTCCACATCCTCACCAACACTTATTGTTTCTTGGTCTTTTTGATATGAATCATTCTCACAGGAGTGAGGTGGCATCTCATTGTAGTTTTGATTTGTATTTCCTTGAGAATAAGAGATGATAAGATTTTTTAGCCCTTATGTATCATTGCCAGTCTTTTCTTACTGGCAAAGATTTTGATGAGAAACACACTGATATTTTAATGGGTTTAAATTGTTGTATTTAAGATTTTGTCTTTATCTCAAACTTTTGACATTTTAACTATAAAATGTCTTTATTAGGGTCTCCTTGGGGCTATTTTGTTTGTAAGTCTCTCGGCTTCCTAGAGTTGGTTGTTTCGACTAAGTTAGGGCATTTTTCAGATAGGTGTTCTAAAATATTTCCATTGCTACTGGAGTAGAATCCATAAATATTTCTTTAAATAGGTTTTCTGTCCCTTTATCTCTCTCACTTCACCCTCTAGAATTCCTGTAATTTGTGTGTTAATCCATTTGATATTGTCCAAACATTTCCAGATGGATTTTTTTCAATTCACTTTTCTATTTTTAGCTTTGTTCGTGTGAGATCTACTATTTTATCTTTTATCTTGCTTGTCCATTCCTCAGCTTTATCAAGATTGGCTTTAAATTCCTCTAATTTTTCAGTTCAGGTATTGCATTCTTCAAACTTGTAACTTCTGTTTGGAATTTTCTGTCTATTAGAGATCAATTTTCTCCTTTATTTTCATTACTTAGAATTCTTTATCTTGTACATTGCATATGTCTATTTTACTAAGTTTTCCTGATGTTTTTATCTTATACTTTATTTGGAACATTCCTCTCTTGTTCACTTTACTTAACTGTCTTTGTTTCTATATATTAGGTGAAACAGCAGCCTCTCCCAATCTTGAAAGAGTGGTCTCATGTATCGAAACTTATCATTCAGTGTTGCCATATATTTTGGTGGTTTCTAGAACATTTGTCGTTTGACTAGGCTATCTGGATTATTCTTGGTAGGTCCCTGCTGTTGACGGTTTGCTAAGACCTGCCAGAGTTCCAAGAGGGATCTCCTTTAGCATCTAGTTTCAAGCTGGACTCTAGACCCATAGGTATATGCTTTTGTAGCATGCCAATATGTATGGTTCTGTGGGGCCACGGTTATAAACTCTACTGGTATGCAGTACTGGTAATATGGAAGTGTCCTCCTGGGGAAAGTCAAGTAATTGGGGATATTGATGAATGTAAACTCTCCTTTCTGGGAGGTAGAAAGCTATGGTGAGGCAAAGGTGGGGCCAAAGTTATCAACATGAACAATATTCCCTGAGCGTGTCACCAAGTTTCTTAATAGTCCTCATGCAGGCAGGAAGGCATTGGGAATGGCTATTCCAGTTGGACTGAGTGGGAAAGTATTGAACAATGACATGTTGGGTCTGCAAAAGGGGCGACTGTAAGCCGGGTGGTTCAGTAAGCCTGGTCATGTTGAGAAGTGACTAATTAGAGCAGCAAGCTCTGTGTGAGTTTATGTGTGTGTGGCTGGATAGGGTGGGGCAGGGAAATACCCAGCTCTAGTAAGAAAGATATAGCACTGAAAAGTGTCTCTAGCTCAGGCTCTACTGAGGAACAGTGAAGTTGCAAAAAATGGTACCCACCAATTCCTTTGTCCCAGAAGAGAATTCTTATAGATCCTTGCCCTCCTGGAAAATGCTTTAAGTATATTGAGTGAGTCTCCTTCATGAATGATTTTGTTTTTCAAATCTTTACTTTTATGCTAGTTCCTGGGGTAAGTCTACATTCTTGCCTCTGTGTATCAGTTTTCCATTCTTTAGTACTTCTTGGGTCTCCTGGTTGCAAGCCCTACTAGTTTTAAAATCTAGATGGTTTAGGGGGCCTTCTCTCTGATACAGGTGCTGTCGGTCCGTCCCGCAGGCCAACAGGGTTCAGGAACACGGCGGAGGGGCTGGGGATGAAAAACGCGTCTACTCACATGGATGGCTGCAGGAACTCACACTTTATTACCGAGGGGGCAGGGATATATATATATATATATATATATATATATATATATATATATGAAAATATGAAAATATATATATATATTTCATATATATATATGAAAATCTGCACATGCACTTTTTTTGGTTTGCGCATGCACCTTGGTCTGCGCATGTGCTTTACGTGGCTTGCGCATGCGCTTTGGTCTGTGCATGCACTTTAGTGCCTTGTGCATGCGCTTTGGTTATTGACAAGGTGCCAAGCACTGAGGTCCCTGATGTGGGACCAGAGCCCACTGATTCATCAAGCAGAAGGTCTGTATTTATGATTTCCCTCTTGCTGTTGGTCACCCCCTTGGGAGTAGGGCTGCTTAGCAAGACTGCATTTCTGCCTTTCCTACCCGTTTTTTTAGATTTTTTTATTGCATTTTTTCTTTTTCTTTATATATTTTTATATCATTGTTAATTTTTAAACAATATTTGCCTCCTCCCATCCCTCAGATGTAGTCCCCATAGAATTTCCTTCACCAATGCACCGTGTACCATCACCTCACCCTTACCGTGTACCATCGTCATCACCCTGTGCTCCTCCCTCCCTTCCTCTGATCCCTCTCCCTCCTTCTCCCCTGCAGGATGTCTCTGATTTATAATTGTTTGTTTTTATTTTGTTGTGTTTTATGTTGTTATTTTTTTTTACACTGATGACATATTTGGTTCCCCTATGTTCCTGCTATAAGTGAAACATCCGACATTTTTCTTTTTCCTTCTGACTTATTTCACTGAGCATACATAATTCCTTCTAACTCCATCCACATTGCTGCAAATGACATGAGATTATCTTTTTTGATTGCTGAGTAATATTCCATTGTGTATATATAACACATCTTCTTGATCCAGTCATTTATTTTTGGGCATTTGGGTTGTTTCTAGGTTTTACCTATTATAAATAGTGCTGCAATAAACATAGGGGTACAAGTGTTCTTTTGAGTCAATGTTTTTGTGTCCTTTGGGTAGATCCCTAGTAGTAGAATTGCCGGGTCATATGGTAGTTCCATTTTTAGTATATTGAGGAACCTCCAAACAGCTTTCCATAGTGGTTGGACCAGTTTGCAACCCCACCAGCAATGTAGGAGAGTTCCTTTTTTGCCACATCATCGCATCATCGCCAACATTTGTTGTTGCTAGTTTTTTGATATGTGCCATTCTTATTGGTGTAAGGAGGTATCTCATTGTGGTTTTGATTTGCATTTCCCTGATGGTAAGGGAAGTTGAGCATTTTTTCATATGCCTGTTAGCCATTTGCATTTCCTCTTTGGAGAAGTATCTTTTAAGTTCTTCTGCCCGTTTCTTGACTGGATTGTTTATCTGTCTTTGTTGAGTCATGTGAGTTCTTTGTAATCAGACCCTTATCAGTTGAATGGAGTGAAAAGATTTTTTTCCCAGTCAGTGGGGTATCTCTCTGTTTTGATTAATGTCTCTTTTCCTGTACAGAAACTTTTCAGTTTAATGTAATCCCAGGTTTTACCTTTTCCTTAACTTTCTTTGCTTTCAGTGATTAGTCTTTAAAGATGTTACTGAGGTGTATGTTGTAGTGTTTTACCTGTATTTTCTTCTATATATTTTATGGTTTCAGGTCTTATGTCCAGATCTTTTATCCATTTTTAGTAGATTATTTTGCATGGTGAGAGGTAGTGGTCTAGTTTCATTCTTTTGCATGTGGTGGTCCAGTTTCCTCAGCATCCTTTATTGAACAAACTGTCCATGTTCCACTACATATTCTTTGCTCCTTTGTCAAAGATTAGTTGTCCATATATGTGTGACTTTATTTCTGGGCTTTCTATTTGGTTCCATTAGTTTGTTTGTCTGTTTTTGTTCCGCCATACTGTTTTATTTATTATGGCTTTGTAGTGTAGTTTGAAGTTTGGGAGTGTGATACCTCCCTTCTCCTTTGTTTTCATCAGTAGAGTTTTGACTATTCGCCTTTTTTTGTGGTTCCATATGAATTTCATCAGTATTCTATTTCTTTGAAGAAGGTCATTGAGGTTTTTATGGAAATAGCATCGAATCTGTAAATTGCTTTTGGTAGGATGGCCATTTAAATAATGTTAACTCTTCCAATTTATGAGCAGGGGATGCTGTTCCAGTTCTTTGTGTCTTCTTCTATTTCTTTGAACAGTGTTTTATAATTTTCTTTGTATAGGTCCTTTATCTCTTTTGTTAGGTTTATTCCCAAGTATTTGATTTTTTTTTGTTTCATTTATAAAAGGGATGTTTTTCTTGATTTCTTCTTCAGATGGATTGTTTGTGTATAGGAAGGCTACTGATTTTGCTAAACTGGTTGATTATTTTGATTAGTTTTTCTGTAGAGTTTTTAAGGTACTCTATGTATATTATCATATTGTCTGCCAGTAGTGATAGTTTTACTTCTTCTTTCCCTATTTGGATTCCTAGTATGTCTTTCTCTTGTCTTATTGCTCTGGCTAGGACCTCCACTATTATATTGAAGAGTAGTGGTGAGAGAGGACATCTTTGTCTTGTTCCTTATCTTAAAGGAAAGGCCTTCAGCTTTTCGCCATTGAGAATAATATTGGCTGTGGGTTTGTCATATATGGCTTTTATCATGTTAAGGGATGTTCCCTCTCCTGAGAATTACAAAGGCGTTCATTATAAATGGATGATGGACTTTTTCGAATGCTTTCTCAGCATCTATTGATATGATCATATGGTTTTTATTTTTCTTTTTGTTAATGTGTTTGATTATATTGATCAATTTTTATATGTTCAACCATCCTTGTGCCCTGATATTATCCCTTTGATCCATTGTTGGATTCTGTTGGCAAGGATTTTGTTGAGGATTTTTACATCAGTGTTCATTAGGGAGACTGGCCTATAATTTTCTTTTTTTGAGCTGTCTTTGTTTGGTTTCGGTATTAGTGTTATGTTGGCTTCATAGAATGTATTTGGTAGTATTCCTTCTTTTTCAATTTTTTGAAAGAGTTTGTGTAGGATAGGCACTAATTCATTGCTGAACGTTTGGTAGAATTCATTTGTGAAGCTGTCTGGGCCTGAGCTTTTGTTTTTTGGGAGTGTTTTTATTACTGCTTCAATTTTGCTGCTTGTAATTGGTCTGTTTGGTTGTTCTATTTCTTCTTTATCTAGCTTTGGAGGATTATAACTCTAGGAATTTGTCCATCTCTTCTATGTTGTTGAATTTGTTTGCATATAAGTGTTCATAGTAATCTCTGATTATTATTTTTTTTTAAATAAATTTTATTTTTATATTCCCCATACAATTGCAATCCCCTTATTTGGACCCCAATCCCTCCCCTCCCTATCCCCCACCCCCCATAGAGTGTCTCTGGTTCATAGTTTTTTCTTGATTTTGATTTTCACTTTCTTATAGTTATTCATTTTCCTGGTCCCTTATTTAAGTTTTCTAGATTCCTGCTATGAGTGAGACCATCCGGTATTTTCCTTTTTCTTTCTGGCTTATTTTGCTGAGCATGATCCCTTCCAGCGCCATCCATGTTGCTGCAAATTGCATGTGTTTATCTTTTTTGAATGCTGAGTAATATTCCAGGGTGTGTATGTACCACATCTTCTTGATCCAGTCATCTATTTTTGGGCATTTGGGCTGTTTCCAAAGCTTAGCTATTGTAAACAGTGCTGCTATAAACATAGGGATGCAGGTGCTCTTTGGAATTGATGTTTCTGTGTCCTTCGGGTAAATACCTAGGAGTGGAATTGCTGGATCATATGGAAGCTCTATGTTTAGAAGGTCCAGAAAACTCTACACAGCTCTCCATAGTGGTTGGACCAGTTTGCACTCCCACCAACAGTTCAGGAGAGTTCCTTTTTCTCCACATCCTCACCAACATTTGTTGTCACTAGTTTTTTTAATATGTGCCATTCTCACTGGTGTGAGATGGTATCTCTTTGCAGTTTTGATTTGCATTTCCCTGATGACAAGTGATGTTGAACATTTTTTCATATGCCTGTTGGCCATTTGCATTTCCTCTTCAGAGAAGTTTCTTTTTAGCTCTTCTGCCCATTTTTTGACTGGATTATTTTCTTTGTTTTTGTTGAGTCTCATCAGCTCTTTGTAGATTTTTGTGATCAGTCCTTTATCATTAGTGTTGTGTGCAAAAATGTTCTCCCAGTCGGTGGGGTTTTTCTTTGTTTTTGTTATTGTCTCTTTTGCTGTGCAGAAGCTCTTTAATTTGATGTAGTCCCAGCTGTTTATCTTTGCCTTCACTATCACTGCTTTGGGTGATGTGTCTTTAAAGATGTCTTTGATGTGCATATCACGTAATGTTTTGCCTATATTTCCTTCTATGTATTTTATGGTTTCAGGTCTTCTGTCTAGTTCTCTAATCCATTTTGAGTTGATTTTGTGTATGTGAGGTAGTGGTCAAGCTTCATTCTTTTGCATGTAGCGACCCAGTTTTCCCAGCACCATTTATTGAACAAACTTTCTTTGCTCCAATGCATAGTCTTTGCTCCTTTGTCAACGATTAGTTGACCATAAATCTGTGGGATTATTTCTGGATTTTCTATTCGATTCCATTGGCCTGTGTGTCTGTTTTTGTTCCAATACCATGCAGTTTTGATGATTATGGCTTTGTAGTACAGTTTGAAGTCTGGGAGTGTGATGCCTCCATTCCCTTCTTTCTTTTTTAGGAGAGCTTTGGCTATTCTGGGTTTTTGGTGGCTCCATATGAATTTCATCAATAATTGTTCTATTTCTTTGAAGAATGACATTGAAATTTTGATTGGAATAGCATTGAATCTGTATCTTGCTTTTGGTAGGATGGCCATTTTAATAATGTTTATTCTTCCAATCCATGAGCAGGGGATGTCTTTCCATTTCTTTGTGTCTTCTTCTATTTCTTTTAACAGTGTTTTATAGTTTTCTTTGTATAGGTCCTTTATCTCTTTTGTTAGATTTATTCCCAAGTATTTGATTTTTTTTGTTTCAATAATAAAAGGGTTTTTTTTTTATTTCTTCTTCTTCTGATTTATTGTTTGTGTATAGGAAGGCTACTGACTTTTGTGTGTTGATTTTGTATTCTGCCACTTTAATGAACTGATTGATGAGTTGAACTGTGGAGTTTTTGGGGTTCTCTATATATATTATCATATTGTCTGCAAATAGTGATAGTTTGACTTCTTCTTTTCCTATTTGGATTTCTTGTATGTCTTTCTCTTGTCTTATTGCTCTGGCTAGGACTTCCAGTATTATATTGAAAAGCAGTGGTGAGAGTGGACATCCTTGTCTTGTTCCAGATCTTAAGGGAAATGCTTTCAGCTTTTCGCCATTGAGAATGATACTGGCTGTTGGCTTGTCATATATGGCCTTTATGATGTTGAGGTATGTCCCTTGTATCCCAAGAATTTCAAGGGCTTTTATCATGAATAGGTGTTGCACTTTGTTGAAAGCTTTCTCAGCATCTATTGATATTATCATATGGTTTTTATATCTCTTTTTGTTGATGTGTTGGATAACGATTGATTTTCGGATGTTGAACCATCCTTGTGTCCCTGGCATGAATCCTACCTGGTCATGGTGATTTATCTTATGGATACATTGTTGGATTGATTATTCTTTTGATTTCTGCTGTTTCCGTTGTGATTTTTTCTCTTTCATTTATGATCCTGTTTATTTGTGCTTCTCCCTTTTTTCCTTTGTGAGCCTGGCTAGAGGTTTGTCTATTTTGTTTATTTTTTTGAAGAACCAACTTTTGGTTTCATTGATTGTTTAGATTATTTTTTAATTTCTTTTTTGTTTTTCTTTCTTTGATTTTTATTATTTCCTTTCTTCTACTGGTTTTAAGTGTTTTATGTTGTTCTTTTTTCTAATTCTTTGAGGTGTGAGATTAAGTTTTTTCTTTGAATTCTTTCTGTTTCTTGATGTGAGCCTATATTGCTATATATTTTCCTCTTTTTACTGCTTTTACTTCATCCCATACATTCTGGAAATTGGTGTTCCTACCCATTTTGATGTGGGTCTTTTGCTCTTTATGGAGGAGCTTTCAGCTTATTCTCAGATATTTTTCAGGAGAATTATTCCATGCATAATTGGATATTTGTTGTGCTGGGGGAAGAACTGAACCCAAGAAGTTTCTATGCTACCATCTTGAACTGCCTTTCTCTTGCATCTGTTTTTTAAATCCTGAAAAAAATCATACAAAATTTTAAGTTCCACTATATTATAATTATTAATTTCATAATTTCCATACCATTCTAGATTAAATGATTTCTGCTTCAAAGAATGCTGTCTACTTTTATTTCAAATAATAGACAAATTCAAGAAAATCTTTATACTTTAAAAGATATTGCATAGTTTATTATGTTTTATTTATTTATTTTTAAACTTTTTTTTTTAAGATTTATTTATTTATGCATCCAAGAACTGGGGTACAGGCCAGAGATGCGGAGGTGGGGCGTGGTAAGAGGATTCACCAAAGACAGTGTAGGGAACAGAACAGGCAGACCATCTGAAATACACTGCTGAGAGGAGCAGCGGACGAGACAGGAGAGGTCTGCTTTGCCATTTGGGAATCTCCCTGGCTGGCCGGGGATTGAACTTGTGCTTCAGAGTCTACGGACTGCTGCATAGTGCTGTGCTTCACCCCTTGCGCCACGAGGGAGGCCCTATTATGTTTTATTTTTTTTTAAATAATAAATTTTATTTTTATATTCCCCATACAATTGCAGCCCCCCCATTCTGACCCCATTCCCTCCCCTCCCTCCCCTCACCCCCCAAAAAGTGTCTCTGGTTCATAGTTTTTTGTTGATTTTGATTTTCACTTTCTTATAGTTATTCTTTTTCCTGGTCCCTTATTTAAGTTTTCTAGATTCCTGCTATGAGCGAGACCATCCGGTATTTTTCTTTTTCTTTTTGGCTTATTTCGCTGAGCATGATCCCTTCCAGCGCCATCCATGTTGCTGCAAATTGCATGTGTTTATCTTTTTTGAATGCTGAGTAATATTCCATGGTATATATGTACCACATCTTCTTGATCCAGTCATCTATTTTTGGGCATTTGGGCTGTTTCCAAAGCTTAGCTATTGTAAATAGTGCTGCTATAAACATAGGGGTGCAGGTGTTCTTTGGAATGGATGTTTCTGTGTCCTTTATTTTGAAAATTACTTTCCACATTTAAAGTAAAACTACCTATAGTATACTCAATTAAATACCTTCATGATTTATTTTAAGCATCATAAATAAAAAATTTAATTTGTATATGACATTTAATGTTACCCTATTTTTTTGTTTGTTTTTGGTGATAGGTTTGCAATACTCTCAATAATTGTCAATGTGATGCTGGATATGCTCCTCCAGAATGCAGACGATATAAGGGATCACCAGGAGGAAGTATTGATGATGGATATTGGCTTGTAAAATGTTAGTACCTAGAACAACATGCTCCAATAGAATTTTCTGCACTTATAGTCATGTTCTGCAACTATACTGTCATGCAGCTAATGAGCTCCTGAAAGTGCATAGTGCAACTAAGGAACTAAAGTTTCCATTTTATTTTACTTTATTGAATTCAAATTTAAATAACTAGTTGTGGCTAATAGCCTTTTCCAGTATGTCATATGCAATATATTTGCATTTAAGATTCATTTCTGTTATCATTCTTTTTTATTACATAGCCTTCTGTTGGAAAGTTGTGCTATATATTTTTCTTTCTTAAGGATTTATTTATTTATGCATATAAGAGCCAGGGTTCAGGCCAGAGGTTCAGGGGATGAGATGATTCACCAGAGCCAGAGTGGGGAACAGAACAGGCAGATCTACTGAAATACACTGCTGAGGGGAGCAGTGGGCGAGACAGGAGAGGTCTGCTGCACCATATCTGTCACCTCCCTGCCTAGGGATCAGACTCGTGCTGAGGTGGCTGCTGAGATACACTGCTGAGGGGAGCAGTGGGTAGGACAGGAGAGGTCTGCTGAGCCATGTGGGTTAGCTCCCTGGCTGGGGATTGAACCCATGCCACAGTGGCTCGAGCCAGCAGGGAGGCTCTGTGCTATATTTTTGTCATCCATTTACCCATTAAAGTGCATTTGGAGTTTCCTTAGTTTTTTACATTTAACAATAAAGTGCCATAAAATGAGCACATTGACTTTTGCCTTTATTTAAGATCTCATTTTTTGATGGGTAAATACCTGAAAGTGAAATAGATGGGTCATTATTTAGTATATTTTTAGTGAACATATATCTAATTTTACAAGAAACATTTAAACTGCTGTCCAAAATGATTATACTATTTTCCCTTCCCTCCCTTTATCTATGAGAATTCCAGTTTTTCTGAACAGATAATCTACACTTCACAAACACTTGCCATTTTCATAGGGGTTTTTTTGTATTCTTCAATTTTGTTTTGACAAAAGTAATATCCCATTGTGATTTTTATTTAACTTTTCATGTTGTATAAATATACTTTGACAAAAGAAACATAGATGGAAGTCCTGTGTACCCTTTACTCAACCTCCATCTATATTAATCATGTTTCAATATGATAGTAATGTATCAAAACCAAGAAATAGTTAGACTACATTTCACCACCACACATACACCCATTTGTGTGTGTGTGCAAACATGTGCATGTTTAATTCTATATAATTTTGCCACATATTAAAATTTGTATAATGACCACAATCAGGATAGAGAACGCTAGCATCACTAAATGGCCCTAGTATTACGCTTGGAGTACCTGCATGGATTCCCTCTTTCCTCCCTTCCTAACTCCTGACAACCAATAAACCAATCTCCATTTCTCTAATACACTATTTTGTGAATGTTAAATCAATGAAATCTTACCATTTTTCTTCTCTTTTATTTTTGAAGATTTATGTATGCATAAAAATGTGGGGTGTTGGGCCTCGCCGGTGGCGCAGCGGTTGAGCGCTGGGTTGCGAACCTGCCCGCAGCCTCTGCAGTGCCAGTTCGATCCCCGGCTGCTCCCCGGCCACCAGAGGAGGGTCCCACATGGCGCGCAGACCTCTCCTGCCGCCCGCTGCTCCCCTCAGCAGTGTACTTCGGTCCTTCTGCCTGCTCTGCTCCCCGCTCTGGCTCTGGTGAATTCTCTCACCCTCCCGCGCTTCTGACTGTACCCAGTGCTTGTATAAATAAATAAATAAAAATAAAATCTTTAAAAAAAAAAAAAAATGTGGGGTGTTGCCAGAGGTGCAGGGAGTGGTGGTGAGGGAATTCACCAGAGACAGAGTGAGGAGCAGAACAGGCAGATCTACTGAGATACAATGCTGAGGGAAGCAGTGGGTTGAGAGGAGAGAGGAGAAGCTGAGAGGAGAGGTCTGCTGAGCCATATGGGTTAGCTTCCTGGCTGGGGATTGAACTCATGCCACAGTGGCTGGCAATAGCTTGATAGTTCTGAGACTTTAACCCCAGCATCACCAGGAAGGTCCAATTTTTCAATCTTTGGACTGAATTTTTTCTTATATATAATTTTCTTTAACTGCATCGAAGTTGTTTCATGCATGAATACTTCAATTCCTTTTTATTGATAACAGCATTCCTTTCTATGAATGTAATATAATTTAACTATTCTTCTGAAGAATATTTCAGTGATTGCCAATTTTTAGATCTGTAATGAATATGAATATGAATAGATCTGTAATGAACATTCATGTGGAAGTGTCTGCAGGAAAGTAAATTTTTAATTTTCTGAGAAATATGGCAAAAGTGAAATTGCTGGGTCAATGCTAAACCATTTATAGTTCTAAAAGTAACTACCAGGGCCTCCCTGGTGGCGCAGCGGTTGAGCGCTGGGTTGCGAAGCTGCCCGCAGCCTCTGCAGTGCCGGTTCAATCCCCGACTGCTCCCCGGCCACTGAAGGAGGGTCCCACATGGCACGCAGACCTCTCCTGCTGCCCGCTGCTCCCCTCAGCAGCGCACTTTGGTCCTTCTGCCTGCTCTGCTCCCCGCTCTGGCTCTGGTGAATTCTCTCACCCTCCCGCGCTTCTGACTGTACCCAGTGCTTGTATAAATAAATAAAAATAAATCTTTAAAAAAAAAAAAAAAAATAAATAAAGTAACTACCAAATTATTTTCCAGAGTGGTTGTACCACTTGACATCTCACCAATAATACAGGAATGATGTACGTTTTTTGTCATTCTTACCAACATTTGATGGTACCACTATTATTTTAGTCATCCTATTAGACGTTTATCAATATCTTGTTCTGGTTTTAATTTACACTTCCCAAATGGGTCTTGACATTGACTGTCTTTAATATATTTATTTGGCATCTATATCCTCTTCAATGAAAAGTCTATCCATATCGTTTGCCTATTTCAAATTGACTTGTTTGTGTTTTAAAATGCTGAGTTTTCAGATTTTTTTCCTACATACATGAATTTTGTGGAATATGTGATTTGAACATATTTTCTTGGTGTTCTTGGGATTTTCTGGGTTTTATTTTCCCATAACTGTTCAAATTTTAATATCTCCTTTCCACTTTTAACCCAGTAGGTGCAGTTGTCTATTAACTTCAGATTTGTATTTATAATGCCGTGTGTGTCTGTTTATGTACACAAATGTGTACATGTGCACACAAGCACACTCGTATTTCCTAATTTACTAATCTGCAAAGCAACTTTCTCTCCAATGCTGCGTCCTGCATTTTTCAACTATTTCTGCTTCTCCCACCATGAACTTTGTCCTCTGCTGCCTTAACTAGTGGAAATGCCATGTTTTGACTAGGGCTCCAATTATCTGTCCTGAGAATTGCCCACCTGCTCTCCATAGGTAGATTTGATTTTTACAGAATTGACTTCAAGTTTTACTTCATTTGGATATTTTATGTTTTTATTGTATTTTATTATTTTATTACAATAAAGTTAGTGTGACAACATTTAATGCAAAAGTTTCATGGCCAAAAGTGGAACCTCTTTCTTCATTAAAGTAATGAATAGCTCTTAAAAATCCAATAATAATTACATCCACTTTCTTTAGTTTTTGGAGTAATTTAAAACATGAGAAGGAAGCCCAACTTAGATATGGAGCTTCTTATAGATATGAATATCTTTACTAAAGATGGATTAAGGGATAGTTAACATTGCTTGATGAATGGGGCAGGTAAAAGGAGGCTTTAAAAATGATGAGTATGCCGTACCATAACACTGAGGCATTTTTCCTTAATGTCAATATTTTTGTATATAATTGCCAATTTATCTCCTCTAATACACAGAACATACTGTAAATCACTTGTAATCAACATATAATTGGAATATATTGTGTTTTCATTTTTGTTTGTTTTCAGGAGCGTTAAATTCATTTATATTTCATGCCTCATAGTTGTTTGGGTGGTAGTTCTAATTGCTTCGCTTAGATGTTTGGGTGATTACTTTTGTTTAATTGAATAAGTATGCATAGATTTTATTTATATAATTTTCTGTAATTTTTTATTAATACCGGAAGGATTTTCTGCTTTTCTGAAAACGTATTTGAAATTAGAACAAGTCATCTGATACAGATAATGTGGAAATTTACCTGGTTTACTATCATAATTTTTAAATTAGTTTTCATTTAGTCAATAATTTTTTATTCAATTATTTTTAAAACAGTTCTTTTTTTGCTCCACTTTTAAATGCAAAAATTTACTATTAGATAATATCAACTTAATGTGTTCTAAGTTGCAGTTAACAAAGGTGAGTATGATAGGAAAAATACAATAGTATATAGAATATAAATATTACAACTGATACAAAGATTTAAAATAAATTTATATCAATTATTTTTAGGAATTGAATTGATTTATAATGCATTTATAATGCATAGTTACAGAATATTGGAAAGCATGTTAAAGTTTATTCATTTTCTGACTGTATAATTTGAATTTGAAGCTTTTATAATTCAAATTACTACTATGTACTGAATATCATTTTTGAAAATGTTAAAGACATTTTTATATTTTCAGCTAAAAATACAGAGTTGATTATAAAACATGCTGCTCCTAAAAAAAATGGACTTTTAATCAGCTTCTACATTTTTCTACCTGTCCTCATTTTAATTGCCACCATAGCTCTTAAATGGTATAATGTGAAGAGATCTTGGAACAGAGAGGGAACAGTAAGTGGAGGGTAGGTACATTTATTTGTTACATTAAATATTATGGGAATAATTTAAAAGTATTTCAGAATATTGTAAATAGATATTTTTTAATGTATTGGGCTAATGTTCCAAAATATTGACTTAGTATACGCCACATTGTTTCAGATTTCAGGCTCTTAGGTATCCTTCATGTTCTTATTAGCCCAGGAACAATTGGATTTACTCAGTAAGTCCTCACTGATTTCAAACAATATGCTGCTCCTCAAAAAAAAAAAAAAAAAAAAAAAAAGACCACATAGTCATGTTGGCTATAGCTTTTAGCTTCTATCTAGTCATGAACAACACCATTTTCCTTACATTAATATTAAATTGTGCCAAGGAAATTAATAGATTTAGGTGTCTGGTGAAGAGAATATGTAGAAGGTAAGAGAAATACAAGATATTAACCAATGAGGGAGGGAACACAGGGAGAATACATATGATTTTACATATAACTAATATTGTTTATATGTTTCTAAATTGAGAATTTGTTTTCTTTACCATAATACCAATATAAGTCCCAATTTACTTAGAAAATATTTAGGAAAATGACAAGCAGAAGTAATAAATAAGCAGGTCTCATTCCATTCTAAAGGAAAATGGTTCTGTTTCTCACTTATGTAAAGGAGATGAAATACTGAGAGAAAATTTCCACTATCTCCTCTGTTTGCCAAGTTAGTTAATTTTATTTATCAACAAGTTAGCAGTGAATAGTTAAATTCAAGGTTGCATAATTTATTTAGACATTTAAATAATCTTCAAAGTGTTGTAAATTGACTTAAATAAATGGTATCTGATGTAAATATTCCTGTGCTCTTACTTGAGAAACCTTGGGGAAAGCTAAATACCTGTAGAAGTAATCCTGATTTTTGAAAGAGATGTTATAATATAGTATCATTGACCACAAATAACAAAATCTGGTCATGCCAACCTATATTTTATTATTTTATTTTATCTTTTTTAACTTTTTAAAAAAGATTTATTTATTTTTATACAAGAACCGGGGTACATACCAGATGTATGGAAGGGTGAGAGGATTCACTAGAGACAGGGCATGGAACAGAACAGGCAGACTGACGAAATACACTGCTGAGAGGAGCTGTGGGTCAGGCAGAAGAGGTCTGATGTGCCATGTGGGATTCTCGCAGGCCGGCCGGGATCCAACCAGCACTTCCGAGGCTGCTGACTGCTTCACAGTGCGGTGCTCAACCGCCTGTACCACCAGGGAGGCCCATCTATATTTTAGAGTAGCAACACTGGTATTATGGCTACAAGGGTAATATGATGTAGAGGTGAAGCACAAAAAGGTAGGAATAAACTGCAGGGTCAGGATCCATCCATTCTCTTTATCACCCAAAGCTTTATAATTGACATTCTCTGTTCTCCTGCTCTTCTTGCACATGGGCCAGAATATCTATCTAAAATTTAGTTTCAGGGCCTCCCGGGTGGCACACGGGTTAAGTCTCAACACTGTCAAACTATCGCCAGCCACCGCAGCATGAGTTCGATCCTTCACCAGGGAGCTACGCGCATGGTGCAGCAGACCTCTCCTGACTCTCCCGCTGCTCCCCTCAGCAGTGTATTTCAGTCAAGTTGCCTATTCTGCTCCCCACTCTGTCTCTGGTGAATCCTCTCACCCCTAGCACCTCTGGCCTAAACCCCAGTTCTTGTATGCATAAATAAATAAATAAATTTTCCCAAAAAACCCACTTTAGTTTCATTGTCAAATAAAATTCCAGTCAATGCCTCTTAGTTCATAATCTCAAAAGGCAGAAGAAAATAACTATGTAAGTGTACCTAAATTCAGAGTGTTCTGTCTGGATTTGTATCAGTGAGGTAGGTCTTCTAGCCTGATGTTATCACTTGTGACCAAGGAGTTATAGCCAAGTACTAGGAACCTGGACACTGTATCTCTCTTCCTCAGCAGAACTGTGTATATACAGGAGTTTTTAAAAAAACAACTGGAGACTGTGTAAATATCACAAAATGTTAACTATATGTAACTGGAAGACATTAAAGCCTATTAATAAAAGTGAAATATTTACATTATATTGATATATTTATAGAGACATTATAATTTAAGAATTTGAAGATTTGGAAATAAATTATCTTTTTTTCCTATGGAAAATATTATCATAGCTATATTAACATTTCTTCCCATGTTCCTATAAATAAGAGAGAGAAATTTAATAAATGGACATAGCAGTAAAGTGAATATTAGTACATTATAATTGCATATTTAGTACAAATCTTGTTTCTAACTTTTCTTGATTTTGTTTAACATTACAATGACTCCTAACCTTAAAACTCATGCTATTTCTTTTATACAGATCTATTACAGAAGACAGCACTAGTAACAGCAACCAGTCATTGACTTAAAGGTGAATTAAAGAAATAAAATTATTGACAATGATAAAATCATGAAACAATTTAAAATTTTTTTAAAACAGTAACTCAGTATAAGAGAGCTCAGTTTCACATTTCATCATTTCAACTCTGACTTGTCAACATCTATTAAAGCGAAGACTCATACAAAGCATTGGAGGTTAATTTTATATATTTTTTTAAGTTTTTTTTTAAGATTTATGTATTTTATTTATACAAGCACTGGGTACAGTCAGACGCACGGAAGGGTGAGAGAATTCACCAGAGCCAGAGAGGGGAACAGAACAGACAGACTGACAAAATACACTGCTGAGGGGAGCAGTGGGTGTGGCAGAAGAGGTCTGCGCGCCATGTGGGACCCTCGCCTGGCAGCCGGGAATTGAACCAGTGCTGCAGAGGCTGCGGGCAACTTCGCAACCCAGCGCTCAACCTCTGCGCCATCGGGGAGGCCCTAATTTTATATTTTAATAATTTTGAAATATTTTATATCAATAATATTAGCCAACACTTTTGTAATGATATGACCTTAAGGATATTTTAAATATATTCTTAAAATACTTATGAACATCCATGCATCATGTTCCCTAATTTAAGTTTCCAATTGGTAGTTTACACAAATTGTCTCTAAACATTTACATTTTTTCCCCTCATTATGACACTATAGTTATATTATCCTTATTTTAGAAACGAGGAAGTGGACATAAAGTATTTAAATAATTCCCTGTGTCTATAGAATTAGCAAATATTGGAGTTTAATTTGCAGGCATCAAACTTCAGAGTTTATAGCCTAAAGAATGTCACAATTTTGACAAATATAGCCTGAAAGTGACTGGGGATGGGGAATGGATTTTATATTTACTGAGGACCTATTAGATCCAAGCAAAAGGCTAAATGCTTGTCTCTCCAAGGCAGGAAGATAATTATTTTTGCCATAAAGCAGGCATCTGTGTATGTAGTTTAAATTTCTAACTCATATGTGTCAAAATAATATTTGATAAAATTTAAACCCATCATTGAGAATAAAGGAAAAAATCTAAAAATCCAACCAAGTTTAAGAACAAAACTTGTCCACTTATCTGCCACTCCCTCATATCTGCGTTTGATCCAGTTAAGTCAGTAGATCTCTGCTTCCTTATCAGTCATCAAAGAAAACATTTTTAATTCCTATCCTTATAGTAAAATCATCTTATTCCTGCTTATAGCAACCTTGACCTTTTCTTTAATAACTTTATTAAAAGTCCATATCTTAGGTGAGAATTTGGCATGTGGCTTACTGTCTTTTCATATCCTTTTACCATTATGTGTGTCACCTTAACTCACCACTACCATCCAAATTCAGTCATTTTTTTTCTGAGAGCATTATACTGAGTTTATCATTTCCTGGGTTTCTCCCAACTTTTAAATCATAAATTCAGTATCTTGCTTCCTTTTAGTTTTTTTCTCTGCTTTTTAATTTTTTCATAACCTCTTTGTACCGATAATAACTTATAAATTGAGTTTGTAGTATATTGAACAGTGATTGATTATATAGAAAAAATAAAGAAGTAGGTGTCATTGGGAGTGTTGGGAAGAAACTGGATAGCAGTTTTAATTTGGCTCACTGAGTAGGTCCTGTTGACAAAGTGATACAAAAACAAAGAATTGGAGTAGGTGCAAATGTTTCTCAGTTCAGTTATTGAAAGAAGACATCTGAATTCACAAGGTCAGCTTACATAAAACTTTTATTAAGGAAGTCATCTGAATTCACATGGTCAGCTTACATAAAACTTTTATTTTAATGCAAATAATACTCTACAGTGAGAGAATTCAGGCAAACACTCGGGGTCAGAAAAATACCTCATGCACATTTAAATTTTAAACAGCTCATCCTAAATTTCACTGCCTTTATCTTGGCAAAAAAATGAAACTAGACATGCAGGTTTTCCCAGGCAGACAGAGCTTTTCCATTCTGAGAGGGACTGAGACCAGGATGACTGGGGGAATGGGAAAGTCTCAGGCATGGGCGGTGATTTTCAACAATATAGGAACAGAAGGAACAAAACAGCTCCCAGGAAAATAGAAGTGTTTTACTGAAATGTTGCTGAGCTAGTCACCACCTAGAATAAGATCCCGTTTCAGGATAATTAGGGAACAAAAAAATAACAATCACGAAACTTCCGGACCACCTAGTGCCTAATCAATAGCCGGACACATTGTACAACAGAAAGTCTGACAGTATGTAGTTACAGATAGGACAGGAGTAAAACAGGCATTCTCCCTTGGCCCCCCTCCTGATGTCACGAGTTCCTTCCTCTTGCTTCAGTAAATCCACTCTTGCTCTCATGTTTGTTGTGGGTGGCTGTTTTTCCTCTACTGGCGAAAAAACCCAGACCCACGACCCTCCATTCTCCTGATAGTTCCACCAGTGAATCAACACCATCTTTCCTAGACATAGATTAGCAGAGTTATACATGCATATATCTTTCCAAGCACATAAACCATTCAATGAAAAATGAGTCAGGAATGCTGAATAGCAGTGATGCCAGTATATTAGGAGCACAGTTAGCAAGAATGTTGTCCTAGTGATTAGATCAGAGAAGAAAAACTGTTGTAGGACTTGGAAGGTGTTGGATGCCATCTATGTTTTATGCTGATGAAAGGAAGAAATAATCGGAGGTTTTACATTCCAAGCACAGACTGGTCTGTTGAAAATAATCTGACTGCAAGGGTCAAAGTGAAGTAATCAGTTAGTGGAGAAACTACAGTAATAATCCAGAATAGAAAGGATGGTACCTCAGAGCAGAAATATCAAAATGTTCTTAGAAACAAAATCTGAAGATGAACCAACAGAATGCACTGACAGTTTGAATGTAGAATGTAAGAAAAAGTGCATAAATAATGTTCATTGATATAAAGCAGAAAGATTAAAAGGCTAAAATGTTAACCCAGACACCTTATTTTAAAGGTGGTGTTATTAATCATAGTGTTGTAAACTAATGTTATCTCATGAGAATAAATTAATAATAAAAATGTATATTAAAAAACTATGAATATATCTATATGTAATCATGAGCCCAGTAAAGTTCTGGAATACCATAATATGGAGTTTAACTATTTTCATCTATGAATAGGAACATAATTAAATTTTTGAAGTGGTAAGGCAGGGATTTTGCATAATATAATTTATATATTTCCCATGATATTATTTATAAATTTACACTGATGCTTTGCTATATATAACATGCTATACTATGTATATGCATATTGACATAATATATATAAAATTCATATTGATATAGATTACAAATTTCATTGGGATGGAGTAAGGGAAAATTCATTCAGAAATGTAAACTAACGAAGTGGATAAAACTAGCGAATGTATAAGAATGGTGTGAGGAAGGCAGAATTAGGTCAAAGGAAAATAGCAAAACAGTTTTGAGAGATATGAAGGAAGTAGAATTGATTCAAGTTCTAGCTGTACGGATATATTTGTGTTAGAATAACAGAAAACTACAAAGAATTAAACAATCTCAATAATGGCAACTTTTTAAAAAAAAGATTTATTTATGTATACAAGAACAGGGGTGCAGGCCAGAGGTGTGGGGGGGTGAGAGGATTCACCAGAGACAGAGTGGGGAACAGAACAGGCAGATTGACTGAAATAACACTGCTGACGGTGTTAGGGGGAAAGGATGTTCTGAGCTAATCCCATACAGGCTTTGTGGACTCCACCCCCACTCCAGACCAAAGTCATCAAGACACTGGGAAAGACAAATCCCTTCACCACCAAAGGGAAGGTAGCTGGGACCTGAGGGTGGAGTTAAGCAGCCAGGTTGGATATAAAAACCAAGCACACGGGCCAAGTGTCTCGCTCTGTCACTCGCCTCCTGGCTTCACGGCTCCTGGCTTGCGGCCAGTTCTCAGAGTGCCATTTGTGTTTCCAGGTTGGCGGATCGGGTAGGACGCATTTAAAACTTTGTCTCCCATTTTTCTCCCTGAGCTGTACATTTCCTTATTTCCCCTTCCCTTGTAAATAAACCTTTTATTAACCTTTCGCGTGTGCCTGCAGTAGAGCATTGATAAGTCCTTTTAAGTGCGCGGGTGAGGACCCACAGCCAGGCACCCCGTTTCGTATGGGCTGCCCTATAACAGATTTGGTGCCCAGCATGGTTTCTAAATTACACCCGCGGTTGACCAGCCCAAAGTAACATTCCTTGCGCTGGTCACCATAAGCGCACTAGTTTTGCAGAACTCGCAGCGTAATATTTGTCTCAAGTCCTGAAAAGTCTTTTTTTTTCCTGTGCATACAGCTCTTGTGGGTGCATTTTTGACTCAAATATGGCCTCAACCATGAGCCTATACAGTTTCATCCCTAGCTTGAGTTTTCTCAGTTTCCTTCCAGCCTTGAATTTGAGTAGCCTTCTTCCATTAAATATCACCACCAGTTTCTTTAATGTAAATAATTTGATGAAGCCGGATGTATGGCATGTGATTTTACTATTGTGTACATACATGGGTGGTTTACAAGCCATCCCTTTACAGTCTGTGCTTCTGGGTGTTTTTATGGTAATATGTGTAAGCGCCATTTGCTACATTCTTATTTCTGTGAGAGGTAGATGTTCTACTTCACATACTGAGAATGTGCAACAACACATTCAGGCTCTTAACTTAGCCATGCAACAACAAATTCAGGCTTTTAACTTGGCCATACAACAACAAAATCAGGCCTTTGATTTAACTATTAAGTGCATGAGGGATGAGAACCGTAACCTCTTTGAGTCAGTTTATAAAAGCATACAAGATGAAGCTTTTAAAAGTATGCAGGACCGGATAGAGGTCGCCCTCCATAAATTGGATATGGCGGAGGCTCAGCTTATGGCACAGAGAAAGGATAAACCTTCCCCTTTCCATGAGGACTGCCAGAGGGCAGAGTCATATTTTAAATACTTTAAATACATCAGGACAAAATCCTCTTCCATGTGACAAGGCCCCTCCCGTGCAGACTCCTGAGGCTTCACAGCCTCCACTGCCCTCTGGGGAGGAAATTAAAATGGTGTCTCCCCACACTAGACACGGCACCCACTTTGGCAGGAAGGATCACCCTGAGGCAGGACAGTTTCCCCTTTGCCAGATGCCAATGGGTGGCAATGAACATGGGAGACCTGCTGGGTACTTTTGGTTGCACCATCCTTTCAGTACTGCGGACCTCCTAAATTGGAGGAGCTCTGTTCCCTCGTACCAGCAGGCTCCTAAGAGGATGGCGAACTTGTTTGCCTCTATCTTCATCTCCCACTGCCCTAACTGGGCAGATATACAGTCCATGCGCCATACTTTATTAACTCTGGATGAGCAGAGAATGGTATTCAGGAAAGCCGGGGAGGAGGCTGACCATCTCCACCAACAGGATTGGCAGTCCCCAGAGCCAGAGGTTGTTGTCCCAGAGAAAGATCTTGGATGGGACCCTAACAATGGAGGAACAGCCATGTTGGATCTGTATAAAAACTGTTTATCGGTAGGACTGCAGCAGGGAATCCCCAAACAAAAAAACTTCAACAAAATATTGCAATTCGAGCAAGGAGCTAATGAGGACCTGTCAGAGTTCCTTGAGAGGATTATTCAAACGTACACTAACCACATGGATATAAACCCAGATGCCCCAGAAAATGCTCATCTGATCACTATGGCTTTCATTACCCATAGTGCCCCAGACATAAAGAAAAAGTTAGTTAAGGTGGACGGCGTCACTGAGATGAGTCCGTCCCAGGTAGTGGACTTGGCATTTAGGGTTTATAATAATAGAGAGGACGGGAGACCGAAACCTGCCACTGTTTTCTTACAAAGAGAACACAGAACAGGGTTTCAGGGAAACAGTAATGGACAGAGACATGAACCCCGAGGAAGAAATCAGTGTGCTTTCTGTAGGGAAGAGGGACATTGGAAATACAGTTGTCCCAGGTTACAGGGAAGCGGCAGACGCAATAATTATAGAAGGTAGGATAGAAGACTGAGAACACCAAGATATGATGATTCACGCAGGGGTTACAGTAGGGAATATAGAAGGAGTACACAGAACCAGGAACCAAGAAGAGAGGAAAGAAGACAAATGTTAGCACAGAGTAGAAGCTCAGATGATGACAGGGAATACAGACAGAAAAGGAATCGAGAGCCCAGCACAGAGGTAAGGAGACAAATGACAGCACAGGGTAGAGCCTCAGGTGAAGATAGGAGGGAATATAGACAGAGTAGAAGGAATCTAGAGCTAAGTGCAGAGGAAAGGAGACAAATGATAGTTCATGGAGAAAGTTCAGATGCAGAATAGGGGTACCCAGGGGCTCCACTAGATCTAGAGAAGCCCATTAGAATAACTCCCTCAGAGCCCCGGGTAACACTCGCTGTGGAGGATCATCTCATTGATTTCTTGGTGGACACTGGAGCGACATACTCAGTTTTGAATTCAAAATTAACTAAAATGAGCAAAGAGACTGTAGCAGTCACTGGGATTACGGGAAGGCCTTCTTACAACCTTTGGAGTGCCGGCTGGGCACCACACAGCTCCAGCATAGCTTCCTATACATGGAAGAGTGTCCAATCCCTCTACTTGGTCGTGACCTTTTAAGTAAGCTCAATGCACGGATTATATTCTCACCAAAACATCAGAGGCTTCACCTACAGGTACCTCCAGAAAATGCTCTGTGTTTCCAGATGTTACTCAAGATGTTCCACTGAAAGGTGAAATTTTACCTCCAGAAATTGTTGAAAGAGTAAATAAATGGGTATGGGCTGATGGAACCCCAGAACGTGTGAAAAATGCAGAGCCTGTAAAGATAGAAGTGATAGAGGGGAGCAGAACCCCGAGGAGGAAGCAATACCCCCTTAAAGGAGGAGGCCTTGAGGGGAATTGAGCCAGTATTCGGCCCTGCCACTCACCATACAACACTCTGATTCTGCCAGTGAAGAAACCCCATACAGGCGAGTACCATTTTGTCCAAGATTTAAGGGTCATTAATGACATTGTTCGGGATTTACATCCCACTGTGCCTAATCCCTACACCTTATTAACTGCCATACCTGGTGACTTTGGGTGGTTTTCAGTATTAGACCTGAAGGATGCCTTTTTCTGTATCCCAATAGATGTCCAGGATCAACTGCTTTTTGCCTTCTAGTGGCAAGACCCTAAATCCAAGAGCACTCTCCAGTATTGCTGGACTGTGCTTCCACAGGGGTTTAAGAACTCCCCAACTATTTTGGGGGAAATACTGGCCAGGGATCTCAGGAAGGTTCAATTAAACCAGGGCGTCTTGTTGCAATACGTGGATGATTTATTGATTGCAAGTCCAGACTACAAATCTTGTCTGGAAAATACCATAGTGATACTGAACCACCTGGCAGAATGTGGCTATAAGGTGTCACCTCAAAAGACACAGATCTGTAAACAAACGGTGATGTATTTGGGGTTTGAAATTAAGAAAGGCAGACAGAGCTTGATGATGGAAAGGAAACAGGTAATTTCAGCCCTTAAGGTCCCCAGCAACCGGCGACAGTTGCGCAGATTTTTGGGTATGGCTGGGTTTTGCAGGATTTGGATTCCTAACTTTGGATTAATAGCAAAACCCTTATATGATGCTCTCAAAGGCCTGGACTCTGAACATTTGTCTTGGACCCCGGAATGTCAAAAGGCCTTTGATGAAATAAAAGTAAAGTTGATCTCAGCACCAGCATTAGGGCTTCCAGATCTTAGGAAGCCATTCAAACTTTATGTACAGGAGAGACAGGGGGTTGGACTACGAGTGCTAATCCAATTGTTGGGGCCAGAGATGCAGCCCGTTGCATATCTGTCCAAACAATTGGACCACACCACTAAGGGATGGCCTCCATGTTTGCGTGCTGTGGCTGCCACTTGTGACCTCCTACATGAGGCGCAGAAGTTTACATTGGGTCAGCCCATCACTGTGTGTGTGCCACATCAGGTCTTGACATTGCTGGAGCAGAAGGGTGGACTTTGGTTGACTGCCAGGCAAATGGGAAAATATCAAGCAGCTCTGTTGGACAATCCTAATGTGAAGCTGCAGGTTTCTAATTCCCTGAATCCCGCCACACTGCTTCCAAGCAATGAAGATGGACCTGAGGATGACACTTTAATCCATAACTGTTTAGAAACCATAGACACAGTGTATGCCAGCCGACCAGATCTGACTGACCAGCCTCTGCCAGATCCAGAGTGGGAACTATTTATAGATGGCAGAGCTTCATGGACCAAGGCCATCGATGTGCGGGATATGCAGTGGTGATGCTCCAGAACACCGTGGAGGCCAAGGCTCTTCCGGCAGGTACATCAGCACAAAAAGCTGAATTAATAGCCCTGACCCATGCATTGGAACTCTCAAAAGGTAAGAGTCAATATATTTACTGACTCCAAGTAATGATTCTCTTTTATGATTCTGTTTTATGATTCTCCACATGCATGGGGCCATTTGGAAGGAGCGGGGACTCCTTACTGCCAGTAACAAGGACATCAAACACCCATTAGAAATCCTGGCCCTGTTAAAGGCAGTAGTTTTACCATCAGCTGTTGCTGTGATGCATTGTCCTGGCCACCAAAAGGGTGGGTCTGACATGGCAAAGGGCAACAGGGCAGCCGATCGGGTGGCTAAGGCCACTGCCCGTTCTGCTCTCCAGGGTGCACTCATCCCTCTTGTGGACCTGACTCAGTATGCTCCTGAATACACCGAGCGGGATGAGGATAGAGCTCGTGCATGGGGATTTACTGAGTTTGACCCCAGCTCCACTTGGAGAGTGAACTCCCATGGGATGATACTCCTCCCGGAGGCCCTGGTATATCCGGTGCTAAAACATCTTCACGAAGGATCTCACTAAGGGAGAGATGCCTTATTGGAAACAGTGCGCCCATATTTGAAGGGCCCATATTTACACAAAATAGCACAATGGATCGCCCGAGGTTATGAATTATGTGCCAGGAATAACCCCAAGACTCTCTCCCACCCTAAAGCCATTGGGGTTCAATAACGGGGCCAGTGCCCTTTTGAGGACTGGCAGGTGGACTTTACACAAATGCCTAGAATAACAGGCAACTTCAAATACCTATTGGTTTTTGTGGACACGTTCTTGGGATGGGTGGAAGCATTTCCCACAAAGACGGAAAATGCTTCTGAGGTTGCAAAACAGCTACTGAAAGAGATAATCCCTCGCTTTGGGTTGCCAGACTCCATCCAGAGTGATAATGGGACGGCGTTTGTCTCTGATGTCACTCATGCAATAAGCAGTGCGTTACAGATCAACTGGAAATTGCATGCTGCATGGAGACCACAGTCTTCCGGGCAAACAGAGAAGATGAACCATACCTTGAAGAAAACCTTGGCAAAACTGTGCGAAGAAACACGACTTCATTGGGACCAGGTACTATCCCTTGCCCTCCTCCGCATAAGAGTGGCACCTAGAAGTGGGCTACAATTAAGCCCTTTTGACATTGTGTTTGGAAGACCCTTCCAGGCCTCAGTTCTGAAAGCCAGCCTGGAAATAGCACAAGATTGCCGGATCACACAATATGTGAAACACATCCAGGAGGTTTGGGTAGTAATTCATAACTTTGCAACCTCGAGGATCTCTATGCCTCCGGATCAACCATTGCATCCCTTCAGACCTGGAGATCAGGTCTTACTGAAGACTTGGCAGAGTGGGGATGCTCAAAATCAGCTGTCAGAAAAATGGACTGGGGCCTCCCCGGTGGCGCAGCGGTTGAGCGCTGGGTTGCGAAGCTGCCCGCAGCCTCTGCAGCGCCGGTTCGATCCCCGGCTGCTCCCCGGCCACCGGAGGAGGGTCCCACATGGCGCGCAGACCTCTCCTGCCGCCCGCTGCTCCCCTCAGCAGTGTACTTCGGTCCTTCTGCCTGCTCTGCTCCCCGCTCTGGCTCTGGTGAATTCTCTCACCCTCCCGCGCTTCTGACTGTACCCAGTGCTTGTATAAATAAATAAAAAATAAATCTTTAAAAAAAAAATAAAAAAAAAAAAAAAAAAAAAAAAGAAAAATGGACTGGTCCCTATGATGTTTTGCTGAGCACACATACTTCCCTGAAACTTGCAGGCATAAAACCCATCATTCCCGAGTTAAGAAAGCCCCAGGAGGAACTGACCCAGAGACAAAGTCCCATTGGTCTTGTGAACCCATTGAGGACTTGAGATATTTGTTTAAGAAACAGATAAAAACTTGAATATTACTGACTTCTTTTCCAGTTATTGTTGCAGGATACCCAAGGACTCACTTTTTCTGAAGAAACCCTGAGAAAACTAACATGCTCTAACCAATCTTCTTCCTTTCAAAGTTTAGGAGAGGTGAAATAACATCTAGGATCACGCATATGCTGCCACTATTTTTTTTTTTTTTTTACACAGAAAGGCTTTCAATCTTGATTTTGGTATTTCCTTTTAACTTTTTGTTTTTATCTTTGAGATTTTTTTTTTCTTTTCTCTGCTTGTTTTTGTTACTTTGGCCTATGAGTGAAACTGCAGTTGTATGAGATATCCCACGCGTGATAAATGGTAACTAAAGAGCTCTTTGTGTCTATATGTTGTATGTCTGTATGTCCTTTCCTTGTGTCCTTGTCTTGGCCTCCAGGGGTGTAAAAAAAAAAAAAAAAAGAGTCTCTAGTTATGAGGAAACACAAAGGTTATGGTTTCATTGTCAACACTGTACTACTGAACTAAGCCGGTGCCTTCATAGAGATTGAACATTGTTGTTTCTGTTATTTTTCTGATGTTTGTGGCAAAGCTTCCCAGAAATCTAAATTCAAGCACAAATTTGGTAGCCTGTCATTTGGCTGATGCAAGGAAATTTTGTGGAACCTCAGTAGAGCTCCTGAGACACTCCACAAAGTTTCTCCCTTTCCTCCTGGGAAAGGCATTAGATGAATTTGTTCTATTTGGCTCACCTAGTAGAGTAAAACTAGAAGGGAAGCATTGTCACTTGGAAAATGGGTAACACCTTGAGCTGATATGAATGTAAATTGTCAATGGTGATTGTCACATTGTAATATTGTATACTTCAATTGTTTAATATCTACAGAAATTGTTTCTGGAAATATAGGGAGAAAAGGTCTCAACAGATTCCTATTGATGGAACTGTTGAGAGTAAAAACTTTCCTGCAAAGGACTGAATAGACTTTGAAATACACCTGATATTTACTAAGTTTTCTTTGACATAATACTGGTAATTTTTTTTTTTTTTTTGCATTTTGTTCTGAATCCACAAAGTTTTCTTGTTTTGGTGACCAGGATCTGCAGCAAGGTTGCAATTTTTTTTTCCAGCAAAACTAACTTGTGTTTGCATTTTCTCTCCCCTTGATACCAACACAGCATAAAATAGTGGTAGAAATCTTTTACTACTTACCTTAGAGTCTGTTTTTGTATAACTTCCATAGGGATTTTGTCTGCTTAAACTAGAAAATTGGACATAAATTTCATTGTGTGGCTTTGAGTGGAGTTCTTCCAGCAAGTTGAAACAGAGCTGAATTAAGAACAGGAGAACCTGTTTGCTTTGTTCGTGGGGTTCCAGAAACCTCCAAAGAAGGTGAGGAAGCTTGCCTTCATTGGCAGGACTAGACAGCCCACCCAATGAAAAGTTCCTGGTACCCTCGAGAAGAGGAAAGCCCAGGTGGAGTCTGATGAGACCAGCTTTGTTCCTGAAGCCTACGTGGACCGGATGTCAACAGTTCGCTCTGATCCTATATGGAGTATTCCAACAAAGCCAGCTAAAATTGCTGCTTAGTTATTCTGCCCTGTGATTTTATGCAAAAATAGGTAATATGGTTTAAAAGTACCTTTAGTTTGCAAACTTTGGCTATGCTGTTCAAAAAATTTGGGATCAAGGTTGAAAGAATTTGTTTTTACATAAGTTAAACCATTTTAAGATTTTTTTTCCCCTGTGATCTTGACATATTTGCTGTCTTGTTCTGGCTAATGCCTCCAGATATTTTTTTTTTTTTTTTTTTTTTTTTTTTTTGGTTTGGAATGATGAACTGTTTTTCCAGGAATGGAGGACTTTTGTTTTCCACAATGGACAATACCTGGAGGGACTGGTTTTCCTTCACACTGGAACCCTGGAAAATTTTCATCTGAGACAATATCCCAGCATCCATATATTTGATATTCATCACCATGGAAATGGTGGCAAAAAGTGAAAGGGGGGAATTGTTAGGGGGAAAGGATGTTCTGAGCTAATCCCATACAGGCTTTGTGGACCCCACCCCCACTCCAGACCAAAGTCATCAAGACATTGGGAAAGACAAATCCCGTCACCACCAAAGGGAAGGTAGCTGGGACCTGAGGGTGGAGTTAAGCAGCCAGGTTGGGTATAAAAACCAAGCACGTGGGCTTTGGGGTCTCTCGCTCTGTCACTTGCCTCCTGGCTTCAGGGCTCCTGGCTTGCGGCCAGCTGTCAGAATGCCATTTGTGTTTCCAGGTTGGCGGATCAGGTAGGACACATTTAAAACTTTGTCTCCTATTTTTCTCCCTGAGCTGTACATTTCCTCCTTTGCCCTTCCCTTGTAAATAAACCTTTTATTAACCTTTCGTGTGTGCCTGCAGTAGAGTATTGATAAATCCTTTTAAGTGCGTGGGTGAGGACCCACAGTCAGGCACCCTGTTTTGTATCGGGGCTGCCCTATAACAAGGGGAGCAGCAGGCGAGTCAGGAGAGGTCTGCTGAGCCATGTGGGTAGCTCCCTGGCTGGGGATCAAACTCATGCTGCAGTGGCTGCAGATAGCTTCATAGGTTGTGTCTTAACTCCTTGAGCCACCAGGGAGGCCCTACTGGAAACTTTTACTAAAGATATATTGTATAAGTAGTGTAAGGTAAGAATCATTTTGATTGTGAACTAATTAAGTGGAGAGGAGTAAAGAATGACACTGGTTTTGAAAAATCAGTTGGTTTGGTGGATATGGAAAACCTTTTGGAAATGCACAGAAGACTTTTGGAAGTATACTTTCTTTGTAGATAAAAAATTGATAATAGTAATTATTTTCTTCACATGATATAATCATTTTCCTCTCCATTTCCTTGCTGGTGATTTTATTTTAATCATGTAAAACTTAGAGTGTTTAAATGAAACTTAGATAAATATAAGTTGATAATATTTCCTTTTAATCTGGCTATCAAAAATTCAGGAAAAGAAGCTAAGGCTGACAAATTTCGTGGAGCATCGGCATAGATTGCAATAGTATAACCAATGTCATACTACTTTCTATACCTGTCACCGTGTAGTAAAATTAAAAGGCTGTTACTACAATTAAAATATAGCATTTCCATTTTTTTATATTTATTTCACAACAGTTAACTAAACAACAATATAAAAAAGGCATACATTTTAGAAAGAATGTTACCAAGAAGTTTACCATGAACTGACCTGATTGAAGAATGAAAAAATATGCTTTTCTTTCCTTTTGTTATGGCCTTAGCTTTCAAGTTCATAAACCTAAATAAATCCTTTGAGTGAAAGCATATAGGTTTATGTTTATTGATTCTTCTACCCACTGTGACCCTTTAATTGGAAATAAACAGCTTTGCCTCTTTTGAAACTGGCACACTGTCACATCCTAAGTTGGAAATCTTCTATTGGCCATAGCTGCTGCCTATCCTCAGATTCCCATGGCCACACAAACAACTCCCTTCTAAAGAGAGGACATCTATGGCCTGTACCTCTCCAGGAGCTCATTATTCTCTTGCTACATTCATTCCAGACTTTGGGCTATTGAGGGGAAGTGTTGCCAGTTGAGGACAGTCTCAGAACTCTCACATAGTCACTAACATCCTTTCTCTCTTGTAGGAATTATTCAAACTGAGTTCCAGGCCATAGGTACTTGTTCTGTGTCTAGGTGATACATTTTGTTTATAACTCCTAATCAGAGAGTTCAGAATTGCCATAATACAGAAACCCAAAGATAGAAGAAAACACAGAAAGGCAAGAAAGTAACACAAAGTATAAGTCAAAGCAATGTAAGAAATGTAAGAAAAGTCAGAAAAGATAATCAAAGAGATCTAATAAAATTTAGAAAAACAAGTTAATGAGCCCAGAAATAATATCAATGAACAGAAGGCAAAAATGAACCTTAAAATAAGAAAACAAAAGAAATTTAGCGGTAAACAACACAATAGATAAGAACTCTAGAAAAAGCTATTGAAGTAGAATAGATAAATTGGAGGATGAATCAGTTACCTTAAAGAGAATAATGCACTAAGCACCAAGTGGAGGAAGAGCAAGAAATGAGATGTCAAAAAAAAAAAGAAAAATGAAGAGGCAATTTGAAGGCATTTCCAGCAAATCCACTCCTGGTATCTACCAGAAGGAGGCAAAAACACTAATTCGAAAGAATATGTGTGCTCCTTCGTCATTATTAACACCATTTACAATAACCAAGTTATGGTAGTGACCTATATGCCAGCACAGATGAGTGAATTAAGATGTTGTAGTACACAAACATTCAAACACAGAGGCAGAGGAATACAATTCAGCTCTAAAAATGATGAACTCTTTCCATTTGTCACAACATACCTGGAAATGGAGGGAATTCTACAAAATGAAATAAACCAAAAGCAGAAAGACAATACTGGATGATTTTGCTAATATGTGGATACAGGGAAACAGAATCAAACCAAACCAAACCAAACCAAACCAAAAGCAAGTCCTCAAGCTACCAGTGGGGGAGCTAAGGTAGGAGGTGACACAATGGACTCAGTGGAAGACTACTTGATGCCTTGATGGTGCCTTTGGTGCAATGACATACATCTGAAGAAGTGGGATCCTATATTTTCTTTGTCACATACTATATTTATACTTAATAAACCATTGTTAATAGTTATTAAAAAGTAAACATGAATTTCTAAGAGGGTGAAAATGCAGACACCCATTTAAGCTTTTCAGTTTCCTTTTCCACAGAGTTTTGTAAAAAAAATTATCTACACTATTAACTGCTTTAATTTTTTTTTTTTGTTTTGCAATGTTTCTGTATGTGTGCATGTGTATTTGCTTTAACCTAAAAGTTAAAATAGGAAATCCAGAGTAGTATGGTTAAAAATAGGGAACTGCCTGCTACTAAACATATTGTGAATTCCTATTTCCTGATTTCCAATTCAGTCCTTGTACTTGAAAACTGTAACATGGACTACTATTACCACGAACTTCACCAGCAAATGGCCTATTTCCTGCGGAGAAAATGCACTTTATAACCATTATGTTGCCCCTGAATGCATTTAAAATGTTAAGCTTTTGAAAAACAGCGCTGATGCTGGCAAGCTTCCATGTGTTTTCTGTGTGCAGCGAGTCATGTAAGGGCGCCCCTGAACTTCAAACCTGGTCTGCATCCACGAAGTTACTGCCGTCCCCACAGCACCTTGCACCCAACACTGATGTCCAGCTCCCTCTGAGGCTCAGGCAGCTCACCCGGCCCTTTGCTCTCCCCTCCTTCTCGTCTCCCTGTTCCTTTCCCTCTTCTCTCCTTCCCCTCTCCCCCTTCTTCCCAACCTCCTCCCCCATCCCTCTCTCCACCCTTCGCCACCCCTCCGCTCAGCTCGCTCCCCCCAACCAGGACCTACAGGTAGGGCCGGAAGCACGAGCTCTAGCAGTTCCGCAGCCGTTCAGCAGTCAACCGAAATCACCTGGCCAGCCGCCCACACAATGCTGCCTCTCTTGCTGATCCTCTCAGTCCTGGGCCGGCTAACTTCTGCAAACTACAGTAAGTGAAACTCCCTTTTCCATAGGAGGTTTTCCTGTCACAGCGTCCCTGGGCGTGAGGCCATCACCTTTTTCAGACCAGAAATCCAGGACAAACTGGGAAGAGTGCAGAGGAGCAATGTCAAAACCTGCCTAGTTTCAGCAGCCAGCTGGACCTGCTGGTTGTTGGGCCGAGAAGGACGGGAGTTGCCCTGGCTTACCTGACCTGCGCCTAAGGAACAGGGAGCCCCCACCTGGGGAGGTGGGAAATGACAAAGTCTGGAGGAGGTCTGGGCACCAACACCCTTCTTCATTGCTCTGGGCTGAGGTCAAGTCCCAAATTGTCTAGATAGTGGTAAGGTCATGCTCCCACTTCTAGAGGAATCTCTTCCTAGAATCCTGATAAGTATGATTGTGTTGCTGTGTATCGTTGGGGTGGCGGCGCCTTGGAAGTTCAAAGAGTGACGAGCAGGAAAGGGCAAATAAGTTGTGAATGGGGATGCTGCTGTATAACCTGGGGAATGTTCACACCTATTTTCCTTGCTGCAGATTCTGAAACATCACTTCTACAAATAACAATACCACAGAAGATTCAGACCAACAGGACTGATGGCGATGAATCAGAAATGCATGTAATTATGAAATCAGGTTTCTAAAAATATTTTTTTATTTTTCTTGAACTATATCAATCAATTCATGCATATCCCTTGTGAAATTTTGTGTTCTAATTACTGTGTCTAAGAACCATTTGGTTTGAATGAGAGCGAGTGTATTGATTTTTTTTTCATTTCTCAAGTAATTTAAGAACACCATGAAAGTATTTAAAAACCTACACTAAGAAAAAAACACTGCAAATTACTACCACACAAAATGAATATAGTCCTTTGGACTTTTTTTCTAGAAAATAATTACCTTATACCATGATTTTATTTTTATTTATTTATTTTTTAAATAAATAAATCTTTATTTTTTTAATTTATTTTATTTTTTTTGTAGAGGCATGTTTTTATTTATTTATTTGTTTGTTTGTTTTGTTTATACATGCACTGGGTACAGTCAGAAGCGCGGGAGGGTGAGAGAATTCACCAGAGCCAGAACGGGGAGCAGAGCAGGCAGAAGGACCAAAGTACACTGCTGAGGGGAGCAGCGGGCGGCAGGAGAGGTCTGCGTGCCATGTGGGACCCTCCTCAGGTGGCCGGGGAGCAGCCGGGGATCAAACCTGCGCCGCGGAGGCTGCAGGCAGCTTCGCAACCCAGCGCTCAACCGCTGCGCCGCCAGGGAGGCCCAATAAATCTTTATTTTTTAAAATAAATTTTATTTTTATATTCCCCATACAATTGTAACCCCCTTATTTTGACCCTAAGCCCTCCCCTCCCCACCCCCCATAGAGTGTCTCTGGTTCATAGTTTTTTGTTGATTTTGATTTTCACTTTCTTATAGTTATTCATTTTCCTGGTCCCTTATTTAAGTTTTCTAGATTCCTGCTATGAGTGAGACCATCTGGTGTTTTTCTTTTTCTTTCTGGCTTATTTTGCTGAGCATGATCCCTTCCAGCGCCATCCATGTTGCTGCAAATTGCATGAGTTTATCTTTTTTGAATGCTGAGTAATATTCCATGGTGTATATGGACCACATCTTCTTGATCCAGTCATCTATTTTTGGGCATTTGGGTTGTTTCCAAAGCTTAGCTATTGTAAATAATGCTGCTATAAACATAGGGGTGCAGGTGCTCTTTGGAATTGATGTTTCTGTGTCCTTTGGGTAAATACCTAGGAGTGGAATTGCTGGATCATATGGAAGCTCTATGTTTAGTAGGTCCAGAAATCTCCACACAGCTCTCCATAGTTATACCATGATTTTTTAAATGATAATATATAAAAGATAATATGCAAAGAATCCCTTCATGCTTATATTTGCATACATGCATATGTAAATCTTTGTGAAAATGACAGTAATGATATTTTTAATCTGATTAAAACAGTACAGCAGGTACAGTAATCTCTCCTTGGTGATTTCACTTCCCATGGTTTCAGTAACAGTGAACCGTGATTCAAAAATATTGTATATAAGATGTTGTTTTCACAGAGAGAGAGCACATTTACATAACTTCTATTATATTTTGTTAGAATTCTTCTATTTTATTAGTAGTTGCTAATCTCTTAATCATGAATGTAACATCAAATGGTTTATCAAATTTTAGACATTTAGTTTAGTAATTCTTTTTTTTTTGTATAAAGGATTGTTAACCTAAAATCTCAGGAGGCCACTAAACGCAACACACATTTATTTGGTATGAAATAATTGCAATTCAGGGAAACCAGATATATACAGAAATACAAATAGTGTCCCATATTGGGGCAAAGTTTAAGGCTTTTTTTAGAGAGAGATAGTCAGGTGAAATAACCACAGGGCAAATTCATCAGATGGAAGAATCATAGGTAGGTAAAAAGTTCACTTTTATGAGTACTTTCAAACAAGATAATTCCATCTTGTTGGCTTCTTGGAATTATGGCAATGGAAGTGCCATTGTGAGTAAGGCAATTCCCCTAGTCAGGGTTACCCTGGCTTGATTTTATTTTCATTTATTTAAAAAAAATTTTTAAAAATATTTATGTATGCATACAAGAACTGGGGTATGGGCCAGAGGTGTGGGGGGTGAGAGGATTCACCAGAGACAGAGTGGGGAACAGAACAGGCAGACTGACTGAAATACACTGCTGAGGGGAACAGCAGGCGAGACAGGAGAGGTCTGCTGTGCCATGTGGGTCACATCCCTGGCTGGGGAATTGAACTTGTGCTGCAGTGGCTGCGGATAGCTTTATAGTGCTGTGTCTTAACATCTCCCACCCGCACCACTAGGGAGGCCCTGTCTTGATTTTAGAATGACTCCACTTATGTTAAGGTTGCACTTTTATTGAGATTTTTTCTCTGAAAGAATTGTTGGTCAATGAATGAAAAGTATTATTGATCAATTATTGGATTGAATTTCTTCATGTGTTCAGTTTTTGAGTAAGGAAATATCTCCAAGTAAGGAGATATCCTTACTTGGAAGGCTTATGGGTCATGTCCCATGTATGTGTGTTGGACTGAGTGGGGTGGGGCTTCTTCAACAAGAGCACCAGAGAATAGGAGGGTTTATTGTCAGATTCCTTTAAGGGCAAGCATCATCTGAGGTTTCTTAAAGTCTCTGATGTGAAGTCACAGAAGTGTTTAGTAATATGTCAAAATGCTAATCAATGATTATAAGAGTTGTGTGCTTATAAAATTGAGTTTTGCAAAGAAGACAAAGTTTTACAACAATGAAATTTCCTTAACAAACAAAAAATTCCAAATTCCAAATTGGAAAATAGACCTGGACCAACAGGCAACACCCAAAGGCAACAGCTAAAGAGATCAGAGATCCATGGGCTATCAGCATTTTTGTATGGTCTGTGCCCAAATTTTTTCTCCATTTCTATTTTGCCAGAAGTATTTTCCTGCCAAGTACAATAAAAGGTATTTACAAGAGAACAAGCTCCACCTTTTCAAGGTAGGATGTAGTCAACAATCAATTCTACTGTATAGTACAATATACATATAAGGGAGTCAAAGTGAAACCAGAACACCTGCGACCTCAGCAATGGTGGTCTCTCACCCTGCTCTTCTACTACTGGTAGACTCTGGCTGTGGCTCCTCAGAACCCAGCAGCTTCCTTTTTATACTTGGTGCCTAGATTGTAGAATGGACCAGTCAGGTGCAGGCTATAAGCTGACTGGTGCTAAATGGTCCAATTAGCTATAGGATTAAAAATGGTCCAATCAGATTTATAGCTGGGTTAGGGGCTGAAAGAGAATATAAGGCAGAACCAGAGGGAACTGAGAAACTTTGTTCTATCTTCTGAAGAAAGAAGAAAAAAGGACCAGCAACATCCAGCAGCTGACCTCCAAGGAAGGAAGAGAAGCTGAAGACCTTTACATGTAGAGACTGGACTGCAGTTTGCCTCTGACATTGCCTGAAAGGAACACCAAAGATCCCAGGTGTCTCAAAAAGCTGTTTGTTGTTGGCGTTGGCCAACAAGTCACAAAGAACTGTTAACACTTAGTGTCACTGACACTGCCTCTGGGTCACCAGTAGTGAACATCACTTCACTACAGGCTGGTACTGTCCAGTATAGACCTAAAGCCTTGAAAATCTTTCTTGAATCTAAAAGCCATTTCCTACTTCTAATTCTACTACTAGTGCTACACTTGATGTATGTGAATCATAAATAAAAATTAGACTAATTTCTAATTAGTTACCAATATTTAAAATAAATCAATAAAGTCATCATTCTTACTAATTACCTGATGTCTTTATCAGTGTTTTCTATGTTCATAAAATACCTTTTAAAATGTTCTAGGATAGTTTTCTGATAACTGTCAAGTCATAAACTGACTTGGGTTAGAATTTTCAGTTTACTGAAAAATTGTATTTAAATAGAGCAAAAATTATTACATGGGGTTAGATGAACTTATAAGAATGCTAAAATAATTTATTGATTTTTAAAATATACATAGAAACAGAAATTTAGTTTCATTTTAAATTTTTGTCATGAGTCACATACAAATACAGTCGTGGGATGATTTTGGGGTGAGTATGCCTTCATATATTCCTTTTTATATAAGACAAAAAACTACAGATTAAAACATGAAAAAAAATCAGAATAATTTTGGGAGATACCAAAATTTTCCAATTGCTGTAAAATTTTTCAATTGCTGAAAACTGAATTAAGAAGTAGATTCAATGGAATAGAAAATGAAGGTAAAATAACCAGAAATTGTACTGTCAAACGTTGATTGGAGAAGAACATTAAGCAGATATTTTGGTGAGATAGACAAGGCAAATGAACAAATTAGAAATATCTAATATTAAAAATGAGAAATAGATGAAGGTATAAATAAAAATATTAAAAAATATATGAGTACAAATTGTTGCTTAAAGTAAATTCATAAAAATATCACAAATCTGACATAAGATTAAATAAACAACTCTTTATGTAAGAGAAGGGAAAGAGGGCCTCCCTGGTGGCACAGGGGGTTAGGCACTGTACTATGGAACAATCCACAGCCTCTGCAGCATGAGTTCGATCCCCAGCCAGGGAGATACCCACATGGCTAAGCAGACCTCTCCTGACTTACCCCCTGCTCCCCTCAGCAGTGTATTTCAGTCAAATCCTCCTGTTCTGTTCCCCACTCTGTCTCTGGTGAATCCTCTCACCCCTCCACACCTCTGGCCTGTACCCCAGTTCTTGTGTTCATAAATAAATAAATCTTTTAAAAAAAGAGAGAATGGAAAGAAGCAGGACTATGAAGAAAGTGACTGCAGTCGGAATGATGAGGGACTTATTAAATGTGGACTGTCCCTGAAAATTGGTAACTTTGTGTGAGATGGCCTTTTGTAAGTAGAGCAGTGGATAAAGAGGATAAGGAGATGCAGAATGGAGGTAGTGCTTATGTCATTGAGGGGATACTGCCTTAAATCTTAAATGTGGAATTAGAGATAAATTTAAATTTATTTGTGCTAGTAACTGCATAGTACAAAAAGTTAAAATCAGTTTTCTTCAGAAATTACTCAACTTCTTTAATGTAATGATTTTAAATTAAAATTTCATTATGCTACTTAACAAACACTATTGAGTATGGCTTTTAGTTTTGAAATTGATTTAGACTTTTGATTTTACTTATATTTAATTGTGACTAACTCGGTCGTACAATCCAACACGGAAGAAATATAGTCGTCTACTTCTTTATGAATATGCAATTTTGAGACATTTGTAATGAAATCTATGTTTATATTAAAGAGCACATGGATTTTTTTTAAAAGATTTATTTATTCATGCATACAAAAACTGGGGTACAGCCAGAGGTGTGTGTGTGTGGGGGGAGCACGAGAGGATTCACCAGAGACAGAGTGGGAGAGTGGGGAACCGAGCAGGCAGATCTACTGAAATACGCTGCTCCGAGCAGCTGGCTTTAGGAGAGGTCTGCTGCGCCATGTGGGTAACTCCCTGGATCAAACTCGTGCTACAGTGGCTGCGGATAGAGTCACAGATTGCGTCTTGACCCCTTGTGCCACCAGGGAGGCCCAAGAGCACATAGATTTTTTAAAAATGTGAGGGAGTGTAGGGTCCACGGGCAAACAGAGTTTTCTCAGTTTCGCAGTATTTTTTGCAGTGATCTTCCAGCCAGTTGGTCTAATAAACAATAACATGTAGACTTGATATGCAGTCCCCATGTGTGGAGAGCAGTAAATAATGTAACTTTAATATATAGTTTGCATGATCGGTAACATGCTTGCCTAAAGTAGGCCAAAACTTCCCTCTGCTGGCTTTGTCTGTAAATCACATAAAAGCTAATAGGGCTCCTGGGGAGGGGCTACTCGCAGGCCATATGCAGCCAGTTCCTGGCCTCTCACTGGGCATGGGGCCACTGCTGTGTTTGGACGTTGCTGCTGTTGCTACTGCCATAGCGGGCCACCCGGGGGCACTGGGCAGGGCTGTTCCACCAGGTCAGCCGGACAGATATTGCTGTTGCTACCTGTGTATTTCCTGTACCTGTAAGAAAGACTTGTTCCGGTCTCCCCACACACGGGCTTTCTGACTTGGTTTCTTGTCTGCCACCGTGGAGACCCCCACAATCTTGTAGCTGAGGCTGGACAGAGAGGCTGGACAGAGAGGCTGGAGCAGGTAACAGTCATAACAGTGATAGAGCATGAGAACTTTGGTGGAGGGTGGGCAGGGCATGTGCAAATGTTGAGTTGTGAAGCTAAGTTGTATGCCCAAAAGTATATAGAATTGTAAACAAACCGTGAATCAATAAAATGTAATTCCAAAAAAATTATGATTGTCTTTTAAGAATTTGACATTTCTAATAATTTCTTTCTCTTTGAATATTTTGTTGCAGGTTACGTATGCCATCAAATTTGACAGAAAAATATATACTATCCATCTTGAAAAACAGTAAGTGACCTTTTTTTGGTACACTTATTTTTAGTTCTTAAACTTTTGCACTCACTGCTCTTAATTGAGCCAAAATAAAAGCATGAAGATCATATTTATTTAAAATATTATATCTTCCTTGTGAGGCAGACTACAATTTCAGTCTTCATCTTGAGATTTTAAATTTAGTATTTAAGCCAAATCCTAATTATGCAAATATTTTATATATGCCTGATAAATGAAATTATTCTATGTACCTTTTAAGAATAAAACACAATTATAACAAATAGGAAAATAATTTTATTTGTCCATGTTTAATTTTGTTTTTCCTGTCATTTTACGTATTTATATGATTTTAAGCATTTTACTAATTACACTAGCTGTTTCTTCTCATTTTGCTATAGTATATATTTTTAGTTTCTTAAATTTTGTTTCTTATTTTTACTCTGTAAGGAAACCAATGTTAATAACCACGTGATTACCTTTGTATCATATTTTATTCTAAATTTCATCTTTCCCTAAAAAATACAGAAATCTACCCCCCAAATTGACAGAAACAGAAATAGTGTTTTGTGACTGGCAGCTATTATTTAATAATGGTATTTATTTTTTGCTTTATGCCAATATATTTACTAATCCTATGACAGATATAACAACCCATAGGATGTAATATTGATAAGTAATATAGCTATTTCCAGAGATTGTCACTATAGTGCTTTATAATAAACATCCTCAAATATATATATATATATATATAATACATATTAGAATATTTTTAGAGTTGATAACAGTGTATGGAGCTCTGTATCAAAAGTATGAGTAATTATAATAATCATAGTCATAATAATAGTAAGTACATTTATTGAGTGCACACTATTTGCCCTGTGTATTTCTAAGCAATTTGCATGAACTAATTGATTTAATTTTGTAACAATCTCTAAGATAGACATTGTTTATTAACCACAATTATACTATGTTATGATTTTTGAGACATATTACCCATTACTTTGTAAAAAGACAATAGCAATTTAGATTTCTAAATGCTTCATGTACTAAATTATTTTTTCTCATTTGAAGGTCAGTTTCTTTTTCCCTAAACAATTTGTCTGAATGTTTACTGGCTATTTGCATTTTCCCATATGAGGTTTGTCTGTTCATATGGTTTCCCATATCTATTTATTATTCATCTAATGCACTTTGAAATTTTAGGTTCACAGCAAATTTGAATGGAAGGTGTAGAGATTTCCCACATTCTCCCTGTCCCCACAATGTACATGTCCTCCATTATCTACATATCCTACCAGAATCATGTATTTGTTAAAATTGATTATCACACATTGGCACATCATTGTCAATCACCTAAATAAAGTTCACAGTTTATATTAGCCCAATATTTTGATTGGCTTTTCTGAATGATTAAAAATATAAAAAGAAAATTCTGAGAATGATATTTACTATTAATTTCTTACCATGAATGACACATATGTAATAATTTTACCTACATATTTTAAGAATCGTGAAATCTGTTATCCCATGGCCATATCTATTCAATTCCCTCACTTACCAGTGCTAATCACAAATACAGTAACACATATTCCTTGGCCATATTTTTATTTTTATTCGTCTATAGGCCTAGAGATCAATAACAAATCATAACATTGTGTTATTTTATACAAACATCATGGTACATTATGCATATTCTGTTATATAGTTTATCTTAATATTATGGACCACATTGGCTCAAATTCTTTTCCATTTCCTCTATTTTATTTTCTTCCATATAATTCTGAGTTTCTGTCATTAAAAACTGAGCTGTAAATTATCCCTAAATTCCCCATGCCACAGTACTTTGATTTGAGTATGTAAGGTTACCTTTATGGGTGTGTGATCTCTCAGTAACACATGGTTAAAAGGATCTGTCCCTGGTTCAGTGCTTAGCTGTTGCTGTCCTCAGATTCTTAACAAGTTTGAACAAGAATGCTCACAATTTTTGGTTTATCTTGGGCTATGCAGTCTGTGGCTATGTGACTACTTTTAATCAATGAAATGTTAGCCCACCTGATTCAAAATGAGATTTAAAAAGCTTGTATATTTTTCTGTTCTCCTTGTTTTTCTGCCATCCTCATAAGGATTTGTTTAGCTAGCTTACAGGAAGACACTGACAGGTGTAGCACAGATAAGATGCCCAAATCATCGTTAGATCTGCCAAAATTCAGCTGTGCTCCAGAAAATTGAGCAAGCCTGGCCAGAAATAACACAACTACCATGCTTATCTAAATATGACCCAGGAGTGTGAATGATAGGAATTAATTATTATTTTATATGTGGTTTTGATTAAGTGGTAGTTTGCTATGCAGTGCTTGACATAATATTATTTTTAATAGTATTAATTTTTATTTAGGTAATGTTGGTCCACAACTCTGTGTATGGTTTAGGAGTATAGGTTCACATCTCTTCAAATGTATATTACCACCTCACATATACCACCATAGTATCAATAATCATGCACCATAGTACTTTGGATCCCTTAGCCGCTGTGAGGCTCAGGCCCCTCTGGTATTTGCCCCATGGTAGCCTCAACTGTGCCATGTTATTATTAAAGTTTGTTTAGACTTATTTTTGTCTGCTTTTTGCTTTATTTATTTATATTCCACATATGAGTGAAATCACCCAATATTTGGCTGTTTCTAATTTATTTCATTTAGCATAATCTCTAATCCATGTTGTCACAAATGACAAGAGTTCATCCTCTTTATAGCTGAATTGTATCTCATTGTGTGTACATATCAAATTGTCATTATCCACTCACCTGTCATTGGGCACTTAAATTGTTTCCATAAATGGGCTATTATAAATAATGCTGTAATGAACATAGGGTGCACATAACTTTTCAAATTAGTGTTTTTGTGTTCTTTAGATAGATATCTAGGAGGGAAATTGCTGGAGCATAAGGTAGATACATTTTTAATGTGTTGAGAACCAGCATATTGCTTTCAATAGTGTTTGGACCAATCTACATTCTCATGGCATTTTGCTTCGTGTAAAATACAATTTTAACAGTGTTTTGTCTTCAAATCCATGAGCAAGGAATATATTTTAATTTTTGTGTATCTATTATTTCTTTTAATAATGTCTTACAGTTTTTGTTTCACAGGTCTATAGTTTTTTTAAAGTTTACTCCTAGATATGTAATTCTTTGTAAATGACATATTTTTCCTGATTTCTTTCAAGTTAGTTATTTGCGTATAAGAATGCAACAGATTTTTGTTATTGATTTTGTAGCCTACCACTTCATTGTGCTGATATATTATTTCTAACAGTTTTTAGTGCAGTTTTTAGTGACTTTTGTGCATTTTATTAATAATTGGCAAATAGGGCTTCCCCGATGGTGCAGCAGTTGAGTGCTAGGCTGTGAAGCTGCCTACACCCTCTGTAGCACCGGTTTGATCCCCGGATGCCGGCGAGTGTCCCACATGGCACACAGACCTCTCCTGCCACACCCGCTGCTCCCCTCAGCAGTGTGTTTCATCAGTCTGTCTGTTCTGTTCCCCGCTCTGGCTCTGGTGAATTCTCTCACGCTCCCGAGCTTCTGACTGTCCCAATGCTTGTGTAAATAAATAAATAAATCTTTAGAAAAAAAAAATAATTGGCAAATAATGATAGTCTGACTTCTTTTTCAGTTTGGATTACTTTTATATTTTTCTTACCTAATTACTCTAGCTCAGATTTCCAATACAATGATGAATACTAGTGGTGAAAGTAATCATTATTTTTCTTACATCTGAGTTTTAGAAACAGAAAGGAAAATACTTCAGTTTCTCACAATTGATTATGCTTGGTCTTTATTGTGCTGAGGTATGTTCCTTCTCTTTCCTATATTTTGAAGGTATTTATCACAAATGGTTGTTGAAGTTATCAAATACTTTCCCTGCTTCATTGATATGATCATGACTTTTTTCTTTCCTTTTGTTGATGTGGTAAATTAACTTCATAGATCTGCAGATATTGAAGGATCCTTTATTCCGTGTATAAATCCCACCTGGTCATGATGTATGAATCTTTGAATGTATTGTTGAATTTGGTTGCTAAGATTTGGTTGAGAATTTTACAGCTATGTTCATCAGAGCTATTGGCTGGCAGTTTTACTAGTTTGTAATGTCCTTTTTTCCTTGTGATATCAGAGTAATGTTGGTCTAATATGTTTGGAATCATTTTCTGATGTTCAGTTTTTTCTAAGATTTTAAGCAGTGGAGGTATAATTCATATTTGAAGAATTGATAGTACTCACTTGTGAAATATTTAGTCTGGGTTTTGGTTTTTGGATAACTTTTGATTACGGTTTCAATTTCCTTGCTTGTAATTCATCTATTGAGATTTTTTATTTCCTTTTGATTCAGTCTTGGAAGGATGTGGGCTACTAAATGTTCTTTTATTCTAATTTATCTAATTAACTCACATGTAAATGTTAATACTAGTTTCTTGAATTATGCTCTGCATTTTTGAGATGTCAAAAATCTGCATTCCTAAATGCAAATAACTGGAAGAGAAGGAAATCAAGAAAGTGATCATATTTATAGTAACATCAAAAATTACAAATTCATAAAAATAAAACTAAAAAGGACATGAAAGACCTTTTCAATGAGAACTATAAGTCATTACTACAAGAAATAGAAGCATAAGGAAATGGAAAGATCTTCCATGCTCATGGTTTGGAAGAATAAAGAGTGTTGAAATGACCATCTTACCCAAAGCAATATATAGATTCAATGCAGTCCCTATCAAAGTTTCAATGGAATTCTTCAAAGAAATAGAGAAAATATTACTGAAACTTGTCTGGAACAACAAAAGACACCAAATAGTTAAAGCAATCTTGACAAAAATAAAAGTGGAATGAAGAGATCAGTCCCAGAGTCTAGACTCTAAACCAGATTATGTTTCCTGCATCCTAAATGTATGTTACATTGTTCTTACAAGTATTTGAAAATTTTCTTTTTATATCTAAGATGTAAATCCAAGTTTCACTTTCACTGTGAAACAACTATAATGCATTTTCTAAATGTTATCAGAGTTGGTTTTATTAGTTAACACTGCTGCATTTTTATTTTTCCTTTTCTTGCAATTTTATGTGGAATAAGGTATTGTATAGTTATAATAATTTTGGATTATTTTGTTAGATCAACTATGTACACTACATGCTTTCTGAATCTGGACATAGCTTCAAGTTGGTCTTTTGTCATATTGAATGACATATTGTCAGTGTGTACAATTTGTGCATCTTATTGTTTTTCCATAAATATTTGAGTTTATTATAGTCCATCTTCACTGAATTTTCTATATGTTTTGTGTGTGTTCATGCATGCATGCTTGTGTGTGTGTGTGTGTGTGTGTGTGTGATGTGATGTATTAATTTTCCCTGGTGCCATAAGTCTCTTTTAATTTTTCTTTATAGTTTAAAATTCTTATACATATATTTGTTCTATGGGAAATCTTTGTTTCATTCTGGGCTTTACTATTTTGCCCTCTATATCGTTTTTTTTTCCTATAATAATTTCCAAGTCTTTACTTTTGCTGTTTAGTTATCATTATATATTCTCTTTATAGACTACCATCTAATTTCTTTAGTAATCAAATTACCCTTGGCACATTTATCCAGTTATTTAATTTCAACATCATGTAATTCAGTTTGATAATATACTTTTTACTTTAAATTAGCTCCTTTGAAAGTTTAACTTTTCTTGAAATGATGATTATTTTCTTTAATCAGTATTACTCCATAGGGAACTAAATTTTAAGTGCTGCCTTCTCCCTTTTCGTTGTTCATTTTCTTTATATTGGATATTGTTTTTCTTTGACAGTCTATTGTATTTTTATGCTTACCTAGTTAAGCCAGACTGTTTTGTTGTTTCCTATAAAAGCAACAACATAGATAAACTTGAAAGCCCAGAGTAATAAACTTGCAAATTAAATTTTCTCATTTTAATTGTTCTTGATGTTTTTCTTTAATTTTTCAGTTTCTAATTTGTTTTTCTTGGGAACTGTGTCTGGATTCCCTATTCCACCATCTCCATTGACTTGCGTATGGTAATTAAAACATATCTCTGCCCTTGTGCTAGAATTCACTTTCCAGGCATTTGTACCTAAATCAGCCCATACCATTCAGTGCTTTTCCTTGAATATATGCAGATATGAACTTATGAATATCAGATTTTCTCTGGGAAGCTCTCCAATCTTGATTTTTGAATTTAAGAAAAAGATAAGTTATCCAGAAAAAGAGAAAATAAAGCAGATGTGTAAACAGATGTCATAGTTAAAGAGAGTGAATGATATATTTCCTCTTTGATTCTAACCTTGAAATGTCTTTGGTATTTGGAATCCTTGAGTTATTATAGCCTTCCTATAATAAATGATGGTGTCAAATATTCCATAAAAATCACTATCTCTTCCATAATAATTTTATGCTTTCATAACCTATTCATAACAGGTTTGTATATGAAAATCATTTAACTTATGAAATTTAAGTAAAACACTAATATCCTGTCCCCTCCCCACAAAAATACTTTAAGAAGTGTGGTATTCTTCTACAATATTTTCCTTTCTTTCTCTACAAGAAAGACACATTCTAGGGAGGGTTCATGCCTTTTCCCAACTCCACATGAAGGCTGAGTACAGCTGAACTTAGGGTAAACTTGTTAATAACATTCATTGTGTTTTATGGCACAACAGAAATTCATGAAAACTAATGAAAAACCATATATTTTCTTCTTGTTTCTATGAATCCAGGACTCCTTATTAGCCAATTTAACTAACATATTTGTGCATGAGATTAATGACTGAATCTCAAGGGAAATGTTTCTGTGAAAATCAGGAAATCTTGATTTGTACCAGATATAGGTCTGTATCATGACAGCATTCATACCAATATCTGGTTATACTGGCTATTTGTTCTTCTATACACAATATACTATCAGGAAACAAAGATAATGGAAGGATGACTCTATTTAATTTTGGGGTGTTTAAACTTGGAAAATTTAAAGTAAATTTTGCTTAATTTAATGATTATGGAAGTTAATTTTATTCATTATATTATTACAATAACATCTTTTTTTGGTTGAATTAGGTCATTTTTAGACTCTCATTTTCTTGTGTATTTATACAACAAATCAGGAATATTATATACACAGTCTCCATTTGTGAAGGTAAGTCTTGGAGATTTACATGTTTTTTAATGTGGCTAAGGTATTGGTGGGAAGAAAAAAATTCTTTATACTCTACAGAACTATCAAATACTAAGAACACATAGTGGATAGAACAGCTCTTTTTAAAATTTTTACACAGGAATCATTTATCAAAAAAAGTCATTTAAACTAACTAGAAGTATTAGTAGGATTTTGAGATGAAAGGAAAAATAGTTTTCAAAAGAAATAAGTTGTTAAACACACTGATAAGTTTTTTTTTAAGATTTATTTATTTATGCGTACAAGAACTGGGGTACAGGCCAGAGGGGTGTGTGTGTGTGTGTGTGTGTGTGTGTGTGTGTGTGTGGATTCACCAGAGACAGAGTGGGGAACAGAACAGGCAGAATGACTGAAATACACTTCTGAGGGGAGCAGTGGGTCAGTCAAGAGAGATCTGCTGTGCCATGTAGGTAGCTCCCCTGCCAGGGATCGGACTCGTGCTGCAGTGGCTGCAGACAGCCTTGTAGGTTGCGTCCCAATCCCCTGCACCATCAGGGAGGCCCCACACTGAGAAGTTTTAATATATCATGTGATATATTAAATATTATTTCTGTTACAGGTACTATTTTAACTCTAGCATCACTTTCAGGTTCACTCTTAAGATTTCCATTTTTCTGTTTACTTTATTACCCATCTGTTCTTCCTGAATGGTTTTTATTCCAGTCCTTAGAATAATTTATGGTGTTTTAAATGCCCAGTCTGGTAATTCTAAAATCTTCAGTATCTGGTTCTGATACTTGCTCTGTCTCTTCAACTTGTGTGTATGCCTTTTGAAATACCTAACACAATTTTTTTTTTCTTGATAACTAGACATAATGTACTGGGTAAATGGAACTGCTTTAAGCTTGCCTTTAGCAACACGGTAACAGTATATAGGATTGGGAGACGTGTTCTTTAGTGTTGTAATTCTCAGTTTTTAATTAAACTTATGCCTCTGGACTATGAACTTCACATGTACTTCTCAGCTTTTATTTAAATCCCGCCAAAGGGATGTGGGACAGAATGGACTAGAATGGGCTATAGTTAGTATTTTCCTCCTCTAGAGAGGTTCTGATCATAGTTTAGCAAGTTAGTTTCTAATCATGCAGCTTCCCGAAAGCCGAGGTGTCTTAGATTTTTCAAAATAGTTCTTTGCTCTCTACCCTGATGGGAGCTTGAGTAGATTCCCCCAGCCCCCAATATTTAATGTAGCCTCCTGGTCAAACTCCTGGAGGTAAATTTCACAAAATTGTGAGAACCCATGAAGTGTACCTTGGAGTTTTTAATTTTCAAATATATCCACTCTGTTCTTCTAATATTTTATTAGTTTATTAGTTAAAATCAAACTTTCCTACTCTGGCATGTTTTCTGCAACACTTTTCACTACTGATTCTCCACTCAGCTGTGCCTCCCTATGTCCCTCTTCTGCTGCTTCATTATTGGGGGTTGTGGTATGCCTATATGGTAGTTGTTTCCTTCTGCCATATTTCACGCATTGCATTTAGCATAATCCCCTCGAGTTCCATCCATGTTATTGCAAATGGCAAGAGTTAATCTATTTTTATAATTGTGTAATATTCATTTAAGTATATATACCATGCCTTAAAATACCCATTTGCTTATTTTCACTTAGGTTATTTTCATAATTTGGGTATTGTTAATAGTGCTGCAATGAACATAGGAGTGCATATATCACTTTGAATTAGAGTTTGTGCATTCTTTGGGTAGACCTATGCTAGATCTATTTTCAATACTTTGAGAATCACCTGTGCTATTTTCCATGGGGCTTGAAAAGTCAATATTCATACCGATAGTGTTGTGCAAGCTTCTGTTCTTCTCCACTTGCTTACCAACACTTGTTCTGGTCTTTTTGATATGGGTCATTCTTGCAGGTGTTTCATTGTAATTGTGACTTGCATTTCCCTGATGATAAGTGATGATGAACATTTTTTTCATGGGCTATCTATGTGTCTTCCTTGGAGAAATGTCTATTTAGATCTTCTGCCCATTTTTTTTTTTTTGGTGGGTTGTTACTTTTCGATGAGTTGTTTGTAGATGTGGGATATTATGCTCTTGTCAGATGTTATGATGTACAATATTTTCTTCCATCTGATAAGGTGTCTTTGTTTTACTGTAGTTTCTTTTGCTCTGTATAAGCTTTTTAGTCTGATGTAGTTTCATCTGTTTTGCTTGATTTTTTTTTTTGTTTGCTGTAGGAGTTAAGTCGCTAAATATATCACTAAAGTCATTGCCTATGTTTTCTTCTGTGTGTTCTATGGTGTTAACCCTTATATCCAAATTCTTTATTCATTTTCATCTGATTTTTGTAGGTAGTGTGAAATAGTGGTCTATTTTTATTCTTTTATATGTGGCTATTCAGTTTACCCAACATAGCTTTTTAAGAAACATATTTCTCCAGTGTATACTTCCACTCCTCTGTTGTAGATTAAATCTCTATGTATATTTTAATTGATTTATTAGCTCTTAATTATATTCCATTGGTCTCCCTATTTTTTTTAAATGTTTTGATTACAATAGCTGTATAGTAAAGTTTGAAGTCTGAGAGTGAGATACCAGTATTTCTTTTTTGTCATGATTACTTGGGCTATTCTGGGTATTGTTTCTCTAATTCATGTGAATCTCAATAATGTTTGTTCCATTTGATTGAAGGATGCCATTTAAACTTTGATAGAGTTGGCATTGAATCTGTATTTTTGGTAAGATGGTCATTTTAACAGTTTTAATTCTTCCAGTCCATGAGCTGGGAATATCTTTCTATTTCTTTGTGACTTCTAATTTAGTTCTTTCCAAGGTTTGGGAAATTTTCCTCTATTATTTCTTTGAGTAAAATCTCTGTTCCTTTCTCTTTATGGTCCCCTTCTGGAATAGCCATTATCCTTATGTTGCATTTCCTAATTGTTTCAAATGAAGATGTCTTCATTTTTCTTCTTCATATTTCTCTTTCTTCTTCCACCTGGGCCCTTTGTGAATTATTTTCAAGGTCACCATTTCAGTCCTCCGCTCAGTCTAGTCTCTTTCCGTAGCTTTCTTCATAATTTTTTATCTTCTCTATTGAGCTTTTAATATCCTGCAATTCCATTATTTTCCTCTTAAAACTTCATTTTCTATTTTCTTTTCATTAACTATATTTGTCATAATATTCATTTGCTTTATGAATATTTCTTATCTCTGTTTACCTTTTCAGCATTCCCCTGTATCCTTTGACTTGGTTGTTTTTTTTTTTTTTTTTGCATTTTTTTCTTTATTATGGCAATTTAGAACTCTGTGTCTTACAAGAAAATAAGCGCTATTCATCTCCAGCAACCTCCTGTTCAATGAAGCATGAATCCCCTCTGTGTCCCTTCTGGTGCATTCTCTCTGCTTTCTGATATCCCAGAGGTGATTCAGTATTGTGTCAAGTCACAGGATTCTCTATATGTGGCATTCCATTAGTTAACTTAGATGTTCCTCTGGGGAGCAAAGCAACATTGGGACTTTTGCTAGCTTCTGCTGTTAAGATAGACTCTTGGACAAAGATTACCTAGAAATTCTTGCCTTGCTTCAAAGGAAAACCTTAAAGGTGTTCCATTATATGTGATGAGTATCTTTAATTGCTGTTTTTAAAATTTTCTCCTTACATTTAAACTTTTAACAATTTGGTTATAATATGGGTCAGTATAAATTTTTTTGTTGTCTTTGGCTCTTTAAGTTTGGATATCAATTCTGTTGTTTTGGGTGTTTTCAACCACTGTTTATTTCAATTAATTTCTGGGATGTTTTAAATTGATATATAATTAACATACAACTGTATCAGTTTAAGGTGTATATAGACTTGATTTGATTCATTTATATATTACTATTTTAATACTCTATAGTTGTTCATTGAAGCAATTTTATCTCAGTTGCTTTAAATTCTCTTTTTTCTTTATTTTTTCTTTTTTTTTTCTCTTTTTTTGATTTTATTTTTGCTTTATATTTGCTGTTTGATGATTCAATATGTTGCTCATTTCAGTACTAGGATCACTTGGTTATCTTTTTTCACTCTTGTGATTTTCTTGATTCTTGGTACAGAGTGCAAATTTCAATTCTATCCTTGAAATTTATATCTTATTTTTGAAGGGAGTAACCAAGTTAAAGTTCAGGTTCAGGGTTATCTCTTGTTCCACTGACAGTTTAGCTATCTTGGAGTTTTAATACTACTCTTGTATGCTTAATTCTTGTGCAGGTAAAATGTACTTCCCTGGCCAACCTTGTATTGCTAGATCATTTGGGGTGATAAAGGATCCAGTGAATGGACACCATTTTCTCTCACTGTCATTCTGTCACTGGATGCCAGTGTGTTTCTCAGTCTCTCTTCTAGTGCCTCTAGATTAGGCAAGCTCCTACTGTGGAAGTTGGATTTTTGCTACTTGGACTTGGGAGTGTTGAGGGACATCTCATGATATCCCACTGGGTGGAAGTCTAGGAGTTGGAAAGTCTAAATTGATATCTGCTGCTGAGTAAAAGGTTGTGATCTGCTTTGCATCCTGCCTCTTTTGAGAAGGAATTGCTATAGTGTCAGTAGAGTAGGTACAAGCAGCTGTGATTATTTATGACATACAACAGAATATGCTCTGCACTGTCACGGGTGGGAGACAGGTTTTAAGTTTAGTTTTGAGAAATAGCAAGTGGTTACTGATGGAGATATATGTCTGAGAACTAATAATATATAAATAAATTTGGCAGAAAGTTTTGATATGGAGTTTTCATAGCACAGGATTATCAAAGGAATAGAACTGATTCTATATCTCACTAGAAAGAAAATATTAAGGGAGAACATGGGGAAACAAATGACAATAAAGTTCATGAACAGGGGAGTATTAACTAAAGGTGACTAATATAGTGAAATATTAAAGAGAAACAAACATGAGGAAATGTCATTTAAGATACTTCTGGGTAATTTAGCTTTAAGAAAATAAAATAATGTTTACAAAAAAGTTAATATACTTTTCGGTAACTTAGAAAACAAGTAGAATGTTCACAATTGAAGTTAAATTAATGATCTTGATTACATAAGTCAGTAGTAATAGACTATGCATTCAAAAATGTAGCTGAGAAAAGACGCAATGAAGAAAGTTGTCTGTCAAATATTTAGAATTATAGCAAGAGTTATTTGGAGCAGGGTAGGTATCATGATTATTCATATGCAGAAAAAGAGTTGAAAGGAAGAGATAGCATATATACAACAATGAAATAGAATATATGGTGAATAATATGATAATGGGTAAATCGGAATGTTTAATGATGTCTAGGAAGTAAGGATAAAATGGAAATTTTATTTATGAATTATTCATGAATATATCTTTATATACTTTTGTTAGGGTCACTGCTTTTATCAAGGATATGTTGCAGAGATTCGAGAATCAGTTGTGACCCTTAGCATCTGTTCGGGACTTAGGTAATGGCATAATCCATGACGTTAGACTGAAAATCTTAAATATCCATTTATTTTTTAGAAACTTTTTGAAGAGTAGAGTTAAAGCAAAGAGACTATACTTAGATGGTTTTTCTTGTCATATACTTTCTTTTCTACTTTTTCTTATCATTTTTCTGTTCTCTTTATCCCATGGTTGTAGTTATAATTTTTTGCAGAAAATAACCTCAGAAAATTTGCAGAATATTTGCAGAAAATACTTCAGAAGCTTCCCATTAACACAGCAAATATTTGTATTCATTCGCCCAGCTTCAACACTATGACTACTAAATGCCATATAGAAAGAGAATGCATAAAATTCAGCTGAAAGTTAATACAAGATGGGAAGCTTCTGAGGTATTATACCATAAAAATTACCCTTCAATTTTTATAGAACTCTTGAATTTCTATAAAATGGTTTTTATTTTTCTCAATTTACATTTCCTAGTGGGAATTCTACATTATTACTATTTAATTTCTCTTTTTTTGGTATTTATACATTCAGGGGATTATTGCAGTTGGAGAATGTCAGTTATGGAATTGAACCATTGGAATTTGCAACTACATATGAGCATATGCTTTATCAAATAAATAATAAAATTGATTTCCCTTACTTAAAAGAAAATTACCCTAGGGCTGAGTTGGCAGATGAGCCCTATAGAATTTTTGTAAAATCAGAAGTAAGTAATATATTTTATGACATCTTCATTTTGATACTTTTAATAAACTTGCTGACATTGACATTTATTGTATTTGGAAAACAAATTGAAACTACTTTCTATTATATTCAAGTTCTATTTTAAGAGATTAATGTTACATGCATTTTTATGTTTATTCATATCATATTTAGTAAATATAATAGAATCATGCATAATTCAAAAATCAAAATTCTCATAGTTCATTAATTGCAAGTATTTTATGTATATAAACAGAATAGTGTTGTTACTAAATGTGCATGTTACTAATATGATACCTGAAATGGCCAATTCTGTCCTTGTAAGCTTTGCCTTCCAATACATTTTTTTCTCTGTCAAAAGTATTGTGATAGCATCAAGAAACAACCTAATCTCAAAGCTCAAAGAACTAGAAAAAGAACAACAAAAAAACCCTAAAACCAGTAGAAGAAAAGAAATAATAAAAATCAAAGCAGAAATAAATGAAATCGAAACTAAAAAAACAACCCTAAAGATCAGTTAAATCAAAAGCTGGTCTTTGAAAAAATAAATAAAATAGATAAACCCCTAGCCAGGCTCACAAAGGAAAAACAGCAGAAAGCACAAATAAATCGGATCACAAATGACAGAGGAGAAATCACAATAGACACAGAGATCAAAAGAATAATCAGAAACTACTATGAACAGTTAGATGCAAACAAGTTCAACAATCAGAAGAGATGGACAAATTCCTACAACTCTACAATCACCCAAAGCTAGATAAAGAAGAAATAGAACACCTAAACAGACCAATTATAAGCAGCAAAATTGAAATGGTAATCAAAACCCTCCCCCCCCAAAAAAAAAAACCCAGGACCTGATGGATTTACAAGTGAATTCTACCAAACATTCAGAAACGAATCAGTGCCTATCCTTCACAAACTCTTTCAAAAAATTGAGAAGGAAGGGATAATACCAAACACGTTCTATGAAACCAACATTATACTAATACCAAAACCGAACAAGAACAACACAAAAAAAGAAAACTACAGGCCAGTCTCCCTAACGAACACTGATGCAAAAATCCTCAACAAAATCTTAGCTATCAGAATCCAGCAATGTATCCATAAGATAATTCACCACGACCAAGTAGGATTCATTCCAGGGACACAAGGATGGTTCAACATCCAAAAATCAATCAATGTTATCCAACACATCAACAAAAAGAAATATAAAAACCATATGATAATATCAATAGATGCCAAGAAAGCTTTCGACAAAGTGCAACACCCATTTATGATAAAGGTCCTTGAAATTCTTGGGATACAAGGAATATACCTCAGCATCATAAAGACTATATATGACAAGCCCATAGCCAGTATCATTGTCAGTGGTGAAAAGCTAAAAGCATTTCCATTAAGATCTGGAACAAGGCAAGGATGTCTACTCTCACTACTGCTTTTCAGTATATACACTGGAAGTCCTAGCCAGAGCAATAAGACAAGAGAAAGATATACAAAGAATGCAAATAGGGAAGGAAAAAGTCAAACTATCACTATTTGCAGGTGATATGATAATGTACATAGAGAACCCCAAAAACTCCACAGAAAAACTAATTAATGAATCAGTTTAGTAAAGTGGCAGGATACAAAATCAACATGCAAAAATCAGTAGCCTTCCTATACACAAACAATAAATCTGAAGAAGAAGAAATAAAAAAAATCCCTTTTATTATTGAAACAAAAAAAATCAAATAGTTGGGAATAAACCTAATAAAAGAGGTAAAGGACCTATACAAAGAAAACTATAAAACACCATTAAAAGAAATATAAGAAGGCACAAAGAAATGGAATGACATCCCCTGCTCATGGATTGGAAGAATTAACATTATCAAAATGGCCATCCTACCAAAAGCAATTTACAGATTCAATGCTGTTCCAATAAAAATTTCAATGACTTTCTTCAAAGAAATAGAACAATTATTGATGAAATTCATATGGAATCACCAAAAACCCCAAATAGCCAAAGCTCTCCTGAAAAAAAAAAAAGGAGGAATGGAGACATCACACTTCCAGACTTCAAACTATACTACAAAGCCATAATCATCAAAACTGCATGGTATTGGAACAAGAACAAATACACCAACCAATGCAACCAAATAGAAAATCTAGAAATAAACCTGTAGATTTATGTTCAACTAATCTTTGACAAAGGAGCAAAGAATATGCACAGGAGCAAAGAAAGTTTGCTCAATAAATGGTGCTGGGAAAACTGGGTTGCTACATGCAAAAAATGAAGCTTGACTACTAACTCACACCATGCACAGAAACCAACTCAAAATGGATTAAAGAACTAGACATAAGACCTGAAACCGTAAAATATATAGAAGGAAATATAGGCAAAACACTACATGACATGCACCTCAATAACATCTTTACAGGGCCTCCCCAATGGCACAGCGGTTGAGCGCTGGGTTGCGAAGCTGCCCGCAGCCTCTGCAACGCCGGTTCGATCCCCGGCTGGTCCCCAGCCACCAGAGGAGGGTCCCACATGCCGCGTAGACCTCTCCTGCCGCCCGCTCGCTGCTCCCCTCAGCAGTGTACTTCGGTCCTTTTGCCTGCTCTGCTCCCCGCTCTGGCTCTGGTGAATTCTCTTGCCCTCCCGTGCTTTTGACTGTACCCAGTGCTTGTATAAATAAATAAATAAATGAATAAATAAATAAATAAATAAATAAATCTTTAAAAAAAAAATCTTTACAGACTCATCACCCAAAGCAGTGATAGTAAAGGCAAAGATAAACAGCTGGGACTACATCAAATTAAAGAGCTTCTGCATAGCAAAAGAGACAAAAACTAAAACAAAGAGAAACCCCACTGATTGGGAGAAAATTTTTGCACACAACACTGATGATAAAGGACTGATCACAAAAATCTACAAAGAGCTGATGAGACTCAACAAAAACAAAGAAAATAATCCAGTCAAAAAATGGGCAGAAGAGCTAAAAAGAAACTTCTCCAAAGAGGAAATGCAAATGGCCAGCAGGCATATGAAAAAATGTTCAACATCACTTGTAATCAGGGAAATGCAAATCAAAACTACAATGAGATACCATCTTAACTACAATGAGATACCAGCGAGAATGGCACATATTAAAAAAACTAGTAACAACAAATGTTGGCGAGAATGGAGAGAAAAAGGAACTCTCCTGCACTGTTGGTGGGAGTGCAAATTGGTCCAACCACTATGGAGAGCTGTGTGGAGATTTCTGGACCTACTAAACATAGAGCTTCCATATGATCCAGCAATTCCACTCCTAGGTATTTACCCAAAGGACACAGAAACATCAATTCCAAAGGGCACCTGCTCCCCTATGTTTATAGCAGCACTATTTATGATAGCTAAACTATGGAAACAACCCAAATGCCCAAAAATAGATGACTGGATCAAGAAGATGTGGTACATATACACCATGGAATATTACTCAGCAATCAAAAAAGATAAACACATGCAGTTTGCAGCAACATGGATGGAGCTAGAAGGGATCATGCTCAGAGAAGTAAGTCAGAAAGAAAAAGAAAAATACCAGATGGTCTCACTTATAGAAGGAATTTAGAAAACCTAAATAAGGGGCCAGGAAAAAAGACTAATTAATACAAAGTAAAAATCAAAATCATCAAGCAACTATAAACCAGAGACACACTGTGGCGAGGTGGGAGAGGGAGGAAAGAGGAAGGATTAGGGTCAAAATAAGGGGGGAGGTGCAATTGTATGGGGAATATAACCAAAATGAAAATGCATACATTGTGCAAAAATAAAAAATGATGTAAGAATTATATAAAATAAAATATTAAAAAAGAAAGTATTGTGATAGAATATTTAAAAGTAGAAAAGATCAAGAAGTTGTCCAAAATAAAGTATAGAGATAACATAGTACTCTTAGAATTTTAAAGTATTTGTTCCAATTATTTTCTTATATCTAGTTATAAGTGTAACTAGATTGCAAATATCACAACCTTAGCCTGCAAATAGTAGCCTCTTTTATGACAAGACGCAGGTGATTTGACCTGACTTTGGCTCTCCCGACAGGTTTGGGCTCCAGCTATGCTATATTGGTAGCCTCAGACTCAAGCCAATAGCTGTTACTCTGCATCTCTATTCATCACGTTCTCTGGTCATGCGCCCTCTATCTTGCATGCCAACTCTGTGCACCTCCTTCCCCAATGCAGTGCCAAATCTCCAAAGTACTTGATATGGGTATGTGCCCCTGAGTCAACAACAGCAGAGGGGCTCTATATAGCAGCCACCCCCTGCTGCTTCTGGGTTTTCTCACCCAATGTGGCTGCAAGCACAGTTCAGTTACAGTTCTTCTTACCCTTTTCTGCTGAAACTTGCTCCTGATGTATGTGGTAGTCATGCCTTTGTCTTTCAGGAGTTGTTTTTTACTCTGCTACAGTTTAGTTGTGAATATATAGAGCTGGGGAGACTAGTGTTTTCTTTCTGCCACAATCTTACTTGACCCTCATTTTAAAGGGCTTTGAAAGGTTAAAGAATGATCTCTTCAACAAATGAAGCTAGAAAATTGCATATCAATTAGTAATGAAATGAATCTTGGCCCTTATTCAAAAAAAATTTTTATATTTACTTTTTACATAGTCTTTCATTCTCCTCTCAGGTGTAATCCTCATAAAATTACCACCCCTGAGACACCCTTGAACCGTCATCATAATCTCTTGTAGTCTTCCCTCCCATGTTTTGATCCCTCTCCTTCCCCCTCTCTATCTGTTATTCAAAAAATCTAATGACAGGTGTAAGCATAAAATTCCTAGTAGGGAGTTGGAGAAACCAAATTAAAGAGCTACAAGCATGTGAAAAGGTGTTCAACACCATTAATATTCAAGGAACTGCCATCTGCCTAAGATAGCAATACAGACCAACAAGAATGACAAGAATGTAGAGCGATTGACACTCATAATTTTGGTTGAAATTGCAGAATGATCACATTACCTTAGGGAGAGATTTGGCACATTCACATGACTTAACACACCCACAATTGACATGTAGCTCAATGTATTACACTTCTAAGTATTTTCCAAGAAAAATGAGACTATAGCTGCACACAGTCCTGAACATAGATACTCATATTTTCGTGTATAATACCTAACATCTAAATAATTCTATTGACCATCCCCAGGCAAATGTATGAATAAATTGTGATGTATTTCTAAAATGGCCAATGTTATAGCTATGAAAACTAATGAATTACTAAATAGAACAGCACAGATGAATTCTTAGCAATATTTTTGAGAATGCTAATGTTCAATGCTATAGGATAAAATCATTTATTTGTTCTTAATATTTTTATTTGGAATCTCAATCATTTATGCAGTGTCATCCGTCCTCTTCCCTGTTATGTCTGTATCTTTATGTATCTTCATCTTCCATCTATCATCTATTCACCTGTCATCTTTCTACCTAATCTATACTTCTATGTGTGTGTATGTGTGTAAGTACATGATAATTACAGTGTGAGAATATTTTAATGGTTTTTTGAATCCATGGCCTCTTTCACAGAAACATTCAGATGTTGCATTACTGAAAAGAATTCTGAAAATACAAGTCATTATGGATAAAGCCTTGGTATGTATTATTAAAACATCTTATCATGTCTTTGTTTTCTATTTCAATTCAAAGGTAATATGAAAAGTGAATGTCCATTGTTTGCAGTGCAGGTACATTTTACTGTATTCAAAATACATATCTCAATATAGCAGGACATAAGGAAATGTCAGTTGCCTCTGCATTGACAAAAGAATAACAAATATTTATGGTATTGATTTCCAAATTGGAATAAAATTCTAGCAATAATATATAACTTTGTATGAATGCATGTATTTTAGTGTATACTCTAATGTATTGGATTATAGCTATCTGAATCCATGTCAAATTGTGATGAAACTCTTTTCCTTGAATTGATTTCCATTTTAAAGCAAGTTATGAACTTATAACTCAAATGGAGATGCTTGTTATCAAATGTTTTCTTTTATAAGGTTATTTTATATGTTTTATATTTTAAAGTTTTTTTATAAAATGGGATGACTTATTCATGGGAAATTTTCATTTGGTTTTGGAAATTTTTGTTAATGCAATCAGCTTTAGCAACATCTTATGGGCAGCAAGTTTATAAAGCTCATTTGTCCATCATCACTGATATTTTTGCACAGTCTGTCAATGAACATCATAATGTCATAGAGTTTGTTCATAAATGAAAATATTTAGATCTTTGTACAATTTTTATTAAAACAGTAACAAAGAATGGATGGATAAAATAATAAAATATATATATTAAATATATGCATTCATTTCCTGTTTATATGTGTGTATATATAATCCCATGTACATAGAGTCATATATTTATATTAGTATCATGAAAGATATTACATACACATTTTATACCATTTTATGATGTTCCCTCATATTAATGGAATATATTATTTCAATTTACTTTTAATGCTTAATGTGTTCGATTAATATTTTAATGTAATTTAATCTACTAACTAATGACTTCTGGGGGCATTTAGATTTTCATTGTTGCTGTTGTTAGATGTGGAACAATACTATTTGTCAAAAAAACAAGGATCAAGGCCTCCCTTGGTGGCTCAGCAGTTGCGGTCTGGGCTGCGAGGCTACCCACAGGATCTGCAGTGCCGGTTCGATCCCTGGCCGCCAGTGAGGGTCCCACATAGCGCGACAGACCTCTCCTGCCACCTGCTGCTCCCCTCAGCAGTGTACTTCATCAGTCTGCCTGCTCTGCTCCCCACTGTGGCTCTGGTGAATTCTCTCACCCTCCCGTACTTCTTACTGTACCCAGTGCGTGTATAAATAAATAAATCAATAAATCAAAAAAAAAAAAACCAAGGATCACAAATATTGGATAGCATATTTGAAGTATATTTATATATACTATATGTATTTTTGTTTTATATAAACTTTTGTATGTGCATATTGTGTCTAAAGTTTACTTGATCTTTTAAGACTTGATTTATCTGTGTTGTCATTTTCTCTCTTCAGCTATTAGTGGTCAAGAGAACTGTGCAAAAAATCTCTTACTATGATAGGCAATTTCTATCATGGTTCAAATTAATTGTTTTATATATATTTTTAGTATTCTGTTAGTCATATACAAATTTAGAAAGTTTAGAATACTCTCCTGATGCATTTCCCTGATAATAAGTGATATTGACCATTTTTCATATGTCTGTTGGCCATTTGCATTTCTTCTTTAGAGAAGTGTTTTTTTTAGCTTTTCTGCCTATTTTTAATTTGGTTGTTTGCTTTATTCTGTTGATTTGTATGAGTTCTTTGTAGATCTTTGAGATCAGTCCCTTATCCATTGTATGGTGTGAAAATATTTTCTCCCATTTAGTAGGATGTTTCATTGTTTTGATTATTCTAGTGTATAGAATTTAGTTTGATGTAGTCTCAGCTATTTGTCTCCTCCTTTGTTTTCTTTGTTTCTGGATTTTTTATAGTATTTTTCATTTATCTAGTGTTTGGTTTATTGATTGTGATTATTGATATATATGGATTCACTTCCATAATCATATTTTTGCTCTTGACTTACTTTATATATATTCAGCCTTGCAAAGGAACACCTTGTAGAAAATATTTTTTTTTAAAGAGGCATGTATTATTTATTTGTTTGTTTGTTTTTTATACATGCACTGGGTACAGTCAGAAGCGCGGGAGGATGAGAGAATTCACCAGAGCCAGAGCGGGGAGCAGAGCAGGCAGAAGGACCGAAGCACACTGCTGAGGGGAGCAGCGGGCGGCAGGAGAGGTCTGTCGCACCATGTGGGACCCTCCTCAGGTGGCTGGGGAGCAGCCAGGGATCGAACCGGCACCGCAGAGGCCGCGGGCAGCTTCGCAACCCAGCGCTTAACCGCTGCGCCACCGGGGAGGCCCTAGAAAATAAAATTAATAGAGTTCTCTGATATAGATAAAAAAGATGTTATCCTTCCAGCTCTTTAGAGGCTGTAGTTTGCTATTTCTCTGTATGTAACTAATAAATCATATCACAATTTGCATAATGCAGCATGTTTGGTATGAGTGAGGGTGGTCCTTTGCAAGGCCAAATATATGAAAAGCAAATCAAGATTAAAAATATGAATATGGAAGTGAATCCATATGTATTATATGTATTCAGAAAAGCTGTATCAGAAAAGCCTTCAGCTAATTGGTTAAAAAAATGGCAAAGCATAGTGAAGATCTTATCAGAGGAACTATATAGGATAGGGGGCTCCTAGAAGGTCATTTTTTTTTTTTTAAGATTTTTATTTATTTATACAAGCACTGGGTAAGTCAGAAGCGCGGGAGGGTGAGAGAATTCACCAGAGCCAGAGCGGAGAGCAGAACAGGCAGACTGACGTACACTGCTGAGGGGAGCAGTGGGCACCACAGGAGAGGTCTGTTGCGCCATGTGGGACCCTCACTGGCAGCCAGGGATTGAACCAGCTCTCTACCGCTGCACCACCAGGGAGGCCTTCCTAGAAGGTTTTTGATAGTAAGTGGCATATAAGCCATTTAAAGATGAATATTCCAAGTAACTGGTTGTTTATTTTAACTGATCATAGCAGCATGAGAAAATGTAGCTTTTGTTATATTTAATGTAAGCAGGAACTAAGGCCTTTATCAAATATCATATGCAAGGGTCTGATGATATAGAAATATATCAGAAACAATCTTTTTCATTTAGGAATCAACAGTCTAGAGAGATAGAGGGATGAAACAGTCATTATGGTGAGGTAGAGAAGAGATGTTAAAAAAATAAATCTAAAGGTTCATGCCTAAACCTTAACAAGCACTTGATAAATTTTATTTCTTCCTTTTCCTTTCACTTGAGCACTACATTACTTTAACATTTTATATTTTCATTCATTTAAGATATAGTACTTGAATAATTTTCACCACTGATTATGAAATAAAATTTGTCTTTCAGTATGATTATATGGGTGCTGAAGTGGCAGTTGCAACTGAGAAAATTACTCATATCTTTAGTATTATCAACAGCGTAAGTATGTTAAATATTTAATTTTTACTAAATTATATATATTGACTTAATATTAGTTCACAATACTCTATATGTTTTAGGGGTATAGGTTCATATCTTTTTAGATATATATTACCATACCATGCCCACCAACAGCACCAATAATCTTCCACTATAGTTCATTGGATACCCTCCCTATTCTACCCTACCCTGTCAGCCTCAGTTCTGAAAATCAGATTTCAAGGATTGGTTTGGTTTGGTTTTATCTCTTCCTCTGTCTTCTATCTTTATATTTTACATATGAGTAAAATTATCTGGTATTTGACTTTCTTCTACTGATTTATTTCCCTTAGCATAATCACTTCTAGTCTTCAAACTACAAAACAACACAATAGTAATAAAAACAGTATGACATTGAAATCAAAATAGGCTTCCAGATCAATGAAATAGAATTGAGAGCCCAGAAATAAACCCACACTTTTATGGAGAGCTAATTTATGACAAAGGAACCAAGAATTTACTCAAGAGAAAGGAAAGTCTTTTCAACAAATGGTGTTGGAAAAACTGGATAGCCACATGCAAAAGGATGAAACTAGACCACTGTCTCACATCATACACAGAAATTAACTCAAAATGAAAAAGAGTTGGGTGTAAAGTCTGAAACCATAAAATACATAAGAAGAAAATAAATGCAAAATACTCCACAACATTGGGTTCAGAGATATCTTAGAGGAATAGACTGCAACTGAAAAGAAAACAAAAGCAGAAATAAACAAATGGAACTCCATCAAAGGAAAAATTATCATTAGTGATAATTTTATCATTAAAGTGCAAATATACCCTATCAAGCAGGAAAAAATATTTCTACAGTATGTTATGTATTTTAAAAATACTTTTCTTTTAATATAGTAATACCGCTCATATAAATCACATTTGCATTTTTATAAAAAGTACTACCAACTAGTTTCATCTACTAATAGAGTCCATCTCCACAAAATACAACTTGAATATATTGCATTATACATAAAGAGATGTAATGTTCCATTTGATTACATAAAACTGCATTTTATTTTTTCTTTGGTTTTAGATGTTTTCCCAGCTTAATGTGACTGTTATGCTGTCTTCCTTGGAGATCTGGTCTGATAAAAATAAGATTTCATCTGATGGGCCTGCTGATGAAGTGCTACAAAGATTTGTGTCATGGAAAGAAAAAGTTTTGTTTCAAAAGCCCAATCATATGGCATACTTATTAATGTAAGTCTTTTATGTACATTGATATAGAGTTTAACAATTTTTTAATATACTTGCCATCAAAATAATATATAAATTGTATTATATATAATAGCAAGACACCTGAATATGATAGTATGAATATTGAGTTGGTGAATTCAAAATATAAAAATCTGAATACAATGTAAGCTATTAAGTCATGGGAGATTGTTATTCTCAGAGTTGACTGTTTACCTATAGAAAATGTAATTATCTGGAATAGACAGAAAGTCTTGGGATATACATAGATGCTATGCTTTCAAAGATTTTCTGAGTTAAATAATTAAGCCGTTTTGACATTAAATAAAATGTAAATTATTTAATAGACACCAATGATTGAATTTAAAACTGGATGTATTAGAAAACAGTTTCTGCAGTCACCTTCTGGATTTTTGATACTGCGCTAAGATGTAACTATATAATTACTAGCATTATATATTTCAAGAGTTATATAGACTTATGTTTTAATATTTTGATTATTTTAGATGGAAAAGTAAGCAGACAGTTTTAAAGATATTCAGATATATGACATAACATTTATAAATCCATAGTGTCCCCAGTAGTTGGAATCTAAGGTCAGGTTTACAGATTCAGGAGCAACTTTTATAAAGGAGTGAAAGGTGTAAGGAAAATTTCTACACCCTGCCTGTCCTTTTCAATGAACCTAGTACATGTTCTATCACTTTATCTCTTGTTATTGTTCATGTATTGTATCTACACTTTTCATACATTTTAAGCACTCCTTACTATTTATAAATGATTGTAGTAAGCAATTCTAACTTTTCAGTGGTGTCAACAATGGTGATTATTTTTTTTCTGAAGAATTAGGTACTGCTGGTTTCTGTGCTATGTATCATATAAAGTAGCCTTTGGAACCAGATGGATTTACAAGTGAATTCTACCAAACATTCAGAAACAAATCAGTGCCCATCCTTCATAAACTCTTTCAAAAAATTGAGAAGGAAGGGTTACCAAACACGTTCTATGAAGCCAACATTACACTAATACCAAAACCAAACAAGGACAACAACAACAAAAAAGAAAACTACAGGCCAATCTCTCTAATGAACACTGATGCAGAAATCCTTAATAAAATTTGAGCTATCAGAATCCAACAATGTATCCATAAGATAATTCACTATGACCAAGTAGGATTTATTCCAGGGACACAAGGATGGTTCAACATCCAAAAATCAATCAATGCAATCCAGCACATCAATAAAAAGAAATATAACAACCATATGATCTTATCAATAGATGCTGAGAAAGCTTTTGACAAAGAATCAACACCCATTTGTGATAAAGGCCTTTGAAATTCTCGGGATACAAGGAACATACCTCAACATCATGAAGGACATATATGACAAGCCTATAGCTAATATCATTCTCAATGGTGAAAACTTGAAAGCATTTCCATTAAGATCTGGAACAAGACAAGGATGTCCACTCTCACCACTGCTTTTCAATATGATACTGGAAGTCATAGCCAGAGCAATAAGACAAGAGAAAGACATACAAGGAATGCAAATAGGGAAGGAAGAAGTCAAACTATCACTATTCGTAGATGATATAATAATATACATAGAGAACCCCAAAACTCCATAGAAAAACTACTCAAAATAATCAACCAGTTCAGTAAATTAGCAGGATAGAATACAAAATCACCACACAAAAATCAGTAGCCTTCCTATACACAATCAATTGGAAGAAGAATAAATAAAAAAAAAAATCCCTTTTATTATTGAAACAAAAATAATCAAATACTTGAGAATAAACCTAACAAAAGAGGTAAAGGACCTATACAAAGAAAACTATAAAACACTGTTAAAAGAAATAGAAGAAGACACAAAGAAATGGAAAGACATCTCCTGCTCATGAATTGGAAGAATTAACACTATCAAAATGGCCATCCTACCAAAAGCAAATTTACAGATTCAATGCTATTCCAATAAAAATCGCAATGAGGGCCTCCCTGGTGGTGCAGGCAGTTGAGCGCAGCACTGTGAAGCTGTCCGCAGCCTCTGCAGTGCTGGTTTGATCCCTGCCAGCCTCGGAGTAACCCACATGGCAAGAGGACCTCTCCTGTCTCACCCGCTGCTCCCCTCAGCAGTGTATTTCATCAGTCTGCCTGTTCTGTTCCCCGCTCTGTCTCTGGTCATTCCTCACACCCTCCTGTGCATCTGGCCTCTACTCCAGTTCTTGTATAAATAAAAATAAATCTTTAAAAAGTTTTTTTCAATGATATTCTTCAAAGAAATAGAACAAATACTGATAAAATTTGTATGGAGCCACCAAAAACCCCAAATAGCCAAAGCTCTCCTGAAAATAAAAAAAGGGAATGGAGGCATCACACGCCCAGACTTCAAACTATACTACAAAGCCATAATCATCAAAACTGCATGGTATTGGAACAAGAACAGATATACCAATCAATGGAACCAAATAGAAAATCCAGAAATAAACCCACAGATTTATGTTCAACTAATCTTTGACAAAGGAGCAAAGAATATGCACTGGAGCAAAGAAAGTTTGCTCAATAAATGGTGCTGGGAAAACAGGGTCACTACATGCAAAAGAATGAAGCTTGACTACTACCTCACACCATGCACAAAAACCAACTCAAAATGGATTAAAGAACTAGACATAAGACCTGAAACTGTAAAATATAGGCGAAGGAAATATAGGCGAAGCACTACATGACATGCACCTCAAAAACTTCTTTACAGACACATCACCCAAAGCAGTGATAGCAAAGGCAAAGATAAACAGCTGAGACTACATCAGATTAAAGAGCTTCTGTACAGCAAAAGAGACAGTAACCAAAACAAACAGACATCCCAGTGACTGGGAGAAAATTTTTGCACACAACACTAATGATAAAGGACTGATAAATCTATAAAGAGCTGAAGAGGCTCAACAAAAACAAAGTAAATATATCCAGTCAAAAAATGGGCAGAAGAGCTAAAAAAGGAACTTGTCCAAAGAGGAAATGCAAATGGCCAACAGGCATATGAAAAAATGTTTAGCATCACTTGTAATCAGGGAAATGCAAATCAAAACTACAAAGAGATACCATCTTACACCAGTAAGACTGGCACATATTAAAAAACTAGTAACAACAAATGTTGGTGAGGTTGTGAAGAAAAAGGAACTCTCCTGCATTGCTGGTGGAAGTGCAAACTGGTCCAACCACTATGGAAAGCTGTGTGGAGAGTCTTCAACCTGCTAAAGATGGAGCTTCCATATGATCCAGCAATTTCACTCCTAGGTATTTACCCAAAGGACACAGAAACATTAATTCCAAAGGGCACCTGCTCCCCTTTGTTTATAGCAGCATTATTTTCAATAGCTAAGCTATGGAAACAACCCAAATGCCCCAAAACAGATGACTGGATCAAGAAGATGTGGTACATATACACAATGGAATATTACTCAGAAATCAAAAAAGATAAACTCATGCAATTTGCAGCAACATGGAAGGAACTGGAAGGGATCATGCTCAGAGAAATAAGCCAGAAAGAAGAAGAAAATACTGGATGGTTGTACTTATAGCAGGAATTTAGAAAACCTAAAGAAGGGGCCAGGAAAAAGACTAATTAATACAAAGTAAAAATCAAAATCAACAAGCAACTATAAACCAGAGACACACTATGTGGGGTGGGGGTAGGAGGGATTACGGTCAAAATAAGGGGGGTTGGAATTGTGTGGGGACTATAACTAAGATGAAAATACATAAATTGTGCAAAAGTGAAAAATGATGTAAAAATATATAAAATAAAATTAAAAAAATAAATAAAATAGCTTTTGGAACTTAACATTGTAGGTATTGTGGGAGATTACACAAATGAAATCTGATTGAAAGCAGTACACATGAAATGTAATCATATTTTAAATAAAACATAAAATTATTGAGTTTAATTTTAAAAATTTATTGAGTTCTTAATAATTTAAAATGTACTTATTCACAAGAAAACAATTATTATTTAGTTATAGGGACCATCTTAATCATGTGGGAACAATTTATCATGGAAAAGTGTGTGATCCAAAGTTTGCAGCAGGAATTGCTCTGGTATGTATTTTTTCCCATCTTTCAAGTAATTTAATCATATTTTGAAAGCTAATGTCCACTTCAAGGAACAAAATTACATATATTGTATCTACCGTTCTATTTTGACAAATGTTTATAACGTGTTCTCTTTTCAGATTTTGAAACTTATTTATTTTAAGATTTATTTATTTATTTATACAAGCACTGGGTACAGTCAGAAGCACAGGAGGGTGAGAGAATCCACCAGAGCCAGAGGGGAGAGCAGAGCAGGCAGACTGACGAAGTACACTGCTGAGGGGAGCAGTGGGCAGCAGGAGAGGTCTACACGCCATGTGGAACCCTCACCCGATGGCTGGGGATCGAACTGGCACTGCCGAGGCTGCTGGCGGCTTCGCAATGCAGTGCTCAACCGCTGTGCCACCAGGGAGGCCCTAGATTTTGAAACTTAAATGTTACAAGCAGTTCAGTGTTGTTACTGCTTGTGTTTACGTTTTAAGTTTTTGGGTTTTTTTAGATAAGTTAGAAATGAAGCTTTATTATTGTAGGTGATAGTACATACTCCAAAATGAGTGTGGGCAGATCCCAGAGGAGAATCACCCCATTTGTTTATGTTTACTTACTTTCCTGTTCTTTTAGTATCCAAAAGTCATTATGAAATCCAAAGTTATGAAGCCTTTCTTTGTTTTAGTGTAGGGATTTTGTAGTTTTGGTACTTATGTTTATATCTTTAATATACTTTGAGTTAATTTTTCCATAGTTTATAGTATGAGGATATAATTTGATTATTTTGCATGTGGATAACCAATATTCCAATCACAATTTATCTTTTTTTTACTATAAGTAATGTTCTTTTCTTTTTTTTTTTTTTAATAAATTTTATTGTTATATTCCCCATACAATTGCAGCCCCCCCATTCTGACCCCAATCCCTCCCCTCCCACCCCCGCCCCCCTAAAAGGGTCTCTGGTTCATAGTTTTTTGTTGATTTTGATTTTCACTTTCTTATAGTTATTCATTTTCCTGGTCCCTTATTTAAGTTTTCTAGATTCCTGCTATGAGTGAGACCATCCGGTATTTTTCTTTTTCTTTTTGGCTTATTTCACTGAGCATGATCCCTTCCAGCGCCATCCATGTTGCTGCAAATTGCATGTGTTTATCTTTTTTGAATGCTGAGTAATATTCCATGGTATATATGTACCACATCTTCTTGATCCAGTCATCTATTTTTGGGCATTTGGGTTGTTTCCAAAGCTTAGCTATTGTAAACAGTGTTGCTATAAACATAGGGGTGCAGGTGTTCTTTGGAATTGATGTTTCTGTGTCCTTTGGGTAAATACCTAGGAGTGGAATTGCTGGATCATATGGAAGCTCTATGTTTAGTAGGTCCAGAAATCTCCATACAGCTTTCCACAGTGGTTGGACCAGTTTGCACTCCCACCAACAGTGCAGAAGAGTTCCTTTTTCTCCACACCCTCGCCAACATTTGTTGTTGCTAGTTTTTTTAATATGTGCCATTCTCACTGGTGTAAGATGGTATCTCATGGTAGTTTTGATTTGCATTTCCCTGATGACAAGTGATGTTGAACATTTTTTCATATGCCTGTTGGCCATTTGCATTTCCTCTTCAGAGAAGTGTCTTTTAAGCTCTTCTGCCCATTTTTTGACTGGATTATTTTCTTTGTTGTTGTTGAGTCTCATCAGCTCTTTGCAGATTTTTGTGATCAGTCCTTTATCATTAGTGTTGGGTGCAAAAATGTTCTCCCAGTTGGTGGGGTTTCTCTTTGTTTTTGTTATTGTCTCTTTTGCTGTGCAAAAGCTCTTTAATTTGATGTAGTCCCAGCTGTTTATCTTTGCCTTCACTATCACTGCTTTGGGTGATGTGTCTGTAAAGATGTCTTTGATGTGCAAATCACGTAGTGTTTCGCCTATATTTCCTTCTATATATTTTATGGTTTCAGGTCTTATGTCTAGTTCTTTAATCCATTCTGAGTTGATTTTTGTGTATGGTGTGAGGTGGTGGTCAAGCTTCATTCTTTTGCATGTAGCGACCCAGTTTTCCCAGCACCATTTATTGAACAAACTTTCTTTGCTCCAATGCAGAGTCTTTGCTCCTTTGTCAAAGATTAGTTGACCATAAATCTGTGGGTTTATTTCTGGATTTTCTATTCGATTCCATTGTTCTGTATGTCTGTTCTTGTTCCAATACCATGCAGTTTTGATGATTATGGCTTTGTAGTATAGTTTGAAGTCTGGGAGTCTGATGCCTCCATTCCCTTCTTTTTTTTTCAGGAGAGCTTTGGCTATTCGGGGTTTTTGGTGATTCCATATGAATTTCATCAATAATTGTTCTATTTCTTTGAAGAATGACATTGAAATTTTGATTGGAATATCATTGAATCTGTATATTGCTTTTGGTAGGATGGCCATTTTAATAATGTTTATTCTTCCAATCCATGAGCAGGGGACGTCTCTCCATTTCTTTGTGTCTTCTTCTATTTCTTTTAACAGTGTTTTATAGTTTTCTTTGTATAGGTCCTTTACCTCTTTTGTTAGATTTATTCCCAAATATTTGATTTTTTTTGTTTCAATAACAAAAGGGATGGTCTTTTTGATTTCTTCTTCTTCAGATTTATTGTTTGTGTATAGGAAGGCTACTGACTTTTGCGTGTTGATTTTGTATCCTGCCACTTTACTGAACTGATTGATGAGTTGAATTAGCTTTTCTGTGGAGTTTTTGGGGTTCTCTATGTATAATATCATATCGTCTGCAAATAGTGATAGTTTGACTTCTTCTTTTCCTATTTGGGTTCCTTGGATGTCTTTCTCTTGTCTTATTGCCCTGGCTAGGACTTCCAGTATTATATTGAAAAGCAATGGTGAGAGTGGACATCCTTGTCTTGTTCCAGATCTTAATGGAATTGCTTTCAGCTTTTCACCATTGAGAATGATACTGGCTGTTGGCTTGTCATAGATGGCCTTTATGATGTTGAGGTATGTTCCTTGTATCCCCAGAATTTCAAGGGCTTTTATCATGAATGGGTGTTGCACTTTGTCGAAAGCTTTCTCAGCATCTATTGATATTATCATATGGTTTTTATATTTCTTTTTGTTGATGTGTTGGATAACGTTGATTGATTTTCGGATGTTAAACCATCCTTGTGCCCCTGGAATGAATCCAACTTGGTCGTGGTGAATTATCTTATGGATACATTGTTGGATTCTGATAGCTAAAATTTTATTGAGGATTTTTGCATCAGTGTTCATTAGGGAGATTGGCCTGTAGTTTTCTTTTTTGTGTTGTCCTTGTTCGGTTTTGGTATTAGTGTAATGTTGGCTTCATAGAACGTGTTTGGTATTGTCCCTTCCTTCTCAATTTTTTGGAAGAGTTTGTGAAGGATAGGCACTAATTCGTCTCTGAATCTTTGGTAGAATTCATTTGTAAATCCATCAGGTCCTGGGCTTTTGTTTTTGGGGAGGTTTTTGATTACCATTTCAATTTCGCTAATTGTAATGGTCTGTTTAGGTGTTCTATTTCTTCTTTATCTAGCTTTGGGTGATTGTAGAGTTGTAGGAATTTGTCCATCTCCTCTAGATTGTTAAACTTGTTTCCATATAACTGTTCATAGTAGTTACTGATTATTCTTTTGATTTCTGCTGTGTCCGTTGTGATTTCTCCTCTTTCATTGATGATCCTGTTTATTTGTGCTTTCTCCTTTTTTCCTTTGTGAGCCTGGCTAGGGGTTTGTCTATTTTATTGATTTTTTCAAAAAACCAGCTCTTGGTTTCATTGATCTTTTGGATTGTTTTTTTAGTTTCAATTTCATTTATTTCTGCTTTGGTTTTTATTATTTCTTTTCTTCTACTGGTTTTGGGGTTTTTTTGTTGTTCTTTTTCTAGATCTTTGAGCTTCGAGATGAGGTTGTTTCTTTGCGTTCTTTCTTGTTTCTTGATGTGAGCTTCTATTGCTATATATTTTCCTCTTATTACTGCTTTTGCTGCATCCCATACATTTAGGATATTAGTGTCCTCCTTGTCGTTCAATTCAAAAAATTTTTTAATTTCTTCTTTGATCTCCTCATTAGTCCAATGGTCTTCCAGTAGTGTGGTTTTTAATCTCCATGAGGTAGGAAAGTTCCTTGCCTTCTTTTTATGGTTTATTTCTAGTTTGATGCCTTCATGGTCAGAAAAGATGGTTGATATGATTTCAATCTTGGTGTATCTGTTGATGTTTGTCTTGTGCCCCAGTATGTGATCGATCCTGGAGAATGATCCGTGTGCGCTTGAGAAAAATGTGTACTCCGTTTTTTTGGGGTTTAGTGTTCTATAGATGTCTGTTAAGCCTAATTGCTCTAGGTCCTTATTTAGAGCTTTGGTATCTTTACTTATTTTTTGTCTTGTTGATCTATCCATTGTTGATAGTGGTGTGTTGAAGTCTCCCACTACGTATGTGTTTTCTCTGATGTCTGTTTTCAGAGAGGACAACAGTTGTCTGATATATTTTGGTGCTCCTTCGTTTGGTGAGTATATGTTAATGAGTGTTATTTCTTCTTGAAGTATTGTCCCCTTGATCATAATGTAGTGACCATTGGGGTCTCTTTTTATCTTTTTGAGTTTGAAATCTGTTTTATCTGATATAAGTATAGCTGTTCCTGCTTTCTTTTTTGGTCCATTTGCTTGTAGGATTGTTTTCCATCCTTTAACTTTGAGCCTATTTTTATCTTTTGTAGCTAAATGTGTTTCCTGGAGACAGCAAAAGGTTGGGTTTTGTTTCTTAATCCAGGCTGCCACTCTGTGTCTTTTTATTGAAGAGTTTAGTCCATTTACATTTAGAGTTAATATTGATATGTTAACATCTGTATTTGCCATTGTGTTTGTCTTTCCTTTGATTTTATTTATTTATTCTTTTAATAACTTTTTTTTTTTTTTTTGGCCTTCTTTCATTGTTATTCGTCCCTCTGAGGTTCTGGCTTTAGGACTCCTTGTAGTATTTTTTGGAGTGGGGGTTTAGTTGCAATGAAATTCCGGAGTTTCTGTTTGTCTGGGAAGGTCCATATTCTTTCTTCAAAGAGGAAGGAGAGCTTTGCGGGATAGAGTATTCTTGGTTGGCATCTGTTTTCTTGGAGTCTGTTGACTATGTCCCTCCACTCTCTCCTTGCCCGTAGTGTTTCTTCGGAGAAGTCTGATGTCAGCCTGATTGGTTTTCCTTTGAATGTTATCTGTTTCTTCCCTCTTGCCAGCTTCATTATTTTTTCCTTGTCCTGGATTCTTGGGAGCTTTACTATTATGTGTCTTGCTGTATTTTTCCTTTCGTCGTGGAAGTTTGGTGTTCTTCTTGCTTCTTGTATATCAATTTTCAGCTCCTTCTTCACATTTGGGAAGTTCTCTTCAATTATCTCTTTGAATATTTCTCTGTTCCTACATCTCTCTCCTCTCCTTCTGGTATTCCTATAACTCTTATATTTCCTTTCCTCATGGAGTCAGATAGTTCCCGAAGTCTTTCTTCGTTCTTTTTCCTTCGTACTTCTCTTTCCTTTTCTGTTTTGGTTCTTTTTATTTCTGTGTCTTCAAGATTACTTATTCGTTCTTCCATTTCATCTATTCTGCTTTCATTGCTTTTCCCAGAATTCTTTAGTTCTTCCATTAATTCTTTGATCTCCTGCATTTCTTTTACTTCCCTCTTTAGGGACTCAATTTCTTTCTTCTGACCATTGTTTTCCCTCTCTAGGGACTCAATTGCATTCTTCTGATCGTTGATTATTTTTCCCTTATCATTGTTTTCCTTTATGACTTCTGTCAGTTTTTTAATCACGGCAATTTTAAATTCTCTTTCTGGAAGGCTCAGAAATTCTTCCAAGTTATTGTCTTTGCAATCTGGGGGCTGGCTTTCTTTTTGTGGTGTGCTTTTTCTCTGGAGAGTTGCTAGGTTGCGTGTGGTTCTTCTCCTCCCTACTGTCTGTTTTCTAATTTGCCGTATGCGTTGGGACACTGTGTTGTTGGGACTGGCCGGCATCTTGGGTGGGCTTCTCTGTTCCCCTCTGGTTCTTCCAGGAGTCTTCTGTCAGTTTCAAGCAGCCGGGCGGCCGGGGCTGTGTGCTGGTGCTGGTCTCCTCCTGGGGGGCGGGGCTCTCTTTAATGGCGCCTGGAGCTCACCTCCGCGGCGGATCCTGCAGGGTTCGCCTCAGCTCCCGTTCACGGGGTGTGGTGGCTGCAATAGTTCCTTTCCACTCACAGTCCCGCTTGCTGTGTCTGTTTTTCTTGTTGGCCGTTTTGGTTTGTTGTTTCCCTCCTCTCTGCTGGTCGGAGAGTGCCAACTTTGTGGGCGGGGGAGGGGAGCAGGGTTCTGCGCTTCCCTCCCTTCTCGTCCTCTTTTATGGCAACTTTCTTCTTCGGGCAGTTTGCTGGAGTCGTCCGTTTATCTTCCGTGTCCCAGTTCTCACTGGGACCTGCCGCTTTTCCTCCCTATTAACTTTTTTTAATGGGAGATCTTACTCGCAGCGTCTCCTCGCCGCCATGTTGCTCCGCCCTCTCACTATAAGTAATGTTCTTGAAGAGACTGTCCTTTTTCCATTGTGTGACCTTGGCACACTTATAGAACATTTTACTGCAGAGTTTATTTATATGAGAGTTTATTTCTAGGCTTCTACTCCACTGACTGATAGATTAGAGTTTACTACCACACTGTTTTTATCATGGTATCTTTGTAATGTGTTTTAAAACCAGCAAGTGAGAGACTTCCAATTTTGTTCTTTTTCAAAATTATTATGGTTCTTGAGGGCCCATTGAGATTCATTATTTATATTTAGATTTTTTTAAAAAATCTACTTCTGCCCCCAAATGATATTAGGGTTATGGTTGGATTTGCATTGAATCTACAGATCACTTTGTGTAGCAGTGGCATTTTAACAATATTAAATCTTTCAACCCAAGGACATGAAATGTTTTTCCATGTATTTGTTTTATGTAAATTCATTTCAGTAATACTTTTCAATGTTTGGACACATATTGTTAGTCTCATAGGTCACTTTACTTGTTTTGATGTTATTGTATCAGGATTGTGGAATTGTTTGTATAAAGAAACAAATTGATTGTATTGATTTTGTATTCTGCAGCTTTACTGAATTTGTTAATTGGTTCTAACTGTTTTTGTTATGTGAAATTTTTTAGTTTTCTCCATTTAGGTTCTGTCATCTGTGAATCAAGAAAACTTTCCTTATTTTCCAAGTTAGAAGCCCATTTACTTAATTTATTGTTTGAATCTCTTCTTAGTTCTTTTATTTTTTTTAAGATTTATTTATTTATGCATATGAGAACTAGGGTGCAGGCCACAGGTGCTGGGGGTGAGCGGATTCACCAGAGACAGAGTGAGGAGGAGAACAGGCAGATTGACTGAAATACACTGCTGACTGGAGCAGGGGGCATGACAGGAGAGGTCTGCTGCACCATGTGGGTCACCTCTCTGGCCAGTGAGTGAACTGGTGCTGCAGTAGTTTCGGATGGCTTTATAGTGCTGATGCTTAACCCCTTGCACCACCAGGGAGGCCCCAGTATTGAAAACATTTTAATAAACATTTAATACAGTTTGGCAAAGTGATAGCAGCTTAACCTCAATTGCATATGGCATCTTGACTCCTTTACAACTCTCCTTCTCCCTTGTTATTTTGGTTTTGTCCTTTATATTATGTACAAGAATAAAAGTGAATTTATGGATCAAAATCACTGTACTACAGGCTATTTTATCTATCCATATATATTTTCCTTATTGGGGAATGTTATAATCTCCTTTATATTTATACCATTATCTACCATCTTTTCCCTTGGAAGGCCCCCTTCCTTCCTTCCTTCTCTCCCTCCCTCCTTCCATTCCTCCCTCCTTCTTCCCTCCCTCCTCCCTCCCTCCCTTCTTCCCTCCTTGCCTCCTTCCCTCCTTCCTTTCTTCCTTCCTGTCTAGTGGTACTCAATTGCCTTAGCTTTTGTTTCTTTGAAAAATTCTTTATTTTTTCATCACTTTCTAATAGACAGTTTTGCTAAATATATTAGTCTTGTGGCAGTTTCTTTCAGCTCTTTGAATATATATCCCTATACCCTCTGGCATACAAGGTTTGCTGAGAACTCAACTAATAAAATAATCTATGAGAGTAGCCTTTGTTTTTAACTTACTATGGATTGATTGTAATGTGTCTCCATGTAGGCTGCTTCTTGAATCTGTATGTTCATTTTCATCTTCAGAGCTCTAAAGTTTTTGATATTATTTATTCAAATAAACTTTTGCCCCTGTCTTTTCTTTTTCTGAGATTTCCATAGTACATATATTAGGTACTTCTTAATGTCTATACATTTTAAAGATTTTCTTTTGATCCTCTGACAGTGATTTCAACCACCCTGTCTTTAGGTCTGATTCTTCTTCTGCCTCATCAAGTTTGTTTTTGAAACCATACATGGTATATTTACGTGCATTTATTGTATTTTCAGTTCCAGAGTTCCTCTTTCTAATATTTATATCTCCTTTCAGTAATTATACCTAGAATTTATTTCAGATATGTGTCTAGTTATTTATTAAAAAAGCAGTTAATTTAATCAACAAATCAAATAGTCTAGAGGGAAAAAATTGTAAGATACTAACAATAGGTGCAGAAGAAGGATTTGACAATATTCAATGCCATTTATGTTTACCAGTTTTAGCAATTTAGGAATAAAAGTTCTTTAACTTGAGAAAGAATATTTACTAAAAACCTCACACTAGAAGTGCAAAACATTGAAAATGCCAAATGATGTGAGATGTGGAGCAACAGGAATTTTTTTCATTGTTGGTGAGAATGTAAAATGGTATAGTAACTTTGGAATACAGTTTGGCAATTTGTTATAAAACTTATTTTCCTACCAGATGTCCAGTGTTTTCTTTGACATTTACCTAAATGAGTTGAAAAATTATATCTACTCAAAACATGCACATCAGTGCTTATATTATCTTTATTCACAATTCCCAAAGGTAAGAAGCAACCAAAATGTCCTCTAATAAGTGAAAGGATAAACAAACTGAAGTAAATTTCTGTAATGGGATATTATTCAGTAATTTAAGAAATGAAACTTCATGCCATGAAAGACATGGAAGAAACTTAAATGCATAATGGCTAGTGAAAAAAATCAATCTGAAAATGTTCCAAACTGCTTGATTCCAACTATGTAATTTTCTGGAAAAGATAAAACTATGGAGCTATTATAGTAAACAAGATAATTAACTGCAAGGATTTGTGTCTTGTTGACATCATCTTATCCCAAGTTTTTCTTTTGTAATCCAAAAGAAATGCTATTCACAAGGTATATAGTAATCAGCTTAGAAAAAAAAATTATGTCTCTCCTAAACTAATTCTGAAATTAAAACTAATTATCAATCAACCCTTTAACAATATGTGTATTTTTTCCAGGTGTTCACTTGAAAAGTGATACTTAAAGCAATACTTATTCTGCAAAAAGCAAAATTAAGTTTACTGGAATTTAAATAAGTATCATCATAAAACATGTGACATTAGTCCTATATTGTTACATGTCAATTCTTTTTGCATAAAAATACCCCAAAAGAATAACAAAATCTACCTAATTTTTCCATATTCATAGGAAAGTAATAAGGTTTAGTAGACCAGTTTCTTTAATTTGTATTTTCATTTAATAAATTCCCCATTTAATTTGTATTTTCATTTAATAAATTTATTATTTTCATATAATGTTTTTTAAAAAAAATCAAAGGAGTGACAAATAGCTTAAAATACAATTCTGTTTTTTTCTATTTAGTACCCAAAGATGGTAACTTCAGAGGCATTTTCGGTTGTTATGGCACAGTTGCTTGGAATCAGTTTGGGCTTAACATATGATGACATCTATAATTGTCACTGTCCAGGAAGTATATGCATAATGAATCCTGAGGCAATGTAAGGTGTTATTTTTATCAAATCTTAATCTTGTCTTGGTAATTACTTGTTGCATTCCTTGATGTATAAATTATTAATATATAACCTTGAGTAAGATGTTGTTACTTAATACATGCTTACTTAAAGCTTCTTAAAGTGAATCTTAATAGTTCTATATTCAGTCTATTGTTATAGATGAAATGAATGTTAATGATGATATTTTTTTTGTGTGTGTGTGATTTGCTAGCTTCTGGAGGTAAAATTCATTCATTCATCCTAAAAGCATGTAAAACATTTCTACTATATCTCAAAGTATTGTTTTATTTATTCTTACAAATTATTAACAAGATAGATATGTCCTGTATTTCTTACATTGGTATGTTGGAGATAGAAAATTTTAAAAAATTGACATAGGAATGCCAAAACATACAGGTTATGATAGCTGTCAAAAAGGGAAGAAATAGAAAATATATGGGGAGAATAAGCTTTCTGATGAATGGTCTAGGAAGATTTCTTTGAGATAACAATTATGCTCAGATCTAAAGAGAGGGAATGAAATTGGTCAAGTAAAGAGCCTCTCAAAACTTTTCAAGGTCAGCAAGTGAAGTGATCCTCAGATGGAAAGATGCTTGAGAGGCACAGCAGATTGGAATATTGTTGTGTCGGGCAAAACCACACTAATAAAGAAACAGAAGTCGTGGAGCAGACTACATAATGCAGGATGCTGCTGAAGAGCAAGATCCTGGCCGTTTTTATTGGTAGAATAATCATACAGCATCAGTTATGTGGGTTAGGAGGACAAGGAGAAAAGAATGGATGAAAATAAGGAATGTCATTGAGGGCTTTGGGGGGGGGACTTGAGTCTGCTGACCACATAGTTCTTCTCTGCTTGATGATCAAATGTTGTAATAGAAACCATGCCCCAGCCCCCTGGCCATGGTCCTAATCTTATCAACAAGGCATTCCACTGATCAGCTTCTAGGGTCTGTTGTCATCTGCCATCAGCCCTCTGGGCATTCCCCATCATACCTCATGATGTATGAGTCAGGAGTAAGTTTATGCATTTATCATCAGCCCCCTGGGTGTTCCCGGTCATACTTCTTGATGCATACCCTTCCCAGAGATCAAGCTGTCTGCTCATGGTTGATTTGAAAGGCACCTAGTGAGGTTTGGCTCCTATGACTGATTGACCGATTCTGAAGGACAGTTCTGACCTTGTATAGGAATGCAGAACTGCAGGTAACAATAATGGTGGCCAAACATGCTGCTCGAGTTTAGCAGGCCCACTGAATATAGAGAATGGGAGAAGAAAAATGAATAAAAAAGAAATAGCTGGGGCAATAAGGAAGAATATTTTAGTCATAGGTGGAAGGAAAAGTAAAATACAATGAGGCTAAATAAAAATGAGTCAAGGGAAGAAATCCTGGAAATGAAAATCAAGATGTGGACGTTAGGATTTTGTGATAAATGAGACATTTAAATTGATTATCTGTATGAATAATAAAATTATAATGCAAAATGAATGTAAGACATATCAAAAGGTATGATATCGTGATATTTGAGAGATGATACTTCTCACAGTAACTATAATATTTTATTGAGAATAAGAGAAAAAGAGATGTCAAGACTTACTTAAAGGTTTGTGGATATCACAAACTATGAAAAGGTAAATATTTTTGGAATGGAAAAAAATGAATGGTGAGTAAATCTTGAGGATAGATTAAATATGACATTCAGAGTTATTCTTTAGTGTTAAGTGCAAGTTGTATAAGTGTGGATCTCCAAGGGGAAGGGATCTTAAAATGTGTGTCCCATCAGCATATTGATGGAAATTAAAGCCATTAACAGATTATGTAGAAAAAAGCTAAAAGACCTTTTCAGAGGTTTGTATGTGCTCCTATTATTTGCAGACTGAATAATTGAAGGAAAAGGAATGACATGGAGTGAGAAGGAAGAGAAAGAAGAAAATATTAGGATAAGATAGGATGATGTATTAGATAAGGAAGAATGTGTATTAAGACTAAGGGAGAGGACAGAAATCAAAGCATGAAAGCAAAGCATGCTATTTTTTTTAAAAGATTTATTTATTTATACAAGCACTGGGTACAGCGTGGGAGGGTGAGAGAATTCACCAGAGCCGGAGCAGGGAACAGAACAGGCAGACTGATGAAATACACTGCTGAATGGAGCAGCGGGCGGCAGAAGAGGTCTGCGCACCATGTGGGACCCTCGCTGGTGGCCGGGGATCGAACCGGTGCTACAGAGGCTGCAGGCAGCTTCGCAGCCCAGCGCTCAACCACTGTGCCACCAGGGGAGGCCCAAAGCATGCTATTTTTATCTTCCTTCAATAATCTCACAAAGTAGAGAAAAACTAAGAAAATAAATGAAAAAACAAAAGAATATTCCAGAAGTTCCCAAACAGGGATATATCCAAAGTCCTAACAGGTGTGGCCAATACAATGACAAAATAAGACCTGCTTGAAGTAAGTTGTTGTATCACAGGTAATAAATGGGGTACAATGGGAGCTCTAGAAATCTTACATATCTTGGAACTCAGAAATCATTGACTAATCCAGTCAAGATTGGGACCGAACTGTCAATATGTCTAGGGCACTGCAGAAGCTAAAACTGTTGTGGACATAGCAACTTGCATGTGAGAGCAAAGGGACTGTGGATATTTCCTCAGATGCTGCTGTGGCTTTGGTTTCTGTCCTTAAAAGTAGCTAAATATTGTCAGCACATCTGTCACCCATATCATGGTTTTATAAATACTGTTCTTCATTAAAAGGAACTGCTGGAGTACCTTGAAGAGAAATGATTTAAAAAAAAAAAGATAAATGTTAAAAATAAAAAAGAGAAATGATTGATTACAGGGCTAAGTACAGCCTGGAACACCTTGTGTCAGAAAATAAAGATGTGTTCAAAGAATTGTGAAAATTTGTCCAAGGAATGCAAAACCAGATTAAAAATGCTCCCAAGAGCAATATCTGGGTCTATTTGAAAGTCATAAATAATAATGACAATAGTGTATTAAAACTACCATTAAGTGTAATAGAATAGTATGATTATATATAATAAAATACATGCATGAATAAATTGAAAACATAATCAACAATGAATATAGAAAGCTAAAGTAATTCTACCAAAAATGATTAGCTGGTTAAAAAAATAACTTTAGAGTGAAATCTGGCTTACATACCTTAGCTAGCTGACCAAAATGCCTTTTATTAGTACTATAGAAAACTGAAATTTTTAGCATTTATTAGGAGGCAATGACAGCAATAGTCCTAAGAAAATGTTGGCAAAATGTATAACTTAAGAATCACTATGAGGAAACATTTCATAATCCTCAAATGAGGCACATTTTGCCAAATAATCGGGTGTAATCATAAAGTATTAGAAGTCATGAAGTCCAACAGAAAAAACAGACAAAGGAGAACACAAGAACTTAAAATGGCTGATTCTAAACTGGATCATTTTTCCATAAACTGTCAATATTGTTATGATGGGGGAATTTGAATAAAATTTTAGGATTAGATATCAGTAATATGTCATTATTTCCTTACTTTGAAGGGTATAAGGAGAATTCATTTCTAAGTAGAATTATACATTACAATGTTTAGAATTACAAGGACATCTTCTTGGCAACTTAGTCTTGTTTGGGTAAACAAAATTTATTCTTTGAATTGTATTTGTTAGAGATTGTTACATAATGAAACAAAAACCCGTGAAACAGTGCATAGAAGTATCAAAATGTAAAAGCAAAAAGGTAAAAAATCAAAGTCTAGGCATTGTACCTTTTATCTAATCAATGCTGAATATTTCAATTGAATTATGTTGTTACAAAGAGCAAATAATCCTGATGTTTATGAACAAAATCAGCCATCTTTCATTGCTTCAGTTTTCCGCATAAATTTCTTAGAATGATTCATTTCCTTATAAATGATTGTTGCTTCTTATAATGATGATTATAAATATGAAGGCAACTATAATGAAAATAATAAATAATAGTACTCTTAGAGGTTTTTGTTTGCCAAGAATTGTTAAGTTTGAATGTATTATAACTCTTATCACCTTAACTTTCTCTACTTGCTAGGTGTCTATTATATCAAATTACAATGGACACAAATTTCCTGCTTTTTCTTATATCTTTTATTAGAAAGTTCTCTCCACTCCTTCTATAAGTGAACTTGAACAGAATTAAAAACACTTTATATAAGAATGCTTCTTTGATACTGATTTGATTTGATTCCGTTTATCTGAGGAATATAATTTAATTTTAGACATTCCCATGGAGTAAAGTTTTTTAGCAGTTGCAGCATGGATGAATTTAAACATGTAATTTCACAACCTGAATTTGAGTGTCTTCAGAAGCAAACTGTTTCAACAGCGGTTTTCCAAAGAAAAATAGCAGTTTGTGGAAATGGAGTTTTGGAACCACCAGAGGAATGTGACTGTGGCACAGCAGAGGTTAGTCACAAACACTTAATAGTTATGTAAAGAGATGGTTTTGTATTTCTCTTGTAGTTATAAATATAGCTTTGATATAAAAGGTTTGGACTTTTTCCCCCCAAATGCTTCAGTCTTTTATCAAATATCTAAGACAGGGAGACACAGGGCATGTAATAACCAAATCATCCTAATTGTGAAGCATTTGAAGGATTACGTGTGGGGTAAGTACAGTGTGAATTAAAGAAATAGATTTTTTTTCAATGTGTAACCATTGTATCAATGCCCACTTTCCATGTCATAAAACCAGTACTATCAAATGTACATCACCTAAATCATCTCTTGAATTCAGCTAAGTAACTGCAATTAGTTCACTAAGTTGTTAAGCAGCTGTGCTTGCTTACCTCTTCATCACCTAATTTTAGTTGCTGCATCTGATGGAACTTCATTTATTTAATTTGGTATCATGGAATGGAATCATCATCTTTGGTTTGTTATTATAGTATTTATCTTTTTGCTGTTATTTTTTTACTCAGTTACACTTGGTGTAAGGTAGCTTACCTTTGTATTTATTGTGACTGCCATTATATACTTAACGCAGGGGGATATTTTTGAATGGTTCTTATTTTCTTGGGAAGATAAAAATTCATTGTTAGAAACAAAATTCTGCAAAAAATGATTACATCATACTTTACGTGACTAATTCAAATCTTATGTATTTTTACTAATTTTTGTTTCCTGACCCTTTACTACTTAAATAATATTAATTAATTGTACAATTGAATTTCTCTAATTTTAGTATAATTTAATGAATTCATATTTAAAATATTTTTAAGCTAATTTATGTGGTGCTAACTTATTTACAATTATATCTTTCTGGAAATTTAGCTTTTTACTTTGAAATACTAAATATCTTTTTCTCTAATATTGATTTCTATTTCAGTATCTATTTGGTCTCACATATATATTGGTTTATTATTTATGTCTATATCTATGCACATACTAACTTCCTTTAATTAGCATCTTCCTAATATTTCTCTATTCTCATTCAGTAGTCCAGCTTTATTATGCAATAAATGTATATACCACAGCATACCCATAACCAAAGTTGTATCACCATTTTAAAATTTCAGTTTCAAGTGTTCTTTGCATACATTATGAAAAAGAAATAAATAATAAAAATTGTTGATTGTGCCATTAGCCAGTTTAACATTACTTTGAATGACTGACTCGTATTTTGAAAGATAACTGCAAAATGTCCAAGTCAAAATTACCAATCATTGCAAGGAATATGCGAAAACAGTCTTTTATTCTAGAATTCATTTCAGAAATAAACCACTCATTATTTTAAAATTTATTTTATTAAAGTAATAATGAGAGCATAATTACATGACATTAAATATTGCTAAACTTTTGGAGTAAAAATATTATTTGTGTTCTCTAATTTCTCAATGATAAATCATATTTCTATAGTTTACAGCATTTAGCTGTCAGTTCCATAAGAAGATTCCACTTCTCAACAAGTCATTAAAAGTCAGTTTCAACTGGGCATATAGTTTAGATTTTCATTTTACATGAATATTTTCAAATCATGCTCTCCTCTTCAGGTTCACTCTGATTACAGCCTTTGGAGAGTTCTCTTTAATGTCACTCATTTTTCTTTCATGCCAATATTAATATTCAGTGAGGGTTCAATCTTCTTTCTTCACTGTACTCTGCACAATTGTTCTTAAAATATTTTTATTATGAAGTATACACATTCTTCTAAAGTTCAAACATGAACATGAACCAATAAAGGTATCATCTGGCCCCTCTAACTATTAAAGCATTTTGATAGAATTTAATAATATGTAGTTAGTATAACTAAAAGCATCATATTTAAAGTAATATATTACATATTAATCCAGTTCATGTCTAAGATCAGGAATTAATTATTATTCTATGAATGCTACTGATAAATTTCACTACTATTTGGCAAAAAGAGCTCCCATTACAGCTTCTTTCATAATATATATTACTCAAAACATTGTATGTTTTCTATATATCTATATTTTTATATCTCTATATATCTATGCATCTATATACCTTTGTCTATATCATCTATGGTTACATATTGTCCTATATGACTCACACATATTATATACCCACTATACACTCTAATAGTTGCTTACTTGAGTAGAGAATAATCTTATACATAAAGTCAAAGAAGAAAACCACAAAATGATGACAGTTTTCAGATTTAAATTTTTTTTCACAATATTAAAATTGACTAAAAATAATTAAAAAATCTATGAAACAAAAAGTAAGCTGTCATGACAAAATGTAAAACATGCTAACATAGGTTACTGGACAAGAGTTAATAATATTAATACTGAAGTACTTACAAACCAAAGAATTAAACAATATCCCACAACAATATAGGCAAGGAGATATAAATTAAATACAGATATTAAAGATTTTTCAGCAAATTAGTAACACAGATAATAAAGTTGAAAAATATAAAAACATCACTCTTTTTAATCTACCCACTTTACTAATTTTAAAATATTTTATCAGTCTGTACAATATCACTCCTGCATTAAATAGATAAGTAAAATATGGTTATAATATAGAATCCTGAAAATTATAGTATAGAATCCTAAATATTTTTGTACTCTATAACCTAATAAATTATAATTTTGATTTTTACTATAAATCTTGGAGTTAAAGAAATAATGACAAAAATTTTCTTTAACGCATAATTTACAATAATAAAATTATTGTATGGTTATAATTTTAAAGTCTCTATTTTGTCAAACACACAGATATTTCCAAAATTATATATTGATAATGTTTGATAGGATGGAAAATACTTAAATGGAAAAATACCTTAATTTCTAAAATTAGAGTGCATATAATTGGGAATACAAAGTTGAAGGATAGATTTGGACTTCTGATATTGATTCTCTATGGTGAATACCTGAAACTAATACAGTGTTATAATACAAAGTTAATTCTATTTAAAAATTGTAATGGGAAAAAATTTAAAAAAGAAGACTGATTTAAATTGCATTAACTTTTAACAGTTCAATTTTATTTATTTTGACTACAGTTTTTTATTAGTTCCAGCAAAAACTCAATGATTTAGTTGCAGTTACAGAAAAAGAAACCGAGGCATGTAAAGATTAAGCAAAAATGCTTAACCAGTGTCATTCAGTACATAGTATAGTGAGGTTTCAAATGTAAGTCTTTTTTTTTTTTTTAATTCAGATCATGCCCCTTATTTTATGGCTCTTATTTTAGCAGTTCATTTTCTTTTATTTTTAATTCAGATAAGAGCTTATACAATTCAACAAAAACAAACAACCCAATCAAAAAATGTACAGAACTAAAAGACACGCCTTCAAAGAAGAAATGCAAATAGCCAAAAGACATGAAAAATGTTCAACATCACTTATTATCAGGGAAATGCAAATCAAAACCATAATGAGATACCACTTCATGCCAGTGAGAATGACCCACATTATAAAAACCAAACAAATGCTGGAGAGGATGTGGAGATAAAGGAACCCTCTTATACTGCTGGTGGGAATGTATATTGGTTCAGTCACTATGGAAAACTCTGTGAAGATTCCTTAGAGCACTAAAAAATGAACCTACCATATTATCCGGCAATTCTATTCCTAGGAATCTACACAAAGATCAGAAAAACACTAATTCAAAAAAAATCTGCACTCCAGTGTTTATTTCAGCACTATTTACAGTATCCAAGATATGGAAACAACCTAAATGCTCTGAAATAAGTGAATGATTCAAAAAGTTGTAGTGCATTTATATAATGGAATATTACTCAGCAATTAAAAAAGACAAATTCATGCCATTTGCAGTAACTTGGATGGACTAAAAGAGATTATGCTAGCCAGAACAAGTCAGAAGGAAAAAGATAAATATTGGATGGTCTCGCTTATATGTGGAATGTAGAGAAACCAAACAAAAATTCAAAAAATTAAAACTAGCAAGCTGACCACAGATATGATGGGTGGGGGAGGAATGCAAGGGAATATGGTCATAGTTCACAGTTGACATGGTCATGGGAGACCACAATGACATGGTCGTGGGGGACTACAATGATATAAGAAACAAATTTAATGAAAAAAATAAAAGAAGTAACAAATGAGGTAATATTTGGATACCCTTGTCAGGTATTTCCATTGTAGTGCACCCACAACCAACACACTTATAGTTCACCATAGTCCATCGTGTTTCTTTCCCTCTTCTTCTCACCCCTTCTTTGCTGTGATGCTTCAGTTTTTTAGTCAGCTATAAAGGATTCAATTTCTTGAACACCTTTTTTTCCTCTATGTAATATATATCTACTTTATTTATTTATTTATTTATTTATTTATTTTAAAGATTTATTTATTTATGCATACAAGAGCTGGGGTACAGGCCAGATATGCAGGGGGTGAGAGGATTCACCAGAGACAGAGTGAGAAACAAAACAGGCAGACTGACTGAAATACACTGCTGAGGGGAGCAGTGGGTGAGACAGGAGAGGTCTGCTGCGCCATGTGTGTTGCTCCCTAGTGGGCAGGGGATCGAACTGGTGCTGCAGAGGCTGCGTATTGCTTCATAGTGTTGTGCTTAACCCGTTGTGCCACCAGGGAGGCCCTGTAATATATATCTACTTTAAATGAAGTGATGTTAAAAATAAAGGCAGAAACAAAAATTATGTTGTGATTGTAATTAACTTAGAGACATACATTAGTATTTTTGACAATAAGTACAATTATTTATTTGATTGAAATTACCTATTATTTAACTTTATTATAATTGCTTGTAGAGTTGCAATCATAAAAAATGCTGTCAACCTGAGGATTGTAGTCTAATTAGGTCAGCAGAGTGTGGCAGTGGACCATGCTGTGATAACAAGACTTGTCTGGTAAGTTTTCAAACTAGGACATTATTTTCTTTCATGTGTCTTTTTGTTAACTGTGTATTCATTTTTTATATTTAAACAATTTTATACATCAGTTATTTTACTTTATGTCCCCTCTTCATGCACAGTTGATTTTAGAATTCAGAGAACATCCTTATGTCTTTTTTCAAACTCCTCCTGTATTGTTTCGCTTTCACTCAAGACTCATCCAGTTAGTGTATTCAGTACCAATTCCAGGTTATTTAAGCACTATAAATACATTTTGGTCATGCCTCAGTGTATTTCTACATAATTAACCAACTTATGTCTAAATTACAAATGAGGAACCCAAACACATTTGTCATACAATGTTTGAATAAACAGACAATAATGATTTTAAAATTTCATCACAACGTAGCAGAAAAGGAATCCATGTAGAATAGTCGGCAATGGGAAGCCTATCATACAATGTACCTTAGTTTTGGCAAAGTTTCCTGGTGCTGGAAGTGATTGAATTCTTGCAACTTGGCAATTTTCATTACCCAATTTAAAAGAAACCTGTGTAGTTGTCTTTTAGATTGCATCCTGCTTTGTGTGTGTGTGACTTTCAGGAGTTTATGGCAAGCATAAAAACTGATTAATTATAGATTTTCTTTGCCAGATTTGTTTTCTCTCTGTCAAAGTAATCTCTCCTAACATTATTCTGCGCTGTTCTTGTGTTTTCTTTTTCACTCTGTGGGCTAGCACTTAAAGCCAATGGTTAATTGACTTTAAGGTGCATGAATGTACAGTTCAGCCTAGAGTTTCTACTTAGCAGCAAACCTTTTCACTTTTCATCACCAAAGATAATTTTGCGCTTTATCTCTAAACCAATGGCATTTAAAAATAAAGCTTTTCGAAACAGTTCTTTGCTCTTACTTCCCAATTATCAAAGATAATTGTTAAATTTTTCAAGTAAAAATCCACAGTGAAAGTTGCTAGGGTGTTCTTCAGTGTAACAGGTAATTATACTATGTTGTTTCACATTAATTTTATTATATTATAGCATAGAATTTGGTCTTGACTGTCATTTAAAGGCTCACAGATATTTTACACTCTGCTATCTTTTATTATTGGTCAAAAGCATAAAAGTCTTCCATGTCTACTTTTAATTAGGTTAGTTTACACAAACACTAATTTGAAATTTAGCAATTTGACCCAACTATTTCTCATAAATTTTCAATTTAATACATTCAAGTTCAAGGGCAAAGATGGGAAAAAATACTAGTTTATACAACTAATTTATAGAATACTAGTTTATACAAAAAGTTTATAAAACTTTTTGCTAAGAACTGAGTGACTGACATGTTTCTAACAAGTACTCACACATTCCTAGATGTAATTATTAATTTTTTTCTTATTTTCACATGCTTCATTGCTACACTCTCATTATTCAAGATGAATTGCAAATGTGTCATTTTTAATGTCCTGAATAAAAGAGTATTTTAATTATAGTATCCATCTTTGCCCCAATTATCTTTTTTAGTTGAAAGTCTAGCTTATTGGATATGAGAATAGATGTTCCTGACTTACTCTCTGAGTTATGAACATGTATAATCTTATTCTAGCCTATTATCTTTAGTCCTTTTTTTTTTTTTTGATTTTGAATGGATTTCTTGTAAACAAAGTACTGATGGCTGGTATTTTTGTCCACCCACATTGTTAACCTATATATTTTTATTGGTGAATTTAGACCATTCTCATTTAGGTTGATTATAGATATGGACTGTTTATTTTCAGTCATTTTGGTTTTTGATTTTTCTTCCTGCTGTTTCTTTTCCCCTTTTTTTCTCTCCACTCTTTTTGTATGACTTTCCTTAGTAGTTCTGTGAATTTCCTTGCTTCTTTGTCTGCAGGTGTCTATTATGGATTTTGGGCTAGTGGTTACCATGAGGGTTTTACTTGAATTCCTGTATTTTAGGCCCTTTATGAGCTGGTGTCTGCCCTCCAGCATTTAACTATGTTATTTCTACACATTTCTTCCTCCTCTTTGGTATTTGGTGGTGTTAACTCATAGTATTCTTGATCTTGGTACTGATGTTATATTGCTAAGATGTTATATTGTGCTTCAGGTTTCTTTTTTTTTTTTTTTTGAATGCCTGCAATTTGTATTTTTTATAATTTATTTTTATTTATATCTTTTACATCATTGTGTATTCCCAGTAAAATTCCCACCACAGATTTTATTTTCTTGTAGAACTCTTGTTAGTATTACTTGAAGAACAAATCTTTTGATGGGAAAATGCATTGTCTGAGAAAACCTTTATTACCACTTGAAACTTAATTGATAATTTTGCAGGATAGAGAATTCTTGGCTGAGAGTTCTTGTCTTTTAGGATTGTGACTATTTCCTCCCACTCTCTTCTTGCCTGGAAATTGTCTGGACTGAAATCTGGGGAAATCCTGATTAGGGATCTCTTGTAAGATATTGTTTATTTTTTTCCTTGCTTCCTGCAAAATTTTTCTTTGTGATTTTTGAGAGTTTGACAATGATGTATCTGGGTATTTTTGCATCTAAAGAATTTAGATGTTCTCTCTGTTTGCTGGAATTCCATATTCATTCATTGTGTAGGTTTGGGAAGTTCTCATTTATTATTATTTTTGAACAGAATTTCTACTCCTATTTCTTTTTCTTCCCCTTCTGGGAGTCTGAGCATTGTTAGTTTTCCTCTTCTTATTGAGACTGAATTTCTTGTGGAGTTTTCTCATTTTTCCTTTGTCTTCATGCCCTCTCTTCTAAGTGTGTAATTTGTTTGTGTCATCTACAGCTGTAATTCTTTCTTCTGTTGTTTTGATTTAATTTAAGGTACTGTCTTAAGTTTATCTGCATTTAATTTAGAATCTCTTCTTGTGATCCTTTTGTATAGTCAGTCCCTTTAGTGAAGAACTATCTTTTTTCTTGGATCATTCATCTGCTTGTCTACCTTTGCCTGACCTTCCAGTATCTCATTTAGCATTTTAAATATTGTTTTGAAATCATTGTAGGATATTTTCTCTCTTTCTGTCTCCTTTTTGTTTATAATTGTTAAATTTTAATTGGCACTGGGTACTATTGTTGTTTATTGATGATTATTGACCTAGCAAGGAAATACAAATAAACACTTATAAAGCCTAGATAAAATATGAGTCTAACTTCATGGCCCTGTGAATATTTATTTCAAACAAGAACAGGATTCTTATTGTATGCATTTATTGGATATCCCAGAATTTTTGTTGACATTCCTCAAACTAGCTTTCTTCATGTATGAGATATATATATATAATATATATATAATATATATATATATAATATATATATATATAATCTTCTTATATCTCTGGCTTTTCTAGTCCAATAGATTTCAATATTATAGGAGAATAGAGGGATTTTCCCTCTGCTAATATACAAGTCAATCCTTAATATTGGAGGAACTCCTGACTGATCTTACTAAATTAAATTTACCACCATTTTCCAATCACTGTCAAGTAGAAGTAATCTGATGATCAACTTGAGTCATAAGGATATTCCTGTGTTTTTTAACTCCTTGGTAGAGGTGGAGCAGGTTCTGAGAGAAAAGTTACTTGAAATGAAAGAATGAAAAAAGATTTCTATTAAGCAATATTTTAGAAGATGGTAAAAACTGACATATAATTTAGTGTAACATTCTGGAGTACAATTGATTCCCAAAAATCCTGAATGTGAAAAATAAACATGCATAGCTTTATATCCATTATTTCCTATTTATTTTGAAGTAACACTCAGGATAATCATAAAATTTTGACCATTAGAATTTTCACTAGAGATTTTTTTTAAAAAATGAGATGAAATTTATGCAACATAAAGTTACTCATTTTATAGTCAACAAGTCAATGATACCTTGAATATACAAGGTACATGTATATTCACATTGGACTTTGTTTTACTTTTAGTTTTATTTATTTATTCATACAAGAACTGGGGTGTAGGCCAGAGGTTCTAGGGGACAAGTGAGAAAATTCACCATAGACAGAGTGGGGAGCAGAACAGGCAAATCTACTGAATACACTGCTGAGGGGATCAGCGGGTGAGACAGAAGAGGTCTCCTGCACCATGTGGGTCCACTCCCTTTCTGGGGATCGAACTCAGGCTGCAGTGGCTTGTGAGAGCTTCATAGCACTGAGACTTTAACAAACCCTGTGCCACCAGGGAGGCCCTCACAATGCACTTTGTAAACTACCACCTCTACCTAGTTGCAAAGCATGTTCATCACTAAGCAGGAAGCCCTCCTATCAGTTAAGTAGTTGCTCTCCTTTCTCCCTTCCTTTCAGTTTCTGATAACCACCAATCCGCATTATATCACTACGAATTTGCCTATTCTGTATTTTTCAATATATAGAACCATTCAATATGTGGACATTTGTGTCTGATTTTCTTCATTTAATGTAGTGTTTTCAAAATTTATTTACCTTGTAACACATATTAGTACTCCATTCCTTTTTATGGCTGAAAATATTTGATTGTATGCCCATCTTTGTTTGTATGTTCATCTATCTATGCATTCATTGATGGACCTTTGAGTTCTTTCCAATCTATTTCACTAGAATTTTTATATAAATTCATAATTTACCTTTAAATAATAAAAATGTAATAATAAGTGAAATAATTACAAATGGAATGTTTTTTAGATTTTTTACACTTCTATATTACTACTTTAATTTTTTTTTTTGTCTCACAGGTAGCCCCAAAAGGACGTGTATGTAGGAAAAGCACAAATCCATGTGATTTCACAGAATATTGCAATGGACAATCTGAGTTTTGTGTAGCTGATATGAAATCTTTAGATTTAGAACCATGTGGAAATGAAAGTGCCTATTGCTATGGTGGAGTATGCAGAGACCGAGATACACAATGTGTAGAGTTATTTGGAAAATGTAATTTATGTTTTCTGGGGTTGTTATTTAAACCATATTTTTCTAATGTCAGTAATCTATAGCCATAATAAAAAGTGTCATTTTTTAAAAATCAAATTTGAAAATGAAATTTTAAATCAAAACACTTTGAACTTTATCAAGAGGTAAAATAGATCTTATAACTACAGGAAAATAATATTAAGATGTAGTAAGTTTATGTGATTGGTGGAAAGAAAGCCCAATATTAGAATTATAAATAAAAAAGTAAATGGCTGTTTGATTTCTTAATCATTTCTCCTTGATGATGTCAATTTTTGTATCCTCAAGTGTGTAGTTTTTCTTATTATAAGGTAACTTGATGATACCAAGAATTTATAGTAGATATCATTGAGTGGGCATTCCTGTTGTTTAGATATCCTTTTCTTTTTTTTTGTTTTTAAAATTTTCTTTACTTTTTTTTTTTTAAGGATTTATTTATTTATTTATTTATTTAAGCACTGGGTACAGTCAGAAGCGTGGGAGGGTGAGAGAATTTACCAGAGCCAGAGTGGGGAGCAGAACAGGCAGACTGATGAAATACACTGCTGAGGGGAGCAGTGGGCACGGTAGGAGAGGTCTGAGCAATATGTGGGACCTTTGCCAGTGGCCGGGGATCGAACCCGCGCTGCAGAGGCTGCGGGCAGCTTCGCAACCCAGCGCTCAACCGCTGTTCCAGTGGGGAGGCCCTAGATACCTTTTTCTTATTTAAACACTCTTTTAGAGTTTAATAATTTTAATTCAGTGAGTAATTGGAATTTTATGTTTTCAGTTGCCAAGGAGTCTTCTGCTCTATGCACACAAGAGGTGAATTTTCTAAGTGATGGCTTTGGATATTGTATTCCAGAGAAAGCATGTGATTTTACGTATGTGTTTATAAAATTATACATTTTCCAAACACATGTTTCTGTGTGTGTGTGTGTGTGTGTGTGTGTGTGTGTGTGTGTGTGTACTGCAAGGTCATTTAATACAAATGTGATAGGACTATCTATTTTCTGAAATAGCTTCGTGGTTATGATCTGAGTGAAACTTTAAAAATACCTACTCATTCTCAATGGTGAAAAGCTGAAAGCAATTCCATTAAGATCTGGAACAAGACAGGGATGCCCACTCTCACCACTGCTTTTCAATATAATACTGGAAGTCCTAGCCAGAGCAATAAGACAAGAGAAAGACATCCAAGGAATCCAAATAGGAAAAGAAGAAGTCAAACTATCACTATTTGCAGATGATATGATAATATACATAGAGAACCCCAAAAACTCCACAGAAAAACTAATTCAACTCATCAATCAGTTCAGTAAAGTGGCAGGATACAAAATCAACACACAAAAGTCAGTAGCCTTCCTATACACAATAAATCTGAAGAAGAAGAAATCAAAAAAACCATCCCTTTTATTATTGAAACAAAAATAATCAAATACTTGAGAATAAACCTAACAAAAGAGGTAAAGGACCTATACAAAGAAAACTATAAAACACTGTTAAAAGAAATAGAAGAAGACACAAAGAAATGGAAAGACATCCCCTGCTCATGGATTGGAAGAATAAACATTATTAAAATGGCCATCCTACGAAAAGCAATATACAGATTCAATGCTATTCCAATCAAAATTTCAATGTCATTCTTCAAAGAAATAGAACAATTATTGATGAAATTCATATGGAATCACAAAAAACCCCGAATTGCCAAAGCTCTCCTGAAAAAGAAAGAAGGGAATGGAGGCATCACACTCCCAGACTTCAAACTCTACTACAAAGCCACAATCATCAAAACTGCATGGTATTGGAACAAGAACAGACATACAGACCAATGGAATCGAATAGAAAATCCATAAATAAACCCACAGATTTATGGTCAACTAATCTTTGACAAAGGAGCAAAGACTATGCATTGGAGCAAAGAAAGTTTGTTCAATAAATGGTGCTGGAAAAACTGGGTTGCTATATGCAAAAGAATGAAGCTTGACCACTACCTCACACCATACACAAAAATCAACTCAAAATGGATTAAAGAACTAGACATAAGACCTGAAACCATAAAATATATAGAAGGAAATATAGGCGAAACACTACGTGATTTGCACATCAAAGACATCTTTACAGATACATCACCCAAAGCAGTGATAGTGAAGGCAAAGATAAACAGCTGGGACTACATCAAATTAAAGAGCTTCTGCACAGCAAAAGAGACAATAACAAAAACAAAGAGAAACCCCACTGACTGGGAGAACATTTTTGCACCCAACACTAATGATAAAGGACTGATCACAAAAATCTGCAAAGAGCTGAAGAGACTCAACAATAACAAAGAAAATAACCCAGTCAAAAAATGGGCAGAAGAGCTAAAAAGAAACTTCTCTGAAGAGGAAATGCAAATGGCCAACAGGCATATGAGAAAATGTTCAACATCACTTGTCATCAGGGAAATGCAAATCAAAACTACCATGAGATACCATCTTACACCAGTGAGAATGGCACATATTAAAAAAACTAGCAACAACAAATGTTGGTGAGGTTGTGGAGAAAAAGGATCTCTCCTGCACTGTTGGTGGGAGTGCAAACTGGTCCAACCACTATGGAGAGCTGTGTGGAGATTTCTGGACCTACTAAACATAGAGCTTCCATATGATCCAGCAATTCCACTCCTAGGTATCTACCCAAAGGACACAGAAACATCAATTCCAAAGAGCACCTGCACCCCTATGTTTATAGCAGCACTGTTTACAATAGCTAAGCTTTGGAAACAGCCCAAATGCCCAAAAATAGATGACTGGATCAAGAAGATGTGGTACATATATACCATGGAATATTACTCAGCATTCAAAAAAGATAAACACATGCAATTTGCAGCAACATGGATGGCACTGGAAGGGATCATGCTCAGTGAAATAAGCCAAAAAGAAAAAGAAAAATACCGGATGGTCTCACTCATAGCAGGAATCTAGAAAACTTAAATAAGGGACCAGGAAAATGAATAACTATAAGAAAGTGAAAATCAAAATCAACAAAAAACTATGAACCAGAGACACTTTTTGGGGGGTGGGAGGCGGGAGAGGAGGGATTGGGATCAGAATGGGGGGGTTGCAATTGTATGGGGAATATAAAAATAAAATTTATTATAAAAAAAAAAACAAACATGATCAGCAAAGTCTAGATGGGAAAAAAAAACATGGAAAAGTCTATAAGACAAATGATACCATTTCTTTAAAATAAAAATCATTAAAAGAAGAAAGCTGGCAAAGGAATTTTGTCTATGCAAAGGACTTGAATAGACATTTCTCCAAAGAAAATATACAAATGACCAAAAAGTATATGAAAAGAAGCACAACATCAGAAGTAACTAATGAAATGTAAATCAGAACCACAATGAGATATCACTTCATACCCATTAGGATAGCTATTAAGAATTCTTTTATTTAAAAATAAAAAGTAACAAGTATTAAAAAAAAATACCTACTCATATTTTAAACTGTTACTTGCCTAATGTAGAATGTTCCTAAGTGACATACAGTCATTTATTTCTGCCTTACATCCCTAGGTCAATTTTATGTGGAAAATTAACTTGTCACTGGACACATGCTCAGATAACACAATCAGAACTTTATGATGTTCAGTATACTTACCTTGGTGGTCAGATATGTATGTCTGCAAGAACAAGAGAGAAAATCGCAGCTGGCAAGAGAGATAAAACCTTTCCAGCAGATGGCACTATGTGTGGGTATAATCGGGTAAGTAAAAATTCCTTGAATCTGTGTATAGGATATGTTTATGGTGTGTAAGCTATTTGCATGTCTGTACACATGTATGTATGAGAAAAACAAAGAGGAAAAAAGAGCAATTAAAATTTTTTATTTATAATTAATGTAAATTTTGGTTACTACGTCATGATCATAAGAGTCGGAAGTCAGAATTTCTGTTGATAAAGGGAACAGATTGCTTCACTTTTTGTTATGAATTATTTTATAGGTAACTAAATTTGTTATCTCACATGGGTATCTAAATCTTCAAGATCATTGGGCCAGGATCAGGGCTGTAATAATAATAATAATAATTATTATTATTATTAATATTAATAATAATAATTCTTATAATAATAAGAATCAAATGGGTTAAATAATACACTAAAAAATAAGTGAAAATGACATGAATAATAAGAAAAAAGTGACAAAAATGTATCTAGTCTTTAGTAGTGACAAGAAATATCTTCATTATAATGAAAAGAAAAATATAAGCTATCTCATTAATCTCAACCTTAATTCTCCCTTCAGTTATATACTATATTATAAAAAATGTGATCTCCCACCCTCCCCCAAAGACAGAGGACACAATAATAAAACAGAATTTAGATTTCCTTAAAAAAGGAATGAAGGATTTTTAACTAGGACCATTGTGGGGTCAGGGAGGGGTATGGAATTACTCAGGCTCCTTCACTGCAACCTTCACTTGGTACCTATAATCAGCAAGCATTCTGTAACCATGACATTCACTTGGCATGCACAGTTAACTGCACCCCATATGAAACTGTAAACACACACCTGGCTTTAGGCTGGTTTTGTGTATAAATCATGTAAAGGCTGTCAGGGCTGGGTGGAAAGGGAGTGAAGGGGATATCACTGCTTGTGTGCCTTGCTTCCTGTTTCATGAATAAAGGCATGTCAAATGTCCTACAACTCTGGGCTTTTCTCCAGTCTCCATGAATCCAAAATAACCTTGCTTGGTATTGAGCATTTCCAGGGACACCATTGAAAAATTGGTTGACTAATGAAAAAACTACACAACTTACTCTTTAATTAAAATAATTTACATTGAGATACATTATTTTAAGACATGAAAATAAGAGGAAACGGAAGGGGATAGTAAACTTAGCTCAGAACAGAAAAAGATAGTCTCATATAAAAAATAAAGAACTAATCACAAAGGTCAAAAAGGATACAGGTGCTGAAGTTTGAATTCTGTTTTTTTTTCTTTTTTTATTTCATATGTTTTTTATATCATTTTTCATTTTTGTACAATGTATGCATTTTCATCTTGATTTTAGTCCCCAAACAATTCCCATCCCATTATTTTGACCCTAATCCCTCCTCCTCCCCCCACCCCAGTATGTTTCTGGTTTATAGTTGCTTGTTGATTTTGATTTATCTGCTATAAGTATGGCTAGGCCTGCCTTCTTTTGGGGGTCGTTTGTTTGTAGAATTGTTTTCCAACCCTTTACTTTCAATCTATTGTTATCTTTAGAGCTTAAGTGTGTTTCTTAGAGGCAGCAGAAGGTTGGATTCTGTTTTGTAATCCAGTATGTTACTCTGTGTCTTTTTGTCGAAGAGTTTTGTCCATTAACATTTAGGGTGATTATTGTTTCATGGAACTCTGTTACTGCAATTTTGGTGATCATTTTGTGTTTTATTCACTGTCTTGTTCCATTCTTCCTGTTCATTCCTCTGGTGGTTTAGATTTTAAGGCTTATAATATTTCTTGGAGTGGAGGTTAGAAGGAGAGCTTTGCAAGATAAATTATTCTTGGCTGGTATATATATATATTTTTTTTTTTGTCTTAGAGTTTATTGAATTTGTTGCTCCATTCTCTTCTTACATGTAGTATTTCTGCAGAGAAGTCTATTATCAGCCTGACTGGTTTTCCTGTATAGGTTATCTGTTTCTTCGTCCTTGTCAGCTTCATTACTTTTTTCTTTGTCTTGGACTCTTGGACGCTGGTCTTGTTTCATGTTCTTCTAGCTTCCTGTATGTCTATTTTCATTTCCTTCTTCAAGTTTTAGAAGTTCTCCTCAATTATTTTCTTGAATAGCTTCTCAGTTCCCTCCTCTTTCTCCTTCTGGGATTCCTATAACTCTTTTATTTTCTTTCCTCATGTTGTCAGATAATTCTGAGTGTTTCTTCATTCTTTTTTCCTTTGCATCTCTTTCTTTTTCCTTCTTGGTTCTTTTTATATCTGTATCTTCAGGAGTACTGATTCATTCTTCTATTTCATCTATTCTATTTTTGTGGCTTTTCCAAAAAAAAGTTTAGCTCCTCCAGAGTTGATCTTTTAACCTACTCTAGTTCCTTTACTTTCTTAAGGATTCAGTCTCAGTCTTCTGTTTGTTGGTTTTGTTTCTCACAGCATTCTGTCCCTTTTGTGCTTCTTTTAGGTTTTTTAATTAAGATGATTCTGAATTCTTTATCTGTCAAGAAGAGAAATTTTTACATGTCAGTGTTGTTGGGTTCTGGAATCTGACTTTCTTTCTGTGGTGTATAACAAATTCCCAGGAGGACTTGTTTGACCACTTGCATTAATATATTTTTTCCTCCCCAATGTTTGCTTTTGTGTTTGTTCTTGGTACAGGATATGTGGCCACTGGTGCCTGCTGGTATGACTTTTGTGTGCTTTTACTGGGCTGTGTATAGATTTGCCTGGAGTTTGGACCACTATGGGTGGTGGGTGGAGGCGGGGGTGGATGCTCCTCTTGCTTTCCCCTCGGGTCCCACCACCATTGGACCTCTTCTGATGGCCAGTGGGTGGATCCTCACACTGCCCGGGCTACTGTGGCAGCTGGGCAGGTTCAGGGGCAAGGGTTCTTACTGCACCCATTGATCAGACTGCTGCTGCTGGCAGGCGGATGTCCCAGCACTCTTTACCTTGGCGTGTGTGGAGCTGTGCACTTTCTGGGATGATGTGGCAGTTGGGCAGAGGTGGGGTGAGGTGTTGCTTTCCTCGACCAGACTGCTTGGGGTATCCAAAGGGCCCTGATATAGGGCCTGGCACTGCAAGGCTCCAGCTGTGGCCCCTTCCACTGGTGGGTGCAGCAGACTGGGTGGAATGCACTTCTGGGTGTTGCTGGGGATAGCCGAGAGTCTCTGATGCAGGGCATTGGCTACTGCAAGGTTCCAGTTGTGGCCTGGGCTGCTTGGAGATGTGGGTTTGTTTGAATGGTGTGGCTGGTGCTTGGTCTTTCAAGATTGCAATTCAGTGCTCAACAGATGATGATGGCTGGTGTTTTGCCACTAGGTGACAGCAGAGGGCTGAGTGGGATGCGCCTCCCAGCAGGGATTACTACTCATGAGTTGCATCTCTTGGAAAAGGCAAAATAAAGTTTCTGCCACTCCTGTGGGGCTGGTGGCTGGTGCTGAGTTCTGGGTTTTGCATCTATGAGTATCTGGGGGTTCTCAGATGTAGCAGGGTGGGATACTGGGGTGTTCCAGGCTGGGACCCAGTCTGGGTTATATTAATAAGATGTTGGCTGACTTGGTGGGCTGGGCTTTCCTGTTCAGCCAGGTGCCCACTCTGAATGGAGTCTTTTTTGTGCCACTTTTTGGCTCTTGGGCATCGTGGAGAATTGTTGGTGCTGCATAGCAGATTTGAAGCATCTGAGTTTTGCTAAAATTTCCTTATCAGTCCTTTTTTTAGTTGTTTTAGGAGAGAGATTGATTCCAGCTTCTCTCTTCCTCCATGTTTTTGACATAATCCTAGTTTAATATTTTAGTTGAAAGTGTTTCCCTGATCCTTAGTGTACAAATTTATCATAAATTTTATTTTGAACAATTTTTTCACATTTTTATTTTTAACTCACGTGGAATTTTTTTCCAATAAATATTGAAATAGGCATCTAATTATATTCTCTTCTAAATGGCTACATTAAAATCCCATTTATACTTTAAAAAAGGTCAATTTTCTTCTACATGGAGTAGATATGAAAAATGCATCTCTTAAATTGACTCCCCAGTCCATGTTAGATACCTTTTGTCAGTATTGCCTTCCTTTTGGAAGTCTTCCACAATGTCAAGTCTATCAATTTGAATTGGAATTGTTCTGTGGTTTTTAACAAAAATTCATCAAAGATATACTGTATTTCCATTGCAGTACTATCTTGTTCAGTTGATATCATAGATGTTGAAAAGTAAAGACTTCTTTACCTCACTTTCATAATGTGGGTCCATTTGAAAAACTATTATCAATCTATCTGTCTTTCTATCTACTTATATGTATCTGCCTAACTAACTGTATACCTGCTTATTATCTATATAACAGGAGTTTTTGATTTATGAACATGAATAAAATTATGTCTCCCTTATTAATTATAATGCAAATCATTAATGAAACACACTTTTAACACAGTAATATACTAAGTGAAAAACATGCTACATGGAGATAGGCATTATCCCAGCATTAAAAGTTTGCTTAATATTGGGCCTCCCCTGGTGGCACAGGTGGTTAAGCGCCGCACTGTGAAGCTGTCTGCAGCCTCTGCAGCGCCAGTTCGATCCCGCTCGGCAAGGGTCCCACATGGTGTGGCAGACTTCTCCTGTCATGCCCGCTGCTCCCCTCAGCAGTGTATTTTGTCAGTCTGCCTGTTCTGTTCCCTGCTGTCTCTGGTGAATCCTCTCACCCTCCTGTGCATCTGGCCTGTACCCTGATTCCTGTATAAAATTAAAAAAAAAGTTTGCTTAATATTATTGGTAATAGAAAGTTTCTTTGAATTTTTTTATTTGTAAGATGCAGAACAAGTCTAGTCTACATAGGTAGTCTATGGGGGATAAGATCAATCCTAGTCTTCATAGGTAGTCTATGGAAGATAAGATCATCTCATACTATTCACTTCAAGCTTTGAATGGAATGTTTGTAGCATAAAACTGTCCGAAAGTTGATAAGCTGTGAATGAATGAATGAATGAATACATAAAATTATTTGCCTTTTCCTTACCCATTCTAATATACAGAACTATAAGAACATATGCTTACATTATTCAGACATTTCTCCTCAGTCAGTATATTTTTAGTTATGTAGTGATATATATATATACACATATATATTTCAATATATACATATATATTTATATTTTGATTTTTTTGGTTTTTTTAAAGATTTATTTTATTTATGCATACAAGAGGTGGGGTACAGGCCAGAGGTGTGGGGGGAGAGAAGATTCACCAGAGACAGAGTGGAGAACAGAACAGGCAGATTGACAAAGTACACTGCTGAGAGGAGCAGCGGGCAAGTCAGGAGAGGTCTGCTGCGCCATGTGGGTTACTCCCTTGCTGGCCAGGGGATCGAACTCATGCTGCAGAGGCTGCGGATAGCGTCATAGGTTGCCTCTTAACCCATTGCGCCACCAGGGAGGCCTTATATATATATTTTGGAATGTTCACATGACTGCTTCTGGGGCATTACTTGTGTGCCTTGTTCAAAGAAGGAAGTCCTTTATGTTTATATTCAAAAACATATTGTTAAGCAGGGCTAAATACTTTTATAGTGTCTCCAGCCTTTGCTGTTATCACAGGAAAGCCAGCCTTATGTTGAGTTATTTACTTGAAGAAAATTAAATCAGAAGCGTGAGACTTAACATTTTCTGGATTTCCCCACTAAATACAAGCCATTGAAGTGTGACTGGTTTATTATTACCTCAATGCCAATATTTAAGGAGCACTAGAGTGAAAATAGCTTTGTGGACAGGTAATGCTGACTGTTTCAACATTTTGTAAAACTTGTTGGCTTCATCAGCACACTTACTGTCAAACAAACTGATATTTATTAATTACTTATTTATCAGTGGTTATAGAAAATAGTGACTCTTAACATTATTCACCATATATTGGAAATTCTATCAGATCAAGTTGAGAAAACCAAGCTGCATCTTTTTTTTTTTTTAGAGGCATGTTTTATTTATTTATTTGTTTGTTTGTTTGTTTTGTTTATACATGCACTGGGTACAGTCAGAAGTGCAGGAGGGTGAGAGAATTCACCAGAGCCAGAGCGGGGAGCAGAGCAGGCAGAAGGACCGAAGTACACTGCTGAGGGGAGCAGTGGGCAGCAGGAGAGGTCTGTGTGCCTTGTGGGACCCTCCTCCGGTGGCCGGGGAGCAGCCGGGGATTGAACCGGCACCGCAGAGGCCGTGGGAAGCTTCGCAACCCAGCGCTCAACCGCTGCGCCACCGGGGAGGTCCCCAAGCTGCATCTTAATAGATGCTCCAAAAGAAATTCAAAGTAAATTCTGGCTAGATGAACATAAACAGAGTCTACATCAAAATCAGGTTAAAATGATATCTTGTGAAAAGGTAAGAGATATTTTATTAAAATTAGAAAAAAATCTAACGTGGCAAGAAAACTGATATTTAGCATTGTTCATAGACTATGAAAAAATAATTCTTGTACTAAATATTGACTCTCTCAATAACACATGGCATAATCTTAAAAGTACAAGTTAAATTCCTCTCCAATATGAAATGAGTATAAAATTCTTTCTTTCAAAAGGCCAACATTAGTATAAATCATAATACTTATAAGTACAAAGACAGATCCTTGCATACTATAAGCATTTAATACAAGTTAACTATTTTTGTTTTATATCAATGTCAATGGAAAAATGGTATATAATTTTAAAATCTGATATTTGATAAAGTATTAACATACCATTTGACTCCAAGTTATTTTAATACAATAAAGGTCATAAAATCAGATTGATTGAGTTCATGTATCTAATTTTTTTATAATTGCTTAACTCAACTCTACATTTAAAATTTTGGTTGATATTGGTTATTTTAATGTTTTAGTATTGTTTAAGAAGAGCATGTAAATCTGTCACTGCCAATGTACATTGTGACTCAAGGAAAAACTGCAGTGGACATGGGGTATGTAATAGTTACATTTTTATTTATAAGTAGTTATTTTGTTCATGTTGATAACATTTTTCAGGATAATTACAATATACAGAATTATTTTATGTGGAAATTTCTTTTTAAAAATTGCAGTTAAGGAAAGTGTATTTTATTATTTATACATCTATACATAAATTATGCGTTCAGATTGCTTTAGTCCTCAAGCTAATGAGCTTTGAACTTAGAACAAAAATATAATATGAAATAATCTATTAGTATAATATTAGATTAAGATTATGAAATTTTAGAAATGAGTTTAAGGATTACACATACAAATTAACACATACATGTACAAATAGATTATAATTGATTGTAAATGTATTTATATAAAATTAAACACAACCATAACATGTTTATATTGCACAGATTAATTATAATCTAATATTTTTATGGGATCAGAGTTTCTTATCCATTCATATCTACTTCATCCTTTAAAGGCTTTAATATATTTCTCTATATAACACTTATGTACGATGTTTGAAAAGTCATTCACCAATAACCTTTGAATAATGTTAAATATTTACTTAGTTATTGCATAGAGAAATACATTGGAGATAGTTTTACATTCAAACCATTGCATATTTATCTGATTTCTTAAACTGTGAGCAATGCATTCTGATGGGTCAAATATGTGCACCATTTAAATTTTCATAATTGTTATAATGTCTTCAAAAGCTATTGTACCAGTGTTTGCTCTTAGTTGGCTATCATGTATGAATAATTGTATCTTCTCATATTCTGGTCAGACCAGTTTCTCAGTCCTTTAAATTTCTTCTATCATCCTTAAATCCATTGGTATTTTTCATTTCTTTGTAATTAATGCTACCATTCTTAAGTATGTATGATCATTATTTGCATTTTATTGTTCAATCCATTTAAACTAAACTATTAAAAAATTTTTGTAAATTTTTTAAAGATTTATAATTATTTATTTATGCATACAAGAACTGGGGTGTAGGCCAGAGGTGCAGGGGGTGAGAGGATTCACTAGAGACAGAGGCGGATCTACTGAAATACACTGCTGAGGGGAGCAGTGGGCAAGACACAGAGGTCTGCTGCTCCATGTGGACTAGCTCCCTGGCCTGGAATCGAACTCATGGTGCAGTGGCCGGCAAGAGCTTGATAGTGCTGAGACTTAACCCCTTGCACCACCAGAGAGGTCCCCCAAAATTTTATAAGTTTTACCAAGCAGCTTTTGACTTTAAATTTGTAGCTAGTGCCTCCTGCCATATTGAGATTTCATATTTTATATAGCAATCCAGAAAAAGTGAACTGTCTGCCAAAATTTTCTCTTAAATCACTTATATGTCTGTAGGGGCAGGAATGGACACGGAGCAGATTTTCTGATCCAGCAGACCGGGTAAAGAAGGAGTCCTAGAGAGAGTCCTGGAGCCCTCAGTGGGTTTTGCAGGCTTTTATTGGGATTTACAAGGTACACAGCAGGCAGCGGTGCTAGGGGGCCGGGAGGCTGGCAGGCCTCCCAGCCCCCAGCAAGTCTTCACTCTATCAGGGCTCTCTGGCCTTCTCTTGCATTCTCTCTGCTTCTCTCATGGTTCTGCTTCTGCTTCTCTGCTGCTGCTTCTCTTTGCTTCTGCTGGCATCCCCACGATGCTGCCCCTAAAAGCCCAGTCTCAGCCCAGGTGAATCCCATCTATGCATGCCCACACCCTATTCCAGGTGCCCGCCATCAGGCATGCATTTTGGACCGCAGGGTTCCGTCATCTGTACTAATGGCAGGAGGGCAGAAAAGCCTGATACTTTTTCCTTACCCTACAATGTCCCTTTAGTTTTTTTTGATAATTACTTTCTTTTTTTCCCTAAAGATTTATCTATCTATGCATACAAGAAGTGGGGTGTAAGCCAGAGGTGTGGGGGCTGGGTGAGAGGATTCACCAGAGACAGAGTGGGAGCAGAACAAGCAGATCTACTGAAATACACTACTGAGGGGAGCAGGGGTGAGACAGGAGAGGTCTGCTGCACCATATGGGCAGCTCCCTGGCCGGTCCGGAATCGAATTTATGCTGTAGTGGCTGGTGATAGCTTAATGTGCTATCTTTAAACCCTGTGCCACCAGGGAAGCCCAAGATAATTACTTTCATGATAAATTTTTGTTATGATAACATTACTTGTAACATCACCTAACTTTTGATGTATAACATTAAAATTTGATTTCTGTATACACTACATAATTATATGAAAAGCCTAGTTTTTATCCATCACCATACAATTGATTCCCTTTACCCATTTTATACAATCCTCCAATCCCTTCCCTTCTGGTAATCACAAATCTGTTCTGTTTCAAAGAGGTTTTTGTTTGTTTCCTTTGTCTGCTCATTTGCTCTTTTTCTTTGTACATATACATGAAATCATATGCTTTTTGTCTTTCTCTGCTTGGCTTATTTCTCTTAGCATAATGCCCTCTAGCCTCATTAATGTTGTTGCAAATAACAAGATTTCAACTTTTAACTTTTTTTTATAGCTGAGCATTTTATGTGTCTGTATCTAAATACACATCTTTTTTTCATTCACTGTCAATAGACAAGTAGGTTCTTTTCATATCTTGGCTAATATAAATAATGTGATGAGCATAGGGATCTGTGATGAATACTCTGTGTAGCCCCATTTGTATATGTTTTCTTTTGTTTCTCTTGCCTTTGGAGTTAAATCCACTAAGATATTGCTGAGGCTCTTACTGTTTATGTTTCTTCTATGTATTTTATGGTTTCTTGTACTCAGATTTTTATTATTTATGATATAACTTTGTATTATAACATTTTCTTAGTTTCAGTTGTACATCACTAAAAAGCAACATCTGTATATGTATATAAAATCACCATTGGAAGTCTAATTCTATGCATTCAATTCTTGAATCCTTTTTGAATTAATTTTTGTGTATTATATAAAGTAATATAGGTTCATTCCTTTTCATGTTGTCCAGTAGTCCAACACCATTTACTGGAGAAACTTTTCTTTCTCCCTGCAAGAACTACTTTGTTGTATATTAGGTCCCTATTTGTGTGATTTTTTTTTTTCTGGGTTTTCAATTCTATTTGATATATTTGTCCAAGCAGTTTTAATTAGTATAGCTTTTTAGAATAGTTTGAAGTTAGGGAGAAGAATACCTCCATTTTTGTTTTGTTTTGTTTTCCTAAATATTGTTTTGGCTATTGTGGATTCTTGTGGTTCCATGTAAATATTGTGAAAAACAGTACTGGGGTTTTAAAAGGGATTACACTGAATATTTAGGTTGCTTTAAGTGAAACAGTCATTTAACAATGTTAAATCTTCCAATCCATAAGCAGAGAATATCTTTTCATTTATTTATGTCTTCTGCAATTTCTTTCAACAGTGTATTATACTTTTATTTATTTTTAAAAAATATTTATTTATTTTATGCAAGCACTGGGTATAGTCAGAAGCACAGGAGGGTGAGAGAATTCACCAGAGAGAGAGCAGGGAGCAGAACAGGCAGAGTGATGAAATACACTGCTGAGGGGAGCAGCGGGTGCGGCAGGAGAGATCTGTGCGCCATGTGGGATGCTCGCTTGTGACCGGGGATTGAACCAGCGCTGCAGAGGCTGTGGGCTGCTTTGCAGCCCAGCGCTCAACCGCTGCACCACTCGGGAGGCCCACTGTGTATTATACTTTTAAATGAGCAGGTTGTTTATCTCCTTGGTTAAATGTACTGCTGGGTACTTAATTTTTTTAATGTTATTGTAAATGGCATTGTTACTTAATTGCTCTTTCCAATAGTTTGCCATTTTTCCATTGAAACACAAGACTTTTTTTATTTTGTAATCTATATATCTGTTGTATTCATTATTTTTAATAATGCATTTATCTACAAGCTTTGAAAATTTTACTTACTCCTTTCCAGTTTGGATGAAGCTATTTATTTTTCTTGTCTCATTACTCTGGCTAGACATTTCAATAGTATGTTAAATAAGAGTGATGAGAGTCAGCATCCCTGTTTTGTTCTTGACTTCAAAGAAAAATTTTTCAGTTTTCCACATTGTGATGTTAGCTATGGATTTATCATATTTGGCATTGATTATTTTGAGGTATTTGATGAAACTCATCATTTTTTGAGAGATTTTATCATAAATAGATATTGATCATTTTTTTTTTCACATGGCAAGTTAGGGATAAATCTCACTTGATCATGGTATATGATACCTTTAATGTATTGTTGAATTCAGTTTGCTGGTACTTTGTTGATTATTTTTATATCTACACAGATATCATATATATCATCTATAATTATTTTTTGTGATATTTTTGTCTAGTTTCTGTTTGCATGCAGTATCTCCTTCATCTTCTTTCATTTGTTCACTTTTAGCCTTTTGGTCTTGTATAAGAACTGGATCTTTTGGAGATGACATATAGATGGGGTTTGTTTTAATCACCCAATCATCTTAGACTTTGGAGAATTTAGTCCATTAACTTTTGAGGTGCTCATGGATAGATATGTAGTTATTATCAGTTTCTTCATTATTTTCTGGATATTTTGTAGATTCACACTGTTCACTTGGTCCCTTGTAATTTGATAATTTTCTTTAGTGTTGCATATAGATTTCATTTGTAATTTCAGCTGTTCTGAGGTTGCCATGTGGTATATGCATAACTATCCTATATATTTAGCTTTCTGTACCAAATTTCTAGCAAGTTAATTTTAATGTATTCTAGCAGTCTATATCTTGAAGTAATTTATAATTCATTTTTTTGTTTCCCCAAACTGATTACAGTTTTAATTTACACTGCTCCTTTCATTTAATTCTTTATATGTGATTGATCCACTATCTTTACTACATATTTACTTTTATCGGTGAAAATTTCCCCATCTTTTCTTGTTACTTCTCAGTGCCATTTCTTTTTATTTTACAGGTATTCCTGTAACACTTCTTGAAAGCTGGTTTCTTGCTGAAGCAATCCCTTAACTATTGCTTGTCTGGAAAATTCTTTATCTCTCCTTCAATTCTGAAGGATAACTTCGTTGTGTAAAGGATTCTTGACTGGAAGATACTTTCTTTAACTCTTTGAAAATATTGTCTCACAATTCTGACTTACAGTTCCTTCTGTGAAGTCTGCTATTTTTATTAGGTTTCTTTTGTAATCACAAGTTTCTCTCCTGATATTTTGAAGATTTTACCTAACTTCTGGCATTTTAATAATAAAGTGTCTTGGTGATGAATGTTTTGGGTTAATTTTGATTGGAACTTTCTCTGCTTCCTACATTGGATACTTGTTTACCTTCCTAGGTTAAAGGATTTTTTTCAGATAGGTTTTCTGAAATATTTCTTCAAATAGGTTTTCTTCTCCTTTCACGTCACCTTCTGAAAATCCTATAATTCAGATGTTGTTCCACTTGATATTGATCCATAATATCCATAATAGTTTGTTGTTTGTGTATAGGAACACAACTGAATTTTTTTAATTATAAATTTTATTTTTATATTCCCCATACAATTGCGACCCCTTATTTTGACCCTAATCCCTCCTCTCTGCGCCACCCTCCTCCCATAGAGTGTCTCTGGTTCATAGTTGTTTGTTGATTTTGATTTTTACCTTTTAAACCATATTGCCTATTTTTGCATAAAATCACAGGGCAGAATAACTAAACAGCAATTTTAGCTGGCTTTGTTGGAATACTCCATATAGGATTCAGAGTGAACTCTTGACATCCGGTCCATGTAGGCTTCAAGAACAAAGTTGGTCTCATCAGACTCCACCTGGGCTTCCTCTTCTCAAGGGTACCAGGGCTTTTTCTTTTTGTGGTTGTCCAGTCCTGCCCAGCCCATGGAGGCAGCTTCCTTATCTCACTTGGAGGTCTCTGGAACCTACGGACAAAGCAACAGGTTCTTTTCTTAGTTCAGCTCTGTTTCAACTTCCTGGAAGAGTCCATTCAAAGACACACAATGACACTCATGTGCAATTGTTTTAGTTTAAGCAGACAAAATCCCTATGGAAGTTATGCAAAAATAGACTCTGGGATAAGTAGTAAAAAAATACTACAACTATTTTCATGCTGTGTTGATATAAAGCGGAGAGAAAATGTGAACACAAGTTAGCTTTGCTGGAAAAAATACAACATTGCTGCAGATCCTGGTCACTCAAAACAAGAAAACTTGATGAATTCAGAACAAAATGCAAAAAGAAAATTACCAGTATTATGTCAAAGAAAACAGTAAAAATCAGGTGTATTTCCAAATCTATTCAGTTCTTTGTTGGAAATTTTTACTCTCACCAGTTCCATCAATAGGAATCTGTTAAGGCCTTTTCTCCCTATTTTCTCCAGAATCAATTTCTGTACTATACAATATTGCAAGGCAACAATCACCATTAACAATTTACATACATATCAGGTATTGAGAGTTTGTATACATGTTTTAGAAAATCAATGTGAACATTTCTGTACATGTCAAAGTGTTACCCTTTTCCCAAGTGGCAATGCTTCCCTTCTGGTTTTACTTTACTAAGTAAGCCAAATAGGACAAATTCATCTAATGCCTTTCTCAAGAGGAAAGGGAGAAGTTTTGTGGAGTATGTCAGGAGCTCTGCTGAGGTTTCACAAAATTTCCTTCTATCAACCAAATGACAGACTACCAAATTTTTACTTGAATTTAGATTTCTGGGAAGCTTTGCCATAAATATCAGAAAACAGCAGAAACAACAACATGCAATCTCTAGGAAGGCACCAGCTTTGTTCAGTATTAAAATGCTGACAATCAAAACATAACCTTTCTTTTTTTTTCTTTTTTTTCCTTCTGGTTTGAATTTATTTTTTTTATCTGTCTTTTTATTTTTTACATCATTGTTCATTTTTAAACAATATTCACTTCCCCCACCCCCTCAGGTGTAGTCCCCATAGTTTCCTTCACCAATGCACCTGTGCACCATCACCTCAGTCCCCTGTGCTCCTCCCTCCCTCCCTCTGATCCCTCTCCCAGTTCTTTTATGCATTTTGAGTTGATTTTTGTGCATGGTGAAAGGTAGTGGTCTAGTTTCATTTTTTTTCATGTGGTGGTCCAGTTTTCCCAGCACCATTTATTGAACAAACTGTCCATGTTCCATTGCATATTCTTTGCTCCTTTGTCAAAATCAGGAGTCCATATATATATTTTTTAAATTCATCCATTTATTCATACAAGCAGTCAGAAGCATGGGAGGGTGAGAGAATTCACCAGAGCCAGAGGGGAGAGCAGAGAAGGCAGAAGGACCGAAGTACACTGGTGAGGGGAGCAGCGGGCAGCAGGAGAAGTCTGCGTGCCATGTGGGACCCTCACCCAGGGTCTGGGGATTGAACCGGGGCTGCAGAGGCTGCAGGCAGCCTTGCAACCCAGCGCTCAACTGCTGCGCCACCAGGGAGGCCCAATCAGGTGTCCATATAAGTGTGATTTTATTTCTGGGCTCTCTATTCAGTTCCATTGTGTCTGTGTGTCTGTTTTTGTTCCAATACCAAACTGTTTTAATTATTATGGCTTTGTAGTATAGCTTGAAGTTTGGAAGTGTGATACCTCCTTTCTCTTTTGTTTTCACCAGTAGGGCTTTGGCTATTCATGGTTTTTTGTGGTTCCATATGAATTTCATCAGTATTTGTTCTATTTCTTTGAAGAATGTCATTGAGATTTTTATTGGAATAACATCACATCTTTATATTGCTTTTGGTAGGATGGACATTTTAATAATGTTAATTCTTCCAATCCATGAGCAGGAGATATCTTTCTATTTCTTTGTGTCTTCTATTTCTTTTAACAGTGTTTTATTATTTTCTTTGTATAGGTCTTTCATTTCTTTTATTAGGTTTATTCCCAAGTATTTGATTTTTTTTTTTGTTTGTTTCAAAGGGTTGGTTTTCCTGATTTCTTCTTCAGATTGTTTGTGTATAGGAAGGCTACTGATTTTTGTGTGTTGATTTTGTATCCTGCTACTTTACTGAATTGGTTGATTATTTTGAGTAGTTTTTCTGTGGAGTTTTTAGGGTTCTCTATGTATATTATCATATTGTCTGCAAATAGTGATAGTTTTACTTCTTCTTTCCCTATCTGGATTCCTTGTATGTCTTTCTCTTATCTTATTGCCCTGGCTAGGACCTCCACTATTATATTGAAGAGCAGTGGTGAGAGAGGACATCCTTGTCTTGTTCTTGATCTTAAAAGAAAGGCCTTCAGCTTTTCACCATTGAGAATAATATTTGTGGTGGGTTTGTTGAATATGGCTTTTATCATGTTAAAGTATGTTCCTTCTATCCTGAGAATTTCAAGGGCCTTCATCATAAATGGATGTTGGACTTTGTCAAATGCTTTCTCAGCATCTATTGATATGATCATATGGTTTTTATTTTTCTTTTTATTGATGTGTTTGATTACACTTACCGATTTTTGTATGTTGAACCATCCTTGGGCCCCTGGGATGAATCCCACTTGATCATGGTGTATTATCCCTTTGATGCATTGTTGGATTCTGTTGGCAAGGATTTGTTGAGGATTTTTGCATCAGTGTTCATTGGCCTGTAATTTTCTTTTTCTGTGCTGTCTTTGCTTGGTTTTGGTATTAGTGTAATGTTGGCTTCGTAGAACATTTTTGGTAGTATTCCTTCTTTTTCAAGTTTTTGAAAGAGTTTGTGTAGGATATTCACTAATTCACTGCTGAACGTTTGGTAGAATTCATTTGTGAAACCATCTGTACCTGGGCTTTTGTTTTTGGGGAGTGCTTTGATTACTGCCTCAATTTCACTGCTTGTAATTTGTCTGTTTAGGTGTTCTATTTCTTCTTTGTCCAGCTTTGGATGATTATATCATTCTAGGAATTTGTCCATCTCTTTTAGGTTGTTGAATTTGTTTGCATGTAAGTGTTCATAGTAATCTCTGATTATTCTTTTTATTTCTACTGAGTGTGTTGTGATTTCTCCTCTTTCATTTATAATCCTATTTATGTTTTCTCCCGTTTTTTCTTTGTGAGCCTGGCTAGAGGGTTGTCTATTTTATTTTTTCAAAGAACCAACTTTTGGTTTCATTGATCTTTTGGATTTTTTAAATTTGTTTTTTTAATTTCCATTTTGTTTATTTCTGCTTTGATTTTTATTATTATTCCTTTCATCTGCTGGCTTTAGGTTTTTTTGTTGTTGTTCTTTTTCTAGTTCTTTGAGATGTGAGATTCTTTGAGTTCTTTCTTGGTTGTTGATGTGAGCCTGTATTGCTGTATATTTTCCTGTTTTTACTGCTTTTGCTGCATCCCATACATTCTGGAAAGTGTATGTCGTTCAACTCAAAGTATTTTTTAATTTCTTCTTGGATCTCCTCATTAGTCCAGTGGTCTTCCAGAAGTGTGGATTTCAATCTCCATGAAGTGGGAGGATCCCTTGTTTTCTTTTCATGATTTATTTCTAGAAGAAGATAGTTGGAATGATTTTGATCTTCATGTATCCATTGATGTTTGTCTTGTGGCCCAGTATGTGATCAAGTCTGGAGAAAGATCCATGCGCGCTTGAGAAAAATGCATACTCAGATTTTTTGGGGTGCAGTGTCCTTAACAGTGTCTGTTAAGTCCGTGAGCTCTGTGTCTTTATTTAGGGCTCTAGTGTTTTTATTTTTTTGTCTTATTTATCTGTCCATTGGTGAGAGTGGAGTGTTGAAATTTCTCACTATATATATGTATTTTTTTAATGTCCATTTTCAGAGCTGATAATAACTGTCTAATATATTTTGGTGCTCCTTCATTTGGTGAGTATATGTTGATGATTGTTATATCTACCTGATGTATTGTCCCCTTGATCATAATATAGCGTCTGTCTCTGTCTCCTTTAATTTTTTCTACTTTGAGTCTATTTCATCTGATATAAGTATAGCTATTCCTGCCTTCTTTTTTGGTCCATTTGCTTGTAGGATTGTTTTCCAACCTTTTACTTTCAGTCTATGTTTATCTTTTGTGGTTAAATGTGTTTCCTGGAGACAGCAGAAGGATGGATTTTGTTTTTTAATCCAGCGTGCTACTCTGTGTCATTTTATTGATGAGTTTAATCCATTTACATTTAGAGTTAATATTGATATGTTGGCATCTGTATTTGCCATTTTTGTCTTTTTTGTGATTTATTCCTTGCTTTATTCTGTTCGTCTTGATAATCCCTCTATTGGTTTTGGCTGTAGGACTTCTTGTAGAATTTTTTGGAGTGGGGGTTTAGTTGTAATGGATTTCTGGAGTTTCTGTTTGTCTGAGAAGGTACATATTTTTTCTTCATAGAGAAAGGAGAGCTTTGCAGGGTAAAGTATTCTTGGTTGGCATTTGCTGCCTTGAAGTTTGTTGAATATGTTACTCCATTCTCTTCTTGTCTGTAGTGTTTCTTTGGAGAAGTCTGAGGTTAACCTGATTGGTTTTCCCTTATAGGTTTTCTGTTTCTTCCGCCTTGCCAGTTTCATTAGTTTTTCTTTGTCTTGGACTCTTGCAAGCTTTACTATTATGTGTCTTCTTGTAGTTTTCTTTTCATTGTGGTAATTGGGTGTTCTTCTTGCTTCTTCTATGTCTATATTTGTCTCCTTTTTCATACTTGGGAAGTTTTCTTCAATTATCTCCTTGAATAATTTCTCAGATCCTTTGTCTTTCTCCTTACCTTCTGGAATATCTATAACTCTAATATTACCTCTCTTCATGGAGTCTGATAATTGCCTAAGGGTATTCTCATTCTTCTTCCTTTGCACTTCTCTCTCTTTTTCTTTTTTTTGCTTCTTTCTATTTTTGTATCATCAAAAGTCCGTTCTTCCATTTCCTCAGTTTTCAATGCTTTTCCTGTTTTCAGTGCTTTTCCAAGAGTTCTTTGTCTCCTCCAATAATCTTTTAGTCTCCTTTTCTTTTATTTCCTTTCTTAAGGTCTCATTTTTGTTCTTCAGTTCATTGATTGTCTCATCTCATTATACTTTTTAATCATGATGATTCTAAATATCTGACAGGCAGAGAAGTTCTTCCATCTCATTGAGCTCTGGGGACTGATTTTCTTTTTGTGGTGTGTCCTCCTCCTGCGGGCTTGCTTGATTATTTGTATTTTTTCCTTCTCCCTGTTGTTTGCTTTCTAATTTGTTCCATGTGTTGGGATGTTGTGGTGTTGGCAGGCATCTCTTTGGATTGCTCCTTCAGGGGTGTTGAAAACTGTTTACCAGACTGAGACCAGCACTGGTAGGACAAAACTCCACCAGGGTGTTGATGCTTTGGCTGTGTTGGCATTGTCTCTTACAGTTCACTCCCTCCATATTTACTCAGCTCCAGCAGGGAATCAGTTAGTTGGTGATTTTGCTCTGGTCACTAGGTGGCATAGAGATCTGTACTTGCGGAACCTGTGCTTTTCCCCTGTAGTTCTCTGAGAAACAGAGGGGGAGGGAAGCACCTTGACACACGGGCTATTGCTCACACTGGGTGCTGTGTCTGCCCCGTGTTCACCTGGTGCTGTGCCCGCAGCTGTGTGGATCCTGTGCTCTGAATTCTGTGCTTTAGTTTCCAATCTCAGAGTCTCAAATTCAAAATGACGGCTGTCACCCTGTGCAGTGCCCACTGTTAAGGTGTGTCCCACACTCCAAATCCTGTGCCTAGCTCTCTGTTCCAGAATGGGGTCTTGCTCCACACTTTGTTTCCCTTCTTACCACAGTACCTGGCTTCCAACTATTAGGAAGTTGGTGATTTTGTTCTGATCACTGGGTGGCACCAGAGATCTTTCCTAGTATCCTTCCAGAGCTGTGCTTTTTCCCCTGTGGGTCTCTGGGGAACTGAGTGGGGGTGGCGTGGAATGGCTCAACGGGGTATAGGGGTGCTGTGTCTGCCCTGTGCCACCTGTCATGGGGATTCCATGTCCCAGATTTTGTGCCCCTGGTCTCAGTTCCAAAGTCCTCAGATCTGGGACGTGGGTGGTAGCCCAGTTCAGTGTCCGCAGAAATGAAGCCTTTTGCACCCTGTTCCCGTGCCTGAGCGCCTGGTTTTTGATTACTCAGTGACAGTCATTCACCTCAGTAACGGTTCCCACATGTCTCCCCACGAACCTAGGTTGCAGGGTGCGGGAACCTGGACAGCCTCAAGCCGCTTATTCTTTTCGAGTGCATGAGGTTTTCTGCACAAGCTTATTGGCTGGCCGTGGGCTATTTGTAGGTCTCCACAGAGTCCTTGTTTTCCTCTAATGGCACCCGGAGCCATTCACTCACCTGCAGTAGTTCCTTTCCACTCACAGTCCCGCTTGATCTGTAGTTTGTTCTCGTTGTTGTTTTTTGTTTCTTTTTTTTTTCTTTCTGTTGGTTGGAGTGTGCGTGCTTTGTGGGTGGGGGAGGGTAGCAGGGTTCTGCACTTTCAAACTCTTTTCATTGTCCTCTTTTATGGCAACTTTGCTCTTTGGGCAGTTTGCCAGAGTCGCCCTTTTATCTTCTGTGTCCTGGCTTTCGCAGGGACCTGCCGCTTTTCCTCCCGTTAATTTTTTTTTTTTATGGGAGGACTTACTGGCAGTGTTTCCCTGCCGCCATGTTGATCCGGAAGAGGTTTTCTAAGTATATTATTATCATGCCATCTGCAAACAGTGATTGTGTTACTACTTCTTTATCAATTGGGATTCCTTTTATATCTTTCTCTTGCCTGATCTAACTAGGATTTCTAATTCTGTGTTGAATAGTGGTGAAAGTGTATCTCCTTGTTTTGTACCATATTGTATAGTTTTCAGGTTTTCACCACTGAAAATGAATTAAGCTGTGAGTTTGTCATATATGGTTTTTATTATGTTGAGGTATGTTTCATACCCCATTTTCTGAGGGTTTTTATCATAAATTGATGTATGTTAAATATTTTTTGTTTATCTAGTAATATGATAATATCCCATTTTAAGTTTTTCTGTTTTTGATGTGTCAAATTACATTGAATGATTTTCTGATATTGAACCACCCTTGTTGATGCAGATTACATTGGCATTATTTTCAGTTTGGTATTTCTTTGTTGGAGATCTCCTTGCATTTAAGTATAGTATCATCTTTGTGATCACTACTTTAAATTTTTTATCTGGTGCATTGTTTATCTCCATTTAATTATGGTATTTTTTCTGAGATTTTATCTTTTCTTTTTATTTGAAAAATACTCCTCTTCATTTTACTTGGCTCTCTTTGTTCCTACATATTAGGTGAAACAGCTGCCTTTCAAAATCTTAGAACTGTGGCTTGTGACTTACTATTCAACTTTGCCCTATGTTTTAATTGTTTCTAGATCCTTTGTGGTTTTCTAGGCAATTTGGTTTATTTTTGATTAGTCCTGTTTTTGAATATTTACTAAGACCTATCAGTGTTCTAAGAGGTTGGATCTCTTTTAGCACCTAGTTTCAAGTTGGAGTACAGATCCTCAGTCATAAGTTTTTATAGTATGCCAAAATGTCTGGCCTCTAATACTGGTGATGTGGCAATGACCTCTTGGGTATAGTTAAATAATTGAGGTTATAGTTGAATGTATAATCTTTCTGGGAAGTACCAACAAGCTGCAGTGTGGCAAGGGCAGGCAAAGATAACAACCCCCAGTCTATGTTCCTTGAGAGTTTCTCCAGGTTACCTCAGATAGGAAAGCAGGTATTGGGAATGGCTAGCCATTATGAGCATTGCTGTATTGAGCAATGTCAGCACAATTGACATTGCAAGCCTGGTGGTATTGCCAGCTTAGTCAGTTTGAGTGATGCTTAATTAGTGCAGTAGGCCTTCTGGGGGCTGGAGCTTGTTTGTTACACATCTTTAGCAAGATAGATATAGTGCTAAAATGATATTTTCCATCTCCATATCTACCAAGGAACAGTATAATCGCTAAAATGGCACCCACCAAGGCCTCTGTCCCAGAAGATCTTTGTCCCCCGGTAGATGCTTTAAGATTAACTTTCTGTACAACTTTAGGTTCTTCTCAAATTGCTTCTTTTGTGCTGAGTTATGGGGTGAGTTTATATCCTTTCCCCTTAGGAGTGGGTTATACATTCTTCAGAACCTCTTGGGTCTGCTGGTGATAAGCCATGTTAGTTTCAAAAGCTAGATGGTTCAGAGGAACTTCTCTCTTATGCAAGTTCCAAGTTCTGACAGAACCCCACATTCATCAAGCAAGAGGTTTGTATTGTGATTTCCCTTTGCTTGTTGGTCCTTCCTTGGGGGGTGAAGTTGCTTGGCAAGACTGATCTCTGCCTCTCCTAACCATTTTATTGTGGGTCTTTGGTCCTTTATGGAGAAGATTTCAGCTCATTCTCAGATCTTTTTCTGGGAGAATTATTCCATATATAGTTGTTTATTGGTGTGTCCATAGAGGAGGTGAACCCAGGGACTTCTTATGTGGCCATCTTGAACAGCCTCTCTCTCACATCAGTTTTTAAAGTGAGAACAATTCATGGTAAATTTCAACTCCGTCTATATTATAATTTCTACCTTCATAATTTCTACACCTTTCTAAATTAGGGCATTTGTTGTATCAAGAATGTTCTATAATTTTGTCTGAAATACCAGAGACAAATTCAAGAAAATCTCTATGATATTACATGGACTTTATTATATTTTAATTGAAAATTATTTCCCTCATTAAATGTAAAACTATTTATAATAGACTAAATTGAATAACTTCATAATTTAAATGATCTAGCCTATAAATAAAACATTTAATCTGTATATTATGTATAATATGTTCTTATCTTTTGTTTGGTTTTGGTATTAGATTTGTAATACTCTCCATAACTGTCACTGTGATGCTGGATATGCTCCTCCACAATGCAAACCATCACCAGGATCACCAGGAGGAAGTATCAATGATGGATTTTGGCTTATAGCATGTTAGTATCTAGATCAATGAACTTCAATAGAATTTTCTGCATTTATAGTAATGTTCTACAACTCCTCTGTCATGTGGCATTAAGCACTTGCAATGTGAATGGTCCAACTAAGGAACTAAAATTTCCATTTTATTTTTCTTTATTGCATTCATAATTAAATAACCATTTGTGGCTAGTGGTCTCTAGATTGGATAGTGAAGTTCTAGATCAAACTTTGGTATACATTTAAATTCTTATCTTTCATTTCTAATTCTGTTTATAAGTTTTTTTCCTTTTTTCTTTTGATCCTAGCCAGATATTAGTCTATTTTGTTTACTTTTTCAAAGAAGCAGATTTTATAGCTTTGATCTTTTTTATTTTATTTTTTATATAATTTTGTTTGTCCTTGCTCTGATTTCCAATTTCTAATTTTTCTTTCTTTATTTCATCTATTAGCTTTTTTGTTCTTTTACTTGTACTGTAAGTTGTAAGATAAGACAATTTTTGGAACTCTTTCTTGCTATTTGATGTGGTCATGTGTTCTCTATACTTACCTCTTTGTTCTGCTTTCTCTGTGTCTCATAGATTCTGGTAGGTTGTGTCTTCATTTTCATTTGTCTTTCTGTATTTTTAAATTTCTCCTTTGATGTTTCCCAACCCATTCAGTAGTATGTTGTTTAGTCTCTGCTTTTTATTGTTGATTTCCAGCTTGAAACAGTTGCGATCAGAGAAGATACTTGATATGTTTTCAGTCTTCATGAATCTATTGCCAATTATGTGATCTAACATATGACATATTATAGAGAATGAACCAAATGCACTTGAAAAGAATGTACACTCAGCTTTTTAAGGCTGCATTACCCTAAAATGTCTATTAAGTACATGTGGGATAATTCCTCATTTAATACTATTATTATATTTAATATATATAATAAATATAATGTTATATTTATTATTATTATATTTAATATTATTTAATAGTATATAATTTATTATTACTCTTGTTGATTGTCAGTTTAGTTGATATGTCCTTTGGTGAAAATAGGGTGTACAAACCCCCTTCTACTATTGTGTAGCTGCAAATGTTTATTTTTAGATTTGTTAAAGTTGATATATTTTGGCACTCCTTTGGAGCATATATATTGATGGGTGTTATATGTCTTTCTGATGTATTGTCACATTACTCTTTATGTAGTCTCCCTCCCTGTCCCTTGTGACATTCATTTGTTGGAAGTCCCTTAATTCCAGATCATTATAGCTGTCTCTATACTTTTCTGGGTTACATTTGCTTATAAGATTTTGTCCAACCTTTTACTTTGAGCTTAATATTTATCTTTGGAGTATAGGTACAAATTCAACAAATATTATTGGGACAAGTAAATATTCACATGCAAAAATAAAGGAGTTTTTGCTGTATCATAACACACAAAAAAAGTAACTAAAAATGAATATTAGATATAAAATACATTTACTCAGCAATCAAAAAAGATAAACTGGGCCTCCCTGGTGGCTCAGTGGTTGAGCACTGGGCTGCAAAGCTTCCCTAAGCCTCTGCAGCAATGGTTCCATCCCCAGCCACCCATGGCACGGCAGACCTCTCCTGCCGTGCCCGCTACTCCCTCAGCAGTGTGCTTCGTCAGTCTGCCTGTTCTGTTCCCTGCTCTGGCTCTGGTGAATTCTCTCACCCTCCTGCGCTTCTGACTGTATCCAGTGCTTGTATAAATAAATAAATCTTTAAACAAAAAAAGATAAACTAATGCCATTCATGGCAACATGGATAGAGCTAGAAGGGATTATGCTCAGTGAAATAAGTCAGAAGGAAAAAGAAAAATATCAGGTGATTTCATTTATAGGAGGAATATAGGAAACCAAACAAGGGATTAGGGGAAATAACATTAAAAAACACAACACAACTAAACAAATTTAAACAGGTAACTATAAATACAAGACATTCTGCAGGGGAGAGAGATCAAAATGAGAAGCAGGAAGAGCACACAGGACTATGATGATGGTGCACGGGTGAACTGCTGGTCAAAATTCTATGGGTCTGCACCTGAGAAAATAAGGCAAACATTGTAAAAAAAAATGAACAGTGATGAAAAATGTATGTAAATAAATAATTGAAAAAAAAGAAACTAGGATGCATACATAGGTGTGAAAGTGGATATTCAAATATACATATAAACATACATACATAAACACATATTCACTCCTTTCATATTTTCTACATGCATATGTATATGCTCAGAATTTTGATAGAATAAATGTTAATTCTCTCTTTACATAGGAATACTTTGAGGACCAAGAAAAATAAATGACTTCTCTGACATTATATAATCAGTACTAGAGACTATGACAAAATGCTGTCATTTATGTATTTTTTTAAGATTTATTTATTTATTTAATTTTTCCTTCTAAAAGATTTATTTATTTATTTATTTATACAAGCACTGGGTACAGTCAGAAGTACGGGAGGGTAAGAGAATTCACCAGAGCCAGGGCGGAGAGCAGAACAGGCAGACTGATGAAATACACTGCTGAGGGGAGCAGCGGGCACGGCAGGAGAGGTCTACAAGCCATATGGGACCCTCCCTGGCGGCTAGGTATTGAACTGGCGCTGCAGATGCTGCAGGCAGCTTCTCAGCCCAGCGCTCAACCTCTGTGCCACCAGGGGAGGCCCAAGATTTATTTATTTATACAAGAACCAGGCTACAGGCCAGATCTGGGGGAGGGTGAGAGGATTCACCAGAGCCAGAGTGGGGAACACAACAGGCAGACTGACGAAATACACTGATGAGGGGAGCAGCAGGCACAACAGGAGAGGTCCACTGCGCCATGTGGGACCCTCCCCGGCCGGCCAGGATAGAACCAGCACTGCAGAAGCTGCTGACAGTTTCACAGTGTGGTGCTCAACCTTCTGCGCCACCAGGGGAGGCCCCATTTATATTTTTATATTTTTATCTGTTCTTTTCACTAAATCTTTTTTAAATAATTAATTTGACACTTTAAAAAAATAAAATACATGAGTTATATCATAAAATATTTAGAAAGAATCTACATAAAAAGATCTTTGGGACTTTGGCACAAACTGTATTATGAAATATGCTAAAGCACATGTGAAGAAAGTAAAGATTGAACTTCATGAAAATTAATAAGTTTTGTGTTTCCATGATATAATCATGAGAGTCAAAGACTAAGTGTTATAGGGCAGCCCCGATAAAAACAGGGTGTCTGACTGTGGGTCCTCACCTGCGCACTTAAAAGGACTTATTAATGCTCTACTGCAGGCACACGTGAAAGGTTAATAAAAGGTTTATTTACAAGGGAAGGGGAAATGAGGAAATGTACAGTTCAGGGAGAAAAGTGGGAGACAAAGTTTTAAGTGAGTCCTACCCTATCCGATCAGGAATTTCAAAATGGCACTCTGAGAGCTGGCCGCATGCTAGGAGCCGTGAAGTCAGGAAGCAAGCAATAGCGAGCCAGCCCAAGGCCCATGTGTTTGGTTTTTATTTCCCCCAAACATAAGTACAAAGTGTGAAAAAATATTGTTAGTCTTATATTAATATGGGATTTCCATCCAGAATAGATAAACATCACTCACGACTACCTAATAAAAATGAAAATAACCCAATTAAAATAAGAGGGGATTTACATCCCTTTTATAATTGAAACCAAAAAATAAAATACTTGGGAATAAACCTAATAAAAGAGGTGAAAGACCTATACAAAGAAAATTATAAAACACTGTTAAAAGAAATAGAAGGAGACACAAAGAAATGGAAAGACATCTCCTGCTCATGTATTAGAAGAATTAACATTATTAAAATGTCCATCCTACCAAAAGCAATATACAGATTCAGTGCTATTCCAATAAAAATCTCAATGACATTCTTCAAAGAAATAGAACAAATACTGATAAAATTCGTGTGGAGCCACAAAAACACCACAAATAGCCAAAGCCCTACTGAAAACAAAGGAGAAAGGAGGTATCACATTTTCAAACTTCAAGCTATACTACAAAGCCATAATAATTAAAACAGTTTGGTATTGGACAAAAGCAGACACACAGACCAATGGAACCAAATAGAGAGCCCAGAAATAAAACCAGTTATATGACAACTGATCTTTGACGAAGGAGCAAAGCATATGCAGTGGAACATGGACAGTTTGTTCAATAAATGGTGCTGGGAAAACTGGACCACCACATGAAAAAAAATGAAATTAGAGCACCACCTCTCACAGTGCACAAAAATCAACTCAAAAAGGATAAGAGAACTGGACATAAGACCTGAAATCATAAAATATGTAGAAGAAAATATAGGTAAAACACTACAAGACATACAAATTGATAATGTCTGTAAAGACTCATCACCCAAAGCAAAGATAGTCAAGGAAAAGATAAACACTTGGGATTACATCAAACTGAAAAGCTTCTGTACAGCACAAGAGACATTAACCAAAACAGAGACACACCCCACTGATTGGGAAAAAAATCTTTGCCTCCAGTCAACTGATAAGGGACTAATCACAAAGATGTGCAAAGAACTCACAAGACTCAACAAAAACAATGTAACAATCCAGTCAAGAAATGGGCAGAAGAACTTAAAAGACATTTCTCCAAAGAGGAAATGCAAATGGCTAGCAGGCATATGAAAAAATGTTCAACATCCCTAATTATCAGGGAAATACAAATCAAAACCGCATTGAGATGCCACCTGACACCAACAAGAATGGCACATATCAAAAAAAACAAGCAGCAACATATGTTGGTGAGGATGTGGTGAAAAAGGAACTCTTCTGCATTGCTGGTGGGACTGCAAACTGGTCCAACCACTATGGAAAGCTGTCTGGAAATTCCTCAGTCTACAAAACATGGAGCTACCATATGACCTGGCAATTCCACTCCTAGGGATCTACCAAAAGGACACAAAAACATTGATTCAAAAGACCACCTGTACCCCTTTGTTTAGTGCAGCACTGTTTACAATAGGTAAAACCTGGAAACAACCCAGATGCCCAAAAATAGATGACTGGATCAAGAAGATGTGGTATATATACACAATGGAATGTTATTCAGCAATCAAAAATGATAAACTCATGCCATTCTCAGCAATGTGAATGGAAAAAGAAGGAATTATGCTCAGTGAAATAAGTCAGAAGGAAAAAGAAAAATATCAAATGGTTTTGTTGTTAGGGGGAAAGGATGTCCTGCGCTAATTCCATACAGGCTTTGCGGACCCCACCCCCACTCCAGACTAAAGCCATCAAGACATTGAGAAAGACAAATCCCATCACCACCAAAGGGAGGGTGGCTGGGACCTGAGGGTGGAGTTGGGCAGCCAGGTTGGATATAAAAACCAAACACGTGGGCCTTGGGGGGTCGCTATCGCTCGCCTCCCAGCTTCATGGCTCCTGGCTCGCCACCAGCTCTCAGGGTGCCATTTTGGGATTCCTGATCGGCGGATCGGGTAGGACTCATTTAAAACTTTGTCTCCCACTTTTCTCCCTGAGCTGTACATTTCCTCATTTCCCCTCCCCTTGTAAATAAACCTTTTATGAACCTTTCGCGTGTGCCTGCAGTAGAGCACTGATAAGTCCTTCTAAGCGCGCAGGTGAGGACCCACAGTCAGGCACCCCGTTTTGTATCGGGGTTGCTCTACAACAGTTTCAGTTATATCAGCAATATAGGGGAACCCAATAAGAGATCAGTGTAAAAAAATAATGACAGCACAAAACACAACAAAGCATAAACAGACAATTATAAATCAGAGACATGCTGCAGGGGAGGAGGAGGGAGGGGGATCAGAGGGAGGGAGGGAGGAGCACAGGGGACTGAGGTGATGGTGCACGGGTGCATTGGTGACAGAAACTCTATGGGGACTACACCTGGGGGGGTGGGGGGAAGGAAATATTGTTTAAAAATGAACAATGATGTAAAAAAATTTTTAAAAAATAATTAAAAAAAATAAAAGACGCCTCCCCAGTGGCGCAGCTGGTTGAGTGCCGTGCTGTGAAACTGTCAGCAGCCTCTGCAGTGCGGGTTCTATTCCTGGCCCGCCAGAGAGAAACCCACATGGCGCAGCAGACCTCTTCTGTCTCTCCTGCTACTCCCCTCAGCTGTTTCTTTGATCTGTCTGCCTGTTCTGCTCCCTGCTCTGTCTCCGGTGAATTCTCTCATGCTCCTGCACCTCTGACCTGCACCCCAGTGCTTGCATAAATAAATAAAAAGAAAAAAAAGAAAATAACAGCAACTGATATTAAGAAATTATTTTGGGCCTCCCCTGGTGGCGCAGCGGTTGAGCACTGGGTTGCATGGCTGCCCACAGCCTCTGCAATGCCAGTTCGATCCCCGGCCACCGGCGAGGGTCCCACAAAAAAAAAAAAAAAAAAACAAGGGAAAAAAAAAAGGAGTTTAAACAAACACATTTTCATAGAAGATAAACAAATGGCCAATATGCCCTTGAAAACGATCTTCAATTTTAGGAAAATAAAAATCAAAACTGTAATGAGAATCTGTTTCACTTAGGATGATTATAGTAAAAAATATAGGAAACGTGTTAGGGTGTGAAGATAATCTTTTTTTTTTTTTTTCCAGAACTGCTCAAATTCTTTTAGCTCTTTTCTATTCTGAAACAAGTAAGAGCAGTTTTCTAATTAACTTTAGGTTGTAGATTATTCTGTGTATGTGTCTTTGTATGTAGGAGGAGTATTTTTTTTTTATTTTATGTTTTTTAAATCATTTTTCATTTTGCACAATGTATGCATTTTCATCTTGGTTATAGTCCCCATACAATTCCCACCTCCCTTATTTTGACCATAATCCCTGGAGGGGGAGTAACTTTAAAAGTTGTGTGGGAGCGTCTCAGGTAGAGGGATAGAAAATATATGTACATATATTCTCTAATCTATAGAATAGTTTTCTTTAAGTGCTGTATCATGTAGATTTCAACTATTTCTGCTGCCGTTGCCATGAACTCTGTCCTCTGCCTCCTTAAGTCAGTGATAATGCTGCATTTGGTTAAGGCTCCTGTTCTCTGCTGAGAATTATCTACCTATTATCTATAACAAGGATCAGTTTTTACAAAATTGACATCATGAGGAGAAAGCCAAATACATGATGATTTCACTCATGGAATATAGTGAAAAACCACCAATAAATGCACTAAAAAACTTAAGTCAAATTAAACCCTAGAAATACAACTGCAGAATGGAGGCTGCCAGAGTGGGAGGGTGGATGGAGGAGGAAACACAGAAGTGAGGGGGCACAATGGTCTATGGTAAAGAATTATGGGTCCTTAGATGGTGTGGTGGGGTGGTAACAAACTGAGCAGGTGTGAACCTATTTCCCTAAATCATGTAAAGTTTGAAAACCAATGTTATCAGTATATACATTTATAGTTCTGCATTTCTTGTTGACTTCCAGAAACCATTTCATCATGTATTTTGTCACATTATATATATTTATTAGAAGAAGTCTAGTGTGATAACATTTAATGTTAAAGTTTTGTTGGCAAAAATGGGAACTCTGTCTTCTTTAAAGGGTATAATAATTAACCCAATGATGATTACATCCAATCTCTTTGATCAGTCTTTGGAGTAATCAAAATCATGAGAAGGAAGCTATACTCTGATATATTTTTAATAAAGATGGGCTAATGGAGATTTGACATTATCTGATGAATGGCGAAGGGAAAAGAGTACTTTAAAAGTGTTGAGTCTACCATCACATAAGACGACTGAGGCATATTTTTTAATTTCATATTTTAAATGTAAATGCCAACTTACTTTATAAAATGCACACATCTTTCAGATCACGTCTAGTTAACATGTAATTCGACAGTGTTTGTTTTAAAGTTACCAAATATTTGTCTGTTTTTAGACATTAAATTTATTTGCATCTCATACCATAATTGTTGTTTTGGTGATCATTCTAATTACTTATTTTAATTTTTCACATTGTAGTTGTCTGGTTTGTTACTTTTGTTTAAGACTCCACAGATTTTATTTTTCTTATTTCTTGTAATGTCTTTATAATTGAGGGAATACCTACTTTTTGATAATATAATTGAAATTAGAACATTATTACCTTACAGAGATAATATGGAAATTTAACTTTGTTGACTATCAAAAATGTCTCATTTATTTTTAAAACAGTCCATTTTTTGCTCTATTTTTTAAATGTAAGAATTTAGTATTAGGTATTATCAATTTAATGTGTTCTACAATGCTGTTCACAATGGAGAAAGTGAAAGAAAATGCAATAAAATATATAGCATATAAATGATGTCAAATATAAAATCATTAAAACAAATTTATATGACTTTTCTATATATATTGAATTAATTTATAATGATTTATGGGATATAGTCATAGAATGTTAGAAAGCAGTTTTAAATGTAAGTTATTCATTTTGACTGCATTATTTGAATCCCAAATATTTTATAATTCAAATTACTAATGTGCACTGAATATCATTAAAAAAATTAAAAGCTACTTTTATGTCTTCAGCTAAAAATACAGATTTGTTTGTAAAACAACGTGCTCCTCCTCAAAAACATGGACTCTTGATCAGTTTCTACATTTTTATACCTTTTCTCATTTTAACTGCTATTATAGTTCTAAAATGGCACAAAATAAAGAGATGTTGGAAAAGAGAGGGAACAGTAAGTGATGGGTAAGCAACTTTATTTTTTTGTATTTAACAGTAAATGCATTATGGGAAGAATTAAAATGTAATTCAAAATATTTTAAGTAGGAATTTTTGAATAAATGGGCTAGTGTTTAGAAATATTGAGATTTAATACATATCTTTTTTTTTTTTTCCCAGAAATCAAGATGTTAGGGATCCTTCTTGTTCTTATAGATCCAGGAACAACCAAAGCTACTAAATAAATCCTCAATACCTCTCAAATAGAAAGTCATGTTGGCTATAATTGCTTTAGGAAATTCTGGTTACTTTGCAAGAAACCCCATTCTCTTTACATTGATACTTAGTTGTGCTAAGGAGATTAGTAGAGATAGGGAAGCAAGTTTTGTAAATGGAATATGCAGAAGTAGGAAAGATTCAAGATGTCAAAGAATGAGGGAGAATAGAACAGATAGAGTATTTCCCATTTTACATATAACTGATACTGTTCATATATTTCTAAAATTAGAATTAAGGTACATGAACAGCTTTTTTCTTTACCATAATAATACAAGTCCCAATTTGCTTTGAGGATATTTAGGAAAATGAGAAGCGGAAGAATAAAACAGTGGGTCTAATTGTTTCATGATAAGGAAAATAGTTCTGTTTTCTTATGTAGCTGGAAATGAAATAATAATAGAAAATTTTCATCAACACTTTTGCCAAGTTAGTTAATTTTATTTATCAATAAGTTAACAGTTAAATTCAGGGTAGCATTATGTATGATTTATTTAGACATTTACATTATCATCAAAATGTTATAAGTTGACTTAGTTGAATGGTATCTGGCATTATTTTTCCTGAGTTCCTAAGAAATCTTGGAAAAATCTGAATAGTTGTAAAAGTTATCCTGATATTTGTAGGAAATGTTATAGCAAGGGATCATTGATCACAAATGACAAAATCTGTTCATGCCAACCTATGTTTTAGAGCAATAATAAGTGGTTTCAATGCTACAAAGGTAGGAAATGATATAGTGAGGTGAAGCACAAAAGAGTGGTAATGAACTGGGTGGTAAGGAACCAGGTCTTTATCACCTAAAAGCTTTGTAATTGACATTCTTGCTTCTTATCTGTCCATTCTCTTGATTTGCTTACATATGACCTAGCATACCTATCTCAACCTTTTTTCAAATGAAAGTTAATTTTCAAATAAAACTCCAGCAGTTTGTCCATAGTTAATGCCTCTTACATACAGGAAAAAGGAAATAGCTGCATAAGTGTACCTAAGTACCTAAGTTCAGAGGTACTTAGGTATACTCTCTCTGGATTCATAACCCTGAGTTAGGTAACCAAACCTGATATTAACCATCTGTAGTCAAGGAGCTGTAGTCATGTAGTAGGAGCCTGGACACCATACCATGATCCTTCTCTTCAACAGGAACTGTGTATTCACAGGAGTTATTATATAAAATATAGAGGCTATGTAAATAACTACATTTGTCTGAAAGACAGAGTGTTCATTAATGAAAGTGAAATAGATATTTATATAGTTATTTAGTAGAAATATTAGATAACTTAAGAATTTGATATTTGGAACTAAATTATGTTTTTTACTTTGGAAAAGCATTTTCATAGATATATTTTAATATCTTCCACATAAACAAGATAAGCTAAAAGGCTGATTTTTAATTTTAAAAACGCTTAACATATTTAAAAGTTATACAAATATTAGAATAAGACCAAACACTATATGATCACTGAATAGAATATAGGAAGCAAAGTGGATGTTGGTACATATTAATTGAATGAATAGCACAAATCCAGCTATTTTAAAAAAAAATGACTTTGTTAAAGTACAATGATTCCTAACCCTAAAATTAATGTTATTTTCTTTTGTACAGATCTATACCAGAAGATAGCAGTAGTAACAGTAGTCAATGATTGGATTAAGGTGAGCTGAAGGAATTAAATTATTAACAAAGGTGATAATTCATGACACAGTTTTAAAAAAAGTAGTATAAATCCCTGTAAGAGAGATTTTAGTCCCATATTTCATCATTCTGACTCCAGTTTGTCAGTATCGAAACAAAAACTCAAAAGCATTTGATGTTAATTTTGTTTTATGCTTATTTTTAAATATTTAATGTGAACTAATATTAGCCAACACTTCTGTAATAAGAGATGACTTTAAAAGAGATTTTTAATATATTCTTAAAATATTTATAAACAATCATGCACCCTGCTCTCTTATTTAAGGTACTAATTGATAGATTTCACAGATTGTGTAATTTACATTTGTTCTTCACTAAGATTCCATTGTTAATGTTATCCTTATTTTAGAAATGAGGAAGTAAACATAAATAATTTAAGTAATGTGTTACATGTATTGGATTTTAGTAAGTTTTGTAATTGGAGTTTATTTTGAGAAAACCAGACTTAAGAATTTTAAACTCTTAAGTGCTCCACAAATTTGGCACATATGGCCTGATATGAGTGAGCATAGGGAGTGGACTTTACATTTTTTGAGAAGCTATTGGATGCCTGGCCAAATGCTAAGAGTTTTGATTTTTTTTTTTTTTGGCAGTAAAATGATACAAAGTAGAGCACATAATTTATTTTCTTCAAATGTCTAAAGAATACATGGTATTTCATATGTTAGACCCATCACAGACCAATGGAAAAATTTAAAAATTCAACCAGAGTTTGAGATCTTCTAGTTACCCATGTTTAAAAGAGAAAGATAGGCTAAAATGTAAACCCAGATACCTCTATTTCTAAAGATTGTATTGTTAATGTATTTTAAAAATTCATCTAAAAATGTATGAATATATGGAAGAAAAGACTTGTGTAAGTAATCAAGAGTCAAGAGAAGGTCTGATATGTCATGAAAAATTGTTTAAATTTTCTCATATATGAATAGGAACACCAAGTATATTTATAGTAATCAGGTAGGGATTTAGCATGATACAGTTTGCATATTTCATATGATACAGTTTAAAAATATATATTGCTGTACTATAGTTTATATAGTACACCATACTATATATGCTCATAGACACAATATACGATAGAATAAATTCACATTGATATAGTTTAGAAATTTCATTTCAATAAAGTTAGGTAAAATTCAGATTCAGTCAAAAACAGTGACTAGTAAAACAGATAAAACACTATTGAATATATAAGAAAGGTGTGATGAAGGCAGGGTTGCATAAAAGGAAAATAAGAAGACAAATTTTGAGAGATATAACAGAAGAATTGGTTGAAGTGGTAACTGGATTGATGTATCTGTGCTGAAATAAAATAAAACTACAAAGACTTAAAACATTTCTGAACAATGGATAATGACATGTTTTGCTAATGATGTATTGTCTAGTAAGTTAAGAACCAGTCTGGTGTTGGAGTAATGAAGTGGAGAGGAGTGAAGAATGACTTTGGTTTTGAACATATGTATGTATCAATCCTGTGGGAAATGCAGAGGACTTTTGGAAAAGATACAAATTAATCATTTGTTCTTCATGTCTTTCTCATTCTTTTTCACTGTTTCCTTGTTGGTGATTGCCTTTTACCCATGTAAAATTTAGTAAATATGTAAATGAGCTTATAGTATTTATTTTTGATGTGCCTATCACAAAATATTTAGGAAAAAGAAATTTGGGTTCACAAATTTCATGAATTTGGGTTCATAAATTTCATGACGCAAAGTCATAGCATGTGAGAATAATTGTTATATCTGTAGTTGTATATTAAATTAGACAGCTGTAACCATTCAAATTAACATTACTGTTTTTTTTTTTTTTCCTGGATTTTTTTTACAACAGTTACTAAACAACAATATCGAAAAGCCTTAGCTTTTAGGAAGTGTGTTACCAGGAAACTCATCATTAACTGGCTGGCCTGATGAAGGAATGAAAAAATCCTGCTTTACTCTCCTTTTGCTAAGGTTTAAAGCTTTCAGTTTCACAAATCAAAATAAATCCTGTGAGTGAAAGTACGTAGGCTTATGTCTATTGAATTTTCTACCCACTGTGACCTTGGAAATAAATAGTCTGCCTCTTTTGAAACTGGGAAAATGTTATATCCCAAGCTGAAAACATTGTATTAGCTATAGCTGCTGCCTGTCCTCAGATGCCCATGGCCACTCTAACTGCTCCCATTTGTAGAGGTTTGAATCCATAATTCCCAGAGAAGATATAAACCTAATTTAACTCAATAAACATCATTTGGAGAAAAAAATAAAGAGAGCATACCTACAGTGCACCTCTCCAATAGCACACGATTCCCCTCTCCTGTCCATCCTAGACTTTGGACTATGATAGTAGGCGTTGCCAGGTAAGGACAGTCCAGAGCCACCAACATCATCACTAACATCCATTCTATGTTCAAAGGAAATTAATATTTATACTGTGTTCCTGGTCTTAGATACCTTTTTTTTAAGATTTATTTATTTATGCATACAAGAGCTGGGGTACAGGCCAGAGGTGTAGGGGGTGAAAGGACTCACCAGAAACAGAGTGGGGAACAGAACAAGCAGATTGAAATACACTGCTGAGGGGAGCAGCGGGCGAGTCAGGAAAGGTCTGCTGCACCATGTGGGTAGCTCCCTGGCCGGGGATCAAATTCATTCTGTAGTGGCTGCGGATAGATTCATAGGTTGCATCTTAACCCCTTGCGCCACCAGGAAGGCCAGACTATATCCCCCAGGTCCCTGGTACAGGTCCCAAGGCCAAGAAACAAGCATGGCTTCTTCACATGTCTCTGGTCCACATGTTCCTCAAGTTTTCTCTTCCTGCAGCCTTCTTTCTCAATCCCATTTTAGCTTCCGCTGGCTGCTTAGTTCCAGTCTTCTTAGGTAGGCCAGAGAACCCAGAAGCTCCTCTTTGGGGAATTACACTGTTATGACACTGTACCCATCACAAGACACCCATAGTGGTCCATCACAGTTCATTGTGAACTTAACCCTTTCCTGCTCCACCCTCCCTGTCTCCCTTGGGTAGCATCAGTTTTATGGTCAGATTCCTAGGGTTTGATTTTGGTTTGGTGCTCTCTGACTCTTTGTTTTGTTTCTCTATATTCTATATTTGAAAGAAACAATCAGATATTTATATCTATCCCCTCCAGTTCCATCCCCGTTGTTACAATTGGCAAGAGCTCATCTTGTTTTGTAGCTGAGTAGTGTTCTATTGTGTTGTGTGTGTGTGTATGTATGTATGTATGTGTGTATACCACATCTTTTTTTTTAAATTTATTTATTTATACAAGCACTGGGTACAGTCAGAAGCGTGGGAGGGTAAGAGAATTCACCAGAGCCAGAGTGGGGAACAGAACAGGCAGACTGATGAAATACACTGCTGAGGGGAGCAGCAGGCGCAGCAGGAGAGGTCTATTGCACTGTGTGGGAATCCTGCTGGCTGCTAGGGATCAAATCGGCACTGCAGAGGCTGCAGGCAGCCTCGCAGCCCAGTGCTCAACCACTGCGCCACCAGGGGAGGCCCTATACCACATCTTTTTAATGCACTCATCTGCCCTTACGCATTGAGGTTTCTTCCATAACTTGGCTATTGTAAGTAGTACTGCAGTGAACATAGGAGTGCATAGAAGAACACATAGTGCATATAGAGCAAAAATTAATGTTTTTTCATTCTTTGGGTACTTAGGTGTGATCTTGCTGGATCTTGTATTAGATCTATTTTTAATATTTTGAGAAATATCCCTATTTTCCATAGAGGCTGGACTTTTCTGGGTAAGATTTCCTTGCTTGAGTTCCCCCTCACCTTTTCTGTGATAAATGAAGTTCTGCATAATTTTAAGCAAATTTACCTGGGTTAGGGAATCATCAGCCTTATTGGAGTCTAATTAAGACCTATCGAGTCTCCATCAATAAACAAATATGCTCCTGGGTTAAGAGTGGGAGTGTCTCATCATGGAGGACAAGAGTTTCCAAATGTAGGGCCTCCCCAGTGGTGCAGCGGTTGAGCACTGGGCTGCGAAGCTGCCCGTAGCTTCTGCAGTGCCAGTCGATCCCTGGCTGCCTTACGAGGGTCCCACATGGTGCGCAGACCTCTCCTGCCGCCTGCTGCTCCCCTCAGCAGTGTACTTTGTCAGTCTGCCTGTTCTGCTCTCCCCTCTAGCTCTGGTGAATTCTCTCACCCTCCCACGCTTCAGACTATACCCAGTGCTTGTATAAATAAATAAATAAATAAATCTTTAAAAAAAAAAGTTTCCAAATGTCCAACAACTGATGAATAGATAAAAAAAGTGGTCTATCAATAAAAATGGAATATTATTCAGCCATAAAAAGGAATGAAACACTGATACTGCTAGGACATGAATGAACTTTGAAATTATTATGCTAAATAAATAGATCATCAGAAGATACCTGTATTATTAACTTGTGAGAATTATTCAGAATAAGGACATCTATAAAGACAAGTTTTAATTGTTACAAATCCACGAGACAAGAATGGATAACCACAGCACACACTAGGATCATCAATTTGGCAGAATAAGATAGGAAAAACTTCAAGTGAACTTTGTTTACAGTGATGATGGGGGAGTATAGCTTACAAAATACAACCAAGGGCCCCAACAACAGATAAACAGAAGCAATGGAGAGAACTAATGAATGAGAAAATACAATGTTGGTGAACACAAGAATAAAACAGAGGAAAAAAAATTAAAACAAACCAGTATAAGTGCCCTCTGCAACAACTTAAAAAGAAATAACATTACAGGCACGAAGGAACTAGAGAGAGATATCTAAAGTAACTGAGGAAAAATATTTCCAACCTAGAATCCTTTACCCAGCAAGAGTAACATTCAAAGACCGAAGAAAGAGTAGGAGCTTCACTGAAAAAAACTAAAAAGTCATTAATACCAAGTCATACAAAGAAATTCTAAAGGAAGTACATAATACAATTAATAACAACACGATATTACTAGAGGATGTTAATAGCTCACTTACAACAATGAACAGATTAACAGGACAAACATAACGATAGCTTTAAATGAGGATAGAGACCAGATAGGTCTAACAGACATCTACAGAACATGCCACAAACAAACAAACATATAAATAAAAAATGCTGCATACACTTCTTTTTTTAAAGTGTACATGAAACATTTTTAAGAATAGACCCTATCTTGGTGCACAAGTCAATTATCAATTAAACTGAAGATAGTGATTTTTCAGGTAGAACTAAATGCATTCTTTTTTGGGTATATACTATCTCGCAAAGTTTTATAAGAGTATTTATCATATTAAGGCTTTTTAATTTATCTCAACACCATGCAGTCACTGGTGTCTGGGATGGCTTTATTTACCTTACTAAACATGCCTGCACGTGCTCAAAAGTGTTAATGAATGAATGAGAAAAGTCTAGTTAAAAGAGAAGAGGGTGAGTGACAGATCTTGAGTGTTATAGTAGAGAAGGCCTAAAGAAGATGGGTGTGTAGATGGAGACATAGAGAAGTTACTGGTGGAGTGCTAGGGAGAGAGAATTTAAAAAGTAAAAGAAGTTGGTGGAAAGGGAAACTTAAAGAAAAAATCTTCACCATTAAACATACCTGAATGCTGAAAAAACATGCCTGCTAGGTTTTTGGTTTTTTGTGTTTTTTTTAAGATTTATTTATTTATTAATACAAGCAATAGGTACGGTCAGAAGCGCGGGAGGGTGAGAGGATTCACCAGAGCCAGAGCGGGGAACAGAACAGGGAGACCGACGAAATACACTGCTGAGGGGAGCAGCGGGCGGCAGGAGAAGTCTGCGTGCCATGTGGGACCCTCACCCAGGGTCTGGGGATTGAACCAGCGCTGCAGAGGCTGCAGGCAGCCTTGCAACCCAGTGCTCAACCGCTGTGCCACCAGGGAGGCCCCCTGCTAGGTTTTTTAGACATGAATTTCTTTTTCCTTACTAATAACTACTCACACTGTTTCTTTTTCTGTACCCTTGCCCCTTAGGGAACAGAATTTCTTCTAAGGGAATCTCCCTAAATAAGTAAATAAATAAATAGTGAACTGTGTGGTTTAAATGAAAAATACACATCAAGATGATTCTACAGTAATTTTGCCACACACTCTTTAAGGTCATGAGGATCATTTGCCTGCCATATTTTTAATAATTTCTGAGAAACAGTTTCCCAGCTGCATTACTACTTAGCAATTCCAAACATTAGGCCTACTGGAGTTTGTTTTTCCAACTGTAGATACAATTAATGCCTCCAAAACGGTGTACTGTGATAAAAAAATTTTTTTTGGGTGAGTGGTGGGATAAAATTGAGTTACAGTTTGAATTTGAGCAGTCTAAGATACCAGTCAGAAAATTCAAAGACAATGGCATATTCTACAGTAGTATCACTTTACCTCTCTCAGGTTTTCTTGATGACAGTTCCATCCTTACAACTTTCTTGTTAGTGCTGGCATTTATAGTTTACTTCCTCTTTCCTCAACCAAATAACCTAATATTACAAGAACAGGCATGCAAATGGAACACTTGTCCTAGGATCTAGTCCGAGGATCAAGTTCAATATTTTTGACTTTACCTGAGCTGGAAAGAATAAATAAGGTTGGTACTAACAAACATACTAACAGAAAATTTCTCGTAAAAATAATTACAATTTCTATTTTCCTCCCACGATAAATAAAACGCTAAAATATACAGTGATGTGGAGTAATAGAATTGCCAAGAAATTCACCAGAAAGGCAGAGCATGCCCATGTCACTAGTGCATGGCTTAACTATGTAAACCTTGTCATAAGAAACAAGTTGTGTATAAATACATACGCTTATTTCTGGTGCTAACTCTTCCTGTCTGTTGGAAGCTTCCCAGCCACTCAGGATTGCTAAGGCTGGGAATATCGAAACTGCAGCTCTCACTCCCACAGTAAAGCACGCTTTACGCTTGAGTAGTCCTGCCCGCGAGCCTCGGAGCTGCCCAACGGCCTCCAACTACCTTGACTTTGCTTCCTGTGCTCTGGCCCAGCCATGTTCCTTCTCTTTGCTCTGCTCACTGAGCTTGGAAGTTTGCAAGCCCACCTTGGTGAGTCCAGGGAACCTCCACTTCCTTCTCCTGGTGTCTCTCAGCTGAGCTCTTTCTAGAGAACAATTTCCTGTAGCTGTGGCACCCTCGGCTCACTTCTCGGATACCCCGCAGGTGCCTTCTGTTGTGTTGCCCCTATCCTAGACCAGGGTAGGTGTCTGAGGATGTTAGCCATGAAGTCCACTCTCAGCTTCAGGGGTCCAGGGACTCAACAGCTAAGACACAGCCCATCTTCCTGGGTCACCGCTCTTTGGCGTGGGGCATGGGGCGTAGTATCCTCATTCATTCCTCAAAGTTCTGAAGGAAACAGGACCCAACATGTTTCTAAAAAGGAACAGGATGGTCCTATGAAACTGAAACATCTATGGTTTGTTTGTATCTTAGCACTTCTCAATGTGCCCCTGAAACAAATCTAATGAAAGTTGTGGGTCGAGAAGGAGGCTGGGCTCACATAAATAAGTTTTCAAACAACTTTAGACACATGGACTCAGAATAATAAGTCATGCTATATTCAGGTGATTATTTTTGCAATCAAAACAAATATTTTCTTCCTGTAGATGCTGAGGGAATATTTCTGCATGTCACCATTCCACAGAAGATAAGGTCAAATGAGAGTGAAGATTCAGAGAAACAAGTAAATGATACAGATATTTGCTTTATTATTTAAAATTTTAATATACTTTTTATTTACTGTTGTACTCAGATCATACTGAATTGTAGTTGCTCTCAAAGCGAAATAATTTCACTGGGCTGTTTTGTCTTTTAATACATTTTGATTCTTTTTTGCTAACACATCTATTTACTTCCGTCCCCTTCCCTACATCTTTGCATTATCTTCTGAGATACTTGTTCACAGTTATCAGGAAATATTAAGCACTTTTCAGGAATCATAAGGGTACAAAATATTAATGTGATAAAAGTGTAACAATGAGGTAGACTTCAATTCATAAAAAATTATTGACAGCTAAGTGACAGAAACTGGTGTAGAAAAAAATTATACCTACAAATTTTGACTCTGATTATGTCTGATTATGATGAAAATTATGTCTGATTATGATGAAAAAGATCACAATAGGTAAATATTTACTGGGAAAACAACATTACTGACCATATAAAAAGAGATTAGATTGAAGTCATTCAAATTTGAATATTTTCTTGATTAAAATAATTCAAATAGCATAGTTATGTTTTTATATTATACACCTTAAGTCACAATACAGTGTTCCATGTCCTTAAAGTGGTGGTGGTCAATGTTTGATAATACTGAGGACATTTTTACATGGTGAAGGAATAATTTTGGAAATAACAATAAGTAAAAACATTAAGAATCCATTAACTCTGTTTTGCATACAGTATTGGAACCTACAATGATTATGTTCTATTTGTGAACAACTTTAATAAATTGTACTGTGAAATTAAGTAAATGTACTATAAATAGACTGTGAAATTGTACTTAAAAATCGCAATAAAATAATTTCCTTTAGAGAATTTGTAAAGGCTTTTCATCTACTAACCTGTATTTTTCATGGGGTTGATACATTTCGAAGTCTCTCTTAAACTTCTCCCTCCTGTAAAACCATGTTCTTCATGTATGAAATAATCAGTTATAAAGAATTTTATAGTTTTTGATACATAGCAGAAAATAAGTTTCTGGAAAGGTTCTAAAAATTTGTGCTGCCAGCAGTGAGATGAGAATGCTCATTTCATCCCAGTATTTAATATTATTAAAGTTTTTAAAATTCAGTTTGATTGGTGAACGATGGCACTATACTGCTGTTTATCTTGCATTTCAATTATTATGTGCATGAATAAATATTTTTGCACATGCATATTAATTGCCTATATTTCTTTTCTGAAAATAAAAATAGGGGAGGAGGCAAAGTTGAAAAGAGATAATCCACAAAAGAATATGTTCATTTTTTTAAAATGGATTTTTTTTGGCTTGAGTAAAATAATGCTGTTTTACTTTATATAGTTATGTATTTACTTATAAGCACCATGATAACTTAAATTACAATAAATATATATTTACTAAATCATATTTTGCTTTATTTTAGGTGACTTATAGCATCACAATTGATGAAAAACAATACATTCTGCATCTCAGAAAGCAGTAAGAGATTTTACTTTTTTAAATTTTAGAATTTACTTTTAAATGTTCTTTAATTCAAGAATTCAGTATATCAAAGACTACTCAATTCATTTTTCAATTTGGGATTCACTTGGTCTTGAATATTAGATCTCTTACATGATATATTATATCTGAATATTATATATATTCAGCTATATATTATAGCTGAATATTTATAATTATTCAGCTTATTTTCAAATTAAGAAATAAGATACAAATTTTCAAATCTCCAATTGAATATAAAGCAGACCCAAGATCTTCAAGTTATATATTTGGCTTATCTGATGTGAAAGCAAACATTTTTGTGTGTCAAGTTATTGGTAGGAAATTCAACTAGTGGCATATATTTTATTGATGTAATACATGTTTATATGTTTATTGATGTAATACTAATATATATATTTATTTTTAACAACTTTACTGGATGAATTTTATATATCATGAAACTCATTTTGTTGTATCAATCAATAATTTTTAATAACTTCATTCAATCTTGAAACCGTCAACCGTAAGTCAGTGTTAGACTATTTCACTTTGTATATGTACCACATCTTTTTGATCCATTCATCTGTTTTGAAACATCCAGTGTGAGATTGAAAATGGACCAGTATGGCTTGGAAAATGGACCAATTTGATTGGCACTTGACCAGCACTGATCAAATAGTGGGGATTGGAAACCTGTTGGCTCCTAGTAGCTCTGTACAAAAACATAAACTCATGCCATTTGCAGCAACATGGATGGAGCTGGGAGGGATTATGTTAAGTAAAATAAGTCAGAAGGAGAAAGATAAATATTGGATAGTTTCACTTATATACAGAATAGAATCAGAAACCAAAGGGTCAGGAAAAAGACAAAATTTGCAAACTGACTATAGATCTGAGGCATAAGGTAGGGGAAGGGGCAGGACAAGGGTCAAAACAAGGGAGGGAAGAACATAAGCAACCGTGGTGATAGTTGACGGGAACTACAGGGACTAAATCTGAAGGGAGAACTCAAATACTGTCCAAAAATTAATAATGATGTAAGAAAATAAATGTAAAAAATAAATATATTTAAAAAAATTAAACCTCACCAGTGTATCTGACCTGACCTATACTGTGGTCAGGCTTCAAAACTGAACACCAGGAGACCCCTAGGCATTTGTGTGAGCTTGAACCTGATCAGTCCATTTAGGATCCTGGCGCCAGGTATAAAATGGAAAAGCCCAGCCCCTGCCTGCATTGAGGTCAGGTCAAGGCTCCAAGGAACCATGGCCAAAGCTGGCCTCAGTGGGGTGGGAGGCAAACTGTATCTGGCACCCCTCAGAGAGGCTAGGTGTAACAATTTAGGGAACCCTGCTTCATTTGTAAACCCAAAGCATTTTTCTGGTCTTTGCATTTTCTGCTAACTTGGATAACATTTCCATGTAAATCTGGCTTTTTCTTCAGTTCTTTAATCATCTGTTCAGTGAAACTCTCTATGCACTCCTATAGACATTTTGCCATCAACCTCTCAGAACCTTATTTATTATCATTTAACACTCAAGCAGTATTTGTTCCTCACTGTTGTGAAGACCCGTGGTTTTGTCTTTTGTTTACTGCTATATGCTTAGAAGATGATCTGTCAGATAGAAATCAGTATGTATTTGTTGATTAAAGACATATATATATATATATATATATATATAGGAATACATATATCTGATATAGAACAATCAGAGTCTATTGCAGTATAAAGAAAGCCTGAATGCTGATATTTAAATTGTTATGTTACATTAAAATTACTCTAGATTGTATTATATAAATCCTATATATTTAGTATCTATTTTTATCACTTTCATGTTTGTATTTATATTAAATTTTTATTTTTTTAAGATTTATTTATTTATGCATACAAGCACTGGGGTACAGGCCAGAGGTGTGGGGGGGTGAGAGAATTCACCAGAAACAGAGTGGGGAACAGAACAGGCAGATTGACTGAAATACACTGCTGAGGGGAGCAGCAGGCGAGTCAGGAGAGGTCTGCTGCGCTATGTGGGTTGCTTCCTGGGCGGGGATCAAACTCGTGCTACAGTGTCTGCAGACAGCTTCATACATTGCATCTTAACCCCTTGCGCCACCAGGGAGGCCCTATATTAATTTTTTTAAAGATATATTTATTTATTTATGCATACAAGCACTGGGTATAGTCAGAAGTGCGGGAGGGTGAGAGTATTCACCAGAGCCAGAGCAGGGAACAGAACAGGCAAAGTGACAAGATACACTGCTTAGGGGAGCAGCGGGCGGGGCAGGAGAGGTCTGTCGCACCATGCGGGACCCTCGCTGGTGGCCGGGGATTGAACCGGGCTGCAGAGGCTGCGGGCAGCTTCACAGTCCAGCGCTCAACCACTGTGCCACCAGGAGAGGACCCCTATATTAAATTTTTAACAATTTTTTATTTTTTGTTTTTCTTAGCTCATTCTTATCCCAGAACTTTTTGGCTTATACATATAATGAAACTGGGTATTTGCATTCTGATTCTTCATACATTAAGGTAAGATTTAGATGCCTCAGTCATTTGTTATATATGTTTCTTTACTGAAGTGGACATATAAAATCTTTGGGATATTTAGTAAATTTATTTTACTTTCTGTAACTGTGACCTGTTATATGGTTGACTATTTTAAAATTGTGGTGTCTTTTTTTTTTTTTTTTTTTAATAGAGGCATGTTTATTTATTTATTTATTTATTTGGTTGGTTGGTTTTTGTTTATACATGCACTGGGTACAGTCAGAAGCGCGGGAGGGTGAGAGAATTCACCAGAGCCAGAGCGGGGAGCAGAGCAGGCAGAAGGACCGAAGTGCACTGCTGAGGGGAGCAGCGGGCGGCAGGAGAGGTCGCGCGCCATGTGGGACCCTCCTCCGGTGGCCGGGGAGCAGCCGGGGATCGAACCGGCGCCGCAGAAGCCGCGGGCAGCTTCGCAACCCAGCGCTCAACCGCTGCGCCACCGGGGAGGCCCTATGGTTGACTATTTTACATAGAAAAGTATGTGATAGAGATGAAACCCAGGCCAAAATAAGTTCATGGGCACCCAATGTTTTCTCTAATGTTTAACAATACATTTTTTATTTATAAATTATTTACTTGTCTTTCTATATTATGTTTTAGATGCATTGCCATTACCAAGGATCTGCTTCAGGTTTTCCAAATTCAGTTGCAACACTCAGCATCTGTTCTGGACTCAGGTAGCAGCTGAGGGCTACTTGTACATGGAAAACAGGACATACTTCAAAATGAATATGGGAAAGTTTAGTGAAACCTAAACATGAAAATTTATGATAACCTTAATTTTATTAATAATAGGTTTAGTAATTGGACCTACGTGCCAATTAAATGAAATCATTCCAGAAGATCCTGACCCGAGCCATATTTGAAAAGATTGTGCAGAGGGGGAAAGTTTCAGTAAAAGGAACTATGGAACATCTCCATAAATATTATGCTTGCATTATCTATCAGTTATCTCCAAAAAACTAGTTATGGAAAATGAAATTAATTACTTAAAGAATAGCCACATATTGTATGCTGTCAGTTTAGATGCACACAGTATCAGATATAAAATAAATACTAAAAAGTTTTCCATAAGGATGAAGGGCCAGGAATAATTGGTTTTCATCATCGATGTTGAATGGAAAAAATTGGTAAGTTTACTAGAGGTCAGGTGTGTCCAGAGGAGCAAAATGAGGCACTCCCTTGCTTCTGGTTACCTGATTTACAGAATTTTCTCATGTCAACTGAAAAATATCATGGTGTGTGAGTGTGGTTTTTATAGATATCAAACACTTTAGATGTCTGCTCTACATAGCTGCCTTCCTTTATTCTACTGTAGCAGGAACTCTATTCTTGGGATTCTCAACAACAAATATCTTGGTTCCCAGCAAATACATGGCCTTAATGAACATATTTTTAATGTATGTAAGTACTATACTAAAATGGCAAAATATTTTTCATTATGTCAATTCTTCAAAATGTTAGCAAAACTAAGGCAGAATTGGTGACTCAGTTACTGAAAAAGCAAATAGAAGACTTCTTCCCAAAGGACACCTTTTTTTATATGATATGGTAAAAAGAGTATAGGGTTTAAGAGTTAAGAACATGTGTTTTAAAATATTATTTAATTTTATACTAAGTATAATACTAAGTATACTAAGTATAATCTTATACTTAGTTTCTTATCTGCAAAGTGAGCATAAGTGAAAATAGCACTTGGGTTGTTGTGAAATCATGGAAGCAGGTAAGGTTTCTAGGACCTGGTTAAAGCCAGGCACTAAACACATGCCCTCTTTCTCCCCTTATCATTCTGCTCTGTAGTTAGATGACTATGCATTTGACTTATTTTCCCTTAAGGGCCCCCAGCTTTAATATCTACCTCGGACTTCTTATTCCCACAGCATATGCTGGATAAACATACACAGGCTGAAATGGTGTAACTTAATATATTGACTTATTTTTCTGCTTTTGCTAGGATATTTTGCATAGCATCTCTTTGGAGACTTTTAGAATCAACAAGTGGGCTATACGCTCTTGAAAGCACCTATCTGGCCACTATGATCCTATTCCACCAACTTTATTTGCTTGCTGTTTTTCCTATTTTAGTCTTTGTTTTTGAATATATTGCTTCTTATTGAGGTAATATGAGTTTATAACATTGTATGTGATGTAATGGAGTCGGTGCACACCTCTTCAGATGTTTGTTGCCATACTGCACACAGCACCAAAGCACCCAGAGTCCTCTACCACAGTCCATTGGGTCCCCTCCTTACATTTGCTCCTCAACCCCAGATATCTCTATTTAGTAGCCTCAGTTCTATAGTCAGGTAGCTGCTAGGGTTTGTTTTTTGCCTAGTTTTCTCTGTTCTTTGTTTTGTTTGTATCCATAGGCTGGATCTGTTTTTAAGTGGCATAGATTTATGGGTGTTCTAGAATTAAAAAATAGGAGGATTTTGTGTACTTCAAACTCCTGCATATGCAATGTTTTTTGTTTCAACTAGAGGCCCTTTACTCCAGGTCAAACCCTCCCTACCTCCACCTCAGCTCTACCCAGCTTACTCGAGACCCAAGAAGCATTACCTAGGTCCACGGTCACCAAAGAACAGTGTCACACGGTGCAGTGCCTGTAACTTCACAAACACTGCACAGTTAGTCACAAACTCAGGTCTTGCAAGAATGTAAAGCAGTTGGCACTCTAATGTTGGTGAGAATGTAAAATGGTGTCAGCACGTTGGAAAACAGTTTGACAGATTCTTAAAAAATAAATGTGTGTGTGTGTATGCATGAGAAGCAAAATGATGTCATGTGATCCAACCACTGCATTCCTAGGCATTTTCCCAGGAGAAATAAAGTGTATGTCCATACAAAGGCATGAATGTGAATGTTACATAATGGCTTAATTTGTGATCACCCCTAAATATAACCAAATGTCCACTAACAAGTAAATGGATAATTTGGTGTATAGAATCTATGGAATATTCTTTATCAGTGAAAAGGAGTGATCTGGATAAATTTCAAAATAGTTATGCCAGACCAAAAGAGGAGTCTATATTCTATTATTCTGTTTATATAAATTTGTAGGAGCTAGGCAGGAAAGACAGATTACAAAGAGCACCAGAAAATTTGGAGGAGCCTATTTTTTTCTAGTGTCCATAACACAATACCACAGACTGGCTGGCTTAACCAACAGTTTAACAGGGTAGTGATCAGTTTTGTTATGATAGTGAATTGATTGTGGTTCTAGTTACAGCACTTGTCAAATCGTATACTTTTAATATGTCTAAGCTTTTTGTATGTCAGTTTTAATAAAGCAATAGAAAGAGAAAATGAGTTTAAAATGTGTCCTTTCTCTGATACCTCATGTCTCAAAACATTTCATATTACAGCTTTGGAGGGATCATATGCAGGCATTTTCTATTATTTTCTAAACATTCAGGGGATTCCTTCAGTTTGAAAATATCAGCTATGGAATTGAGCCATTGCAATCCTCAGCAAGATTTGAACATATAGTTTATCAAGTGAAAAATGACAATGCAGATATACCAACATTAGCAGGAAATTACAGCAATATTTGGAAGAAAGATCAGCCCTCTAAAGATCTCTTAAGTTCACAGGTAACTATGGTGAACCTCATATTATGATTTATTGTGAAATTATTTCTGCAGAATTTTGTTAATCATGACAAAAGTAATGAGCTGTCAGTAGATATATATATCTTAAGTTCACAATTAACTGTGGTGAATCTCGTATTATGATTTAATGTGAAATTGCTTCTGCAGAATTTTGTTAATCATGACAAAAGTATTTAGCTGTCAGTAGATATATTTAAGTGGATATCCCTCTACATTTTTAAGTAACAAACATCCAAATCCACCTAAAATATATGCAAAATAATTATTTCAAGTTTATTTTTGCAGGGTGTAATGTAACATTTCTTATGTTCTACTTTATTCAAACAAAAATGTGTATTATTGAATATACTTTGCAAATACAAGCAGAACAGAGTCACATTAGTTAACACTCCACTGGGGAAATTACTTTTAATATTTTGATACATGGCTTTACATACTACTTAAATCTTTTTATTTTTTCAATTTTTTAAAAAGATTTATTTTTATTTATTTATTTATTTATTTATTTATTTATTTATTTATTTATTTATTTATACAAGCACTGGATACAGTCAGACGTGCGGGAGGGTGAGAGAATTCACCAGAGCCAGAGTGGGGAGCAGAACAGGCAGACTTGACAAAGTACACTGCTGAGGGGAGCAGCGGGTGGCAGGAGAGGTCTGCGCGCCATGTGGGACCCTCGCCCAGTGGCCGGGGATCAAACCAGCACTACAGAGGCTGCGGGCAGCTTTGCAACCCAGCGCTCAACTGCTGTGCCACTGGAGAGGCCCAAGAAATCTTTTTAAAATAGATAACATTTGTTTGTTTTTGTTGCGTCTCATCAGCTCTTTGTAGATTTTTGTGGTCAGTCCTTTATCATTAGTGTTGGATGCAAAAATTTTCTCCCAGTCGGTGGGGTTTCTCTTTGTTATTGTTATTGTCTCTTTTGCTGTGCAGAAGCTCTTTAATTTGATGTAGTCCCAGCTGTTGATCTTTGCCTTCACTATCACTGCTTTGGGTGATGTGTCTGTGAAGATGTCTTTGATGTGCATATTATGGAGTGTTTCGCCTATAATCCAGTCAAAAAATGGGCAGAAGATCTCAAAAGAAATTTCTCTGAAGAGGAAATGCAAATGGCCAACAGGCATATGAAAAAATGTTCAACATCACTTGTAATCAGGGAAATGCAAATCAAAACTACAGTGAGATACCATCTTACACCAGTGAGAATGGCACATATTAAAAAAACTAGCAACAACAAATGTTGGCGAGGGTGTGGAGAAAAAGGAACTCTTCTGCACTGTTGGTGGGAGTGCAAACTGGTCCAACCACTATGGAGAGCTGTGTGGAGATTTCTGGACCTACTAAACATAGAGCTTCCATATGATCCAGCAATTCCACTCCTAGGTATTTACCCAAAGGACACAGAAACATCAATTCCAAAGAGCACCTGCACCCCTATGTTTATAGCAGCACTGTTTACAATAGCTAAGCTTTGGAAACAGCCCAAATGCCCAAAAATAGATGACTGGATCAAGAAGATGTGGTACATATACACCATGGAATATTACTCAGCATTCAAAAAAGATAAACACATGCAATTTGCAGCAACATGGACGGCGCTGGAAGGGATCATGCTCAGCGAAATAAGCCAGAAAGAAAAAGAAAAATACCGGATGGTCTCACGCATAGCAGGAATTTAGAAAACTTAAATAAGAGACCAGGAAAAAGAATAATTATAAGAAAGAAAATATCAAAATCAACAAATAACTATGAACCAGAGACACTCTATGGGGGGTGGCGGGCGGGGAAAGGAAGGCTTGGGGTGAAAATAAGGGGGTTGTAATTGTATGGGGAATATAAAAATAAAATTTAAATTAAAAAAATAAAAATTAGATAACATTTATATATTATTAAACTCCCTTAATTTGCTTTTGGTACAATATAAAATTAAATCTTGCTTGACAGACTTTTTCTTTCATCATTATGAATATTTCAATATCTTCTGGCTATTGATAAAAATTAACTTCTTATTCTTATTGAGGATTCCATATACGTGAAGAGTCATTTGTCATTTGCTTCTTTCAAAATCCTCCCTTTGTCTTTTTTGGAATATCTTTTCTTATGCTCTTTTGAGGGATTCTCTTTAAGTTTATCCTACTTGGACTGCATTGAAATTCTTGGATGTGTAAATTAGTAGTATTCATCAAATTGCAGAAATTTTGACCGTTGCATCTCTGGATATTCTTTCTGCCCTTTTAACTGTCTCTTTACTTTCCAGTACACATTGTATACAGCCTCACAGGTTTAATAGATCCTGTTCATTTTTCTTCATTCTTTCTCTTCTTCCAAGTGTATAATCTCAGTTGATCTGTTACTAAATTACCGGGTTAATCCTGTCTACTCAGATCCATCACTGAACCTCTCTAATAGACATTGTCTTTCAGTTATTGTATTTTCCAATATCAGAAGCCCAAGTTACCTTTTGTAATTTCAATGCCTTTATAGATATCCTGTACTGAGTAAAGCAGAATTATAAAACTTTGTTATTTATTGATAATGGTGTTTTAAGATTTAAAAATTACTTAAAATACAATTTAAAATATGTATTTATCTAACATCGTGATTTTCTCAAAGGCAGTTTCTATAGATTGCCTTTTTTTCCACCTGTGTGTGGGTAATATTCTTGTGGTCCCTTTTATGTCACATAATTTTTTTTTGAACACTGAAACTGGTCACTGAAAATAATATAAAGTGATAACTTTGAAAATGAGCTTTTATTTCCCTTCCAAATATTAATGCTATATTTTTGTAGTTGTGTGTTTTGTGAATTTTTTGACTGATTCTCTGAAGTCCATGTGCTTTGTTGTATATAGTCACTGAAGGGTGTCTTGTGTTATCTTATTGGTGGGTTAATGGTTGGACAGAGAGTTCTTTAAATGCTTGGAAACAATAGGTCTCCCAGTCTTTGCTGAGGGTCTCTGTGTACATGTTGAGCCAGACTTATGTCACACAGTTGCCAGCGACTTAGCACCTCTGCCTCATGTTTCATCAGAACCTCATCCTGAGATGAGGAGTTAGGGCCCTTGAAGACTTTTCTGTGCATGTACACAGCCTTGGTCTTACACGTAAGCCTACATATGTCTACATTCTTCTTGATTCCTAGATATTTGTCATTATTTTTCAAAACTCCAAGTTGGCATCTCATTCTCAAGCGTTTCCTTTTTAGTTTCTTTGGTTGGTCCATCATTTGCCCTACTGTTCACTGTGACTGACAACTCAGTTAAAATAAATGCCTGTAATCATTTTCCACAAATGACTGTGTGGAGGGGAGGAAGGAAAGATTTCACAAGTGAGATCTTCAGATCACATACAGGCAAGCTTGAAAAGGGTCTTCTAGAAAAAACAAAATAGGTTAAATAATGACATTTTTCTGGAAATACGATTTTGAAGATCTGTAGCACAATTATTCTGATTTTTTTTGAGATTGCATTTTTGCTCAGCTTATCACAAAGACAGGGTAGTAGTTTTCAGCTAATGAAAAAAGGGGAAAACACAAATTCAGATCCCATAATGGTCACTATTAACTAGTTATTTTTCTTAAATAATTCCAGGATGCTGAAAGTACTTGTTTATATTATAGAACTCTAAAAAAGTTAACTCTAACAATTTTTTTGCTAGTTTCTCTATTGTTTTATGCAGAAGTGAATCTTTGAAGGTTCTCACTCTGAGTTTCATTGGCTTGATTCCACTAATTGAATTTTAAATAACATGTATTCACTTATAATTTTTTTTATATTGTAAAGGTTTTTATTATCTAAAAGTCTGCATGCCTTTTACCAAGTAAAATGGTTGACCTTTTCATCTTTTTTCTAGGTAAAAAATGAGATAAGGGCCTCCCCGGTGGCGCAGCGGTTGAGCGCTGGGTTGCGAAGCTGCCCGCAGCCTCTGCAGCGCCGGTTCAATCCCCGGCTGCTCCCCGGCCACCGGAGGAGGGTCCCACATGGCGCGCAGACCTCTCCTGCCGCCCGCTGCTCCCCTCAGCAGTGTACTTCAGTCCTTCTGCCTGCTCTGCTCCCCGCTCTGGCTCTGGTGAATTCTCTCACCCTCCCGCGCTTCTGACTGTACCCAGTGCATGTATAAACAAAACAAACAAACAAATAATAAATAAATAAAACATGCCTCTATAAAAAAAAAAAAAAAATGAGATAAGTTTGATTAGATAGTATCAATTAAGAAAGAACTTTTAAAGCAGGCAGCTAGTCTTTGAGACAAGTTTCTTCATTAGAACAATGGAGAATAAAGAGGACAGAAAAGAAAGCAGGGTACTATTGTAATTAATGGCCTAAGGAATAGAGATTAGGCCCAAGTATAGCACACCTCAACAAGGTATGGTTGTGACGTGGTAGAGTGTCTTGTTGATTTATGACGTGGCAACTCATGACTGTGATTTCCATCAGCTGCAGTCACTAAACTGAGCAGACCTAGGGGCTCATGAAATAGATCTTGACTTAAGGAGTTCAAAATCTAGCAGGAGAGGCAAATAAGGCACTGATTATGGTGGCATATTCAAAATACTTTAAAACACAAAGGAGCTTCTGCTTGAGTGACGGAAACAATGAGGAGCTCACTTTTGAGGTGACATGAATTGAGCCTTTGTATTCACTTATATTTTTATATAACATAGTTTTTAATTTCCCTTTTTTCAATCTTCCATTGACTCATGGGAAATTTAGAGATGTGCATTTAGGTGACTCTAAGTATCTTTTTCATGCTGATTTTTCATTGATTTTGTCATGATCTGGTGATATATTGGACTTCAGTGTGTATGTTTTTCTGTATAGCATGTAGTTATTTTGGATAGTGTTATTACATGTGTTTATCAGTTCAGTTTTTTTTTTTGTATTGTTCAAAATTTCATCTTTTTTTCTTGTAGGGAATTTTTAGTTTATATTGTTGTCACATTATTTGCCTGTGGAACATTTCAAAGTTTTATTCTACATTTTTTATTTTTATGCAATACATCATTACTCTTTTTAAATAAAATTTTATTAATTTACCATAAGTTTATATTATATAAATTTGGGAGTATAACTTCACACCTCTATATGTGTATTTTTTTTACCACAAACACTAAAAAAATTCTAAGGCATTTACTATATCAAATTAGTGTATCTCTACCCACTCTTAAAAACAAAAATGATGAATTGGATTGCCTCAAATTTAAGGTGTTTTTATTTGGGAAAAAAAAAACTTGTAAAAATGATGATAAGACAATCTACAAAGGGGGAGAACATGCACAGTAATTAATATATAAAATATACAAATGCTCCCTAAGTCAACATTAAAAAAACAAACAATCAAATTAGAAAATAGGCAAAACCCCGAACAGAAAGTTCTTGACTTCTTGATTTTGTTATGTTTTAACAACAACAACAACAACAAAAATATATATATACCAAAACAGATAAATATATGTGCATCATCAGTAGTCTTCTAAGTGCTTCTGAAAGTGTTACAAGCATTTTTCTCCTTTGTACACATCAATTTTTATGATTAACAAACTCAATATATGTTAACATTTGATAAATCCCTTTTTTTTTTTTCAGGAAAAAACCTTTTCAAAACTATTATCCCAATATCTAGAAATACACATTATAGTGGAAAAAGCTTTGGTAAGTCAAACTTTCTCCTTTCTTGCTTCTTTCTGTCTCTCTCTGTCTCTCTGTCTCTCATTCTCTGTCTTTTTTGAAAACTTTCCCATAGGGCCTCCCTGGTGGCCTAGGTGTTAAGTCTCAGTGCTATCACCCTATCAATGCTATGGCCTGAGTTCAATTCCCAGCCAGGGAACTAACCCATATATGGCGCAGCAGACCTCTCCTTTCTTGCCCACTGCTTCCCTCAGCAGTGTATTTCAGTAGATCTGCCTATTCTGCTCCCCACTCTGTCGTGAATTCTCTTACCCCCTGCACCTCTGGCCTATACCCCAGTTCTTTTATACAAAAATAAATTAAAAAATAATTTAAAAAAAGAAAAATTTCCCTTAAATGTAAAGGCATTAAAATTTTTAAAACACTATTTGCAAATACACATATTTTCAGTTACTCCATTATGACTGAAAAGCCAAACTAGCTACAGTCTCCTACACTCTCTACTTCAGGGTTCATTCCCTGAGTCTCCTTGACCTAACTCATAAACACCTCGCCTCTCCTTAACCTATTCAATTGTTGTATATTTAAAATATACCAGTTATTCATCATTTTATGAAGCCACTTAATATTTTTCCAACTTTATGATGCCAAAGAACAATGGTGTGTCTTAAGCTCCCAAATACGAGTCCACATCTTTCAAGAATTTACCAGTTTCTGAGAACACATTTTTCCCTTTCTCCTTTCTTTTATAGTATTTCATGTCATTCTTTATCAAATCTTTTTGAATTTGTTCCACAAAATTTCACTTTACATCACTGTGACTTTTTTTTAATGTAAATGTATTTGAACTTTTGCTATTTATATGTTTCTCTATTTGTTCTTTTCATTTATTAAACCTGCAGTGAGAAATACCTGGGTGTCATGGAGCTTTTCTAGATCAAGAAATTCTTTTATTATAGGGAGGAATCTGTGAAGTTATTTCAGAATATTTTGATGATTTCAGTTGTTTCTGTTCAATGCTATCTTTAAAATACAAGTGAGAATCTATTTTGAATGCCTAAATATGCTTTTTACCTTTTATTTCTTTGTTTTTAGTTACTGTAAATGTTGCAATCTTTATATTAGTATGTGCCCATACTAATTATTTGTCAATTATTTGACAAATGCTTGTTTTTCTCTGCCTGGTATAATCAAAATATATTCATGGTCACCCCCCAAAATACTATCAGCCACATTTTAACAATAATTATAAAAATGTTTTTCAGTATGATTATATGGGATCAGAAATGATAGCTGTAACACAGAAAATTATCCAGATTATTGGTCTTGTCAACACTGTAAGTTTTAAGTTTTTCATTATTACAAATTTTGAAAAATAATTGAAAGTAATTTGCATTGTTTCATGACAAATTAATGATTTAATGACTTTTTAGTGGTTTAATATACACATTTTTCAACTGAACTTTTAATTTTGCATGTACTATCTTAATGTAATTAAGTTACTTGGGTAAATATTACTTTTAGATGTTTACTCAGTTCAAATTGACTGTGAAACTGTCATCCTTGGAATTGTGGTCATATAAAAATCAAATATCCACCAATGGAAGTGCTGATGATTTATTGCAAAGATTTTTGGCATGGAAGGAGAACTCTTTTATCCCACGGCCCCATGATATAGCATTCCTACTCACGTAAGCATAATTTCTATGTTAATAAAGAAATATATATTTTTATATAAGTATCTTCATTATTTTGATAATTTAATGCATTTATTGTGGTCTTCAACTTTATAGGCCCTGTGTAATATTAAATAAGGAAAACTGTTGTCATAGGTGTTAATACTGGAGCTAGAAAATTGATGAAGATAAAGCAACATTAATCAGTTATATAACCACATATTTTGGAGTACGGTTTTGTGAAAAGATCTGCCTTTACACGAGCATTTATTGTATCAATGATACTACAAGATAGATGCAAATCTTAGCCTATTAATCATGTGGAAATTTACACTGTTCAGTTAACATTTCCTATAATATATTTTATGACTAATTTTTGACTAAGAGGGATTTTTTTTTGTATATACTTATGATTTAAAGTGAATTACAGTCCTCAATGATTTGGACAATTTATATAATAGATATTATCCAGACCAAAGATTTTTATGTTTGAAAAAAATTGAATTTTTTGAGAGATCTAATTTAATAAATAATTGAATAAGTTCTAAATAATTATGCTAACAAAAATAATTATACTATATGATGTAGTTACAGGAAACATCCTACATACATAGGAGCAACATTGCCTGCCACAATATGCAATAAAAGCTATAATGCAGGTGTTGCTATGGTATGTAATTTTTTGTATGTAATTTTTATCTTTACAATATTATAGTACTAACTTAATATTATATTTTGTAAGTATTATAAGTGGTTAAGTAGTTTATAACAACTTGATTTTTTACTTCATATACATATTTTTTTCTTTAGTTGGAACAAAATTACTTTAATCAAAAAAGTTTATTGAACCATAAGTTTAGAGCAGAAGGAAAATATATGACCCAACATTAATATATCCATTCACCAACTAGGTATAATGGATACTAATATTAGCATAATTTTAAGGGCATACAACATTAAATAAAAGTTAAAGCATCTTGTATGTCTTCTTCAAGTTAAAGAAATAATGAAAATCATGATTTGTGTTTGTTATTTTATGGATACGTTTGTACTATTATTATAAATGTCTGTGTACATAAACAATATGTTATTGTACAGCATTAATCTAATTTTATGTATCATTTTAGAACTATTTGAATATATTAAAATGTATACAGGTTGAATCATATCACTCTACAAATACTTTAAAATTTTTTGTTTTATCAAGTAATGCACATGTACTAGTTATAAATACAAGGTTAGTATTGTAAGAACTAAATCTTCCCCTTGCATAATTTATACCCAAGTCCACTTACTAATGTTTTTAACTTTTTCTTCTGACATTTAAATTATGTTCAGCATCTGTTTTTATTCCTTTAAAAGATTTTATTGAAATAATACTGGTTTATAAGTTAACATAGTATTCAGGTATGCATAATTATAAATCAACATATGTATATACTACTTTACATTCATCACTAAGAGTCTAATTCCATCCTCTATCATAAAATTGACCCCTTTACCAAAATTACCATCCCCTTACTTTTTCTCTTTGAAAAAACATTAATTTGGTTTTATAATCTAAAAGATTATTTTTGTATCTTTCATGGTTTTTTGTTTCTTTATGAACCACATATCCATGAAATCACATGATATTTAACTTATTTCATTAAACATAATACTCTCTAGATTTATTTATAGCAGGAGCTCATCTTTTTACATATGAGTAGTAGTCCACGGTGTGTATATTAATATAACACTTCTGCTTTATCTAATCATCTGTCAGTGGACCCTTAGGTTGTTTCCAAATCTTGGTCAATGTAAATAATGTTGCAATTCACATGAATGTACAATTATATCTTTGAATTAGTGTTTTCATATTCTTCTGGTAAATACCTAGAAGTGGGGATAACTGGATTGTTTGTTCTAATTTTTTGACGACTATCCATACTGTTTTTCATAATGGCTGAACAATTTTCCATTTATACCAACAGTGTTTAAGGTCTCTCTTGTCTTCATACACTTACCAACACATGCTGTTTCTTGTCTTTTGGAAAATAACCATTCTAACAGGTGTGAGATGATATCTCATTGTTGTCTTGACTTGCATTTCCCTGTTAAAAGATGCTGAACATAAATTCTGTGTGCCTCTTGGATATTTTTATATCTTCTTTGGAGAAGATCTATTCATATCCTCTGCCCATTTTTAATTTGGTTGTGTGTGTGTCGAGAAAGAGAGAGGATGTTAATGGCCTGTTTGATTTATGATTTGCAAATATTTTCTCTCATTCAGTAGACCATGTATTAGTTTTGATGAGAGACTTTCTTGATACAAAACCTTTTTAGTTATACATAGTCCTATTTGTTTATTTTTGTTTGCATTTTTCTGTTATTGAAGTAGAATTTATAAAGACATCTCTAACACTGAAGTTCAGAGGTTATCAGTTTTTTTCTTCTATGTATTTTTAGGTTTTAGGTCTTAGACCTAAGTCTTTAATCCATTTTAAATTACTTTTCTGTGCATGGTGGTAGGTAGTGGCCAAGATTACGAAGCAATTTAAATCACAAGGAGGAAATGAAAACTCCCTAGAAACTAAACTTAAAAGACTTTCCAAATCTGGCAAAGAAACTAAATATACAAGTCCATGAAGAAAACAATACCCTTTAATACATTTTTAGAGAACTCCACCCTAAACAGAATACATATTCTTCTCAAGTGTTCTTGGAACATTCTCAAGGATAAGCCATATCTTTGTGATATAAAAAAGTCTTAGTCAACTTATGAAGACTGAAATAATAGCCACTTTCTTTTCTGGTAACGATAGTATGGATAGAAACAAGAAATCAAATGAAATCACTTGTATTTTTAGAATAGTATTGGAAATTCTACATTGAGCAATTAGACAAAAAAAAAAGAAGGTATTCAAATTGGAGAGGAAGAAGTAAAGCTATCATTATTTGCAGGTAACATCATAGAATACATAGACAATTACAAATATTCTAAATAAAACTCTTAGGAATAATAAACAAATATAGTATAGCGCAGACTACAAAAGCAATATAAAAAAACTTGTTGCATTTCAATACACAAATAACAAACTAGCAAAAGAGATATCAGAAAGCAATACCGTTTTTACAAACAGAACCAAAAGGATTAAATACCTATGAATAAATTCATCTATTTCTTTTTAAAATATGCAGAACATCATATGCAGAGAACATTGTACAAGTCTTTAATGTATATCATAATTAATTTTGGACAAGCCAATACAAAGATAGAAATATTATAAAGATCAGGAAATGGAATATTTTCAAAACTGCAAAAGACCCCATACACCATGTCTCCTAGACTTACTACTCATCTCAAAGGAAACCACTATCCTGTATCATCATTCGTTAGTCTGATGTGTTTTTGAGTTTTAAGTACACCAGAAAATACAGTACACATTCTTGTATCTGCTAATTATTTGCTCAAAATTATGTTTGTGAAAACCATCCATGTTTATATGTGCAGGAAATGTGTATTCATTCATTTACTAATTTTCTACATAATTGCCCATGAAAGTTCTTGAGGATTCAAATTTAGATATTATCTACTGACTGCCAATTATTGGAGTCAGAATTAACATCTTAATAGTTCATTATATTTACATCTGCCTTTTCAACCCTTCCACTTTAATTATATAACATATTAGATTCATTTTTTTCATAATATTTCCCATGATTTCTTTATATTCAGAAAGCCTGTTGTGACTCTCCTATTGATTTCCATTCTACCTTTCTTTAAGTTTTAGGTATAGATAAAATTCACTTCTTTCATGCATGGCTCTATAGTCCCTTCTATCATGTGCTTGAAATGTATATACTGAATTAATATTTGCTAATTAGATACATTAACTTAATGAAAAAGCTAAATAAATATTATATATTGATTGCATCAGATATACTAAATACGTTTAAAACTGTAGAATTTGGACATGCCAAATTTTAAAACAGAAAACCTGAGTAGTTTGATTACTTTTTATATTATTTCATTTTTCTTATTTAACCACTATGAATATTTGTATCAGTGACATATCAAAATAAATTGTTATAAAATATGCTCAACCTAAAAAATATTAAAGTACAAAATGAAAATATATAAACTATACAGTCTTATAGAAAAACAATTTTAATTTGTTACTTGTTTTGCTTTCTTGTTATGTAATGATTTTGTCTTTAATCTTCTTTATTTTAGTATCCAGATACAATAACTTTGGAGGGATATTCTGTTATTATAGCTCAACTGCTTGGCCTTAAAATAGGATTAACATATGATGACATCCATAAATGTTATTGTCCAAGTGATATATGCATAATGAATCATGAAGCAGTGTAAGACATTTTTTCTTATATAACTTGCATATACTAAAATGTGATGACTTTTATGCTTTCATGTTCAAATTCCCATCAATAATTGGAAAGGTGTGCTGTGCATGAAAGGGTATCACACAAACAACTTTGTCTAAGTCATGCATGATTCCACAAAGTGATAAACCCTATGATTATGACATATTCAAGGGAATGGGAGGGAAATTTTTATGCAGAATTTATGCAGAATATAAAGATTTATGCAGAATGTATAAATGAAGGCTGCTATTGTTGTTTTGCCTTGATTTAAGATAAAAATGTGCAAAATCACCCTTAACAATATAACACAATACTCACAGTTTTTGCTCATATTTCTAGGAAAGGAAATAGCAGGAAGGGTTTGAAGAGGGAAAAAAAAATCCTTATTTGAAGATATGATTCTACCTATATAAACAGAATGATTATACAATCAGAACAACATAAAACATGCATTATGATAATCAATCTAGATCCAGTGTATATACCAATACCCAGAAAATAGATGTCTTATTCCAAAGTTGCTGTTTTTCTCAAAAGATGTTTATAAATTTAGTATTATTTTTTAAGAAACTTGATAAACTTGGGTTCTCCCTGGTGGTGCAGGTGTTAAAGACACAGCACTATCAAGCTATAGCCAACCACTGCAGCATGAGTTTGATCCCTGGCAGACCAGGGAGCAGCCCACATGGTGCCCCAGAACTCTCCTGTCTTGCCTGCTGCTCCCCTCAGCAGTGTGTTTCAGTAGATCTGCCTGTTCTGCTTCCCACTCTCTCTGGTGAATCTTTCACCCCCCACCCCCACCATATGTCTGGTCTACTCCTCAGTTCTTGTATGCATAAATAAATAAATCTTGGACATCCCTGGTGGTGCAAGGGGTTAAGCACTGCACTATGAAGCAATCCTCAGACTCTGCAGCACAAGTTCGAACCCCGGCCTGCCAAAGAGCAACCCATATGGCGCAGCAGGTCTCTCCTGTCTCGCCCACTGCTCCCCTCAGAAGTGTATTTCAGTCTATCTGCCTGTTTTGTTCCCCACTCTGTCTCTGGTGAATCCTCTCACCCCCAACACCTCTAGCCTGTACCCTAGATCTTGTATGCATAAATAAATCTTTTTTTTTTAATCTTTTTTAAAAAAGAAACTTGATAAACTTATGGGAGGTGATAAAATGGAGATGGTAAATATAGACAACATTTTAAGGAGTATGAGTTATAATTTATGATCAGAAGATGGATTTTTATTAATGGGAGACACTGCATATTATGAGAAGGGAAAATGATGTTGGATGTAATGAGATTTACAAGCAAAATTATAAGTAAATTAGAGAAAATTGGATCTAGTGCTTAAATATAGGGACTTTCATTAGAGTTGGTGATATAGATTATTGGGAGAGTCAATAAAAAAGTATGCAGTGTTGTTAATGGAGGCATTTTTACAAAAATTAGAGGACAATTTCTTCTAATAGAAAACTGAGAGCATAAAGTGTAAAAATTGTAATAGAAGATCTGATACATTTTTCTTGGATACTGGAAATCATAAATGACGTAGGAAATGAGATATTATTGTTATACTTTTAGAAGACATATTTAGAATTTGTAATTACAAATTTAAAATAAATTGAACCAACTTGCTTATAATGAGCCATTTAATTTCAACTTCCAAAGTACGTGTATAAAGGAAGTAAAGAGTTGAGATTTTGCCAAGTTAATGTCCATGGGACTTAGAAAGAATTGGGACTGCAGGAGGAATTGTGTTCTCCTGAAAAAATCATTTCAATTTCTCTTCCCCAAAACTTGGAGCTTTGAATAATAATTTAAATTACTTAGAAACAATTGTATTGCCTTACCTTATTTTATAGTTTTTGTCAAGCCTTGATGGTAATCTTCCCCACAAAAAGCCAATAATTCAGTATTCACTTGTTTTTTTTAAAGATTTATTTATTTATTAATTTTTTTTTTAAAATATAAACACGGGGTACAGTCAGAAGCGCGGGAGGGTGAGAGAATTCACCAGAGCCAGAGCGGGGAGCAGAGCAGGCAGAAGGACTGAAGCACATTGCTGAGGGGAGCAGCGGGCGGCAGGAGAGGTCTGCGCGCCATGTGGGACCCTCCTCAGGTGGCCAGGGAGCAGCCGGGGATCGAACCCGTGCAGCAGAGGCTGCGGGCAACTTCACAATCCGGCGCTCAAACAGTGCGCCAACTGGGAGGCCCAAGATTTATTTATTTATGCTTACAAGAACTGGGGTACAGGCCAGAGGGGTTGGGGGTGAGAGAATTCACCAGAGACAGAGTAGGGAACAGAACAGGCAGATAAACTGAAATACACTGTTGAGGGGAGCAGTGGGAGAGTCAGGAGAGGTCTGCTGCACCATGTGCATAGCTCCCTAGCCAGGGATTGAACATGTGCTGCAGTGGCTGCAGATAGCTTCATAGGTTGCATATTAACCTCTTGCACCACCAGGGAGGCCCCAGTATTTACTTTTAAATGCCATTTATATGTGAATATATATATAGTGTGTGTGTCTGTATCATATTCATTTCTTCTCTGCAATGGTCATCTTTTAAGCAGAGATTAAAATGAAATAATTATTTTGTACTCACCTAAAACAAAATTTAATAGTTCTAATTAGTACTTTTATTTTTCACCCAAAAAGCATATCACCCATGTAGAAAATAACCTCTCAGTCCCTGTCTATTTTCAAATGAATTTTGTAGATGTATCAGTGCTCAAAGTTTGTAGATTTTTGGATGAGTGGCTTGAAAAAGCTCCATGGAATGATACTTATTAAAACAAATTAATTAAAAATAATAAAGAAATTTGCTTCAATAACATCATTTCCTGACAGAGGAGAAAGGGAAGGTGGGTAAATTGGGTGAAAGGGGTCACCATTAAGGTGACATTTGTACATACAAATATTTATCTAGAATGATGTTTGCCTGAAACCTATATAATGTTAGAAAACAATTTTTCTGCAATCAAAAATTAATAAATATTATATCCTTTGTTATTCCTCCCACTTTCCCCTAATTATACCATTGCAAATGACAATAAAAGCTAAAGCATTTCTTTTTTCCCCTTACACTCTCCCAATTCTGAAATTTTTTCAGTTACACAATTCTTTCCTTGAGGCTCAGCACCAACCCACTGTCTCTGTCGTCTTAGATATAGTTAAGTGTCAGTATTTCAGAAATGATTGCTTAGAATGGGACAGTGCATTAGAAATAAAATGTGAGTCACATATGTAAATGTTTCTTTTCCTAGTAGGTATATTAAAAATTAAATTAATTTCAGTGGATGTTTTAATATATTTAATCCAGTATATCAAAATGTTATTTCAACATGTGATCCACATACAAAATTTTTTTTAAAGATTTATTTAGTTGGATATGCTTTACCTGTGTGTGGGGGGCAGGGGTATAGGGTATGAAAGAATGAAAGGAGTTCAAGATCACTCCAATGTTGATGATGTCGTTTTTTGGAGTTTATGGGTTTGGAAAGCAGGGTCTTTGGGTTCACTCTGGGAAAGGTTTCACCAGAGCTCCTCTGTCAGTGGCACGCAGCTAGTTTCTCAGGCAAGTTTCTCCACGAGACTGAGATGTTAGTTATATTTAAGGAGCAGGTTTATTAGGAAAAGGTACAGAAGAATAAAGGACACTTGCATAGACACCACCGGCAGGAAGAGCTGTCCTGAAAGGGACAGGTTTGCTGAGAGGCCTGCATTGTTACAGACGGGTGGCCTTGAGGAGAGCTGCCTCTGCTGAGGGAGGTCAGTGAAGAGAAGTCCCGGCATGTACAGGTTATGGGCAAACAGGAAGGCTGATGCCCTTCAGAGGGAAAGAATTGGTGAAAGAAGCACCTGCGTAGGCATAGGTGGGCAGAAGGACTGCTGCCCCATGCTAGGGCAGAGACCACACCGATATAGACTTCTCTTTGGGAGGGGCTCACTCCTTCCTGGAGTGGTTTGTTTGTTTTTGACTTTAAATCAGCTATGTTGAAATTAAATCAACGATGTAGAATTTAAATCTTCTTCTTCAGATCTGGGATCCTGATGTGCCCTACAGCAGTCAGATACCTGCTTGGGGCTTGTGCTTTGTGGTGTAGGCATTGGCGCCTAAGAATCTTAGTTCCTATAGCTGGGTGAATGGCTCTGTCAATCCCTTCTACCTCCACCTCTAGTTCTTGGCATCATGTCAGCCAGGTTTCTGATCTTGTGGCTCCTCCTTTCCAGTTTTTTTTATTCTCATCCTCCTTCATTATTAGCTAGAGCAACCAGAGGCATCGAGTTACCAGAAATGGAGAGTGATGGACTGTAGATAGATTACATTTGGTTGAGAAGAAAAGCAGTTTAATATTGTACATAGTATATTTGAAATGCATAAGGACATATTCTACTGGCAATGTAGTTGTGAACTAAAAATAAAGATCTATATGGAATTTGTATTTGAGCATAAAATTTGGATCACGTAAAAATAAATTTTAAAAATACAAATGAGACAACATGGTCAGATCACATAGAGGAGTAAACCACATCGGGGAAAATACCTCCATAAATACATCCAGAAAACAACTAATTATCTCATACAACTGGCATAATCTTATCACCAGAGGTCGCCTGATTGCCCATGTACCTGCATTATTGAATTTTGGTGTCCAAAAGTGAGTGGTGTTGAGAGAGGGTGGTTGGAGACACAGACACAGCAAAGGTCAAGTACATAGCCATGGTCTAGGGTAAGTGAAAAATTATCAGGCTTTTCCACCCCCTCCCCCCGCCATTAGCATTAATGATGGATCCCTGCAGTCCTATATGCATGCCTGATGGTGGACATCTGGAGAAGGGTGTGGGCATGGATAGGTGGGCACATCTGACTGGGCTTATAAGGGTGGCGTCACGGGGATGCCAGCGGAACCAGCAGAAAGAGAATAGCAGAATGAGTGAGAACGAGAACTCCAGAGGTCCCAGAAAGAGTGAAGATTCACGGGCCTCCCAGCCCTCCCCCCCCCCCCACACACACACTCCTGCCTGCATTGTACCTGGTAAAAGCTCAATAAAACCTGAAAAGCCACGGAGGGCTCCAGGACTCTCCTGGAGTGTGCTCAGATCATAGAGAACCTGCTCCGCCTTCCTGCCACTACGCATGGTCAGTTGTGTTGGAAGGAGTAATAATTGGATGGCCTGAATTTTGAAGCATCTAGAACTACTGCACAGAGATGGAGAAGACCTGACCCATCCAACCCCCTCTTCAAACTGAACACTTTGGTCAGGTTTTGAATTCCTGTGAATTTGTGAAGCCTAGTATGATTGGCAAAGTCCCCTCTGCCTGCCCCAACAAGGCACAGGGAACTTTGTTATTAGCAGGCCAAGCCTCAGCCTCCACCAGCTATAAAACCTGCTCTACAGAGCTTTCCAGCAGGGTGCTGTTGGGTAAGTGAAAGAGTCAGGCTTTTCTGCTTCCCGCCATTAGGATTGATGATGGATCCCTGTGGTCCTGAATGCATGCCTGATGGCGGATACCTGGAGTGGGGTGTGGGCATGCTTCAGTGGGTACACCTGGGCTGAGAGACTGGGCGTATAAGGGCAGCGTCACGGGGACGCCAGCAGAACAAACAGCATAGAGAGCAGAGAAGCAGAGACTACCAGAGAACGCTGGAGAGCCCAGATAGAGTGAAGACTTGCTGGGAGCCGGGAGGCCTGCCAACCTCCTGGCCCCCTGGCACCCCTGCCTGCTGTGTACCTGGTAAATCCCAATAAAAGCCTGCAATAGCCACTGAGGGCTCCAGGACGGACTCCTCCTTTTCCCCGTCTGCTCGGGTCATAGATCTTGCTCTGTGTCCATTTCTGCCACTACAGTGTTATGCTGAGGCAGCTCAGAGCAACTTGGGGTAATTCCTGATCTTTGGGCGAACACATCGTTAGGATGACTGAGAGCTCTTTCTCTTTTGGAAGAGCCACGCCTTCAAAACTGGCTGACACTAAAATTCATTGATTTCAGCAGGAACAACTTAACAGGCTGATTGCTCTCCCCTTACTCTTTGGAGATCCAGGGATGTCTATAAAAACCACTGGCTATGGATAATTGTAGCTAACCTGGAAGAGGGATTTGGCAAAAGTTTGTGCTCAGAAGGAGACTGTCCAGTCATAAGGGGAGAGAGTACAGGTAGGGCTGACCCTCCATGCCAATACTGTTGCTGAAGTAAATCCCTCCTAGGCAGGCCCACCTCGCCATACAAAATCAAGGGTCTGAAAAACAAAACTGCAAAATTAGAGTCACAGTGCCACCTACTGAACAACCAAATGGCAAATGTCAAAAATTGTTAAAACCCTGTGGCAGAATGAATGGGTAAGATAAATCTTGAGAATGTATTTTTAATGGGAAGTAATGGACAGTGAATTTAAAATCACATTGTGAAGAAAATGAAATTCATCAAATGCACTTTAACACAGAATGAAATAAGTTGTTGTGTTGCTTTGGGCAACACCACACTGATAAACGGGAGCAGATTACATAATGCAGGATGCTGCGGAAGAGCAAGATCATGTTCTTTTTATTGATATACAGCATAAGGGGGAGAAGATTAAAGAAAGGGGAAGAATGTAGAAGATCAAGGGTTGAGTCTGCCCTCCAGGCACTTCTCATTGCTTGATGACTCAGTATTGTCATTGAGATCATGCCCTAATTCCCCAGCCATGGTTTTAATCTTGTCAACTCCGGTGTTCCACTGATCAGTTTCTGGGGTCCCTTGTTATACATTGGTCATCAGCCCCCCCCCCCCAACCCGGGCATTCCCAGTCATACCTTGTGATGTATAAGTCTAGAGTAGTGTTATGGAGTAGTGTTATGCATCAGTCCTAAGCCCCCAGGGCATTCCCAGTCATACCTTGTGATGCATAGCCTTCCTAGTGTGATCCAGTTTTGTGCTCTTGTTTGATTTGAAAGGGACTTTGTGGGGTTGATCTCCTGTGCCTAACTGACCGAGTCATTCTGACCTTGTTTAGGATTTAACAAAATGGTGGCCAAACAGGCCACTTAGGAGTAGCAGACCCACATTGTTGCACTTTTAAAACTATAGTTTTATAAATTAATGGCAAATCAATGAAATGTATTAAAAAACAAAGTTTATTTGTATATGATGCGACATGCTAATTAGAATGAATTTATACAAAGAATGTGGAGGGAATACAACCTCAAATAAAGTTTAGAAAACATTAAAGGAAAAACCTCTTTAAAAGATGACATTTGAGCTAATAGCTCCATGAAGGAAACTTTAAATGTGTCACAGAAGAGCAAATCAGGTAGATGGAACAACAGACAGATGAGAGTTATCTAAGTTGATATGACTTCTTTTTAGAGAAGGCTCGAGATAAGCAATGATAAAAATTTAATCATGTTTCACTTCATGTCTACTAAGGTATAAGCTTTTTATTGGAGCCATCATGCAATCCATATCATATATGGAACATTATTTAGATGTGGTTTTATCAGCCAGGTTTATTTACCTGAGGAATATTATTTCATTTTAGGTATTCCAGTGGTATAAAGATTTTTAGCAACTGTAGTGTGAAAGACTACAGACATTTTGTTTCAAAACTTGAGGCTAAATGTCTTCAAAAACTTTCAAATATTCAACCATTTTATCAAAATCAACCAGTGTGTGGCAATGGGATTTTGGAACCTAAGGAAGAATGTGACTGTGGCCGTGAAGAGGTGAGTAATATTGACATTTCTTGTGTTTCTAGTAAGTACTTGTCATGGTATATATAGAGTAATTTATGCAATTATGTCTTTGACATAGAAGATGAGAAAATGAGGATAAAATATCTGAATCAGTTCCCACACCTCTTCAAGAAAAAACAAATGAATCATGATAACTTGGTTTGCATATGTTGCTCCCAATTATTCTGTTGAGAGATTTTTAATATATATGTTACAGGGCAACCCTGATAAAAAACGGGTTGCCTGACTGTGGGTCCTCACCCACACACTTAAAAGGGACTTATTAATACTCAACTGCAGGCACACACAAAAGGTTAATAAAATGTTTATTTACAAGGGAAGGGGAAATGAGGAAATGTACAACTCAGGGAGAAAAGTGGGAGATAAAGTCTTAAATGCGTCCTACCCGTTCTGCTGACCTGGAAACCCAATGGCACTCTGAGAGCTGGCAGAGAGCCAAGAGCCATGAAGCCAAGAGGAGCCCCCCAAGGCCCACGTGTCTGGTTTTATACCAAACCTGGCTGCCTAACTCCACCCTCAGGTCCCAGCAACCCTTTTGGTGATGATGGGATTTGTCTTTCCCAATGTCTTGATGGCTTTGGTCTGGAGTGGGGATGGAGTCCACACAGCCTGTATGGAATTAGCTCAGGACATCCTTTCCCCCTAACATAGAGGCTAAATGATTTCTCTCAATTCTACAACTTATTTCCTGTGGCTCAGAATACAGAAATATTACTCTGAATTTTTCTTATTCATTCCTGAACATTCCTGTACTTCTGAGTTTCTGGATAATCAAAATCTGTTGTTTGCTCACTTCTAAATATAGATATGCAATCTGTCAGTTTTACCAACCAAATGTTCAATGCACACTGGTCGGAATAGACAGGATCACATAGTTATTCAGTCTATTACAATATCACCATTGTCTATTTAATAATTCCCCATTATTTATAAAAATAGTATTTACTACATTTAATAACTGATATATCAATGTTATAAAATGATATATGCATTATAATACCTATATATGTACTGTATCTGTATACAGAGTACATGTGCACGTTTGTGTGTTGTTTGCCTAGTTTGTGCCTTTAGCGTAACATTTGTATACATGTATACAGAATTTCCAATTATCACAGATTTTCCAAGGTGATCTTAATTTTCTGATGAATGGCACTATGTCTACCTTGCATTCATCTACCTATATTTATGGTTTCAATTACTTACCCCAAAGTATTGATTATTTTTAATGAAGGATAAAATAAAGCAACATAATCTGTGACAATGCACATTTTGAGCTTCTGCAACTATAGGTTGTAGAGATAAAATAAACACAAAATTAGCATAAAAGTGCTGAAAGTGAAACAATTGAATTTGGCTAATATTTATAGATAAGAACATAAAGAACATTTTAGCAATGATGTGAATGATGTTAATCCCTAATATGTTAAAACATAGGCCAGGATAAGGCAGACTTTATTGATAGGGCCTGCTCTCTGGTGAATCAGGATTTAATATTTTGTCAAGGAAACCTGGAATCAATCTTGATATATTGCTGGATAGATCCTTGAAGATTGGAAATAATCTGGCCTGTAATAAATGAGGTGGAGAGGCCAGAAAGGACTTTACAGAATATTGCAGGAGAGATAAAAGTTTCAGAGTTGTGGTCATAGTATAATGGAATATTTGAATAAAAGAATCCTTTCACTAAATCAGGAAGATAATGCATAACTGAGGAAATGCTAACACTGTTGAAAAACTTGGTTAAAGCTTTTTTTTCCTTGTTTTGAATCTTTATTTTTAAATGAAGAACATTTTTCTTACATAGTCCAACACCATAATATCCTGATTAGAGTTGATGTTTGAAAGTACTATTATGGAGTTGTATTCCCTAGGGCCATTTGGAATTTCAAAAGAGCAGAGGTCAGTTGACATAACCATTATAGCCAAAGTGATATAATTAGCATCATAGGAAAAAGACATATCAATGGCGGCTGTTGGTTTTGAGTTTCATGGATTTGCAGTCAGATGTGTTGTCACTGGGCCATGAGGTCCTGGATGAGTTGCACATACTTGTACTGATGTCTAGGGGAGATCTGGTAAGCCAATGAATATTGCTTGATGTATGTAACAATAAATTAAGAGGTGAGCAGAGGTATGTTACCAATTGCTACAAGTGGAGAATCACAATCTACTAGTGGAGAATCACAATCAATTTCCAACCCAAAATATCTCGGAGTCAGAGATCATTGTTGAGAGGATATGACCTTAAGATATCCCAGCAAAGGTATAAAATAGCAGTTTCCTCTACTATTCCCTCCTTAATGTGATTTAAAACATTTACTAGAGTAGTTGTACCCTGGGGAATTGAGAAACCCCAGATCACAGTGGGAGAATTTAATTAAGAATCTGGTCACCAGGCTAACATAAGAGGACCCAAAACATCATCATGGGTTGAGTAGGGCTACAGAAAATCTAAGTGATAGCTGAAGTCCCTGAAAGAAAAATTTATAATAGGTACAATGGATTCATTATTGTAATCTTTGGTCTCATAATAAAACATAATACTATTTTTTTGGTACAATTTTAGGAATGTCAATTTAAAATGTGCTGTGATTATAATACATGTAAACTGATAGGCTCAGCAAAATGTGGCTCTGGACCATGCTGTACTTCAAAATGTGAGGTAAATTTCCAATATTTATGAGAAAAAATTGAAATGAGATAATAGAAGCTGGTATAAATTGAATTCATTTGGAATTGTTAAAAATAATATAGAAGTAATTCAGTGGAATAAAATAGAGAGTGTATGAGCAACCATAAGTATATAGAGGAAACTACTATGAGATAAAGAAAACATCTCAGATTTGTATTGGTTATCTTATTGTATTAGAACTATAATTTACTATCTTCTAAATTATGAGATAATGAGTAGAATACATATATATATTACTAAAGAATTAAATCTTGAGAAAACTGTAAAGGTAAATATATGGTAAAAGACAAATTGTGAAAAAAAAGTAACAGACAAAATGTAGCAGGCAAGATGTGTAGTATACAGAACATGAAACAGCTTTTACACATTTACACTGGTAAGTAAAAGGCAAGTTACACACACACACACAAACACACACACAAACACACGGGCAAAATAATGACCAGTCACTTTGCAATAAAGTAGAATTGTTCAATGTATACTGATCATCTATACCATGTAAGACAAATAAAAGTTTAAAAAATGCAATGTCATAGAACAGTCATCCAATCTGACAATCTTAAAAGCAACATGTCAAATAGATTAACTAAGGAGTGGGGATTGAGACTTTTTTTGTGATAGTGTTTGTTAGATTTTTCAATTGCTGTAATCCCTTGGGTGAACAATTTTTGCAACTCTTTGAGTATAAAATTTCATCAAATTCATTGTGTACTATCACCTTTTTATATCTATTGCCTATGAGCATGCACATGAACAGAAACTCAGGAAAGAATACTAATTACAGAATTGCTTGTAATAGTAAGTCATGGAAGTAAATAATGTTTCTTGGTATTGGAATGGTTATGTAAGTCATATTTGCACAAGGTTTAACAAATACAGACTGACTATACATGTAATATGTTATCTTTAAGACATGTTTGGATAAGTTTCATAGTACAAATATTTTATAACTCCAACTATGGTGAATCACTAGCACGAAAATATCCCATATATTCTTTTGCTAATTTTCAATTAATGTATAATGTAAAATAAAATTATTTTGATGAATATTACTGAGTATTATGACAAACATTCATTTTTATAATTAATACTACAGTCAAGGGATAAAAAAATCCTCCTCTAGCCTTTGTAGTCAGTTAACCTACTTCTTAAACCACAGACCTTGGTAACGGCAAGTCTATTAGCATTTACAAATTTACTTTTGCAAAAATATAACAAATGGCATCACAATATATGTAAATATTATAAGATATCAGCATAATACATTAATATTTATTAATGTTATAATGCTTTTTAGTATGTCATTGAGTCTTTGTTGCTGAAAAGTATTGCAAGTTAATATATTCACCATTTGAAGGACATTTGGGTGTTTTCAGTTCTGGATGATGAAAATACAGCTTCTGTAAATAAGTCACAAGTAGATTTTATATGAACCTAGAGTTTTATTTCACTTAGATACCTATACCTATATATGTATATGAGTAGGTATATATACCTATAGATTGCTGGATTATATGGTAAATGTATGTGGAACTTTATAGGAAACTGAAAATCTATTTTTTCAAAAACTATTTTGTATTCCTACCATGCTTTGTGAGACTTATAATTGTTCTATGAACTAAATGCAAACTGTAAAACTATAAACATATGGCTTATTTTATCTTCATTTCATTGCTTTATTATTTATACTTTAAATAGCACTTTACTAATTGTCCCAGAGTTTATAAATCTGTGATTAATTAGATTTTGATTTCATATTATATACCACTTCATGAATAGTGAATGGATCTTATAACACACCCACATACTACAAATACAAAATACATTGTTGCTCTTTTTGCTTTATATAGTCTAGCATCCTTTAGAGAAAATGAAGTGAAGAAAAAAATAGAATTTATAAAGATATCATATTAAATTTCCAGCTTTATTTCTTTCATTTTATATATGGTGCCTGAAGACTTCCCTTTATTGTTTTTAATAATTTTTATCTGCTGATAATGAACTCTCAGCTGTTATTTATCTAGGAGAGTATGCATTTCTCATTATTTTCTACATGTGTATTTCCTAATTGTGGTATTCAGGGTTGAAAGATTTTTATTTTATCCCTTTAAAAATGCTATTTCATTTACCTATGAATCTTTGTCTTAGTCTGGTAAGCATTAATTCAAACTGAATAGTTATGCGTGTGTGTGTGTGTGTGTGTGTGTGTTGCTTCAACATAGAAAGTGTTTGGATGTGGTGAACTTCACTATGGAAAATAATGGATGACCCATTAGGTTGGCAGGATGCAAGCACTGATAACTGTACTGTTTATCTGAGCTCTGCAAGATAGCCTTTTGACATTCAGATAATAATAAATATGCTTGTGATGATAATGATAGCTACTAAGTCCATTATTTGCCATGTTGCTTTAAGTGTTTTTCACATTAATTCAGTTTAACACTGACAAGTGCTATGAGAGGAAGATTATTTTTCCATGTTTACAAATGAAGAAACTGCCAAATAGAGGTATGTGTATTGCCCACATAAATAAGCTAGCAAAAGTCCGAGCAAAATATTGTTATCAGGCAATTTGGCTCCTGAAATTCTCCAAGAACAAAGAAGTGGAGGCAGTTTCTCAGGTTTCACGTAACAGATATGTTTATACTATCCTGCTTCATCTCTCTCCAAACGCTGATGGAGTCAGCAGGCCACCCACTGTAGAACACAAAATAAGCTGGCAGTAGCAAACCCTGTGGAAGGGATCCTTTCATATTTTGAAACTGTTACTTCAGGCTTCATAATGAAAAGTGTGCATGATTTTTTTTTTCCTTCACAGTACACACAGCTTGTGAATTCTGTGATATTCCCTTGAGTATCCCTAATCAGGCACATTTTACTTGATAAATCTCTTCATAACTACCTGAAGATAGTCATTCACAGAACATGATTTTCATTTTCTTTTCCCTTCAAGATATCAGTAGCAGGGACTCCATGTAGAAAGAGTATTGATGAAGAGTGTGATTTTACAGAGTATTGCAACGGAAATTCTAGCAATTGTGTTCCTGACACTTATGCGTTGAATGGCAAGTCATGCAGCTTGGGAACTGCATATTGTTATAACGGACAATGTCAAACTACTGATAACCAGTGTGCCAAGATATTTGGAAAAGGTATTGCTCTTTCTAATGTATTTCTTTTACTTTAAAATTTGGTAGTTTGTGGCATGTGTTTTTTAATCTCATAAATTATATTAAAAAATGGAATAACACCAGCAGTTTCTAGAGTTTTACTCAATTTTCTCTTCACATATTCATGCTCTAGTTGTGGTGAAATGAAACTTAAAAAGTTTAGAATGAACTGTGCGACAAGAAATAGTATGGATGTTGAGTGAGATGAAAATGAAAGGGCTCTGCAGCATATCCAAACAGACCCAGTGCGGTTTGTGAGGAAATGAAAGTCAGAATTATGTCAAGCATCTCTGGGAAAATGACAATGTAATTCTCTGGGGCTCTCCAACAAGGCTGTGCCATATAACTGGGCAATTATACCTCCTTGACAAAATAACTCTGGGTTCACTACTGACATACATAGAGATGGACAAGTTGATACCAGAAATGCAGGTTTTCAGGCCTACTCTCCCAGCCAGGAATGGAGCCCAGGCTGCAGCACTGAGTCCCAGACACTAGACCACCACCGCTGCAGGAACTTTGCTGATGCTCAGGCATGCAAGCCAAAAGAAGCAGATTTGTTTAGAGAAAGAAAAAGTTTATTAAGGAGAAAAGGAGCAGAAATAAGTGGGACTCCCAGGCTGGTGGAACCAAGCCAGGGAGGGGCAAGGAAGCTGCAGTGGAGTCAAGTCTCAGGGAATATAGACCTTCTTTCCCTAATTATTCTAAATTCCCATCCATCTCTCTGTGATTGGTTAGTTCTTGGTGGTCTCACTCACTGCCTAAATGTCTCTGGGCCCAGAACTAAGTCTCTGTGTCCAGCCCCTATCTTTTTTCTTCATTGTCCTCCATCTGGAATGTCCTGTTGCCCCTAGTCATGGGGTGTTTGATTAGTCCCCTTTGGAATCTGTTGCTCTTATCTCTGGAGCCTTCCTTAACTCTCCTAAAGTCCCTGCACTGTCCTCAAGCCTGCCTAATTATCCCTAACTTGTCCTAGACTCAAAGTCATCAGTGTTCATCATAAGCTCAGTTATGACAAATCCATTAAGTTATATTGCTAGGTGGATTCATTTATCTTGGTTCAAATACAAGCAAAAAGAGAGGGCAGAGAAAATCCATGAACTGGAAATGTAGAACAGTATGAATTTCTTCCATCAAGGTCTCTTGGTTATGAAATAAGAGTTCCATTAGCTTTTTATTGAAAAAATTTAATTTGGATTGAGAATATAACAAAAGTGCTTGCATTTTAAGGTGTGCAAGGTGCTCCACTTGCCTGTTTTGAAGAAATTAATTCTGTACGTGAAAGGTTTGGAAGCTGTGGTTTCAAAAATTCAGAACCGTTACCTTGTGAACAGAAGTATGTATATACATAATTATTTCATTTAGTCATGGAAATGATATATTTGTTATCAAGAGAGAATAAATAATGATGAGTAAATCATGCGCCAGGAGATTTTTAAATAGTATTATTGAATTTTCCTTATTCACAATTCAGTTTTCTTTCTTATTTTTTTTTGCCTGGTATTGGTCGCAGACTAAAATAAAACAAGGCTGATACTATCAGAAGTAGGAAGTAGCTACAAATTGCCAAAAATCAGAAACTTGTGCTATGTAATTAAGATTAAAATTGTGGGTTTTTAGCATATTTTAGCTCCTATCTTTATATTACTTCAGAGGTGTATTATCAGAGCCACTTGTTTGTTTTGGGGCTTGTCCTTGATGCACAACTGGGCTTTTCTCCTTGCCTTTTGTGTCTTTTTAACAACCTAGTAAATAACCAGGAAAATGAATAACTATAAGAAAGTGATAATCAAAATCAACAAAAAACTATGAACCAGAGACACTCTATGGGGGGTGGAGGGCGGGGAGGGGAGGGATTGGGGTCAAAATAAGGGGATTGTAATTGTATGGGGAATATAAAAATAAAATTTATTTAAAAAAAAAACAACCTAGTAAATAAGAGGTCACTTCTATTTTAAATGGTTAGCATAAGTGACTCTACTTCACTTACACCTATTTCCTGATCAATTAGGGTCATTATAATATCAATCCATGTAATACCAGTATGTCCTGGAAGGCACTTGTATTTCAGTCTCTGCCTCAACTTAATTGCCATTGCCTGAGGGACAGGCACCCAGCTCATCTGACTCTGATAATGTCAGGCACTATAGCAAACAGTGAGGGAGTGCTTAGGTGGCTAATCCCCAGAGCTCAGTGCACAGGGGAGCAGAAAAATCACACATGTTCTAGTCTTGCCCAGAAAGGAGTCCACATTCTTTCTTTAAAAGTTGGCTGAAGATCAGACTTACAGTTTAGAATCTGTTAAGGACTGGTGATGATCTTATCTAGGAATTAAGGAAGCCCCCTGACTCCATCTTGCTGTATCATCCTCCAAGTCCCTACTAGTGTTTCCTGGAAGGAACTTGTACACATGACTATATCACAGCTTTTTGAAGTGTCAGCCAAGAAACAGGCTCCCAAACTGACTAGCTCTGATAACCAATGGAACTCCACTGTCAGTCCCATAGTACTGTAGCAATCAAATAGTTCTTAATGGACACTAAGCTAATCCTCCACCTCCTGTCATCTTTTTAGCTATGTACATTGTAGTCTAGGGTATAAGAAGCAGGCTTAACTTAAATATTTTCCCATAACACTATGATATGGTGTTAGGAGTTGGCGCCTCAACTCCATCCAGGGTTCCCAAAGACCACACGGAGCCAGAGATGCAAAAGCAAAAAGGCTTTATTGCTAGCTTAACCTAGGACCCAACTCTGCCTGGTACACTGATACAGCAGTCCCATCAGGTTGAGAGAAGGGCCCCCTTGGAGGGCAAAAGGCTTTTTTTATACCATATTGTCGGGAAGTGGGACTTTCCATTCTTAGCACCGAGTCTATTCTGATTGATTGATCTGTTATTGGTGGTCAGTTTTGCCCGTTTTCTGTGGTCTCTGTGGTTTCTGCACAGAAACGATACACAGCTATGCCTTCCATAAAATAGCTGCTGTGTCTTCCCTAAAATGGCTGCTGTCTTGTTCATACTACAATGGTAATGATGGTAGCACAGTGTAATTAATTCCCTTAGAAAGGGAAGATTCCACATTCCTGCCATACCCAAGGAAGGGTGGAGCTGAGTGTCCAGAAGAAGATAGAGGATAGGGATAAGGAATTAGAAAGAGGAAGAAGACTGGAAGAGGACTTGGAGAAAACACATGGAGCAGAGAGACATGTAGAAAATAAACCACATTTTCTTCTTGATGTTGGACCTATATCAGGGACTTGGGGGATATGGAAAGACACTTGAAAGGGATGCAGGTGAAAGACCTGTGAGAGGCTGACGATGGCAGCCTTTGCATTGTATTTTGCTTTTGCTCTTTTCCTTCCAGACTTGCCTGACACTCCCATCTGCCCCTTTCCTCTGGGTCCCCACCAGAAGCTGCCTGAAACTTATGGCAAGCTTTTAGACCTCAGTGGCTTTCCTTTGGCCCAATCCTGTTTGGCTGGGAATTTACCCATGAGGGGATGGGTAATTTGGGGTGTTTCTTGGGGAAATATTTTAACTGTATTCTTTCTCTTCTCTCTGTTGCACAGTAATTCTATTAAAATTCTTTTTTATTGAAGGTTTTATGCACTAAGTGTATGTTTGTCTTTAAGCAGTAGATGGCAGAATCCATTTAGAGCAGGCATGTTTGGGGGCCCTGGAGTGCCCCTCATTCTGCCTACTAATACAGCCATACTTAATCTATTTCACCCTTGGCCAGAAGCATGTCATCTGCCCTTGGTCTAAGGTAGCTCATAAGAGAAGGGCACCTTGGAAAAGTAAAAGGAGTTGTGAAAATTAGCAAGGATGACTTATTTGTACTTTACCTGAGATGGTAATAGTTTCATAATATTTTTCTGAAGTCAAATCGCTAGGTGAGACTAGAATTCAATACTACAATATATACCTCAACATCCTGTGATTTCCTTTCAGAAAAGAAAGGTTTTTTCCAAGAAATCAAATTTTGAGAGAATGGAATTTGAAATAATTTGTATCCCACTGCGAGACTAGAAAGAGACCTACCCTGCAAAGATAGTTTAATAGAAAAATAGCAGAGCCCAAATCAAAAGATGTATCTAGGTATGAGAAACTAGAAAAATGATGCTGGAGGGAAGAAAAATTTGGAAAGAGCTTTAGGTTTTGCCTCCTAACCTCATTTTAATCTTAACTTCTTGATGCCATTATTCCAATCCTTGTGTTATTTAAGGAGTCCAAAAAGGTTTTTTAAGGCATATCCTTGAAATTTCCTAAGGAAAGACTTTTAAAGAATTAATGACAGGTGCAAAAGTTATACATCAACAACTAAGAATGGTTATTTTTATTAAGGATGAATTTTGTTAGATTTGAGTGATTTCAGGAACAAAAAGAAAAATCATTTATTTTCCAAGGGATAGTCCAGGAATATTTTAAGCCTCTTAGAGAAACCTGTATTCTACTTAATAATAGATTATAAATGGCTAAATAAGTCTCTGAGAAAACCTTTGGTATGCTTGTAGCATAGGGGAGATCTAAAATTTCCCAAATCCTCAAGCTAGGAATGTAGACAGAACTATTGGAAGTATCAGCATGTTGGAAGAATATTAAGATCAAAATGAAAAGTCTGTATGTTACAAAGATGTACTGACTAGAGAACCTGTCCAGGATATTAGGCATAATCAGAAATGACTCAAAAGCAGCACAAAAATAGACACATGCATCAGCCACTCTCAGCAAATACTAGATAACAAGTGCCCATGCTGTCTGAGCTATAGCACAGTGGTGGCAAATTTTCCCAAAGAATGTGGAATATGTATATAAAATGCATGTTCTAAGACAACTGAAGGCTAAGCAACAAATTGAGTTCTTTAATAGAAAATGAAGTCATGTCTGCACATCTGACTTCAGTGTTAACTTATAAATTATGTTATGGTGTTAATTTAATTTGGCTACTACACTTAACTGTTGTTCACCATGTTATTTTGGCCTTTTCTGGTTTTGTGTTTTTTTTTTTTAAAGATTTATTTATTTATGCATACAGAGCTGGGGCACAGGTCAGAGGTACGGGGGTGAGAGAATTCACCAGAGACAGAGCGGGGAACAGAACAGGCAGATGGACTGAAATACACTGCTGAGAGGAGCAGTGGGTGAGACAGGAGAGGTCTGCCTCACCATGTGGGTTTCTCCCCGGCAGGCCAGGGATCCAACTCATGCTGCAAAGGCTGTGGATAGCTTTATAGTGCAGTGTTTAACCCCTTGTGCCACCAGGGAGGCCCTGGTTTTGTGTTTTCAATTAAATAATTTTTATGTTATCATCCATGTAATATTTGGAACTTTATATCATTAAAAGTTAAAATGATAAGAAATGTTTGCTTTCCATTTTCAGGGATGTTCTCTGTGGAAAATTAGCCTGTGTTTGGCCACATAATAATACTTATAAAAGTGATGTTCAATCTGCAGTTTATTCAAATATTCAAGGTCACTTGTGTCTATCCATAACTACTGGGTCTTCCGTGAGATCAGAGGAAAGAGATTATGTCTATGTGGCTGATGGCACTGTGTGTGGTCCACAAATGGTAATTAAACATGTTAATTTATTTTGAAGATGATATCTAGCCAGTTGAGGAAGTTTCCCTCTATTCTTTATTTGCTGATATTTTTCTTTTAATCATAAATAGGTGTTGAATCTTGTCAAATATATTTTCTTTGTCAATTGTTATGATTATGAATTTTTTCTTCATTGTAATTATAGTTCTATTTTATTCCAATTATCTGAGAAAACAATACATGGGATTTCATTGTTGGTATTTGAGTAGCTTAGGTTCATAAGAAAAACTAGGATTTATGAAGATAATAAATTTGCCCCTATTCTATATTAACTAGCTTATCTTGTTAGAAATTGGAAGGCCCAAATGATTAAAGTTACTGGAGAATTTCTTAAAATTATTAAAAATTGCCAGAGACTGGGCCTCCCCGGTGGCGCAGCGGTTGAGAGCCGCGCTGCAAAGCTGTCTGGGGTCTCTGCAGAGCCAGTTCAATTCCCCGCTGGCCAGGAAGAACCCCACATGGCTTGGCAGACCTCTTCTGCCTCACCCGCTGCTCCCATGAGCAGTGTCCTCGGTCCGTCTGCCTGTTCTGCTCCCTGCTCTGGCTCTGGTGAATTCTCTCACCCTCCTGTGCTTCTGATGTGTACCCCGGTTCTTGCATAAATAAATAAAAATCTTTAAAAAAAAAAAATTGCCAGAGACCCATCATAACCGTTTAGGAGTGCTCAGTACCTCTGATATTTCCAGAGTCCACTATTAACTGGGTCTTTTTATTAACTAAGTAGGAAGAAAATGTTACGGTGGTAGCAATGTGTAGGAAAATTACATTTACATGTGAAAAGTATTGATATTTTGGGTCAAGTATTTTTTTTACTATTTTTAAATGATTATAGCTGATTTTTTGTTGTTATTAAATGACTATAATTCCTCTCATACAAATAATATAACAGAACATTAGCAAAATATAGAAATTTCCCTGAAGGAGAGTCTCAATTCATTTCCCAATTGTAGGTATAAAAAACAAAATTATATGACATTGTTATATATTGATAAATTGTCAAAGCAAATACACTTTTTCCCCTTAAATACATTATTGCTTATCTTTGTATCAAATTGTCAAAATCTTTGAACCAGAATCAGTACTATGGTTAAAAAGTCTCAACTTGAACATCACTTATGTATATACAACAATTACTTTCTCATATTATGTCAAATTTCTGAATGATTATGAATTATTGCTTGTTTTATTTTAGTACTGTGTAAATAAAACCTGCAAAAAAGCTCGCTTTATGGGAAATAGCTGTAATGCCACTGCAAAATGCAAAGACAATGGGGTAAGTAACTTCTGTGTAGTTCTAAATTACATTTTACTTTGCAGCCAGATCCCCTCCATTCTTCAACAAAAATATCTCCCCTAGACTAAAAAAAAGGAATAAGTGGAATTAAATTCTAATCACCCTTTGTTCTTTCTTCCCTGCCAAAAGTTTGGGATTAACCTTTAACTGCACCACCTGTGTTCCTGGGAACTTGAAAAATTGATTATATTACACCCTAATAAAATTCTCTCTCCCTCTGGGGGTTGATAGTGGTGTTAGGAACTAACATCTGCTGATCGCTGAGAAAATACATTGCTGAGAAAGTCAAACACCTTAACTCATGTCACCTAGACATCCCAGCAGCTCTGCAGACCTGAAAATGTGAAGCCCTGTAGTTCCCTCACATTCCTTCACCCCTTATATAATATCAGCACTCTCACATTTAGTGAGTTGGTTTTTGGGGATGGCCATCCCTCTGACTCCCTTGATGACCATCTTGAATAAACTCCTCTGTATAAAGACATTCCTTGTGGCTCAGAGTTTGAATTTCTGGGTGCAAGTAAAAGACCCATTTTGATCTTTTACAATTCAGTGGATAATCCAAAATTAAAATATATTCTTTTTGAATAATGGAGAATCTAGGTTACTTTTAAGCTGTACTTACCTAGGAAGAGTTGACTAATAAAAAAATTAGCTGAACTAATTCAAACACTAGTAAATGAATATACTATATATGTGTATTGAATTTATTGTAAGAATTCACAACTTATGAATTTGTGTCACGTGTAAATGAAAAACATTCATTTTTCCCTTACATGAATAAATGTATGCATTAAATGTATTTGTTTATGGGAATATGTAGAATATGTATGTTTATATATGAATAAAACACAGAAAATGCTTAGCACTGGGGAGTGGGACTTAATTAGTGAAAACTCTTTTAGTTCAATACATTTTAATTGCTTGAATTTTACAAAATATGAACTTATTTGTTTTATTTTAAAATAAAAATAATACAAAACTATTGAAATATTAAAGCTCAAATAACATGGAAACGATACAGGGTATAAACAGTTAGCAATGCAAGCTTATCATAAAATTTTATTCCATTGTCCATTTTAATGTATTTTTGCATCTATTTTAGGAAATGCACTTAAAATGAAATATAAATTGTCACTCAATAGTGTCAAATATTGAAAAGGAGCTAGTCCAAAATGAAAGTGACTATGTGAATTGATGATAACTTTATCAAAATATTTTATGTAGAAATGAAAGTAGATGATTAGGAAATGTAGAAATGGTGCTGTCAAACATTTCCAAAATAGCTGAATGATATATTTGTGGAAAATTCCAAATTCACACAAAGACGCATTTTCCTCTGTGACTATCATTTTATTGAAATTCACTTATTAAAAATATTGTGGAAGATAAAAGTACTTAATTAAAATCAATCAATTAATCAAAGAAATTTGCTGTCACATATATTGTGATTTTGCCATTAAGCTATTATGTTGCCAAAATTTTCACCACTGTTCTTAAACAATTTCTCATATAGTTTTAATAATCTTAACAAAAAGTGGTTTTATTCTTTTGAATTTAAATATTTATATTTAAATTATAAAGGCTTATGAGGTTTATAGTGACTTATGAGGTTTAGTGATTATATGTTTTTCTGTTTCAGATCTGCAATAATTTGGGTAATTGTCATTGCTTCCCTGGCTATCAGCCTCCAGATTGTATACTCCATGATGGTTCACCAGGGGGAAGTATTGATGATGGAAGTGTTCAGAAATCAGGTAAGTAAACACAAAACATTCAAAACAAAAAAGAATTTTTTTTATGAAATGACAAAGAGATATATTGCTGAGCCAATTCTTCTATGATCTCCTGAATAATTATGAGTTATTGTGAATAGTGGCTTTAATTTATTGAATTTTGAGTGATGGGATACATGTTAATACTTTCTCTTGCTCTCATGAATGAAGGCAAGTATCATGAAGTTTCATTGATTCATCATTCATTCATTAATTAATACTTCTCCTTCACAAACATCTTACTAAGTATCTGGTATTTTAATGAAATTTAACCCTACATTTCAAAGCATCCACTCAAATGGTAATGTGGAGAATGATTTTGATAATGTGAGAACAAAAATGAATTACTTGGAAAGGAATATTCTTAATTATTAGGGCCTTAAAGTAGATAATGAAATATAAGTTGCTACATGATATTTGAACTGATACTTCATTAAGGGAGATATATGGATGGCAAATAAGTTCATGTTCAAATCATTGTTCATAGGGTAAATGCAAATTAAAAATCACACTTAAATACCACTACATTCTTTTAAAATTGCTTAAATTTAAAAGCTTGTCCGCATTAAGTTAAATTAAAATGTGAAGATCTCATAAAATGCAGTTTGTGTGTAAACTTGCACAAATACTTTCTTAAAATGTGAACATTCATTTATGATATCATCTAACCTTTCCATTATTTACTCAAGAGAATAGAATGTTTGTGCACATACAAAGCTTTGTAATCAAATATTCAAAATAGCTTTATTTATTAATAGGAAAAATTTGTAGGCAACCCAAATATAAATCAACAGGTGATGATAAACATAGTGTGATATATTCAAACAATAGAATACTATTATAGTATATAAATGACCAAGGTATTAAGTTATGTAGAAAAAGCAAGACTAAAAAAAATACATACTGTCTAATTTTATTTGTATTAAATTGTGGAATATGCAAACTAATTTCTAGTGACAGAAGTGCTTTTACTTTCCCCTTTAAGAGTTTGAAATACATTTAAGTTCAATTATCATCTACATGTATACCTATTTATACAGGATTAAACTGAGAAATAGATTTTTTTTTAATATTCTGTGAATATCTGATGATTTTTTCTAGACACGATTTATGTTAAAAAAGGCTACCCTGGACATCTGAACAACTGGCTTATTTTAAGTTTCTACATTGTTCTGCCCTTTTTCATAATTTTCATCGTTGTGATCATGAAAAGAAATGAAATGAAGATATCTTGCAAAAGAGAGAATACAGAATGTGAAGGGTAAGTATGATTTATACAAATAATTATTAGATTACATTATTCATGCTAATTCATAGTTATATATAACATGCTATATTTATTCCTAAGTATGTTTGTTTTTTAACCTAATATAAATGGTTAATGACAATTTTATAACTTTGTAGTACTTTGTTGTTAGCATATTGCCTGTTTTTCTCCCTATGTGTGGTAAGGGTAAATACAATCTATAAAATAAAAGATTAATTCTCCCTGGTACAGGAAGTGAAGGAGTACTCTCATCCCCCTTTCCTTTTCCTTAGATTATTTTCTTTTTTTTCTTTTTTTTTAAGATTTATTTATTTATTTATACAAGCACTGGGTACAGTCAGAAGCGGGGAAGGGTGAGAGAATTCACCAGAGCCAGAGCAGGGAGCAGAGCAGGCAGAAGGACCGAAGTACACTGCTGAGGGGAGCAGCGGGAGGCAGGAGAGGTCTGCGCGCCATGTGGGACCCTCCTCTGGTGGCCGGGGAGCAGCCGGGGATCGAACTGGTGCTGCAGAGGCTGCGGGCAGCTTTGCAACCCAGCGCTCAACAGCCGCGCCACCAGGGAGGCCCTCCTTTTCTTTACAAAACTTGTAATTGTTCATTCTTCTTTGTCTCTTTGAGATTTATGTAAATCTTTGTGAAAATGAAATAAAATTTTTGCCAGTTTTACATTCCAAGTATATTTTTTCTTAAGGGCCTTGTAATTATCTACTTCAGACAAACATTTAGGTGGATAGCTCCTTATCTCTTGGTTCCCTGGTTGGTTAACATTGTGTCTCAGGTTCCATTGCAACTTCCAGGTTATCCTAAGAAAATAAGAAATTTTATTTGGATTTTGCATAGAGGACTTATTAAACATGTGTGAAATGGATCGCATCTCCCTGGTATATATAATAGGGTGCGATTTTATTTTCTCTGTATAATCTCTTTAATGTTATGCAGTCAGGTTTAATGTTTACTCAACAACAAAGATGTTTTGTTCCTTTCGATGTTTAAGTTAAGGATTGCTGGGGAATTAGTAGGAGATCCTACTGTTAATTACTTCTCTAGTATATCATATCTATGGCTATATCTAACTTAACACTACTAATAGATAGATATTACACTACTAATATATAGATATTAGTAGGACTAGGGACTGCCATTTGTTTTTAATGACTGACATTTCTCCATGTCCCCACTTCTGGTTTCCATCTTAACTTTCAGATCTTTCATTGAGGTTTTGGAGTTTTCTCTATGTTCCAGATATTAATTCCCTCATTAGATAAAATTATTTACAAGTCTTTCCTCCCTTTTCTTGGATTGTCTTTTTACTCTGTTAATATTCTGGGAATAGATCCAAAATAAGTGAAGGCAGGATCTGGAAAAGATACTCATTCACCAATGTTTTTAACAGTATTTTCACAACAGTTGAAAAGTAAAACAATCCATGTGTCTATTGATATATGAATAGATAAGCAAAATGTAGTGAAAGGGTAACCAAAGGACCTCCCTTTGGTTCCTTTGACTGGTCTAATAATAAATTAACACATAGAGATCAGTAAGTAAAAGGACAAGTTTAATTGTATGTGCGCAAACACCCACAGAATATAGAACTAATAACGTTCAGTGAGAGGGGTTTTGAGTTTCCGCTGATAAGGATTTTGGCAGATTTTCCCATTCAGTGGCAGATGGCAGTTTATCAAGGTTTGGCAAGTTCATTAAAGAAAAAAAGACATCTTCACAGACAACATTAGGCAAAATCTGCATCTGAAAGGAACAGATTAACAAAAAGAGAGGTCTGCATAGACCCAGGTGGGCAGTCTTAGGATAAGATCTGCATTTTGTCAGGGCAAAAGTTATCCTTATATAGTGTACTTTGGGGGATTCATTTCTTTGTGGAATTTTACCTATTGTGGAATCTTATCACTTCTAAGGTCTGGTCGGGATAAGCTGTAGGACCCGTGTTTATTTGTAATGACCAACATTTCTCTGTGTTCCCACCTCTGGTTTCTACATTTACTGGCTGATCTCCCATAGCAGGTTTAACGATTTGTTAATCATTTCTACCTTCACCTCTACTTTCTGGCCTTGTGAAGCATCCGTCCTAAATTTTCTACTCTAAGCTTTCATCAGAACCTGTGTTTTGTTCAATAAAATTAGGTTAGTTATCAGAAAAGGGGTTAATAACTTTCAGAGGGAAAAACAGAATGAAGAAATTATATGCAATTTAAAAATAAATTTTGTAGGATTTATTTTACATATGAAAGCAAACCTTAGCCTGAAGCAAGGAAGGAAAGCATAAAAAGACTTATTTCCTATTTTTTAGGGAGATAAACAATTGAACAATGCATCATTCTTGAATCAGCTGCTACTTAGTTTCCTTCAATTGAAAATGCCTCTTTGGTATATCCTATGGCATTCTGTCCCTGGCCCCTGCAGAGGTATAGGCATACAAAGGTTTATTAGACAGCCTTATAAAAGATGGAAACTATGACATATGCTATGACCTGGATGAAACTTTTAGGATATTATGCTAAGTTTACCTAAACCAGTCATAAAAGGCAAATACTGTATGAGTCCACTTAAAAAAGGTGCTTGGGAATAGTCAAATTCCTAGAGATAGAAAGGAGAATAGTGGTTACTGACAAGAGACAAATGATGAGTAATTCAACGAGCATAGAGTTTCAGTTTTGCCAGACAAAAAGAATTCTGGAGATGACTGGTGGTGATGTTTTACAACCTTGTGAAGATACTTAATGGGGTAATGATCTGGACCCTTAAAAATGTTTTAAGATGATAAATTTTGTGTTAGGCTCATTTTATCACAATAAAAATGTTATACAAAATTTTGGGAACAAAATGTAATTATACAAGTCACCAATCTATTAAGTTCTTCCCAAGAAAACTCTATTGCCTTTCAATGTGGGAACTCTATGTTAATTTATTTTTTATTATCATTTCTTAGTCTTCCATGTTGTCTTTATAAACCACATAGTTTCTATACATCGAGAGTACAAAACTGAATAAAATGGTCATAACTGTTTTTCAGAGTGCTTTCATAGTTATAATTTTTGCCTCATGCTTTATAATCAGTACTAAAATAATAAAACATGCATATTAGTAATTAGCTTTTTTTATTTGAACTCAGTTGTCTAAGAAACAAACATCTGTAAAACGGAAGAATTAATTTTTCAAGTGTGTGTGTGTGTGCATTTTGACTCGAGATTTGAAGCAGAAATTTGGCAATAGAAACAATTATAATAGGTCTGTTACTAAAGATATTGTGAATTTCAATTTTGTTTTCTTTCACTTCAGCCATTGTACCAGAAAGCTATGACGTACATTATTAATATCATTGAAGAACTTCACCACCAAACGTCTTATTTCCAGAAGAGAAAGTGAACTTTCTAACCTTTATTTTACCCTTGAATGCATTTGAAATGTAGATTTAAAAAAAAAAAAATAAAGCTCATATGTGTTGAAGAGAAGTTAACCTGTGTGCTCCCATGTGAGCAGGTTGTAGATAGGTGTCCCTGACATTGCAAACTGGGCATCTGGGTCCACTGAGCTGGGGCCAGCCCAGCAGCATCACCCTGGTGACCCATGAAAGCATGTTTTCTAATAGATCATATCCAAGTTCTTAAGGGTAAACTTGCTGAAGTCATGTAGATGGCTGCCTGATTTTGTCTACATGGGATTCAAACTTTAAGGAGGCATTGATGTAAAAACAAGAAAATTTATTAGCCACAACATAAAGACATCTATGATTGGCCAAAATATAATTGAGGGCTATTCTCTTCTAGCTAAAGAGGTTTTTGTTGTTGTTGTGTTGGGCCACTATGCTATTTAATTGGCAAAAACAGTTAAAGTTATGGAAATTTTACTAATCATGTGTTCATTTGCCACTACAGCACATTTGCCACTACACCACATGGGTTCATTTGCAAGTTTCATCCAAAGAAGTAGAGTCTAGTATGCCTTTAGGCAAGCCTCATAAAGTAATCATCATAATGTAATTCTCTAATGTTATTTTGGTCCTAGAGAAGAATTTTAGAGAACTGGTCCAGTATTGGTTTCTCTAGACAAAATATGTATGAGAAAAGGAGTAATTAAGTGACCCAAAAGGCTGGTGCCTCCATTATATCAGTTGTTGAGACATTATGTGTCCAGGAAAAATTGTATCAAAGGATCAAAATATGTCCTGGGGGTACAAAAGGAGCTCCAGAAAAGTTTTTAGAATTAAGGCTTTCATTTTGGAGAAAAGTAGCAAGAATGGTTGTGAATTAGGGATCAGTGGAATGAAGAGAGCAATTTGTCAAATTTAGTTCACACACAGGCAAAGGAATGAAGACTTCTTATGTCCAGGTCAAAGATTGCTTGAATTTGGTTAACAGAGGGATATGGTGAAATGATTAGAACTGTTATAACAAGTTATCTGTAGGGAGACCATGGAAAGTGGTGGTGAAACATAGCTGGAATTTCCATATAATAATATTTCTTGTCTTGCTCTCAGGAGAAATCAAAATTATTGCCTCAGGGTTGTGAGCACCCCTTCCCTCACACAACTGTATGAGGCATTGGGAGGTTAGGAACAAATGGAATCGGAGAAGCAGCATTTGTAATAAGCACTCTGATATTACAGTCTACATTCTTCGACTTTTGGTATGGGTAACAATGAAGTCAGGTACAGGTACAGTTATATACCTATAATTAAAGAAAGTAGTTGTAAGTATAATCAGAGGGTCAGTTTGATCATGAACAGAAAAGGGTTTTGGATGACACACAACAATTATAAATGTTTCCTGACTTATTTATTGGATAAATGAATTCAAAAGAGAACAGCACTTAAAAAAATGCCTTGCCACCATCATGGTATTTCATTAAGCATTGCTTTCAATTTAGGTGCTCACTCACTTCACAGCAAAAGAAATACAACAATGGCCCTGTGCTCATGGAATTCAGTGGTTCCACTATCCTGAAGAAGCTGGCTTGAAAAAATGGTGGAAAGTTCTTTTGAACACTAAATTGCAAGCCAGCTAGGTGGCAATACCTTTCAGCCTGTATATGCTGTGAATCAGTGTCCAAAAATAATGCTATTTCTCCCTTAGCCAGGATTCATGGGTCCAGAAATTGAAGGGTGGAAATTTGAATGGCACCACTCACTATTATCCCTTCTTCCCTTGATTTTACGCTATGCTACCCTAGAGGTTTTGTCCCAGAGGGATGAGTGCTTTCATCAGGAGACACATTTATTCCTTGACCTGGAAGTTAAGACCATCACCCAGTTACTTTGTGATTCTCATGCCTCTGAATTAACAGGCTTCTGAATTAACAGGAAAAGAAGAGAGTTAGTTTGGCTGAGGTGACTGATCCTCACTACCAAGGGGAATTGGGCTACTACTCAGCAATGAAGGTAAAGAAGTGTGTGTCAGGAACACATGAGATTGCTTAAGGTTTTCCTTAGCATTACCATGTCTTGTGATTAAGGTCAATGGAAAACTGCAACAACTCAATCCAGATGGAACTATTAATGGCTAGACACTTCAGAAATGAAGGTTTGGATCACCACACCAGTTCAGGTGTTTACTTTAAATCAAATGGAATACAGAATTTGTAGCCTAAGTCTATAAGTATCAGCTACAACCACATTATCAGTTAAAGAAAAGAGAACTGCAATGTCATGAGAATTTTCTTCTCTTATTTTCTTATGAATACATTTGTACACGTTTATTAAGCAAATATCTTTGTTTTCTTTTATTCTCATACATAGCACAATGTGTTGACATTATAGCATAGTATTAATTATGAAATTTTCAGGAGAAAACAAAAACATTACTCAAGGACTTTATCTACTTTTTGAGGGAAGGAATTAGTATATTTTTAGTGATAAGCAGGATAATTGTATCATGTTAGACAGAATTATCACCCTGTTATTGTCTGTATTTGGAAAATAAGTATGGCTTAAGGAGATGCTTATGAGTAACAAGTTAACAACGGATAAACTTGTGATCATTAATTTTATGGGTCAATGTAGGGTTGTCCAGGTAGCTGATAAAATGTTGCTCTTGGGTGTGTCAATGAGCCCAACTCTGAGTTTAGGACTTGAATTATTAGAAAGTAAAAATTACTAACACCAAGGCAAATGGGCATCATCAATCTGTTAAAGCTCTATTGAATAGAACAGAAAATTAAAGGAAGGGTAAGTCTGCTTTCTGCTTGAGCTGAGACATTCATCTTCTCTTGCACATGGATATCCATTAGCACTTCTGGTTCTTGTACTTTTGAACTTTGCCCAGGACTTACACCACTGGCTCCACAATTTTCAAGCCTTCAGACTTAAACTGAATTATACTACCAGGTTCTCCGGTTCTCCAACTTGCAGACTATAGATTATGGGACTTCTTGACCTCCATGACCATGTTAACCAATTCTTATCATCATTCTATCTATCTATCTATCTATCTATCTATCTATCTATCTATCTATCTATCTATCTCTCTCTCTCTACATCATCATCCTTGTTGTCATCATCATCATCATCATCATCTATCATCAATTATCATCATCTAATTATATCCTATTGGTTTTAGTTCTCGGTAGAACCCTGACTATGCATTTTATTACTATAGCTTCCTTTTAGATTGACCCTTTGCATTGACCCTTTTTTATCTCTACTAATAATATTTCTGGCGTGAAAGTATATCATCCTCGTATGTAGTTTGACATTAAGCCCATATAATTTATTTTTATCCTTTACTTGGAACCTTAATATAACTGATATTATGTGTTTAGTAAGCATTACACAGTAGACTTTTTCCAAATCTTAGGATCATTGTAATTTTATTGCTATGAGATTATAACATAACTACACACAATTGCAATTAAAAACAAAGCAGTGGTCTTTAATCATATATTGCATTTATTATAACCTTTCATATTTCATGCCTACTAATAGAATTAGTGTGAGAGAACTTTAAAAATAGGAAATATGTAATATCTTTTGTTCAAAGAAGTTGTCTGTTGCTTTATATATCTTTTATATTGCATTATATATAAATTTTGATTATTTTCTTATCAGTTTTAAACCATAAAATTCATATTTAGTATCTCAAGCAATAAGACACTACATGTACTTTTTCTTTTTCATTTTTCTTATCCATTGAAGATAATTACTCTGGAAAAATAAGCAAAGGGGAAAAGTTACCCATATGACAAATCAAGTTAAAAATAATGGTTAATTTACAAGTAGAAGGAGGTTATACTTATTATGAAGTAGAGCTCTATCATGAAATTTATTTGTAACCAAATAAACTTTGAATTTTGTATATGCAAGTTATAAGTGATTAAACATTATTACAAAAAGAATTAAAAAGATAACATTGCAAAAAATTAAATGCAAATTGAAATATCATTTATAGCTTGTGTCTATGATATAGTTTATAATATTGAAATATATTCTCTAATATTTTCTAATTTTTCTTATATGCAGTTATACAATATATAGTTAATATATAGTTAATATATATTATCAATATATAGTTAATATATATCAATATATAGTTAATATATAAACTGTGTATTTTTATTGTTTATGTTTATCTTATACATTAAATTTGTCCTGCTCTCTTTCTCATTCTGAAAGCATTTATTTTTTTTTATATTTAAAGAGCAGGTTTATTAGAAAAGGGATAGGACAGTGAAAGACACTTGCATAGACACAAACAGGCAGAAAGAGCTCCTTAAAATATTTAATACTCACTGTGATGTCATGTAATTCAAGAATTCTCTCTTCTCCAGGTTATTCTTTGGGTTCACTCTCACTTTCAAGTTGCCTATATATTTAAAAATGAAAATAAATACTTAAAATTTTTTCTTCAAGATTGTTTTACAAGTCTCAGTACTATCTGTCAGTATTCGAACAGTATTGAATCCCTCTCTGAGATCTGGGAGCACCCACTACTTGATAATGCCTTACCAATGAGAACACCTCTCAACAGTTAGGCCAGACTAACATGAGAAAAAGCACAGTAATATAAATTTACTTGAAAATGAACTCATATCACTTTCCTATTGATAACATAATTAGCTAAATAGTTTTAAGCATGATTTGTCATTTGTAGCCTGCCATATTTATTTCTATTAATTTTACTAGCTTCTTTATCCCCAAATACCTTCAATAATAATTTTTCCAGAGTAAAGTTATCCAACATAAGACAATTCCTTTAATGTGTTGGAGTAACTGAATTATGTTAAGTATTTCATGTGCTACATATTATTTTAGCAAATTTACATACTTTTCATATTTTTTATCTATAAAGTATATTTTCTTTAAAGTTTTCTTATCTAATCAATTTTAAATCTTTGACTAAAATTCAATTAATTTAGTAAAATGTAGGATACAAGTATAAAACTCAAAGCAGAAATAATTTCATAGCAATTCACCTGAAGAGAAGTAAACCAATTTTTATTACTTTTCATTTCTGAAGCACATTTTCAGACCTCCTAAGATTTTTAATCAAAGATTATTTGTTATTTTTCTCCCCTGTACCCTAGCTATAGCTATAATCTAAATTTTTAGGTATTACTGTTTATATTGTATACCTTATCTACAACTGAGTGCTTGTCTGCAAGTATATTTATCAATTTATTTAACTGTATAAAAGGATAGTTACTCTCCTGTATTTCCTTACTGCCTTTTAACAAATAGTGTAGGCAAATTTTATAAATATATAAAAATTAAAAAGTAATAAAATGATGTTTAATACATAGTTATTAAGATCAAACAAAAAAGGAGGCATATAAAGATTAGCTAAAAATTAGTTCTACTTATTTTTACCCCTAACAAGTGTTCAATTTGTTATAGACTAAAATCACTTATATATTTAAAAATTATGTTAATTATTAATCATTAGTATATTAAGTATTAAATATCGATATAAGGATGAAAATCAAATCTGAAGTATTTCCAGTTACATCATCATAGTATTGTTTATTTATGAGTTACTGTATATTCCAACAAATTCTAAAAGGAATGGATCTGAAATATGAAATCAATGTACTCATCGCTTGTGTACTCCTCAGTTCTCCATTTCTTTCGTTGGAAATAAACTTTTACCAATTTAGCAATCAGTAAGCAGAGAACAATAAAAAAAGGAATGAGTAAGTAATATGGCCATCTTGGGCGTCTAGAATGGTAAACATTCTCAATGTATCGATCAGCTAGGAGACAAAAACAAACAAGCAGTGATTTGAAAGTAACATATTAAAGATATCTCTGTATTTTAATATGACTCTTAGAATAAAAAAAATAAGTATTAAATAATTGTATAACTAACTTTATAAGAAGTAGAATTTGAGAAGCAATGAGGGAGAGAGAGAGAACCACTGTGGTACAAGAAACGACCCCCAAATTTAGTAACTTAAAACAATCATTTATTTTGTTTTCATTTTTTGTGTGTCATGAATTTAGGGAACAGGGGAGGACTTTGTTGCATTGTGTGTGTGTGACAGAGAGAATGTAGTTAAATTTCTTATAGAACAGATAACTTCCAATACAATGAATATTCCAATAATGAGAGTTACAAGAATTAGTATTCTAAAATACCCAATTGGAATTACAGAATCTCACTTGTGACTTTTATAGACCAACCATGTCATAAGTAACAACTGAATTGTAGGAAAGGAGTAAATCTCTTCAGCTTTGCTCATTTTGGAAATTGCAATTGCAATTATATGCATAGACAGGAATGGTTAATTGCAGTCAACTTGAAGATAAACTACTGGAAGCTAACTGCTACTATGACAATGGAAATAACCAGATAATAAGTCAATACTTGTTATAGTGTTTTTTCTTAACTAATCTTGTCATCTGACCTTAAATATAATGTTTCCAACACTGGATGGAAGGTGGGAATGTTAAATGTTAAAATATGGGGGAAAAAAACTTTAATTTCCTGTAAATATAAATTTTCATATAAAGGATATCTAGTCCTAAGCAATGTTAATACTGACTTGTTCTAAAATCCTTCCTTGCTTTGAACAAAAAGAAAAAATGTCAAGACCCACCCCCTCACCCCTAAGCTCCTTGACCTGTCTTTTAGAAAGATATGGTCAATGGGAGTCAATGGATACAATTTGGATTGTCAGAAGAGAGCATGAAATAGCATGATAAATTTTTATAAAGATTTATTTATTTATGCATTTAAGAACTGGGGTGTGTCAGAGGTGTGTGTGGGGGGTGGCTATGGGGGTGAGTGGATTCACCAGAGAGAGTGGGGAATAGAACAGGCAGATATACTGAAATACACTGCTGAGGGGAGCAGCAGACAGAAGAGGTCTGCCGGGTTAGCTCCCTTGCTGGCGGGGAATTGAACACATGCTGCAGTGGCTGGTGAGAGCTTGATAGCACTGTGTCTTTAACCTCTGTGCCAACAAGGAGGTCCCGAAATAGCATCCTATTTATAACCTTCCTCTTCAGTATCGCAAACAGTGGTTGTGTATGATCTATAACTCTATTGATGCTGCACAGTACCTCTACTTAAGAGTTCTAGATCCTGCTAAATCGGCATGATTATAGTAATGTGTCATTCTGCATGACTCAGAGTCCGATTCTAGTAATACTATCTCCTTTTATTGTTCCTCTAGTGCTAAGAAGACTAAGAATTAGTAGTTCTAAGATTCCTATTGTTACTAATCTCTTGATTGCTTCCCCACTATCTGATCGACTTTCATCTCTGTGTAACCTGATGCCTGATAATTCACAAAGGATTAAAGTGATATCTGTTTTCCTGCTGTATCTTATTTATAGTAAAGTAATTACTGACGTATTTATAGTAATTCCTCATTTAATGTCATCATATACAGACCCAGAAGCTGTGGACTTCAATGAAAATGACATTTAAAGAAACCAGGTCCACAAATTATGTTGTTTTCTATAATGACGGTCAGGAGCATTTGCACTCATTAACATTATAGCAACATGGAGGAGGGGGCGGAGCAACATGGCGGCGAGGAGACGCTGCGAGTAAGATCTCCCATTAAAAAAAGTGAATAGGGAGGAAAAGCGGCAGGTCCCAGTGAGAACTGGGACACGGAAGATAAACGGGTGACTCCAGCAAACTGCCCAAAGAAGAAAGTTGCCATAAAAGAGGACCAGAAGGGAGGGAAGCGCAGAACCCTGCTCCCCTCCCCCGCCCACAGAGGCGGCACTCTCCGACCGGCAGAGAGGAGGAAACAACAAACCAAAACAACCAACAAGAACAAACGACGCAGCAAGCGGGACTGTGAGCGGAAAGGAACTATTGCAGCCACCACACCCCGTGAACGGGAGCTGTGGAGAACCCTGCAGGATTCGCCGAGGCGGTGAGCGAACGGCTCCGGGCGCCATTAGAGAAGAACAAAGACCCCGGGAGACGCGCACTCAGCCCGGGCTGCCGGTAAGCTGGCGCGGATAGCGGCGCGCTCGGCGCGCTTGAAAAGCAAGTGCAGACCAGGATCGCGGCTGCCCAGGTCCCCGCGCCTGCGACCTAGGCTTGGGAGACGACCTAGGCTTGCGGGGAGACGCGCGGAGGTCCTCACTGAGGTGAAGGTCCCTCCCTGAGTGAGCAGGAACCAGGCGCCCAGGCACGGGAGCGGTGCAAAAGGCGCCCTTCCCGCGCCACTGAACTGGGCTACAGCCCGCGTCCTGGAACTGAGGGCTTTGGAACTGAGACCCGGGGCACGAAATTAGGGGCGTGGGTTCCCCACGACGGTGGGTCACAAGGCAGACACAGCACCCCAAAGCCGTTGAGGTGTACCCTACCATCCCCGCTTTGCTCCCTGTCCCACGGTGTGGAAAATCAGCTCCCCAAGGGCTCTAGGAGAGATCTTTGGCGCCACCTAGCGACTTGTAGACAGCACAGGCTCCTGAAGGAACTAGTGGCCAGCTGGGGAGTTAGCCCACACCTGGCCCCTTCCGAACAAGTAGTCTGAGCCCACAGGGAGAGCGAGCACCCACAGCCAGGGCAGACCAGGCACGCAGAAGAGTGTGCCTGACACCGGACGCGCAGGGAGTGTGTCCCACATCACCATTTTAGAACAGGGACATTTCTTCAGTAAAGACTACCTGCAGAAGGCTTCCTCAGGAGCCAGAGGTGAGCGGGGGAAGTTCGCCCACGCCAGACCCCCTCTGGCCTGCAGTCCAAGCCCAGAGGGGGAGCAGGAACCCACCGTCGGGGCAGACCAGGCGCACAGGGGAGTGTGTCCCCACATCGACATTTTAGGACAGGGACCTTTCTCCAATAAAGACTGCTTGAAACTGACAGATGACTCCAGGAGGAACCAGAGGGGAGAAGAGAAGCCCACCCAAGATGCCGGCCAGTCCCAACAACACAGTGTCCCAACGCATACGGCAAATTAGAAAACAGACAGTAGGGAGGAGAAGAACCACACGCAACCTAGCAACTCTCCAGAGAAAAAGCACACCACAAAAAGAAAACCAGCCCCCAGATGGCAACGACAGTAACTTGGAAGAACTTCTGAGCCTTCCAGAAAGAGAATTTAAAATTGCCGTGATTAAAAAACTGACAGAAGTCATAAAGGAAAACAATGATAAGGGAAAAATAATCAACGATCAGAAGAATGAAATTGAGTCCCTAAAGAGGGAAGTAAAAGAAATGCAGGAGATCAAAGAATTAGTGGAAGAACTAAAGAATTCTGGGAAAAGCAATGAAAGCAGAATTGATGAAATGGAAGAACGAATAAGTGCTCTTGAAGACACAGAAATAAAAAGAACCAAAACAGAAAAGGAAAGAGAAGTACGAAGGAAAAAGAATGAAGAAAGACTTCGGAACTATCTGACTCCATGAGGAAAGGAAATATAAGAGTTATAGGAATACCAGAAGGAGAGGAGAGAGAAGTAGGAACAGAGAAAATATTCAAAGAGATAATTGAAGAGAACTTCCCAAATGTGAAGAAGGAGCTGAAAATTGATATACAAGAAGCAAGAAGAACACCAAACTTCCACGACGAAAGAAAAAAATACAGCAAGACACATAATAGTAAAGCTCCCAAGAATCCAGGACAAGGAAAAAATAATGAAGCTGGCAAGAGGGAAGAAACAGATAACATTCAAAGGAAAGCCAATCAGGCTGACATCAGACTTCTCCGAAGAAACACTACGGGCAAGGAGAGAGTGGAGGACATAGTCAACAGACTCCAAGAAAACAGATGCCAACCAAGAATACTCTATCCCGCAAAGCTCTCCTTCCTCTTTGAAGAAAGAATATGGACCTTCCCAGACAAACAGAAACTCCGGAATTTCATTGCAAATAAACCCCCACTCCAAAAAATACTACAAGGAGTCCTAAAGCCAGAACCTCAGAGGGACGAATAACAATGAAAGAAGGCCAAAAAAAAAAAAAAAGTTATTAAAAGAATAAATAAATAAAATCAAAGGAAAGACAAACACAATGGCAAATACAGATGTTAACATATCAATATTAACTCTAAATGTAAATGGACTAAACTCTTCAATAAAAAGACACAGAGTTGCAGCCTGGATTAAGAAACAAAACCCAACCTTTTGCTGTCTCCAGGAAACACATTTAGCTACAAAAGATAAAAATAGGCTCAAAGTCAAAGGATGGAAAACAATCCTACAAGCAAATGGGCCAAAAAAGAAAGCAGGAACAGCTATACTTATATCAGATAAAACAGATTTCAAACTCAAAAAGATAAAAAGAGACCCCAATGGTCACTACATTATGATCAAGGGGACAATACTTCAAGAAGAAATAACACTCATTAACATATACTCACCAAACGAAGGAGCACCAAAATATATCAGACAACTGTTGTCTTCTCTGAAAACAGACATCAGAGAAAACACATACGTAGTGGGAGACTTCAACACACCACTATCAACAATGGATAGATCAACAAGACAAAAAATAAGTAAAGAAACCAAAGCTCTAAATAAGGACCTAGAGCAATTGGGCTTAACAGACATCTATAGAACACTAAACCCCAAAAAAACGGAGTACACATTTTTCTCAAGCGCACACGGATCATTCTCCAGGATCGATCACATACTGGGGCACAAGACAAACATCAACAGATACACCAAGATTGAAATCATACCAACCATCTTTTCTGACCATGAAGGCATCAAACTAGAACTAAACCATAAAAAGAAGGCAAGGAACTTTCCTACCTCATGGAGATTAAAAACCACACTACTGGAAGACCACTGGACTAATGAGGAGATCAAAGAAGAAATTAAAAAATTTTTTGAATTGAACGACAAGGAGGACACCAATATCCTAAATGTATGGGATGCAGCAAAAGCAGTAATAAGAGGAAAATATATAGCAATAGAAGCTCACATCAAGAAACAAGAAAGAACTCAAAGAAACAACCTAATCTCGAAGCTCAAAGATCTAGAAAAAGAACAACAAAAAAACCCCAAAACCAGTAGAAGAAAAGAAATAATAAAAACCAAAGCAGAAATAAATGAAATTGAAACTAAAAAAACAATCCAAAAGATCAATGAAACCAAGAGCTGGTTCTTTGAAAAAATCAATAAAATAGACAAACCCCTAGCCAGGCTCACAAAGGAAAAAAGGGAGAAAGCACAAATAAACAGGATCATCAATGAAAGAGGAGAAATCACAACGGACACAGCAGAAATAAAAATAATCAGTAACTACTATGAACAGTTATATGGAAATAAGTTTAATAATCTAGAGGAGATGGACAAATTCCTACAACTCTACAATCACCCAAAGCTAGATAAAGAAGAAATAGAACACCTAAACAGACCAATTACAATTAGCGAAATTGAAATGGTAATCAAAAACCTCCCCAAAAACAAAAGCCCAGGACCTGATGGATTTACAAATGAATTCTACCAAACATTCAGAGACGAATTAGTGCCTATCCTTCACAAACTCTTCCAAAAAATTGAGAAGGAAGGGACAATACCAAACACGTTCTATGAAGCCAACATTACACTAATACCAAAACCGAACAAGGACAACACAAAAAGGAAAACTACAGGCCAATCTCCCTAATGAACACTGATGCAAAAATCCTCAATAAAATTTTAGCCATCAGAATCCAACAATGTATCCATAAGATAATTCACCACGACCAAGTAGGATTCATTCCAGGGGCACAAGGATGGTTTAACATCCGAAAATCAATCAACGTTATCCAACACATCAACAAAAAGAAATATAAAACCATATGATAATATCAATAGATGCTGAGAAAGCTTTCGACAAAGTGCAACACCCATTCATGATAAAAGCCCTTGAAATTCTTGGGATACAAGGAACATACCTCAACATCATAAAGGCCATCTATGACAAGCCAACAGCCAGCATCATTCTCAATGGTGAAAAGCTGAAAGCAATTCCATTAAGATCTGGAACAAGACAAGGATGTCCACTCTCACCACTGCTTTTCAATATAATACTGGAAGTCCTAGCCAGGGCAATAAGACAAGAGAAAGACATCCAAGGAATCCAAATAGGAAAAGAAGAAGTCAAACTATCACTATTTGCAGACGATATGATATTATACATAGAGAACCCCAAAAACTCCACAGAAAAGCTAATTCAACTCATCAATCAGTTCAGTAAAGTGGCAGGATACAAAATCAACATGCAAAAGTCAGTAGCCTTCCTATACACAAACAATAAATCTGAAGAAGAAGAAATCAAAAAAAACCATCCCTTTTGTTATTGAAACAAAAAAATCAAATATTTGGGAATAAATCTAACAAAAGAGATAAAGGACCTATACAAAGAAAACTATAAAACACTGTTAAAAGAAATAGAAGAAGACACAAAGAAATGGAGAGACATCCCCTGCTCATGGATTGGAAGAATAAACATTATTAAAATGGCCATCCTTCCAAAAGCAATATACAGATTCAATGCTATTCCAATCAAAATTTCAATGTCATTCTTCAAAGAAATAGAACAATTATTGGTGAAATTCATATGGAATCACAAAAAACCCCGAATAGCCAAAGCTCTCCTGAAAAAAAAAGAAGGGAATGGAGGCATTACACTCCCAGACTTCAAACTATACTACAAAGCCATAATCATCAAAACTGCATGGTATTGGAACAAGAACAGACATACAGACCAATGGAATCGAATAGAAAATCCAGAAATAAATCCACAGATTTATGGTCAACTAATCTTTGACAAAGGAGCAAAGACTATGCATTGGAGCAAAGAAAGTTTGTTCAATAAATGGTGCTGGGAAAACTGGGTCGCTACATGCAAAAGAATGAAGCTTGACCACTACCTCACACCATACACAAAAATCAACTCAAAATGGATTAAAGAACTAGACATAAGACCTGAAACCATAAAATATATAGAAGGAAATATAGGCGAAACACTACGTGATCTGCACATCAAAGACATCTTTACAGACACATCACCCAAAGCAGGGATAGTGAAGGCAAAGATAAACAGCTGGGACTACATCAAATTAAAGAGCTTCTGCACAGCAAAAGAGACAATAACAAAAACAAAGAGAAACCCCACCAACTGGGAGAACATTTTTGCACCCAACACTAATGATAAAGGACTGATCACAAAAATCTGCAAAGAGCTGATGAGACTCAGCAACAACAAAGAAAATAATCCAGTCAAAAAATGGGCAGAAGAGCTAAAAAGAAACTTCTCTGAAGAGGAAATGCAAATGGCCAACAGGCATATGAAAAAATGTTCAACATCACTTGCCATCAGGGAAATGCAAATCAAAACTACCATGAGATACCATCTTACACCAGTGAGAATGGCACATATTAAAAAAACTAGCAACAACAAATGCTGGCGAGGGTGTGGAGAAAAAGGAACTCTTCTGCACTGTTGGTGGGAGTGCAAACTGGTCCAACCACTGTGGAGAGCTGTGTGGAGATTTCTGGACCTACTAAACATAGAGCTTCCATATGATCCAGCAATTCCACTCCTAGGTATTTACCCAAAGGACACAGAAACATCAATTCCAAAGAACACCTGCACCCCTATGTTTATAGCAGCACTGTTTACAATAGCTAAGCTTTGGAAACAACCCAAATGCCCAAAAATAGATGACTGGATCAAGAAGATGTGGTACATATATACCATGGAATATTACTCAGCATTCAAAAAAGATAAACACATGCAATTTGCAGCAACATGGATGGCGCTGGAAGGGATCATGCTCAGCGAAATAAGCCAAAAAGAAAAAGAAAAATACCGGATGGTCTCGCTCATAGCAGGAATCTAGAAAACTTAAATAAGGGACCAGGAAAATGAATAACTATAAGAAAGTGAAAATCAAAATCAACAAAAAACTATGAACCAGAGACACTTTTAGGGGGGCGGGGCGGGAGGGGAGGGATTGGGGTCAGAATGGGGGGGCTGCAATTGTATGGGGAATATAACAATAAAATTTATAAAAAAAAAAAAAAAAAAACTTACTAAAAAAAAAAAAAAAACATTATAGCAACATGGTGTTAAAACATCATTATTCAAGGGCCTACTGTATATGTCACATTCTCTCTGGAAGTAAAACATAGTCATATATGGTTTATTGCTTAATGTTCAAACATAAATATAAATTGATAGGAAAAATATTATTTATTTTATTATATGTAATAAATTTAAATACTTTGATTATGTTTTCAAATTGTAATTGATACATACTGATTGACTGGTCTTTAGTTTGCGGAAAATTTCCACTGTCAACACTTCCACCAGGATATGAAGCATCTTCTTTTTCGCAATCTGGAGGTAAATATGTGGACTCGCAGTGACAGTTGTTATTGTTATTGCAGACCTAAAACCAAAACCAGGAGAAAGACCCGGTAAAATACTTAGAAGAAGTTAGAATTAATTGTGTTCAAGTAAAATTTTGAAATGACTCTTAGGTAAGATAAGGCCAAGGTTTATGGTGTATCAGTGTGTGTGTGTGTGTGTGTGTGTGTGTGTGTTTTTCCCTTTGTAGAATCATTCTCAGTGATTTCTATTTTGTCGTATGACTGGTACTTACACCATGACCTTTACATTTATCTGCAGGACACAGTTGTGACAAGTATTCATTATCTACACATTCCTTATTCTTACAAATCTAAAAAGGAAAGAATCAGAATTAATTTCACTGAAATGCCATTTATAGTTGATATATAATTAAAAGTATCCCACATTATGCTGACTTAGGAGGCATTCATTTAATAATAGGCATTACTGTACTTGCAATAAGCAGTAAACTTATATATGTTTGCAACTGTGGATGAAATTGATTTCCTGAGAATAAACAAAATACAAACAAAATAATACAAACAAAATATACAAGCAAAATATATAACTTCTGCTTATCCTGGAACAGGGGGTATAGGCATGAAATAAACAGAAAGATAAATATATGATAAATACTACAATGAAGCAATAGTTTTATGAAAGTGTGAAATACAGGGAATTTACCTAAATAGTGAAAATAGTAAAAACTTCTTTTTTGAGTCCTCTTTTTGAATAGAACTTAATCAAGCAGAGAAATGCAGATAAAGTACTAATAGGAAAAAATATAATATTTGAAATTGCCCTATATTTTCGAGATAATAAGGAGCTTTTGAGAAATATTAAGGACAGCATAATTGTTACACAGAGAACCATCCAATCTTAAATGAAATAGTTTTGCCATACTGTGGGCCTGACCCTGAGAATACAGCAGTGAATAAAAGAAATCTCATATTGAGGGGGCCTTCCTAGTGGCTCAAGGGGTTGAGCGTGAGCATTATGAAGCTATCCACAACTATTGCAGTTCAATCCGTGGCCAGGGAGGTGACCCACATGGTGCAGCAGACCTCTCCTGTCTCACCCTCTGCTACCCCTCAGCAGTGTATTTCAGTCAATCCGCCTGTTCTGCTCCCCACTCTGTTTCTAGTGTATCCTTTCACCTCCCCGCATCTCTGGCCTGCACCTCAGTTCTTGTATGCATAAATAAATAAATCTTAAAAAAAAAGAAATCTCATATTGCAATAAAAGAGACAGACATATATAAACAAGCCAAAGAATTAAATGGGATGTGAAGAGTAGTTGTAGGATTGTGTCGGGTCAGTCAGTTTTATTCAGAATGTTAGTCTAATACCAAGTAATGTATTTATAGACTCAATAGGGAGAGAGAAAGTTAATAAAAGTATGCTTTGGAAAAGGACAAGAGAAAATTTGCACATTTAATTATGAGATGAAAAAAGTAGCAGATAAACAATTAAAAGCAAAGTATAAAATAAGAAATTATTTGGAAAAAAACCTACATACCTTATTTTCACCACAAACAGTTCCATCTTTTACCCACATATTATTATAATCTTCTGTATCATATTTATAATCCATCGTAATGCAGATGTGGTTATTTATGTTGGCATAGATAGTAGTCACATCTTTAATACTTAATATAATTTCTTTATCATATATACAGATTAATTTTCCACACATCACGTTCCTGTGTTTCCAATAAAATTAGAATTATTAGTTTTCAAAATATTAGGATATATTTCTAAAGCAAGAGATTTATATAAAGCATTGAAGACGTGCAAAAAGACAAGCAATTAATTGGAAGACACATAAAAGTGGGCAAAACATACATTGTTAGTAATAACTGAACATTTAATAATTAGCAACTACTTCCTAGTTAGCAACTACTTCCTAATCACTTTTTTGTAATAATTTATTCACTCCCTTTTAATGATTAAATGTAATTCCAAGCTAATTCTACTCTAGAAAGTGGTAAATTTATATAATAACCAGTCATTGAATTTCTTTTTCAGTGTTTCAAGCTAATACTTACTCTCACTGTGTGATGGTCTCAACTGACAAGGAATTGAGAATCACATTCAAGAAACACTATTTGCAATTAATATTAAAAATGAAACCAATAAAGACATAATAGTGATATAAGCCATAGAAAAAAATCATGAAAGCAACCAGAAAATTAAAAGGTCATATTAACAATAGGACAATAATACAATTCAATATTAACTTTCCAACAGTAACATTGGAAACCAGAGACTATTGAATGATAACTTCTAAAAGGAAAATGCAGCTCTATACTGCATACAAAGAAAATGTTTTTTAAGGTGATATGAGGCATTTTCATTCAATAATTAAAAAAAATTAGTATTAGCATCTTGGACTGAAAAAAACAACTGAGTTCTTCATCAAAGAAGATTTATTTAATTTAATTTTTTTAAAGATTTATTTACTTATGCATACAAGAGCTGAAGCTAGAGGTGTGGGTGGGGTGGTGAGAGGATTCACCAGAGACAGAGTGGGGAGCAGAACAGGCAGATCTACTGAAATACACTGCTGAGGGGAGCAGCGGGCAAGTCAGGAGAGGTCTGCTGCATCATGTGGGTCACCTCCCTGGCCGGGAATCAAACTTGTGCTGCAGTGGCTGCAGATTGCTTCATAATGCTTCCGCTTAACCCGTTGTGCAGGAAGGCCCAAAGAAGATTTATTATCAAATGGAAGCTAAATACGCATGGATTTATCAGATTTGGGATTTTTTTTCTATTTCTAGTTAGATGACAGTTTGTATCATGGATAATTGTTAGAGGTTTGTATTAAATCAGCCACACAATAAAGAAAATCATATAAAGTAAAAACTTGTATGGGTGTTCAGTAAGATGGTGAAGGAATGAAGATTGCTGGACTCACCTCATTGACATGATCACAGCTAAATTAGAGTAGGAAAAAGTCACCAACCTTTGGAAGATGAATAGATGATTACTTCATACATTGGGAGCAGTGGTGTGGCAGAAAGTATATGAAAAACTGTAATTAAACTGTTTTCAGAGAACACTGGAGCAGTACAGCTCTTTAGGGGGAAGGGTGACTACTTAAAGAGCCTCTACATTGTTAGTTGAAGGACACATTGCCTACACTGGGAACTTCGAAAAGTAGGCACCACACCAGAAAAGGGGGCACAGAGTCAAGGTGAGAGATAGTTATAAGATAATGATCCAGAGTGGTGATGAAAGCCTTGAATCTGTGGCGCCTGAATGAAAATAGCTGGAGCTTAAAGAGGTGGGAAGTGTCAGTTAGGACCACCAATGTTTCCCTCATAGAAAGGTTATTATTTGTAGCCTGTGACTCTCATACGAGAAACTTCTTCCTTTTTCCTACCCAGAGCTAAAACCAAAAAACAATGTAATGTTTTTCACTTACCAGAGTTTAAACACCTGTATGGAGGAGCAAGAGCCCAGAGCAAAGCTTTGTATTTAGAGAAACAAACAGAATTCCTAGCTTGACGCTCTGTCTCAACTATATCCATACCTATGCTATACAGAGTGCTCCACCACAATCTAGAACTTGAGACTGGCATGAGATTATATGAGACATTTTGGCTGAGGAGTTGGCCTGAAGGAATCATAATGGATCTTAACTTATAGCACAGTAGTAGTAAGTTTAAACACTTGATGCTCCCTGCAGTCGAATTCCCTCTATCGGGTTCTTTCTTATCTATTAATCTTTTCCAGGAACCAATGTCCTAACCATTTCGTTAAACTAAAAGGCAACAATCTGTGAAATAATAAACACCTAAATATCTTGGGTAAAAAAAATCTATGTAAAAATACATGTTTTTCCTTTTTTACCAATTTTTTATAAGAGAACACAATTTTTGAAGATATGAAAAGAAACTCCCTATAACAATTCATTAAAACAAAAACTGAAGAGAGATAGGAGAACATATCATTATTTTTCAAGCCCTCCCCCCAAAAAAAAACCCAACAAAACAAAACAACTCAACCCTAGCTTAGACAGCAAAACTTATTCCAGCAAAACTGCAGAATATGAAAAACAGTTTATATAATAGGTTGATGTAAAATAGAAACACAACAAAGATTGAGAAGATATGAGACTGCTACAACTAGAACTAATGTATCTAAGAACGCTAGCTGATTAAAACAAATTTTATATATATATATATATATATATATATATATATATAAAAGAGGGCTAGATAAAAAAAGGGCTTCAAGAGTAGACACACTCAAGTAATGGAGAGATTGAGTGAAACTGAAAGCACAGTGGCAGAGAACACACAAATAGAACAACAAGGAAAAAAATAATTAAAAAATGAAAACTGATTAAGAGCTCATAGGGATAATCCAAAGAGAAATAACATCACCATCAGGGGATATTAGAAGGAGAAGAGAAAGAGAAAGGCATACTATACATAAAGAAAAAATTGTTGAGAATTAGCTCTATCTGTGAATTTAACAAGATGTTCTGACCCAAAAGACTCAGAGAGTTCCAAACAAAATAATACCAGAGCCACACCAAAATACATTATAATAAAACCACTGAGAGTCAAAGACAAGGGAAAAATTAAAAACACTGAGAGAAAAACAGTAAGAGAACACCAGTTAGACAATTCATGAATGTTTCAGTAGAAAACCAATCCACAGGAAATATTTAAATTACTCAATGAAAAAGATTTCCCACCTAGAATACTTTATCCTGCAAGATTATCATTCAAGACAGGATAAGAAACTTCACTGAAAAATAGGGATAAATATTTACATAGACCGAAAGGATAGGGAGGAAAAAATATTCCAAACAAATAGAGTTGAAAGGAAACTTGTAAGACTTTAAAATATAGAATGTAATAAAAAAAGTACTAAAAGTCAATCTATAAAGAAGATATGATTGAATTATATATAAACCCTCAGCATAGAGCATCAAAGTAATAAATCAATTATTAACTGCCATCTTATGGTATGAAATTGGGTGTGTGTTTTACTTTTCAGATAGGTAAAATGTGAATATCCGTACCACTAACATCAGATTGGTGCCAGTGTGGCATTTTAATTTCTGAATGAGGACTCCCTGGTGGTGCAAGGGGTTAAAACACAACCTATGCTCCTGTTTGCAGCCACTGCAGCACGAGTTCGATCCCCCACCAGCCAGGGAGCAACCCACATGGAGCAGCAGACCTCTCCTGTCTCGCCCGCTGCTCCCCTCAGCAGTGTATTTCAGTCAGTCTGCCTGTTCTGCTCCCCACTATGTCTCTGGTGAATTCTCTCACCCCCCACACCTCTGGCCTGTACCCCAGCTCTTGTATGCATATATAAATAAATCATTTAAAAAAATAAATAAATTTCTGAATGAACTGACACACAAAATATGCTCTTTAGGAATGTTAATGGAAAATATTACAACTAACCACTGAATAATTAATATACACATTAAAATTAAACACTGTGGGAAAGTACAGGAGATAATTTGAATACTAAGGAAGAGAAGAGCAGACATTTTATATTAAACACATTTGCATTTTGATTAAACACTTCATGATCAGGTGACATTTTGTGTATAATAAATGTAATTATCTGGTGGTATTTTCAAATTTAAAGCAATACATAGTTCCTCAGGTAGATTTCATAAAGTACATACGCAGGGTCACACTTCTTGTATCCTGAGGCGTCTGAGCCACAGTGCCCAGATACATCTGCCTTAGAATTAAGGAAAGTAAAACATTCTGGAGTACCAAACTGTGCATCTGCAAAAAAAAAAAAAAAAAAATGTGTTTACTCATATTAAACTTATGTTAATTCAGAATTAATGAATACATGTTTTTCTAGTTCCCTAAGGTGAGAGGTAAAATTATTTATTTGAGTTATTTCTTATTTCTTGTTGTGGGCCTACATTGCTATATACTTCACTGTTAGTATTATTTTTACTGTGTCCTATAGTTTCTGGTAGATTTTGTTCTCATTTTAATTTGTCTGGACTTATTTTTTAAATTCCTTCTTTGATTTCCTTATTAACCCAATATTCGTTTAGTAGTGTGTTGTGCAGGCCCCACGGTAGAAGTTATTCTTGTTTACTTTTTGTGGTTGATTTCTAGTTTGATACCATTGTAATTAAAGGAGATACTTTAGGGCCTCCCTCATGGCACAGGAGGTTGAGCGCAGCATTGTGAAGCTGTCCACAGCCTCTGCAGTGCCGGTTCGATCCCCTCCGGCCTCGGAGCAACCTACATGACCCAGAAGACCTTTCCTGTCTCGTCTGCTGCTCCCCTCAGCAGTGTATTTCGTCGGTCTGCCTGTTCTGTTCCCGCTCTGTCTCTGGTGAAACCCTCTCACCCTCCCGTGCATCTGGCCTGTAACCCAGTTTTTGTATAAATAAAATAAATCTTTTTTAAAAAAGATACTTTATGTGATTTCAATCTTTATGAATTTATTGATACCTGTTTTGTGACCGAATATGTGCTCTACCCTGAAGAATACTCCATCTACACTTGAGAAGAATGTATTTAAGCTTTTGGGGTCTATTAAGCACAAGTGGTCTAGTTTCTTGTTTAATGTTATTATTTCCCTGCTTTTATTCTATCTGATCTGTCCATTGGTGAAAGTGGGATGTTGAACTCCTCAACCTCTATTATGTTGCTGCCAGTGTCTGTTTTTATATTTGATAATAATTGCCTTATATATTGATGCTTCTTCATTTGGTGAATATATATTGAGTAGTGTTATGTCTTACTGTATTTTTCTCTTAATTATTATACAATGTCCATCCTTGTCTTTTGCTACCAAAGGCCAGTAGAAGGAATAATAAATATGACAGCAGAAATAGTGAAATAAAAATATAGTGCAAAAGATTAATGAAACCAAAACCTGAATCATACACACACACACACACAAATGTCTAGTTAAAATTACAAAGAAAAAGGGTAGAAAATGCAAATAAATAGAATCAGAAATGAAAGAGGTAAATTTACGTAGAAATTCAGAAATTTCAGGCTTTCAGAGGATCATAAGATTACTATGAACATTTGTATGTTTGTAAGTTGAATCACTTAGAAGAAATGGGAAAATTCTTAGAAATGTACTACCATCTAGTCAGGAATAGAAAACCTGAACAGATTAAGTGCAAGCAAAAACATGGAAGCATTAATCTAAAGTCTCCAAGAAGCAAAATTCCAGGATCAGATGCTTTTACTAGTGAGTTGCATCAAACCTTCAAAGATGAATTGATACTTAAATTTCTCAAGGTTCTCCAAAAAACTGAGAAAGAGTGAGTACTTTCAAACATATTTGATAAGATCAGTATTACTCTAATATATGTCAAACATTAAGAGGTAATATTGTTTAAAACATCGAATAAATATAGGTTTAAACTTCTTCAGATATATGTTATCATACCACACCCACCACAAAAACTCGCATAATCCTCCACCGTATTCCATTAGACACCTCCAATTTGCTCCCCATTCTCTTCCTACCCTCTCCGGTAACCTCAATTATGCAATTAGAGTTCCTGGATTTGTTTTTATTCTGTCCCTTTGCTTTATTTCTTTATATTTCCCATTCAAGCAAAATCACATTTGCCTTTCTCCTTCTGGCTTATTTCACTTAGCATAGTCTAATTTCATCCATGTTGTTGCAAATGGCAAGATCTTGTCTATTTTTATAGCTAAGTAGTACTCCATTGAGTATATATACTGCATTAGGGAAGGGGGTAATACCCAAGGTTTACAAAATGTGTACAAAGAACTCATACATCTCAAGAAAAGGAAAATAAATAGAACCAAAAACAAAAAATGGACAGAAAACCTAAATAGATATATCGCCAAAGAAGACATACAGATAGACAACAGGCTCATCATTATCATCAGGGAAATTCAAATCAAAACCACAATATGATACCACCTCACATCTGTGAGAATTTCCCACATCCAACAGACCAGAAACATGTATTGGTAAGGAAGTAGCAGTAAAAGTAACACTTGTAAACTGTTGGTGAGAATATAACCTGGTCCAGCCACTTTGGAAAACAGTATGATGGTTTCTCAAAATAATTTAAGTGCATCTACCATATGATCTAGCAATTTCTCTCCTAAGTATCTACCCAAAGAAAGCAAAAACACTAATTTGAACAGATGTATGCACTCTATGTTCATTGCAGCATTATTTACGCAATAGCCAAGTTATGGAAATAGCTAAGAGCTTCAGAGCTCCAAGAATAAGTCATGGATAAAATGGGCTATGGTTTTACACCTTAAATTCCAACTGCTAAAATGTTGCTATTTTACTTTTTTCTAGTAGAATATCTCTGCTTAAGCCAAGGGTGATCATCAACATCGCCAATGTTCCTGAGAACATATATGACAGACAGTTATCTTCTTCAATATGCAAAGTTTCTTTACTACAGAAATTTAAAGCATTGGTTGTCTTTGGTTTCACTGTACTCTAATATTTTTAAATATACCATCAGTAACATATCTGATTTTTCTTGTCATTTTCTTGTAGTTACATTTGTCATTACCTGCTACACCCTTTCTTTGCTAATATTTAAAATAGGTTTTATATTTCTGCAATTACTATTTAAATATAAGTAACTGCCCTAGTATTTGTTTTCTGTTGTGTTCTTTTTCTAATCTGTGCTTGCCATCTTTTTTTGTCAAGTAATTTTTTTATAACTTTTTTTTAAAGATTTATTTATTAATACAAGAACCAGGGTACAGGCCAGATGCACGGGAGGGTGAAAGGATTCACCAGAGACAGAGCAGGGAACAGAACAGGCAGAATGACGAAATACACTGCTGAGGGGAGCAGCGGGCGAGACAGGAGAGGTCTACTTTAGCCATGTGGGACCCTCGCCAGCTAGCCGGGATCAAACCGGCGCTGCACAGGCTGCGGACAGCTTCAGAGCACGGCGCTCATCCGCCTGCGCCACCAGGGGAGGCCCTTGTCAAGTAATCTTTATCACATTTTTATGTATGTGAATATACACACACATTCCCTTAATTAGATCTTCAAATTTTCTTCATCATGGTTTCTTATCACCTGCTTCCTCAGTATTTTGCTATTTTGTTTCTTGTGTTGCCCTTCTTCAGAACAAGTCATTCTAATCATATGCTCATTTTGAGAATTCATAATCACTTTGCAATTCCTTTGTACACAGAAATAAGAGTAAGCACTACTATCTGTTCCAGTTGAGAGAAGGCTGACCCACATGGCTGTTTTTATGACTATCCTAAATAATTTTTCTGTCAGTTATTCTTGATTCTTTGGATATAAGCATGAAATATTGTTGCTATTGCTGCTGCTTCCATCTTATTCAAAAAATTATCCTATATATATGTATGTATATATACATACACACACATATACATATATATATAGAGAGAGAGAGCACTATGGTTTTGCCTTTTGTTTTCTTTTTTTTTTTTTTAAATCTTTTTATTTATTTATTTATACAAGCACTGGGTACAGTCAGAAGCGCGGGAGGGTGAGAGAATTCACCAGAGCCAGAGCGGGGAGCAGAGCAGGCAGAAGGACCGAAGTACACTGCTGAGGGGAGCAGCGGGCGGCAGGAGGGGTCTGCGCGCCATGCGGGACCCTCCTCTGGTGGCCGGGGAGCAGCCGGGGATCGAACCAGCGCTGCAGAGGCTGCAGGCCGCTTCGCAACCCAACGCTCAACCACTGTGCCACCGGGGAGGCCCCTTTGCCTTTTGTTTTCAATCACAGTGTATGTCCTTTTTTAATGACTTCATTGTTCCTGGTTTTCTGTTAGTCCACTTTAAGATTTTCATGAGTCATCTTTGCAATTTCCAGCAATGAAGGTGTGTATCTATCTGTGTTTATCTCTATGTGTGGTTTAATTTGTATTCATGTGACAACTGATAATTGTCCTTCTAATGCCCATAGCCATGTGTATTTATTCTGTATTTACAATAAAAACTTTTGATATACAGAAAAAGAGGAAAGTATAGCTTGTGTTTAGTCTACCTTTTTCCTTTGGAACGCAGATCCCATAGGTTTTTGACTATTTTCCCTATTATTTTAGGGAAATAATTAACAATTTTAATACTAGACAACTTATATGACTTTTTCCTCACCTATATGACTTCATTCTCTTTTCTATAATCCTTTAAAATATTTATACAAAAATCACATTATTTACAAACACACAATTACATGTTCAGTTTCCCCCCAAAATTTTATAGACAGTAAATAAAATTATATAAATACCTTCACCATATAAATCCGTACATTGTTTTAGCCCATCTATACATCTTCCATTCATACAGAGCCACTGATTTTTGCATGAAACGCCGTTCTGAATATAATAGTTAGTTTGGCATACCGCGGATGTTCCATTGCAATATTCAGGAAGGTCACAATCATCGAGGATAGCTCGACACATTTTTTTTGAATTTGCAAACTGATGAAATACAGTAATTGACATTAAATGAAGCAGAGTGTGTACACATATAATCTAAAAAGCAGTAATTTTACTTATGTAGGTAACATCAACATTTTGAAGGTCTTTTACTTTACAATCATCACAGCATATTCCAGCATCACAATCTGTTCCACTCTTAAGTGTACATGATGCAGCTTCACAACACTTGTTTCCCTCCTTCTGACAATTCTGAAAGGCAAACCACATGCTCTGTATTGTCTTCCAACAGCAAGCTATGTTGGATAGAAATTTTAATAATGACAACATATTATGTAATATGCAGATAGATATTTAACTTACACGTTAGCAAACAAAAAGTAAAGTCAATTTATGATGTATCTGTTTAACAGACATTTATTACGAGTGTTAGTCTATGTGTTCTTTTTGTCCCTAGAGTAGTTAAACAATACTGGTAGTAGAATTTTCTGAAACCCCAGAGTCTCTAAAGCCAATCTATCAAGATCTCTGGTTTTTATAGACAAAGATATGTCTAAATTTAAGCATTAAACAGAAGCTATGATTTAAAAATTTCATTATAAGGATTAGTTTTAAACCATTATAAATCTATTTTATTTTAATGTCTGCAAAGTTTATGGGCTTTATTTTTTTGTTTTTAAGTATATAATTCAGTACTTTTTACTTAATTTTTAAATTAATTTATTTTGTTTTTAATTGGTACTAGTGCACACCCCTATCAGGTGTTACCACTTTTGTGTGCCCACCACTAATTCACTCATATTATACCACCATAGACAGCTGTGTTCCTACATCTTTGTTCTTATCCTTCCTCCACCCCCTCTCCCACATGGTGCTTCAGTTCGATAGTCAGCTATCAAAGGTTAGTTTTTCAGCTTATCTTTATCTGAATATTAGTTATTTTATATTCCACATATTAGTGACACCATCTGGTATTTATCTTTTTCCTCCTGATTTCAGTTAGCATTATCCCTTCAAGCTCCATCCATATTGCTGCAAATGACATGAATTTATCTTTTTTGATCACTGAGTGTATTCTATTATGTGTGTATGCCACATCTTCTTGAGCCACTCATCTGTTCTGGGGCATTTAGGTTGTTTCCATCATTTAGCTATAGAAAATGGTGCTTCAATAAAGATGGGTGTGCAAGTTTCCTTTTGAATTAGTGTTCTTGAATTTATTGGGTAGATGCCTAGGAGTGTAATTACTGGAATGAATGGTAAATCCATATTTAATATGATGAGGCACCTCCATACAGCTTTCCTTAAGGGCTGAACCAGTTTGCATTCCTAACAGCAGTGTAAGGGGGTTGCCTTTTCTCCTCACCAGCACTGGTGTTTCTGGTCTTTTTGATATAGGCCATTCTCACAGGTATGAAGTGGTATCTCATTGTGGTATTGGTTTGCATTTCTCTAATAATAAGTGATATTAAATTTTACTTTTATTCTCTAATGATGAAGAGCCAGAAAATACTTTTGAACATGACTGAAATTATTACCTTCACATTACTTGCCCATATCTTACTATAGCTTATTTTATGCTATAATTCATCTTTCCAGTGATTCTGTTGTTTTCAAAATTCACTACTAGGCTTAATAAAACAATACACAGGGGAGGACTAGAGAGTTAATGCATTCACACACACACACACACACACACACACACCTTTATTTACCTTTTATTTTTAATTTCTAGGGATTTTAAATAGAGTTGGGCAAAACTTTCAATAAATTACACAAAAATTCATGTAAATCAGTAGTTTTAATACAAATTACAGCATGATACTTACTAGGACACAGTAATTTGACTTATTTTCTACAACTATTCTGCCTAACAATGTCATTGCTATTGTTATCTGTATGGAATCCTAGGTGGTAAAGTTGTAACACAGGGGTTTGGGACTGAATTATATGAAATTAAAAAAAAAATTAGCAGTATTTCTATTGAATGAAACAAAATTTAAAGTAAAAACAATTGGGTGCTGGAGAATGATTCATTAAAAACACATTATCCTCTAGGTATCTAAAAACACACTTCATGTTGAGGAGGGTTTTCATGAATGACTTTGCAATATTGAACATTGAACTCCATTTGGGTCTTCTTAATTGTCTCAGGTTCATGCCACCGACTATGTGTCCACAGTCTCTTTTCCTAGTTACATTCCCGTTATCTCTATTTTTCCATCTCCCACTAATCAAGCAGAGTTATCTAAGGAGTCTCTGGATTGGAACAACCTACTTTATTTATGGTTCAAATCTTTTTGTATTAAATATTGACCTGGATTAAAATATTCAAAGCCACAAATTTGCAACACTTTTTTACAAATTTCAGTTGTGAAAGCTTTATATCTATCTTTCTAAATCGCAATGGATCTTAGGTTATGAAAAAATACAAGGGAAGAATATACCCAAGAGAGAAGGCGTAAACCTGGGTGAACTCACCTATAGGATTAAAGATCATAAAAATCATGTGAGTGGATAATCTACAAACCACACGCTCATTAGCTTATTCTTATCCATTTATACTTTAAGATCTTTGCAAAAAAGCTAGCTTGATAAATTATGGAACATGGCAATGGTAACACTATAAAAAACTATTAATAATTTTGATGTAATTCTGGTATATATTCTTCCAAATTAGTACCAACCTCCTGACTCCCACAGTCACACTGTTCTCCTTCTTCAACTTCTCCATTGCCACAAACTGAGCTTTTGTATGATGGATCTAAGCGTGGATGATTTTGAAGACACTGGGACTTTGACTTTGAAATAAAATGTGCAAAATCTTCCATGCTGCAGTTACTAAAGCTCTTCACACCACTGGAATGACTAAAACACACCAAACTTCAAATTTTTATGTAAGCATTGCCTCCATCATCTGCCTAACCTTAGAATAAGCTATTCAGTAATGTTCCACAACAGATCAAATGCTCTTATTTTGTTATTGCCCAGCTTTCATTTTCTGGGCATGGAGAATCAAGTGTGCAAGAATTTATATAAAATATCTTAGTAGAAATAACTAGTTAATAGTTGGTTCTTATGTTTTACATATTTATAAAACAGCTGTTTCTTATAGATTCTGTCTCTCAAAGTGCTATATCTCTGGCCCATTGTTGCTTTCTTTTCTTTTGTGATTCTAAGTGTTATCATACCCTCATATTAGCAAATCAGATTGGCTTTTCCCTTCTTTACATTTCTTCATAGGTAGTCATATCCAGCACTATATTTTAAATAACACCTGTATCTCCTTTGCTGCATGCTTACACAGAAATAACATTTTAAGGCACATATCTAAAATATCACTCCTTACTGAATTTTATTGCCCTCTGATATTTATTTTTCTTCAAATTATTTATCAATAACTGGAATATTATTTATTATCTTCTGCTATTACACTTCTTTTAGCTGCAGAAAGAAAGACATTTCAAATATTATATTCCCTAGCACAGAGTTAAAAGCTTAATGATTATTATATTTTTAATGATTGTGTAGTTTGAAACTATTATAAGTAATAATAAATAAACTTTTATAAATAATTATAAATAATCATGTTTTTCTTTATGATTTTTATTATTATGAGTACTAGTGAGATAAAAATTATAATCATGAAGGTCTGTAATTATAATGTGATTAGATATAACTAATATTAAGCCATTGAATTTTAAGCAGTAGACTCAAATCCTAGTCATCTGAATTAGTACAGGGAAATGTTACTCATGAAGGCCATAAAAAAATTACAGATTTTTGATTATTTTTCTCTGTAGTTACATCTTAGTTGAACATACACTTTCGCTATATTATAAAAAGAATGATGGATTTATCATTACATTGTTAATAATTCAATGATTTATATCTAAATACCAAAAACTTGATGTAGAAAAAGCAATAGAACTTTAATATTATTACTGAACATCAAGCAATGTATGATACATTAGAGGGGATAGTTTTTCCAGTAGTGAAATTAATGTTGGATTATATGCAATTGTGGAATGTATTTGTGAATTTAGTCTTTGCACAGATTTGTTAGATAATCTTGTTCTACAAACTTTTGTTTTGTCCTTGTTAATAGAGCCTCTGACTTTTTAGTTGAATACATGAATTCCTTGTATAATGTCTAGATTTTTCAACCTTTTATAAAATTAGGAATGGACATATAGAAAGATAGGTCATATAACTGGCCTAAAATAAAATCATAAATTTTGTTGCCAGGAAATAACGTGACAGTTGCACTTTTATGTGTCTCTTTGTTCTGTTGGTGACTATAAATTTTGTTAACTTTTTAGTTAAAGCTTGCATCATAGGCTAGAAAGTGATCTGTATAGAAATCACGAAATTATGCTGTGAAAACCACACAATTCATTTAATGCTACATTGCCAAGGTTAAAAAGAAGTTGCTCTTTGCTATAAGTCATTACTACTTTGGATTTTCTGTAACTTGGAGCCAAATTTAAATACAAAGTCTGTCCCAATCAATGAGTATTTCAAACAAAATGGTTACTACTTTAACCATTTTTCAAACATCCATTTCCTGATAACAAAATTACAAAACATTGCTAACAGAATGCAGTGTTCTTACAGTTATAGAAAATTAGTAGAATGGAATATCTTCTTTTAATCCATAATCAAAATACATGTATACTACTTTTTATATTTTAGAAGCAGCAATACACATTAAAAACAGAATGTGTAAAACTTATATTCACATATAACCTTGAAGGAATTATTAGAGGTATCCTAATTACTAATTCAAAATTATCTCAGCAAATATTCCTATTTTTACTGTGAATCACATACAGCAGGGGGACAATCCAGCAAAAGTGAAAAACAAAAGACATAATAAATACTAGTATTAAATATATATTAACTCACAAATTTTATGTTCATGTAAAAATTATATTTTTAGACCACAACAGATTTTAAACCAGAAATCAATAACAAAACCATCAAGATTATCCACAAGTATTTGAAAATCAACTGAACCACTGACTTAATTATAAAATAACCCACTAAGAAAATCAATATAATCAAAATGACGATCTTGCCTAAAATTATATACAAATTTAACACAATCTCCATCAAAATTCTAGCAATATTTTTCAAAGAAACTGAACAAAATTTTACAACCCACAGTCAATTCATAAAGGTTTTCTACAGACAGTTCTGCAATTATTATCATCATATGGATTCCTCCTACATCAAAGCCTGAGATAAGAATTAAAGTGCAAATATTTTTAGGAAATAATTGTGGAAGTAGGAGTGAAGAAATAAGAGAGTAAGGTATTATCAATTTTGCTGCTATAGACAATGGGGCTTGATTTAGACCATAAATTTTGAATTTTTAGCCATTTGAAAAGGAAAAAAATGGCCTCAAGATTTATTCATCAGAAAGACAAGAGGTTGATTCCAATCACTCAGTAGATTATGGTTTTACTAAATCCCCTGACTATTTGGGGATTTATAATTCTGTAAAATTTCATCAGGTACTCTAAGAATAATGATGAAATAGAGAATAAAATCACTAGGCCTTTGAGGCATAATGATATTGCAAAAGGAAAAACAGAACAACAGCCTCTTTGAAAAGTGGCAAGTGCAACCAGTATCTGTAAGATGTCAAGACCTCATGCCAAGCCCAGATAGAATAGAGATTTATGCAGACAAGACCAACAGATCATTCTCGTATAATGATTACAATTCTGCATTTGGCTTATCAAATCATCTAATAAATTACAGAATCATACAAGTAAGCAGTATAAATGTAGAGTTAGATCAGATATAAAGCATGTGTGACTCTGATTGCAAGAGATATTTGAGATAAATACACAGCAAGGGCACTGGAATATATCTATTTTTCTGGGTTCATTGATCACAACTTATATTTGGCCATTATTAATTATTTTAAGAGATTAGATTTTCTTAACCTGAGTAAACAAGAGTTATTGCAATATAAACTATATTTGTAAAGCATGTAAAAATATAAGTTATCTTACATTGCTTCTGGGTTCATTATGCAGACAGTTCCTGAGCATTGACATTTGTTAATGTCATCATAAGCTATTCCCATACTTAAACTCAATAATTGAGCTAGAATAACTGCAAGTGCTTCCAGACTTATGGTTTTGGGGTGCTGGAAAAAAAATAACATAGATGTACATACATTTAAGGAGAAAATTCATTTTCTTTACAGGAAGAATAAGGCAATCATTAAAAGTAGTCACATGATAAAATGTAATAGAAGCATCTCATATTTAACCACAGAAATGCCATTCCATAAGTCTGATGTTACAGGTACCATTATCATAAGAAAAATATGACAAGTGAAATTTAAAAAGTTACAATTTGTGTTTCAGTGGTATCATCAGGCTAAGAAATAAATCACTCTAATCACTTGCTAATTATCTGTAATGTAATAGTCACATTTGTATTCACAAAGAAAAATTGTTTAATATACACATTAAACACAGTGTTAATTTACTAACACATTGTGTTTATTCATAATTTAAATTTTAGTAATACTATTTTTTTGAAGCAACTGGTTTACAATACTACATATGATGTAGGAGTAGTACAAGTTCACACCTCTTCAGATATATGTTGCATGCCACACCCATCAGCAAAGTACACTTATACCTCTACAATAGTGCCTCCTGTACCCACCCCTTTTGCTTGTCACCCCCTATGATTGCCCTTGGTAGTCTTAATTTTGCAGTCAAGCTTTTGGGCTTATTTTGGTTTATTTTTGTCTGTTACTTTGGTGTCTTCATTACATTCCATATAGGAGAGAAGTCATCCAATATTTTTCTCCGTTTGAATTATTTTGGTGGGCAAAACTCCCTCCAATTTCACCCATGCTGTCACAAATGGAATGGCTTCATCATTTTTTATGGTATTTTTTTTTGTGTGTGTTTAAAAAAAAAATTTCCCCGCCACCATCCCTTGTGTCCCCTTATACCTTTCCTTCTCCCCTCCCCTTCAATTGCAAGGCTCTTAGGAGATTTATTAATATCCATCTACTACATAAATGTTCATTATTTATTTTTATTGCTTTGACTTACATTCTGCACTCAATTCTCTCTCAAATTTCCTCCATTTTGTTGACAGTAACTGTATTTTATCCTTTCTTATGGCTACATAATACTGCATGGTATGTATATACATCTTCTTAATCCAGCCATTTGTAGTAGATATTTAGGTAGCTACTTTTGTGTCCTAGATATTGTTAATAATGCAGCTGTGAACACTGTGTAATATATATGAGATTTTTCACTGATAGCTTCATAGTCTGTGGATATATGCTCAAGAGCAGGACTGCTGGGTTGTATGGCATCAAACATTTTTAATTTTTTGAGGTAAATCCAGATTACTTTCCACAGTGGTTGTACAAGTTCACTTTCCCTCTAAGAGTGGTGTTATAGGGTTCTACTTCCCCCCAATCCTTCCCACACTTGTTGGGGGTCTTCTTAATATGTGCCATTCTCATTGGTATGAGAGGGTATTTCACTGTAGTGCTAACCTGCATCTTTCTTATTAGAAATGACAATGATTATTTTTTCATAAGGTTTTTTGCCTTCTGTACATCAAACCTTCCTTTAAATTATTGGAAAAAGCCCTGTTCCAGCTATTTTTATCCTAAAACAGCAATAAAATTCAGCTATATTTGTTCATTTTTACTTAAATAATTCATGGATATAAGTATTACAAATGTGTTCTGAATGTCTGTAATTTATATGTACATATACAATTATATACATGTATACTTAAAAATTATATTTTGGACCATGTAGTTATTGAATCAGAAATCAATAATGAAAATGATGATAATGATAATCCACATATATCTGAAAATACACTGATTTTCTTCCCAATAGCCTACTAGATAAATAAAGGAATCTAAAAGAAAATTTGAAAATATTTCAACTAAATATGGAAAGAAAATACAAAATATCAAATGAAGGATTAACACAAAAAACAAAGATTTAAAATGAATTACTTGATCTTTTACATTTAAAACCTAGGGAAAAAAGGAAACCTTCATACACTGTTGGTGGGTAGAGGGCAAAACAGCGGGCACCCAGTGTACTATGGTGGAAGATGATGCGTGCTTTTGGTGCTGGGTGTAATGTGGTCATACACATCTGAGAGAGTGTGAAACAATACTCTTATTTCCGTTAGGATGGTGATAAAATTCAGCAGTATTTGTTCGTTTTTAGTAGTATACCATGAACTTGAAAGTTACCATGAACTTTTCACGTACTTGCTGCAGATTTGTTCTGAATGTCCTGTTTAGCAAGTTATTTGAGCAGTTACATACATACCTAAGAGTATTTTTATTGTGTCTTTTATTAGAACGGATTTTTTAAAGATACGGATTGTAACTTCATATAGTGTCACTTTACTGTTTTAAAAAGTGTTTTTTGCATGTGGTGTGGCTTTTCCAGCTATGGAACTTTTTTTTTTTAAAACATGATTTTCTTCTAGCTGGAAACACAAGTTTTCTTTGCATTTGATATTTTTATTTTATTGTTGGTGCTTACTTTTATTGCTTTTTGACTCCCTATGTGCCCTTTTCATCTGACAATCACCTTCCTTCCCTCTTTCCAGATGGTGTAGCTTAAGATGTGCAGACTCCAGGAGGGATTTCCTGGTATAGACAGATTTTGTTCTGGTAGTGGTTCTGTGAGTGTAATTCTGTGAAATTTATTTCCATTTCCCCTCCAAAGGTTTTCATGTGACTTTTAAAATTAACATTTAGACATGACGCTTCTTCAATAATCCATTTCTCTTAACTTCAGTATTTTCTATAGCTCTTCTGATATCTTCTGGGAGAAGTCCTAATTGTGCTTTTTAAAATTTGACAATTTATTCTTTATATATGTCAATCCTATTCTTTGTGTACTTCTTTATAACTATTATATTGTTCATAGCCGATGTTTCTAACTAGTCCTTTTCTATATCTTACAATTTTTTTTTATATCTTGGTGTATAACTACTAACACTTCTGTTTCAAGTTGTAAATATTATTTAACGTTTTCTTTTGAGGGTTAATACTCAGACTCTACCTAGTACATGAAAAAAGGTCAACAGATAATGTGCCTATCACACATCTTGAGTACGAACTTCTGTCAGTCCTTGTGAGTAAATGAACTTCCCCAGTCCCAGGGTAAAGGGCTATAGACTTAAAAAATTCCTGTTTATTTTCTTACTTGCTTCCATTAGTTCCAAACTACTGAGTTGTGGTTTCACTTGCAAACTTTTTGGAATGAAGAGTATTGGAAGGAATTTATTCCATAGTTTTAGGAGATTAGGTAGAGAGAGTGGTGAGTCTTTAGACATCAGAAGGCAAATTTTCAACTGTTTTCTTCAACATCTCACTCCTATGAGCACTGGTTGCTGCTGATTTTTCCAGCAAAATGTCCAGCAATGCTTATCCCAATAAAGGATGGAGAATAAAAAAGAGAATACTAGAAAAACTTATTCTCTAATTGTTCCTTTCACTATAGAAACCACTAGCCGTAATTGACACAATTTTCAGTAAGCAACAGCTTTTCCTTCCTCTTTGTAGCTAGCTTGCCTTTAGCGAAAATGAGCTCTGCTTTCCTTCTTGTTCGTTAGTTGAAGTCCTGATCCATGTGAGAGTCTAGTGATTTTTCATTGTTGCTTTTGTGAATGGGTAAATCTGTCAAAGTTCAACTTTTGAAATTAAGTAAATGACTTGTCCATAAATACAATTCATGCTTCCCAAACTCTGATTTATAAATTTCAAAGCTGAAATTTGTGTCTCCATTTGATTGTTTAGTTTTTTATATCATCATTTAGCTTCACTCAACTAGTTCACTGAAACAAGAGTAGTATGTTGGGGCTTCCCAACATAATAGGGGTTAAGCCTCAGCACTACCATTAGGAAGGCTAACCACTATGGCCTGCATGTAATCCCTGGCCAGGGAGCTAACCCACATGGCACAGCAGACCTCTCCTGTTTCCCCCGCTGCTCCCCTCAGCAGTGTACTTCAGTATGTCTGCCTGTTGTGCTCTCCACTCTGCCTCTGGTGAATCCTCCCACCAACCCTCCTCCCACCACCTTATACGTCTGGTTTGCACCCCAGTTCCTCTATACAAAAATAAATAAATATTTTTTTTTTTTAAAGAGTATCACGCATAGTCTCCCTCAACTCTAGCAGAAATTGTAAAAACACACAAAAATTTCTAAAAGGGCAAATTCTATATGTCAGAATAACCATAGTATTATGAGATAGAGACAACAAAAGACTGATTTTAAACACTCCAAGATTATCTACTAAGGTCAAAATTTCCAATGAGTGTGTTTGTGTTATTCTTTGCCTCTGCCTCATGAAACATTTTTTTTAAAGATTTATTTATTTATTTATGCAAGTACTGGGTACAGTCAAAAGCGCGGGAGGGTAAGAGAATTCACCAGAGCCAGAGCAGGGATGAGAACAGGCAGACTGATGAAATTCACTGCTGAGGGGAGCAGCGGGCGCGGCAGAAGAGGTCTGTTGCCCGGTGGCCGGGCATAGAACCGGCGCTGCAGAGGCCGCTGGCAGCTTTGCAGCCCAGTGCTCAATAGCTGCGCCACCAGGGAGGCCCCTCATGAAACTTTCTTTTTTTTTAAATAATAGATTTTATTTTTATATTCCCCATACAATTGCAACCCCCCCATTTTGACCCCAATCCCTCCCCTCCCACCCCCCACCCCCAAAAAGTGTCTCTGGTTCATAGTTTTTTGTTGATTTTGATTTTCACTTTCTATAGTTATTCATTTTCCTGGTCCCTTATTTAAGTTTTCTAGATTCCTGCTATGAGTGAGACCATCCGGTGTTTTTCTTTTTCTTTCTGGCACAGATAGTTTCAAAATTTGTATGGTTTATAATTATGCTATCTACCCAGTTAAGAAAATGTACAAAATCTAAGCTTGGAATTGAAATTAATAAATGATTAAGTATTGAATATATAGCCTCTTATGAGCATTTTACAAAACTAAAATACAATACAACTTTCTTTAAAGGATATTTTTGGGCTCATTAGAGGAAAATAGAAAAAGTTGAATTTGTAATTAAATTCAATGAAGACTTCTTGTAGTTTAAACATTTCTATCAGCAATAGGGGAAAAGATGCTTAAAATCATTATGCATGCTTTAAAAGATTTAGAAATAAGAAAATCTTTAATTGTGTATTAATCTAGACAGATAATATTTCTACATCTTAATGAAACAAATTATGCTATACTATACCAGAGCAACACCTCCTCCATACTGTCCATCACACATCTTCCCTTGAAAGGTTGCACCAACATAATCTGGTTTTTCTCTGTAACTTAAGTTTGTAAAATGATAATAAATATGTAAGTTTGTAAAATGAAGCATACTTTAATGTTTAATTTTCCTCAAATAATTCTTGAGGTATATATTTTTATATTACCTTCCTAGATATTTCCAACTATCATTATTAGTGTAACTAAGATAAGAAGTAACTAAATTTCTCTGATTTTTTGGAAAACAATAGAAAGATTTTAAAAACAAATATAAAGTATATTCTAGCAAAATTGTAGAAAGTGTGAAGATTATTTTATCTAGTATTTTTTAAATTAAAAAATAATTCTTAAAATATCAATATAATTGAATCCCTTAAAATTAAAACATTAAGGCAATGGAGTTAATAAATGAGCAGACTAACCTTATGGATAGAAGTTCCCTTTAATCAAATATAATTAGCCTGCCTGAATCATGCAAAGTTATGACATAATTGGGAAAGAGAAAATAATTTAAAATATTATAATTGTAATTATAAATTACTTTAATAAAAATAAAATATGGATAAGTTCTGCATATTGAAATGAGATGGCTTATTAAATAGAACAGAGGCATATATGTGGTTTAAATTCAGCACAATATGATTGTAGTATATTAGAGATATTAGTGTGTAAAATTCAGTTTCCACTTTCCTGTTATTTTTGTTTTTTCTTATTAACATACAGAATAAGAACACTAAATTAGCTATTCATATAATTCAGATATGTTTATTTCTTCAGACATCAATATTGCATATATTGTTAGGGGCATTTTATGTTTTATACACTAATGTAAGAATGCATATGGTAAGATTGGAGTGAATATTAATTACAAACTATAAATAGGATAAATATTCAATAATTCTTGTATGAAGCCTATACTATGAAAAATAATATTGAGACATGATATTGTGTATGAGAAAAAATGATCCTAAATATTTTCTTTTTTAAAAAAAGATTTATTTATGCATACAAGAATTGGGGTGTAGGCCAGAGGTGTACAGGGTGAGAGGATTCGCCAGAGACAGACTGGGGAGCAGAACAAGAAGATCTACTGAAGTACACTGCTGACGGGAGCAGCTGGCGAGACAGGAGAGGTCTGCAGTGCCCTATGGGTTGCTCCCTGGCCGCCAGGGTATCGAACTCATGCTGCAGTGGCTGGCAATAGCTTGATAGTGCTGTCGTTAACCCCTGCGCCACAAGGGAGGTCCCCTAAATATTTTCTTTATCAACCTTTAAGTACTTAGAAATAGGTCAAATTAGGAGACAGTTTCTTTTATAACCTTTATAATGCCAAGATATACTTACACAAATAAAAATGCCATATCATGTGGACGTAAAACAAGATAAGATCTTTTCCATTTTAAAAATCGGTGTAATAATTCATTAGCATCTCCAGTTACTGGAATTTTATTTGCATCTATCCAAAGTTCTAATGAAGATAGAATTATTGTAATATTAAATGAAGTAAAAATCTAAAAAAAAAACACATACAGAAAATATATTTGAATATGGTTTAAAATATTTAGGAATTCATCTGTGTATATGAACAATATGTACTAATGAAAAATATTAAACAAATAATCTATATGTCAGGATTGTATGTCATAAAACATGTTAGAAATAAAAACTACTAATAAAACAAGTAGTCATTAATATTTTTAAATGTTTATCTTTCAGTAAATCCCTGATAAATTCTTTATTTAATTCTTAGAATAAACTAAGTATGTAAAATTATTTTTTATTCCTATTTTCTTTTCTGTATTTCACACAACATGTATATTTAGTCAATGTCATAAGATATTATAGGATTTTTTCAGTAAACCAAACAAAATGTGAAAGTACTAAAAAGCAAACACTTACAGCATTGGTCAATCCAATCAACTGGAAAATTTTCTGACTGACAGTATCTGTATCAGAGCCCATATGATTATACTGAAAAATATAATTACCATTTAGATCTAAACATGTAATGCCTAATAGTAAATTAGTGTTCTGTTTAAAACTGAATATAGTAAAGTAAGAACTTATTTAAATTATCAGATGATTAGTTTTAAAACATTGTTACTTATCATATAAATTACATGATATATATTCAGCACACAAATTTTACGTATCAGTATTGGCCTGATATCAAAATCAGACAGAGAAACAATAAGAAAAGAAAATTACAGGCTAATATTTCTGATGCGTATAGATATAAAAATCCTGAACAAAATACTAGCAAACTGAATTTAACAATACATTGAAAGAGTCATACACCATGAGCGAATGGATTTAATCTAGAGTTTAAGGATGATTCAAATTATGTAAATTAATGAACATAATATACCACATCAAAAAAATGGAAAGACAAAAATAATAAAATGGAATGAATAAATGCTATACACAACAAATCCACACCCAACATCTTGCTCAGTGATGAAAAACTGAAATAATTTCTTCCAAGGTCAGGAATAGAACAAGGATGTTGACACTCACCATTGTTATTTAATATAGAATTGATATTCTGAGGCACAGTAATTGCACACAAAAAAGACATAAAAGGTATCCAAATTGGAAAGGAAAAAGTAAAATTATCTCCATTTGCAGAGAACATGAAAATATTCATAGAAAACCCCACAGACTGCAGTAAAAAATTATTAGAAATGAATACAAAAAAACTGGCAGCCTAAAAACTTGATATACAAAAATTTCTTTAACTACTATACACAAATAACACACTACCAGAAAGAGAAATCAGGAAAACAATCCCATTATCTTTTCAAAAAAGAATTAAATGCCTAGGAATAGATTTACTCAAAGATAAAGACCTGTACACTGAAAAACATAAGACAGGATTGAAAGAAATAGAAGATAAAAGCAATGGAAAGATGTTCTTTTTTTTTTTCCAAAAGATTTATTTATTTATTTATTTATTTATTTATACAAGCACTGGGTACAGTCAGAAGCGCGGGAGGGTGAGAGAATTCACCAGAGCCAGAGCGGGGAGCAGAGCAGGCAAAAGGACCGAAGTACACTGCTGAGGGGGGCAGCAGGAGAGGTCTGCGCGCCATGTGGGACCCTCCTCCGTAGGCCGGGGAGCAGCCAGGGATTGAACCAGTGCTGCAGAGCTGTGGGCAGCTTCGCAACCCAGCTCTCAACTGCTGCGCCACCGGGGAGGCCCGGAAAGATGTTCTTGTTCTCATGGAATGGACAAATTAATATTGATAAAATGGCTATATTACACAAAATAATATATACAAAACAAGGCAATTTTTTAAAAAAGAAAACAAATGGGCATGTCATGTTGCCTGATTTTAAATTACATTTTAAAGCAATGGTAATTAAAACACAATGGTATTAAAACAAAAATAGACACATGGATCAAATATCCAGAAATAAATCACATATTTCAACACCTAACTTATGACTAAGAAACCAAAATCATGTAATGAAGAAAGGAAAATCTCTTCAGCAAATGATTTTGGGAAAACTGGTCAGCCATATATGAAAGAATTAACTGGATCACTCCATACACATAGTAAATTCAAAATAGATTTTAGACTTGGATGTAAGACTCAAACCACAAAGAGCAAAGAAGAACATGTAGACAATACATTCCATGAAGTTAATAATAAGAGTGTCTATGGTGACTCAACCCCTATGCAAGGAAAATTAAAGCAAAATAACAATTGGAATTAAATCAAATTTCAGGCAGCAAAAAGCAGTGGTCATTGCATTTGAAAACTTTAGGGATATGAAAGACCTGCAGGTGCCTGTGGCAAGAGATTTACAGGTGGACAACAGGACATCAAAGGGTATGAGGAAATGCTGGGGTGATACAATTCTGAAATTGAGATAATGAAATGAAGATTTATGTAGAGTGGAATTCACAAAGTGACACACAGGCCCAGGCAAGACATATGCTCATAAAAAACCTGAGAACATCCTGAAATTTCACCTTGTCTGAACCCTAGATTGAGAGCAAGCCCAACTAATCAAGGAAGGACTTCCCTGGAACAGAGACAATCTGAAAAAAGTAAAATAAAATAAAAACACAACACCAACAAAAAATATGAGCAGTAATTTTTTTCAAATGCTAAATTTTCAACAAAAATCACTAGGTATATTGTATAGGTTGGGCTGCTATAACAAAAAATACTATAGATTTATTATACATTTATTATGTATTTATTTCTCACAATTTTGGAGTCTGGGAAATCTAAGATCAATGTGCCAGGAGATTTGGTGTCTGAAGAGTTCTCTCTTCCTTTTTCACAGATGACAATCTTCTAGGTGTGTCTACACATGGCAAAGGTGGCTCCCTGGTGTCTGCATTATAAGTGCACTAATCCTATTCATGAAAGCTCCAACTTCACAACCTAAGCAACTCCCAAAGGCTCCACTCTTTAAATACTATCACATTATATATTGTATGTATTTTGATATATGAATTTTAGAATGACAAAAATCATTAAGTATGTCATAAGGTAAGCACACAACAAAGTGTGATTCAAAGGGAGAGAATAAATTGAGGGAAACCATCCCTAAGAAAATGCTGACTTAACTAGACAAACTTATTAAAATAATAACTGTTTAAAATATCTTCAAAGAACAAAAGGAAAACACAGACAAAGAACTGAGGGAAATTAGGAAAATTATATCTGAACAAAGTTAGAATAAGAGCAAAATTAAATAAACTATAAAAAGGAACCAAACAGAAATGCTAGGACTGAAAATACAGTAACAAAATTGAAATTTTACTTGAAGCAGGTTTAAAGAAGCAGAAGAAAGATCAATGAAATTGAAGACAGGACAATTTAAATCATATAGTCGTAACATCAGGAAGGGAAAAAGAAGGTCTTACGGGATACCATTATGCAGAACAATATATGAACTTTGGTTGTCAAAGGAGAAAAAGAGATAATTTGAAGAAACAATAACCAAAAGACTTTGCAAATTTGAGGAAATATATGAACCTATAAATCCTGAAAGCAGAACAAATTCCAAGAAAGATAAATCAAAGAGACCCACTCTAACACGTTACATCAAGCATTTTGTAACCAAAAATGTCAAAAGCTAGAAAGAGAACATGGAACACAGGAAGAGAAAAGCAAATATTTACATACAAAGAAGATTATCAACCAATTTTTTGGCAGAAACTTCAGAGAATAGAAAACAATGGAGTACTGAATGCAAAGTTGCAGTCATTCTGGATGGCATTTTGGCTTATAAAATGAAGCGTGCTGTTGTCATATGAATGTACTACCTGATATTGCCCAAAGGAATTAAAACCAATTTCCACACATAAAACTTTGTAAGGGGGCCTCCCTGGTGGCACAGGGGTTAAAGTCTCAGCACTATCAAGGTATCATCAGCCACTGTGGCCTGAGTTCAATCCCCTGCCAGTTTGCTAACCCACTTGGCTCAGCAGACCTCTCCTGTCTTACCCACTGCTTCCCTCAGCAGTGTATTTCAGTAGATCTGCTTGTTCTGCTCCCCAGTTTGTGTCTGGTGAATCCTCTCACCCCACACACCTCTGGCTTATACCCCATTTCTTGTACACATAAATAAATAAAAATAAATCTTAAAAAAACTGTAAAGACATTTATGGCAGTTTTATTCATAATTTTCAAAATTAGAAATAACTAAAATGGCTTTCAGTAGTTAAATGATCAATAAACTGTAACTCATCCATACAAAAGAACATTATTCAGTGAGAAAACAAATGAACTATCAGACCATGAAATAAATGAAGGACAGTTAAATGCCCATTACACCAAGTTAAAAAAACCAATTTGAAATTACTACATACTATATATCTCAACCTCTTCACATACTGAAAAACAAAACTAATGAGACAGTAAACAGTTGAGTGGCTGCCAAGCTTAGGGGGATGAAGGATGAATAAAAATTAAGAAACTAATCTAAAGGTAACAATTGCTTTAATTTTCATGATTTGTGTAAAATTAATAAACTTAGGGGGCCTCCCTGGTGGGGCAGGCGGTTGAGCGCAGGGCTGTAAAGCTGTCCGCAGCCTCTGCAGTGCTGGTTTGATCCCCACAGGCCTTGGAACAACCCACATGGTGAGCAGACCTCTTCTGTCTCACCCGCTGCTCCCCTCAGCAGTGTATTTCAGTCAGTCTGCCTGTTCTATTCTCAGCTCTGTCTCTGGTGAATCCTCTCACCCTCCCACGCATCTGGCCTGTACCCCAGTTCTTGTATAAATAAAATAAATCTTTAAAAAAAATAGACTTGGTTTCCAAGTAATGACTGATAGTAGTCAGTTAAAATGAATCAAGGAAGAAAAAATGTATCATTTAATTGTCCTGTGTTAGTATTCCAACTTACTGTTTAGCCCCCATTATTATGTAAATTGACTTAAGACAAATAAATCAGAATATACTTACCAAATTTTTTTCAACTACAATATGCATTTCTATGTACTGAGAGAACTGTGTCTGAAAAAAAATTGACATAGAACATTTGACATAAAACCTTTAAAACTTGACACAAAACACACTTCATGTAAAAATTGAAAAATTATTTAATACCTTAGTTGTATTATTACTTTGTGATACAGTTTGAAAAATCTACATTTTATAGTGTAGATAACTCACAATACTTATATGCTAAAACACAAAATGCTTTAGTTATGTTACTAAAATAATATACCAGGGCCTCCCTGGTGGCACAAGGGGTTAAGTCTCAGCACTAAGAAGCTATCAAAGCTATTGGCAGCCACTGCAGCACCTGTTCTACTCACCACATGGTGCAACAGACCTCTCCTATCTCCCTGTCTCACCGTTGCTCCCCTCAGCAATGTATTTCAGTAGATCTGCCTGTTCTGCTCCCCACTCTGTCTCTGGTGAATCCTCTTACCCCTCACCCCCCCGCCAACATCTCTGGCCTACACCCCAGCTCTTGTATGCATAAATAAATAAAAATAAATCTTTAATAAAATAATACACCATCTATAAACACTAAACAAATAGAGAAGCAGAGAAAGAGGATCAAATTTCAGAAATAGAGAAAACTTGTATTATTGTTATTACAGTGCTCGTGTATTTCTCCTTTTTATATTGGTATTTAATTTCTTGAAAATCCAAGTTAATCCCATTTCAGTTAAACTGTTTTCCTTAACATAAAAAGAGGTAGCAAGAAATCTGGTATTTAGTAGATATATCCTAAAAATAATAATCCTAGTAATTAAAAAAAGTAAAAGTGAAAATGAACATGCAGTCCCCTTATTGACCAACTGACTTATTATGTATATGCAAAATTAAGCATCAAATGCTTCATGATTTTAATTTCCATCCAAAATAAGCAATAAATGTTTCAGGATAGTTTTGCCTATAGAAATCCATCCTTTCATCAAAGTCACTTTCATCAAAATCCATCCTTTCATCAAGCCAAGGAAATAATGTATTTTAGTGGAAGATCAGAGAACATTTAAATTAAGAGAAGCACTATATTAATATGTAGACAGATTCAAAGCTATTTCCTTGTTTTATCAGCAGACTAAAAGTTAGTTGCCTAGGGCCTCCCCGGTGGCGCAGCGGTTGAGCGCTGGGTTGCGAAGCTGCCCGCGGCCTCTGCGGCTGCGGTTCGATCCCCGGCTGCTCCCCGGCCACCAGAGGAGGGTCCCACATGGCGCGCAGACCTCTCCTGCCGCCCGCTGCTCCCCTCAGCAGTGTACTTCAGTCCTTCTGCCTGCTCTGCTCCCCGCTCTGGCCCTGGTGAATTCTCTCACCCTCCCGCGCTTCTGACTGTACCCAGTGCTTATATGTATAAACAAATAAATAAATAAATCTTTAAAAAAAAAAAAAAAAAAAGTTAGTTGCCTAATATTTTCTGAAGCAATCCTTTTTTTGAGGTTGGGAATGGCAATACTTAGTTTATATTATTTTATTTTTCTCATATACTGAAAAATAAGCTTTTTTGAGAAAAGATGTATCATCCATTTTAGCCAAATAAAAATTTAAGACAACTTAAGACAAATGTGCATAAATAATGCCAGGGATTGTGTATGATTACAAGGTGGACAGGTGTTGGGCATCAAAAGAATTAAAAAAAAACCATATATGGTGACAAGACTTATTTATATGCAAAATAAAGATCATTTGAAAGTGATTTATCCAAGAAGACACTAAAGATTTTGATCTAGGAAAGAAAGTTGTAAGACCCTGGTGGGTGAACCAAGTGCAATATAATTAAAAAGTTAAACCTTTAAAAGATGCCAAATGTCATTGGTAAGAGCATTTGCAGCAAAATGGATGGAGCTGGAAGGGATTATGCTCAGTGAAATAAGTCAGAAGGAGGAATATAGGGGTACTAAATAAGGGATCAGGAAAAAAAATGACAAAACTAGCAGGCAACTATAAATCAGAGACATTCAGTCTGGGAGGGAAAAGGAGAGGAATTAACACAGGGGCAGGAAGAGCACAAGAGACTACGGTTATGGGTCACTGATGACTTGGTGGTGGGAATTTTACAGGGACTATACCTGAGAGGAGAAATCAAACATTGTACAAAAATGAACCACATTGTAAATATATATATATATATATATATATATATATACACACACACACACACACACATATATAAAAGAAATAAACTATGATTTCTCTCAGATTAAACTAAAAAAATAAGAACATTCAGGGAGTGAGGAGGTTCTTGACAATGATAAATGATAGCTAGGAGATAACTAAGAGAGAGAGAGAGTGAGAGAGAGAGAGAGAGAAAGATGATTTGTAAATTTTGTTTAACTTGGGCCAGGATTTTGTTCACTATGGGATAAGTAACTCAGGAAAATATTTGAAAGGAGAGAGGGACATCAAAACATAGCAAGACAAACAATAACCTGAAACACAACAAATATATCAATATTTAAATTGTATTTAAGGGAAAGTGAGAAAAAATTAAATAGGATGAGGGTCTCCCTGGCCTAAGGGTTAAATCGCAGGCTATTACCCCTGTGGCCTGAGTTCCCTGCCAGGGAGCTAATCCACATAGCACAGCAGACCTCTCTTGTCTCTCAGCCCCTCTGTTCCCCTCAGCAGTGTATTTCAGTAAATTTGCCTGTTCTGCTCCCCACTCTGTCTCTGTGAATCCTCTCACCTTCCTACCTCTGGCCTACACCCCAGTTCTCCTACTAAAAAAAAAAAAAAAGGAGAAAAATTAATGAGAAATGAAAATGTTTTATCAGAGTATAAAGTTAAGCCAAAGGTTACAGAAAGTTTTTATTTTTGTTATATCATTAACATATTTAATAGAGATGGACTGACTCCCTCCTAAAATTGAGACAGGACAAGAAATTCTTTATTTGGTAATAAAAGAAATGAAAGTTACTCTAATTGAAAAGGAATATAAAAAACTGTCTTTTGCAGGATGGCCTCACTTGTACGTAGAAAATTATAGACTCCAAAAGAAAGAGCTATATAATAAACAATTTCAATAACTTTGCAGGATAAAAAAGCCATATACAAACCCAACAAATAATGAGAAATCCATAAGAATAAATTTTGTAATCGTGGTGTTATCTGACAACTTGACTGGGCAACAAATGTCAGATTTTTGATCAAACACTTTTCTGGATGTGTCTTTGAAGGTTTTATTTTCTGTCTTTATTATTGTTTATTGATAAGATCAACATTTAAATTGAGGGACATTTAGTAAAGCAGATCCACCCTTCAGGAAGAGCTGCAACTAACAGTGTTGCCACTTGGAATTCTGTAAAATCGAAAGAGTAACTTCAAGGCTTACAATATAAATTAAGAAAATTTTGGCACATTTTACTATCTGTCTATCTATCTATCTATCTATCTATCTATCTATCTATCTATCTATCTATCTATCTATCTGCCTGTCATCTATCTAAAGAATAATTTATAAGAAAAACATTGCTTAAATTTCTGTGTAGTAATAACTATATAGTTTACTCATTTACCTACCTCTACACTTTGTATTTTATAGGGCATATCTCTTGGCTCAAAATCTTCCTCAGTATATAAAGAAATACCTTCACTCTTATGTTTTATTTGATAAATCACATGTTCAAAACCGATTGAAGGTTCCAAGGGCTCAATTCCATAACTTACATTTTCAAACTGCAGTAAGCCCCTATAAATTTTAAAAAGGTGAATAAATCAAATAATGCAACTTGGAAAAATTCACAAGATACCACCTAATGAATATTTTTAAAATAGTATGGAGATTACTTCTGGTCTTAGTCTTCAGTGGCAAGATGGGAAAGAGTTACTGAGACTCCACAAACTTACTGAGTAGCACAGAATGGTGCTACTATTACTATTTGCCCAGCAATTAATATGTCATGAACTCGAAAGATATCAAAAAATCTTAGCTAGGGTTAAATAGAAAACTGTGCAAGATCCCAATACTGAGATTTGCCAGTGACAGTTTCCCACAATAAATTCAGCCTAACTTTAGAACCCCTATTATGATTTTAAAATTTTAAAAATCATTTCTAAAAATATATTTTATTCTATTATAATAAAATTATATATCACAACCTGAGTCCAGTACATGTGCTAATGATGACCATAGAATTTGGGTAACCTTCAATATAACCTTGGTAATGGCAAAAATTCTGAAAAACAAAAATAAAATATATATTAGAATAATCCATGTTAAAGATAACCTCTTTAAATATATACAATATATATGCATTAGTATGTATGTGTCAAATACTCGTAAACTGTAGTAAATTGTCCTGGAAATCAACCCCCCTTATTGACAATGACAATAAATAGCCCAGAAAATTATCTTGTTCGAAGTCAGACTTTGTATGCAGCAATATTGCCATCTAAGCAATGAGCCAGGAATCTGTATAACAATTCATATAACAATATATAATAATTTATGTAACAAACGGCTATAACTTGATTAAAAACTGTGAGCTTACCTAATTTTTGCCCCTGCTTCTAAATTAGGATCAACCAGAGAAAGCACTCCTAATATTTACTCCTAAATAATGACAGAATATTTCACTTCCAGTTAGCCCACATAAAGCTTTCTTATGCCAACAAGCGCCAATCAAGGCAAACCCGAAAGTCTTCTCTTTTTTCTTCTATATACAACTTTCGTACTCTTCTGTCTGCCTTTGACTATCTGCAAAAATGCAAGTGATAGTGACTGTCTCCTTTTGCTATGGCAAGATCTGAATAGCCTTTACTTATTCTCATTATTACTTTTTTGCTTGTTGCACAGAATATTAGATACTCACCATGAAGATACTCATCATACTTCATGTCTCGATGAAAACCAGACATGAAGAGAAAATCTTCACCTAGAGCAATGCATGCATAACAATCATAACATTCAGAGGAATAATGATACTTTTCATCATACACATATTAAGTATCATTGCCCATTATATACATATGTGTGTATACATGCACATATATAAACATATATACCTATCTGTGTACATGCATGTATACATGTGCATAATAGGTATACATGTATACACATATATGTGTGTCAGGAGACTAGGAAACAATGACATAAAAGAAAAGAAAAGGCTGAGAAGAAAAATGTCCTGGTATGCAGTATTATATATTGAGGGAAATTATTTTTCAAAAATTAAGATATCTAAAATTGACTTCTGATATAACAGCATGAGGAGTTCCACAGATCTGCTCCCAAATGAAATGGATGAAAATTTCAGGTGAACAACTATTAAATTCCTCTGGAAATGGTCTTAAGGATAAATGAGTCAAAGAGAAAATGAATAAATAGCTATTCAAGAAAAATTATGAAAATAGGCAAAAAATGAGAGTTATGATATTTTAAGTAAAAACTACACTTTTGTCCCTTCCCTCCACCCCTACAAGCTTAGTGAAATATTCTAGACTTGGTGCAGCCAGGAATTCTCATTGGGAGGAGCAAGATGTTCACATTTCTCATCCTGCTTCCTCCAGATACTTCTTGTTGTGGCTGAGTTCCAAGTCAATGCAGTCAAGAGATAAGGGCTCCTTGCTTTTCTGCCCAGGGAAACAACAGAGGCTTTAACTAAAGTAAATGTAGATTATACATTTAATCATCCAGGAAATCTAATCATTCAGATTCATAGTCAGTCAGTGATCCCATGCTGTGTGACGCAGGAATCTCTTTGTCAGCAAATGAAGTACAGCAATGGATTTATGTGTTTGAAATGAACAGTTTTTATCACATCCATTATTGTCCAGTAGCAGTTGGCCTAATTGAAAAGAATAGTAGGCTACTAAATACTTACCATGGTATTTGAAAGACATTAAGCTGCAAGTCTGGGATGATATTTTAATGAGATTATTTGTAAGGTATGGTTTCCATATAGCCAACGAACACATATAGAAATGTAAGGTGATCTTGTTGTTTTACCGTAGTTTAAACGTGGATAGGAGAGTGCTAAGTAGTCAAACGAAACTGAGTAGTCAAAGTTGTAAAATGTTAGTTATTGATGCTACTCAGTTTCAAATTAACCACATGCCTGCTTTGTGCAAATTAATCTGGGCCACTTAATTATTTTTCCCTTGCCAGATAGTACTGATGTGTTACCAGTAAGGAGTGGAGACCATGAGAAGACGGAATGGTTTACAACACAGTATTTGATGTGGTACAGGTTCATGCCTCTTCATGGATATGTTACCTTACCACACTCGTCAAAGCATCCATAATCCTCCACCATAGTCTGCTATGTTCTCCTCTCACACCCTCTCCCTCTAGACTGTCTTTGTTATCCTAGTTCTGTGTCACTGGTTGTTTCTTATATCTGGAACTCCTATGTTCTTCAGATTTCACTTTACTTCATATTATTTATTCAAATTTCTATTATAGCCTAAAATTCTTTATATTAAACTTCCTCTATTCAAATAATGGATTTATTTCTTTATGTTAATTAGACACAGACCAAAACAGTCTCTTAACTTATTAAAAAATGTCACTGACATATCATCATATTGGATTATTTCATATTTTTCCCCTCAAATACTCAAACAGCTCTTCATCTGTATTAATCACACTTTATAAGATCAAAGTAAAATACCTTTACTTTTCTGCAAGGCTTATTATACTTCCTTCTAAATGTGAATTTTATTATCTGGAAGATAATGTTTTTGATTATTTGGAAAAATTTATAAGTTGTATTTACATCATAAATAGGTTGATTGGAAAAACTGGGAATCAATAAACTATTTTTAGGTCAGCATAGGATAAAATTTTCATAAGGGATAAAAGTATGTTATTATTGTTTTATAATTTCCTTCTCTCATCATTTATCTTATTTTTATCATTATCATTTCTTGCACAGCTTTACTTTATCATATCTTATTTAAAGCTTTATTTGTACTGGAAAAGAAAATGTATGTTGTGACTATTATGTACAGTCTTCTACAAATAATTGTAAAATTGATAGTTCCATCTAAGTTTGTAAAATCTTTGCTAAGTGACCATCTCCTCTACCAATTATTGAGAAGAATTTTTTTTAATTTTTAATTTTGGTATTTTTAAATGATATTTTCTTTCCCCCACCCCCTCAGATTGAGTCCCCATAGAATTTCCTTCCCCAAGGCACCCATGCACCATCACCACAGTCTCCTGTTCTCCTTCCTTACTCCCTCTGATCCCTCTCCTCCTCCTCCCCTGTAGTATGTCTGATTTGTAATTGTCTGTTTTTGCTTTGTTGTGTTTTGTACTGTTACTATTTTTTTTTTACACTGATGTCTTATTTGGTTCCCCTATATTCTTGTTATAAGTGAAACCATCTTATATTTTTCTTTTTCCTTCTGGCTTATTTCACTGAGCATAATTCCTTCTAGCTCCATCCATGTTGCTGTGAATGACATGAGTTTATCTTTTTTGATTGCTGAATAATATTCCATTGTGTATATATACCACATCTTCTTGATCCAGTCATCTATTTTCTGGCATTTGGGTTGTTTCCAGGTTTTACCTATTGTAAATAGTGCTGCAATAAACATAGGTGTACAGGTGCTCTTTTGAATCAATGTTTTTGTGTCCTTAAGTTGTCCTGTGTATTTCTGTCTCTCCAATTCTAACTCTGTCTCTGTCTCTTTCTCACTCTCTCACATACACATTCACAAGTACATGTCACATGTACACATATATAAATGATAACACTGATTGACAGTATATATTATTTATATATTTATGGAGATGACTCCCATATATTTGCCTACTCTATTGGGCAAAATTTAAAGTATCGCAACATATCTATTTCTTCTGTTAAAAGCTTAGTTTGTATAAAAGTACTTTAATTTCAAAGTATTGTTTGATTTACTACATGAAAATCAGAAATGTAAATGAAAAAAAATAACAATATGCAAAGGGTAGGGTAAAGATAAATGGGAAAACATTATCTCAGGCTTGGTGGGATCCCTGCAAATCTATGCGTACTTCATTATTTTAACAATTATAGGCATTATGAAAGTTCCAGATGTTTCAAATTTAAAAACATTTAATATAATCCTAAATATGCATGAAATTGTTGAATTGTGCTAAAAAAAAAAATCAACACAAACACACAACTCTGATTCTTTGTGCTTTAGTAATGTGTGGACCCTAAGTTAAGGTGATCACAGAAATTCATGTGACAAAGGTAAAACAGGCAAAATCTATACCTGAAACTGTTGTTCAAAAGGTTTCTTACTTCCTGAGCCATTATAAGCATAAACTCTAAAATTGTGAGGTAAAAATGTTCTGCAAAACAAAGGGGAAAAAGTACTTAATGGAAAATATTTTCCTAAGCTCTTTTTTGAATATATATATATATATATACACTTTACTACAAGTAAGGAGGCAGAGTAAAAGAGTAAGGGAATAATAGAGGGATAGAGCCTCTCAACAGGTAAATCCTGTTCTAATTTCACTTTAAAAAAAATCTAGTTGCTAAACCTCTCTTCACTTACTTCACTGTCAGACTGTTCTCCTAGCTGTTTTGTAAGCATTGCTGGAAAGCTTTTGCCTCAGGGTGTTTGCACAAGTTGTTCCCACAGCCTAGTATTTCTTTAAAATGATTCAATTTCTCAACTTTTTCAAGTCTTTACTTATAAACTAACTTCTCAGTGAGATGTCATCACAACTTTATACAAATGTGCAACTTTCCCAATTATCAAAGTACAGGCATTCCAAACATTAATTCTTGCTTTGTTTTATTTCTTTGCTTAAGCATATATTACCATCTAACATTTTATAATCTACTTATTTATTATACTATTATTAGTCTTGTATGAAAACAATATAACTGAGATTTTTTTTTCTTCTTTTATTGAGGTAACACTGGTTTTCAATGCCACATATAATATAAAGATATAATTTCACACCTCTTCAGATTTGTTACCACATCACAATCACCACCAAGTCCTTCACCATTGTCCATGGGGTTCCCTTTCCCTGTTAACTGTCCACCTTTTTCCTCCTTTGGTATTCTCAATTTTATAGTCTCATATCTAAGATTTGGTTTTGTTTTTTTTTTCTCTAACCCTTTGTTTTGTATCTCTAAATTCCAGATGTAAGTGAAGCCATCTGATATTTACCTTTCTCTTTTGGACTTATTTCTGCTTAGCATAATCCCTGACATTTCCCTCTATGTTATTAAGAATGGTGAGTTCATACTTTTTTAATGGTTGGGTAGCATTTTCCTAATCCACTCATCTGTCCTTAGGCACTTAGATATTGTGCTAACTTGGCTAATTGTAAATAGTGCTGGCTATTAGAAGTGTCTCTTTAAAAAGTATAAATGTCTTATATAGTTACTTCATAGAGAAAAAACAGTTGGCCTACCTGTGCATTAAGAGGGGTTTTAAAGCATAAAATATGAGACAAATAAACCACAAATATGCCTAGAAACATTTACACATACAAAATAATTTCATTCTGGATAATTATAAATAATAATTATAAACTATATATTAAAAATGCATACTATAATAATAGTCATAGCCAATAATTGTAAATTATTGTAACAAAGAAATGTAAAAATGTAGATCACCTACTTTTGCATTAAGTTCAGGGTGTATATTTTCCCATCAATTGTAATGTTGTAGGATAGCTGGCAGGAGAGTATATTAAAAAGGAAAAGTGAGAAGAATGTTAGGAAAACTATTATCTTAGGTACTCTATTATTGTAAAACATAGAAAACTTATTCAGTGTTGGTTCATTTCTATGAAATTTGATATTAAAATATTTTATAAGAAAATATTTAAGATTAATAAATATTATCTAGCAAATGAATAATTTTGTATATAAAGATTGGGTGAGTCAATATCTTTATATTATTGGGTCTTCCAATCCATTTCTGACTGTACCCAGTGCTTGTATAAACAAACAAACAAAAACAAACAAACAAATGAATAAATAAATAAATCTTTAAAAAAAAATCTCTTATACTGTTAAAATTTCACATATTTTTTACTATTTAGATTGAATTTGAAGTTTATATAAATAAGCACTCCTTTCAAAATATGCATTCTATTTAAGCTTGTAATCCCTGTATTAAATTGAGGGTTGCTAATGAGATATTTGTATATAAATTACCAGAATATCTACTGAGCCAAAAAAAAATTAAGGTAGGTATGGTGTTTAAAAAAATACATTTCACTTCTTTAGAAATATTCCTAAGAATTAATGAAAAAAGATTAAATTTTTAAATTAATTTCAAGAACAATATCATGAACCAAAATAACATGGAGACTTAATGAATATCATACTAGCAATGAAGATACAAAAGAAATTCATACAGCATTTCATTAAATCAAATGAGTGTCATTCCATGTAAAGAAGCCATAGCTTACGACAAAAAACAGCAAAAAATTTTCCATATGTAGGTGAGTGAGAAGAAAATCTCTAGATGGATCTGGTCAATATTTGAAGACACTTAAGAAGGAAACATTTAGAAGATGGAATTTTGGATTTTGATAATAAACATCATAACATCATTGCACCATACTCCTATGAAACATTTTTAATTTTGGTTCATTTTCAAAGGGCTTTTCCATTGGGTATAAATATAAAATGTAGCAAGTGTACATGGATATAACTTCTTAGATACAAAACTGTAATGTGATTTTAGAGTGTGAAAATGTTAGGGTTTAATTACATGTGATTCAACTCCTCCAGTTGTCATAGACCTTATTTTCTTTGGAATCATAATTTGCACACGTAGTCTTTCAGAATCTGCAAGGTGCAAAATATTTTATTATAGCAACTCTTAACACCTCATAACCTCCTTCAATATTTTCTCTTCTAATACCACAGTATTCTACATACCACTTCTTTATTTATATCTTTTTAAAGTAACTTTGATCCCCAGTTCTTTCTAAAACTACAAAATAGGTATTCTGCTTTAGGAATATTGTTCAATAAGCAGATTGTAGTTACCCTGAGGCAAGAGGCCAAAGGATTTTTGCACAAAAATTCAGGTTTTTTTGACCGTCCTACTACAAAGTCCAGAAGGTCAAAACTTGCAGAGCAGGATAAAATAAACTCTAATTTTTTTTAAAGGAGTTGGAATCCTTGTATTTATTATGCAATGTTTCAGTTAAAGAATATCATTTGACCCTCGATTATGAATATACAAGCAGTTTTAATTTTTTTCTTTATAAATTCTACTTTTAAAATAACTGTAACATTTGCATTCGATTCTATAGACAAAGTTCCCATATTGTGAACTGGACTTTTGCATGATTAACTTAATGTAGTATATACAAATGTTGATTTTCAATGATACACACCAATAACTTACTTTGCTAAAATGCAAAGTTACTACAATTTAAAAAAAGTATTAAAAAAAGATTGAATAATCATTACTGGAACTGTTATCATAAATGGTTCTTTTATTCCTGAGTTTTTTATTAATATGGGGAAAACCTAGCTGGGTAATCAAATTTTATTTTCAAACATTTTTTAAAAATGGTATCATCTTTACAGAATTAACATTGGTTAACAACACAACACTACATATGACTTTGGGGTTTATAGGTTTACACCTCTTCAGATATATGCAACCAGAATGAAGCTACAAAAACCATGGCATTTTCCTTCTTTCTCATGGCTGCAAGACCAACAGGAAAGCCCGCTTCCCCTCCCTACCCCCCCCCACCCTCCACCCCTCACCCCCCACCCCCACCATGCATCCGATGTTGCTTTTAACTTGGGAAGGTGACAACGTAGGGGTGGGCTCAGGCTTTTATAGTTGGAGTCTCCACAAGAAAGCACTGCCCCAGGAGTAATCCAGCCCTTCAAGAGGGAAACCGAGAGGAAAGCTGACGTCCCCCAAATGACATAAGAGGGTTTTCTCTACGTACTGTAGTCTGTCTGGATCCCGACGAGCCCTGTGAGCAGAAGCAGAAAGCACAGCATGGCTAGGTGTCCTGGATGGTCGCCCAAATAATGACAGTTGGCTTGGCTAGGAGACAGTTGGGAGCGCGAGGAGACGCCTTGGGACCACCCACCCCGCGAACTGAGAGCAGAGCTGGGTCAGCGGGGTGGGTTCAGTGCGCTGTGCACTGTGAACTTTCTTGGTCCCTAAAACTGAAGGAGGTTTTGTTTGTTTTGAGGGCTGCTTTGAGGCTAAAAAGAAGCAAAAATATCTCCACAGGCAAACCTGAAAGAACATCAAGGGAACAAACGTGTACTTTTCTGAAGTGAACTTTAATGGATAATTGAACTTTTAATTGTGTTTTAATTTATATATATCAGTACACTTGCATAATTTAATAGTCTATATCATATACATGTGTATATACATGATATATAGCTCATACATGTGTACATGTGTACAGCCATGACTATAGATATTATATATATGAACAAAGTAGGATAATTAACTCTTAATGCCAAATGGAGAAACAGGAGTCACAAAACTCCCCCAGATTATACTGACAGTGAATCCCCTTTAACACCATTAGTCAGTTTTCATTGTGTTTGAGATTTATGTGAATGAAATCAATCACTGTGTACCCTTTTATGTTTGAGTTGTTTTAATATGATAATCATAATATCCACCCATATTGTCAGTAGCAATAATTTTCCTCCTTGGTTACTATTACACATTAGAAAATATAATACCGTCTGTTTTTCTGTTGATCAGCATTTGATTTATTTACAGTTGCAACTATTAAGAAAATATTTGGTTATTTTATTTCTTGTACATGCTATTTGATGAACATACATAGTGGTTTTTATTGGGTATATTTCTATAATGAAATTGCTGGGTCACAGAGTATTCTTTATTAGACAATTCCAAAAGACACTTCCAAAACTTCCAAAGAATTTTCCAAGATTGTTGTATGAATTTGTGTTCTCACCAGAAGTATATAAATAGTCCACTTTATATTAATGTAATTTTTTTAAACATTTATTTCAACTTAGTCATTTTGGTGGACATGTAGAGGTGCCACATTTTGGTTTTCATTTGCATTTCTGTGTTAATGAAGTTTAACAAATACATTTTTTACTGGTCATTTATATATAACTTCTTTGGTAATATCTTTGAAAATTTTGGTACATTTTCTGGTTGAGTGACTTTGTTTCTTTCTAGTATATGCAGAATCCTTTTGCCTATTGTAGATATGATTCCTTTGTTAGATATAATGTGTGCAAATATCTTTCCATACTGGGACTCCTAGTTGATGGATTTTTGCATATAACCATTCATATTCAGAAATTTACTTTTTTCCCAATTTATTGGGATTTTCTTGAGATACATCTGTTCATATATGCTGAATTGGCGTGGGTCATGCTACTCATGCTGTCTGACAAGGTCTGGGCATGGGGGAAATTTCTGAAAAGTCAGAAAACTTCATAGCTGGCTCCTGCTACTTCCTTTCATTTGTTTGTGGCAGTTATTGAAACCATGGGAATTTTCTCTAAGCTTTAGAATAACACAATGAGTGCTGGCACCAATGCCAGTTTCGGTATGCACACTTCAGTAGTTTGAGAAAAGTACTTTCTAACATGATTAATGATGAAATGATTCCCGATAATTCTCCACGTCCTCCAATTTTTAATTCAGTTACCATGAGTAACATTGAGTTCTTTAACAAGCCATGCTTGAGCCTGGTAAAATTACCCACAAGAGAAGTCCCTGAGGAGCCCCTGGAGGCAAAATGATCAGAGAGAAACACACCACATACTGTTCCCAAGGTACCGGGACACCTTGGTTCTATATAGAAAATAGGAAGCCGCCCTCGATCTTACAATGCCTGCTTCATCTTTTAGCTTGACCATAAATCACACTGTGTATAGCACCTGTTTTTATTTTCTGAATAACATACATCACCTAGGGAAATTATGTAACCAAGTTAATGTAACCAAGCAACCAAGTTAATCATAGACTGGGAAAATTAAGAAAGGGCTGTGCACTGATTGATGATCAAGCATAAGTTCTGAAACAATGACAATGTAAAAGTAAAATCACATGATTGCATGATGTAATGATCAAATAAAAAATTTCTGATGTATAAATAAAGACCCGCTGAGACCCTCAGCGGGAGATGTCTGCACCCTGATCAAGTGTCAGTGTCTCCTCACTACCTCATCTACCTCATCTCCCCTCTCCCTTCATCCCTCCACTTTGCTGACGCCCTCTTGTCCTGTGGGGACCCTACCCCGGTTGGAGCTGGACTCCAGCACTGATTTTTGTCAAAAGCTTTTTTCTGTATAATTTAAGTTGATCATATAATTTTCTCCATTTTCCATTAAATGTTGTGAATTGAAATGATTGTATTTCCAACAAACTGGTATTCCTAAAACGAAATATATTTAGTTATGATATATTATATTTTACAACTTTTGCTGGAGTTATTTGCCAGCATGTTGTTTAGGAATATTTGTCTGTAACTTTTTTAGATTGTAATGAAATTACAATCTATATATCATATCAGATATATAGTAGTCTTATAAAAGAAAATGAGAAATATTATCTCTTCCTGCTGTAAATATTCCTGCAATGTTTCTTAGAATTTAGAATTTTTCAGTTTTTTATAGGTTTTCTTTTTACTTACGAATTAGTTACAAAACTTACATAAGTATTTTTCTATGACTAATTGATTTAAAATTATGTATTCACCCTTTCCTTGTTATTTTAAGAAAGTTGTGTTCCTGGGTGGCTTCCTGGTGGTGCAAGGGGTTAAGTCTCAGCACTATCAAGCTATCAGTAGCCACTGCACCATTAGTTTGATCAGAGGCCAGGGAGTTACCCACATGGCACAGCAGACCTCTCCTGTCTTGCCTGCTGCTCCCCTCATCAGTGTATTTCAGTAGCTCTGCCTGTTCTGTTCCCCAGGCTGTCTCTGGTGAATCCTCTAAACCCCCTGCACCTCTGGCCTACAGAAAAGTTCTTCTATGCATAAATAAATCTTTAAATAAACAAAAGAAAGTTGTTTTTCTGATGAAATTTGTCCAATTCTTCTGAGTAACACTGGCCAAAGTTGTTCATAATATTCTTCCCTCCTTTTTTAGACTTTTGAACTTGTAGATATATCCTTTTTTCAATCTCAATATTGATAATTTTATGATTTTTCTCTTTTTTTCATGATAAGTCATCCTTGGAGTTCATTATTTCTATTAACTTTTTAAATAAATAGTTTTGGGCTTTGATTTTTTCTATATATATTTGCATTTTGTTTCTTTATTTTGCTTTTGTGTTCATTTATTTTTTCTACAGTATAAGTGTAACTTGTTATTTTTCTTGCCTCTAAGAATAGAATTTTATATTATTTATCTAAAAAATTTTTTAGTATATGCATTTAAAACTATAAATTCCCATCTATATACTGCTTCAAATTTACATGTATTATATTTATTTTCACATCTTTCATTTGCCTAATATGTTCAAAATATTTTCTAATTTTCTTTTTTTTTTTAAAGATTGATTTATTTATATAAGAACTGAGGTACAGGCAAGATGTGCAGAAGGGTGAGAGGATTCACCAGAGACAGAGTGAGAAGCAGAACAGGCAGACTGTCTGAAATACACTGCTGAGGGGTGCAGGGGGAAGACAGAAGAGGTCTGCTGCGCCATGTGGGTATCTCACCTGCTGGCCAGTAGTGATCTGCATGCAGAGGCTGTGGACAGCTTCACAGCACTGTGCTCAACCCCCTGTGCCACCAGGGAGGCTCTATTTTCCAATTTTCATTATGACTTTTCCTCATGTGTTATTTAAATTCTATGTATTTGAGGTGTTTCAATTATATTTTTCTTATCCAATTTAATTCTGCTGTTGTCATATATCATACTTCAAATAATTAAGCCATTGCATTTTACTAAAACAAGATTATCAATTAGATTTTCCTTTATATTTAGTAAATACTCCTTGAAAACTACAATAGAATGTGGATTATTCATTTGTGAATTATATTATTATATAAACAATAAATCAAGGTGGATAATAGGTACCAATATTTTATATTTTTGCCAATTCTTTTGTTTGCTTGTTCTTGAATATATTTAACAATATACTAGCAATTTTGGATTACTGTATTCTGAAGATACTCATTTACGATGTTGCTTTCTTGATAAATTGACCTATTGACCTAAAGAATATCATTCTTTACCTGTTGCAATACTTCTTGTCATTGCCTATTTTTTCATATATTTCCTTAGTCAGATTTGCATTAAAATTAGCTTTCGCGTGGATTATTTTTAAATACTATTTTACTTTAAAAGAGTAAAATAAATATATATTCCTTATATTTAAAAATGTTTGTATGTATTTGTAAACAATATGTAACTTTTAAAAAATCTAGTCCAATAAGATTTAATTTTACTGAAAGTAACAGGTCTTTGCTAAGTTTACTTATCTTACCAATAGCTTCCTAGTTTTTCCTATCTTTTTTTGGTCTTTTTTTTTTTCTTTACTTAATTGAATACTGGAAACCAATTTAATTCTTCATTTCATCTATTCTTTTTGATTTTTAAATATACCATTGTTCTGGGGTTTTAGTGATTAAGAATTATATATATTCAACACACTATATTTAACATATTACATCAAGAACATTTTAAGATTATTACCAACAATTCTATTTAAGACCTTTCATTCTGTTATTGCCATCTTTTACATATTAGTGTGCATGTATATGTGTGTTTGTACATATACTAAACAGACTTTGTTTTTTATAGCAGTTCAAGGTTCACAGAAGAATTGACAGGAAAATACAAAGCTATAGTAATCAAAATAGTATGGTGTTGGAATAAACATAGACAGTTTGAAAGTAGTAAGATGGTTGTGGCAGTAATGGTGATGGAGTTCCAGAGAGTCTAATTTCTATTCAGCACCCCTTGGGAGACCTCCATCGATATCTTCCACTCTTTCATAAAGCTTGATATTCATGAGAACCATGAGGAAGTAGAGAAACTTGGAATTGGGGTCTCTCCTGACAAAGACTGGGCAAGCTGCAGGCATAATTGTAGTACCAGTCTTTTGTGAGCAGCTCTGATGTAGTTAAGGTAGAAAGTGACTTTAAGATCCTTATGACTTAAAATGACTAAGGACTTTGTATCCAGAGCTTGGAGGACTCTTGAAATATCTACAAACTTTAAATTTCATCAGTAAGTAGTTCACTTAGTATGATCTCTGTTTGATGTTTTTTGATATGGAAGAAGTTACAGAGAAAGAGGTCAAGTTGTGTTTAAGAGTACATCACATAGGCCAAATCACAAAAGAGATCTTTCTTATTCCAATCTTTGGAGGCAGAACTGGTGCCTTTCTACTTTAATAGAAAGAAATAACATTTGGGTTCTTATCTGATGTGGGTTTTGAAAAACAAGAATGACAAAGCTCTTTCAGTGAAAGCAGAGATTTTAGATAGCTTGTCATACCACACCTGAGCAACTTGATGGAAGCCCGAACTGCCTTAACCTCTGCTTACACCACAGCAAATGCCACCTACTGCTCCCCCTAAATTACAGGCCACTTTGACTATACAGTCAGATATCATTGACAGAGCAAAGGAGGATTAGAAAACTGCATATTCATATTTCTATGAGGCATTTAAGGATTATAACTCCATTAATAGCCCAAGGTCATCACATCTCTGAAGTACATGATGTTTTGCAGAATTATGTTCAACACCCCAGAAGATAGCCAGATTTTGGTGAAGTGAAGCTTACACTTTGGTATGCAAGGAGGCAGATAGAAACATTAGGTTGGCTCAGTCTCCAAGAACAGATAACTGGCAGATTTTGAAAAAGTCCTGACAGATTATTGGGCAGAGCTCTGGGATGACACAATCATCAGCACACAGTTGGCCAATTTATATGATAATTTGCTAGAACAGAATTTAATCTGTTACAGGGCAGCCCCGATATCGAACGGGTTGCCTGGCTGTGGGTCCTCACCCGCGCGCTTAAAAGGGACTTATTAATACTCCATTACAGGCACACACAAAAGGTTAATAAAAGGTTTATTTACAAGGGAAAAGGAAATAATGAAAATGTACAACTCAGGGAGAAAATAGGGAAATAAAGTCTTTAATGCGTCCTACCCGATCCGCTGACCTGGAAACCCAAAGGCACTCTCAGAGCTGGCCAGACGCTGCGAGCTGGCGGAGAGCCAAAATGGGGGAACCCCTCCAAAGCCCACATGTCTGGCTTTATACCAACCTGGCTGCTTAACCCCACCCTCAGATCTCAGCCACCTTCCCTTTGGTGGTGATGGGATTTGGAGTTCCCAGTGTCTTTGGCTTTGGCCTGGGGTGGGGGTGGAGTCCACAAAGCCTGTATGGAATTAGCTTTAGGACATCCTTTTCTCCCTAACAAATCCAAAACATTAAGCCTTTTTCCCTGCATACAGATCAAACACATATCTAGCCTCATCACAGTCCCCATGGCCAAAGTGGAAAGAAAATTATCCTAGGTGATTCTTGAGAAGGAGTGTCATGGGATTTTGGACCAACAAGAGGGTGTCCTGATTATTTTCCATGCAATCCCAGTAGATAACACTTATAAAGCTGCTCTGGAAAGAATCCAGAACATGAATAGTGATTCCCTTCTATAACACAGCCAAGAAACTGACATGGGTGAATGCTGACTATGGACACAAGCCAGGGAAATACTATCTTTTGCCTCTCAAGACCAAAAGCCTCCTGGTGGCCTAGCAGCTCCCCAGATTGAGCTCCTGTCATCACTGAAGAGTTGGATCTGCTGCTGTACTGAAGAGAGTTAGGTGTGGTGGGAAAATACTAGGACTTTCTATCTTCTCTTTGTTCTGCATTCAGTCGGAAAATTTTTAAATCCTCATTTAATGTCTGCATTGAAACTGATAAGTGCACCAGTTGTCATGTAATCCTTACTGGTTTGGGAGTGGAGACACTGCTTAAAGAAAAACAAACAAAAAAAAGATTATTCCAAGTTAAAGGAAAAAGTCTTCCACTACCTAAAGCTGTGCTCTATTCCTCTTGGGAGAGGCTGCAAAACCAGGGGTTGTGCAATTGTTAGGGGGAAAGGATGTCCTGCGCTAATCCCATACAGGCTTTGTGGACTCCACCCCCACTCCAGACTAAAGCCATCAGGACATTGGAAAAGACAAATCCCATCACCACCAAAGGGAAGGTGGCTGGGACCTGAGGGTGGAGTTGGGCAGCCAGGTTGGATATAAAAACCAAACACGTGGGCCTTGGGGGGCTGGCTATCGCTCGCCTCCTGGCTACACAACTCCTGGCTTGCAGCCAGCTCTCAGAGTGCCATTTTGGGATTCCTGATCAACGGATCGGGTAGGACTCATTTAAAACTTTGTCTCCCACTTTTCTCCCTGAGCTGTACATTTCCTCATTTCCCCTTCCCTTGTAAATAAACCTTTATTAACCTTTCGCGTGTGCCTGCAGTAGAGCATTGATAAGTCCTTTTAAGCCCGCGGGTGAGGACCCACAGTCAGGCACCCCGTTTTGTATCAGGGTTGCTCTATAACAGTTTGGTGCCCAGCGTGGTTTCCAAGTTACACCCGTGGTTGACCAGCCCAAAGTAACATTCCTGGTGTTGGTCACCATAAGCGCACTAGTTCTGCAGGACTCGCAGTATAATATTTGTCTCAAGTCCTGAAAAGTCTGCTTTTTCCCTGTGTGTACAGCCCTTGTGGGTGTGTTTTTGACTCAAATATGGCCTCAACCAAGAGCCTATACAGTTTCATCCCTAGCCTGAGTTCTTTCAGTTTCCTTCCGGCCTTCAATTTGAGTAGCCTTCTTCCATTAAATATCACCACCAGTTTCATTAATATAAATAATTTGATGAAGCCGGGTGTATGGCACGTGATTTTACTATTGTGTACATACATGGGTGGTTTACAAGCCATCTCTTTACAGTCTGTGCTTCTGGGTGTTTTTTTGGTAATATGTGTAAGCGCCATGTGCTACATTCTTGTTTCTGTGAGAGGTAGATGTTCTACTTCACATACTGAGAATGTGCAACAACACATTCAGGCTCTTAACTTAGCCATGCAACAACAAATCCAGGCTTTTAACGTGGCCATACAACAACAAAATCAGGCCTTTGATTTAACTATTAAGTGCATGAGGGATGAGAACCGTAACCTCTTTGAGTCAGTTTATAAAAGCATACAAGATCAAGCTTTTAAAAGTATGCAGGACCGGATAGAGGTCGCCCTCCATAAATTGGATATGGCAGAGGCTCCGCTTATGGCACAGAGAAAGGATAAACCTTCCCCTTTCCATGAGGACTGCCAGAGGGCAGAGTTAGAAGAGGAGGAGCATCATATTTTAAATACTTTAAATACATCAGGACAAAATCCTCTTCCACTTGACAAGGCCTCTCCCGTGCAGACCCCTGAGGCTACACAGCCTCCACTGCCCCCTGGGGAGGAAACTAAAATGGCGTCTCCTCCCCACATTAGACTCAGCACCCATTTTGGCAGGAAGGATCACCCTGAGGCAGGACAGTTTCCCCTTCACCAGATGCCAGTGGGTGCCTTAAATGAACATGGGAGACCTGCTGGGTACTTTTGGTCGCACCATCCTTTCAGTACCGCGGACCTCCTAAATTGGAGGAGCTCTGTTCCCTCGTACCGGCAGGCTCCTCAGAGGATGGCGAACTTGTTTGCCTCTATCTTCGTCTCCCACCGCCCTAACTGGGCAGATATACAGTCCATGCGCCATACTTTATTAACTCTGGATGAGCAGAGGATGGTATCCAGGAAAGCCAGGGAGGAGGCTGACCATCTCCACCAACAGGATAGGCAGTCCCCAGAGCCAGAGGTTGTTGTCCCAGAGAAAGATCCTGGATGGGACCCTAACAATAGAGGAACGGCAATGTTGGAGCTGTATAAAAAATGTTTATTGGTAGGACTGCAGCAGGGAATCCCCAAACAAAAAACTTTAACAAAATATTGCAACTCGAACAAGTAGCTAATGAGGTCCTGTCAGAGTTCCTTGAGAGGATTAGTCAAACGTACACTAACCACACGGATATAAACCCAGATGCCCCAGAAAATGCTCGTCTGATCACTATGGCTTTCATTACCCATAGTGCCCCAGACATAAAGAAAAAGTTAGCTAAGGTGGACGGCGTCACTGAGATGAGTCCATCCCAGGTAGTGGACTTGGCATTTAGGGTTTATAATAATAGAGAGGACAGGAGACCGAAACCTGGGACTGTTTTCTTACAAAGAGAACACAGAACAGGGTTTCAGGGAAACAGTAATGGACAGAGACGTGAACCCCTAGGAAGAGATCAGTGTGCTTTCTGTAGGGAAGAGGAACATTGGAAGTACAGTTGTCCCAGGTTACAGGGAAGCGGCAGACGCAATAATTATAGAAGGCAGGATAGAAGACTGAGAACACCAAGATATGATGATTCACGTAGGGGTTACAGGAGGGAATATAGAAGGAGTACACAGAACCAGGAACCAAGGAGAGAGGAAAGAAGACAAATGTTAGCACAGAGTAGAAGCTCAGATGATGATAGGGAATACGGACAGAGAAGGAATCGAGAGCCCAGTACAGAGGAAAGGAGACAAATGACAGCACAGGGTAGAGCCTCAGGTGAAGATAGGAGGGAATATAGACAGAGTAGAAGGAATCTAGAGCCAAGTACAGAGGAAAGGAGACAAATGATAGTTCATGGAGAAGGTTCAGATGCAGAATAGAGGTGCCCAAGGGCTCCACTAGATCTAAAGAAAGCCCCAGGAGGAACTGACCCACAGACAAAGTCCCATTGGACTTGTGAACCCATTGAGGACTTGAGATATTTAAGAAACAGACAAAAACTTGAATATTACTGACTTCTTTTCCAGTTATTGTTGCAGAATAACCAAGGATTCACTTTTTCTGAAGAAACTCTAAGAAAACTAACATGCTCTAACCAATCTTCTTCCTTTCAAAGTTTAGGAGACGCGAAATAACATCTAGGATCACGCATATGCTGCCAGTATTTTTTTTACACAGAAAGGCATTCAATCTTGATTTTGGTATTTCTTTTTAACTTTTGTTTTTAACTTTGAAATTTTTTTTCTCTGCTTGTTTTTGTTGTTACTTTGGCCTATCAGTGAAACTGCAGTTGTATGAGATATCCCACGCGTGATAAATGGTAACTAAAGAGCTCTTTGTGTCTATATGTTGTGTGTCTGTATGTCCTTTCCTTGTGTCCTTGTCTTGACCTCCAGTGATTGACAAATTGGTATACATGGTGCCCATAGACGTTGGAAAAAAAAAAAAGTCTCCAGTTATGAGAAAAACTAAAGGTTATGGTTTGATTGTCAACATTGTGCTACTGAACTAAGCCAGTGCCTTCATAGAGATTGAATATTGTTGTTTCTGTTATTTTTCTTATACTTATGGCAAAGCTTCGCAGAAATCTAAATTCAAGTACAAATTTGGTAGCCTGTCATTTGGCTGATGCAAGGAAATTTTGTGGAACCTCAGTAGAGCTCCTGAGACATTCCACAAAGTTTCTCCCTTTCCTCCTGGGAAAGGCATTAGATGAATTTGTTCTATTTGGCTCAGCTAGTAGAGTAAAACTAGAAGGGAAGCATTGTCACTTGGGAAAACGGGTAACACCATGACCTGATATGGATGTAAATTGTCAATGATGATTGTCACCTTGTAATATTGTATACTTCAATTGTTTAATATCTACAGGAATTGTTTCTGGAAATATAGGGAGAAAAGGTCTCAACAGATTCCTATTGATGGAACTGTTGAGAGTAAAACTTTCCTACTAAGGACTGAATAGACTTGGAAATACACCTGATATTTACTGTTTTCTTTGACATAATACTGATGATTTTTTTTGCATTTTGTTCTAAATCCACAAAGTTTTCTTGTTTTGGTGACCAGGATCTGCAGCAAGGTTACAATTTTTTTTTCCAACAAAGCTAAATTGTGTTTGCATTTTCTCTCCCCTTGATACCAACACAGCATAAAAATAGTGGTAGTAATCTTTTTTTTTTTTAAAGATTTATTTATTTATTTACACAAGCACTGGGTACAATCAGAAGTGCGGGAGGGTGAGAGAATTCACCAGGGCCAGAGAGGGAGCAGAGCAGGCAGAAGCACCGAAGTACACTGCTGAGGGGAGCAGTGGGCGGCAGGAGAGGTCTGCGCGCCATGTGGGACCCTCCTCTGGTGGCCGGGGAGCAGCTGGGGATTGAACCGGCGCTGCAGAGGCTGCGGGCAGCTTCACAGTCCAGCTCTCAACCACTGCGCCACCAGGGAGGCCCAGTGGTAGTAATATTTTACTACTTATCTCAGAGTCTGTTTTTGCATAACTTCCATAGGGATTTTGTCTTCTTAAACTAAAAAAAATTGGACATAAGTTTCATTGTCTGGCTTTGTGTGGAGCTCTTCCAGAAAGTTGAAACAGAGCTGAACCAAGAAGAGGAGAACCTGTTTGCTTTGTTCATAGGGTTCCAGAGACCTCCAAAGAAGGTGAGGAAGCTTGCCTCCATTGGCAGGACTGGACAACCCGGCCAATGAAAAGTCCCTGGTACCCTCAAGAAGAGGAAAGCCCAGATGGAGTCTGATGAGACCAACTTGTTCCAGAAGCCTACACAGACCGGATGTCAACAGTTCGCTCTGAATCCTATATGGAGTATTCCAACGAAGCAAGCTAAAAATTGCTGCTTAGTTATTCTGCCCTGTGATTTTATGCAAAAATAGGCAATATGGTTTAAAAGTTGATTTAGTTTGCAAACTTTTGCTATGCTGTTCAAAAAAATTTGGAATCAAGGTTGAGAGAATTTGTTTTTACATAAGTTGAACCATTTTAAGATTTTTTTCCTGTGATTTTGATATATTTGCTGTCTTGTTCTGGCAAATGCCTCCAGATGTTTCCTTTCGGCTTGGACTGATGAACTGTTTTTCCAGGACTGGAGGACTTTTGCTTTCCACAATGGACAATACCTGGAGGGACTGGTTTTCTTTCACACTGGAACCCTGGAAAATTTTCATCTGAGACTATATCCCAGCTTCCATATGTTTGATCTTCATCACCATGGAAATGGTGGCAAAAAGTGAAAGTGGGGAATTGTTAGGGGGAAAGGATGTCCTGTGCTAATCCCATACAGGCTTTGTGGACTCCACCCCCACTCCAGACCAAAGTCATCAAGACATTGGGAAAGACAAATCCCGTCACCACCAAAGGGAAGGTGGCTGGGACCTGAGGGTGGAGTTGGGCAGCCAGGTTGGATATAAAAATCAACACGTGGGCCTTGGGGGGCTCACTGTGGCTCGCCTCCTGGCTACACAACTCCTGGCTCGCGGCCAGCTCTCAGAGCGCCATTTTGGGATTCCTGATCGGCGGATCGGGTAGGACTCATTTAAAACTTTGTCTCCCACTTTTCTCCCAGAGCTGTACATTTCCTCATTTCCCCTTCCCTTGTAAATAAACCTTTTATTAACCTTTCGCGTGTGCCTGCAGTAGAGCATTGATAAGTCCTTTTAAGTGCGCGGGTGAGGACCCACAGTCAGGCACCCCATTTTGTGTCGGGGTTGCTCTACAACACAATCACTGGGGTTCCTAATCCACCCTCAGGGGTCATCTCTCCTCTGCTTCAGAATTGGGTGTTTGCTTGACTATCAAAGCATTGACTTTTTATTCGGTTTGTATTACCCCAAAGAAACAACTGCGTATAGACTGCTGCTTTCTTATTTATTTGAAATGAGATATTTCAGTGTTCTTTCTCCTGCCATGCAGTCTCTCCTCCTCCATTTCCGTGACAACTCGGGCAGAGAGGCAGGAGTTGCAGCCACCAAGATGGTTGCAGTGGACAACGCCTCAGCTCCTGCGTGACTCCACATGGACTTGTGAAGGAAGGGGGATGGGGCAGGGAGCTAATGTCTGCCTGGCTGTGCTGGGAGTCATGTGGCCACACTGGGGATCTAGGGATCTGCCGCGCAGGTGGTTCTTTTCAGCACAGTAAATAGATTTGATGTCAGAGTTTTCATTACCTCTCTTCTCTGCTGTTTCTCCTTTCTCTTTCCAGTCTCTCAATCAGGAAACCATGATCACTTGTCTCCCTTCCTGCCGTTTTCCCCTCCCTAGGGGAGTGAGGTTGTCTGATATCCAGCTTCTCTCCCTGTCTAATTCCTGTCTGCTGTCAGATGAATCCATTCCTTTTTTAAACAGAAGTGAGACTGAGGAGTGTATTTTTTTTTTTTTAACTGGGTTTTGGAACGACCTCCTGTCTTTATTTACTTCTGAGGAAGCCTTATTTACCTCTTTATCTTTATGTACCTTTTAGAAATCAAAAGGAGGGGAGGTGGATCACTGTATTTCAGCACGTACAACTTAATTACAAGGATTTCAGGCCCATTTGGGCAAGTAAGTTTCTGCACCTCTGTTGTGTGCTACTATATTTTTTTTTCTTGCTCTCAGTTTCTTTTTGTCTTTTCTCCTTTCCTTTTCATTTCCTCTTGTCTCTCTACTGCTGGTCTTCTTTAATCTTTCCTTTTCTCGGAGTACCCTTCCAGACTTTTGTAATAAATTTATATTTTGCAAAAGAATTTTCTTGTGTCAGTTTTTGCATCCTCACTGAGTCTGATAGCTTTTATTTTTCTGTCCCAAATCAGATTTTATTCTCAAATTCTTCCAGTCACTGTTTTGGCACTATCAATGTCAAATGTGCAAATGATTCTTGCTAACCAACACCAGACATATCTGATGTTCAGATGATTTCTCATAAAAACTTTTTTTTTCAAAATAAATGAATAAACATAGCAATGAAATAGAATTTAGAACTTAGAGGCCAGAAATAAACTGACACTGAGACAGATAATCTATGATAAAGGAGTCAAGAATATAAAATGGAGAAAGGAAAGTCTCTTTGCCACATGCAAACAAGTAAAACTAAACCATTCTCTCACATCTAACACAAAAATTAACTCAAAATGGAGCAAAGTAGTACCTGAAACCATAAAATATATAGAAAGAAATATTGGTAAGACACTCTACAATACTGGCTTCAGGAATGTCTTTGGGGACTTGACTCCAACAGTGAAGAAAATAAAAGCAAATATTCAAATGGGACTACAACAAACCTGAAAGCTTCTGCACAGCAAAAGAAACTCTCATTAAAGTGAAAAGACACCCAATCAGGTGAGAGAAGATATTTTCACATCATACATTTGAAAGGAGCTAATATCCAAAAATCTACAAAAAATTTTACCCAAGGAAAAAGAATACACAAATCCCAATTAAAAAAAAAAATGAACAAAAATGCTAAGCAGATACCCCTCCAAAGAAAACATATGTTCATCATCACTGGTCATCAGGAAAGTGCAAATCAAAACCATAATGAGATACCAATTCACACCTGTTGTTAGAGGGAAAGGATGTCCTGAGTTAATCCCATACAGGCTTTGTGGACCCCACCCCCACTCCAGACTAAAGTCATCAGGACATTGGAAAAGACAAATCCCATCACCACCAAAGGGAAGGTGGCTGGGACCTGAAGGTGGAGTTGGGCAGCCAGGATATAAAAACAAAACACGTGGGCCTTGGGGGGCTCACTGTGGCTCGCCTCCTGGCTTCACCGCTCCTGGCTGGCGGCCAGCTCTCAGAGTGCCATTTGGGATTCCTGATTGGCGGATCGGGTAGGACTCATTTAAAACTTTGTCTCCTACTTTTCTCCCTGAGCTGTACATTTCCTCATTTCCCCTTCCCTTGTAAATAAACCTTTTATTAACCTTTCGCGCGTGCCTGCAGTAGAGCATTGATAAGTCCTTTTAAGCCCGCGGGTGAGGACCCACAGTCAGGCACCCCGTTTTGTATCAGGGTTGCTCTACAACACTGTGACAATGGCTCATATCAAAAAGATCAGAACAAAAACACATGTTGTGGAGAAAAAGGAACATTCACATATTGTTAGTTGAAATGTAGACTGACCCAACCCATATGCAAAAGAGCATGGAGGTTTCTCAAAATACAAAAATTGTTCTACCATGTGTTCTAGCAATTCCACTTCTAGATATCTACCCAAAGAATTATGAAAACTGAAGTTATATATGCAGCATTATGTTCATTTCAGTACTATTTATAGTAGCTAAGGTATAGAGTCAACTTAAGTACTAAGGTATAGAGTCAACCTAAGTACTCAAGGGCAGATGAGCTGATTAAGAAAATATGATACAAATACATAATGCAAAACCATTCAGCTATAAAAAAAAAAGATGAAATCTTGTCATTTGTGACAACATGGATGGAACTGGAGGGGATTAGGCTAAGTGAAATAAGAAGAAAAGGCAAATACAGGATTTCATCCATATGTGGCATATAGGAAAAACAAAATAAAGGAACAGACAAAACCAAAACAAAAACCCTAGAAATCTGATGGTAGAATTGAGAGCAACAAGGGAAGGAGAAAGGTGTGGACCAGTGGACTGTGGTGGAGACGAGGGGTGTCTTTGTGGTGGTGTGCTGTGTAACACACATCTGAAGAGGGTGATGCAATACCTCTGAATTGTATACAGTGTTTAAACCAATTTTAACTAAATAAAAAAAATACCAAAAAATGCGGTGTGCCTGAGATCCTCAGTTTATTATGTAGCAAGAAAACATACAATCGAATAGGAAATTTGAAAGACTTCTTATTGCTGTAGAGAACATATAGGAGTATATCTGAGATTTTGAAGGATTGCAGTGTGGAATAGGTATCACACAGAAAAGCATTTAATTATAGCTGGATCAAAGGACTTCTAAATCTCTTGCTGTGCCCTTGTTTGGTTTGCATTAATATCACTACAATAGGAAATGCTGAGTTCTGTTTTTAACAGTCTTTAGGAAATCCATGATATTGGTGCCTCCAGTGCCCCTATTTTCTGCTGCTTCTGACTCTTCTGCTGTTTGGTTTTTCTGAGACTGCTGGCGTGCAGGGGTCACGATGTACTTACACACTATAGCCAAATGGTAGTTTCTTAAGGCAACCATGGCACTCACACACTTATTATAACAGTCCTTAAGGTTAGCATCATTTTTTGACTTGATAAATTCACGAACTGAGGGCTCTGACTCTAATGATCGAAGAAAGTTCCTGTGAGCTGGTGGCATGTATGTTCTCATGTCCTGGAGGAATTTAGAAGATTCTAAAAGAACATGAGAAAGATGAGTTAATAGAGAGGCCAAGCATCTCCCCAGTCCAGAGGAGAAGGGCAGAGTGAGGGCATAGTGAGTGGGCAGTAACAGGTCTACATAGCATACATAACAATATAACATGAGGCCATGAGTTCACAACTATCCTATTAGAAGGCTATTAGTCTTATTGTTAGTAAAGAGAATTTTAAAATACAATTACTTTTGAAAGCCAGATGAGTGACTCTTTTGTAGTAAATTTTTTTTTTGCCTCATTTCTTATTTTCCTACTGTATTTGTCCTTCTAGGAATCTAATTATACAGACAGAGTATATAATATAATCTATACTTAACAAATCAGGACACTGAGTCAAAAAGAGTTTAAGATATTTTTAAATAAGTGACAACTATGAAGCAAGCATATTTTCATCCAGCTAGAAGTTCCCGCCTTTGACTGTGCAATATATAAGTTTAAGAAAACAGAAAAGTAAAAAGAAGTTTCTTCCTCTGGCCCCTCTAAACCTTTTGAAGGAGCCAATGACAGTGGTTAGGCTTTAAGCCTTGGTGCCAGCACTGACCCTGGGCCGCTGGGGCAGCAGGATGGCTTAACCAGAACAATATCAAGTCTCTCATCATCATTAAGGGCTCTACCTTCCCAACTTCAGCTCATAGTCCTATCTCATTTGCAGGTGATTATTTTTTTCTGAATCTGATCGTATATTTCAGAACATGTGATATTGGCTTCAGTCAGGTCTTATGTACACACTCATATGCCCAGATCACGAGGGTGACAAACTTTGAGTTTTGGCTTCAGTGTTTTCTAGCTGGTTAACAGTCACTTAATCTCCTTAAGTTTTTGTTTCTTTATCTGTAAAATGGGATGATGGCAACATAATCAAGTCTCTAATTATTCTCCTAAGCATGAGATAAGATAAAGGGAGGTATTGAGGTGAAGGTACTTTTTAGAAATTAAAATGCTATTGTATTAACACAGGTGATGATGATTGTCATTTCCACTCACCTCCATCTTGATGCTGAATGCCCAGAAGAACATCAAAGCACTGAAAGAGGCTGCTTTGGGCTGCACTGCCGCCTGCATATGCCTGAGGGGTGTCCCAGACTCCCTCATACAGCAGACCCTCTGGCATCTGGGAGTTGCCTTTCCAACTAGGTCAGAAAGGAATGAATAATCATTATTGGGATTAACAGTCAAATTTCAGATATAAATTCTTACCAATAAGAATGAATGTAAGGTAACATGAAATAGACATTTTTTTTGTTATTTTTTTTATTGCTCTTCTTCCATACCACCCTTTCCACTAATTTTTATGCATGAAAACAATAAATAAAATGGTTCTGAGCAAAGTTGGCATATGTGTTCTATGAATGAAACCTTAGCAAAGATCATTCCACTCTCTTTAAAAATGATTAGCACTAAATACATAGTGTATTTTAGTCTAGTGTATTAAGGATATAATTTGTTTCTAAACCTGATGGATAGTGGGGAACTTGGAGGGAATTTGATGTGTTCCTTAAATTAATTGTCTGAAAGAAAATGAATTCAAGGCAGATATTACATACCCAGCCAAGTATATACGAAGAACATTGAAAAAGTCATTTGGGTCCACATGTACTGTAAAAAGATGAGATGGATTTTATTAAGCAGCATCATAGCTAGAAGGTGGAAACAAAATACTTTAAACAACTGATGGTGAATTTTAGCATAGGCTGCAGGAAGAACATTAGGTCAATCTGTGCAAGAATGGAAAAGCATTAACTCTCCTGCCCTCTCCCAGAGGAACTCCACTCAACTACTGTGTCCACCAAATAGGGTCTACCTTAGAGCTAACAGCTTGGGTTGAAGAATCTGTGTCCACATGCCACTTATTGTCAGCAGGTTAATTAAGTCATCATCATTTCTTTAAGTCTACATCATGTGCTTATTGATATAACAAAAACAACTTACATAAAGAAGCAAGCCCAAACAAAAATGAAAACAGAAAGAGAAAACCCAGTAGCATTATAAATCACATCCCTGGGATTTGTTTCCCAAAGCTTGTTAATAATGTCTTTATTTGAAAGTCAATCTTCTTGCCAAGGACAAGTCAGCAGTGACTCAAAGCCCAGCATGAAAGTCACATACCCTATTTAGGTTGTTCAGTAGGACAAATTTACTTTTGCAAACCCTTATTATTTCCTTTTTTGGTTATTGTTGTTTTCTAGCTGTTAAGTTTGCTATAACTTCTGAGCTCAATGGCTTTTGTATGATGTTTCTTAGTTAACTTGTGAAAGAAGAATTTATATGTGTATCTAACAAAAACTATGTTTTTCAAGGACTCAAAACAATTTACACAGTTGGCAAGTTTCTCCGTGATTTCTAGTGGGAACCAAGGACATTTCTTAGAGTTAAATAACTAGTTTGGAATTCTGACATCTCTGTGTACCACCTATGTAACTGTAGGTCATTTATCTTATCTTATGCAAATTTAGGTTCTCATATTTATAAAATGGATAAAATGATCTTACCTTGTGGAAAGCATGATTCAGTGATAAATGTAATAATATTATATGCTTCTCTCTTGTAAACAAATCCACACCTTACATAATCAGAAGCATTTGATGGTCTGCCTATAATACCACGTGGCTAACAATACTTGCCATGAATTTGCTTAAACGTTTCAAGGGCTTTGTCCAGACAAGAAGCTACATCACATAGAGCCTTTTGTAAAGTTTCACAGTCCTCCTGTTGCAGTGCATGGTATATAGTGGGAATTACCTTAAAAAAAAAAAAAACACAAGATTTCCTCTCACTTAGCATTGTCATAAAATAAAGTTCTCCTAAGTCTTAATGCCTGAACTAAATTTAGTCTTTCCATCTATGAGTAATCTCTAATTGTTTGACTAATTGCCTGATATTTAATCAAACTTGGATTTGTTTTATTTATTTACGTATGTTTATATAGTTTTATGTATTTATATTTCTAATGGTCAGAACCACTATATATCTCATTATGTGATATAATAATAAAGTATATTGAACATATTTCTCTTTATTGAGATTTCACATTAGGTTCTAAATATATGGCTCCAACATTTTATATTTTAGGTGATACACAAAAATAAATAAAATATTTATTTTTAGCAAATGACCCACTACATCTAATTAAATCAGTGCTGTATATAGTCAGGATAACTTTTTTTCCTTGCTTAATATAACAGTTAGTTATTAAATGATTGCTCTGCTTACATGAAACAAGAGACAGATTTTACACTATCAATAGACATACTTTGATTGCAGGAACAGCTGCTATTTCCACCAAGAGGGAAACCAAGAAGAATCCTTTACTGCAATCCCCACCAGGAAACGAGAACAGAATGTCCATATTCCTAAGAAAATCAGAAAATGAAGTCAGGAATGTAGCCAAAATATTGGCATATTTGTTGAGTACTTTCTGGTTTTCCAGCATTTTAAAAAAAGATTTATTTATTTATGCATACAAGAACTGGGGTAAAGGGCAGAGGTGTATGTGGGGGGCTTGGTGGTGAGAGGACTCACCAGAGACAGAGTGGGAAACAGAACAGGAAGATGGACTGAAATACACCGCTGAGGGGTGCAGTGAGTAAGTCAGGAGAGGTCTGCTGCGCCATGTGGGTTGCTCCCTGGACGGTCAGGGATTGAACTCATGCTGCAGTGGCTGTGGAAAGCCCTATAGGCTGCACCCTAACCCCCCATGCCACCAGGGAGGCCCCCAAGAATTTTTTTTAAAGATTTATTTATTTATTTATACAAGAACCAGGGTACAGGCCAGATCCGTGGGAGGATGACAGGATTCACTGGAGTCAGAGTGGGGAACAGAACAGGCAGATGGACGAAAGACGCTGCTGAGGGGTGCAGCGGGTGAGACAGGAGAGGTCTGCTTCGCTGTGTGGGAACCTCGCTGGCCTGCAGGGATCGAACCAGCTGCAGAGGATGCGGACAGCTTCACAGCGCTGCGCTCAACCACCTGCGCCACCAGGGCAGGCCCTCCCAAGCATTTTTAATCCTGTTTATTTTCAAAATCATTTTGTGGGACAAGTAAACTACCACCATTAAGTCATTAGGGATATTGATATTAGCAAGATATTGAAGATATCGAAAAACTATGTTATTTTTAAAATTTCTTAAGTAGGCATCACAAACACTTTAGGGCATTTTAAGTGAAATAAAGATTAAATATGCAAGGGACGGGCCTCCCCGGTGGCGCAGCGGTTGAGCGCTGGGTTGCGAAGCTGCCCGCGGCCCCTGCGGCGTCGGTTCGATCCCCGGCTGCTCCCTGGCCACCGGAGGAGGGTCCCACATGGCGCACAGACCTCTCCTGCCGCCCGCTGCTCCCCTCAGCAGTGTACTTAGGTCCTTCTGCCTGCTCTGCTCCCCACACTGGCTCTGGTGAATTCTCTCACCCTCCCGCGCCTCTGCCTGTACCCAGTGCATGTATAAATAAACAAACAAATAAATAAAAAAAATACACGCCTCTTTAAAAAAAAAAAATATGCAAGGGACACATATGGACGCATCAGTTGTCTAATACCATATAATTAGTAGTAGATTAAGTTGGGACCTAAAATTCCATTGTAGAACTTGGTTCTAGAATTCCGTTCCAGAACTTAGACTATTACTGCTTCCATTATCTCATTTTTTCATACACATATAGAAAATTTTTACAGATATTTGTAAAGTAAAGTTGTTTGCTGAACAAATGCATTCATTGGCCTCTCTGGTGGCCTAGAGGTTAAGTCTCAGTTCTACCACCGCGAAGGCCCACTTTGACAGCCTGAATTCATCTCCAGGCAGGGAGCTACCTCTGTTACGGCGGATCTCTCTTGTTTTACCTGCTGCTCCCCTCAGCAGTGTATTTCAGTCAATCTGCCTGTTCTATTCCCCATTCTGTCTCTGGTGAATCCTCTCACCCCCCACATCTCTGGCCTGCAACCCAGTACTATGCAAAAATAAATAAATAAAATCTTTGAAAAAAAAGTAAATGCATTCATATACATATTTTTATCCGTGAACTTGAATCAATTTCAGGGATTTATATATGCCTCATATCGGAATTCTCTGGAAAGTTCAAATGAATGATTAAATCTAATTTTTTAAAAATTGAAGCTTTGCATTGATGTAAACACAGTCACAATATCAGAATATGAGTTTCATGGTTACTGAATTCATGGTCTCTAAAGTCAGAAAACTGCAGCTTATTTGCTGTATGAAGATATTTGAGCAAGATATTTTAACTGTTTCTGCTTCAATGATCTTAACTGTAAAGTGGGATATAATGTTTCCATTTAATAATCTTCCACTTATTTTAAGAAACTGTTTAAAACCCTTTTCTTAGTGAAATGTCCTAAATAACCTTTGGTTAAGTTTATTTCTCCATCCCTTTTCCATACTGTTACTTTCATCACTCATGATTGACCAGCTTCCTTAAGAGAACTGAAGACACCAAAACTTTTGTCATTTCAAGGTCTTTTTTACTTGTTGCTTCCTCCACTATGTATACTCTTTTATTTTCCTTCTAGCTAATTCCTACTCATTCTTCAGGACTCAGGTTAAATCGCATGCTGCAAGACTTCCTTCCTCTGTCCCTTTTCTTTGGTTAGAGCACCAGTTACCTTATCTTCTTACCCCTCCTCTAAATCATACAGTGACTCACATAATTTTTATATATTTCCTTTCCTCCTCCTCTGTAAACTTCACCAGGGAAAATTTATAGCTATGATATTTACCTTTGTTTCCCCAACTGTTATACTCTGTTTAAAATATAACCCAAGAATAATAAGGTCAAAAAGAACAGATTTATGTTTTCACCACTGAGTTGATTAAGTCATAAATACATACATGTATATGCATTTGTGTTTATGTATATTAATTATACTTACATATATGCAAGTACATTTTTTGTGAGATTAGCTATAACTTTAAGGAGCCACAGTCATGTCACAATGATAGGTGTAATTAAGGACTGGGTTTATGTGCTCTTTAAAGAGTTTAAATTGCTTTATGCCTGAATTCAATAGATCATTTAAAAATGCATTTAGATGATACTGAAAAGCCCACATTCACTTTGAATAGCAAATACTTCTTAGAATAAAACAAAGATCAAAATAGATGAAATACTTACTCGTAAGTCATTGGTCTTAGGAAAACAACAACGAAGCAATCAAACAATGAAAAGAGAGAAGAAAACTAAGTTAAAAATCAAATAGTTATAATATTACTTAGATTGCTTTGAATTCTACTGATCTATCTAAGGCAAGATATTGAAAATAAATAGACTATGTTTTTTTTTAATTTATCAAGCAAGCATCACTAACAATTTAGGACATCTTACGTGAAATAAAGATTAAAAATACAAGGGACACATGCATAATGGAACTAGTTGTTACTAATAATTACTATCACTACTAATAAATAAAATACTTTCATTTTGCTGTATTACCATGTCTATTAGACTCCTCTGCAGACACATACCCAGAGCCCCATGGCACGGCAATTCTCTTATCCATTTATTGCATCAGAATCCATTGCTAAATGTTTAAGAGTGGACTAGATTCTGAACTAAAAGCCAGTTCAGATCCCTACTACTGAAGATGAGTCAAATTAAACTCAATTAGACGCTTAAATATTAAAATCATAGATTTCCAAAAACATGTTAATCAAGAGAAGCCAGATGACTACATAATCTACAATTTCATTAATATGAAATCCAATAACTGAAATACCTCATTTTAATAAGACAAACCAGAATATATTTGCCTGGGCAGGTAGGGGAGGGAACTGAATGAGAAGAGGCACAAAGCAATTTTTTTGTTGTGGTAGAAATATTCTGTATGTTGCTTGGAGTTAACGTGTATATATGACAGTAAAATTCATCAGACTGAACAATTAAGTTTTGTGCATTTCCTTGCATTTAATTGTACACCTCTCTTACACGAAAAATACTTTTGTAGTTATAGATACATGAGGTAAAGAAATAATACCCTTATAACAAAGAACAACAGAGAAGAAAGGTGTGCTTCCAAAAATCAAACAAGGGGCCTCCCTGGTGGCACAGGCGATTGAGTGCTGTGCTGTGAAGCTGTTCACGGCCTCTGCAATGCGGGTTCGATCCCGGCTGGCCAGCGAGAATCCCACATCGCGAAGCAGACCTCTCCTGTCTCACCTGCTGCTCCCCTCAGCAGTGTATTTCAGTCAGTCTGCCTGTTCTGTTCCCCGCTCTGTCTCTGGTGAATCCTCTCACCCTCCCGCACATCTAGCCTGTACCCTGGTTCTTGTATAAAAATAAATAAATCTTTAAAGAAAAACAAAAACAAAAAAAACCACAAAAATCAAACCAATGACTAACTCTTTGGATTTAAACAGCATACATTCATTTAATTCCTATCATATTGCTGTTTACATACCCATTGGGATCCTTTTTCTTCCAGTTTGCCAAGACACAGTCAGCATAAATCAGAATAGGAGGCATTCCCAATTTCTCCGAAAGCTTGCAGTAAGGAACAGCAATATTGCGTGGGAGAATCTAATTAAAAGACAATGTTTGCTATTAACCTTTTCGCCTGTTTTCCATGTGTCAAAGCATTAGATGTCCAATATGATGGCACTATGGAACTAAACAAATTGTTAAATGTTCACATTTTAGATTTCTGTTAATGTGAACATATCTGTTTATAAAGAGAAAACAGAGGTAGAGGTCCAGAGGGAAAAAGGTTATGAATTGTTAACTTTCTAATAATCGGTGAGTTATTTCCAGCCAATCATTCATCCATCCATCCCATGTATAACTGTTAAGAAAGTCCTCTATGCCAGGTACTCTATTTAGTAGCAATAAAAAGAAAAAAAAAAGAAAAAAAAAAACAAAACTGGTCATTTCTAAAAAAAAAAAAAAAAAAAAAACAAAGTCCTTTGTAATTAAGACTTGAGTATGAGGGCCTCCCCAGTGGCACAGCAGTTGAGAGCTGGGTTGCGAAGCTGCCCGCAGCCTCTGCTGCACCTGTTCGATCCCCTGCTGCTCCCCGGCCACCGGAGGAGGGTCCCACATGGCACGCAGACCTCTCCTGCCACCCCCTGCTCCCCTCAGCAGTGTACTTCGGTCCTTCTGCCTGCTCTGCTCCCCGCTCTGCTCCCTGCTCTGGCTCTGGTGAATTCTCTCACCCTCCCGCACTTCTGACTGTACCCAGTGCTTATAAAAATAAATCTTAAAAAAAAAAAGACTTTTGAGTATGATATTACCAGATATTCCAGAAACATGAATAAATTGCTGCTCTTTGGGGACAGAGCTGACAAAACTTTTTCCTTCATAGTTTTTTCAGAAAACCTTACCATAGAGTGACATTGATGCTTGACTTTGAAGATTTTCTTTCATCAAAAGGAGGAATCCCCTTTACCCTGAATCTTGAGTAGAATTTTATGAGCAACAGACTCAGAAAAATAACTGAGGAGAAATGGGGGCTGAGATATAATTTCACTCCTCCACTCAACAACTAGTTAAATTTCTATACCTTTTCTGAAGAAGGGTGAGCAAAAGAACTGATATATTCCAATCAATATATTCTGCATAGAAACATAAAACAAGGGTAAACAAAAAAAGACAATCAAAAAATGGGCAGGAGGCCCGAATAAGACAGTTCTCCGTAGAGATTGCTGATAGGCATATGAAAAATATTGGTCATCACTTATCATCAGGGAAATGCAAATCAAAATCACAGTGAGATGCCATCTCACACCTGTGAGAATGACCCATATCAAAAAGTCCAGAACAACAAGTGTTGGTGAAGATGTGGAGAAAAAGCAACATTGTTGGTGGGAATGTAGACTGGTGAAGATCTTATAGAAAACAATATGGATGTTTCTCAAAATATTATAGAAAACAATATGGATGTTTCTCAAAATATCAAAAAAAAAATATTAAAAATACCATATTATCTAGCTATTTCCTTCCTAGGCATATACCCAAAGAATACAAAAATAGTAATTTGAAGAGATATATGCACTCTTATATTCATTGTAGCAGTATTACAATAGCCAAGCTATGGAAGCAACCTAAGTGCCCAAGGACAGATGGATGTATTAAGAGTATGAGGTATATGTACATAACACACACACACAATGGAAAGCTGCTGCGGTATAAGTTGCTTATATATATAAGTTGCTTATATAAGCTGGAAGGGATTATACTAAGCAAAATAACCCAGAAGAAAGATAAAGATTGGATGGTCTCACTCATATGTGGGATATGGAGAAACAAAACAAAGTGTTAGATAACACCAAACCAAAAATAAACCTAGTTGTCTGATTATAAACTGAGGTTCCCAGAGGGTAAGGGGTACGGTATAAATAAAGGAGTGAGAGACCCCAATGGACCTGGTGAGTGTGGTGTGGTAGCAGACACCTAAAGACATGACATTCTGTATTTCTGTATCATATACGTGTTATAAGTCAGTGTTACCTTAATTAAAAATGCATTAAATAAATAACATAAAAAAGACAAGATATTATTTAAATCTAAAAGTATTTACTATTGATGAGAGCAGAGTCAATCTAATATGTTCTATATTGACAAAAGTAAGTCAGTATTAACTAACAACCACAAAATGTTCAAAGACCAAAACTTATTAATAGATAAAAATATTTCATAATTAAATATTTATTGCAGTATCATTTACAATGGTAAAATATTTAAAAACCAGCAATGTATATTTATCAAAGTTTAAATAAAATTTAAGAATTCAGTGAAAGATTATAGTGATTTCAAATGATGACTGGAATGATTGTGTAGTAACTGAAAAATGCTTGCTAATAATTTAAGTGAAAGAACCAGGATATATGTATATACACTGGACAGAACAAATGTGTTATATAAGTAAAAGATTAAAAATCTAAGTGATAACAGCTGACATGTTAAGTCAGTGAAAGATGGTATTTTTTTCTTTTTTTTTTACTACCCAAACTTTACTAAATGTAGTTACAACATGTTTAGAATTCTTTTACATTATATGTGAATTAGATTTAAATTTGCATCACCATAATAAATATTAGAAAATCTCCAAACCTTTCGGATATCCTCATCACCTTTATTCCATACATATGCCATGGTGATATAGCTTAGCACCAGATGTGCAAGGCGCTGAGATTTGTGGCTTCCGAGTCCATCAATTTCGAGTTCTGGTAACTGAGAATAAATGGAGAAGTTGACTCGGATCAATATGGTTGACATTACAACTTTATTTTTTAAAAAAAGATTTAGTTATTTATGCATACAAGAACTGGGGTACAGGCCAGAGGTGCAGGGGGTGAGAGGATTCACCAGAGACAGAGTGGGGAACAGAACAGGCCAATTGACTGAAATACACTGCTGAGGGGAGCGATGGACGAGACAGGAGGGGTCTGCTGTTCCATGTGGGTTGCTCCCTGGCCAGGATCAAACTTCTGCTGCAGTGGCTGCAGATAGCTTCACAGTGCTGAGACTTAACTCCTTGTGCCACCAGGGAGGCCAGACATTACAACTTTAAAACCGACTTTAACTATACTTCCAAAATGCCAACAATAATGTAAACCAATGTTACCTCAATTAAAAAAATAATGATTAAATTAAATCAAAAAATAAAATAAAACCAAGTTTAAAGTATAAAGAAGTAATAAAGTAATAGAAGATAAATATTGTATTTATTCAAACCTTCTCAACTTTTGCCCGTAGTTGGTTAGTTTCAATCAGTTCAGGCAGGTTTTTAGCAATGTCAATCCATTCATCATAAGGGCAAGGTAGCTCCTCCTGGGAAAAAAAAAAAAAAAAAAAAAAAAAAAACAGAGAATATTTATTTACTAATAATAGCCATTGTAGAATAGTTTTCCCAGCAATAGTCGTGTTTCATTTTGTGCTAGGTTGCTCTGAGAAACACACTTGAGATTAACCTCCTGTGTATTTCTTGTTCCTCTCTCTGCAGCATTCTCATCTGACTCTCTTTCAAAGTGCACCTCACGAGTTCCACTAAAATCTTCCTGACTACTGCTGTCAACATGAATAGTCCCAATTACAAATCCTAAGGATTATGCTCTCTCACATTACTAAGTAATGTCAGGAGTAAGGAAAGCAAAGCTTAGCAAATTTATGCAACTTGCTTTGTATGTTTAGTTTATTGTGATTAAGACATAACTTTCCAACTTTCAAAAACCCATGCTGTTTTTGAATCTCACTACCTGAAATCAAGGATTTTATTATGCTCTTAATTCTGTATCTTACAGTACCAGGCACAGTACTGGACATAAAGGAAATGCCATAAATGTATGCATATTGATTGCCTGCTTTGATTCTACTATAGATTTACTAGTTTGCCCAGTAAATACCAATGAAATCCAAGTGTTTTCCTAAATCTTATTTGTGATCTCATCTCAAAGGAAAGCATGCAAACAAAAGACCTAGGCAATAACTTGAAAGGAGACAGATTGCTGGATAACGCCAACACCCCATTTGCCCTACCATTCTGCTCCTTTACACTTTCCAGACATGCCCTTGAGGTCATCAATACTTAATAAGGAGGACAGAGTTCAAATGGAGAGACAGGGGATATGGTTTTAAACTTCAAAACAAAGTTTATATTATAAATCAGTTATCAAACCAATGGAAAATAAAATTCAAACATTTTCCAAGCCTCAGATAATTAGTAAAAAAAAAAAAAATGTAGTCCAAACTCTCCCTCTCACTTTAATTTTATACTTGGTAAACATAATTAGCAATATTAATACCAACCAAGTTGTTGATGTGCCATCTCAAAAGCCTAATAAAAATAGAAACATATGTACAATTAAGTTGCAGCTTCAGAGAAAGCAGGATTTTTGAATTGAGCCATTTACTACTCTGCTTTTTCAGATGCCTTCTGAAAATGCAATGTATTAAAACATCTTTTGATTTCTATCGTCTAAATATTTTGTAAAGATAAAGTGCATCTTTCCATATCACCCTCTATACTTGTATAAAATAAGGAGCACCTTTGAGGCTAAATTTCTAAGTGAACATTTTAAGATAGCTAAGTGAAACCCATGTATTAAAACCATCTCCGATGTTGGCACTGCTTTACCCATTTGTTAATCAAAATTACTCAACCAAATTTGTTCAAGAAAAGTTAACCTGCCCAGGTAAGTATTGATAAGAAAATATTTCAGTTCCCTTTCTTACCAGTGGTTTTCGCAGAGCAAAGCCCACATTTTCATCTATATGAAATTCTTCAAAGACTTTCCACGAGACATTCTCAGAGGATGCCCCCTCATGTGCCATGGTTGCAGCTTCTTCTTTGGTTCTTTCCAGACTTTGAGAAGTTTCAGGACTCCTATTTATGAAGAGGCTGTGCTATCATTGTTGAACACAACCACGTATGCAGCCAAAAATGACTTCCACTTTTGGTATAGTTTCATTTTCTACGTTCTTTATTTGTAGTTTGATAAACAATTGAACCACAAAAGCATCAGTGTTCCTAAGAAGAAGAAACTGAAAGGTCATATGCCATATGAAATCTTAATCATGGAGAACATGATTTAATAGGGGAAATCAGAAGGAGCCTGATTGGATAGCAAAAATAGGTGACTAGAAAAGAATATTTTTAATTTTCTGGAGCTTTTAAAATTTAGCATTGAAGAAATGAATTTGACCAAAATTAAGTCTAAGCTATCATTTAGTTATGACTATCATTGTCTTTCTTTCAAGCTTCCAGGATTCTATAAAAATAATAGTGTCTTGGTTTAGTAACCAAGGAAGCAATCTGTGGTGCGTTTAACTTCGGTGACTCTGAAGTAGAAAGTAACAAAAGCACATGAAGAATTTAGAGAGGTATTTCTCAACTCTCCCAATTTTTTCTACCCAGTCATCTTGTTTGTACTCTCCACGATTGAGTTCTTTCTTCATATTCCTAATACGTCATTTCGAGGAAGTTGTTATCTGCACCTCTACTCTGTGATCTGTTGAAACAAGTCTTTCACATTTAGAGACTTTGTAATATATTAAAGAGAAAACACCTTGATAAGTTTCTTTCAAAATATTAAGACAGTGTTTAGCAAAAGTTTTCAAGGTGCAAACACAGAATCTATACCACTCCTTTTAATGATCTAAGGGGAAAAAAGAGAAGGAATTAAGAGTTCAGGGCATTAAAAAAAAACAAAACAAAACAAAACAACAACAACCAGTTTTGTCTTCCAGCTTGTCAGTAATTGAAATGGCTTTGACTACATTCTAGAATAGTGCTCAGACTATTTCTTATGCAAAATATTATAACGTTCATTTTTTTTATGGTGCTTTCATGAGGCTGATACTTTTGAAATCAGGCCCAAGAAAAGAAAATAAACAAAAAATGTCACGTTGGCTTATCCCATCTATATTTCAACCAAAACGCCAACAAACTATTGAGAATTAGAAGATGTGTTGTTATTCCTTCGACATTTTTTTAAGGGTGTGGCAAAAACAGAGGCATTTGATGAAATTACAGATGCATCTGTCTTGGAAATATCTCTGAGAATTGTTATTTTAAGATCCCTGGCTTGAGAAAACTTTTCCTAGACTCTGCTCAAGCTACCTAATTAGATCTCCCCTGCCTTTAACTGCAGAAACAATAATGCTTACTTGTGTTGCTTTTATCCTTACCTTTTCAATTTTTTCAAATATCAGCCCATCATATTTCTGAAATTGCATTCCCAATTGATACTCAGTCCTCCCTCATCTTGATTTTTATTCATCAATAATCACATCTCCTTGAAAATCCCTTTTCATATGGTGTGAGAAGAACATCTTAATCTTCCTATTTTGTTTGGATTCCTTATCTTTTTCTTTAGTTTGTGATGGTATAAAGATTCTAAGTCAGAACTCAGTCTTTTGCTGGATAGTCTCCTAGATTTCAGACTATGTGAATCTGTCACATTGCATTGCCCTTTCAGAGTGTCACAAACTTGGAATCTTGCAGTATGCAGTATTTCATAGCTTTTTTCTTTTACATTTTTCTAATTACTGATGAAATAAATACCTTTTCAAATATGTAAAGGCAAGTTATATTTCTTACTCTATGAAATAATTACTTAAGTTTTGGGGCCAATTCTGATTGCAGATGTTTGTAGCTACTTATTGATCTGTTATTCTTAATATTTTGAATACTAATTCAATTGCATGTTGTAAGCAAATACTTCTCAAATTATCTATAGTTAAGTAGTAACTTAATTATAAAACTAATACTTGTGAAAAATAACAACAAAATTATTTTCAACAAGAATACAATAAAATACTGTTATTTTAAAATATTATATTATTTTTTTATTGAGGCAAGATTTGTTTACAGCACTATGTATGGTAGGTACATACCTCTGCAGATGTGTGTTACCACTCCACTTACGTCCACCACTAAAGCACCCATAATCCTCTACAGTAATCTGTTAGACTCCCTCTCTGCTTTATTCCCCATCCCTCTCCCTCCCCTTTTGTTAGCCTAAAATACTTCATAACAAACTGAAATTTACTTTTCAATGTTTATTTATAAGTAAACATAATTAAAAAAATACAAAAGCTATATTATCAAGTATGTGAATAAACAAGTGTATACCAAGAACAGTCACTATACTAATTTTTTATTGTTACCCAAATGTAAGTAAATACAAATTTAAGAATGGAAGATATTTATTCACACTAAAAGTCTTTAAACACTCTTGAATGTTATTTCATTCAATATTTAAATTTCATGTGGAAAAAGTATTTCATAGGTATATATTTTATATATAGGAAAGTACATGGAGTAGAAATTTATGTGGTAAATGTGGTAAATGTGGTAAATTGGTAAATGTGGTAAATTTATGTGGTAAATGAAGGAGAAATTCTCCTTTGTGGGGTCTTTTAGGGTAATCCCAATAAAGCTGTGGAAATTACATTCTAAGAGGCACACAATATTAAAGAATTTATTATACTCACAGATTCTAGGGATGAAGCACCACAGGCCCAGAAGGAGACATGAAGACACAAAAGGCCCATTGTTTGGCCACAGCAGGCAAGAAGAAAACAGAACAAGCAACTGAGGGCAAGTGCCTTTGTTGAGAGCAGTCATGGGTGTGGTAATTTGTAGTATATGGCAAATTTTACATTGGATAATTTGAATGTAATTGAGTCAACATGGAGAAGAGAAAAGGAGTATTGTGGGGAAGTTATCATGATACTTACTGCTTGAACATATCCTGGGAATAAGTACCAACAATGAGTAATAAAAGTCCCAAACAGTAGGGTGGATGCTGACACACAGATAGTAATAAGGGCAAAAATTGGCAGCATTCTATTATAAGATTGATATTTTACCATCTTCTAGATTAGTATAAAGATCATTTCCATCACTTGGAATGTTCCCTTTACATAAAAATATTAAATTCCTAATGATCATTCATTATTACTGTTGTTCAAAAAATATTTCCTGTAACTATTTCCTGCAATTGAAAAATCTTTCTCCTTTGATAGTACTTCTTTTCCCCCTCTCTTAAACAACAGCTGTAGATTGTAGATGGCATCTTGGTTCATGTGTCGCAAACAGCAATATCCTCAATAACCAAAAATCAACAAAGCAGATTAGATAAAGAGAATTAGGAGTATGTGTACTCTTAAACATTGACAAGACATAGCCTATTGAAAAGAGAGAGCTTCCACTCAGCTTACTTCTTATTTATTACTTTACATGCTCTTAGGGTTCTCCTGATTTTTCTTTTATTGCAAATATTTATTAATTAGCGCATACAAGAACTGGGGTACAGGCCAGAGGTGTGGGGGGTGAAAGGACTCACCAGAGACAGAGTGGGGAACAGAACAGACAGACTGACTGAAACACACTGCTGAGGGGAGCAGTGGACAAGACAGGAGAGGTCCGCTGCACCACGTGGGTCATCTCCCTGGCTAGGGATCAAACTCATGCTGCAGTGACTGCAGATAGCTTCATAGTGCTGTGTCTTAACGGCTTGCACTACCAGGGAGGCCTGCTTCTGATTTTTTTTTTAAGATTTATTTATTTATTTATACAAGCACTGGGTACAGTTAGAAGCACAGGAGGGTGAGAGAATTCACCAGAGTCAGAGCGGAGAGCAGAGCAGGCAGACTAACGAAGTACACTGCTGAGGGGAGCAGTGGGTGGCAGGAGAGGTCTGCGCGCCATTTGGGACCCTCACCTGGTGGCTGGGGATCGAACCTGCACTGCACAGGCTGTGGGAAGCTTCACAACCCAGCGCTCAACCACTGTGCCACTGGAGAAGCCCTGATTTTTTTTTTTAATACAAGAACTGGGGTACAGGTTAGAAGCGCGGGAGGGTAAGAGAATTCACCAGAGCCAGAGCAGGGAGCAGAACAGGCAGACGGACCGAAGACACTGCTGAGGGGAGCAGCGGGCGAGGCAGGAGAGGTCTGCTGCGCCATGTGGGGTTCTCCCTGGCCGGTGGGGAATCGAACTGTTGTAGAGCAACCCCGATATTATACTGCAAGTCCTGCAGAACTAGTGCGCTTATGGTGACCAACGCAAGGAATGTTACTTTGGGCTGGTCAACCGTGGGTGTAACTTGGAAACCACGCTGGGCGCCAAACTGTTGTAGAGCAACCCCGATACAAAATGGGGTGCCTGACTGTGGGTCCTCACCCGTGTGCTTAAAAGGACTTATCAATGCTCTACTGCAGGCACACGTGAAAGGTTAATAAAAGGTTTATTTACAAGGGAAGGGGAAATGAGGAAATGTACAGCTCAGGGAGAAAAGTGGGAGACAAAGTTTTAAATAAGTCCTACCCAATCCGCCGATCAGGAATCCCAAATGGCACTCTGAGAGCTGGCCGCAAGCCGTGATGCAGGGAGGCGAGCGATAGCGAGCCAGCCCAAGGCCCACGTGTTTGGTTTTTATACCCAACCTGACTGCTTAACTCTGTTAGGGGGAAATGATGTCCTGAGTTAATCCCATACAGGCTTTGTGGACTCCACCCCCACTCCAGACTAAAGCCATCAAGACTTTGGGAAAGACAAATCCCATCACCACCAAAGGGAGGGTGGCTGGGACCTGAGGGTGGAGTTGGGCAGCCAGGTTGGATATAAAAACCAAACACGTGGGCCTTGGGCTCTCTCTGGCTCGCGATCGCTGGCCTCCTGGCTTCACCGCTCCTGGCTGGCGGCCAACTCTGAGAGTGCCGTTTTGGGATTCCTGATCGGCGGATCGGGTAGGACTCATTTAAAACTTTGTCTCCCACTTTTCTCCCTGAGCTGTACATTTCCTCATTTCCCCTTCCCTTGTAAATAAACCTTTTATTAACCTTTCACGTGTGCCTGCAGTAGAGCATTGATAATTCCTTTTAAGCGCGCGGGTGAGGACCCACAGTCAGGCACCCCATTTTGTATCGGGGTTGCTCTACAACAACTCCACCCTCAGGTCCCAGCCACCCTCCCTTTGGTGGTGATGGGATTTGTCTTTCCCGATGTCCTGATGGCTTTAGTCTGGAGTGGGGTGGCATCCACAAAGCCTATATGGGATTAGCTCAGGACATTCTTTCCCCCTAACAGAACCAGTGCTGCAGATGCTGCGCACAGCTTCGCAGCGCGGCGCTTAACCACTGGGCCACCAGGGAGGCCCTGCTCCTGATTTTTCAGTGTCTCACAAATGAAAACAAAATAACATTGAGGCTCTGGTGGAATATCAGAATTTGAACAAAACAAATGATAAACTTGAATTTTTCTTTTATGTCTGTTACTTTAAAAAAATGTTTTGTATTCCAAGTGTAAGGAACATGGGTTAAATCAGGCTTTTTTCCTGCTTTCTGGACATCCAGCAAACAACAGATAGACATGGACGGTAACCTTGAAAGTGTCCTGCATGTATGACAATGTATCAGTTATGTTTTCAACTTTCCCAAGGCCTTCCTGAAATACTCCAAACAACATCAGTAACCTTGAAAGTACCTGGCATGAGCAAAAATGTATCAGTTATGTAACCATGAGCACATACCCGGTCCTGTGCCAGCTTTGCTCTCCTACAGTATAAAAGAAAGTAGATCAGGGCCTCCCCGGTGGCGCAGCGGTTGAGCGCTGGGTTGCAAAGCTGCCCGCAGCCTCTGCGGCGCCGGTTCGATCCCCGGCTGCTCCCCGGCCACCTGAGGAGGGTCCCACATGGCGCGCAGAACTCTCCTGCCGCCCGCTGCTCCCCTCAGCAGTATACTTCGGTCCTTCTGCCTGTTCTGCTCCCTGCTCTGGCTCTGGTGAATTCTCTCACTCTCTCACGCTTCTGACTATACCCAGCACATGTATAAACAAAACAAAACAAACAAATAAATAAAACATGACTCTATAAAAAAATAAATAAATAAAAAAGAAAGTAGATCATCTTGTTGGGGGGCATCCCTTGTTGGCGGGTAAAAGGTAGAGAGGGGTTAGGACTGCTAGCCTGCCTCCCTGACTGCTGGTCTGCCTGTGTATCCAATCCCCTGCTGAATTAGCGTGCCAATTTACAAAATTGATTTATTATTTCTAATATTCTTTCAATGGAGTATTTAGGGTTAATATGTATATTATTATGCCATCTGCAAATAGTGATTGTTTCATTTCTTACCCACTTTGTTATTTGTATATCATTCTTGTGCTTAATTGTCCTAGCTAGGACTTTTTTTTTTTAAAGATTTATCCATTTATGCGTACAAGAGCCAGGGCACAGGCCAGAGATGTGAGGGGGTGAAAGGACTCACCAGAGACAGAGTGAGGAACAGAACAGGCAGATCGACTGAAGCATACTGCTGAGGAGAGCAACGGGCGAGTCTGGAGAGGTCTGCTGTGCCATGTGGGTTGTTCCATGGTCGGCCGGGGATTGAACTCATGTTGCAGAGGCTGTGGATTGCTTTTTGGTGCGGTGCTCAACCCCTTGCAGCATAAGGAAGGCCCTAGCTAGGACTTTAAATCTATGTCGAGGAGCAGTATCAAAAGTGGACATCCTTGTACCCGATCTTAGAAACTTCTGTTTTTCACCATTGAGTATGATGTAATCTGTGTTTGTCATATATGACTTATGACTTTTATTATGTTGAAGTAAGTAGTTCTCTCCCCACGTATTAATAATTTTTTTTATCACAAATGAATGTTGGTTCATATCAAATGCTTTCTCTGTATCTATTGATATAACTGTAGGATTTTTATGTTATCTTTTGTTGATATGGTGAGTGACATTAGTTCTTTGAAGTACTGTTTTTACTGGTAGACTGTGTCCTCATTTTCAGCTTCCTTGGGTATTTTTTAATTTCTAATTTGATTTCCTCATAACCCAATTATCGTTCACTAGTATGTTGTTCAGTGTCCAGATAGTACAGGTTTTTTTTCCTGCTTTCCTTATGTGGTTGATTTCTAGTTTGACACCACCATGATGATTTCAATCTTCATGAATTAATTCTAACTTGTTTTGTGACCCAATCTGTGGACTATCTTTCCAGACAGGTCCATATGACCTAGACCAGATGAGCACTTAGCTTTGGGGGGTTTCACTGCACTAGTCATGTCTTTAAGGATATCTGGTTTTATTCTTCATTTCAGGTGATTGTTTCCTTACTGATTTGTGAAGATGAAAGTGAGTGTTGATGTCCCTTACTACTATAGTGTTACTGTCAATTCTGTTTCTCAGTTTTCTAATAGTTGCCTTTTATGTGTTGATACACATATAAGGAGAGACACACACATTTTAGTTGCCATATCTTCTTCACATATTGATATCTTATCATTACATAATATCCATCCCTGTCTCTTTTTATTTGTGTTAGTATGGACCTCCCTGCCTATTTTGGAGTGTAGGATTTGTTTTTCCACCATTTTGTGTCTATGTTTATTTTGTAACTTAGATTGATCTCCTGGAGACAACAGGAAGTTGAGTTTTCTTATCCAACTACTTAATCTGTGCCTTTTTATTGGTAACTTTAATTCCTTTACATTTAGGGTTATCATAGATATATGAGAATTTGCTGCTGCCACTTTTTCTAATTTTCTAGTTCTCTCAGATTCATTATTTGATTTTTAAAATAGATTTTCTTCTCTTTAATTTAGATAAGAGAACTCTTTCAATATTTCTTGTAGGGGAGGTATTGTGTTTTCAAATTCCTTCATCTTTTGCTTGTCTGGGGAGACTTATTTCTCTCTCATATCTGAAACAGTTTCCTGAAGGGTATAATATTCTTGATTGTAAGTTTTTATCTTTAGGTATTTTGAATATGTTATTCCATTCTTTCCTTGATTCTAGGCTTTATTCTGAGAAGTCTGACAGAACCCCAATGGGAGTACATTTTCATGTTACCTGCTTTTTTTCCACCAGCTGCCGTTAATATTCTTTTTTCTCCCTCTTGCTGCCCTAGAAACCCTCTGATTGGATCCTGCAACGTTGTGTCAATTGTGCCCTAAGTGGCATTCAGATGAAGTTGAATTGGTCAAGCTCAGCCCTCATTCTAGAGCCCAATTCATAGCCAGGGGTGCAAAACTGCTATATTTTCACTTCTTGGGTGGGAGGCATGCTTGATCTTACACCAAGGCTCATTGAGTAAATAATTTCCCCTAATGTAGAAAAGGAGTAAAAGGGTAGACAGTTCCCAAAATAACAAATGCCCTGTGTTCACCAATTAAGTCTTAGGCACTGTGCTGGACTTCAGAGATAAGACTGAGTCATGATCCTAAAGGAACTGATAATGAAATTTGAAGAAGTCATTTAATGGGATAGCTTCCCACTCCTGGTCATTATAATAATATTTAATAGTATGTAAAAAGGTGCCACTGAATTCCACTGAGGGAGTGACTAACTCCCCAGAAAGAGGAAAGGACACAGTGAGGAAATACCCACTATCTTAGGCCATTGTCCAAACTGAACTGAAGAATTAACATAAAAGAAATTCTCTCTCATCTGTTTCCATAATTTTTTTTAAAGATTTATTGATTGATTGATTGATACATACATACATAGAAGCACTGGGTACAGTCAGGAGCGCGGGAGGGTGAGAGAATTCACCAGAGCCAGAGCGGGGAGCAGAGCAGGCAGAAGGACCGAAGTACACTGCTGAGGGGAGCAGCGGGTGGCAGGAGAGTTCTGCACGCCATGTGGGACCCTCCTTCGGTGGCCAGGGAGCAGCCGGAGATCGAACCGGAGCAGCAGAGGCAGTGGGCAGCTTCGCAACCCAGCGCTCAACCACTGTGCCACCGGGGAGGCCCTGTTTCCATAATTTTTAAGAATTATTTTTCAGTACATGTTACTCTTTTGTGATTATGGCTGTGTATGTGTGTGTGTGATGTGAGACTGTGTGTATATGTCTTATTTTATGTGTTGTTTCAATTCTTTATAAATAGGATCTACACTTTCTCATCTTTACATCATAGAACTGAGCGATATATTTTTGACACTGACTATCCAAAGAAGAATATATGAGTACCAAGTTGATTCAAAGTATTGTTTCATTAATGGGATTAGACCTAACACCATAAGTATTAAAATATCTGCCATAATTACTCATTTGTTCAATAATCACTTGATAGTCAAACATGGTATGCTAGTTTCTGAGTTAGATTGTAGAGTTATAATGATTAAGGGACTCTAGTCTAAAATGATGGGCAAATTTTATTGGATTAGATTTAAGGGAGAGAGATCAGTCAGGGATTTATTAAGATATAATATCCCAATAGTTAATGGTAAAGGACTAAGGGGTTCAGGAATAAAAGAAAACATGAAAAATATGAAGACAGAAGGCCTAGAAAGATTTGTGTACTGTTGGATATGATGGAGACACAACTGCAGGTCTCTAACCGGTCAGCTGTGGTAACAGATAATAGAGCAAGCTTATATATACACAAGCTATGTAGTCAAACAGGTCCTTGCCTGCAACAGGATTCTTCATTTGGAATAGTAAAAACTTCTACTTTCAGTGCCTTGAAATTCTTAACTTTGAAGAAGTCCCTTATCTTTTCATTCTTTACTGGTCTTTCAAATTATGTTGCTGGTTCTGTGAAATACCATTTACCAAGACACAGGATGGAGGAGAATGAGGCACTTTGAACTTATTTTGAGATAATAAGTGATCAGCATAGTTTAAACCTATCACTAGGCTGTGGGATATCTGTTCAGCACATTGATGGAAGGCTTATAATCCCTCACCCCTCCCTTAATGGAAAGCATATATTACATATTTGATATGTTAAGATAATTCATCCAAAGCCACTGTAGAGCAATCAAGCAAAGTTGTCTTATAAATAACAGGAGAGATAAACAATGAGAAAAACAATGTTGGGCATCATCAACTTAGAGCAAATGGTTGATGTTTTTGAATGGATGAGATCATCCAGGAAGAGGGAACAAAGTCAGAAGAGGGGGAGATCAACTATGGAAATTATCAACAATAAATCATAACCAGAATAATGAGAATGATAATCAAAAAGGTAAGACATACTTCTAGTATGAAGAAGAAATGATTTTAAAGTCAGATTGTGCTCCAGTCCAAAAGTCACTTGCAAAAAGTATGACTTTAAGCCTGTAACTTAAATTTTCTGAGCTACAGTTTCTTGAACTTAATTGTGGGAAATATAGTCCCTAATCCACAGGTATATCATGAAGGTTAAATGAGATTACATGGAAGATGTTTTGGGTCATGAAACAAACAAACAAAAAATAATCAGTGTCAGCTATTAGTTTTTTCCTAATACATATAACCAATTCAAGAAGGAATAAATGTCTCAGGAAATGTAAGGAAGAGAAATGAGCTAATAAAAAAGAAAGAAATGAAAAAAAAAGAGAAGTAGGCAAAATATAAGATGCCTGAAAATTTAATCAAGGGACAAACTAGGAAGTCCTATACAATTTAAAAACAAAGAAGAAATTAATGAGCTTTATAAGAACAGTCTCAGTGCGCTATTATTGTTTGGGCTAGTTGTTTTTGGCAACTCAGATTTTGGGCTTTATCCATCTGAAACTGGGTATAAGTATATCTCATGTTGCCATCAGTAAACATAATTGACATCTCATAAATTTTAATTTTGAATTTCTTACTGAATAATCTTGGGTCCATTTCCAGAAAGTCCTCATCTAGGAGAATTAGAACCCTTGTTGTATCTGAAACTACTGTGATTCATGGGAAAGCTGATTATAAGAACCCAGAATTCTTAAATTCTAATTTTTACTGTTAAGAGAGGAAATTGGGGGCCTCCCTGGTGGTGCAAGGTGTTAAGACACAGCACTATGAGGAATGAGTGAACTGCAGCATGAGTTCCATCCCTGACCAGGTCGGTGACACACACGGCACAGCAAACCTCTCCTGACTCGCCTGCTGCTCCCCTCAGCAGTGTTTTTCAGTAAATCTGCCTGTTCTGCTCCCTATTCTGTCTCTGGTGAATCTTCTCACCCCTACACCTCTGGCCTGTACCCAGTTCTTATATGCATAAATAAATAAATCTTTAAAAAAAGAGAGAGAGGAAATTGCTGGGTGTGTATGTTTAACCAACTTCCTCTTCAAAAAGATACTAAGCAAATCTTCATGAAGGTGTGCCCACTGTGTCCCTTAGTGGCCTGAGTTTAGAGTGGTGTAACAGGGGTCTCCCTGGTTGTGCAAAGGGTTAAGCACAGCACTGTGAATTTATACACAGTCTCTGCAGCAGAAGTTCGATCCCCACGGAAGCAGCAACCCACATGGTACAGCAGACCTCTCCTGACTTGCCCGGTGCTCCCCTCAGCAGTGTACTTCAGTCAATCTGCCTGTTCTGTTCCCCACTGTCTCTGGTGAATCCTCTCACTCCCTCTACCTCTGGCCTGTACCCCAGTTCTTGTATGCATAAACAAATAAATTTTTAAAAAAAAAAGTCACATAGCTAATAGGTGATAGAGATTCACATATAGTGACAACTGGCTATGTTAACTATTGAAATGTTGTAGACCGAGAGGCAGAAAGTCAGGATTACAATCCAATTCTGGTATGTCCAAGATTGACCTTTGATAAGTCATTTCACTCCCATAAATTTCAGTTTTCTCTTATGTTTAAATGAGGATATTTGAGTAGATACTTTTATTCTGTAATATTCCCTTCATTTTTAATATTTTATTGTTCTATGCTTTTATGACAAAGTAAACACTTGAGACGGTACAAAGGGAATGAATGAAAAATAACCTAACTAGCATAAAAAAAACCTGGGTAATTTTTTCATCTGAGACTGAAGGAAAGGACAAGACAATAATTAAACATACAACATTTGAGAAGCTGCATTTTAGAAGGCATAAAAGACTGAAGGTTGAATTGATTGGTTATTGAATTGAGGGGAAGTGGCCAACAGAGTGTAGTTCTTAGGTGAACCACAAATGAATCACTAATGAACTACGAACCCACTAAACTACTTTACCTTTTTTTTCCACTTAATTACTTTTGAAATACAGTCTTCAAACATGAACCCTCTGTGAGATCTTTTAGAATTAATTATCAGAGCATTTATTACTTTTTAATTTCATATTCATCTTAAAGAAAGGGAGGAAGATGGAAATGTGTGTAAATTTTCTTCCAGATAAATTTGTTTACAACCTCATGATCTAATTTTGGGGTTCACTGGATAAATGAAACAGTTTTCAAAATGTCCATCGTGCAGAGCAGTGTTTGGAAATTTATCACTGACTTCACATTAAAGTTAATTCAAACTATGATGGCATCTTTGAAAAATAACCTCACAGCCTGATCTAGTGAACAATGGTTTGGAAATCAAGATACCTCAATGCTAGTCATCACTCCGCTGATAATTGGTGGAATGATAATGGACAGGGTTACTTATATGCATGTGTCTGGGCTTACTAATCTGTAAAGTGGGGCTGTAGCACTTACTTCACAAGTAACATTGCCCTCTAAGTGGTAGATTCTTAAAAGATGTTTGTTTGATAAAAATACTCTGCTCAAGTTCTTCTCATTTGTTGGCACCCATTAATTACCTCATTTATTATAAATATATGATTTATATATATATATGATTAGCCATTACTGAAGTGTGTGTATATATTTAATTGATCTCATACACACACACACACACACACACAAATATACATATATATGTATACATACAGTTCAAGTATATCTTTATGTGATCAAAAATTTTTTTTAAATGGGTATATGATGGGCCTCCCTGGTGAAGCAGGCAGTTGAGCACAGCACTCTGAATCTGTCCATAGCCTCTGCAGTGCCGGTTCAATCCCCACCAGCCTCAGAGCAACCCACATGGTAAAGCAGACCTCTCCTGTCTTGCCCGCTGCTCCCCTCAGCAGTGTATTTCATCAGTCTGCCTGTTCTGTTCTCTGCTCTGTCTCTGGTGAATCCTCTCACCCTCCCGCACATCTGGCCTGTACCCCAGCTCTTGTATAAATAAAATAAATCTTTAAAAAATAATAATAAAGTAAAATAAAATGGCTATATGTTATTCAAACTATATACAGAAAACTTCTATGTTTCTAATTTGCATTGTGAGTACTTCTGCTCACCCAATTCATCAGTAATCACTGAAATATCTGAATAAGTGTCTAGTTTTAATAGTTTAATCATTTGTGATACGGGTCCAATTGTCAAACCTCATCAAAGACCAGATTGCTTTCAAGAATTTTGGAATTAACCATAACCAAAGTTCTAATTCATTTCTTCTTTTCTAAAGTAGAATAGATTTGTCTCTCGGATTATAACCAATCTTCTCATTTACACGTATATGAAAAGAAAGGAAACTTCATTTTCTGAGGTTGTTTTGTTTGCCTGTTTCTTTTAATCAGAGTTTGTTTGCTCAGTCTTGTGTCAGAAGGTCCATGGCAGTCTGGAATTCAACCTCAGGCCAAGGTTCTCCCTGTGGCTTAAACTACTGAATAACTAACTTCAACAAAAAGATGCTATTTTGAAACTCCCTTTACTCTGAGTTTTGATACATTTGGGGTAGCAGCTGCTTCAGCACAGATTCTTTAAAGAAAATTATGGAACCCCAAAGACAGAATTTGAAGACAACACCATCATTGTCTTTAGGAAGATTTCACATTTCTGAAGATTATGGATTTCTTCTTCCAAATCCTCTGGTAAGAATAGAACCCTGGGTCAGGTCAGAAGAGCTTCCTTGAGATGCTGATTTTTTTGTTTGTTTGATGTTCAAAGAAAAAGATGGAATGTATATACAAAGTGATAGGGTTGGGAAAGAGGCTACAAATAACTTAAAAAATAATTACTAACAAAAAAATAAGCGACAGCTACAGCAAAGGATAGTTCAGTGTAACTGAGGTTATCAGTGTGGGGGAAAAAAGGGAATTACACAAAATGGACTATAGTGAAAGATTATGGGTGCACTTCGGTGGGTGTGGTGTGGTAACATATCTGAATAGGTGTGAACTCTTACCTCTGAATTATATACAATGTTGTAAATCAACATTACCTCAGTGGAATGCTACTAAGCAATAAAAAGGAACAAACTGTTGATACTACAGTATGAGTCAATTTCATAATCATGTTAAATGAAAAAAGGCAAATAGCAAAAAACAGTGCATGCCATGTGATTCCACGTGTATAAAATTCTAGACATTTCAAATGACTATAGCAACAGACATCAGATTATTGACTACATGGGGAAAAGTGGAGAAAGGATTAGATTACAAAGGGGAAGCATGAAATCTTTGGGGAGTAATGGAAATGGCTACTTTAGTTATGGTCAAAACTTACCAAATTGTATACTTCAATTATATGTAGTTTAGTTACTGCAATTAACCTTCAATCAATTTTTAAAAAATGAAGTGTTTTAATGACAATTTTTTTTCTGTTAAAAAATAGATTGCCAATTAGTCTAATAAATTTAGGAATAGATCTGTGGTTATCAAGAACAGATCAGAATTTAGATACATTATATGGACAGGTCAATTTATTTATCTTGATTCGCTAGTAGGAGAGAGAAGCAGACAAAAGTGAACTCCTATTGGAATTAAATATGTACACTTAAACTGGGGAAAATTACAATAAAATAGGTGAAGGTTGGAAAGAGCTACAATTATAGAGTTGCCATCTTTCTTGTCTACTTTTTCATAAAAAGGAAAACCAGATGAGAAAAGATAACAGCATCAAGTGCTTATTATATTCAGAATCAGACCTTATCTTCCATTAGAAGAAATTTCTGATTCCTGAGTTGATATAAAACATTTCCCAGCCTGGGTCTACTCTATCATAGTTACATGTCACACTTCCAAAACTGCAGTTCTTTGTTTCGGTTTTAGTTTCTTTTATGAGAGAATTGTAAATGTCATCTTTCTGGGAAGCGAAGAAGGAAGAAAATTTTTATCAGAAACTTTTCTGAATTGCTTCACCAATCAGAAAGATTCTGTCACAAGATAACAAGTGGTCACAAGTTGGGAAATACAAACTGAAGTTGCCAAGAGCATGAGTAAATATTGCTTTGCTTTGTCTCAGGTGAATCCTCTCACCTCCTGCAGCTCTGGCCTGTACCCCAGTTCTTGTATGCATAAATAAATAAATCTTTTTGTAAAAAAGATAAGTTACAGAAGGGCTGTTCCTTCATGTCAGCTGTTCTGAAGATGCTCATTTAGCAAGCTTAGCTACATACTGTATACATTTACCTCAAAACTTCTCTGAAGAAGACACAGTTGAGTGAATAAATAAGCATTCTGGCTTTGAGCAAGGGTATGACTTTATTTCAAATATTCTACACACTGTTTTTATAAACTTTCAAACATTTCCAGTGTCCAGTGTTTCCCTGTGGAAAATTTATACCTCTTAGACAAACTCATGTCCATAAATATCTACAAAAATACTTTACCAGATCACAGTTCTCCATGTGTATGTTTGTTAGTGGGGCTAGGGGGATAATTTTTTTAGACACAAAGAATAGGAGGAAATTATTGGGTTGTTGGAAAAGTCATGATTTAATTTTTCTATGTATCTGTTAAAAAAATGCATCCCGACTTTTCTGACAACCCAATAGATTGGCAGAGAGGAGGCTGTCAAGGTAAATTATAGCACGAGATTAGATTGGAATACATGGGGAGATTCAGGAATTTAGATTTCACACACCTGGTAAATGACTTTATGCAACTGGCATTTGAATATTTTCCTAGCAGGATCTTAAGGGTAAAGTAGATTAGAGCAGTTCTAGACTGTGACCAGAATTATTTGGGAGCTTTAAAACACCCCTCTCAAATAGCAAATTCAAGAATCTCTAGTCTAATTGGCTCCGTACTTGAAAACCACAAGATATACAGAGGACAGTGCAGGTCAAGGAGGAAGATGAGGGACTGTACTAAAGAGGCTGTCTATGGAAATGAAGGTGTCACAGTTATGAGAAATACTAGGAGGGTTTGGATATAATTTAAATACAAAAAAAGAAAAGAAAGGGGAAACTTTAGTTGTGCCATGGAGCAGAAGGAAAGGTCTGGAGCAGTCATGGAGGTTTTGAGATCTGTATTATTTATGGTGATCAAGTAACCATTTAGAACAGATAAACACAGTTATATTTTCCTGTGGAAATTCAGAACACTCCAATGGACTCCAGCTGCATAAATATTGGAGTTGAAAAATAGTTGTGGTAGGAGGCCATAGTTTCTAGATAGAAGGTTTAGGAAGTATTCAAAGTGTTCACATTCAAAGTATTCACACTCCCTGAAAATGATTGTCTGCTATATGCCTGATCATGTTGAATGAAGATTTGAGGCAGTGATTGTAACATAATAAAGACAAAAAATAAGATTTCATAACAATTAAGGTATATCAATAAAGAAAGGTGCTTGAGGGTGAGAGATGTTAAATAGGGTATGGATTTCTGTGCCAAAACTAAGGAATGAAGAATGGTGAGTAGCGCCAAAGAGAAGCTACAGGCAGAAATAAGGATGTGGGAGCAGAGATAGTCAAGACAACCCTTTAGACACTTGAATTTTAAATAATTAAACATCTTAGAGTTCTCTCACTTAGAATTTCTAAGCTATAGAAAACATGAGATACCCTTAGGGAGTGATAAACGGACAGATCCTAACAAAGGACAAATAAATTGAGCTTAGGAAAATGAATATCTGCTAAATCAGGTCAAAATGAGGCTTAGGATATAGACTGGTCCATTGGAAAATAATATTGAGGTTCCTCAAAATATTGAAAACAACATATCATATGATCCAGCAATCCCACTCCTTGATATTTATCCAAAGAATACAAAAACACTAATTCAAAGGGATTTATGTACCATGTACTTCTATGGTTCTTGTAATACTATTTACAATAGCCAAGTTATGGAAGCAATCTAAATTCCCCAAAACAGAGGAGTGGATTGAGAAAATCACACACACACACACACACACACACACGAATACTACTCAGTTGTTTAAAAAAAATGAAATCTTGTCACTTATGGCAACATGGATGTATAACTGCAATGATAATGTTAAGTGAAATAAATGAGAAGGAGAAAGAAACATTCCAGATGATTTTGCTCATATGTGAAACACAGGGAAACAAAATAAATGAACTGACAAAACTCAGCCAGTGCAAACCTCAAAAATATGACTGTAGAATTGAGGTCACTGGAGGAATACTATGGGGGAGACAAAGTGGGCAGCGCCCAGTGGTCTGCACTAATTAGGATGGGAGTACTATGGTGGTGGCTGTTGTGTTCGGATCTACATCTGAGAAGGTGTAAATTTATTCCCCTAATCATACACAGTGCTGTAAATCAATGCTATCTCAATAATAAAATATTAAAATAAAAAAAGTGAGACTTAGGGAGTGGGATAGTGTCATAGCCTGCTGTAACAAATTAAGGTAATTTTGGTGGTTTAAAAGAACAAAAATTTATTCTCTGGGAGTTCTGGAGGTCAGAATTCTGAAATCAGATACTGGCAGTTTCGCCCTCCCTCAAGGTTGCAGAAGAGAGTCCTTCCCTGCTGCTTCTGTGTCTGGGTGCCTCCATAGGCAAGAATCTCCAATATTTACCTCCATCTTCAAAGGCCTTTTTCTTTATATCTGTCTTCTCTTCTTGTGTATGGGATTTTCCTTGTAAAAACACCTATCATTGAATCCACCCCGATCCAGGGTGATCATTAACAGTATCAGGAAATTAAATATTTGTTGATTACATATCATTGTTTGGTTTTGTTAACTCATGTTGATTACATTATTGACCTAGATATTCTGAAGATAATCATATCCGGTACTGAAAAATTATGGCTCTAAGGTTAGAGGAAAGTAAGAATATGAAATAACATCAATGGAAAAAGGGTAGGCAACTGAGATAGCCCACATGAGTTTAAGCTTCAACCTTTTTTTTTTTTTTAGGTAATTATGTGACAACAGCTATGTGGGAAAGGAATCTTTTCTCCTGCATAAATTTAAAAGGATAAACTAGAATCGTGTCTCTGAAATTAGGTACTATAGAATGGAGAAAGGAAAGAGGAATAAAGGGCATATACTTGAGAGTGCATAAGTATGTAAAAATCAGTTTTATGTTTGTATTCGTTGACTAGAATAAAACAAAAAGTTTATTTTGCAGCGATAACTTGAAATTAAATTATTTTTCCAAAGAAAAGATAAATTTTTGGGAAGATATTCTCCTAGATTTATGAGAATTTGTTTTAAGACAATAATAAACATTTCTCTAGTTAAGAAATAGTCAATAGTCCAAGCATCTGCTACATATATGTCCAATATTTGTTCTTATCATTGTGATTTACTTTGCTGCATATTTTTCTCTCAAATTCTCTCCATTTTGTTGACAACGATTGTATTTCATCTTTTCTTATCTCCTGGATTCACTCATCTGTCTATGGACATTTAGGCTACTCTTTAAATAAGGCTGCTAAGAACATTATGGAACATGGGCGGTGGCGGGGGTGGGGGGGAGCGTTGATTATTTCACATTCTGTGGATATATGCCCAAGTGGGATTTCTGCATGGTGTGTTCTTTTCATTTTTAGTGCTTTTTTTTTTTTTTTAAGGTAAATCCAGGTATCTTTCCACAATGCTTGCACTAGTTCACATTCCCAATGGTGTAATAGGGTTCCTTTTTCTCTGCATCCTCTCTAATACTTGTTGCTGGAAGTCCTTTTAGTATGTGCCATTCTCAACAGGTATAAAGTGGTATTTCATTGTAGTTTTAATCTGCATCTCTCTTTTTAGGAGTGATGATGAACACTTTTCATGTCTTTTGGCCCTCTGGATATCCTTCTTGGTAAAATATCTGCTCATATCTGCTGCCCATTTTTAAATTTTGTTGTCATTGAATTGTATGTTTATTTATATAACTTGGCTATTAATCTCTTATTATTTATATAGTGTGTGGATATTTTCTTCCATTCAGTAAGTTCTCTATTTAATTGTCTTATATTTTATTTTACCTTATGCAAGTTTTGTAGCTTGAGACAATCCCAATTATTTATTTTTGTGCCTAACAGCTTCGCCATAGGGGCTGATTCACCAAATAGATCTTTATTGCTTATATCTTGGGACTTAAAGTCAATGTTTACTTCTATGTATTTTACTCTTGCAGGACTTAGATATAAATTTGTTATCCATTCACAGTTCCTTATTGAGTATGGTATTAGCTAGCAATGAAACTTTGTTCTTTTATGTACAGGCTTCCACTTTTCCCAACACCATATGTTAAAGAGGCTATCTTTCCCCCATTTTATGGTTGTCGATGCTTTATCAGAGTTTAGGTTTTAGCAGATGTGTGGACTTACTCCATTGTGTCCTTTCACTTCTGTTCCATTGGTCTATACATCTATTTTTGTGCCGATACCATATATTTTAAATCCTGTTGCTTAATAGTCAAGTTTGAAGTAGGTAATGTGATACCTCCATTTCTCCACTTTTACTAAGAATTGCTTTTAAAATCGAGGCTTTTATGGTTCCACATAAATTTCAGTATTTTTTTTCCATTTCTTTAAAAAACATTGCTGGTATTTTGAAGAGTGTGGCATTCTTTTTGTGCATCATTTTAGTCAGGATAGCCATTTTGACATTTATTTTTATTTTTATTTTTTAAAGATTTTACTTATCATTTGTACAAGCACTGGGTACAGTCAGAAACGCGGGAGGGTGAGAGAATTCACCAGGGACAGAGCGGAGAGCAGAACAGGCAGACTGAACAAGTACACTGATGAGGGGAGCAGCGGGAGGCAGGAGAGGTCTGCGAGCCTTGTGGGACCCTCGTCTGGTGGCTGGTGATCAAACCTGTGCTGCAAAGGCTATGGACAGCTTCGCAACCCAGCGCTCAACCCCTGCGCCACCGGGGAGGCCCCATTTTGACCTTTTGATTGCATTGATTCTCCTCATCCATAAGCAGGGGTTATCCTTCCATCACCTGATATTGCTATCTGAGCCTTTTAATGGCATCTTAGGAGTTCTCTTTTTGTAGGACTTTTACCTTCTTTGTTACTTGAGACTGAGACATGTAGTTCTTTTTTGGAACAATTATAAATGGAATTATTTTCTTAATATCTTTTGTTCCTTTTCATTGTATATAAAAGGGCTATGGATTTTTGTGTGTTGATTTTGTTACCTGCCACTTTGTTCTATTCATTTATTGTTTCTAATATCTTTTTGATGGAATCTTTAGGATTTTCTATGTGTAATATCATATCATCTACTAATAGCGGTAGTTTTACTTCTTTTCCTAGCCAGATTCTCTTTATTTGCTGTGTTTGTCAGGTAACTCTTCTGTGTGTGTGTTTGCTTTCTTTTTTTTCTTTTTTTATTTAAATATTTTATTTTATATAATCCTTACATCTTTTTTCATCTTTGCACAATGTATGCATTTTCATTTTGGTTATATTCCCCATACAATTGCACCTCCTCCCCCTTATTTTGACTCTAGTCCTTCCTTTCCCTGCCCCTCCCACCCAATGTGTCTCTGGTTTATAGTTGCTTGTTGATTTTGATTTTTACTTTGTATTGATTAGTCTTTTTCCTGGTCTCTTATTTAGGTTTTCTAAATTCCTGCTATGAGTGAGACCATCTGGTATTTTCTTTTTCTTTCTGACTTATTTCGTTGAGCATGATCCCTTCTAGCTCCATCCATGTTGCTGTAAACTGCATGTGTTTATCTTTTCTGATTGCTGAGTAATAGTACTAAATTAAACAGAAGTGGCACACACTTTAATAATTTGATTTTCTCTGAAAGCTAGTAAAGGATATCTAGTTTGTTTTGAATTGATTCATGGTCAATGATAGAAAGAAGAGGATTAAATAAACTCTATAATTTTCAGAGATTTTTGTTTGGATGTTATATTTTCCCAGGTTATGAGTTAGTTAGGAACTTGAACCCAGTTTTATCTTAGATTCTGAGAGACAGAGGACCTTGAAGAAGTGACTCAGGGGTAACTTACACAATTCTACCTCTCCAAACTTAACACTTTCCAAATTCCTGCATTATTATAATGTAATATGTAATATATAATAGACATAATGCTTTAGGTATATAATAATATACCTCATCTTCCTTTCTCCTCTATGCACCCAGCTCTCTCAAGTCATTTCACTGGGCCTTTACTACCATATGCCAAGAAATTTAGTTCATGAAAAGTTAATTCCCTGCAATTCCAGACTTTCTCCTTCTCCTGCTTCAAAGTGAGATGCCCATCTGGGCTCTTTCTTTCTTCCTTCCCTTCTACCATAACATTTTGCTTTTCATTACTTCTCACTTTCTTGTATCTTCAGTCTCTCCTTTTTGCAATAGCAGACCATAAATCAAACTGTTCAAGTTCATTTTCTAATCCTTAAAAGGAGATATTTCTCAAACACAAATTTCTCATTTACAAATGTTTTATTGTACTCTTAAAAAGGAAAATTACTTTTTTGTCTCTACTTTATTCTTCTTCAATACACTAAAATGACCCAACCTAAATTTCTATGCCATGTATTGAGACTGACATATATTAATACCTTACTAATTTTTGTATTTTTATCTGAAGGGGCAATTTTACTTTAACTTTTAATAAAGCATTTGATCTGAGAAGGTCCTTTTGAGAAATCCTCTAAAATTCTTACTTTTATAGGGTGATTCTCTCCTCAATAATTGAACCTCAATAAATGTATTTTTTATTTGTATTGCTGGTTTCGGTTCCTCTATTTGCCTTGTAAATCCCAGAGTGCTGACCAGATGGCCTTCTGCTTTGACTTTGCAACATTCCCAAATGACCTGTAATCTTGTGGTTTTAACCACTAAATGGAATTTTCACTAAATATGCCTCCAAATGATATAGTTCTAATATTAATTGTCTCCTGCACTTCAAGTTGTATATCCAAATTGTCATATCTTGGCAGGCCACACACACACACACACACACACACACACCCTAGATTCTTTGTTTTCATGCTCTCTATTTGACTTCCACCTGCATTCTTGTTGCAATTTGTGTTCTCACTAATTCAGCAAGTCACAAAACACGGAACATGGAAATAACCCTCATTTCCTCTTCTTCTTAACTCAGAAATAGTAATGTTCAGTTGTACAGATTGTACCTCTGTACAGATTGTACAGAGAATGGGGTCCAGATTATAGAGATAGAGCAGGAGTTGGCAAACTTTTTCTAGAAAAGAGCTAAACAATAAATACTTTAAACTTTGTATAGCATATATTTTTTGTTGCAATTGCCCAACTCTGCTTCAGTAATGCAAAATCATCTATAGATATTAAGCAAGCAAATGAATGTGACTATGTTCCAATTAAAATTTATTTACAACAGTAAGTATAGTTTCCAGTTTCCTGGGATAAAGTCGGGGTTAATGAGATCTGTCTTTATGTTCTACTTGACTAAACCATGGGCCCAGAGTGGGCACATAGAGCTACAATTAGATTTGGGATCATTTTGTCTTTGGTCTCTCCCCATCCCCACACACCCACCTGCCCCTCTAAAAGTTAATAATCACATCATTTCACTTTTACTTTCCAAATATTTCTTGAATATGCTTTTTTTCCCCCAAATTCACTGTCATTGACTAAGTTTAGTCCTTGAACAGCTTTTCAAAAGTTTTCTAATCTGACTTTATATATTAAAAACCCATGAGCAAGATTATCATGCTAAAATTCCAATTGAACTGTGTCACCACGTTACAAAAAATAAAGTTTTGTAAAAGGTGAATTTGATCTAATTTTCTAGTCTCACTTTCCATCTTCCTTTCGGTTAAGCTTTATATTCTAGTCATGCTGAAATATTTGTAGTCCCAAGAAGTATAGTTATTTCTATCAATTTTGCTACATTCACATCAAATTTCCACCAAGAAAAGTCACTTTCAGTCATTAAATCTAGTCCCAACATCATATTTCCATGAATATTTCCCTTTACCCTCAACCCTTGACAGAATTAATCATGCCTTCTTTTTGCAAGTGCTTAAGTTTATGTACAACTCAGTAATTGAACATATTACACTGTGTTGGAATATATCTGACAACATTTGTTTTCTCCCTTACGAGAACATGTGCTTTTTAAGCACAGGGTTGTATTTTAGTCCTCTTTGTACCTGCAGTGCCTACTATATAGTGGATTATCAATATTTACAGCTGTTCAATGAAGGTACTTCCCTGAGAGGTATATAATACTGAGATATTTTTATTTTGAATGCAGAAAGAACTTCCAGATCATTACAATCCTTGGATGGAAATTGCCAGCAAACTTCCTTACCTGATTGAGAAACACCAGCTTCGAACTCAAGTGAAAGAAGTATGTCTTTTTTAAAAAAAAAAAAAAAAAAAAATCATCTCCTTAACCTCTTCTCAACATCCTGCTTTCATACTTTCATTCTCACACCACTTTTTTTCCCCTTCTCAGCATGGTCAAAGTGAGTTTATTGACCCAAGGACATTAGTCACTGCCATTGAACTGATCAACAAAGCTATCTCATTTTTCCTGAGGAGGATAAAGATCTGTACATGATATAACTCTTAGTTTTCCCTAAAATGTCCAGAACTTGCACAAAACAATCCCTGAAATATTAAAAATGACAAGCATTTGCTTAAAAGGAATACAAACTGATTGCAAATTGTCGGCAAGCTGGTGGATAAAATCTAGCTGGTGAAGGGCAAACACGGAAATTCTCATGGCCCATATTCCACGTCATTCCATGGCATGTGGCCAGTGCTCCTTAGCCTCTGAGTGAGTTACACTGGCTTTACCATGGGATCTCATAGAATAATTGAGTCAGGGTTGGCCATATATTCTGCGGAAATAATTCGTGAGTCATGAGATAATGCAAGTAATGGTAATAATTTTCAGAGAAGGGACATTACCTCACAGGAACAGTAAGAAGGTACAATAGGAAGAAAACAGATCTTGATTCAGTAAGACTTGAGTCTGAATCTTGATTTTATCACTTAGTAGTTACATAAAATTGACAAACTTACTCAATTCCTATAATTTTGCTTTCTATGTATAAAGTGAGAAAAATCATGATCTAATAGAATATGCAAGAGGGCTAGATGACTTTCGAAGCTTTTCTTACTTCCTGTCACAAAATAGTATTCAATATATATTTATACTTTCCTGTAGTCTCTTCTCCATCTTAATTTTCCCAGCATAGGGTATTGTGTGATTTCAGAAATACAAGGAAGGTTTTCAGAGATAAAAGTAAGGCTTTCCAGCCTCAACAATTCTCTTCATTGACTTAAGCCTAATTAATGTCTTCAGTTAAAAAATACATAGAGGTCTCCTGCCCATCTGTGACTGTGTAAGCAGCAGAGAATGCTCTCCTCCCAAGACTGCCCGCCTGTGACTACACAGGCCTCTCTTTCATCAAACCTGTCCCTTGCAGGGGCAGCTTTTTCTGCTTTCTTGTATTAGTCCAAGTGTCTTTTACTCTCCTTTTAAATAACAAACCTGCCTTTTTTGGACATAAAAAACATATATTGACTACCTTCTAAGTAAGCGCACAAGAGTAAGAGATCCTGTAAGAGATCCAAGGGACTGTCTTTACTGCATGAAGCTGGTAAATTGAACTTAACAAATATAAACAAACAAACAAACAAACAAAAAACACCTCAATAAGTGCAGAAAAACAGGAGAAAATACCAATAATGTAATAAAAACCTTAAGGTATGTTGTGCCCTATAAAGGAAATTATTTCACATTCACAAGTGAGTCTGTAGTACACATGCAAAGCATCCAAGCAGCAAAAAAAAGATTTCCCAGAGTCTTCCCCTCTCATCTCAGAGGAGCAGGGGGAGTCTGGGACAATTTGCAGAAAGGCAGATTAAAGTCCAATTTGTGAGCTGCACAGACCTCTGGACCAGATTTTACTGGATTAAACTTCCACAGGTGAAGGGCTTTTTGAGTTGGTACTCCTCATATGCACATGCCAATGAGAAAAGACCAATAATGTCTAATTACTTGCCACTGAAAATACAAGAATTGGGGAAACAGCTTAACATAGCAGTGAAATTAACTCCTTGACACTTCTATTGGGTTGCATAGTAGCTCCCAAGAAATCACATCTACTCAGAATGTGTAAAATTATTTGGAAATACAGTCTTTACAGATGTGATCAAATTAACTAAAGTTGCATTTTCTTAGGGTGCACTGTAGATCTAATAAGACTAGTGTCCTTCTAAGTAAAAGGAAATTTGAACACCGAGACACAAAACCATAAGGAAGAACACTATGTTAAAATAGAGGCAGAGACTTGAGTGATGCATCTACACACTAACTTTTACCGAGTTTTGGCAACCACCAGAAACATGGAAAGAATCCTCCCTCAGGCCCCTGCTTTCAGGAGGAAGCCCCTCCAGAAGGAAACAGAAGGAATGTGGAAGACTGAGAATATCGAGACAATACATTTCTGTTGTTTTAAGTTCCCAGCATCTGCATCTCAGTTTAAGAAAAACAACAAAAAAGCTTATTCACTGTCTTAGAGTCATTTGTCATCTCCTCTCCCTCCACCCCAGTGCCACAAAACATTTTAAACACCAACTTGCTCACGGAAGCTATGTAAGTGGAAACTCAGCAATACTCTGGAAACATGAGAAAGGAAGTTATATTAGATACTAACGCTAACAAACTGACTTCATTTCTGAACAAGACAAGATCATCCCAAATTAGCAAATGATATGAAGAAAATAAGCAAGTCAAAAAGCAAGAGGAGGGGACCAGATATTCATAGACAAAGGACTGCAATAAAAAATAAAAGGGATTACTACTTTTATAATTTTATTTAATTTCTTCAGTATATTTACTTTATTAAAATAAGTAAAATAAACAAAAAGCTCCATACAAACTCAATTAATTTGGGGAAACATTGATTATAATAAAAATGGTGATTAGAGACTCCCTTGAAAAGTTTTCATGAAGCATAAAGCAATAAGGTAAAGAAATGCAAGCTATCAGAAAAATTTAAAAAAGATAGAAAAAAAGAAATAGATGACCTAAATTCCATAAACAGATGTTCCACAAACAGACTAGTGTGGGTGTAAGAAAAGCAAAGTTTCATGCATGTAAGAACAAATTAAGATCTTATGAAAGATTTAAGTATTTCTTTTTTAAAAAATTGTAGTAGTTTTTAATTGTAGTACAGTTTAGTTTATAACACTGTATATTATTTAAGGGCATAAGTCCACACCTCTTCAGATGTGTTTCCAGATCCCATTCACTACAAAAGCAATCAAAACCTTCCACCATAGTACATTGGTTATTTCTACCAGAAAAATCATTAGGGTATAGATACAAATAGTTATCTTGGCAAAATTTCAAATTATCAAGTATAATAAGAAAATTTTGCAACTTTTAATCAGGAAACAATAGAGATAAAACTAGATTGCTAACAAAATAACACTTATTTATAAAATATAATTTAACCCCTAATTCAAGTACTGATTTTTTAAAATATCTGGCCATATCAAATGCTGGGGAGGATATACACCAAAAAAGACTCTTACTTATCCTGCTTGTAGGAAAGCAAAACGGTACTGTCATTTTGCAAAATAGTTTGGCAAATTTTTACGAACTTAGATATAAAGTTTATGACCAAATGACTGAGCAATCATACTCCTATGTATTTGCCCATGTAAACTGAAAATTTATATGTACAGAAAATCTTTTGTGGCAATTTTTGTAGGAGCTTTAATCATAATCATCCAAACTGAAAACAACCAAGAAATAGTTACACTTCGTACAATGTATGGAATATTTGTGTCCCCCCAAATTCATACGTTAAGATTTTAAACCCCTCTGTGATGGTATTGGGAGGTGTATTAGTCTGTCTGAGCTTTCCAGAAAAAAAAAAAACAAAACACAACACAATGTTAACAGGCTAGATAGTAGATAAGTAGATAGATAAATAGATTGATGACAGATGATATATAGATACTAGATGGAGAGATAGATAGACAGTTGGACAGACAAACAGAAAGACAGACAAACAAATATGAAGACTCAAGAACAAGTAGTTCAGATGCTTGGGCTCAGGAGAAGATGGACCTCCCACTTCCTGAGGGCTCTGAGGTTAGGACCAAGGGGAGAAGTGTCAAGGAGACATAAGGGATGGTGATGGGGAAAAGAAATATCTAAAAATAATATAAAAATAAAGAAATAAAAATCAAAGTTTATTTGCTCAGTACACTACAGAGGAGCACTAGTGCAAGCACTATCCTGACAAAGAGAAATGGGTGGGTGTGGAAAGTGACTCCAGGAACTGAAACAGCAGCGCTCTGGGAGAGGAATGTCCCTGGGCTCTGTCCAAGTTCTCATGCATGGTACTTTGCAATCATCAACATTTGTTTCTTGGGACTGTGTTATCGTTAAGAGTTTTCATTTTCAACTTTGCAGGAAGCATTGCACAGGTTCCTGCTCACTGAAGTAGATCAGGCTCCATTCCTTACCCCAAACTCACCCGTGGACATATCCGCTTCCTCCTGAGGGTGCAAACGAGGGCAGTGGGGGGAATCCATACTGCTTCCTTCCATATTTCACCCTCCTGGGATGTGGAGTTGAAATCCTCTCCACCTTTCCCCTTCATGGCACTGTGGAATCCCTTCCTCCTAACAATCATCCTATATAGCTCCAACAATTACTTGGTGGTATTCTTACTTTCGTTTAATAAACATGTCAAGCAGAGTGCAAGTTTACCGCCCTTCCTCCACTTTTTATTGTTCTATTCAGGTCCTAAAAGTATTGAATGATAGCCACATGATAGGGGTGACATTATCTACACTGGCGATGGCTATCAAAAGTTAATCCACCCCAGAAAATGCTTGAGAGACACACCCAGAAATAATGTTTGATTCAGTCATGTTGACTCATAAAATTCCATCATGTAAGGAATTAGCTCATGAGGTACAGCCTTCATAAAATATGATTAATATATTTACAAAAGTGACCCTAGATTGCTATATGGCCCGCTTTTCCTTCCGTGTGAGGGTATAAAAAAAAGATAACACTCTGTAGCCTAAATATGAGCTTGTCACAGAACCCAATTCATAAGAATTAAATTTCTGTGGTTCATAAACCACTAAGTTTAGAATAGTTTATTATAGCATCCCCATTTGACTGAAACACAGTGTAATAGTCATATAATGGAATATTTTTCAGACCTAAAATAATAGCGATTGTATAGTTCTAGTCATATGATATTCAAAAAAAAAAAAAAAGGAAAACTCTATAGCAATGGTTTTCAAGGTAGAACAAATGAGTGTTTGACTAATAAAGACAGATTTTGTGTGTGTGTTATACATAGTGGTTCTGTGTGGTACTGTGGTGGTGGATACATAATTTTAAGCATTTCTAAAACCCATAAAATGCATGCCACTTGGAATGAATTGTTTGCCAATTTTAAGAATAATTTCAATTTTTCAATACCAGAATGTGGAGGAATCCCAGGATGGAATGCTGACTATGACAAATGAATCATATTACAGATGTCTGATGTTACTTCATGAAAGAAGATGGGGGGCAAAAGGAGTTGACCTAAGTTACCATGGAACATGATGTTTTGACTATAATCTATAATGCTAAATAATAAAAAGGAACTGTATATAATTACTGTACTCTAATTGGCTCTAGTTGATACATCATTTTTCATGGGATACAGATTAACTCTGAAACTATTTGCATGTATACTGATTTGAATAGGTAAGTTGATGGATAATAAATGATACTTCACTGTCTGAGATGAGAATTATAGATTAACAAGGTAGAAAGACTAGATTAAACCCGTGGCAACAAATTAGCGGGAGACACAGTATGAAGTCATGTTTAGCATAACATATAGATATATGCATGTGTATATATGGAGATATATATATATGCAGGCATATATGATTACATGTGGGCATATACATGTATACAGGTATATATATGGATGGATATATATGGCAGCATATATGTGACTATATGTGTGGATATCTACATGTATACGGGTGTTTTGTAATTTACTTTACAAAATATGGGAGAAAACTCCCTTTATAAGTACCTATAATTTGTTCAAACATAATACTCACTAAGCAGAATTAAGTTTTCAAAAAATCTTATATAACTTTATATTTAGAGTGAGTAACATCATCCAGACATCTTTATTGATTTTTTTTATAAAGTTTAATTTTCTGTTAGCATCCTTTTCTCTTGGGAAAGTTAATATATGTGACACACATATATAATATATACATTTACTACACATGAGTCCGTAAAATATTCTTTAATATTGTCTTTATTTGCAAAAGACAAATGGCAATAACATTCTTTAATGCCACTACCAATTACATACACACAGAATTCTTTGTAATCAGAATGGGACCATCTTGGTGCTACTCACTCTAGCACTGAGGGACAGTTTTTCTGTACAGAAGAGTTAATTTTCTTTTTATTAACTGAGAGCTTTCTTCTCCTTGTATATGCATTACTTTTTATTTTTTTTTTAATTGAAGAAACATTGGTTTAATAATGTATATGACTCTGAGGTATTGGCTCCCACCTCTTGAGATGTAACTTACCACACCCACCACCAAGGTACCCAAAACCCTCCTCCAGAGTTCATTGCGCCCCCTCACATCTTCCCTCTTCCCACTGATGGCCTCAACTTACAGTCAGATTTCTAGGACTTGTCTTTGGTTTGGTTTTGTCTGACTCTTTGTTTTGTTTCCCATCCTTCTGTTTATAAAGTAGAATTTAATGTTACAAAGCCAATATAGTTTAACCAATCGTGGTTTTTACACACTGCTGCCTCAGTTTAAATCTCTCTCATTTGGACATTCTTTTTTTGACGAGACACTTTTTTTTATATTTTAATATAGATTACTTTAAAAGGTAGTTTGCTAGATTAAAACTAAAAAATGAATTACTTTTTATAATATTTTTTGTTTTGTTTTACTTCTACAGGAATAGTGATAAGTAAAACTCGACTTTAATTCTATAGATGAATTATATAGCTTATTGTTCCCTTTTGATGAATGCTAAAAAAAATTCTAAGATAGGAAAATGAATTTAAAATTCAGATTTTATTATTCACCTGTGAGGACAAAAGAAAATACATTATCAGTCAAATAAAAAGAAATAAAGTATAACTTGCACACACTGTCTGAATTGCTGATGAATTGTTCCACAAGCAAAATATAAATCAGAATAAAGGACTCAGAAAAGAGAAATATGAGTATTGTAAATAATCATTTCCAATGTGGGTGTGAAATAAGAATAAAATAATATGTACAGGCATGTGTGCATATACACATTTTTGTGGCCAAAGTGTGTGTGCATGAGGAAGCTGAAAGTCCATAATTTTTTTAACAAGACATAACTGTGTGAAGTTGTACAAATAGCAGAAAGTTAAGAAAATTTTCTTTATCAGTTATGACACATTCTAAAAATATAGAAATTGAGACCAGAAGATAGAGACAAGCAGAAACCTTAATATAATACTTACAGCCAGATCAAGTATATATTGAATCTTAATATGTAACAGAGATGCCAAGGTGGATCAGCAGGGGGCACAGCAATAGTGGGAGGACTGGTTTCCACACATGGTACATACTACATACATACACTGACTAAAGGACAATTTCTGAATGGTCCTTGGGGTAAATTGGGGTATTTATGATAAACTTTATTTCCTTAAAATAGAATCTCCTTTATCAAAAATGGGTTATAAAAAAATGAAAGGCCAAGTCACAAACTACACTTGATCCCAGGAAGGGATCAAATCACAAAACATTGACACACAAATAAATGAGAAAAAGACTTGTATCCTGAATATAAAAAGTCCTAGAAGTCAGTAAGACACATAACCAGGTGTAATAAATAGGAAATGTGAAGGGCTAATCGACTTATGAGAGATGCTGACCTTAATTAATAATCAGGAAAATGAAATGAAAACTATTGGAATAACATTTTACAACCACAAAACTGAAAAATATTTAACAGTGTGACATTACTGGTGTCCTCAAGGATCTCTATACTCTGTCGATGGTATTGTCTTTTTGAAAAACTATTTGCCGTTATTTGAAGGGATGCCTCCCTTTTATTTAAGAATTCCATTCTTGTGTATATAAAGACCTATAGCTTCTTGTGCAGGTGCATGCACTGAGAGGTATAAAAAGTATTATTTCTTACAGTGATAGAGAGCTGAAATGATTATAAAAATGACTGAACAGCAGCTGCGTGCAGTAATGTGGGTGACTCTCAAAATCATTCAAACTAATTAATACATCACTTAGTGATCTTACATATGTGAACTTTGAACATGAAATGTGAATGCTATTTAAATAGCAAGAAACTAGCAAATACAAAACTTCAGCAACAGGGACCCCCGAAGAGCATGCAGGTTAAAAAGCCAATGAGAGGCACATAGAGAGCTGCAGAGGTTTTTGTGAAGTTCTATTAAGCTGGTCGTTGGGTAAATATTTGTTATTCCTTAAGCTACAAATAGATATTTCATGAATTTTAAATGTATATGATATACACTATGCACAATATATAATTAATAAAATGCCTTTAATAAAAAAATGATAAAATGCCCTTCATGGTCACTGGAAACAATATATGGCAAGCACGTTGTCTGCACCACTGGTGATTCTAAAGAAATATTCACACTGTTCATGCTATCAGGGTCATAAAATAGAATGTTTTCCACCAAATTAATACAATGATCAATGGCAAAAGACAGGTAAGAGTATGACTGCTTAAATTACAAACTTTCTGAGAAGTATTTTGTAACATTCATTATTTCAAATATACATATGCTTTGACTCAGCACATTTTTAGGAATATATTCTTGTAGCAATACGACTATAAAGGATATCGATGAATAAACAAGGGTGCTTACTGCCGCCACCGTAACACCACAGTCAATTTTATTTATTTAGTTATTTATTTATTTTTAAAGATTTATTTATTTATGCATACAAGAACTGGGGTACAGGCAAGAGATGCAGGGAGGTGAGAGGATTCACCAGAGACAGAGTGAGGAGCAGAACAGGCAGATTGATCGAGTATACTGCTGAGGGGAGCAGCAGCTGAGTCAGGAGAGGTCTGCTGCGCCGTGTGGGTTGCTCCCTGGCTGGGCCGGGGAATTGAACTCATGCTGCAGAGGCTGTGCACAGCTCCATAGATTGCGTCTTTACCCCTTGCGTTACCATGGAGGCCCCCACAGTCAATTTGAAAAAAAAGATAATAAAACCTCTATCCCTTTAATACCGACTAATAAATAGAAGTGTTAAAATAAATGAACCATTATCCAGCTGTTAAATAAAATATATAAATGAATATCTCTAGGTCTACCTATATCTATAATGATATCTCATAGTTAAATGTCATAATAAATAATAAGAATTGCTTTTATAATTCTCAGGCTGCTTTTTTTTTTTTTTTTTTTTTTTAGAGGCATGTTTTTATTTATTTATTTGTTTGTTCATTTGTGTTTTTTTGTTTATACATGCACTGGGTACAGTCAGAAGCGCGGGAGGGTGAGAGAATTCACCAGAGCCAGAGCGGGGAGCAGAACAGGCAGAAGGACCGAAGCACACTGCTGAGGGGAGCAGCGGGCGGCAGGAGAGGTCTGCGCACCATGTGGGACCCTCCTCCGGTGGCCGGGGAGCAGCCGGGAATCGAACCAGCGCCATAGGGGCTGCGGGCAGCTCCGCAACCCAGCGCTCCACCGCTGCGCCACCGGGGAGGCCCTCTCAGGCTGCTTTTAAAAATACATTTCTCAGCAGCTGCTGAAAGAAATGCTGCCCTCTACCTGGTAGCGGGGGATGGATTCCTTTGCACAGTCCAGCGAGAGCCGCAGAGGGGGCGGGAGAAGCACCTGTTCCCACTCCGTTGCCTGGAGCGTGAAGGAATGCAAAAGATATTCATCATCGCCTTCTCTTACGCTTAGGATCACGGACAGATCAGGCTGTACCTCGAAATGGGGAGGGGGTGAGGGAAGGAGGAACGCGTAGGAGGATTTGGATACTGGCCCTCAGAGGTTTTTTGCTGTCCTATCAGGGAAGGCTCTTCCTGGAATAACTGAGCAACTGATACTACTACTTTTGACAGGCCTGACAGTAATTAATAATGGGCTTTGTACAGGGTGTTGTTTTCAGTGGGACACCACCTTTAATGCCTGGATGACAGCAGGACACAGTCGTATGGAAATAAAAGACCAAGTAGGGGTCAAAGGCTGAAGGAGCCGCAGTCCCGTTGAGTTGTCTGCCTCTAGGGATTTGGTCAAATTCCTAATGCCATTAAACTTTGTGATAGTTGAGAATTAAACAGAGAGAGTAAAGACTGCAAGGCAGGGCTGTGATTAGGGTTAAATGATACCAAGAAATCCTCCTTCACAAAAGATGACAAAAGTCCCACTTATTTCATGACAATCCCTTGATTTTAGTCAAAGGAATTAATAATTCTAGAACACTAACCAAACTCACTTCAGTGATAAAGACTAGTGTTGGGGGGATTTTTGGGCTAAGGGTTAGATGGATACTTCCTTGAGTATATCTTTTTTTTCTTTGAAGAACTGGGGTGTAGGCCACAGGTGAGGCGGGGAGAGGATTCACCAGAGACAGAGTGGGGAGCAAAAAAGGCATATTTATTGAAATACACTACTGAGGGGAGCAGAGAACGCGACAGAGGGGCCTGCTGTGCCATACGTGCATCAGCTCCTTGGCCAGGGAATGGAACTCAGGCTCCAGCGGTGATAGTGCTAAGAATTAACCCCTAGGCCACCAGGGAGGCCCCTAAATGTATCTTTTAGAAAACCTATTCTGTGTGGATGTAGCATCTGAGGAGAAATGTGTGCTTATGGAGCTTCTTCACTGAAACCTGTTCTTTCCTCCCAATGAATCCTTCAAGTCACAGAACCCCTATGTCCATCCCCATGCTTTCAACTGGTAATACCTGGAAATTCTCTTGATTAGATGCCCCTCCTGGACTGCCAGTTCCTCAAGGGTTACCGGGAGCAGCGCCTGGCCCACCTGGTTCTAAGTGTTATTACCATGGGATATGTCTGGCAGGAAGGAGAGAAACAGCCAAAAGAGGTAAGGGACCCCTAGACGCCTGGCTTGTCCTCTGGTGGGTAGACTGTCCCTGGGGTGAGCTTTCTGCTTGCCACTACCCTGCTTCCTGGAAAATGGGTCTTTTCTTTGAGTATCAGTTGAAGGAAGTTGTGAATGAAGGGTCCATTTAAACAGAAGACTTTTTCTTCTGATTAGGAGATTATTTTTTTTCTTTAGAATGGGTAGCTTTTTCCTCCCTTTCATTAGCTTTCAAAAGTATTTTTGACTCCCTCTCTCAAGAATGTTTGAAGAGTTACATTTGAAGGCAAGTTCTGAGCTCTGAACACTTTGCGATAGTTTACAGTTTATAGCATTTTGTACTCCTATACAACATCTGTTACCCCGGTAGATTTTCACAATTCCATAAGGTAAGTGAGCCAAGCGGTGCCCATTTTACAGACAGCTGAGAATGGAAGTTCAGTACCTTGTTCAAAATCAGAGAGAAAGTTAGTGGAAAATCAAAGGAAGGACTCAGACCTGATTTCCCTTAATACAGTCTTTTCCCAGAAGCACACATTGACATTTATAACACTAATTCTTAACTGCTTTTTATAACTGTTTGCTCTCTACTGATTATTAGTCTCTCTTAATACTTTAAATCTCTTCTGAATCTTTGCATAATTCTATATTGTTTCAACCTGAACCTGAGATGGGAAATCTTTAATTTTCCCTAGCCACAGAATAAACAACCACCTACTTACGTTTTTTACACATGTACTTTTTCCCAGAAATCAGAGAGCTATCCTTGTTCTAGAACTTCATAGTTAAGTGAGCAGCCTGTGCCTCTTTGATTTCCCTGGCTGACCTCACCTCTTACTTTGCAAGTAAACACAGGTGAGACTACCTGGGAAGTAAGGGAGGGGTGAAAGAAGAGGAAGAAAATTATAGAAAGGGAAAGCACATGTTTCTAAATGTCTGTACATCTAAATTTAAAAAGTTGTGCATCTGATATGGGAAAACTTGAAGTGTAGACACAGGACAGAACATCCCAACAGGTTCTCCTGTTCATCTACTTCCAACCCACAATGCTAAACTGGTGGAAGGGGTTGAGAAGGGTGATGGAGATGTGGGGGAGAGGGGAGGGAGTCTCTAACTTCAACGTATGTCCTTGAACCTCCACATTGCTAGAGAGCTCCCCTCTCCCCATCTTGGCTTAGCTCTTATTTTCTTTGTATCTCCTGCTCTGACTTTTCAGGCAAACAGAATCCTCACCCCTGCCCCACTGCCCTTCTTATCCCCTGCCCCCTAAGGAAAGCTGACTTGAGGTTTAATTTTTAAAACTTTTTAAAGCTTTGACCTCCATAAAGAGGTAAAGTAAACTAAGGGAAATTCACAACTGTAAAACAATGAGTTTGGTAGAGAAAATGCAATTCAGGTTGTGAAACTATAACAAGTGATGGGAGGGGCTGTTGGGTTGGGGATAGGCTCCATCTATGGGTGGTGACAAAGGGGTGAGTCAAATGAAGAACCACCCTGAAAATTCCTTTTTTAAGGATTTATTTATTTATGCATACAAGAACTGGGGTACAGGCCAGAGTTGTGGGGGATGAGAGGATTCACCAGAGACAGAGTGGGGAACAGAACAGGCAGATTGACTGAAGTACACTGCTGAGGGGAGCAGCGGGCAAGTCAGAAGAGGTCTGCTGCGCCATGTGGCTACAGCCATTTGATCCTGGCGGGGATCGAATTCGTGCTGCAGTGGTTGCGCACTACTGCGTCTTAACACCTTAACCCCTTAACCCCTTAACCCCTTGCACCACCAGGGAGGCCCCACCCTAAAAATTCCCCTAGGGAGAAAACAAAAATGAGAGATGAGGATGGTTTCACAAAATGACTGTGCATCTGAGCTGGTTTTCTTTCTTTCCAGAAATCAGAGAGATATCCTTGTTCTAGAACTTCATAGTTAAGTGAGCAGCCTGTGCCTCTTTGATTTCCCTGGCTGACTTCACCTCTTTGCAAGTAAGCACAGGAGAAACTACCTGGAAAATAAGGAAGGGGTGAAAGAAGAGAAAGAAAATTATAGAAAGGGAAAGCACATGTTTCTAAATGTCTGTACATCTAAATTTAGATGCAAGAAAACCAGCTCAGATATACAATGCTCCATTCAGCCATTTTGTGAAACTAGCCTCAACTCATCATTTTTGTTTGTCTCTGTATTAAGCATTTACAGAAAAGTAGTCTCTCAGTCCTTACGCTTTATTTTTCTGAGGTCATGTATATGCAATTTTCCATTTTGTATCCTCTGACTTTATTTTAGATTGAAATGCTGTCACAGAGCTCTTCGTTGTTTTCAACCTAGCTGGTCCTATGGAGCCTACAGCTTTTCTGGATTTGAGGGCATATACACAGTTCTTCAGAGTGTTCTTGAAAGTTGGGGGTTGAGTGGGGACTTCTTTGAAGTTGTTATTGTGTTTTATTGATGAAGTGACCAACAGTCTGCTGCCACATAAAGTTAAGTGTCCCAGCCTTCCAAGCCTTCTCTTTGAGTTCACACATATACATGCATCTATAATATATACATGTATATATGTGTATGTGCTTTTACTTTCATACCAACATACAGCTGTATCTATGTGTGTGTGTGTGTGTGTTTGCACATGTGTGTATTTGAAGAGAGAGAGGAGGGTTCTTTTTCCCATTGCTCATCAATTTAGCCCCTAATTCATCCTTATATGGTAATGCCCTCTGTGCATTGCCAATTTTGGCAGATCATTTTAAACTATATGTATATGTGTCTATGTGTCCAATTTTTAATTTTTTACATACATTGCAGATTATGCTCATAAAACAATAGATCAGCAAGATTGTTAACAGAAAAAAATATGGGAGTGAATTAGTGATGTGCAGATCTCACATAAAATTCCAGTTTTTTCCCCAGGTCATTTCTCAACTCAGGATTACAAGATTAGATGACAAAATAATGCTTCCTTTACTGCATTCTTTTTTTAGAACATTCTAAGTATCTGGGTTTGTATCTGAAAGGTTCTGCCACAGAATCTCGCCCTTCCCCTTGCTGAAGTCTCCAGGAGCTTGGGGGTCCCACCTATACTGGCCCACTCTGACTTGGTGTTGGCAAACTGGACTCTGAGGAACCCTGAAAGGTGAGCAAGGACAGCTGGTTTAGTTTGAACAGATGGAAACTCTGTAAGGAGCAGTCTTGTGACTTTTTCTCTTCCACAGGAAGGTCCAGGTTTTTCCAGCTATTTTGTGATTAGAGATGAGTATCCATATTTATTGCCTGCTTTATGATTTGAAACTTGAGCACAAGTTCAAAAATCACAGTACCCAGAAGTTTCCTCTTTTTTTTTTTTAAAGATTTATTTATTTATTTTTACAAGAACCAGGGTACAGGCCAGATGCATGGGAGGGTGAGAGGATTCACCAGAGACAGAGTGGGGAACAGAACAGGCAGACTGACTGAAATACACTGCTGAGGGGAGCAGTGGGCAAGATGGGAGAGGTCTGCTCGCCATGTGGGTTTTTCCAAGGCCAGCGGGATCAAACTGGCGCTGCAGAAGATGTGGACAGCTTCACAGCCTTGCGCTCAACTGCCTATGCCACTAGGGGAGGCCCCAGAAGTTTCCTCTTAACCTATCCTGAATACTTTTATGCAAACCACTTTTTCTGGTTTGCTTTCACAACAGACCTTACCTTTCTCAACCTGACCTTCAATCTCCTACTGATTCTCTGTTGTCATGTCATTTGCTAGTCCCAAACATAGGGTCGCTATTTGAGTCAAGTGGGACAGGAACTTCAATAAGTGATCATATATGATAATCATAAATAAATGATATAGGTGAATTAAGGGTAAATGTTCTAGATATATCACGTTTATAATTTGATGAATAATGCTGTTTATTTCAGCTGGGTGACATCACCTCTTTGACAGTTGTACTGGGAATTTAGGCCACTGTCTAATGGAGAAACAGCATGAGTTTTTACAAAGCAAAAAAGTCCGATAAATAGAATGGGGGGGGGGAAGAGATGAATTATTACCTTTCCCTTTGAATGCATTATCACAATCAAACTCATTTCAAGAGATAGTGACTTAGTAAAGAATTATTAAAATAGCTAAAGGGACATTTTTGTTGGATGTGAGGAAGAACTTTCTGAATGTAAGATTTGAGGGTAATCACGGGAACGCCAGAAGAGAGAGCAGGGATGTGCTTTGCAAGACTAAACCCCTGATAAACAACACAGCTCCCAGGACCAGTTTATGTGCCTCTTCTCTCTCTAAGGACCAGCGTTTTGTGTTTTCTATAAATTAGTATCTATGGCTAATTCTTCTCTAAAAACAAACTTGGTGATCTTTATTCCTATAAAAAGCTGCTGAATCTGTTTAGAATTGGAAAGAAAGAGATAATAGATACATGTGCAGAAATCATTCTAGTCAAGACATTCAATATTGAATAAGCTGAATTTCTGTTTCAAGGAGAGAAAGGAGCAGGGGACTTTGAAGGGGAAATGATTGTACTGAGGAAGTAAAAGTACACAAAAAGCAAGTTTCTCGGTGAACGAGCGTGCAGGGCTTAGATTTACCTCAGAGAGGCAGACAGTTCTGGGGCTCAGGAGTTGTTCTTTTTAATGATTTGTTTTGGAGTCTTTTAATATGCCAAGTTGCACGGAGCTAGGTGTTAGGGAGAAATTAAAGAAAGGGTAGCAAAGCACATCCACACTGGTTAATTCACAAGACAGAGGATTGTACAAAAAATGTGAAAGAATGACAAGCAGTAAACCCTTTAAAATTTAAAAAAAAATTGAATGCAGGCTCTAAAAATTAGAAAAAACTCGCTGAGGGTTGGCACTTGAAGTCGGTGCTAAAAGCTGAGTAGGAGTGGAATAGATAACATCCATAATGACGGTTTGTGGTATCTACAAAAATGAAAAAGGAGTAATTTAATTTATCAGGTTGGTCACAGGCTGGATATGGGGCTGGGAATGAGCAGAAAGTCTTTACAATGTGGGAAATTTACTCAGTGACCCACAGTCTGGATGCAACTTGTGGTTTCTGAGCCTGTCCACAGATGTGTGTGTCTGCTTGTGTTTGCGTGCAAGCATCTGTGTGTCTGCAAGTGTAGAAAGTACATCCTATCCCACTTGACTCAAATCTTACAAATTGATTTGTTCTTTTCTTTTTTTTCTTCATGGTTGTCAATAACTGACTTTTGACTAGACCTCTGGAAATCAGGTAAGTTCTCATAAATTCTTCTCCCACATTAGAATCCATCCTAACTTTAAAATTTGACCATGACAAAAAAGAAAGCATATACACTGTATGTATAGTATGTGAAACTATATAAAAATGCATGGAAAAAAAAGACTAGAAAGAAATGTGCCAAAAAAATAAGTGCAGGAATTGACAATGGTTGACTGTGCTTTGAGGGAAATTAGGGGGTTAATTTTCTTTATGATAGTTTTCAGGAACATTGTAATGGGGTGTGACTGGCTTTGTGAAAAACCAGCCTTACTTGCCACTTGCTCATCAGCTGTTCCTTGGGAAGCAGGAAGTCGGGGAATAGGGGAAGATAGTCTAGGTCTGTGGGGATCATGCTAGACTTTGAGAATCTTCAGTTTAGGTGGACATGGGCTTGAATATATCCGTTCTCTTTCCTGAATGTCCTGAAGGTAGGTCCTCAAGGGTGTCATGGAAATAAGAAAGTCATTCCCGATTCCTCCTTGGAGTTGCAGTTGCCTAATGCTGAGGGAACCTATGGGCTGTGTGTACCCACAGTTTCTAAAGCTCTCTAATTGTGTGCTCATCTCCTTCCCAAGGAACTTGGACACCATTGTCTCCCTACCTGGGGGAGACAGCCTACGTGGTTTTGTTCTGGTGACTGTTTTGGTGGAGAAAGCAGCAGTACCTGGGATTAAGGTATTGCTCACTCCCGGCATTTTTGTTTTTCCTAAATTAAAAATCAGTCTGAGCTTCCCTTCCCATGCAGTCTGTTCCCCTGCAGGGGATTAATCAATGTAGATGAAATAAGGCCGGTCTTTCTTGGTTTAAGTCTGAGAAAAGAGATCTGAGTTCCAGACTACAGAGTTGTCTCCCTCTCCTCAACTCCTATAAAGCTTGGAATTGACATTTGCCCATTCAACAAGCATCCATTGTTTAGGCAATGGAATATTGGTGGAAAGGAAGGAGGGAAGGGAATAGACAGACATTGTCCTGATTCCCACAGAAGCTCATTATCCAGTGTAGGAACATCAATTTATAGGACACTAAGAAAAAAAAAATGCAGTGTTTTACAAAAAGATATTCAAAACCCAATTCTGATTTAAAAAGTCAGCCAAAGCTTCCCAGGGGAAATGACACCTAAAGCTGTAACTTGGACGGCATATGTTAATTAACAGACAAAGAGATGGAGAGACTGACAGACTGACAGATGTCTTCCTGTCAGAGAAAACTGCTGTGCACAAACTCAGAAGAAAATGAGCCATCATTGAGATTGCTGAGCCATTAGCCCTGGAGACTGTAAACTTGAATTTCATCAGGGATCAGGCAGATAACAGAAAGGTCAAGTGCAAGACATAAAATAGTGAAGAGATCGGTGATCAACTAAAGAATTCAAATCTCACCTAAAGATTTAAATTAGGCTTATGTCTTCTCACCACCTTCCCTGAAAAATATATTTTGAGCACTTACTGTGGTCTCAGTAAGATGGCCGCTGTGGCATAACTATCATGACACCTTCTTTCACTCCCAAAAGAGAAATAATGTGGTCATTTCTCATCAGAGTGCTGAGTCCATTGAATAACACAGAAGAAAATATTGGTCTTCCAAACATAGCTCAGAGAAGTTAGAAACTGCTATAGACAAGGAATGTTTTATGATGGAGGAGTCTCAAAGCTGAGGCTTCAATAAAACCTTTCTGAATTAATGGGAGATAGTTTAAGAGTGAAGCTGGCCTACTTTGAGATGCAGATGTAGAATAATCATAATGTGTGATAAATCCACAAGGAAAAATTAAAATGATAATGTTAGTCCCTGAGAGGTAAATGACTAGCAGTAGGTAGAAATGTTATAGGACAGGGAGAGGGGCAGCCCAAACCCCGCAAACCTGCCTATTCTACATGGGTTCTGCCATCCGCCGCATCAACACAAAACATAGGAGACTTTAATGGGAAGGAACTTTAATAAAACTAGGAAACAATACAGGTAAGGCAAAGAGTCTAGTTTCTAGTTTCTAGTCTAGTTTCTAAATGAAGCATCCAGAGTTACCCGTCCCCTCGTGGGTAAAAGTCCATCCAAATGGGATTGGCCCAGAACAAGGCCCCAAAGCCTGCTACAAGTCTAAAGCATCTTCCAGTGGGAACCCACAGAAAAGGGTCACAAACAACTGGACAAGCCCGGAAGGAAAAGAGCAAAATCAACATCAAGATAAAAGCTGCCATTGTCACCTCCCCACGGGTCTCACCCACATCTGTGTCACCCAGTCCACGACCAAAAGACAAGCAGTTTCTTCACGTGTCTCTAGGCTCCATGCGCCTCCTCCAGGTCTCCTTGCTCCATCCTGCTTCCTTCCTCCGTCTCTTCCTGCAGCTTCTTCTCTTCCTGCTCAGCTCCACCCTCCCTTGGGTGGGGCAGGGAACCTGGAACTTCCTTCCCCCTTTCCTGGGGACCACCCTGTTACAGAAAGATCCAGAAAAAAAAAATACTTAAAACTTTAACTTAAAATATAAGAGAGAGCTCTCTGGGGTACACCCAGAGAGATTTTGGCTCTCAGAGAATCTAGTTTAGGAATGCTCTCAGGAGGGGTGGGGGGGACACTGCAAATAGTCCAGCAGTCAGCGTGGTGCTATTGCCATGCTACCCACAGCTTTGTGGCTCATCCCACTTACTCCATCCACTTACTCCATAGACTTTAGGCAAATGCTGATGAATTAACTGAATGGATCTCCTTCCCAGGCAACTGTTCAGGCAGTGAATGCCATCGTGCAGCCCAGCCAAGACTCCCTGCTCTCAGCCCTGCAGCAACTGAGACTGTCCATTCAGGACATCACCAGAACCTTAGGACAAATGCATGGTATGGGCCTCTTGAAACTCAGAACTTGGGGAAAATGGCCTGCAGGTAGAGAAATATCCACAAGATGGCGCTGGTGGGTTAGCTTTGTTTCAAGGTAAACTTGCTATTTACGATAGTGGAGAATGATGTCTGTCTCAATTTGTAGGTTTGTGCTTTACATTTTCTTGTGATTATGGTAGTTCCTGTTCTTTGGAAGCAGTATATTCCTTTGCATGATGAGGTCCTGCAGGGCAGAACCGTACCGAGTTGTCCTTACACTCTCTTTCACCTTTTCATTCTGAGATAACTAACCTTGCCTTTCCACCTTATCTGAGGGGACTTGCAGAGCTCCTGTCCTGTGGCTAGTGCAGGATAAGCCAGCATAGGTGTGTTCTGTTAGCAATTACAACTTATCTCAGTGACTACATTCCTCTTCCAATGCCTGGGCAACTCTTCAATTTCTTGTCTGAAGTACATGAGAAATGTGCCTGGTGTTTGTTCAAGGAAGGTACAGGAGAGGGGTGTGAGCTGTTTAACAAGGAAAAACACACAACTATTAATTTCCCTGAATCCTGCTTCTCTGAAAGAAAGGGTTTCTGACAAAAGAGGGTGTTTATGGGAAACAGGATAAGAGGGAAGAAGAGTGAGGTCAGTTGGTGCTCAGCATTATACTGCCTTTCAGTAAGAAAGCAAACAATAAATTTGCCACCTCAGACTGTATTCGTCCATCTGAAGTCATACAGTCGTGTGTCATTACCATCCAGCTTCCCTGTTTTACATTTATATTCTCATTTTCTCTGTTTCCCTGAATTGTAATTTCAAAGTCCTTCTGATCACATCTCCTCCCAAACAAGCTCTGCACACTTTTTTTTTTTAAAGATTGATTTATTAATGCATACAAGAGCTAGGGCACAGGCCAGAGGTGTCTGTGTGGGGTGGGGGTTGAGAGAATTCACCAGAGACAAAGCAGGGAACAGAACAGGCAGATCGACAGAGGTACCCTGCTGAGGGGAGCGGTGACCGAGACAGGAGAGGTCTGCTGCCCCATGTGGGTAGCCCCCTGGCTGACCAGGGATCGAATTCTGCTGCAGAGGCTGCAGACAGCTTCACAGGCTGTGTCTTAACCCTTGTGCCACCAAGAAGCAGATGGATTTTCTCTTTGCCAGGACACTGAGTTTATTACCCAGATACCAAGACCACGAGAGTTACTCACAGGGTCTCCAGGTTTACTAATGAACACATGTGGGTAGTTTGGAAGGCCACTCGAGGCCCTCCACCTTGTCACAGTGTGCGCTACAAGAGGAAGGCATGTGCTCCTGTTTAGTTTCATTTTCAGAGTCATTTCTTTGTCCCAGCCCAACCCAAAGTCGTTGGGTTGTCCTCTGCAGGAGGTCTGATGGTCAGGCACAATGCCAGAGCTACTTCTCTTGTTTCCTCCACAGGCAGATTCTCACACACAATTTATTTGAATGGTTTTACTACTAGTCACTATAGTGAAATAAATTAATGTGCCAGACTGCATTTGTCAAAGACAACCACAAGGACCTCTTTCTTCCCACATGCTCCCTTACAAAGCAACCTGGATATTCTCCCATTGTTTGTAATAGAGGTGGGCTTGTAATGGCCTGGAACCAGGGAAATGCAGTAGAAGAGAGTGCAACTTCCAAGGCAAGGCTTCCACCTTGAATACTGAGCCACCATGGAAAAAGTCCAATTCTTCTGAGGCCAGTGTGCTGTGGCAGTTCACCAGAGTTGTGTGTACCCCACTGGCATCTGGCCAGGTGTCAGATGAGCTTTGGATGACTCCTGGTACCTACCTTCAAATTACCCTCAGCCTCCAAGTCTTCTCAGTTGAAGACCCAAACACAGTGAAGGAAGGACAAGCTATGTTTAGTCTAGAGTCCTGATCCACGGAATTTATGTGCATAATATAATTGTGTTATGCTGCTGAGTACCTCATGTTGTCATAGTAACCAGAAAAAAATGATTATAGAAATAATAATTATTGAAAATTTCAGGAATCACACAATTTTTGTAGTCATTGTTTCTGTTCTTAACTTTCTTCTGCATGACTAACAAGCTCAGCTGCTCTTCTTCCTTCTGCTTTTATTTTCAAAAAAAAAAAAAACCCACATTGCCCTTTCTGAGTCTAGTGGTAGCAAGAACCCTGAACGCTGCCCTCTTACTCCAGGAATACCTTCTGTCCAGGCCCTTAGGGCACATGGCTGAGGAGAAGACACCCTTTATTTTCAGGTTGCAATTAGCATTTCTGAGAACCATTATGCAAAGACCTAGTCAATAATTTTTGCCTACTTCACACTTTTCACAGTTCTCACCATTGACTGGTAAGTAAAGCCACATTCTGTTCTATTTTCATGTCCTGCCTCCTCTTACAGCTGAAGTTCCTATCACACTAGGCACGTGAACAGATGGTGTCAACACAATGGCCTGTTTTGTGCTGATGTGGTCACCTGTGGGATCTGTAAATGGCTCTTCTTTTCCTGATGGTTACAGGGATCCAGGTCTGAGCTTTTTTCTCCACTGGGTGCATTTTCAGATTTTCAAGCATCCGGATTAAATAAGCTTGTTTTTCAGCCTTTGTATTAATAATTTTTGTTTTCTGAGAATTAAATTTCTCTTAGGATGCATTGAGGCATTTTCTCTCCTAAAAGCCTTGGAAACTTTTGTATTTCCTTATGAATCAACACAAAATTTCAAGCTTTTGCTTATGTATTGGTGGCAACAAGAAATTTTTTTAATTGAGGTAGCATGAGTTTATAACATCTAGAGCTCAGGTATACAGACATATATCAACATCGATATATATTATACTTCCTGATGCTGGGCACCAAGTCTCCTTTCCACCCATCATCATACACAATTTACCTACCTCATTGCATAGAGAAAAGGAGTCATAATGTTTCTTTCTAACAATCAGATATATGTTTAAATCAGATTTCTAAGTTTTCTTTTCTTTTTAATTACCGTATTGGTTTGCCCTACTGTACGGATTTCAGGAGTATAGCTTCTCTCCTCTGTAAATGTATATGCCACACCACACCTCCTACTGACGTTTTATTTTAAGATCATTTAACATTATCCAGCTGATCGCTTTTCCCTACTTCTCCTTTCCCCCTCCCCTCTGATCGCCACAATTTGGTTGTCAGGGTCTAAGCATTTGTTTTGTTTTATTTGTTTTTGTTCATTTGCTTTGCTTCTTTATGTCCCACATGAGTGAAATCATCACATTTTCTTAATCAGTAAATTCGTGCCATCCCCTCTGATTAGTTCACTTAATTTTGTCTAAATACTTTTCCTACTTAGCTTGTGAATTTATTTTGTCTAAACCCAATGGGAAAATAATGAACACTAGAGTTTTTCTATGCTAAATTCCATATGATATAGTCATGCTCACATTTCTAGAATTGTATTCACTCATGGATTAGTTACAGACAGGAACCTGAATACTCCCAAGTCATCTGGGCCACCATCTCTTACCTTAAATTCTGTTTTATTATATCAGTGCATCAAGTTTGCAAGCATTCAACATATGTTGAATTGGTTTCAGAAAACCAATTCTTAAAATATAGAAGAGTTTCATAAATTTTCAGACAATTTCTTAGGGATATAGGAAAGACTTGAATCGCCTATGATACATCAAAAATATCTAGGAACTCCCTGTTGGTACAGGAGGTTAGAGCACAGCACTATGGAGTGGTCCGCAGACTCTGCAGTGCGTGTTCTATCCCCAGCCAGGGAGCAACCCACATGGCGCAGTAGACCTCTCCTGTCTTGCCCGCTGCTCCCCTCAGCAGTGTATTTTGGACAGTCTGCTTGTTCTGTTCCCCACTCTGTCTCTGGTGAATCCTCTTACCCCCAGAATCTCTGGCCTGTGCCCTAGTTCTTCTTTTTTTTTTTAACTTGAAACAAGCAGAAAAATTTATTACTCTTGGGTTGGTTGAGACTATAAATCTTTTTTTTTTTTTTTTTTTTTTATTTATTTATTTGTTTGTTTGTTTGTTTGTTTGGTTTATACATGCACTGGGTACAGTCAGAAGCGCGGGAGGGTGAGAGAATTCACCAGAGCCAGAGCGGGGAGCAGAGCAGGCAGAAGGACCGAAGTACACTGCTGAGGGGAGCAGCGGGCGGCAGGAGAGGTCTGCGCGCCATGTGGGACCCTCCTCCGGTGGCCGGGGAGCAGCTGGGGATCGAACCGGCGCCGCAGAGGCTGCGGGCAGCATCGCAACCCAACGCTCAACCGCTGCGCCACCGGGGAGGCCCGAGACTATAAATCTTTATCAATGTTTAACGCAACATTAGATAGCATCGGCTCATCAAGCTCCTCCACTCTCCTCAAGTTAGGCGCCCCATACCGGTCGCTAATTTCAGCTAGTGTTTTGCCTGATTCCTCTAAATGGGGGGGCATCTTCACCCTTAATTATATTTTCCATATTCATTCTTGCCTCCTTCTCCATTATTTCTTCTATTTTCTTTAATTCTTCTATTCTCGCTCGCTCTTTTTCTTGCATTTCCAGCTCTAGCTGGAAGGTCAGTTGTTGCTCCTGAAACCTGAGCTCCTCTGCTTTGAGCCTCTCCATCATTTCCTGCTCCATTAGAGCTATTTCTCTTTCACGTTTCAACTCCACCATTTCCTTTTTTCTCTTGCTTGCTCTGCGGTATATTTTCTTTATACTTGCAAAGCCACAATGCTAAATATTCTTTTTTTTTTTAATTTTTTTTAAAGATTTATTTAAATCTTTAAAAAAAAAAAAGCACTGGGTACAGTCAGAAGCGCGGGAGGGTGAGAGAATTCACCAGAGCCAGAGCGGAGAGCAGAGCAGGCAGACTGACGAAGTACACTGCAGAGCAGCAAGTGGCAGGAGAGGTCTGCTCACCATGTGGGACCCTCGCCCAGTGGCCGGGAATTGAACTGGCGCTGCAGAGGCTGCAGGCAGCTTCGCAACTCAGCGCTCAACCACTGTGCCACCGGGGAGGCCCAACGCTAAATATTCTATTGGATCCACTGGAGGAGCTTTTGCCACTTCTGCAAGACCCTGCGTTAGACATGCCCCGAGGTGCTTTTGAAGATATGCTGACTCCATTCCTAATTCTTATAAACAAATTTGGATGTGTCTCTCACCCACATCTGTGTCAACCTGTCCAGGACCAAAAGGCAAGCGCAGCTTGTCTCTGCTCCATGTGCCTCCTCCACGTCTCCTTCTGGCTCTCCATCCTGCTTCGTTCCTTTCTGTACCCTAGATCTTGTATGCATAAATAAATGAATCTTTAAAAAAAAATCTTAAAAAGCCCACAATAATTATTTTGCTTTATATGGTTAAGATTCATTGAGACTTGCTAACATATTTAAAATCTCTGCTTTTTTAGTTCTTTACACATATTTCTTTTGCCTGATATTTCTAGATATTTCTGCTAGGGAGGGTCTGCTTCTGGCAAACTCTCATGTGTAAATTGCCTGTTTCACTCGAGTTCCTGAAAGACGTTTTTGCTCACAATTTTGTCTTAAATGTTGAATAGCTCGGTACATTATTTTCTGGTTTCCATTGTCACTTTTGAGATATGATCTGTCAGCTGTCACTTGTTCAGAGGCAATCTGTCCCCACCCCACCCCCCATCTGCCTTTTAGAATTTTTCCTTATCTATCTTTTGTGTTATTCACTTTATTTTACTTAGGCTTCATTCTTCCATTTTAATTGATATTGTTCACCACTCTGGAAAGACCTCAGTCATTAAATCTTCATAAATTGCTTACGTCACTTTCTGCTTCTCTCTTACTGGAACTTTAACTGAGAACATTACACCTTACAACTCTCTTCTGTTCTCTTGAAGTCTTGCTGTTATTTTACATCTCTATTTCTCTGTGCTGCATTTGGAATAAATCCTTCTGATCTAATTAATTGATCTTTTCTTCTCATCAACTGCTCCCAGTCTGCTGCTGAATATATGCATTGAGTAGGTTTATTTTATTTTTCATTTCTTAAAGTTTTATTACTTTTTTAAATCTATTCAATTTTTTGTAATTTTCCATTCACTATATTCTCAAGTTTGCTTTTGGTTTTCATTCAAAAGAGTAAGATTGCATTCTTTTGCATGCTTTTTTTTTTTTTTTCCAGTATGCGATGCTCATTGTCCTTGAAACATCATTTTTTAGGCAATATTTGGGAACTAGGACAAAATATTTTTATATTGTTCTTTCTGGTTCTTGGTGATACTGAAATCCTGAACCAATTCTAATCAAGTTCCACAAATAAGGGCCATGTACAAATTAGCCAATTGAACTTGGATTGAAATTTAAAAAAAAAAAGATGGTCACAAATTTGCTGAAGCAGATATTTTTTAAAGCTCCTGCTTTGTTCACTACCAAAGCAACCTTAATTTTGTCTCCTGCAGGAAGTTAGAGTGGGGTGGGAGCTTTGTTTCATTCAGATGTTGAGGGTAGAGACATTGGGGTTCCCAGATTAATATGTGGAGGGCTTCATGTAATTTTCTTCACTATGCTCGGGACTGGGGCCTCCTGCTGCCCATACTGTATGGAGAAGCCACCCGAACAAGAGCCCAGGTGCACCTGGCTTGGTCAAAGCCTTCAGGAAACAAATACTACCACGTGTGCTTCTCTGGCTGCTGGCTCCCTCGGGGTCCTATTCTCCCTTAAGTTTGGCCTGTTGGTTTCTTGCTGCCTTTTGTGCTTTTTGATGCCTTTAAAGTGTTTTCATATTTTATCCAGGTTGTTTTATTTTTCTTTTTTGGTTGTTTTTAGTTGAAGAATGAGTCCAAGTATTATAACACTCTATTACCACTAAATTATATTCTCCTTCCCTTCCTTCCTTCCTTCTTTCTCTTCTTTTAAAATTGGGATCAGCAGATACTGGAGTCTAATAAGAAAATACTTTATTCTGATCTGTTCCTAAAGTTGGCAACACCAGTCTTAGAAGATGAACAGGAGACATCAAGGAAAAGGATTGGGCATTGGCAGATTGATATGATCAGGAGCAGAAGGAGGTGCCGGGGATGTATGTATGATTTCAACATTGGTCTAAAAAAAATCATGGTGCCTCTGGCAAAGACCTACTATTTGGATGACTCAATTAATTTCTGCTTGATTTCTAGAGCAAATAGGGAGTACCAGGGAAGAATAATGAACTTTCTTTCAGACACGTCACATGTAAGGTGATGGTGAGATGTCTGTGGAAACATACGCTTTAAAATGGGAATTACATGAAAAGAGTACATTTTGGTGTTCATTGACCTTGAGTGTATAACTCAATTATGCATCTACAATGCTTTGTTTTAGGTGTCAGAGGTAGAGTATTGGCTGTGCTGTTTTCCTGAATGGGAACATAATCAACATTGATAATGAAATATGCAAACCCTGCATTAATTCTGAATCTGTATTTTTACAGTTCTGACCCCCAGGCAGGATTTGCTGACTTTTGTTTTGTATAAATGTCACTTGACAGCACAAAACCTAAATCCTTACTCCTGAAAAGTTTAAAAAGCAAATTTCCTTAGGTTTTCCAAACAAAATAAAAATAATGCTTACCACACAAAGTTTTCATGACCTGAATATATTCGTAAGCTAATCAAAAACACACTATGTTTCTCTTGAGATTCACTTGGAAGAGGGATTTTAAGAAGATGTTTTGTTTGCTGAACAACAACCGAAATGTTGGAAGACATATAGCCAGGCGCTAAATGAACCGGGGCTTAGCCATCTGGGCGGAGACTTCCGTCAGCAGGACCATTTTCTCACTCCACCACATGGCAGGAAAAGGAGCGAACTGAACTCAAATCTGGCATTAGATCTTCTGTGTTTTCTGTAGGATCATGTCATGGTCACCGGCTTTTAGGAATTATCTTCTTAGCCAAAATGTACACACATTAGACCCAAATGCAAGAGTGCTTATGTGGTTCTCAACCCTCAGAAGCCCCACATTGTTAGAGAAGGAAGTTCTGTCTTAGGTGTTCCCTGAACAGTGTTCAGAGTCAGTGCCTAAAATGTATTCCCTACTGAGTTGCTGGAAATTTCTCCCAGACAAGTCAGCTTAAGGAAAATTAAAAGACCATTAGATTCAGAATCAGAAGATTGGATTCTAGCTGTGACTCTATTAAGAGCAATATAATCATACTATTCTGGGCCCAAATTCTTTTCTTTTTAAAATAATATACTTAATGTATACACAATATAAAATTGAACATGTTAACAATTGTAAAATAAGCACCCTAATATCCAGCTCACACATTAAATAGATTATTACCCAAAACTTCCAAACCTCCACAATTTCATTCCTCTAAACATTTCTTCTAGTGGCTGTCATCCTGATTATATTAATTAATCTCTAACTTTTTAATAACTTCATTGTTTAAGTTATTATAAAACAGCATATTATTTTGTCTTGTATGTTTTTGAACTTTATATACACAGAATTCTTGTGTATATTTTCTTCCTGCAATTTACCTATTGTAGTAAATGTTATGGATTTTGGTCATATAAATATAATTCATTGTTTTTTCTCTATAGATAATCTTTTCTGTTTGATGCCACCTGCTGTTGACTCTTTCTACTGCATTTTTCATTTTATTCATTGTGTTTTTCAGCTCCAGAAATTTTTGGGTTCATTTTTATGATTTTTTTCTCTGTTAAACTTCTTATTTTGTTTATGCATTTTTTAAAATTTCATTTAATTATATTTCTGTTTCCTTGTAAATCACTCGGCTTCCTTAAAAGAGCTATTTTGAATTTTTTATGGGGCAAATCACATAGCTACATTTCTCTGTGGTCATTTATTAGAAAATTATTTTATTCTTCTGATGGTGTCAAGTTTTTTTTTCACATTCCTTGAAGTCTTGCACTGCTGCCTTCATATCTGAGGAAGTATCGATTCTTCCAGTCTTTACTAGTTTTGAGAAAGAACTACCTTCTATCGTCTTGGTAGAGATTCTGAGGCTTTTTCAGACTTTTTATGGACATACCTACTCCTCATTTCTTTCTTGTGGCAAAATTCTTAGTTTTTTATGCCTTCTTCTTTTGATCCTGCAAAGCCAGGCTGTGTGCTGCCAGCCTCCCTTTTGCTCTCTCTTGGTCAACATTGAATGCTCAAATTTGTGTTTCTTCTCAGGTCTGCAGAGGCAGAATAGCTGTCTGCCTGCCTCACTAGCCATCTGCAAAGGCTTGCTCTTGCTGCATTCAGGAACACACATCAGAAACCCATCATGGCTGGAGAGGTGAGGTGCCCAGGGTGCTAGTGGCACCCATGGGCTAGTTGGTGGATCTGCAAGCAAGGAATCACCAACAGCTCATGGTCAGGCTTTTGGCTGGCATCTGCAACGCAGTCAGTGGGGTCTGCATCCCCTTGCAGTCCTCCAAAAGCCCTGCTTGCCACCCTCCCAGCCACCTTAGAGTGCACCTCAGTATTCTACATGGAATGAGAAAGAAGCTCATCCCTTAGAAGCGTCCCTCGCATCTGGGAAGCCAGGTACACTTCTTCTTTACCCCAAATCACATCGTCATGTTTCTAGATATTCTTTTCTGCCAGACAGCATGAAATTTATCCAGATAGAAGTCTTATTTGGATATGCTTCTACTCTTATATTGCTAGAGTTTTCTTGTCCATAAACATGGATAGTTTTTCTATGACTTTTTAAATTTTCTTCAGTTTCTTTCAAGATAAGACACTTAGATTCCACTCCCTGCTCTAGTCATAGTTACTGTGTGTTTTATTTCTAGTGATATATCATTAGCTAACTCCTAATTATTAAATACTGGTTTTTAAAATTAAATTGACATTTCAGGGCCTCCCCGGTGGTGCAGCAGTTGAGCTCTGGGTTGCAGAGCTGCCCACAGCCTCTGCAGGGCCGGTTCGATCCCCGGCTGCTCCCTGGCCACCGGAGGAGGGTCCCACATGGCACGCAGACTCTCTCCTGCCGCCCGCTGCTCCCCTCAGCAGTGTACTTCGGTCCTTTTGCCTGCTCTGCTCCCCGCTCTGGCTCTGGTGAATTCTCTCACCCTCCCGCGCTTCTGACTGTACCCAGTGCTTGTATAAATAAATAAATAAAATCTTTAAAAAAAATAAAAATAAAATTAAATTGACAGTTCAATAACTCTTGGGCGAACACTTGTTAATTCTTATTATTAGCTGCAGGTTATATGTTTTTTTTAATGTAGAAATCACATAATTTGAGAAGAATATTTTATTTCTTCATGTACATATAGCAGGTCTTCGAATATGTTTTGTTCATCATTCTTTTGTTATAATGTTGATGAGAAAAGTGAATCTGGCCTTCACCCAACAAAACAACCTTATTCAAGAAACTTAATTTGTTATATGTCACTTTTCTTGAAGTTAACATTTCTAAGAACTTACTGACAAAATTAAGTGAGCTCTTACTATACTTAAAACTTACATTTCTTTATAAACTTTTTTTTTATTCTTCTGACTAGGACTTCTAAATAGTGTTCAATACAAGTGCATTGATCAACAAGTGTTTGACTCCACATTTTAAAAATCTCCTATTTAATATTTTAACATTAAGTATGATATGTACTTTCTATGGATTCATTTTATCAGTTCACAGGTGTTTCTTTCTGTTCTGAATTACCTAAAGATTTTCATTTTAATCATCAATGGATTTTGTTACATCTGTTAAAATTTGTACATCAAAAATTTTCACATTCATTGAAATAATCTTTTACTTTTCTTCCTTAAATGTGGTAAGCTATGAAATTATTGCAAGTCATTGCTCCTTCGGCAAAGTTGTTACACATTTTATAGAATTTCTGTGAGAACAGAGATCCAAATGGGAAACTTATAAAAATGGAATCCAGAGAAAAATCCAGCAAAGAGAGCATTGTCACAGAAGAGCAGAGAGAATGTGACACCCCTGGCAGGGACCACCATGTGACTTGGAAGACAGGAGTTCCCTGCGCCCATGCGACTTCCGAGGAAATGGAAGGAGGGCCGGAGACTGTGGATGGATGTAGAAGGGGGCAGCTGACAGAACAGTTTCATCATTCTGTAGGTCTTATAAAAATGAAAAACAACAAAGTTTGTTGTTGACAGGAATCTGGGAAAGAGAAACACGCCAGGTCACAGAGTTCATGGAAACCCTATTATATGAAAAAAAGAACCACCTTCAAATGTTGATGAAAAGAAATGTAATGTAAATGTGAAGATGTGCTTCCTTATCCACAAATCCACAAACTAGAATTATCCCCAAGAATTGGCTTATATACCAAAATAGCTGTGCAGATTAATGAATACAGCTAAACATGCACTAAATGGCAAGATTAAATGTCCTTGTGTCTAACCTGGTGTGGCAATGCCCAGACAAGAGATTCTCAACAACTCGGCTCTGTCGTTTATACACAACTTCACTTGAACATGGATGACATTAATTTTCCTCTCTTGCAAAATCCCTCAAGAGGTGATTCGTTCTCTTCACTTCTTTTCTTTCCACTTCTCACTTCCCACATTCTCTGAAACACCCTGTCTATTTCAAATAATGCTTTTAAAAAGATGGCCTTGATCTTGCTTTTTCGTTCTTGTTATTAAGTACAGAAAAGCGAAGCACCACAAATAGAAAAGGGCAGCATTTGGAATAGTTTAAAAGTTTTGTAAGCACTAACAAAGGGGGCTGTAGAAGAGAACATTCCATCCCCCTGTCCTGCTGCTTTCATTCCAGGTTTCCGTGCAGATCAGATAGAGGCAGCAGCCCCAGGAGAGCGGCGGGTCCCATACACATGTAACCAATTGCTTATTTTGCCTGTAGTAAAGTTCACATTTTGATTGCTCCTCCAGATTATGTAGATCCAGACATATTTTATGCAGTCATCCGGATCTTTCTCTCTGGGTAAGTATAGTTCATCTGTTTTTCTACATGAGGCCTCTGTAGCATTTTCCAAATTTATAAGGAAGGAACAGGCAGAAGCTCCCTAAAGTAAGAAACACATTAAAAACCCTTGCTAGCAAAGTAAACACCATATCCATTCTTGGGTAAAGTAAGTGGGAACCATCTGCATGACGAATAATGTTGAGGGTTGAATATCTAAGTTTCGAGTAATTGTCCTTTAAGCTGTCCTATTAGATCCATTTGTCTTCACCTTCCTTAATGACAGAAAAAGAAAAGTCCAGAGTGCTCCTCACCAAGCTACATCATTTATGTCCATGCATTAAAGCAGATGAAAGCACAGACAGTAGCTTCAAAGCTTTTATCTAACATTCCTGGCACAGCTACCCCCAGCTATTTTTTCATATTACTGGGTACTCTCCTCTGTGACATGGCATGTGAATTTTCCAGATAGAAAGAAAACTCTATTCTTAGATATATTTCTTCTTTTACATATACTAGTTATACATTGACATGCTTTAATCCAAATACTTTTCTATTCACATTAACAGAGAAATTCAGTTTGTTTTAATGGCAAAAAGCAGAGAAAGTGGGTGGAGGATGTAAAACAAGCAAAATATACATCTTGTCAACCATCTCAATAACTAGGAGATGCTTGAGTTGCTCTCGATAGAACTTGACTGTGTTCCTGGATACAGCAAGAAACATGCCAAGTACCAGTATCAGTAGTCATATTGATTTGACAGTAGATTTAGTAGTATGTTCTATTGGTGCAAGAAATGAGTGACAACATGTACTAAGTACTCTAGATTGGTTAGGACGTGGTGTGGACAGTCTAAGGGTGAGTCAGCCTGGTGAGAGACTTTTTGTTGTAGGGGCTAGTGTGTGGAAGCAACGAGGATTCCAAAGAATGACCTGAGTGTAATGGGGACCTAGTTTATGGTGACAAAGGAAAAAGAGGGGGAAGTGTACAGAAAAGTAATTAGCAGCATGCTTCAGAATTTAGATTTTCCCTGTGCACCTTGATCTTGTCACTCCTGAAACCCTCCCCAGAGAGATTATTTGTCCTTTAACTCTTCTTGGACTCTGTAGTTTTTGTATGCTAGTCAAGATCAATACAAGATATGATTCTAGAATAGATTTTTTAGCAACAAATATTTAGCAAAACATGCAGCTATGCTTTGGCAGAATTAGACAATGGGATACAAGGGTCACTTTCAAAATATTTTAAATGTACCAGAATTTACAAGCACTTAATCCTGAAACATCTCTCCATGCTTCCCTTTGCTCTCTAAGTTTGTGTCAGTTTTCCATTGTTGCTACAAATATAACAGTTCAAAACAACACACATTTATCATCTCGCACATCTGTGGATCAGAAGTCTAGACAAGCTTGACTTGACTTTCTGCTAAGGGTTTCAAAATGCCAAAGTCAGGCCCTCTGGGCTCTTATTGTAGTATATGGGGAAGAAGTAACCTCCAGACTCATTAAGGTTGTTGGCAGAGTTTAGTTCTCTGTGGCTTGGTAACTGAGGTCTCTATGTCCTTGCTGACTATCAGTCTGAAGTGTTCTCAGCTTCCAGAGACCTCCTGCATGCCTTATTATGTGGCTTCCTTTCCCTCTACTGTTGTTTCTGTGACTTCTCCTTCTACCACTAGCAAGAAAAATCTCTGCTTTTAAGGTCTTATGTGATTATATTCAGATCATATAAATACAGGATAATTCACTGTATTAGGGCAATTAATGAGTGATCTTAATTACATCTGCAAAGCTCCTTCTTGCCTCAAAATGTATCACATTGATAAACATGGTCTCTCATAATATTAACAGTTCTAGAAATTAGAACTGGAATCTTGGCACAACATTCTTAGAATGCTTTGTACTATAAGATCCTCCAAGGAATAAATCAATGATACTTTTCCTTTTTATCACAGGTATCTGATAAGATACTGTATATTCTAAAATATACACTGTATATTCTAAAATCATTGTGATACGATGAACAGCAGAGGTGACTTTGTTTTCATTAAAATAAATTCTGGGTCAGTAACTTCTAATTTTATCTATGATCTACATAAATGCCTCCCTCTGTTTCTAACCCTCAAAAATATTTCCCATGTTGCTAAACAAAGTGACCAGTACCAAATCCCAAATGTTTTGACAAGCGATTATAGTCAAAAACATCTGGATTGTTGAGAATTCCCAATAGGGTTATTTTTGAAAAATAGAAATTTGTTCCTGTGTTCTTGATTTATCCTATATTTAATTATTATTTTTTTCCTTTCAAATATTTTTTATTTAGGAGGGTTGAGTGATTTCACATTTTTTATTTAGGATAATGGAGAGATTTCATCTTTCAACTTTATATAAATGGAGCATTTCCCACTCGAATATCTAAGGGAAGCAATCAACTATTCTGGAAAAAATATTTCTTTTTTGGTGGTGTTCAAACCTCCCCTTTTCTTAAATTTGCAAGAAATATGTTACAAAAAAGGCTAAAAATAATTAGCCTACAGAGATTTGAAAGGAAAATAATTCCATTCCTTCACAAACAATTCATCCTGAGAATGCATAAGAGCAACACTGGGACTATTCAGAGACACCCGATTTCCCTCCCTCATCTAATCTCTTCCTAGTGGGAAAATACAGTTTTTGAAAGTAAAGACTCCCCTTTCCAATTTTTGGGTTTCATGCCCTGTCTTTTTTCTGTCACCTTCAATGTGACTTCAACATAGTCACTTCAGGCCGGGCATTGATGTCTCTTGCCCATTTGAACATCTGATGGTTCTTTTAAGCTACCGAGTCCTTTCAAGAAGTACATGTAGGTCTACACATTCTGGATATGAAATATATAATTACAGAATGCTGTCCTTATTCATTCATTTATCAAATGGCTAGTGAGTGTTTACCATATTCCAGACACATTTCTAGATACTGAGAATGCAATAATAAAACAATAACTTCATTTCTGTGCAGTTTACATGGGAGATTGATACTAAATGCACACATATAACAAAAGTGAGTATAATGCAATATATGTTACCAAAAAATGCAATATAGAGAAATGTAAATAAAGTAGGATATAAGGTGTTATGGAGTATTAAGAGTGGTGGCTAGTGTTTCTTATTTATTTACTGTGATATGGGAATGCCCTGCTTCGAAGTGACCTATAAGCAGGTATCCAAACGAGGCAAGAAGTGAGCTTCCCAGATTCCTGTTCCAAGCGTAAAGAACAGCAATTATAGTGACCCTATGGCGGGAACATATTTTTCAAAGAGGAAACGCTGCAGAAAAGCCAGCAGGACTTGAATGGAGTAGGAAGAAAATGAAAGAGCTTGGTGATAATAGAGACCAGGTCTTGTGTGACCTTGCTGGCTTCATTTCTGAGTGAGATGAGTAACGCTGGCATGTTTTGAGAATGGCATGAGCTGTCCTAAATTTCAAATAGATATTCATTAATGAAAACCATCGAATAGCCATCCCTAAACAGCCACACACACACAAATAAACTACCCAACTCCTTATAGCATTTCCTACCTGAGGGAAGTATTTAAAATGCCTTGAACAGCAAATTGAGCAGTTTGTCTATGGCTTTAGTATGTGTGTGATTCCCTTCTCTTGAGCAAAATGACTTAAAATTATCATAGGTGAAACATCAACATAAATTTGTTATTTAAATAACTAGCCTCAGGGAATGTAGCTTGTTCTTGGCCATAAGAGAAAAAGATTCTATTCCTTGGTAAAAGCAGAAATTCACATGGGTGGGTCTTGGGAAAATGAAAGTAGAAAATTGCAAGTTTGAGATTCAAGTTCTGGTTCCCCCAATTCCTAACAGTGCAGCCCTGGGGACTTACTTGCTTTGAGTCCTTGTTTCATTATCTATAAAGTGGGTTTGAAAATACCTGCCTTGATCTACTCAAAAGAGGTCAAACGAGAAAATGAACGTGAAGGTACTTTATAAACCACAAAACATTCTAAGTATAAATGTAATGTGTTCCTGGCGCTATGGCTTTTGTCTTGTGGAGTCACCCCCCAAACACTCTCTGAATGTTGAAGATTAAAATATCCAACAGGGAAATGGAAGCAGAAAAAAGGGGACTCAAAGATAAAATGATGAAGAAGGCAGTCAGTGGAAATAGAGGAACAGAAAGGATAGAAGAGCTGAGAGGGGAGGGGAAGCAAACCCACGTAGTCTGAGCATAATTAGGAGGCTCACTTCTAATCCTTCTACATGTCCTGGACTTTAGCTTGTGGGAACCTGCAGAGTTGTTTGTGTTCTCTTTGTTGCTACCATTATTATCAACACCTGTTATCAACAAGCTATTTGATAAAGACATTCCCACAGTTAGGGAGTATCTGGAACTGATAGGTTAATGTGACAACATTTACACTTGTAACTGTTCCAGGGAAGGTCAAAGATAGGGGTGTGTGTGTGTGTTCAAACGTCTACTTATGAGTTGTAGATGTCAGGTCATTTAAGTTGAAATTAGCAGAAGGACTGAAGTTTGTTTCAGCATCTAATTTGTTCCTGTTGATTAGCAGTGATATCATCTATATAGTGAATTTTGCCAATGAATAGGTCATGGAATCAATGCCAAGGATTTCTCTCTAAAATACCTTTTACTCTTTTTTGGAAAATCTTCTTTGAGGAAAGAGAAGGGATGCATCCTGTGATGTGTTATCAAATGGGGTCAAGATGATGCTATGGTATATATCTTACAAAGATTGCTAGTTCCTTGCCTGAAAGTTACCATTGAAATCATGTTCTGTTACTTATTCTTCCGTTTCCATATCAGAAAATACTAAATTCCTAGCACTACCTTTTTCAATCTGACTTTTGCTTAGATGGAAAGATAACCCAGCCATGCCTGTGGGCTTGATATATGAAGGAGTCTCCAAAGAGCCCCTGGAATACTCTGGAGGGAGTGCAGCTCAGAGCACAGTGCTTCATGCCTTTGATGAGCTCCTAGGCGTCCATCACAGCAAGGAAAGTGGTAAGCCAGACATTTTTCTGTCTCTTTCTTTAATGGGGAGGAAGAAACAAGGTATTTTTATTATTTAATAAAACCAAATGTAAATTGCATGAGTTTATCTTTTTTGATTGCTGAGTAGTACTCCATTGTGTATATTTACCACATCTTAATCCAGTCATCTATTTTTGGGCATTTGGGTTGTTTCCATAGCTTAACTACTTTAAATAGTGCTCCTATAAACATAGGGGTGTAGGTGCCCTTTTGAATTAATGATTCTGTGTCCTTTGGGTAAATACCTCGGAGTGAAATTGCTGGGTCATATGGAAGCTCTATCTAGGGATCACGCTCAGTAAAATACGCCAGAAAGAAAAAGAAAAATACCAGATGGTCTCACTCATAGCAGGAATTTAGAAAACCTAAAGGACCAGGAGAAAGACTAATTATAATAAAGTAAAAATCAAAATCAACAAACAACTATAAGCCAGAGACACGCTATGGGAGGTGGGGGATAGGAGGGATTATGGTCAAAATAAGGGGTGGGAATTGTCTGGGGACTATAACCAAGATGGAAAAGCATATATTGTGCAAAAATGAAAAATGATATAAAAATATATAAAATAAAAAATTTAAAAAAATTAAATCAAAATGTCATGAAGTCTGTACTTCTCCAAATGGACCAGGAAACTCTGTGATTGCCATATGCTGCTGTGTCAAGTCAATTATATCAGATCTCAGCAGGTTTATTTCCTAATATTAAAATGTATTTCTAGCTTTTCACTACAATTTTGCTTTGATCCTTAGGCAGTAGCTTCCTTTTTCTAAAATTGGGGAAGGAGGGTCTCCCTGATGGCACAAGAGGTTAAGCATCGCACTATGAAGCAATCCTCAGCCTCTGCAGCACAAGTTCAATCCCCGGCAGGCCAGGGAGCAACCCACATGGTGCAGCAGACCACTCCTAACTCGCCCGCTCCTCCCTGCAGCAGTGTACTTGGGTCAATCTGCCTTTTCTGTTCCCCACTCTGTCTCTGGTGATTCCTCTCACCCCCACATCTCTGGCCTGTATCCCAGCTCTTATATGCATAAATAAATAAATCTTTAAAAAATAATAAAACTGGGGAAATATCTGGAGGTCAAATCAACATAGTCAATGACAATCTACATAGTCAATGCAATTACACCCTTTTCTATGAAAATGGTGTGCCCTCAAGCCAAGTCTATTTAGGTCAAAAGAACAGTCTACAACTTTGGAAGCTTGAAATTGTTCATTTCCTTACCTGCCAGCATTATGCTAAGTATTCAAGAGCTGCCAAAAGGCACTTTATAGTACAGAGTTTTCAAGTTGGATTAGAAAAAAATGACTAGAATATGGTGTTATAGGGCACAGGGTCATTCACAAAATTCAGTTCTTCTAGAACTGTGGAAATTATTTGTGGGTTATTCATTTGGTGATATTAGTAGTTGATTTACCATGCATAATATTAAACACAAAATTGACTCTCTAAATTATCTGTATTTGCTATAAGCAGCTATTGATTTTGACTTATAGACAACTTGACTTAAGGAGACTAATTACTAAAACCATTGTTCATTCTGTTTTTTATTGCCCTTATAAATTCTATGACTTTTCTCTTCCTTAACTCTCCTTTCAAAATTAAAGCACATTGGAAAAAAAATCTGCCAATTTTTTTTAGGGTTTATCAGCAGTATTATGTTTTATGCCTTACATTTGTGGCTATTCCTTATAGTGGCTAACAAGATATTTTGTCCACATTTGGCACATGGCAGTTTATTATACATGTACTGATAGTTCTAGTTCCAAGTTACTTATCAGAGCTACTCTTGCTTCTTTTTCCCTTTCCAGTGTCCTCCCAACAATAGTGTTCATTTGCATATTTGATACCTACAAGCAAGAGAGCAGTAACATTGATTGGACAGTTAGGATGACAGCAACTCTTTTTGAGACATTGGTGTCTGGAAAAGCACCAGTTCTCTTATCTTTCCATGTGCAGTTTTGGATTGTTTGTTTCATTGTTTTGGATTGTTTGTTTCAGCTGATTTTCTGCACAGGATGAGGGACTACATGCCTCCTTCGCATAAGGCCTTTATAGAAGAAATCCACTCAGCTCCATCACTGAGGGACTACGTCCTGTCCTCTGGAAATGGCCAACTTCTTACCGCCTACAACCAGTGCGTGGAGGCCCTGGCAGAGCTGCGAAACTATCACATCACTGTGGTAGCCAAATACATCATCACCGCTGCAGTCAAGGCAAAGAGCAGGAGGTCAAGCCATCTCCCAGGGCCGCCTCAGGCCTTAGAAGACAGGGGCACTGGTGGAAGTGCAGTGCTGAGCTTCCTCAAGAATGTCAGGGATAAGACCTTAGATGCAATAATCCACCAAAGTGTTTAAGAGACTGCGAGACTGCCTTCTCCCAGCAGTGCCAACCTAGCAAACCCAGATTTTGTTTTATTCTCCCCCCACCCCCGACCCCCAGGACTGGTGAGTCTGCAGGATGAGGATCAGCTTTCTGTCTGGAAAATCCAAAGAGGACCTTACCCCTATTTATGTCCCCACACTATCCAACACCATCTTCTCCTTGTTGAGAATTGTTAGTCTTAACAGAGAAAAAAATTCGTGGTCAGTCACCAACGTTACTTCCCCTCTCCTTTCCCAATCACTGCTTAGTAGGAGACTACATTATTCAGAACCCAGCAGAGAAAAAAGTGTTTGCAAAGTAACAGAAAAGAAATCTAAATTTCTAAACCCAAATAAAATTGCCTATGAATAGTGTCCCCTTATTGATTTCTTGAAAAGAAAATATTCATGTATTCATTCACTCACTTAACAGTTTATTAAATTCCTACTGAGTATTGGCTTGGGGAACAGAGCAGGGATTTCTGTGGCCCTGGTCCAGCCCTATTCTCCCTGCATGTGCTGAGTTTTGTGGCAGGAGGTTGGAAATACTCCAGTAGAGATGGGGGGAAAGAGGAGGCTGACAATAGGACTTGGAAGTCACTAATATGATTATGAATAGTTAATGATATGGGAACGGATGAAACTTTTCCACATGGTTTACAAATTTACTAAGTCTATTTTAGTTCCTGTTTTTATTTTTAGAAGAATAACTCTTTCTCCTTACACTGAGAATTTGCACTATGAAAATGAATGAATTGACCTTTTGGAAGAAAATGAGCAAAATGGGAATAAACAGTAAATTCACATGTTTATGTGTAAATAAATGTAAATTTTCACTTAGTTTCTATCTCAATGTCTCATTCCACCTGACAGCAAGCTGGGAAACTTTCATCTTGCCAATTTAGTACAAATTCCATTCACTTAGGTTTGCCGCTAAACCTGGAAACACACAGTCAGCCAAGATGGTATCTAAATCCCAGATGCTGATCTAGTACTGCAGCTTCAGGGAGAGATACATGAACAGGCAGCCTCTCTCAAGTCTCCCTCCCCTTGCGGGCTCTAGTTACTCAGAGCTTACAGCTACTAAAATGTCAACCACTATGGAGAGCTGTGTGGAGATTTCTGGACCTACTAAACATAGAGCTTCCATATGATCCAGCAATTCCACTCCTAGGTATTTACCCAAAGGACACAGAAACATCGATTCCAAAGAACACCTGCACCCCTATGTTTATAGCAGCACTATTTACAATAGCTAAGCTTTGGAAACAACCCAAATGCCCAAAAATAGATGACTGGATCAAGAAGATGTGGTACATATACACCATGGAATATTACTCAGCATTCAAAAAAGATAAACACATGCAATTTGCAGCAACATGGATGGCGTTGGAAGGGATCATGCTCAGAGAAATAAGCCAAAAAGAAAAAGAAAAATACCGGATGGTCTCACTCATAGCAGGAATCTAGAAAACTTAAATAAGGGACCAGGAAAATGAATATAAGAAAGTGAAAATCAAAATCAACAAAAAACTATGAACCAGAGACGCTTTTTGGGGGGTGGGGGGCGGGAGGGGAGGGATTGGGGTCAGAATGGGGCGTTTGCAATTGTATGGGGGAATATAAAAATAAAATTTATTATTTAAATTAAAAAAAGAAATGAAAACACACAATAAATATGGGAGTGCAAAAAAAAAAAAAAATGTCTGTCAGATTGCTTAGCTCCCAAGGGTCTATCATGCCACTTAGAAAACATGCAGCTATTTCTCACATCTCCCAGAGTAACGGGAGACTCAAAGTCTAGCTCAGAGCATTGACCACAGCCACCATCTCCACTCTCCAAGGCATGGGGAGGGTCTCTGGGCTCTTGGTGCATGATTCAACTTTGTTCCCTCTCAGTGTCATTCTCTAGAAAAAAGAATGTGCCCTTTAAAGCAAGATGTGTGTTTAATTTCTCTCCTTCAGCTGTAGTCCCGGTAGATCTTATCCATCACCATGGTCCCTTGAGCTCTTCCCCTCCCCCAACAGTTTTGGAAAAAAATGAACAACGTAAGAAAATAAAAAAAATAAAATTTTAAAAATAATAAAATAAATCAAGACATGTGTGTTAATTCTGGCATCTCCATTTTCTTCATAATGGGACTTCTGGCCCATTAAGTTTATAATTTCAGAAAATCACTAATCTTCAGCTTCTATTATTTTATAAAATCAAGATGATAAAATTGTTTTCCGGGTAGATGTAATTAACAGAAGGGATAGTGCTTAACACAGAGAAAAAATAACAGTCAAGACTGATTTGATTGTGAGGCAGGACTCAGAGCACGGAATCTCCCCAGTCCAGGGGAGATACTGCTCTTGTCAAGTTTCCTGGATGCAGAGTCTGCACAGCAATAGAATAAGCATTTATCATTTATATCATTTGGGGATGTTAGGAAGTAGAAAGTGGCAAAAGCATAGGCTTAAAAGTCAAAAAACACTTGAGTGTAAATTCCAGTTTTGTCAACATTTCATAATGAAAAATTATTTAATCTTTCAGAGTCCTAGTTTATTCACTTGTAAAAAATGAAACTTTGTAAATATACTCTGGAGCCAATTTATAAAATAAGTAACTAAATAATGGTTGTTAGACTTTATTTTTCTCATGTATATGATCTTGAAGTACCATGTCTAGGGTTTCAGAAGAGAAGTTGGAACTAGCTATCTCCCTGGACTTGATGAAGGAAAGAAATCACATGACTTCAAAACAACAGGCCAAGTGAGAACCTGAATTTTTCCTGAACTAATGTAGGCACATGTAGGGAGTAGTGATAAGGGCCTTTAAGAACTTAATACAGGACATCAGTCACTTTAGATTTTAAATCTAAGTCTAGGGCCTCCCCAGTGGCGCAGCGGGTTGAGCGCAGCGCTGTGAAGCTGTCCGCAGCCTTTGCAGTGCAGGTTCCATTCCTGGCCAGGCAGGGAGATTCCCACATGGTGCAGAAAACCTCTGCTGCCTCACCTTCTGCTGTCCTCAGCAGGGTCTTCGGTCCGTCTGCCTGTTCTGCTCTCCGCTCTCTCTGGTGAATCCTCTCACCCTCCCCTGCCTCTGACCTGTACCCTAGCTCTCGTATAAATAAATAAATCTTAAAATAAATAAATAAATCTAGGTCTATATACTAAGCGGAGCTGTGACTTGACAGACAGAATTAACGAAGAGCCATCATAATTGCTATACTTTCAATAGATCCAAGTCCCCTCAAGGAGACCACAGAGCCTGATTCAGTTTTCAATAAATGTTGAATAAATGGAAAAGTAGATGTAGATTGGGGGGAGGGGAGCTTATAAAGTTTTGTCTTTCACGGTTTTATGAGTTGTTGATTACCGTCATTACGCAATGGTAACATGATTTCTAACTGAAGTGTTTGCCAGCGAATCAACTCCTAATTCAGCTGTCAAATTTTAACTACTTTTTCAGGGAGCTCCATTTCTCAGCTCTATGTTATCTGGTACATACTATCCCCCAGACCATTAGAGAAAACTGATCTTTTTTTTTCTTTTTAAAGAATTATTCCTTTATTGTAAGATTTTTATTTTATTTATTTTTGCATAGAAGAACTAGGGTTTAGGCCAGAGGTTGGGGGGATGAGAGCATTCGCCAGGGACAGAGTGGGGAACAGAACAGGCAGATCCACTGAAACACACTGCTAAGGGGAGCAGGGGAAGAAACAGGAGAGGTCTCCTGCGCCCTGTGGATCAGCTTCCTGGCTAGGGATCGAACTCAGGCCACTTTGCCGTGAGCCCTCATGATGGTAGTGCTGAGACTTAACTCATAGAACCACCAAGTAGGCCGGAGAATGCTCTTTTATGATAATGGAAAGGAGGTAAAAAACGGTTCTGAGGATAGTTAATCCTAAACAATGCTAGGAGGGGACGCAGCAGTTGCTGGATAGAAACCACTAGAGGGCAGCAAGAAACATCACTCAAACAACAAATTTACAACTAAAGACTGTATGCCTGGCCATCCATGCCAAATGAAACCATTGTCTCAATGAAAATGAAAACGCACTGCTCCAAGGTGGAGAATGGAAGGCAAGTCTTTTCTTTTTTAAAGATTTATTTTTATTTATACAAGAGCTGGGGTACAGACCAGAGTCGTGGGAGGGTGAGAGGATTCACTAGAGACAGACAGGGGAGCAAAACAGGCAGACGGACCAAAGCAGTGGGCGAGACAGGAGAGGTCTGCCTCGCCATGTGGGATGCTCCTTGGCTGGCCAGGAATTGAACCGGCGATGCGGAGGCTGCGGACAGCTTCACAGCGCTGTGCTCAACCCGCTGCGCCACCGGGGAGGCCGAGAAGGCAAGTCTTCACCTAGAAAGGGACACAGGCCTTCAACTCCTAAACCTTGTACATAAGATTCACCTTCATCTTGGCTGCCAGCACTCCTGGCACTGCTGGTGACCAGAACTGGGCCCGTTCCTTTTCATCTTGTGCCCACATCGAACTAGAATTTATTTATGATGTGGAGAGACTATAGTAAAGATTCACAGATGATTTTAAAAGCAAACCAACCTAAAACATAAAGGAAATGCTAGCCAGACAACATGGCTAACATATAGCGCTCTCTCTACGAGGTTCAAAGGCCCTATATTATCCGATTTCCAGGTTACCTGCAGGTGGATGGGATCCCTCAAACCCATATGAGAAGCTCTCTCAGCATACCCCAAGACTCATGGACTGAGTTCCCCAACCCTTGCTGCTAGTATGAAATCAGTTATTGTTGTTCTACTTTTTTTTTTTTTTTTGGCTCCTAGCCAGTAGTAGCATCAAATAAAACTAAGCAACAACAACAAAGAAACGCTTAAAACCTGTGAGCGTCTATCCAATTTAAGATGTGGGATATAAAACTTCCTGTGCCTACAAGCTCATTACTCCTTCCACAACGATGAACGTCACCCACCAAATCTTGTTTTCCATTTTCTTGTGTACAGATTCCTATTTGCTTTGCTAATGGAAGAAATGCTCTCTTCTTTCTCTGTTCACTAACAGTCATCTTAATAAAGAAGTTGGATATCATTGCTTTCTGAAATGAAATCACTATTTTCTTTTTCAGTTTAGCATCTGCTTCCCTGTAATGGTAACAAAGTTCTTGAGTGTAAATAACATAAAAAATAAATGATTTCTTTTGCAAAGTAAATTTCTTCATAAACTCACAGATCCATTGGCCCACTTGGTTCTGTGGCAGCTATATAGATTTCAAACTAAACCCTTATTACATATTCCCTTCAATTGTCCATGAAAAAATTTTTCCTCCCTAAAGTTATCAATCAGAGATTTGATCTCCCTTTATGTTGGAGCCATTTGCAGTTATTTTTTTCAATAGTGTATTATTATTTTTTTTAAAGATTTGTTTATTTATACAAGAACCGGGGTACAGGCCAGATGCACTGGAGGGTGAGAGGATTCACCAGAGATAGAGCAGGCAACAGAACCGGCAGACTGACAAAATACACCGCTGAGGGGAGCAGCGGGCGCGGCAGGAGAGGTCTGTTGCACCATGTGGGACCCTCGCCGGTGGCTGGGAATCGAACCGGCGCTGCAGAGGCTGTGGGCAGCTTCACAGCGCCACCAGGGGAGGCCTCCATTTGCAGTTATTAGGTGCTATTCTGACCTGCCCAGGCCATATCCCTCCTCACAAGGCAAGCAGTACTGGGGCCTCCCTGGTGGTGCAAGGGGTTAAGCATAGCACTGTGCAGCTATTCACAGCCTCTGCAGCACAAGTTCCCTCCCCGCCAGGGAGGCGCAGCAGACCTCTCCTGACTCTCCCGCTGCTCCCCTCAACAGTGTATTTCAGTCAGTCTTCCTGTTCTGCTCCCCACTCTGTCTCTGGTGAATCCCCTCAGCCCCCATACCTCTGGCCTATACCCTGTTCTTGTATGAATAAATGAATCTTTAAAAAAAAGAGACTTGCCTTTAGAGAACCAATGGAAAACATAAACAGATCAGATAAACTTAAGATAATGGTAATATACTACTAACAGTTAAAATTATGCATCTAAGTATCACAGATTTATCATTAAAATATGGTGAATAAGCATTTATTTGAAATTATATTCAGCATTTATTTTCTATTACACAAACTCTATTATTTAAACAAAAACAATTGGCTAGTTAACAGCAGCAGTTGGTGGTAATTAATAGTAGGACTAATTGAACAGATATTATATAATTGCTCTCAAGAGTTCAGAAAACGTGAGCACAATATTCATGATGTGAAAACTCAAACTCGTGCTACCTCAATACAACGCGCAATAGTTAATCTACAGGCAAAAATCTCAGACAGTTAACACACAGAATGACAATGTGCTTAAATTATATGCTGCAGTCACATCAGTCAGAGTGAGTGCACAGGGTAATTCATTACCATGAACCACAAAGCACAGTTGCCAACCTGAGTGATCAGTGGGAAAACAATGACAACAACTGTGGAAGATGGATGCTCTACACCATGTTCATTTGACACTAAGTACTGTGTGGCTTTCAGTTCCAGTTTTGGGGACTGTCATATGGATTTTAAACTTTTTCTTTAATCTTGTGAAGTAAAGACAAAATGTACCTACATTCATGAGAGAGCAGCCCCTGTACCATGCAACAGAATATATATGTGGAAGGAGGGGCCAGATCTGTGAAAGACTGTCTCCATGTCTTCATGTGAAATTCTTTTTCTTTTTTTTAAGATTTATTTTATTTATACAAGAACCGGGGTACAGGCCAGATGTGCTGGTGAGTGAGAGAATTCACCAGAGACAGAGCCAGTACAGAACAGGCAGAATGACCAAAATACACTGCTGAGGTGAGCAGGTGAGACAGGAGAGGTCGGCCTCGTCATGTGGGTTGCTCCGGCCAGTGGGGATTGAACCGGCACTGCAGAGGCTGCGGACAGCTTCACAGCGCTGCGCTCAACCGCCTGCGCCACCAGATAGGCCCTTGATGTGGAATTCTAAGCAGTCATAATTTGACTCAAATATTGGCTTCCATATCATTACAAAATATTTTTTTCTAGCTAAGATGGTATAGAGCATTCTTTTTTAAAAAGTGGGAGCTTGATTTATACTTATTAATATGTGTAGAAATTTTATGTTCATGTCCATTTTCATTTTTACACCTCCCCAATACCCCACAAACTTTAGGGGTGCAATGACCTATTGCAGTCTTGTTTGAAATGTAACTTTACTTGTAAGTCTACGAAGTTACCACCAGAGGGAAGTAGCTACCTGCAGTACCAGGCACAAAGCCTCAAGCTGTATATAGGGTGTGGATTCCAAATAGAATCTCATAGGTCAAAGGTTTTTCCCCTAGTTTTTAGAGGTAGCTCTTTCTCCACGGTAGGACCGGGAGAGATCTTGACAGTTTATCACCCAAACCCTTGCCTCCACAGAGAACCATAATAAATCAATCCCGATAGATATGTGCCCAAAAGCAAATCATATTTTATTTGTAAATTTTAATAGGGGTATCCTAGAGAGTTGAACCATAATTTGTATTCTTCTCTTTGGATTTTTTTTTTTAACCAAAAATAAAAACACGAGTGTTTTTTGTTTGTTTTGTTTTAAGTTGGAGAAAAAAAGCTCTCAAGTGTTATCTGAGAATCTTTATTGTCAGAGAAGCTTAAAAGGAGCCGAATTGTGAAAAGAGGATTAGTAACAGAACTAAGCATTGAAAAGAAAGTTCACATGAGCAGTATAAACAGGAAAAGCCAAATCACTGCCTTAGGCTCTAAAGGAGATTAGTCGGTGTTTTGTCTATAAGAAAAAACAAATTACTGATTAAATATTTCTCTCCTTCTAACCCCTATCCCTCCAACACACCCATCCCAATTATTACAAGCCTACTCCTTTGCCGCCAGTGGGACTCACATGGAATATGAACTCAGGATGCTGCCTGCACATGCAAATTAATAGTCCTTTTTAAAAACACCTTATTATGGCAATCGCTGAAATTATATTTAAACTCTAGAAGGAAAATATGGATGGACTAGATGGACTAGGCCAATGTGGTATCTAGCTAATCTGCTCATTTTCATCAAGTTCAATCTTACTTTAAAATACAAGTGGGCCTCCCTGGTGATGCAGGGGTTAAAGTCTCAGCGCTATCAAACTATTGCCTAGCCACTGCAGCATGAATTCCATCCCCTGCCAGGGAGCTGACCCATATGGCGCAGCAGACCTCTCCCGTATCACCCTCAGCCATGTATTTCAATAGATCTGCCTGTCCTGTTCCCCACTCTGTCTCTGGTGAATCCTCTCACCCTCCACACCTCTGGCCTGACACCTCAGTTCTTGTATGCATAAATAAATAAAAATAAATCTTAAAATAAAATACAAAACAAGCATAAAAGAAAGCAAATTTGAAGAATCCTTATTTATCATCTTCCTTGTCCATTCATATTCAATGACTGAAGAGAAAATTAAAAATTTCAATGTTAATCAAATGGGAACAACAATAGACTATATATACTTCTCAACTCCCTGTAGTTTGAACAAATTTGGGATAAGTGCTCTTAATACAAAGTTTGAACCCCATGCATACCTTCTACATACAACATTCTTCCTTTCTATGTCAATTGCATGAGTACAAATTCCAGTTCCTCCACCCAGTACATTGGTACCATCTTTCCTTGCTGCCTTTAGGACAACAGCACTTAGATCATAGGGTATGATGATTATAGGAGATAATGCATATAAAGCATCAGACCAGTGCCTGTGTACAGCAAACATCATGTAGCTATTTGCTGCTGTTATTACTGCAGTCATTAAGTTCCAGACACACTGCTGAACAGCATGGAAGGGAAGATTGCTTGCCTAAACCCCAGGCAAGAGTCATGGAAGAGTTCTACTCATTCCTGTTCTCTCAGGTTTTGCCTGGAAGCGGAAATTTATAACTAAAGAAACACAGAGCAGGGCAACAGGGAAATTGAAAGATGTACATAATATTGGATTCTCATTTCTTAGTGAAATATTTTTCTGACACTTATGACTGTCATGTTTTCTATAAAAGAACTTCTCCAAGCCCACTCCTAAATTCTAAATGATATTAACCATCTTATTTCAAAATCAAAGTAAAATCATTTAAGTTTTGTTGTGAGAACTTATAGCAACTTGAGAGACAAGTAAAGACACTACAGAATTTGAAAAAAAAAATAGACTAGGATTTAGAGAGCTAACAACTCGCAGGAATATTGTTGTGGGGGGTGGGGGGGTGGGTAGCTAATTTTCTGGGAGAAGGAATGTATCTTACTCCTGACAGGATTGTGAAGTATGGAAGATTTAGGCTCCACATGGCTAGCCTCCCATTGCTGTGCTGCTAGTCCCTCTATTTGGTGAATCCAATATGTCTATCAGGATGAAGGTGCTCATCACTGGTCACTCCATGACTCTGACTTGGTGTCCTTACTTCACACAGGTTCTGACATGCAGATGCTCTGAGCTGAGAACAATGAAGCCTCTGGAGACTAAGGAGAAGTGCTTTCCGTTCTCCAAATCCTCTTGCCCTTTCCTTAATCAAAGGAGTAATCACTGCATTCTTTATTCTCTAAAGAAGGTGCTCTGGTGAGTGTCAACCAGATGTAGGTTTATCAGAAAACACGCACCTTCTATCTGAGAAACACAGCTTTCCACTCCGCGTAAAGATGAAGTCATCCTCTCCTCATCCTGTGACGTCCCTCCTCCTCATTTCTTAGTGAAATATTTTTATTATTAGTGAATATATCCTCCTTAGTGAAATATCCTCCTCAGCATCCCTTGGCTTAGGATTTAAATCCTGTTCTCGCCTGTTGAAATGAAGACCTGCATTATCAATCTAGGTTCCCTGAGCAGACATTATTAAATTGTTCTCATTCCTTGTCTGAGGTTGCCCAACCTGAAAAGACTTGAGAGGGATGAAGGAATTTTTCCCTGTGTATTGACAAGTACAATATTTTATTTCATATATATAGTTTTAAATCCCAAAGATACGGTTTATTTCTCTCTCATGTTTAAAAATTCCCAGGGAACATTTTTGCACCCAACACTAATGATAAAGGACTGATCACAAAAATCTACAAAGAGCTGATGAGACTCAGCAACAACAAAGAAAATAATCCAGTCAAAAAATGGGCAGAAGAGCTAAAAAGAAACTTCTCTGAAGAGGAAATGCAAATGGCCAACAGACATATGAAAAAATGTTCAACATCACTTGTAATCAGGGAAATGCAAATCAAAACTACCATGAGATACCATCTCACACCAGTGAGAATGGCACATATTAAAAAAACTAGCAACAACAAATGTTGGCGAGGATGTGGAGAAAAAGGAACTCTTGTGCACTGTTGGTGGGAGTGCAAACTGGTCCAACCACTATGGAGAGCTGTGTGGAGATTTCTGGACCTACTAAACATAGAGCTTCCATATGATCCAGCAATTCCACTCCTAGGTATTTACCCAAAGGACACAGAAACATCAATTCCAAAGAGCACCTGCACTCCTATGTTTATAGCAGCACTGTTTATAATAGCTAAGCTTTGGAAACAACCCAAATGCCCAAAAATAGATGACTGGATCAAGAAGATGTGGTACATATATACCATGGAATATTACTCAGCATTCAAAAAAGATAAACACATGCAATTTGCAGCAACATGGATGGCACTGGAAGGGATCATGCTCAGCGAAATAAGCCAAAAAGAAAAAGAAAAATACCGGATGGTCTCACTCATAGCAGGAATCTAGAAAACTTAAATAAGGGACCAGGAAAATGAATATAAGAAAGTGAAAATCAAAATCAACAAAAAACTATGAACCAGAGACACTTTTTGGGGGGCGGGGGGGAAAGGATTGGGGTCAGAATTGGGCGTTTGCAATTGTATGGGGGAATATAAAAATAAAATTTAATATTTAAAAAAAAAAAAAAATAAAAATTCCCAGGGATGGGAGGTTGGTTCCATGAGTCATTAATGACTCAAGTTGCTCTCTCTCTCTCTCTGCCCTATAGCCTCATAAGGTTTCTTCTACCTTGTAGTTTAACATGGCTGTTGGAGATCCGGCCTGTATGTCTTCTTCCAGGCTATGGTAAAAAAAGGAAAAAGAAGGACACTTTTTTCACTTTTGAGTAGACTTCCAAGACATCCCTTCTAATCTTTTGTTATCTATTGCTTAAATCTCAGCCTGATAACTTTCCTTGCTGCAATGGAGAATGGCAAATGTAGTCCTTGAACACAGCATCCACTCACCCAGCAAAAAAATTAGGTTTCTGATAGAAAAAAAAGGAAGGAAATGCATGCCAAGAACGAAACCCATTTATATCATCCTTAAATAATCCAGCTTTCTCAGTGCCTTACATGTGTCTCAAAATTTCTCCCCAGAAGGGAATCCAAAACTTACTATGCTGTATAAGACATTGATAAAGGATAAAATTATTAGCCCTACCAAGAAATTTGCATCACCATTATAGTAGGATTAAATCCTTAAGTATAATTATGAAACATTAGTAATGCAAATTAAAGAAAAGGAGACGTGGCAGTGTTTGACAGAGTCAATTTGAAACCACAACACACAGACAACTCACACCTTCAACTTAGGCCTGTCACTTGCACTAAAAGATGTATTATTATTGGCGGGAAATGATGTCCTGAACGAACTCCACAAGCATGGATTTTATGGATTCCACCCCCACTCCAGACCAAATAGCTCCAAGACACCAAGAACTACAAATCCCATAATGTCATCATCACCGAAGGGAGGATTACTGGCAACTAAGGGTGGAGTTAAGCGGCCAGCTTTGATATAAAACCAGACATGTGGGCCTTAGGGGTCTCTTGCCTTTTTGCTGGCTTGTAGCATGCTATTGAGGTTCCAGCTCAGCGGAACTGGTAGGATGCTTTCACCAATTTATCTCCCTTTCTTTCTTCCTGAGTTATTCATTTCTTCATTTCTCCTTCTTTTGTAAATAAACCCTTTATTAACTTTTGTGTGTGTGCCTGCAGTTGAGTCTTATTATAAGTCACTATTAAGCGTGCAGGTGAGGACCCACATTCAGGCAACCCATTTCATATTGGGGTTGCCTGTAACATTATGACCTTCAACTTAAGCTGCACGATATAGAAAACACCCACTCTCAGACTGTAAGAAATTCTACCTATTTCATAGAAGTAAATTCTTCAAAGAGGTTGCATTCCATAAACTTACGACAATCTGTATCTCAAACTTCAGTCCTAGGCCAGAATTACTTGGAATTTGATAAAACACACATTACTGAGAGCACTCCCAGAGTTTCTGAGTCAGTAGATTTGGGGGTTCAATCTGAGAATTTGCTTTTCTACCAAATTCCCAGGTGATGGCATTACAAGCTAAAGTTTGAGAACCATGGGTTTGTGGTGTTTTCCTTGTGAGCAAGAGCACCGAGAGCAATCTGTAACTCATCTCACATTTAATGAAAGAGAATTTTACTTTCCAAAAGGGGACAACTTAAGTTCTTTACAATCATTTGAATATGAAGCATAAAAAGCCTAGGTTTCTCTCATGGCCCACATATGTAAGTCTTCAAAACATGCATAAAGTGTTTGTACATATTGGGAAGGGAAATATTTCTTTTTGCTCATTCTTTTGGACATTGCTTTTCAACAGCAATAGAAAAGAAATTCAAGTTTAAAGAAAAAAGAAATAGTGTTGTTAAATGGAGGGCACAATAAGGAATTCAAGATAACTAGGCCAAAGGTTACACAAAAGGAAATCAATGGCTTCTTCAAAATGGCAAAGTCCAAATTCAACTCTTCACTAACTATTCAGAGGATAAAACTGGTTAGAAACTATTTTGGTACATTTATTACATAATGCCAAAATTGATGGATTTCTTCAAAAGCCAATGAAAACAGCTGGAAAATATTTAATACAAATCAGAATTCTTCTGCAAATAAATATAATACTCTGGCTAAATGATTGTATTATTCCTCTGTGCCTGCCCATCTTAAGCAGGTTGCCTCTTCTCACTGTGCCTCGATGCCTCCATTGTGAAGGGCATGTGCTGGACTGGATAATCTCTAAGGACTCTCTTTTCAAACATTCATTGACTCTAATGAGTTTGCAAAGGGAGTCATATGCTGAGCACATAGGGAATTAGTTCTATTTGTAATGCCAGTTGGGAAATAGTCTAAGTCCTAGTCAGTTTATTGTCATTTAGGTTGGACTCTGGCTGTTTGCATTAAACACAAGCAATGTTCATGACAAAGAAAATAAAAAGACCAATTAATCACATTTTAATAATGAAATGAACACAGGAAATTAATTTTCTTCCTTACTGGAGATGCCCACCCCATGACTACCAGTTATATTGAACAAGACCTCCCTAAGCCATGACCATCTGCTCTTTCCAAACAATCTTGCTTTTAATTTATTGTTATTTAAAATGTTGGCCATCTTAACTCCTTGTAATTTATGATAGTTAACTAAATCAACCTATTTCATGTAGGAAGAGCAAGGAATCCCCTCCCTCAACCCCTTCTTCATCTGCCTTTTTCTGGTAAGCCCCTCAATTCCCTAAGGACTGAATTCAAGCATGAGCTCTAGAAGGCCCTGTCTGTGCCACTGTCCCTGGTTCCCACCAACCCATGTTACTTAACACCTTGGGTTGGCCTCTGCTGTGAAGTTACTCACAGATTAGTATGATTATTTGTGTTATAACTGCTTCTATCACTCAATCATGAGTTCCATGAAGTCACCTCTGTTCCCCTAAGCTCAGCATAGGCAGTAATTAGTAAATATCCTTTATTCATATTTGAATGAAAGAAGGGATAGATACACTCAGAGGGTAGGGAGAGTCCATTTGAGGCAAAGTCAGCAATGTAAAAACAGTTTGAACTTCTCATGTAGGGAGAACAGGCCTCTACTTCTCTCTACAGAATCTGTAGTCTGGGGCAAATGACTTTACCAGTATTCCCCTCATCATATTTTTATACCAATTAAATCTTACTTAAATTGATATCAAGTTAATCTTTAGACATTAAGAGACCTAGAATATAAGAGTCTGGAAAGGCTTTGACATGTTCAGGATTTATAATAGTAATGTGTATGATTTATTAAATGCTTTCACAAATATTACTTAAATTTTACCACTGGCAAAATTGGCAAAAAAGATGGGTACTATTATTATTATCTCAGTTTAGCTAAGAAAGAAAATGCAGCTCAAAGGAGACAAGCACCTACTAATCTTCAAGAGCACAGTAAGTGATGAATAGAGCTCAACTCAGAGACTCCAAGGCCAAGCTCTGTGCCATTCATCCATGACACAGTTGTCCATGGAAACAATTTCAAAAGGGAGTGCTTGTTTTCTGGTGGAGGGCAAGGAGGAGTATGTTGCAAATCAACCCATCTCGGTGGTCTCCTAAGTGGCTTAACAAAGGACTCGGCGATTAGTCTTAGCCTTTAGAAGCCTTTCTTCCCATCTCATTGTTCCATCTCTGAGCTTCTGCGCTACTCTGGCAGCAAAATACCAGACACACAGGATCCTGAAGTGATGGTCTTAATTGGTACATCTACACTAAAGACTTTGGGCAGCGATTTCCTACAGTGAATCACCCTCCAATCGCCAGTGAGTCAGACCATTTAACTCTAATCTTTAATTCATACTTCATAACAGTTCCATTTACTTCAGAAGTCTTTAATTTAAAAGCCAGGGGCAATGGCAGCAGCGATTGCAAGAAGTCCCCTCACAGGGAGAAAAGAGTGGAAAATGAAAACAGATGTCCATTTCATTCTCAAGAGAAATCACATTAATGCAGCCTCTCCTCCTCCACTCCCATCCTCGTGGTCACCTCCAGCACTATTTAATAGTGAGAGGAAGAGAAATACAATGTATATTTGCAATATGTCTGCCTAACCGTGGGGTTCACCCAAAGACCTTGTTCACTGTAGATCACCTTTTCTTGCAGCAGTGAGAGGTTTCCACAGATGTGATTTTGAGAGAGCCTCTCAGCTTTCAACCAAACCTCCCAAAGTGGAAAAAGCAGGATAGTTTGTGATTTGGTTTTAGTGTGCACCTTCAGAACACTAACGATTACGAAAAGCTGTGCACCTGGATTGTTATTTCCAAAGAGGAAAGGAAGGCTTGATTTACTGGCCCAAGTATAGAGGATAAGATTTGGGTTTTAAATTCTCAGAAGCATTGTCCAAGAGCTGCCCAGCACTGGTGTTAGGCCAAGGTACTCAATCATTGTCTATTAAAAGCTCATATATATAGCATAGCAAAATAACTGAGTGATTTTAGAAAGTGGCAGAAACAACAGAGAGGAGATTTTATGTTTTCCAGCCAAGGACATACTTCAGATGCCTGATCTTTAGAACACTCATCTCTAGATCATCAAATATTCTATATTCTGTATGTGTAAAATGGCATCAAGACTTGTCCTCAAATAGCTATTTGGCTTAGGTAACTGGAAAGTCCATGGGCAGAGCTGTTTTCATTTACAGCACTTTGGAATAGGCCTCCCAAGCTTGCTCTTCTATGACTCTGTCTCCCTTTCTCAACAGTCTGTGGGGAGTCCGAATTTAGATAAAGAGTGAGGTTCAATCGTAAGCCACCTTTCAAAACACCAGAACTAGCTCTACCTTGTATGGTACACAAGACTATAACTCTTACACATAAAATCATGCATTAACATTTGGTGTTGCTACCAGACACAAAGACTCAAAGCATCTGTCACTCCAAGAGTGTTAAGTATTTTAATAGGTCTTGCTATGTGAGCTGTATTTCTGACTTATTCGTATGCTATTTCACTCATGTTTTGTTTTTTTTTTTTTAAAGATTTATTTATTTATACAAGAACCGGGGTACAGGCCAGATGCGCAGGAGGGCGAGAGGATTCACCAGAGACAGAGCGGGGAACAGGACAGACAGACTGGCGAAATACACTGCTGAGCGGAGCAGAGGGCGCGACAAGAGAGGTCTGCCATGCCATGTGGCACCCTCGCTGGCCAGCCAGGATCGAACCGGCGCTGCAGAGGCTGAGGACAGCTTCACAGAGTGGCGCTCAACTGCCTGTGCCACCAGGGGAGGCCCTCACTCATGGTTTTAAGGACTGTAAAAACTATTCCTAAGTCTGAATTTTCAGTTTCTTTATTAACAATGTTGAGGAGGATAAACACTCTGATTTGCATTTCTTCCTGAGATAGAAGGCCTCTTATCCTACATAAGAAAACCCTAGGGGTAAATGTTCCATTTGGAGACTTACCAGTGTGATCATAGGCTAAATTCAGACCTCCCACAGAGAGAGTGAGGAGAGAGGCAGAGAAGGGAGCTTGGGAGACATATTCCAAACCACTGTAACTGAAAACAGCTCTGTCCATGGCCTTTCCAGTTACTTAAGCCAATACATTATATTAACTTTTTAAAAACCTAGATACAATGAATAGTCTATAACTATTTACCCTTTCTAAGTACCTGTCCAGAAATCTGTACCTAGTGTCTTTGTTTAACTTTGCCAGATGTGACCTCAAAATTAATAACATACTCATGCTCATAGATTCCAGGTTAGGTTTGATGTTTTCCCTCATACTAAATAGGTTACTCATATGGCCACACTCCTGTCTGGTTTTGCTTTGTAAGTAAGATTTAGAATCTTGCTCTTGATCTTCCAGGCATTCCAGTCATTGACATTACCATTATACTCTATTCCCATTCTCTCTCATCCCATTCTTGGCTTTCTGTACCATTTCCCCTTGGCCTGAAAGCACACAGCAACTCTACTTAGGTTCACAGCTGACATTGATAACTCATTCAGAATATCAGGCAGCTCTGGAAAAGAAAATACCTCCATTCAAGGAATTTGACCATATCAGAACTTCAACTGTACTGCTGCATTTTGAAAACAATGATATGTTAAACAGAATAGAATGCAGATGAAATTTCAAGCAATGCAGAGGTCAGTGGGGTTTGAAGCCTTACCAACTTCCTTCCAGCAAAGCCACACTCATCATGATACTGATCTTTTCCTGTTTTACTACATTTCCATCTAAGGAAATCTCTCTATAGAGCCTGATATACCTAATAGGACATGTTTTGTACTGTTGGGATCCTGGGCCAGCAGATGAAAATAAAAAAGAGAGGGAAAAACCCTGTATTTTGACCCACACAGAAGGAGGAACACTATGTGACTTCAAAGAATGTTCATGAATAACCATTTTGACCAAAAAAAAATACAATTTTAAGTTTTTGATTTTCAATATTCATGGAACGCCCATTTCCCAGAACATTCTGCAAGAAAGAAGTATACTATCCCCCAACTGAACTCGTGGTAATTACCTAGATAAGTGACCCTTGCCCCTTGAAAATGACCAAATTAAGCCCAATAAATACTATTTAAAAATAGTGTCTCGGGCCTCCCCTGGTGGTGCAGCGGTTGAGCGCTGCAAAGATGCCAGCAGCCTCTGCAGCACCAGTTCGATCCCCAGCTGCCAGCGAGGGTCCCACATGGTGCAGACCTCTCCTGCCGCCTGCTGCTCCCCTCAGCAGTGTTCTTCATCAGTCTGTCTGTTCTGTTCCCTGCTCTGTCTCTGGTGAATCCTCTCACCCTCCCACACATCTGGCATGTACCCAGGATCTTGTATAAAATAAATCTTGTATAAAATAAAAAAAAATAGTGTCTCTTTTACCAAATATAAGGATAGCTTGATTATCTTGGCAGATTAAGGGAGGGAGGGAGATTGGGATTTCAGAGTGTGATTGAAATACATAGTCATGTTCAGTAGAAAGGAGAACTAACATAACCTGAAGTAATCATAAGAGAAGAAAAAGACAGCTAATTCTAATGCCTGAGCTATTTTTCCAGTGCGTATGTCTAGAAGCCTTTCTTTACTCATTCTTCCAGAATGAGATGAATCATTTACACAAAGGCTGCTTAGCCTTAGGTTATTGGAAAAGAAAACAAGCTATGCTGTATAAGCAAAAGAAGTGTTTACTGAAAAGTTATTAAGAATTTATGGAACTGGAAGGAAGACTGTATAACTAGCTTTTTCAAGACTATTTTTCTATACCTATAGAGTCACCAAAAATTGGAAAGATAGCACAGAAAGATTTTGTGTGATCTTCACCCATTTTCCTTCAATGGAGAGCAGGGAATGTTGTTAGGAGTTGGCGCCTCAACTCCGTCCGGGGTTCCCAAAAACTACACGGAGCCAGAGATGCAAAAGCAAAAAGGCTTTATTGCTAGCTTAAGCTAGGGTCCGACTCTGCCTGGTGTACTGACACAGCAGTCTCATCAGGTTGAGAGAAGGACCCCTTTAAGGGTGACATGCTGTTTTTTATACTCTGTTGACAGCAGAAAAAGGGTACCTTTCATATCATAAAAAGGGGACCTTTCACAACAGGGACCAAGTTCAATCTGATTGTGTACCTTTCTTTGGCAACCTTTAAGTTTTGTTTATCCTTGCCTTGTGGTTCTTGTGGTTTTACCCTGAAACAAAACTTGGGCTCAGCTGTGCTCTTCAAAATGGTCGTCTTCCTTAAAATGGCTGCTGTCTTGCTATGTTTAGTCCTTCAATATCTTACAATGTGATCCCAAAACATGCCACTTGGCATATGGATTGCTTTAAGCTACAGGCAATTAGGACTCAGAAAATTGAATAAGAGCTGTTTACCTCCCTCTTCCCTCAACTACCCTAAAGAATTTAGATAGAAGGGCTGTAGGGTAAATGGTTTTTTAGACTCTTCTGCCCTCCCACCATTAGGATTGCCCTGCCTGATTGGGCACCTGCAGTTGTTACATTGTTGCAAACTGACTTATTTACTTCTGTGGGCCATGGGAGGAATATTGAGTCAGGAAGAGAAGAGGAAGCAGGAGAGAGGCAGGAGAGAGAATGGGCGAAAGAAGCCAGAGAAGTCCAGAGTGAAGACTTGTTGGGGGGCTTGGAGGCCTTCCTGCCTCCTGGCCCCATGGCACTCCTGTCTGCCGTGTCCCTGGTTGTTGCTCTATATGTAACAGCTCAATAAAAGCCTGAGAAACACACCGAGGGCTCCAGGACTTCTCTTTTACCTGTCTGCTGGATCAGAAAACCTGCTCAGTGCCCATCCTGCCCCTACAAGTTCTGTTCCTGGAAACCAGCTATTGTCAAATTTAATTCCAATGAATATGATTTCAATGTGATAAACAAGGAGACACATATCAAATCTTTTTGTTAAAATTCCTCTTTGTGCCATTGTCTTCAGTACTGTTTGCCAAACAAGTTATCTTTTCATCTTCCTTTGAGTTGCCTTACTTTCCTTTTGGAGTCCCAGACCACTACACATTCTCCTTAGTCCAGGATAGCACATATGCTTCAATTTTGCTTCACTTTTAATCACAAGAAAAAAAAATTCCCTACCCCTCTGGATTCTTCTTGGACTGCAAGAGTAAGCAAAACATCAGACAGGTAACAAGAAAAAAATAAACTAAATAACATGTATGCTCTATTAAAATGGCTGTAAATTCTAAAGTAAAATGGGATGAATGAGGGATATATATCTATATATATACACACATGAGGGATATATATGTGTGTGAGAGGGATATATAAATATATATGAGGGGTGTATAAATATATATATATATTTATATGGTTGTCAAGAGAGAGGAGAGGTATACTTCACGTCAGAAGGAGGGGAATGGCTTCATTTTTCACTCTGAGAACAAAAAAACCCATTTCTCAGATAGTGAGAGAATGTTCTCTGATAAACGTATACCTGGATGATACCCCGCAAACTACGTTCTTCTAGTCATAAAGCAGGGAAGTAGGGGTTGTTTTTTGATTTGTTTATTGGAGCATCATTTATAATAGGTAGGACATGACAGCAACCTCTGTGTTCATGGAGAGAGGAGGGAATCAAGACGTGTTAGAGCAGACAATGGAATACTATTTAATTGTCAGGAAAGACAAAATGTTGCCATTTATAGCAAAATGTAAGGAGTTTGAGGGAATTATGTTTAGTAAAGCAAGTTAGAATGACAAAGACAAATATTTGACAACTACATAGTAGATGATTTAACAAAGCAAAACAATTATAAAAAACGAGTGCACTTGATAAAGGAAGTAAGATTTCAAAAGCTGAGAAGGAAGGTGGAAGGAGAAAGGGTTAAAGGAATATAAAGAATGTGTAGGGGGGAAAAAAAAAGAAAAAATCTTTTAGCAATTATTTTAGTGTAGGTTGACTGCTGATAAATTCCCTTAGTTTTCTTTTATTGTAAAAATACCTTCATTTCCCTTTTATTCCTGGAGAATATTTTCATAGGTTATTGAATTTTGGTTTGATATTTTCTTTTCTTAACACTTGGAAAATGCTTTGCTACTTCCTCATGGCTTTCACAGATTCCAGTGATAAATCTGCTGTTTTCGAATGGTTTTTCTCCTGTAGATAAGTGCCACTTCTTGCTACTTTTATGAATTTTCATCTGTTCAGAAGTTTGACATTTTAGGGTTTATCTTGGATGGGCTAGGCTCAGGTTCTTGAATCCAGAAATTTGTACGTTTTGACAAATTTTTAACCCCTCTAGTCATTATTTCTTCAAACATATTTTCAGTCTCAGCCTCTTTTCTCCCTGTAGAACTTTAATTAAACAAATATTACATAGCTTTTAATTGTCCCACAGGTTCCCCAAGGCTCTGCTTATTCTTTTCAGTGCATTTCCCCCCCCCTTTTTTTTTTTTTGAGAACGGATAATTTCTAAAGTTATAACTTTAAATTCCCTTATTCTTTCCTTTCTACTCCCCATTTCACCATTGAAACCATCCACTGAATTTTTAAAAAAGATTTATTTAACCCCTTGTGCCATCAGGGAGGCCCCCTATTGATTTTTTAATGTAGTTATCTTGGTTTTCAATGATTTGCAATTGGTCCTTTTTATACCTTTTATTTCTTTCTTGACACTTTGTATTTTTCTTTTCCTTCAAATGTGTTTTTTTTTTAAAGGTTTATTTATTTATTTATACAAGAACTGGGGTACAGGCCAGATGTGTGGGAGGGTGAGAGGATTCACCAGAGACAGAGCAGGGAACAGAACAGACAGACTGAAGAAATACACTGCTGAGGGGAGCAAGCGGCTGTGACAGGAGAGGTCTGCTAAGCCATGTGGGACCCTCTCCGGTGGGCCTGGATCAAACCGGTGCTGCAGAGGCTGCTAACAGCTTCACAGTGCCGCTCTCAACTGCCTGCACCACCAGGGGAGGCCTCTCTTCAAATGTGTTTGGTGTGCTTGTTGCAGCATTCCTTTGTAGATAAATCTACTATGTGTGTCACCACCTGCTCATTGTCTTTATTCAAATTGAGATTTTCCTGGTCCTTGTATGACAGATGACTTTTGATTAAACTTGGGTACTTTGTGTATCATATTAAAAAACACCCAATTAGTGGGTCAGCTCCCTGGCCAGCTGGGCAGGGCCTAGGATCAAACAAATAGCTTCACAATGCTGTGCTTAACCCCTTGTGCCATCAGGGAGGCCCCCCATTGAATTTTTAATATGGTTATTTTGGTTTTCAATGATTTGCAATTGGTCCTTTTTATACCTTTTATTTCTTAGATACTAAGGACATACTCCAGATTAGATACTAATTAGATACTAACAACATACTCCAGATAGTTGCTAAATTTCTGAGGCCCATTTCACTAGGGGAAAAGAAGAGACTTCTTATCACTGCCAGAAAGAGGTAGAAGTTCAAGTTCTACACTGTGCCTCCATTAAGACTCAGAGGCTCAAGGTGTTCCGCATTATTTTAAGGGTGAGAATATAGTACTTATACTAGAACTCTGCTTATATTCTGATTGAAAGTTCTAGTGGTACCCTAATTTGATACCCTAATTTCAGGTTTTCAGGCCTAGTCTCCCAGCCAGGAATGGAGCCCAGTCTGCAGCGGCAGCGTTGAGTCCCAACCACTAGACCACAAGGGTTGGTGTCTCACGAAGCCGCAGCAGGAACTTCACTGACACTCAGGCAAGCGAAGAAAAAGGCAAATTTGTTTAGAGAAATAGAAATTAAAAAAAAAAGTTTATTAAGAAGAAAAAGTACAAATAAAGTGGGACTTCCAGGCAGGTGGAACCAGGCCGGGCAAGCGCAAGGAAGCCAAAGTGGAGTCCTGCCTCAGGGAATGTGCACCTTCTTTCCCTAATTATTCTAAATTCCCATCAGTCTCTTTGTGATTGTTTAGTTCTTGGTGGTCTCTCTCACTCTGCCTTAATGTCTCTGTGCCCAGAATTAAGTCTTGTGTCCCAGCCCTTACCTTATAATCCTTTTTCTTTATGTCCTTGTTCAGGAATGGCCTGTTGCCCCTAGTCCTGGGGGTGTTTGATTAGTCCACTTTGGAATTTGTTGCCTTTATCTCTGGAGCCCTCCTTATTCCTCCAAGGGTTTTCCTATTCTATTCTGACCCTAGAAGCTATCTGCTTGCCCTATGACTCACCTTGTTATTGTTCCCCACTAAGATCAAGGTGAGGGAGACAGTTGCCATCACCATGAGCCCCCTCTGGAATCACTGCACCAGAGAGATGGAGAGCACCTTTTTACTGCCAGGGGGTGGTGGGAATCTCATCTCCCATAAGGTCTACTCTGACATCATGTAGGTTGGGACATAGTATTACTGCCTGGTGGGTTGAATGTCCTGGGTCTTCACACCGCCCTCTGACAACACAGGCATGAGTGTTTGGGATCCTCATTTCAGCATATATTTGACCTTGGTCTTTTTTGGTAGGGGTGCGGGTGGGGTGGGACAGCAGCTTGTCTGTGGTTTGGCTGGAGTAGAGTGGCTAGTTACTGTAAGCTTTCTCACTCACAGGTTACTCCTACCTTGATCCTTTGACTAGAGACATCAAGCTTTCACTGGACTTTTATTGTCTGCAGTCATTGTTATTTCTCAGTTGCTGGCTTCTCCGTTATCTGCTAAGGGTTTCATGAAGCAAAAAGAAATCCAAGGAACTAACTCATCACCATGTCATTTCTTGGGTCCTGAGATTGCCAGTTTGCCTTTCTTATCTACATCTTTCAGGGTTTTCTTATGTTCCTTTACATGTGTCACAAGGGATGTTAACTATACGTAACAGGGTGGTATACAGAAATTATGTCTTTTTCAATAAATCAGATTTTGAAAAAGGCAAAAAGCTAAACATTTCAGCAGGAGTTAGGATCCAAAACGGCAATGTTGTGTCAGTCAAATTGACCAAGTTTCCATTACTAGGATGAACAACCTTGAACTATTAAAATTCAGATTAAAGAGAAAAAGCATATCTATCTGTCAAGCTTTGGGTATATGCTTCCTGATGATAACAAACATAATCAGTAGGGTCCTTTGGCCCTTATAGTTTTCACTGTTGAATTAGGTTTCTGGATTTCTTATTCTATCAAGAGCACAAATTTTTTTCCCCAAGGCAAAATAGAATACATTGGGGAAGAGAAAATGAATATTGGGGAGATATCACTCATACACAATAGCTACCAAATGTGACCTATGAAAGGTTCGGTGTGGTAAAGAAAAGGAGGGCCTGGGCCTCCCCGGTGGCGCAGCGGTTGAGCGCTGGGTTGCGAAGCTGCCCGTGACCTCTGCGGCGCCGGTTCAATCCCCGGCTGCTCCCCGGCCACCGGAGGAGGGTCCCACATGGTGCGCAGACCTCTCCTGCCGCCTTCTGCTCCCCTCAGCAGTGTACTTCGGTCCTTCTGCCTGCTCTGCTCCCCGCTCTGGCTCTGGTGAATTCTCTCACCCTCCCGCGCTTCTGACTGTACCCAGTGCTTGTATAAACAAACAAACAAACAAGTAAATAAATAAATAAAAACATGCCTCTATAAAAAGAAAAAAGAAAAAAAGAAAAGAAAAGGAGGGCCTGGCTAAATTTCTCAAAGGGGGAGAAAATTTATTGCATCCCTGGGCAGGATTCATGGACCCAAGTTGGGGGTCGGTGAAGTCGTGGCCATTGTCAGGGAAAGGCAGGTTTTTATAGGATGGGGAGAGGGAATCCAGGCTTGCAGTTGGGGGAACTGGTTTGAGGAGGAACAGAGTTGTTTTCTAATGGTATCAGCAGGCCCTTATTCTCGCCCCTAGGTTGGCTTCCTCATTCTTGCCCCTGCATCGACCTTTCAACCTACAGATCTTCTATTTTGCTGCCCATTACCCACACACTTTCCTTCTTGGCCTTTTGGATGCACTTTCTAACATACCTACACCCACTAAAATAATGCACCAAATACACATACAATGATATGACATTTAAGTCTTATAAGCTTTATATTCCTTTCCAAACTAAAGAACTCTGATAACATTCCTTCTCTATTAGATTTGCTTTCATGTCATCCCTGTATTCTATAACATTAATCAGCAAATACAACTATTCAATAATACACAACATAAAGAGAAATAGAAAATATAACATAAATATAAAAATATTTGTAGCAATGTACAGATAATGATTCTGGAATTGTAGGTTTTCAGGCCTAGTCTCCAGCTGAAATGGATCCCAGGTTGCAGGGGCAGCGCTGAGTCCCAGTCAATAGACCGCTACCGGCTGGTGTCTCACGAAGCCGAAGCCGCAGAAGGAAATTCGCAGATGCTCAGATAAGCAAGAGAGAAGAGACAGATTTGTTTTGAGAAAGAAAAAGTTTATTGAGAAGAAAAGGAACAGAAATAAAGTGGGACTCCCAGGCCATGAAACCAGGCCAGGGAGGGGTAAGGAAGCTGAAGTGGAGTCCTGTCTTGGGAATATAGACCTTTTTTCCCTGATTATTCTAAAGCTCCACCAGTCTCGTTGTGATTAGTTACTTCTTGGTGGTCTCACTCACTGCCTAAATGTCTTTGTGCCTGGCACTAAGTCTCTGTGTCCCAGCCCTTATCTTTTTTTCTTCATTGCCCTCTATTTGGAATGTCTTGTTGACCCTAATGTCATAAGTCCTGGGGTGTTGGATTTGTCCCCTTTGGAATTTGTTGTCCTTATCTTTGGAGCCTTCCATAACTCTCCTGAAGTCCCTGTACTGTCCTTGAGGTTGCCCAATTATCCCTAACTTGCCCTAGGTTTCAGTAACACAATGCATAAAGAATTATAAATCTAATTTCTACAACTGCTCAAAAGCCAATAATTAATATTTCTGTCTGCCTTTCTCCCATACATGTGCTACATTTAATTTGCCATCTTTTAACAACCATTTTAACATGGTCAGCAAAATCTTTGCCTTCCTGAGGGATGAGACTTTGGCAGTCCTTCTATTAAGGGTTTTCATTAAACTTTACTGGATGATCTACTCATAGCAGGAATTTAGAAAACCTAAATAAGAGACCAGGAAAAAGACTAATTATAATAAAGTAAAACTCAAAATCAACAAGCAACTATAAACCAGGGACACACCAAAGGGGGGAGAGAAGGGAGTAGGACTAAAACAAGGGTGGTAGGAATTGTATGGGGACTATAACCAAGATGAAAATGCATATATTGTGCAAAAATGAAAAATGATGTAAAAATATATAAAATAAAAAGAGTTAAAAAAAAAACTTTACTCTCAGACAAACTTGTACAAAGAAATTTCAAAGGGAATAACGTAGATTTTATCTGTATTCTCTCCTGCCCAAATGAAATGAATAATCCAGTCTTTCCACAGAGCTAAAACCAAAACATTCTTTTTGACCTATTCACCTAGTGACATGGAGAACCCCAAGTTCTCTCTCCCGGGTGAATTAGTTTTTAAATTCTCAGATCTCCAATTACTGATACTAGGAAATAATGATGTGTAACCTATTTCTATCTCTTTTTTTTTTTTTTTTTTTTTGTTCTAAGAGCTATATATTCTAGCAGTGGATGAAATACTATCGTATTTTAGGATGAATGCTGCATGACATTTATTGTATCCTTCTGGACAACAATATAAGGGAGGTAAGTTTTGTCTCCCAGTTGTGGCACAACTGGCTCTTCGAAATGATGAGACACAGAATAAGATCAATGAATGCAATTAGCTTAAGGTCATTGTCTTACTGCTTTGACAATGAAAGAATGGAAGTGTGGGTTACAATGGTACTTTGTAAGAACTTCTACAAGAACATGGATTATAGTGTTGCCAAAGAAATGATATGGAAAATCCAATCTAAATTCTAAATCCAAATCTAAAATCTAAAGCAAATCCAAATATAGTTTGTGCCTGTCAAATCAAATCTTTGCCACCTTGATAACATGGGCAAACTAATGTGAATAATCTACTGTTGTGATGCTAGATTCTATTGTCAGCAAACACTGTTATACTCAGTGTTTAGCAATAGGAGTCTCCTAGCTATTCAGCAATGTCAGTGGCATAGCAACTTTGGTGAGACATGTCCTTGTGACTGAGCCCTCACACAGTTTTCAGGCCTACCTACATGGCTACTTAGCTTGTGGAGCTATTAAGCAAACTCTGGAGTGACTAGGGATTTAATAACAAAGCAAGTTTGCCTCTCTGAATGTTAAGATTCCCTTTTTGCAGTGGTGGACTGTTGGTGATGATCTGAATGGACTAAAATGTGGATTGCGTTTTAGGTATCAAAACATCTAACTTAAAAAATGTCTATTTTTTAGCTGCCATTGCATCTAAGTGTAGCCATATAACTAATTCTGGCAAATGAGATACAACTAAAAATACTATATGGAACTTCCACAAAGATTGCTTAAAAGAAACTGACTCAGCTGGGGGGTGCTCCTCTTTTTGTCTTTTTCCACTTCATCATTTCCAATTTTTAGATCATGATGGACTAAAATTCCAGCAGACATCTTGGATCGTGAGGTTATTATGATGATTGTGGAGCAGTTATATCAGCCCTGATGCTCACCTACAAGTTCTTTCTTGTAAGAACAGAAAACAAATCAAAATTCTCTTCTGTCTTGTTTGTTTTGTAAGGTTTGAGTAGGAAGCTGAAAGTAATCCTAACTAACACAAGTGTCCTTTTTCAAGCTGCAGCCACATTCTTCTCCTCAAATCTTCTATGTCACCAATTATCTAACAGGACTCCTTCCAAGTTTCTTATCATCTGACAGACTATTAGCCACTGCTCATGACAAGTGATCATCTTATTGCAGAACATCTCTCTTAAGCAAAGTTGATTAAATGTGCTCTTTAGAATTCTGTTCAGGGAAGAATTTCCTTTCTTCATTATGCTTTAGAACTGAGTAAGATTATAGTCATGGAAATCACTATATTTGGAAATCAAAATAATTATCTCATAACAGGAAAATTTGACAGAAAGGAAATGATGTTAATATATCCCAATCATATCTTTACTACCTGCACCTGTCCATCAAGATTCCAGTACATGAAAAAAAGTATTCCAATTGTCAAATGCAGGTCATCTGTCCACATCTTGACCAAGTGAGTTGATAGAAGGTAATAGCTGGTCCTTTCAGCTTCTATAGTATAAGGTTGGAACATGGGCTCACTATCTCAACAGCTATAAGCACAAAGAAAGGTAATTATCCATTGCTTTTTTGCACCATACAAAAACAACATACAAAATCATGACACTGGTAATAAGGGGAAATAGATGCTATACCGATGACGACAACAACAACAACAAAACCACCACAATAAATGCTTATTGTAGAACTTTGGCAATGTTTACTTTAGTACACATAATAGAGTATTATGAGGTTACAGATAAAGCTTTAGGATTAAGACAAAGCTTTAGACAAAGCTGATTTAGGTCATTGTTTTATTATTTAGTTGCTCGTCATCTATAGCATGTCACTTGACCTTTAGGATCTCAAATTTTCTATCTGTATAAAGGGGCAATGGTACTTAATTTATGAGGTACACATTCTAAATAAGACAACTTAAATACTTGTACAGTTTTTGTTGATACCTATTATTATTCGAAGTCCCTTTTTTTAAAATAACGGCCCTAATTTAAGCCTTCTGTAAAGTATTCTTGCATTCATGTTAGTAAAACAATCACAAAGGATTGCGAATCAAACAGACTTCCATTTGCCAGCCATATATTAATCGAATTGCTTCTCTCTCTAAATTTCTATTTCTTCATACATAAATTTAAAAAGTAATAAATGCTTCAAAAGTTTAATATAAGGAATAAATAGTATTGTATATAAAAGCATTTAGTAGAGTCTAACGCATAGTATATGTTTAAAAATGGCAACTGCTATTACTATCATATCATTATTATTAAATATAAATAATGTTAATGCAAAATGTACATACTATTTATTCAACTTACCAGAAATATCCAACATACATGAGAATAGAAAGTAAAAATATCTCAATTATACAATATCATTATGGAGTGAAAAAGGAAGTTGTTTTTGATAGACCACTCTGAAATAGCTTTAAATTAATAAATATAACAATGAATGATTGTACCTATTACCCTATTATGGCTTTATAAAATGCATTGCATGTCCACAGTGACCTGTAGATAACATAGCTAGTGATTTTGCTTAGAGACAAATTGCCTCTACATAAGATTATAGACAGACTCTTATTCAATTAGGGTATTTTTCTGGAACCTACACATAGTCTGGTCTTTCCCCACTAACTAACCTTGTCTAAATGCTTCAAAATACTAATATAAAACTGGATATGGGAAAAGTGTATATGTGGAAATAGGAAACCCAACTAAAATGATGTCTTACCAATATCAGCAGTGCAATCTATCACAATAATTATTTGTATCAAACTGCAATCACTCAGTGAGTACAACTTTTAATTCACCACCAGCAGAATGAAAGTCCATCCATAGAACTCCATAGTGATTTATTCTCTTCAAAACCCCTTTAGATGCATTTTTATCCATTAATTCACATTTTTTGAGCACCCACCATGCACAGAGTTAATTACTCAAGCAATGTATTGAAAGAATAGCATAAAGCTCAATCCTTCAAGCTGGAAGAATTATGCATCTATGTATTAATCTGTTTGTGCTTACACTACTTAGGAATTAACTATGAAGATAAATTAGAAAAAAGTTACTCAGGTGTCTAAAGTTTGATCAAATTTCTCTCTGCTTATGAAACACATTTGCCTTCTTATACCTGTGATTTTTCTTGCCAGGTAGAATACATGGTGGAGCAGTCATTAGGTTAAGGTAGTTTAGGGTTGATGAAACAGTAAGTTGGTGTGCAAGTGGTGTCTCCCCACAGTTAGCCACCGATATTCATTCCCAGGGAGATAGGAAAAGAGAATACAGGTCAGACGTGTACAATTTGTGGCAGAGTTGGCATTGAGATGAATCAACCAAATTGACCTTTGGAATTTAGAGAAATGCTCATTGAACAAACAAACATTTCAACAACTCTGGGAAAACTGGTTTCAGAGTTGTTGTGCAATATTTGACCGAGGGCATTTGGTGAACTGCTATTTTGCATTTTCTGCTTGGGTATGCTGTCTTCTGAGCACTCTCCACCCTTTTTCTTGGACTGTCTAAAAGTAAATGTGTATGTCTGGAAGTTAATGCTCTATTGTGTTGCTGGCTCTGTCTGGTTCAGCTAAGGGAATACAGATAGCCATGGTTGTTTGAAAGTGCTGTCCTCCCCTTAAGGATTCTAGTTAGTAATTCCAGCCAGTTCTGATAAACAAAGGACAGAGAGAACTGGCACAGAGGTTGGAAATTGCTTGCTTTGTGCCAGTTACCAGTCTACCACAGGTCAGTGCCCCGAGTGTGCTTGTGCAGCTATAGGAACACCACACTGGGAAGAACAGTCATCTCCCAGCTTGGCATTTGATGAACAAAAGTTCTTTGGAGTAGAATGAGTGACCGCTCACACATGAAAGGGGCACTGAAAGACCATCTGTTGAGAAGGCAGGTGAGGACCGTGACAAAATGTCTTTCCAGGACACTTACTTAGCAGTGGCCAGAAAATCATAAACTTCTTCCTGTTCTTCTTAATTGTTAATTGTTTGTTTTTCCTCCAAAAATAATCTCTGAGACAAAGACTTGGGTGCCCATAGGTTATTTATGAAATAATTTCTGGAAATACAAATGAGAGAGTGATGACAATGATGGAAGGAAGGAGAAAATTCATTAAAAGGTGTTTTATTGTATAGGCTAAGCTCTGCAGGCAAACTGGGACTCAACTCTGGAGAGGCTGCAAGAAACCATGAGGGTTGGGACCTCTCTGGTGGCGCGAGGGATTAAGACACAACCTTTGAAGCTATCCACAGCCACTGCAGCATGAGTTCAATCTCCAGCCAGGGAGCTACCCACATGGTGCAGCAGACCTCCTGTCTCACCCACTGCTCCCCTCAGCAGCACATTCAGTCAGTCTGCCTGTTGTGTTTCCCACTCTGTCTCTGGTGAATCCTCTCACCCCCCCACACCTTTGGCCTGTACCTCAGTTCTTATATGCAATAAATAAGCAAATCTTTTTTTTTTTTTTAAAGAAACCATGAGGAGGAAACACACCTTGAAACTGCCCCACCACAGAATGTGGAAGCTGCATTATTTATCCAGAGATTCCCATCCCCATTAACTGAGGATTACTCCCAAGTGCATCAACCTTCCACGTTCACTTCTGGGTACACTGGAAAGCAAAGAGCAAGTGCCTGGAGTTACTGAAGAAAACCCTAAGGCAGAAGAGCAGAGAAATGTAGACACTCAAATGGAAAGATGTCAACATTCTGGAAGCTGTCTATGACCACAGCTGAACTCAGGAGAGGACTGTGGGGAATATAGGGTGGGGCATGAACAGTGTCTGCTACAAAGGGCAGAGAAAACTGTAATATGCATCTACACATACAAAAATATTGCATTTGGAAAGAAACAAATGAGGAAATACCTGAAGAGGAGGCATCTTTTTTTTATATAAAATAGGAACCCTAGACATAAGTATGTTAACATCAACAAAGGCTTGGTAGCAAGAGGTCAGGCCACTGCTTTTTTTCTGTGTGGCCTGCATTGTTGCCTTAATTTTTTTAGAGCTTCACTTGCACATCTGTGAAATGAAAATGTGGGATCAGTCTCCCCAAAAGGGTCAAGTAGGATTTTTAATCATTATGTCCAGAGTAGGCCTTTTCCAGCATGTCAGCTTGGTAGGGGGAGCTAAGGTCATTTGAGGTCCTGGGGCCTCAGGAAGTCACCATCACTTAAAGAATGCAGACATTTGGACCTCCCTGATGGCGCAGGGATTAAAGACAGCGCTAGCAAGCCATCACCAGCCACTGCAGCAGGAGTTTGATCCCGGGGGCAGGGAACAACCCACATGGCACAGCAGACCTATCCCTGCAGCAGTATATTTCAGTAGATCTGCCTGTTCTCCTCCCACTCTCTCTGGTGAATCCTCTCACTCCTCCACACCTCTGGCTTACACCACAATAAATAAATCTTTAAAAAAAAAAAAAAAGAATGCAGACCTTTGCAGTTAAGAGCAATGAAGTTTCTGAAAACTGAGAAAAACTCTTGTCCTTTTCTCAGATTTAGCCCTTGTCTAATCTGAGACCCTTACTACTTAAGTATTGCCCTTTTTTGCTTATAGAAGCAACTGTGCCCCTTTTTATTACCCGGAAGAATGTGGTTTGCTGGAGGGCAAGGGAACCTAGTGTCCCATGTAGTTTTATGAGGAAATATGTTTTTTCTACCTGAGATGCTCATGTCCTTACTCTCGAATATGAAGTTATTCCTTCTTCACATGGATCCTGCTTTCTCCTCAATTCCCTTTAGAACCCCTGGTTTGCTTCACTTTACTTTAGAATTTATAGCTATGTAAATTCTCCATCCATAGGTTATTAAATTTTGGCTTTTTCTCCTACTAATTCATCTGATGAAAATTTGTTCATTAATCAGCCTCCAAAGATCTCAGGGGAAATTTCCTGTCTCCTGACAAAAGCTGTAAAATCTGTTCAATCATCCCAGAAGAATTTTTTAAAAAAGGACAAAATGAGAGTGTTGTGTAGAAATATGTACAAAATTTAAGATTATTATACTCCAAAGTTATTGATTCAACCAATATAACGGAGTGCCTGCCTATGATCAGTCAGGTTCTATGCTAAGCATTGAAGAGAATAAATAAGACCAATGAAAACTCTGTTCTCACTGAGCTAGGAGTCTTTGGGGAGATACAGACCAAAAAATCTGAAATTTAATGAAGTGTGAAAGGTCTATGACAAATGAAGGCACACAAATCAGAGTACTTTACCTAAGCTTTGGGGCTCAAGAAAAGCTTCCTGGAGTCCTGCAGAATGACAGAGAGTGAGACAGCTGAATATGAGAGAAGAGAGTTTCAGTGAGGGCTTATGAAGGGGGGCGCGGGAGAGAGGTGCTTAAATATGTAAGGCCCTAGAGCTAAAAGAATATAGTATGTCTGATCTGAAAAAAGTTCAGTAGGACTGGAATTTAGGAAGGGAGGGGGAGTAGAAGAGGCAGGAGGGGTGGAGACTTAGAGGTCCCTAGTTCCTATGCTTCATATCGCAAAAGGACTGGGAGCTTTGTTAGGGGTTTTTGAGTTTATCTGGAGGGCAATAAGGAGTCAATGAAATTTTTAGAAAAGGGAGAGATAGGATCATGCCAGCACTGCAGAAAAATCACCCTGGCTGCAGCAAAAATAAATGACGCCTATGAAGTTGGCTATTCTGGTCCTATGGCTTTGCGCCAAGGCCATCACTGGAAGGGAAGAAACCCAGACCAGAGCCCATTCCTTCCAAAGCTTTCCTCTGGCATCATACTTCCTTCCTCCATGACTCCCACAGACCCTTCACCAGTCAAGGCCTTTGCCTTTGCAGTATAATCCCAAACATCTTTTTTAATTGTAGTAAAATATGTTTAACATAAATGTCACCATCTTAACCATTGTTAAGTGTTCAGTCAAAGGTATTAAGAACATTCATATTGTTAGGCTGCCATCACAACCATCCATCCACAGGACTCCTTTTGTGTTGCAAAATGGAAAATCTGCACCCATGAAAAACTAATTCTGGATTCTCTTCCCCCTGTGCTTGGGAACCACTATTGTACTTACTGTCTCTATAAATTTAATTATTCTAAGTACCTTATAGAAGTGGCATCATAGCAAATTTGTTCTTTTGTGATTGACTTATTTCATTTAGCCTAATGTCAAGGTTCATGTGTGCTATATCATGTTTCAGAATTCCCATTCTTTTTGAGGCTGAATAATATTCCACTGTGTATATAATGCACATTTTGTTTGCTTATTTATCCATTCAAGAACACTTGGGTTGCTTCCCACCTTTCAGTTTTTGAGAGTAGTGCTTCTATGAACATGGGTAAACAAATACTCTGATTCTCTATTTTTAATTCTTAATTTTTTGTGTAATTCTATATGTCATTTTTTGCCCATTTCACATATGCACATCTGTTCTTTATTAGAGAAGATGGAGAACTCATCAAAACCCTTGTCAGTGCTCTTTTTCTAGCAGGCAATGTGCGACAAGGAAAACATAGCCTCTGAAACTAAACCTGGGTACCAGTTCTAATATGGACATTTAGCTGGGAAAAAATAAGCTAAGTGTTTTATTGTTTAAGGTTTAACTCACTCTTTTCTAAAATTGGGGAGACAATAATCTCACAGATGATTGTATATAAAAGCAATTGTATATGTGATTTAACCAAAGTAGTTCAGAAAATCAACATATAGGCAATTATCTTTGAAGTATCGTATTTACTGGTCTGGTGAACTTTTCTGAATTTATGAGTCCATGAGCAGCAAGGCGAGAAGTGAAATTTCTGGAAGATGGAAAACCAATGCCTGCTGCTGCTGGAGGCACTCAGATTCCTGTGCCCCCTGACCTGAAGCAAAGAACACACCACTGAGACAGGGCCTTGCTGCCTAGCATGCCGCTGCCCCATCCAGGGCCTGGGGGCTCAGTACCCACATTGTGCCTTTCCACACATCCTCCCAAAGTCAACTCATTAGTTTTGGACACAAAACCACAGAGAGAGAAAGAGATAGAGGTAAGACCTTATTGTCCTGTCACAATTCAATAGCGTCTGGGGAGAAGAAATGCTTCAGGTACTTTGCCTTGCTTCTGTACAGGTTATTATCAGTCAAGACACATTCCCCAAAATCCAGGGCTGTTTTCTTACTGTCCCCGGAAGCTCAATTTTACACATTCCAATTAATATCTCACCTTATAATTTTGTAATCTAACTCAAATTTTTCACGGAATAAGGCATACTACAGACACTGGTACTAGTACTTACCACAGTAGCTGAATGGCAAAATATAAAATACATAATGTTAATTGGAGATGAACATCCTGCAAAACCAATGCTACTACCAGGCTCTAAAAAATATTCATATTTCTGTCAATGTTTGATGAAGCCAGAAATCATCACAAAACAACCAAAGATGGTTATCTTTGGGGGATGATGAAATTTCTTGTAAGGTTGTAAAGTTTCAGTCCCTAAGGCAGGGGGCAAGTTTGAGAGAGGATTCGGTGGGGAAAGGGGAGGAATTGCATCACTCCTAAGAAATAACTTCCCAAGACAGAAACATTTGGCCACTTTGTTACTCAGATTTCAACATTAAAAAAAAAATCAAAATCATAGCCCCCAATTCCAGATGACAGTCTACCAGAAACTGTAACAGGTCATTATAGAGTGTCTAGTCCAAGGTGTATTTTCTTCTAAAGTTTCTGAAGCAAAAAGACTCCAAAACAAACACCCAGGGGTTCTGCAAATAAAGGTACTTGTCTGCAGGCACTTCCTTTTAGAAAGTGCTAATCAACAGGTGACTCAGCCTGGACGCCTCAGTCTTTTGCTTTAGGAAGGAATGGGTCCCTTCCACCAGTTCCAAGAAGCATAGTGATTTTTATTTCCAGATACCAGTAGAGACTCTTAAAAAGGGAAACCAATGACAGTTCTCAGTCTCAATAGCTCAATAAACAAATGCCCATTTTGTCAAAATCCCTTTTTTGGAATCCGAATCGTAGCTTCCAGAGGTGTAGTTGCAGTAAGGTAATAGAGTTTCAAACTCAGGGAAAGATGAGTGAGAATAAAAGGTCTTAAAACTTAGAAATTACACTTCTCCCCATAATTCTGGATGGGGCTTCTGTTAATAACAGATCTTGTAAGTTAATATGATAGACAACTTCTTTTGTAGCCGTTTTTAGCTGTTCCTTGTGTGTATATTTTGTGGGAGTGTAATGACAGCTGGGGCAGGACATGGCAATAGATTAGTGGAAGGTGCCCTAAGATCAAGAGTTGTGATTTTTTTCTTAAGTCTGATTAGTCTGGGTTTGAATTCTACCATTGAACTTACTGCTCTGATACTGTTTTTCTCACATGGGGTAAATATTTTGCTATCATTTTTCAGATAAGGACATTGCAAGCGACAACATCCACTGCAGTATTTGACTCACAGGTAGCTGAAATAAAATGAATGAATTACATGTGAAATCACTGATATATAGTAAGTGTTCAAAATATGAAAAATTGGTGATGGTAGTAGTGGCGGTGGTGGTGTAGAGAGACCAGAACAGATGCAGGTATTTTTTTAGAGGTGTCTTATAAATATTTTATAAATCAGTGGGTAAAAAAAACCAAAGACATTACAATGTTGTTGGAGTAGTTACTCATTCATAATAAACTAAATTTCTACCTCATATGATAATTACATAACATCAGCAGCAATGATATGTTGTATGTTATCATTTTACATATCAAGCACTGGTTTAATAAATGCCATGTCTGTGTTAACTCTTAGTCCTTTCTACAGGACAGTGAGATATTTGCAGGTAATTAGATTGCATCTCAGAAGGAGAAAGAATTGCTCACAGTAGCATGGAGAGCAAGTAGCACAATCAGAACTATCCTTTGTACCCTGGCAGTCCTGTTGCAAAGCCCTTGCTCTCAAATACCACTGTCAGGAGGCAAAGGAAACCATCCTAAATTCCTCTGGGTTCTTCTACGCTGACAAATAATCAAGTATCAGAAAGACAGACTGATAAGAAAAAAAAAAGCCAAAAAAAAAAAAAAAAAAACAAAAAAGCAGAGCAATCACAAGCATACCTGCTACACACATGGGAAGAGAGCCCCGCATGAGAGAGGAACTCATGGTGGCTTTAGAGGCTAACTTAAATAGCTTAGCTAGGACAAGGGAGACTGGGGAAAGAAAGGGGAAGTTCAGTTAAGGAGGAATGTAGTCTTAAGTTCTACCTCCTTCAGTGAAAAGACAGAGAGTAGGTCTTCCTGGGAGAGGCCCTTACAGAGAGAAGTTAACAGATAAATATCAAAAGCAACTCTCCTCCCTGGTGGTGCAGGGGTTAAAGACAGTACTATCAAGCTATCCTCAGCCACTGCAGCACAAGTTTGATCCCCAGCAGGCTAGGGAGCTACCAACATGGCACAGCAGACCTCTCCTGTCTCTCCTGCTGCTCCTTTTAGCAGTGTATTTCAATAGATCTGCCTGTTCTGCTCTCCACTCTCTCTGGTGAATCCTCTCACCCCCACAACTCTGGTTTACACCCCGTTCTTGTATGCATAAATAAATAAATCTTAAAAAAAAAGCAACTCATGCACAGCCTGCATAACCCTTATGTGATATAAACCTCTTATCAAAAAGACACATTTTGGGGTGGCAGAGTTTTCTCCCCTTCACTGCATACTATTGCATTCCATGGAATTGAAATTTCCCATGAGGGCAAAAAACAAATTCAAAATCCAAGGAACAATTTTCGGACATATGATAGCAGGTTAGAGAAAAAATTCTGAGCAAATATTTGCTAAATTTATAAACATAAGCAGGAATGTCACATAGCAACCTGAAAATAATAGTCATATGTTAGATGGGAGGGGGGTGGGATAGAGGAGGAAGTTTGTGTTTCTCTGATATTTGGGGTTTATTTATTTATTTATTTTAACAATTATCTATGACTAATATGGAAAAGAAATCCAATTTGTTACATCTGATTGGTGGATATGTGTATGAATATTTATATTTCTATGTATTTGGTGTTTCATAAATATTTTCATTAAAACTAGATACACATAATTTTTTTGAAAGAGTAATTTGGGGAAAAGGAAGTAAAATTAGTGATAATATGGTAATCTCAAGAAAAATATGTGTATTTTTAATAAGGCTGCAGGAACCTGAGACCTGAAGTCTTTACAACTTCCACTTTTTCATTTTTCTTATTTCAAAGAAACCCATTCATGTGATAAAATTAGCCACAACAGTCTGTTTTCAGGTATGCACATCAAACTCTCCTTACCACGTGGGGCATCTAGTACTCTACCTTGCAATTCTTCAGTAAGTACTTATTGATTGAGCCATTTACAGTCTGGTATTAAACCACAGTATACCAAACTGAACCATATTAATTCAGAAAATGCCTAACAGGTGTTCCTTTGGTACAAAATTGTATTTCAGGCATAATGTTGGGAAAAGAAAGCTGGTGGTTTTGATTTCCCTCCTTTCAGTAGCAAAACAAATTAGAAAGTTTGTGCAAATTGTGCTTTAAAAAGGCTTCCTTGGAAAGTCTGGAATGTTTGTTTACTCTGTAAGCATTCACTCTCTACTCATACACTCAGCTAATATCTTTCCCCGCCAGCTTTGGTTAACCTTGGATGCCCTTTCGCCCTGTTTAGCATTCCACAAAGCTAAATTTCCATTTCAAGCACAACCGTCTGCTTCTGAAATTGTTCCCATCACTTGAAGCAGTTTCTCATCCTGATGATGCTTCCATTTGCTTCCCTCGGGGCATTCTATAAATCCCCAAGTCAGATCGCACAGAACACAGGAGTGTTCTTCGTGCTCTCTTCCTCTATTGCTTTTTAATTCATAATTACCTGAAATCAAACTGGGTTGAAAACACTTGGATTTTAGATGCCTCCCAATTTTAACAGTCTCTATCACATTTGGCTAATTTCCTAGAACCAGGTCATGTGATGTTCCAGATGATTTGTTCTTTGTTGTTGATGCTGTTGTATTTTAGTAAATTGTATAGAAGGTACTTCTGCCCCAGGTTTCACTGTCATGATGACAATTAGTATTCATTAATATTCCATTCAGCCTAACTCTGAGATGTTTGGAAGTCTGTTCCAGTTATGAAAATATTCCTTGAGCTATATTCCCTAGGTTTCTGAGAGACTGCTAATGTAATCATAAAGTTCTTTGAATTGTTCTCTTGATTAACATTTTTATTCAAAAGAAATTTTCTCAAAATCAATATATTATTATCACTTCCCCTTTCAAGTTCTTGATTTTAATTTTATTTCTTGATTTCACTTTCTTCCTTTTGTTTCATTTATGGCAATCTCTTCCACTTACACTGATTTTGAATCTACTTTCCAACTTGAACACTGCTAGCTGTTTATGGTGGTAAGTGGGAAGACTGACATTTGCAAAGACGTATTTATAAAGCAAGCTAATAAATAAAAATGCCCACTTATTTCAGTTTTCATGAGCTTTGTGACTTCCTGTCTTCTTGTCATTTCTGATCTCTATATGTTTTCTTCTATCCTCTGAGAATACAGAATATTTCTATAAAACATTAGCTTCATACTCAGATACTGTTACAACTATTACAGTGTTTGTAGTATTTTTGTTTTGAGATGGTGCATATACCTCTCTGTCTTCATTGTGATCAGATCTCTGCTTTCACATTTCCTCAGTTTACCCAAATGTTTGCTCTCTTGCATAACCACTATGTGCCCCAATGATGGTAACAGAGAAATTTCAAAGTTGAATAAGATACATTATCTAACTCTCAAGAACTCATGGACTGCTTTAAAAAAAAAAAAGACACGTATGACAAATAACTCTAAAGTTCTGTGAGACACTTTTAGGCAAAATTTATGGATAAGTTTGCCTTTAGGTGCCAGGAAAGACAATACAGTCGTAGGTATCAGCATCTGAATTTAATCTAAGCAATTAGATAACAGTTAATGGATTTTGGTGTCAGATCCCAGGTTTATAGAAGCTCTCAAATAATTCATAGTTTTGATGTTGTTATGAGAGGTATTTTTAATCTCATTTCTAATTGTTCATTGACAGCATGTAGAAATACAATTAAATTTTATATTTTGTCCTTATGTCTTGTGATCCTGCTAAACTCATATGCTAGTTTCAGTAGGTTTTTGTTTCTGTTTTAGTTTTGGGGAGTGGGCGATTGATTCCTTAATATTTTCAATGGACACAGTATACTGCCTTTAAATAAAGACAATGTTAGTTCTTTTTTTTTTCCCAAAAAGAAAAATTATTAGCTGAGAGAAATTAGTTGGGTTTCTTTTTAATCTCTATTAGCTCCAGTTTCTCCACTAATTGCTTTAATGATACTTGTTTCAGAAGGTTGTGAGAATTAAATAATAGAATACATATAATAGAGAACATGGTGCTTGCAACATTGTTGGCACTTCATAGTAACAGTTGAGTGCTTTTATGTTTTGGTCTGTTTTCAGGCAGATGGATAAGTACTTGCTAAAGGAGCTAATATAGCCAGTGAAATAACCCATGCACATTTACACATCTGAGGAGAAGACAATAAGTTAAGTGATGTAGGAAATTTAGTGGTTGACCAAAAACCAAACTAAAATTTCAAGGGGGGAAAATAGGTAGATCCAGAAGAGGTTTCCTTTAAAATCTCAGAAGTCAAATTTGATTCTATTCTAACTGAAGTCTAATGTTTTTTAGTAGAAATGTATCATAATCCGCTTCACATTCAGAGGACTCTGGGAAGATGGATTTCATGGTGAAGATTGGCAGTGCAATTAACAGGCTAAGACCACACACTAAGCAAAAGATAATGAAGTTCCAGACTGAGGATCTGGAAGAATCAAGGCAGATATGGGGAATAAAGGGAACAATAACTTCTGGAAAGAACTAAGTTTGTGTGTGTGTGTGTGTGTGTGTGTGTAAGGAGGTGTTACACTGTATCGTTCATTTGGCTACCAAAAAAATGTCTTGTATCTGCCCCAAAAGGTATTTCTCTAGCTCAACTCACAAACATAGATTTCATTTATGTGTACACTCTTCAATATTTACTTTTCCATTTAAAAATTATTTATTGACAAGTATAGCAGAGGAATATGGAGACTTGTTTAGTCTTGTCTCCCATGAGTTTTTGTGGAAAAAAGAAAATAACTCTTTTCCTTTGTTCTAACTTTTAACCACAAAGAGCTATTAAGTCAAAAAAAGTACAAGAAGCAAAACTTTGTTATTTTGAGACTTGATTGGTGTTTTGCTTTCCCATTTTCTCAGCTCAGTAAGTTATAGCAAGTCCCCTTTGTGCATGAACTGCTGTACTAAGGACTAAATTAGTTATTTTGGGATGACAGTGAAAATTTTACAAAGTAACTTAGGCTAAATCCCATATTGCCAGTTCCCTCCAAGACAAGTCTCTCACAGGGAGTAATCATCAGCATTTTCTTCTAATTCACTTCTAGACATCTTCCTAATCCTTGTTTACTTTGATAAAAATGAAACTGTATAAGTACTGTTTAATTGTATTTTTATTTTAAAAATATATCATCACTGAACTACAGGATAGGTTACAATAAGCAACACTAAAATCTCAGTTGCTTAGTGTTACAAGATGTTTATTTCTCCTTATAAGGGCCTTGAGGGTCATCTTGGGTTCTGTTTTGCCTCATTTCTTTAGACACGGTTTGATGAAATGTCCACAATCTGAAGCATAGGCAATGTATTCCGGAGGCAAAAAGGCTGTGGTGATAAGTGCACAAACACTCCAAGTTTGCACATGGAATTATATACACTCCTGTTGTACATTTTATTGAGCAACACAGTAGTTTGGATTTTGTGTGTGTATGTGTGTGTGGGTGGGTGGGTAGGGGGAAGTATAGAATTAAAAACTCAAAGTTGCTTTTAGTGCCTTCATATTTTCTTGAGTCCAATGAAATTCTCACTTTTTTTTCAGGTTTACTATCAAATGCCACTTTGAGTTTTATCTTTCTACTCGATGTGGTAAGTGTTTTGAAATGTGAACTGAATGATGTTGTTTTTAAATGTTCATTTTCCTTATTTTTCTTGGGATTTTCTTGGAATAGTGATACTGCCAATAGCAATTAGCACACTTAGCCCTAAATCTTGGATTTTAATTACTGTTTTTCAATGAAAAGAATTGTGATCCCTTATAGATATCATCAATTCTAAAGCTAGATCTAGTGAAGTGCAAAATAATCATGGAATATATTTTTACACTAAAAAGCAAGGAAGTCTTCAAAGAATGATGTGACATGTCAAAAGGACACAGAAAAACACAAAAACAATAACTCAAAGGGAAGTATGCAACTCATGTATGCTCATTGCAGCATTATTTACAATAGCCAAGATTTGAAAACTCAAATGCTCTTTGAAGAGCAAAGGTATAAAGAAGATGTGACATACACAATTACAGTTTGCTTAGATGATGAACCACATACATGACCAACAGTGGTCCCAATGTGCTCTTTCACATAGCCTGAAGTTGGGGTAGACTATATCATCTAGGTTTGTGTAATTATACTCTATGACATCCACACATTGATAAAACTGCCTAATGATATATTTTTCAGAACATTCCTCATAGTTGTGAAACACATGACTGTGTGTACAATAGAATACTATTCAACCATAAAAAAGATTCAATCTTCCCATTTGCAACAACATGAGTGGAACCTAAAGGCTATACTACTACATGTGCAGGTCAGAGAATAGTAAATACTTTATGATTTCACTCATATGTGGAAGAGAAATTAAACAAACAAATAAAAACAAACTACTAGACCATTAAAACACAATGTTGGTTACCAGATGGGAATGGGAAAGAGGTAAATCAAATATAAGTGGGTCAGTTGTATGGGGATGGATGAAAACTAGACTTTTGGTTGTGATCATAGTGTAGTGTATTTAGATACTGAATTATGATGCTTTACCCTCAAAACCTGTATAATGTTATAAACCAATGTCATTTGCATAATTTTTTAAAAGGACATAGGAGCCAGCTTGAATTAGTCCTCACTGACCAAATGTGTGGAAATATGGAACTCAAGCTAAATAATATTTTAACTCTGTGACAATAAGGAGAAAAATGAGTTTGTATATGTTAAGGGAATCAAAAATGCAACTGGAAAAGCTATAAAGGAAGTATAGCTTATACACATCTCTATGTGGCTATGGTCTAATAGAAAATGACTACAAATGAACATCTTAGGTTTCAAGAATGGTTGAGAGAGACTAAGCAATGGACTAATCACACAGAGGCAGCTTCTTCTTTCTTGACTCATCATTGATTATAATTCTAAAAGCAATTGTAGAAACTGCCTTAAACCTATAAGCATTCCTGACACTCCAATGCCATGTGAGGAGCATAGTTCAGTTTTGTACTGTCTCTCTATTCCCCTGATTTGCAATTCCTAAGACTACAAAGAAATTTCTGTTTTTCTTTATATTTTACTTCAATTTGTTGACAACCCGCAAAATGAAAATCCATAAATCTATATTTAATATGAGTATAGGATACTCATAAGCATATAAGTAATAAATAAACAAGAGGAAAACATTCTTCTTTACGTTAAAATAGCAAATGATAAATGTAGATGGCACGATGTGTTTAGAAAATCACTATTTGACAACCACCATAGTAATAATTATTTAAGTCAAGAATCATCCAGTGGATACTAAAATCAAAGGGTGAAAACCTGATGAGAAACTTTGACAAAGTAGGCAGAGTTAACATTGCATTAATGAGACAAAAGATGCCATGTGCCTCCTAATAGGTTGCACTGAGAATAACACAAAATCGCTTCTGGAGTGTTCTTGCCAAAAAGATATTTCCTGAATCTAATCATAAAGAGGTTTCAGAAAATCCCAGACTGAGGGTTATTTTAAAAAATAAATGAACACTACTCTTCAAAAAAAAATTAAGGTCATGAAAGACAAAGAAAGGCTACACAACTGTTTTGAATTAATGGAGAACAAAGACACCAAGTGTAACATTAATCCTGAATTGTATCCTGGACCAATAAAATAATTCTTATGAAGAATTCAGTGGGACAAAATGACAACACTTGACTGAGGGCTGTAGATTAAATAATAGAGCCATACAAATGCAAATTTCCTAATTTGGAAAATTATACTGTGGGTTTGAAAGGGAATGTCCTTGTTTTTAGGAAATACTAACATAAAGGGGCATTATCTTTGCAACTTACTCTCAAAGGGCTCAGAGAAAATTTACATATACATACACACTGAGATAGAGGAGGAATAATAAAACAAACATGGTGTAAGCATATTAATTATTTCAAAACAAACAGTTAAGACAAATTCTTTAAAATATGCATCATTGGTAAAGTATCATTCAACATCTGGGCACAGTGAGCAAAAGCATGCAGGCTATAAAAGCCCTGTCACAAGCAGATTACCAGAGGCAGAATTACATGCTGTCCCCTTCTCTGAATGATGGAGTCAGCAGGAACAATAGCCAGCTTTAGAAGATGCTATCTCCACAATGTGTTGGCAGAACAAAAATACAGTTTGAACAAATGTGTAGTTTTGGCATTTGCCAGCTGAAAACAGACAATCAACAAATGCCAAGTAAATAGTTATTAATCTTGGTTCAGTCTACAACAAAAGAGATCTCTATTGAGCACTGACTTAGGAAGGCTCCAGTTAGAAACCTGAACCAGTTCAAATCTAGGGATCACTCAACACACCCTATGTTGGACCTTAAAGTATGCTTTCTCAACCCTTGGGCATGGAACAAGATGTGGAATTTCTTCCCTTATAGAACTGCAGGACACAAAGAAAACATATGGTTTGCCTCAGGTTGGTTTTGAGGTTACCAGTAGTAATTAATAAATTGTACGTTAAAAAGCCAGGGCATCGGTGAGTGGGTGCTACCTTATAGGAAGGCCAGTAAGATGAATATTTTTCCCTACATCCAGTGACAAAAAGTTTTACATAAACAGGAAATGGAGTTGTTTGAGCTTCTTCATTACTGGAAATGTAGACTTGATTGAAGAAAGATGTTTCATGATTATTTTTTCCTTGGATTCTGGGAAAGGAAACTTATTTTAGTTTTGCCTCCTGTGACATTTTATTGTCCATAAACGCAGTTAATGTAGGGATCCATGTTTATGAAATCACTCATTTTCTTTTGAAGTCCTCTCACTTTCTAGCCATGACCATTTCAAAAACAACTGAGTTTTAGTCTTTAAAGAAATCTGAGACTTCTGTGGGAATGAATGAGTGCTGAGCCACTGAAATTATTGTGACCTGATTCTTTGCTTTATGGCTTGGTTCTTTCTTATGCTTCTTCCCTTTATGTCTGCAACTATTAGGGCAGTATATCCTTTCACTTAATTAATTATTCATTCTTTAATCCACATGTTCACCAAGATGATATTTACTGAGCACCTATAATAGGTTCAGCACTGCTATAAACACTGAAAGGAAAAATAATTGCTCATACACTTATACCATATACGCAGGAAATAATAATGTCCTGTTCATTTGCTTCTCATTAATTTCTAAGTATGTTTTGCAATTGCACAGGATCAAATTCAGATGAGTTTCTTTCCTGAACCTATGGCAAAAATTGTGAAAGGGATAGTGCAAAGAGAAATGGGTGACTGGGAAATGCATAGATAGAGGTGTGGGAAGGTCATCTTTAAACTGGACCCTAACAAATAGGTGGGATTTGGAGAATCAGAAAAAAGGAAAGATTATCATGGTGAAGTGGTCAGAAGAAATTTACTATATTCAGGTGACAGTTACTAGATTATTCCTAGGAGAGACTACAATGAAAAAAGATAGAAAATATTTATTTTGTAATCTCCACAGCATTGGCTGTGTATGTTGGATATTTCAAAAGAGTTTAGCAAGGTCCAACCTCTCCTTTTCATCTCTCCATCTTTCTAGTCCCTTCTTCTTTCCAATAGATTGCTGGTAGAACTCAACAATATTATTTGGGACTCTATGTTATTATTCTGAGAATGTGGGAATTTAATCTACAGAATTTAAGGCTGGTGCTGCTCCAGATCATTAACCTGCCCTCCGCTGTCTTTATCAGTGTCTAATTAATTTTATAACAGGATAATCCAATTATACTTCTAAAGAGGTTCCTCCGTAAGAGTTGGTTTGTTTCAAGCAAGGCAGTAGGCACTAAGTTATAGGTAAGCTGATTTTATTCAGTCGTTAGAAAAGGGAAGCTCCGTTTGGCCCTTCTCTTAAATGGATAGAACTGAAACTCAGATAATTCTGGGCTCTTACTCAAGACACATGGTAAGTTGGTACAGAAAATCAGAAATAGAATCATGTATATGACTAAAATCCCTATGCCTTCTTGCTAAATTCAGAGCATTTCAGTTTGGCTCCATGATAAAACAGTATGGTATTGTCAAAAGAGAAGTTGCTTAATTTGCAAGAAACTGTTTTGCCAGTGGATCATAGTTTAAAATAATCCTATTTGCCAAATTATTAAGGATTTTTGGAAGTTTTGATTTTGGTTCAACCTTTATTGAAAACTTGAAACTTTCATCTTGTTTCAATTCTTGTCATTTTATATGTAAATGAATAACATTATGCTTTTTAGTCTTTTCTTTATTTTTGCAGATTTCAGTCATGCCAATGCCCTTGATTCTGAACCTGCCATAACCCAAGAGGTTATCAGAAACATTACCTACCTAAGTTCTATAGTTCTCTCTGTGCCAGTGTTTAAAGGAAATCCACTTATTTTCATTAAAAATATCAGACTGAAGTAGACACCAATGCAGGAACAGGGTTACTAGAAGTGGTAAAGGGAGACAGGGACAAAAGTTCCAAGTGAAATAAAAGCATTAAACAAAACACTTAAACAATTTAAAAAAATGTGTTCAATTTACTGAATGCTATAATTGAATAAATTGGTCCTTCATTTGGATTCATTTTCAGAATACTGGTTTTAAGCAAGTTGACCAGGAACAGTGAAATTTGTAAGGCTTTAATGAAAATACATTCTGCATCTTGGAAAATGGCTCTAATCTCCCTATGGTTCAGTTATTACATCTCAATTTACTTTTTCTTATCCTCTAAGATAAATATGCTGTTCAAGTGATACAGATATTGCATTCAAAGTTAGTTCTGGAAAGGTTCATATATTTTCCCATTAATGTAACATTTTTAGGGGTCTATTTAAATATTACAACTGAAAAATAATTTAAATCCTTACAAATATATTGATAAAATTTGAGTGTGTTTTTTTATTTAATTTTTTGTCTGTTCCTTGAAGCTTAATGCAAAAATATCTAGTGTCCATGGAATACTTAGCGTGAGTTCTCAATAACCTATAGAGGCAGAATTTAGTGAAGGAATGGGGACAGAGTTGGTTGTATTTATTCTGTCTTGGGACTATCTTAACAATGTTAGGCCACTGTTCTCTTTCAGTAATTGTATTTCCCTTTTGTTTCCAAGAATCGTGGGCCTTAGCCTTCATGCAACCCCATTTCTGTGGAACAATTTACTGTTGTTTTCAAAACTTCACTACACTGAAATCCAGTCCATAAATTAAATGCAATGAAGGACAGAGTGGGCAGATGACAAAATGCTTTTTCTGAATATTTGGCACAGCTTCACTATGCCATATCCAAACTATTAATCACCAAACTTGGGGGGGTTGTGGTACCACCCTTTATGAGCTGTGACATGTGTAGGTTTAACTTGTACTTATATAACTACTCATTGCAACAGCAGTCAGCAGGATAGTGGTGCACACAGTGGGGTTACTTTGTTGAGTTTTGTCAACAATTTTTAGATATTGGCAAAACTCAACATGTGAACTTTTTTTGCACTAAATATTTTATTTTACAGTTTTGAATTTATTAAATTATTGTGGAAGTAATATAAGAGATCCCATACACTCCAACCCATTTTCCATTAAGATTTTTATTAATATGATATATTTGTCATAATTAATGAAACAATATTGATACCTTGTTATTAATTCAAGCAAATGCTTAACTCAGATTTCCTCAGTTTTCTCCTAGTGTCCTTTTACTGTTCCAAGATCCTACTCCCCCAGGATATCATGTTTTGTTAAGGGGTTATGTCTTCTTAGACTCCATTTGGTTATAACAATATCTACAAGTTTCCTTGTTTTTTATGACCTTGACTATTTTGAGTAATAATGGTCAGGTATTTTGTAGAATGTGTCTCAACAGGAATCTGTCTGATGTTTTCCCATGATAGATTGGGGTCATGAGTTTTGGAAGAATAACCAAAGCTAAAGTGCCCACCTCACCACATCATATTAAGGGTACATTCTATCACATGATTTATGACTATTGATATTAATCTTCATCACTTTGCTTGAGGTGGTGTTTGTCAGTTTCTTCACTGTAAAGTTACTCCCCACCACCCCCCTTTCTATACTTCACTCTTTGGGAAGAAGTTCTTCTGCACAGGTCACACTTAAGGCATGAATAGTAATGGTACACTTTCTTAAAACAATCTACATAAATTGTTTAGAATTCTTCAGTATTTCTCTATTCTATTTATTCAATCATTTATTATATAATATGGATTTGTGACTGTTTTATACTTTGGATTATAATCCATTATTAAACTATTTATTTATTTTGCTTGTATTGTTCTAGATTTGTTTATGTAGTTCTTTTGTTTGACTTCTATATTCCTTCAACATACTCCCATTAATGTGCGCTTTGGACTTTTTTGAATCAGTCCATATTTTCTGGAACTATGAGATGATCCATGCTCCTCATGTAATTTTCCTATCCCAAGCTAAGAATTGGCCATTTCTCCAAGGATTTCTGTGTCCTTTTCTTGAAGAACGATATTGGAAATCAAGGCCTGGTGCTAGGTAAGCCCATTGTAATTGGTGTTCATGTAAACATTTAACATCAAGTCATCTTAATGTCAGGGCTAATCTATTAAAAAAGAAAGCTTATTTAATAACCATTCTTCAGGAGTGTATCAATTCTGGGATTATGAGAAATTTAAGCAACTTATTAACATCAATTCCTAAAATTCTTGAAATAGCACAAAAATCTTCCTTGTCATTAAAAAAAAGAGGGGGAGGCATTATTTTTAATAGTGGAATTTGCTTTCTGACTGTTTCCTGGATTGCTTTTTTATTCTAGGGCCAATTTGATGCAAACTTAGGAAATAAATGATGTATACTATTCAATATCCTAACACCAGCTTCTCTCATCTAATTTCTCAGCATTTGCCTTTATATTCAATAACTATTATTGAATGTTTATTATGAGAACAAATTTTTAAAAAGTCTAGGGTTCTGGCTAGCATTGCTTCACAGATGTTATCCCCAAACTTAGTGGTACAAAGCGAGAGCCATTCACTTTTACTCACTATTTTGTGGATATTGAGGAAGGACTCAGCTGAGACAGGTGCTGGGAGTGCTAAGAGCATCAAAAGGCTGGAACCAACTGTCTGCTGCTGCTTGAGAAATGCTGAGGGCCGCTGGGAAACACGAAGTGATGTCTTCTCATTTCCTTTCTCCCTTCTATCTCCCAGCACCTCCCAGTGCCTCCCACTGTCATATGCTAATTAGAAGCAAGATGACAGGGTGTCAGTCTCTAGGCCCTATCACATACCAGAGGACAGCAGATGGGCTTGGATGTGAGAAAAATAGTAAATAAAAAATGATAACTTCCTTAAAGTTGAAGATGTCTTTTAACATCAAAATTTGAAGTGTATCTATTTGAAATAAAAACAAAATTTGCACTCTCTCACACAAAATATTCTAAATTTAATTTTTCCTGGTGTCTTTGGATCAGCAGAGGTTTTGTTTATTTGCTTTTTGTTGTTTATGGTCCATTGTTTCCTTGGGACCTATTGTGCTGTGTAAAATCCACCCCACTCCCCAGGTTTCAATTGTTCATATTACTGACTTATTTAGTTTTTCTCTGTTCTGTCTGTCAAATAGGTCCAAACACTTTATGTCATTGATGAAAGGAAGGTCTGCCTGTTTCTATATTCTAACTTTCATATTTTAAAATGATATTGCCTCAGCTATCAAATCTAAATATTTATTTAAAGTAGTATAAATAACCAAAATTGGATTTGAGTAAATGTCTGAAGGGCTTGTTAATAAGTCCCATGCTTCAATTTTATAGCAAAGACCATCATTTTCAATTACTTAGAATTTTTAGTTCAAAGTTCTGGGTATGCATGCCTGGACAACTGATTTCTGGTTTGGAACAATATTGTTGTGGAGAGTGTTTTCTGTATTTCTCTTCTTTTCCCCTTTTCTTTCTTTTCCTTATTCACCTAGTCTCTAAGTGTCTGCCAGCAGTAACTGATTTCAGAAATGACATGAAAAAGTTGTTAGGTAAAGTGTCTTAAAGGACAGCTCTCAGTTCTATGGTCTGTCCAATTATATCTTCCACAACTGTGACCTGATTGTGTATTCTTATTTACTAAGGCTGCAGAGTAACTTAAAATTTATTCATAACCCATGGATCACACAAAAACTCATTATGTGAGTCTCAAAATGTAACTAATATAATTTTTATTAAAAAAAAAAAATCCTTGTCTTAGCAGATGCAATTTGACCACAAAGGAAAATCACTTTTCTTTGAGATGACTGTCTGGTTTGATTTTTGCTGGATCATTATCAGTCAAATCTTTAGTAAGTTTAGGGATGCCTTCCTTAACGCAGAAATATGTCTGGATGTCACATATCTTATCCTAGTATCTGAACCTTCCTTTGAAATTATTTTTAGAGTACATATCTTTCTCCTTATGGATTTTATTGTCCTGAGAAGTTGTCTAAATATTGGATAGAAGAGGACTTTCTTTAAACTCAGAAAGTTCTAAGAATATACTAAAAGAAATCTTCTAATCATTTAGTGAAATAGCAGATGTTTCTTCTTAAAATGGATGGTGTATGCAGCTGTGAATTTTGGGCTGCACATTCACAGGGATTGTCCTTGTTACAAAGTAAGTGAATATGAACTAGTATTATAGCAAAAATATGTCCCACAACAATTAGGAATGGACTATAGATAATTCACTAAAATACTATCTTAAACTTCAAACTATGCAGAATTTGACAAATGATTGATGAATATCAGTATGCAATTGTTCTGGGGTTAACTACCATACTTTCTCCGGGTATTTTGTGAAGATATTAATGATGCAGCTGTAAAATTCAAGTTGGGTTGTTAAAAGAAAATATGAGCCTTATACAAGGGTATATAATGAGGAGAGAAGGGGGGCAGAACTTTGGGAACAAAGAAGGCTGAGGAAGTGTTCAGAGGCGTAGGAAAATGAGAGTGACAACACAGAGCCAAACAATATTTTCAAGTGAAAGTGAGTGTTCTACTGGAAGATCAAAGAAAATGTCTGAACCTAGACAAATAAAATGTAACAGCTCAACTTAAACTCAGTTGTGTCTAATTCCACAACCTATGATCATTCTACCATGCCTTGCTACTTTGTTATTGAAAGCAAACATTCAAACAAATTTTGAGGTAAGGAAAAGATAAATCAAATGCTTGCAAAGAAACAAAATAAACAAATGAACTAAGTGACACAAAATTCAGCTTTTAGACTATCAAATCAAATTAGTGATTACCAGAAGGTAGTAGCAAGAGGTAAATCTAGCAAAAGGATTCAATTGAAATATAAAGGATAGCTTTGATTTTTACTGGTGAAGACCAAGTAATATATATAAATAGTGGTTTCTAATGATGCACAGTCAAAACATATAATGTTATAATGCAATGTTACTTTAATATATTGATTCCATACTTGCTTAGATGTGCTACTTTTCTAGACATTGAGTCTAGAACATATTAGGTGTTGAGTGGCAAAAAAAGTTTATATGCTGTCTGCCCCTTCTGAAGTTTCCAGTCTTATGATGCTGCCAGATACTAATGAGAGTCATATTTGGTAAGTGCTAGGAAGGAAAAATAAAGTGGGCTTCCAAAAGGATATAATTGGAAGAATCCCAACCTTATGTGAATTATTTTTTTTTATGTAGAAGATCTGTAGAATAAAGTGGGGCGGGGGGCAGAACAGGCAGATTTACTGAAATACACTGTAAAAAGGGGAGCCTACTGTGCCATATGGAAGTTAGCTCCCTTGCTAGAGATTGAACTTAGGCTGTAGTGATAATAGCACTGAGACTTAACCCCGAGGCCACCAGGGAGGCCCTCTTGTATGAGTTTCAATGAGAGTGTTGTATCTGATCTGTGATCTCCAGAATGGTGAAAGTCAATGAGGTGGGGTAGGTTGGGGTGGGGAGCATGATAAGAGCAGAACACGAAAGCATGCTGACAAGTCAGGCTAGAGATGTCAGCTGAAGTTAAAGTATGCAAAAATTAAAAAATAAAACATGTTTGAATATCTTTGCTTAAGCATAAGGAGAACTCTTTACAGTGTATTAATTTTATGTTTAATTGCCAGGCTTTCTGACCCATGCCTTCCTGAGATCCTTACCAATGAACAGCACATTTGGAACAGGTGAATCAACATTATGACTTTTTCTGGGAGCAAAGTGCAACTGTTGATTTTTTTTTTTTCCTTTTCTCTTCACTAAGCCAATTCAGGGATCGCTGGACTCACCTTTGTAACTTCAGCACCACAATAGCCATGATTTGGCACCAATCCTAAAGTTAGTTGCCGTGAAAACACTACTGGTATAATTCCACCATCTGGACCCTGCTATACCAATGCAATATTACAGAAAGACAGTGAAGGATATGAGAATTGAAGAGACAGAAATTTTCTTTAACTTTTAAGATGCAGTGATCCCAGCTGTGAACACAAATTTGGAGAAATCAGACTCGTCTCAACAAGAATGAGGGTTATAGTTAAACACTTAAAATCTCTCTTGCAATCAGGAAACTCACAAGTCCTTTTTCATATTTTCTCCCCACGATGATCTTTGCCTGGTTTGCACAATGTAGCTCTGCTGAGTAATTGTCCTAAAATGTACCAAGGTGGGTGAGTTTGGGAGTTCCTCCTATAGGTGCTATTTGGATTGTGATTCTAGTTATGACTCAGCTCCATTCTCTTTGTTATTTCCTAGATTTAGTCACTCCCAAAATCTTATCTGAGAAACTCCCATGGCTAGATATATGTAGGTATATGTGTATATGTGTATGTGTATGGTCCTCTATGCCAAGCTATAATCTTACATTTCTAGTTGCTTGTGAGATATATTTTAGATCATCAGTGTTAAGGGTTGAATTGTGTCTCCCTCTGATTTTATAAAGTCTTAATGCCCAAAACCTGCAGAATGTGCCTTTATTTGGAAATATGACATGTAAAGGGCTAAATAAAGTAAAATGAAATCATATGTATGAGCCCTAAAAGCAATATGACTGATGTCCATATAAAAAGTGGAAATTTAGGACAGAGATAAATAAAGATCACAGGTAGATACATGCAGGGGTGGGAGGGGAACATCTGCAAGTCAAGGAGAGAGAACTCAGAGAAAGAAAACAATCTTATATCCTGGATTTCTACTATAGAATTGCGAGGCAAAAAATTCCAATGTTTGAGCCTGAGTATTTTGTTATGGGTAGCTCTAGCAAACTAATGTACCATTCTTGCCTTAAAGTCAATTTACAAAACTAAGTTTATCACCTTCTTCTAAAGGGGACCCTCCTTTGCAAAACTGAACATCTCAAGCACATTCATATATTTACATATTCAACATTTACTGAGGATTTATTAGGTGACAGTTACTGTGAGTACAAATATGAATTTGTTACAGTCCATGCCCTGAAAGCACTCATATTCCTCCATATCTCTGCCAGCTCTTTCCTGTCACTGACACTCTCATTGTCCCTTCCTGGTTACAGACTTTGGAATCACTTCCCATATACCCATCTTTCGACTTTCATTTCTGGTCAGTCATAGATTTCCAGGGAATCTTTGTGGCACTATTTTTTTCATTTATTCTGACTGTCAAAGTTATCCCTGCTGACTGGCATGTTCTCCCAGTCGGTTTTTCTTTTTTCGAGTTCTCTACCCTCTCTGAAGCATATGTCAGTTCTCAAAAACTATGACTTTCATCATTACCCATGCCTCCTTGTTCAAGAACCGTTTTCTCATAGGAAAGGTGAAGAAAAATATGTGTCAATCTAGGTTTTTAAGGAAAAGACTTTATATTTGATATTTTGATAAAGGTGGGGTTTCATATGTTAATGCATATCTGAGGACTCTTGTTTTGAGAAACATTATGTCTTTCCACAAAATTCTTACACTGTCTGTTTAGGTGAGCAAGGAGTATTCAAATTTTGATTTCAGTAAATATTTCAACAGGAATGGCTTTGACAACTGAATATTTTCCTCCATAAGTTCTCTCAAGTTGTGTGTATATACGTGACCACTCTCGATTCCAGAAATAATTTAAATTAGTAATAGGGGTATGAATCCACCATTTAAGCTTCACTGACTTAAACTTCTCTCATATTTTAAATTTACTTCTAAATTAATTTTACTTCTAAATTAAAGATCTCCTTTAAGAGGTCCTATACTCTACTAGATGCAGATTAGATTCTGAACTCTCTAAGCTCAACAACTGGTACTGACACCTACGAAGTTGACTAACTTGGATGAGTTATAACTTTTCTGAGTCCTAGTTTCTGATTATAATGGTACCCATCTCATAGGATTGTTATGCAGATCCAATAAGTTAATGAATACAGGTGCATAGACCAATGCTGTCATTCTCTTAAACAGAATGAAGACTGAATAAGGGTAATTGTATCTGTTCTCTCAAGCTATGTGCTGATGGCCACAAATCTCTCTCTCTCTTTTTAAAGAAGATTTATTTATTTATGCATACAAGAACTGGGGTACAGGCCAGAGGTGTGGGGTGTGAGAAGATTCACAAGAGACAGAGTAGGGAACAGAACAGGTGGATTGACAGAAATACATTGCTGAGGAGAGCAGTGGGCAAGTCAGGAGAGGTCTGCTGTACCACGTGGGTAGCTCCCTGGCTGGGGTTCCAACTTGTGCTGCAGTGGGTGCGGATAGCTTCATAGGTTACATCTTAACCCCTTACATCACAAAGGAGGCCCAGTCTTTTCCCATCTCCAACATTCCCACTTCACTTTCACCTTTTACTGACCTCTCAAATGGCATCACATTAAATAAGATATGTGACACATCTGATTAAACGATTTCAGTGGTGATAAAAGAATCATAGAGAAGACTGTAAAGGAATCATCAAAAGATTGGTGTGGAATTTGTGGTTTTTCTTATGAATGGAGAGCACTCTAAAAATAAACCCATGCTAAAATGAAGACCAAACTAGTGCTTGGTGCAGATGAGGGAAAACACAAGTATGCAGGGCCTCCTGCTTTCAGGAAATACCAGACCTCTTTCAGATCAACATGAAAGATCCCTAGATCTTACCCTAGAGGCCAGATTGAAGCAAATAAATCACTCCTTTCCATTAGATAAAATACCATATTTCTGACCTAATCTATGTGCTACAGGCTATAGTGACAATATCTCTGTCTGTCTTTCTCTATTGCTACAGTGCTTTCTGTAAAATCAATCTCTTCCAGAATGAAATGAGAACAACACAATGAAAATCAGTCCTCTGTCTTATTTTACTGATTTTCTTTTTTTTTTCTCACTCAATCAAGGGTCACTGATGCTTATCTATAAAGCTCATTACCAAAATTATTTAAAGACTTAGTTAGACTTATCTACAAAAATTCAGGTTCTGTGATTTTAAACTTGCTGTTCATGTATTGTATTACAATCAATGTTCTATATACTTGACACTGTCAGGAGTTTTAAAGAATAGTAAAAACCCCCTCTTTTAAGAATACAATAAACACAATTCAATAAGTTGTGTTCAACAAATTGTGAAGTGAAAATACAATTCAGATGAGAAGCTAGGTGATTTTTTTTTTTTTTTTTTTTTTTTACCCAGCAATGCATTGGCCAGTAATTGTAAAGACTATGAAATAGAATGTAGCTATGATAGAGAAGAGAGGATGATCACTAAGGGTTGGGGGTTGTAGAGGGTTTTCTTGGAGCTGGACTTTGAGAACCAAAAGTGAAGGATTAGAGGTAAAAGAACATCCTGAGAGGAAAATGGTTGAGGCACTGTGTAGAGCTTGGTGTGCCTGAGGGATAATGAGTGGGTGGACTTGCCAGCTGGTGTTCAGATTTCAGATAGAAGGGTAGTGGGAAAAGTTTGAAGAGGAATATTGAGACCACATTATGTAGGATTTTGAATAACAGGCAGGGAGTTTGTGCTCTACTCTTAGATCAATGCCTCACAAAATTTTCCATGCCAGTATTCCCAATGCTGGAGAGAATATTTGAATCCTCTTATTCTTATTTGACTTTAAAGGGGAAAGTGTTCCAGTTTTATATGGACTATTTCTTAAGTAGTATATCAATACTCTATTCTGATGCATAACATATGTTTTCATTTAATCATAATGATTATACGTTTCTTTTACCAAAACTTCCAGAAAATCCAAGCTATGAGGAGGCATTTTTATCTTAGAGTTTTAAGTATCCCCCCACTTACAGCTGAATAACCATTGAGGTAAGACTACTCCATCTAAAAAATGCCAGTCCTAATCTTCACAAAACCATTGCTAATATTTCTAAAAGCAAAGAATCAAATACTAGTTCATAATATGGGATAATTTTAAAAGGAAGCAAGAACTGTAGGCAAATGTAACTCTTTCTGTTCTAGGAGATTCTTCCTTTTCCCTAAATTCTTCCTCAAACCCTGAGGACTTGGCGGGACAGAGGAAATGAAGACTATATCATTGACAAATACCAGGTAGTCTGCACCTCCTCAAACCATGTGCACATACATTATTTCATTCTTATTCCTCCATATGCTTCCAAGAATGGCTGAGACCAGTAACTAGCTATAAAGAGTTGGCCACAGAAAAGATATATGCACTTTGCTCCTGTTTAAGGACACAATTTCTTTTATTGAAAAGTCATAGATTTCCTTAAGAAAGTTTCTGCTTTGGAAAATATTAAATTTCCAAGTAAAGCTCTCCACTCCCAATAAGAGGTCCTTTCTTGCAGTCCCAGTAGTGGGGTACTACTCCTTGCCGGTAATTTATCTGTACTAACAAGGCTAAGAACTCCGTCGGGAGACTCTGTGCATGCATGATGGTACAGATGCTCAGATCAAACTACTAAGAATCTCAGAGTTGGTCTTCTCACAATGCCCCACTTGAGATTATTTTGTGTGCAGATTATTCTGAGAAGAGAACAATAAAGGTCCCAGAGGCAAAGAAGAAGCACTTGCTTTTCCTTTAATACTTTTGTTCCTCCCCTAAAAGAAGAAGTGATATCTCTGTTCTCTTGTTTACCTAGAAGAATGTAGTACTACTCACAGTTGTAGGTCTGTGTGTAAACGCACACTTACTGTTTGTGAAAATCATCTTTACTTTAGTGTAAAGATGAAGTCTTCCCCTTCAAGTTATATGAAATCACTCTCCACCCGCCTCAGTCCCCTGGGTCTCTTATTTTGTTCCTTGGTTGGGATTTAAATCCTACTCTCCCTGACTGAAATAGGGTCAGCATAATTACTGTAGCTTCCCTTGCATACATAATTAAATTGACCTTTTCATCTGCCAACCCCTCTAATAATGTTTCGATTAATCAATCAGCATGAGGAGAACCCCAAGGGGTGAGGGAATTTCTCTCTGTGTCCTGACCCTGGCTGGACCTGGTTCCTAGGTGCTGGGGAGGAGTGGAGATGGAAGGATAGCTGTTCTTAAGGCTGCTGTGAAGAATTCATTATCCTAACAGGGTGTCTATATTGCACACATCTATATGGTTTGATTGAGAACCATTATTTCTTTGTTCCTTGATGTCTGTCATGTCCTGTTTTTTCATGATTTATAACAGAATGTTGTGGAATATTGGAATGTGAATGCTCCTATTGCTATTTCTTCCTCGTCCACTTAGTGAATCCTCCCCTACCAAAGCAGAAATTGTTATGCCCTTGAATAGAAAAATATAATAACTTAGATGACTATTACTCAGAGATTAGAAATAAATATTATAGTATATATATGAAATGATATGATATAACTATTAAAATAATAATGTGGTGATACATTTTGACAGGGAAAGACATTCATGGAATATTGAATTAAAAAAACACAGAAAACAATTTCATTTTGCAAAATTATAAACATATTTGTATACATGTTCATTAAAAGATAACTAATAGATGGTTTAGGTAGTCAATATCAATTATATTTGGGTAATGGGATCTGTAAGATTTCTTTTTTTAAGATTTATTTATTTATTTATTTATTTATTTATTTATTTATTTATTTATTTATTTATACAAGCACTGGGTACAGTCAGAAGCATGGGAGGGTGTGAGAATTCACCAGAGTCAGAGCGGAGAGCAGAGCAGGCAGAAGGACCAAAGTACACTGCTGAGGGGAGCAGCAGGCGGTAGGAGAGGTCTGCGCGCCAGGATCTGTAAGATTTTTTAAAAAATGTTATTTATAGTTTTCAACAGCAATATAGCCATTTTCAAAATAAATCAAGAATAAATGGCTGCTTAGTACATGGTTGGTATTCAGTACATGTTTGTTGAATTGAAACTTGAAGATGAAAGATGAAGCATTACTTAAGGCCTTTAGGATCTGAGAGAGAGAGAGTTGTAAATTGTGTACATGTGCACGTACATACAATGTGTGTGGAAAGACAGAAAGTAAAGGAAAATGTTTTCAGGGTGGTCTAAAAGAAGCAAAGGAAACAAATTAGGTAAAAGGTCAAAACTGAATTAAAAAAAAAGTAAAATTCCCCAGTGAGAGATACCCTGAATGGTGGACTTGAACCACAAGTAAAGTGTCTATTACTTGAGTCATGCTGGGAAAAAAAAAAAAAAAAGCAACAGTAATTTGTGTGTCTTTTGTAGTTTCAATAATTGACCTTTCAGGGACCCATCTCTGTTTCTTTTTTTCATTATGAGAAAATCGAAAAAGGGTCAACATTATATGTTAGATTGATTCGAGGTGATTTAAACTTTACTGTGAAGCATCTCAGTGCTAAAGACTGACCACTTCCTGGCTTATCTGTCCACAGCACACAGGGACTTTCCTCTCAGGGGATCATGTTCTTTGTAAAATTCTGCCTGAGGTCCTTGCAGCTGGCTGGGCCCCAGATCCGTAGGTACATCATGGAAAATGAGGGCCTGTATTGGCGACACGTGGGCTGAATTTACACAGTATGTTATGGCCTCTTGCCTGTGTGTAGGTTTTGAGAAGGTCACAACACATCTGGTTCGAGTCTACACTCACAGTTTGAGCAGGAAGTAAGCAGGCTCTAAAGATGCTGATTCTAATAAGTTAGGAGGGGTTTGGGACTGTCTTTTACAATAAAATAGAGCACAGAGTATTTTAGAATTTCATTTTTCTCATTATTATTTAGGTTGATATGTGAAATTCATCATTTCATGCCTCAAGCATAAAACCAAAAATCAGGTTTTTGAAGCCATTATGGGGCTCATCAGGAAAACTCACAATACCGATTGTGAGTTGGGAGACTCTTTACCCCAAGTTCAAAAGTTTTCCCAAACCCCAAGAATCCCAAATCCTAAAATGAACCATTTCACTTGACCCTCTGTCTCTGTAGCTGTGATCTACTTCACGCTGTCTGGCTTCTGTCCCCGCTCCTTACTGAGATTACCTCCAACACCTTCATTTAGCTATTTCCCACTCCACCTTCAACTGCTGTGTTTTAACTTTCACTTTAACACCATTGAACTCAACTGTTCCATACAATTTGATTCTCGGATTTCAAGTTCTTGACATCAGTAAAAGGCTTGACCCTGGAATCCTGCTACTTCCTAAAACTATTCTCTGTTTCCATAGCAATGCACCTTCCCATTTCTCCTCCTACTTTTCTTCCTATTGCTCTGCTCTGCTTTCATGGCACTTTTCTCCTTTATTACTACAGATCTTTCCTATCCCTTCTGCTTTTTTTTTTTTTTAACCATTACATCATACTTTACTTGCAAATTATTTACTTTTAAATGATTGCTTATTGTTTATAGAAACTTGTTTTTATTATTTAATTATATATTTTCTTTTTATGAATATTGTTTGGTGAGCATCTTATATTATGTCTATTGGTCATTTGGATATTTTCTTTTGTTCAAGTTTTTTGCCTATTTGCAGGCATGGGTCTGTCAGCTTGTAGGCATTCCTTATCCTTTTTTTTTTTTTTTATAAATAATAGATTTTATTTTTATATTCCCCATACAATTGCAACCCCCCCATTTTGACCCCAATCCCTCCCCTCCCACCCCCCACCCCCAAAAAAGTGTCTCTGGATCATAGTTTTTTGTTGATTTTGATTTTCACTTTCTTATAGTTATTCATTTTCCTGGTCCCTTATTTAAGTTTTCTAGATCCCTGCTATGAGTGAGACCATCCGGTATTTTTCTTTTCCTGTCACTCTAGTTCCCTTGGAAAACTAGCCATATAACTGACTCCCCTACCACTCACATTATAGACTAAATACACATAGCTGGATATCTCCTGGTCATCACAAATGCCACTTGCCAGATAAAATTTTGGGTTTCCTCATCCAAATCTAATTTAAAACGACAAATGCATTCCAGTGTACTTGCACTGTCGACCGACCACCTTCTCAATCTTAAAGTCTAGAAGCTTTGCAATTACACTTTATTCTTCTATCTCCTTATATGCCCATATGTCCACCAAAGTTGTTTTTTATCTTTGAAATTTGAATTACCTTATTGATTTAGTTGTGGCTCACTCCAAATGTAGCCTTCCTACACACAATTCAATTGGTACACTGCCATCAGACCTTTCTCTTGAAATGCTACATGTATTAGATTATTCTATTTCTCAAGTACATTTTACTGCTAATCAGTGAAAAACACTAAATTTTCAGTCTAAGTTTCAAGTCTTTCCAAAACCAAATCCTATTTAAATGTTCCAGCCTTTCAGTCTACCACCCCACCACAGAAATCAAGTAAGATTGTATACTATATATGTATTTTGTTTTAGTCATCTTGGTTAGTTTCTTATATCCCTATTTCCTCTGAAACTATGAACTTGCCTAAATAACTTCAATAGCAGGATGGAATTCAGTCTAAGGAGAAAATATCTCTTCCATGGTTTTTGCAAGGCTTTAAAGTCAATAACTACAGTGAGAAAGGAATTTTACTATGAACTGCAGAAAATAATTCTAAATAGGGAATGAAATGTTTTCATCTTACTTTTTGCCTGAAGCATTCGTATATAAATCACTGCAGAAATTTCATATGAATAAAGCATTTCCTTCCTCACATCTGAATTCACATTGACTTTAAAATGAAACTAACAGTAGTAAATGTGAGTTGTTGGAGAAAAAATTCCAATTCAAGGAGGTTTAATAATAATGTCCCTCCTCATTTATATTCTCAGCAGGGAGTGAGTATAATAAACACTTTTCTGTTTTTATCCTTGAAACTATTCTCCATTGCTAGGTCAACCTCAAGGGGACTTTAGACATATATATAGGGAACTTTCTGTTTAGAAACCAAACATAATGCCAAACTTCATTCCGCTTAGGTTTTAATAAGCATTCTACATTGTTGTGATAACAGAAAAATTGGAAATTTTCTTTGCTTTTGAAAGCCAGGCTGATAAAAGAAAAAGTAAATATTTTAAAGCTAGATATTTTAAGGTTGTTTCACAAGTTGGCAACAGTTTTGACATTGCATTCATTGAACTTTAAAATTTCATGCTAATGATTAAAGACTCTTTTTAGAAGATAATAATTACTTATTAAAAACACTCTTGGCTCACAAATGGATTTGAGATGGCAAGTAAGGATGCTTCACAAAGTGAGGCACAATCTGGGCAATCTTTCATCTTTTTTTCTAACTAAATGGTTTCATAGAATATTGCCAGCTAACACAAACCACTTTCCTACACTCCTAGGAATATCTAAAATAAAGGATGACTAGTTTTATTCACAAGTCTTTTATGAAGGTTAAATAACAGAAAATAATATATAAAACACTTTAAATATTAACAAAAATCATGGGTGATGTTTTTCATCATACTTTATTCACTCTTCTTCCCATTAATTTATGAAATATTTCATATGTGCAGAAGAGTGTATAAAATATGTATATGCATATATACAGTTATGAGAATAAACAATAAAATGAACATGTGTGAATTCATCTCCAGATTAAGAAACTGAGCATTACCAAAAGCTACTAAATTCCATATTTGACCCTTCTTTTTTCTTTTCTGGGCTGGAAGATGATACCTGGGAGTAAGTGGCCCTCCTTCCACATTATCCGTCTGTATAAGATTAATTCTGGAGGGTCTCCCCAGTGGTGTAGCGGTTGAGCGCCGGGTTGTGAAGCTGCCCGCAGCCTCCACAGCACTGGTTTGATTCCCGGCCGCCCGGCAAGGGTCCCACATAGGGTGCAGACCTCTCCTGACGCACCCACTGCTTCCCTCAGCAGTGTATTTCGTCAGTCTGCCTGTTCTGTTCTCTGCTCTGGCTTTGGTGAATTCTCTCGCCCTTCTGTGCTTCTGATTATACCCAGTGCTCGTATAAATAAATAAATAAATATATCTTAAAAAAAAGATTAATTCTGGAAATCGCCTAATAAAGCCTTTATTTGCATCCCCAACTAACCCGCCTTGCTCTGTCTGTACTGGTACACATCTCAGACTATAGTTGTTCTCCATTCTGCTTCTAAAAATTCAAATCTGTTTTGCACATCTATTAGGATCCTAGAAAATAGCACAATCCAGTTGGGAAACTGAAGACAATTTAATAGAGAAACTTTCATTTTTATAAAGATCTGAGTAGGAGTTAGGGATAGCAATACAGAATGTAGAAAAAATTCTTTTAATTGTGGCAACATTAGTATTCTCTCTTTCAGGTATCATCACTGTAGGATACCCACCACCATAGTCTATTGTGCTTCCTCCTTCTTTGTCACTACCGCTCTCCTAAGCCCTGCCTCCTTTGGATTCTTCTATTCTATAGTCGGTTGTCAAGGAACGGTTAGCTTTAACGTTGTCTTTCTCTAGTTCTCAGCTTGGTTCTCTATATTCCACTTAGTGATACCACCTGGGATTTATCTTTCTCCTTCTGAGGTAATTTACTTAGCATTATCTTTCCAACTCCATCCATGTTGCAAATGGCATGAATTTATCTTTTTGATTGCTGAGTAGTATTCCAATGTATATATACTATATGCTCATAATTCATTCATCTGTTTTTGGGGACTGAAGAACTAAATAGCACCTTCTCCAAAGAAGACATACAAATGGTCAAAAGGCACATGAAAAATATTCATCATCATTTATCATCAGAGAAATGCAAATCAAAACCACACTGAGATACCATCTTACACTGGCGAGAATGGTCCATATCAAAAGGACCAGAAACAATAATTGCAGGGGAGGATGTGGAAAAGAGGAATACTACTACACTATTGGTAAGAATGTAACCCAGTCCAACCCTTGTGGAAAACAGTATGAGGTCCTCAAAATACTTCAAATGTATATGCCATATGATCCAGCAATTCCATTCCTTGGTTTCCAACCAAAGAACACAAAAACACAAATTCAAAGGGTAACCTGCTCTGCCATGTTCATTGCAGCACTGTTTACAAAAGCCAGGATAAGGAAACAGCCTAAATGCTAAAAAAAAAATTCTCAAATATTTTTTATTTACTTTTCTCAGTGATTTACTAAATTTGGAGACTCTAGATCTTTCCTCTCTCTCTAGTAATTATTTTCATTTTGTTGTTGTTGTTAATATTTTGAGCTCCCTTTGCAATGGGAAATACTATACTATTACACCAATCCTTTTTTTTTTTTTCCCTAAATGAAATAGACTAGCACTGTCAGCATGTGGTAAGGGTGGCAGGCTTTGTGTGATTGAAACTTTTGTTTCATTTGCTGTGTGTTTTGTCCACAAATTCCCTTGTACTTGAGGGTACTGGGTTGCTTTGTAAAATGTGTTTATATGGATATGGTTTTAAAAATTGGAGAAATGTTTTGCCATACAATGTCTGCAAAATTCTGCACATTAAGTTTAAAAGGAACAATGGAAGTGGTATTTCTTCTCCCACTAAAGACTTAGATCCAGGTTAGCATTTCATCTGTGTTCTCCTCCAATAGGATTCTCATGACTCCTAAAATATTGGACTCTACTTTCTCGTAAAGCAAAAACGTGTATTTTCCTCACTTCTATCTAATTTGAGAGCATGCTACCAGGGACTAGCATATTAGCTAATATGCTAGTCCCTCATCAACCGATTAGTGGTGACAAATGTATGAATGATCTTTCATTCCAAAATGTCATGAAGTTTTGATGATGCTTAGAGGTCATGCTACTATATTCCAATTTCTTTTAAGAAAAATAACATTTATTGTCTTATCTGACTCTAAAAGCAATTCATGCTTTACATTAAAAATCTAAAAATAGGGCCTCCCCGGTGGCGCAGCGGTTGAGCGCTGGGGTGCAAAGCTGCCCGCTGCCCCTGCAGCGCTGGTTCTATCCCCGGCTGCTCCCCGGCCACCAGAGGAGGGTCCCGCATGGCGCACAGACCTCACCTGCCGCCCGCTGCTCCCCTCAGCAGTGCGCTTTGGTCCTTCTGCCTGCTCTGCTCCCCGCTCTGGCTCTGGTGAGTTCTCTCACCCTCCCGCGCTTCTGACTGTACCCAGTGCTTGTATAAATCAATCAATCAATCAATCTTGTATAAATAAATAAATAAATCTTAAAAAAAAATCTAAAAATAAAGAATAAAAATATACAAATTAAAATATATTTTCATAGCTAGTGATACTTGGTATTAACATTTTAGGTTATAGTTCTAGTATGTTTCCTTTGCCTATCATCTTTTACAACAAAATTGGAATCATACTTCTTTATGAAATCTGCTTTTACACCTAACATATTATGAACATATTCCCACATTTAATTATACTTTGAGAATATGTTAATTTTTATGCAATAAATATTCCACCATAAAGATGTACTTTAATTTCACAAGGCTTCTATTGTTAAATAGGTACAATGTTTCCAAATTGTCAAGGTAAGCAACACTTTCAATAGTATCTTTGTATATCTCTTTTAAACTAAACTACAATCAAAGAGACTGAAAACAGATTAATGTTTACCAGTAAAATGACTGAAGAGATCATGAAGTACAAACTTCCTGTAACAAATTATAAATTGTTGGAAGTGGGATTTCTGTTTCAAAAATAAAAAACTTTTAAAGATGACTCATACTATCATATGAGCTCTACTTTTTGCAATAAAGTGAGAAAGATCTGAGCATTCATTAGGTGAAGATGGCATTATTTTACACTTGCCAATTTGGGAAGTAAAAATTGTTATTTTAGTAATCGTATTGGTTTATTAGCAAAAGTCAACATTTTCCAAAAAGTTTATTGGCGATTTACATTTCTTCTTTTGTAAATTGCCTATTTTTATATACCGTTTACTCAATTTTGTTTCATTTTTTTATACGAATTTCTTATGCATGAAACACATAAATCTTTTAACCACTTTGTGTACCAAATACAAAACACTGGACTTTACAGACAAGGACCTGAGTCACAAACAAACATCAGGAACTGTGGTAAAGTAACTAGTTAATGTTAGGGAAAAATTCTACAGAAACAAGAAATCTTACCAAAAAAGGGATCTTTAATAAACTCTATATTTATACACAAAGACAACCATTCACATTGTTTGTAGCTGGACTTTGCCTTATCTGCTCCTTTATCCAGAAGTGCCTTTGTACTAACTTGCTTCTGTCTCTGTCCTTATATTCAACTACTCTCTACAGTCTTTTCTTCAAAAAACAACAGAAGAAAACAATTTCCCCTGGAGTTGCATAGTAACCAAATAGTCCTCTTTGATGGTTTATGATTCTGACACATTATATTAACAAAGAGTTTCCAACACCACAGAAGGACCAGTTTCTCTTAAAACTTTAAGATAATCATCTAAATAAAGCATGCTAATCTGACACAAGCAATCTGACAAGTCAAGTGTCTACTTAAATGTGATACAAAATAGGTAACTTGGAATGTCTAAAACAATTTATGTTAGTAGAAGCCATGGTTTCCTAATAAATAGTTTTATAATAGTTTCTATCATTCATAACTTTCCAGAAGTATATGGATTGCTGAGAAATGTGTTGAATGTATGAACCTTGGGGCTTCACTTGTTTTTGTAGCATTCTTATTCAAAAAAAGATCTACCATAGAGCCTTGATAAAATTTACTGAGTTTTTGGCCTCAGTTGTTTCAAAAGTGAAATATTATTAAATTGTCTGTCTGAAGGAAGGAGGTCAGAAGATATACTTTCTCTAGATCCTTTCTCAAAAGCTTATTAAATTAACCCTCCACTTTGCAACCTTCTATGGTAAAGTTCTTATGTCACTCTTTTGCTGAGTCAGGATCCAGCTGGAGTAGATAAGTGAACCATGAGACTCCTTACATCTTATAATTGTAGCAGAACACTTCAAATATCTTTACTTTTGTTTAATAAGATGCAAAGCCATTATCTAACCCACTATTACAAAGGTATAAAAATGCTAATGTAATCTTTATAAGTCTGTTACTGCTTCTCTGGGAGGAATATGAAGTAAATCAAACCTACCGTGATACAGCAAAATCCAAGGCATTTTAACAGGAGTTCATTATCCTTTGTTGTCACAAACAATAATGGTTGTAAACAACATATGCCAAACATCTGTATCCTATATTCTGAAGAGATTGTCTTACCTTCCATTTCTAATTTTTCTTCCAAAAGTGAGTTTGCTAGCTTTCACATAGAAATTATGTTTTTAATAATTGCTATACATAATTAGCACAGAATTAAAATACACATTACTTATATGACTAACTGTGCAGAAGTACATTTTGCTTAGTCCTTTTACTCTTTGCTCATAAATATGAACATTGAAAAAGAATGAAATGCCTAGCATTTCTCTGTACTTTCTTGAAATATTTGGTTTCCAAAAACATCAGTGATTTTAATTTTAATCTTGAATTGAACATGTTCTCACACCTCTATACTCTTTTCTCATTTTCAAAAAACTCAGTGTCAAATTTTATATAAAAATAAAATTTTCATGTAAATTGTCTCACAAGTTATTATGATACTCAATGGTATGATAACAATAAATGTAATCACATTTATTGACCATGTAGTATAATAAGGAATCTTACTGGTCTTTGTCCCTAGTTCCTTAGACAGAGACTCGCAATCATTGAAATTTACCAAGTGATAAGAGTATAGAACCTGGTAGAACCTGGGATAGCACATGGGTTTATGCTAACTAGATGACTCAGAAAGAGCCCCTAAAAATTTCAGGCTAGGGGCTGGGCATGCTGGAAAGATAACCTAGATGGGTGGAGCTTTGAGTTATGTGAGATTCTGACCTTGGAGGAGGGAAGGAGGATACAGATCAACCACATAGCCAATGACACAATCAATTGTGTTGATGTAATGAAATCCAGTAAAATCTCTAGACATCAAAGCTTGGTTGGGCTTCCTGGGTGAACGTAGGGAGAGATTACTTTCCCATCTGAGAGAGAGAAAAAGGTATTTAACTTGAAATAGGAGAAGCTGTATTTTTTTTCCTGGAATGAAGAGGTCATTCTTGTCTACATTTGCCAGACCCTTTTTCCTGAGCTGATACCCACTCTGTCTTACCATCAGCAATTCAAATCATATCAGTAAGAGAGACTTAATGATGATGAAACCTTTTAATCTTAAAACTTACTATGATATGAGAACAGGACTCAGCAAGATATAAATTACATGCAGATGATAAAGAGAACATGCAAATTAAAAATTTGGAAACAAAAGGTCACATACAACCAACATTCTCTAAATGAAGAATGAAATCATCATTTATTTCCAGGTTGAGAGAATTATAGTCAGCAATTTGACCTGGTTAATTCTCAGATGAATGTGTTTTACCTTTAAAATTCTTGAACAAAGATATTTTATATGTTAATAAAATCAAAAGTATTTTGTAGTTTTACCTACTGATCATGCCATACCAGGATTTCTGCCAGCTCTGAATAGCATCCACATGATCCAACAGGTAGATAATGGAAGATATCATAATATAGATTGATCTCAAATGACAGATGAGTCATTTTTCACTCAGGAGTAGCACCACAGGAAATCACCAAGATATCAAATATGAAAGATTAAATCTTTCAAATTTCTAATAGTTTGAAGGATAGTTCACTAAATCTGAAGAAATAAAGCAGTAATATTCTAAGGAGAGAAACCGTAACTTAAATAAAATGAACATATCGCTATTATATAACCGAACTTCCAACAAACATCATTGCCAAGTGCAAATTATTGTTTAAAATAGCTGCATTTGAAAACATATTATGCAATGGGTCTGAGCAACAAACTCAGTTTATTATCATGGTCCTTTTAATATGTTGACCTCAAACAAGAGCAATTAGCTAATTCAAGAACAAGCAGTTTATTCAGAAACAAAACAACAAAAGAAAGAGCAGATTGGATTCATGATGAGATCAACAAACACTTCTCTGAATCCAAGGCTATGAACCCCTGATATCACCTCTAGAGGACCACCCCTTAATAAAAGCAGAGGTGAGACACTGGGAAATGCAAGGCATGCTGGGTCATTTAGTTTGCTGATTTGTGCTTGTATGGGCATTTTCCTTCCAGCCTCCAGGCCTCACATAAATAGAGCTGTAATTATTAATGTTTACAAATGATATCCTTATATGTACAGATTTGTCAACTAAGTGCAACCTGGAACAAAAAAACAGAGTTTGTTTACTGTAACTCTTAAAGACCTCATTAATTCAGAACAACCAGTGAAAAGACCTGCCTTAAGTTTAAATTACAGAAATTAAGTTGGTGACCTGCATTAGGCTATGTCAGTGCACATGTTTTTAAGTTGATAGGGAACCTGCTATACAGAACATCTGAGAGGAAATTCTTCATCAGAAATTTTAGAGGAAATAACTTCATCTTAATTGTCCAAAGATAGATTCTTTAAAGTAAGTAAATTTGCATGACTTCAAGCAACCTCAAGTAGTTTTTATAATGCAGCCTCACCTGAATAATTTAAAATGCTACCAGTTCCCTTTGCAAATATTTTTTTTTCCCAACAGACTTGTAAATTATTGTTCTCTACCAATATGCAATATGTAATCAGTTTTGATACCAAACTTTTGCACACCCTGATTCCAGCTGGAATTGCTCCCCACTCCTCCTAATTTAGAATCTGCATAAACTTTAACTTTCCAGTCACTCATCTTGGTGAATTCTTCCCTGGCTTTAGTCCATACATTTCTCCTTGAATTCTTTGTGGTTTTCAGCTGTACTTATAGAACTGAGAAATTATGTAAAACCTGTACTGATAGACCTGAAAAATTATGTAAACTCCATATATTTTCAAGTTGATTACACTACTTCTTACATCCATTTAACGCAGATTCCAGACCTTAAGCTTCTTTGTTTCCTCCACGTAAATTGAGGAGAATACTGCTGGGGATGTGATGTTGTGAATAACTGACAAATTACATAGGATTTTACTTAGTATGATGAAATAATTGACAATTAGCATAGAGTTAGCCTAATATGATGGAAAAAAATCAAGACTAACTCTTTTTGAGAATGACAGAGGAACGTGGGTGGATGCTCCCAGGAAGACCAAGCTGAATTCCTCCAGGTGAGTAGAAAGATGCATAAATGCACGCAAGCACAATGCAACCCAGGTCCAAACAAAAGAAGAAAAAGTGATGTCGCTGATTTCCAATTACATGATTTATAGAGGCCACCTGAAACTTGGCACAAGTGGTCGAAATAGTGGCACCAAGGCTCCAGCAGAACAATAAAGTGCCTGCTTCTCTTAAGCAGGATTAAACCGAAAGCCCCAAAGAGGGAAATACAGGATTTCCCCTTGTCGTCAGGACAGTGAGTCAGCTTTGTCTGCACTAAACAATGGATGGATACACAGCCACTTAGAGACCTTTCATCTTTATCCTTTTTTAGCAAAGCCGGGGCTGTATTTTCATAGGTAGAATCACTTACGTCTCAGCCTCTGTCTTTTTTCCCAATCATTTGTTAAACAGGAAATCTGCAACATTCATTTCAGTATTTGGAAGGGGTCAGCTGTCACCCAAAATTAAGGCAAAAAGGCCAAACATTTTAACTCAGATTGGTCTTTCAGAAACTAAGTAAAATTAATGGGGATGTATAATATAATACATGGAAAAATTGGTCATCCACTCCAAAAAAAGAGACATAATTCATTTAGCTGAGTTATCTAAATTTTATCAAAAGACTATGCCCTGGATCACTAACCTCAAAAAGAAATATGTGTGGCATGGTTTTCAGCATGAATTGTTCTTTGTAAATCCAGGATAAAAAAAGAAAACTATTTCTTAAACTCATACTTCTGTTGACTAAATGTGATTAGCCATTACCACCCAACAATGATCATTAAATCCACGCATCAGAATCGTGTAGTGGATTCCTACACTGTATGAAATATATGGATTATAACATTCTGTGTTATAACTTATCACTTTTATTTCCTTGGAAAGGCTGAAAGCAGTGAATATATTCCACGCGTGGACCAGCTAGACACTTCTGAGTTTCACTCAGGAATTGTATTTGACAACTAGTAATTGAATCCAAAGCTCAAAGACATAAGCAAGTTAGGGCTTATTTAGTTTTCCTCGTTGGAGGTAGACTGCCCAGTGTTGTATGGAGACTTCACAATTTCAACGGGAGGTGAGTCTCCTTTAACTTTGTGTACTTCCATTCTTAGAGTGGAAGCCTTGTCGCCATGCTCTCAAATGTCCTCAAGAGCCATCATGAAGAGCATAAAGGGAGGAAAACAGTATGCCAACGGTGTTGGTTCCTTCAAAGAGCTTTCAAAGTCCACTCAGTGACTTCCACTTACTGCACTGCATACTTTATTATTAGCAAAGCTTGGAGTATATTATCTCAGTTTCTGTTAGAAAGAGAAAGAATAGCTATTTTACAGATAACAGTCCTTTATTATGCAAATATGCGGAGCTAATGATCCGAAGCCTGCCTAAGCAAAGGAGCCTGTACTGGGCCTCTGTGTCCACAGCAGGTATTGCTTAACTCACAAATGGGGTGAAACTATTAGAAACTGCCACATATTGAACATCATGTACAACTTTATGTGTCTTATTCTTAAGTTTTGTAATAATTCCTCACTTACACAACACTTTCACAATTCATAAAAATAATCATTTTAGTATCAAATGGATATACGAGTATCTGCTGGTTTCTATGCTGTCTTATGTTCAGTGTTCCATGCTGCATGTGGTAGGATTGTCAGACACATTTGATTACAGACTGATGGGTTTAACTATAATGACTCTCATGATCTGGACTGAAATTTACTAGGCACTTCAAGATGTCAACGTAGGGACAATTGTATTTCTTTGGTGGGTTGTTGTTGTTGTTTGTTTGTTTTATACCTATGAAACAACAAGATCCAGATTCCCTGTGGTTTTGCCCAATTAGATAATCAATATTTCTCTTTTTAGGAAATGGTACCTAATGGTTCATACTTCAAACATCACTAAAAAACATTGGGCATAGCTTTCCTCAAGAAACCTCACTGCTATTCCACTTGTCAAGTTACCATTCTAAAATTTCCATTAAGTTTTAATGGTATACTTTTTTTTTTTTAGATTTCTCACTGCTATGGTTAAGCATCTCACATTTGACACTAAAACCCATTTACTGGGCCTCCCTGGTGGCACAAGGGGTTAAGCACCACATTATGAAGCAATCTGCTGCCTCTGCATCACAAGTTTGATCCCTGGCCGGCCAGGGTGCAACCCATAAGGTGGAGCAACCCATAAGGTGCAGCAAACCTCTCCTGACTCGCCCATTGCTCTCCTCAGCAATGTATTCCAGTTAGTCTGCCTGTTCTGTTCCCCACTCTGTCTCCTGTGAATCCTCCCCACCACCACATCTCTGGCCTGTACCCCAGCTCTTGTACGCACAAATAAATCTTTAAAAAAAAAAAAACCCATTTACTAGGAAACATGTCTTAGGAACGATTTGTGTCTATTTCCTCTTGAACCCATGTTGATTCAAAATAGGTGTGATTATAAATATGGGGCATTCAACTAGACTCATATGAGGCATTCATCAAACACCCTCAGGAACATAATAATATATTTCACTTAAAAATAATGATTTAGTATTCACTAATTCAGTGTTCACAAGTGATTTTATACAACATAACTACCCCAAATGATAAACAATTTATTCTGTTCCTATTGGTCACCACAATGGATCTTTCTGTCCACCATCAAATCAGAGCATTTAGACATTTATTGCTTTTAATTTCCTGCCTCCATGGTCTAACTACCTGTGTTGTTGAACCCTAAAGGTCATTATTTTCTGCTGCAGAAAGAGAGCAGAGTGAAAAAAGCAGAAATATTTTTCCAATCTTTTTTTTTCTGAATAAGGAAAAAAAAGTACAAAAGTAATTTTGTACTCTATTATGCATCCCTGGAGCTTGCACCTTTTTCATCACTTTGGTTTTTTTTTTTTTTGGCAATTATCTACATAAAGCTAATTTTCAAAAAAAACAAAGTAAAATCACTTTCTAATAGAATGCATACTTGCACTTTGCTGGTCAAGGACTGCCAAAAGTTCTAGTTGGTCTTATTACTTGAAGTAGACAACCATACTAAATTTTTTCTTCTCTATCAAAAATACACACTTGCTTGTGTGCATGAACACACACACACACACACACACAAACACACCTAAAATTCTTCCTCTTTAAGATAATTTGTTGGCAACAACATTAATTCATTTAATGAGCAGTTACCTAATATATGTTGCAGATTATGTAAATCATTTTGAGATGATGGTGCTCAAGGAACTTAGGGTCTACTGGAGCAGTTACCACAAGGGATCAGGGAATACTAAACAAACAGAACAAAACAGCAGCATATGTTTATTCCTGATCATCATTTTATCACTGCCTCTTAGCTATATATAGATGCCTACAAGCAAAAATGCCCTCAAAGTGACAAAGAGGGGGATGTGCATTTGTATATGTGTCTGGGTGTGTACGTTTCCTCTGACCCCATTTCTGTGACCTGTACAATATTCTGAGCAAGGAAAATCTGAAGGAAGACCTCTGTAGATTCACGGTTGCCGTAATCAGCTTTATCTGGGAGTTCTTTCATGTGGCTTTGTGAACACTGTTAAAATGTCACAAGTTTCTGCTTTGTTTCTAAATTTGGTAAAACTCTGTAATTTACTTAAAGTCACTGGCAATTTATCTTGTCATGTACTGCACTATTAGGAACTCAGGAGATGGCGCTGAATTTATGAGAAGTATCAGACTATTAATTCTCAATGAGAATAGAAAATTCATCATAGTCTCTTCTTCCTGGTTTTGCATAATGTGATTAACCTACCCTTTTATATGATAAGGAAAAGCTGAAGACTGATTGGCAAAATGGAAACCTCTGACTCATGGTGTTCACTGGAAAAGTTGTGCTGTCTCAGTGGATTTTCTATCTTGCTCACTGCATACAAAACTCAGTCGGATGAAAAAGAGCCCTTAGATTTTGCTTGAAAAAATCATATACCAAAACCTGAATTTAATGCAAGATCTCCTTCTGAATTCTATGAATTGACATTATCACACAAAACAGGAAAAAAAAAAATACAGGCACAGGAAGACAAAGGGAGAAAGATCAACCAGAGATAGGAGAGAGAGAGAGAAGCCCTTGGCAACACTATACCTCTACCACAGTAACATATTATATTTACACTCAACCTATTTCCAGAAGTTATTTGAGAAGGCCTACAATATTAAATATTAAATAATTAAAATAATGAACAAAATTAAAAAAAAAAACATAATGAAGGGGAAGCAGTTATTAAGCCAGAACACACTAACCAAAGATAATTAGGACAACTGAATCTCACAATTTAACTGTGAGCTTCCTGCAGCCAAAGCAAAAATTGACAACCTATAAAATGCAAATCATCCATTATCCTAGTAATGGAGACAAAATCATTATGTTAAGAGAGTCTATTTCCTCTTGGAATTTGGTGTCATAATAAAAAGTACATTATGTTACTCATGATTACATAAATTAGATTTAAATCAATGTGTGTTTCCCTACTGATTTCAGTTATATGAAAACAGCACCAGCACCTTCCATGTAAACATTTTTTATTGGAAAGTGGAAGTGACACAGTGGCATTTGCACTCTAAAGTGTTCTGGGACATCTCACTCACCTTTGCCTATTGACTTATTTTGGGGACATGCACCTGGACCTCCAGATCCTTGGGCTTCCAGTGGATCTTACTTTTCAGCTTCTTTGAGTCCTTAATCAGGTGTGTGTGTGTGTGTGTGTGTGTGTGTGTGTGTGTGTGTGTAGCAAAGGACACTAGTTGCAATTGTGAGTCATCATTGTCATCAAAGTCAGAAGTGATCAGAAACACGAGGTGCAATTCCAATTTGTACCCTGGGTTCCAATTTGTACCCTGGGTTCCAGTTTGTCCCACTCTTTCCCAATCACTATTAGCTTCTCTCCCTGACTGTCAGTCTTGCTGGCCTGTCAGAGTTTTATTCTCATTACCAGAGTTAACTAGACAGTCTTCTATCGCCTCCTTCCCCAGCTCCCATAATTCCTCACTCCATAAGCATTCTTAGTTCTGTTTGCCTGATCAAATCTTACCTGATACCTAAACTGTTACCTATACTCTGATGAAGCAATAATACCTGTGGCATTTTCTTTGGGACTGTACAGTAAGCAAAAGTCAGAATGTCCCTGGTAACTGTAAAGAGTAAGAAAAATAGTTTTGGATGTTGAAATAAAAGAAATTTGGGGTAATATGGATAGTAGCAGAAGCTTTTGTTGACACTGGTCTGAAATAATATGGAAAAATAGAAAAAAATATGCCAAATAAGAGTGTTTGACTAAGGAGATTTCTAGGAAGAAATTTAAAAATACCAGTTAGTTCTTTTAGTCATAGATGATAAGGCATCAATAGAGGGAAAAGCTAAAATAAAATGGTATGTTTGTTTTCAATTAGAATTTTGACCAAATATAAAGTAGTTAGGCATTGCTGGATTTGAAAATAAAACTATTTCTCATTTCCACCTTCTTTAGATGACAAAAGATTATCGTAGTAATAAATAATCTCAGGATAAAAAATAAATCAGGAATGTAGCTGTAAGGCTCTTCAAGATTTCAAAGGATCTAAGAATATGCCTCATACACCTTCTAAAGTAGACCAAAAGATGTTTGACAAATATGAAAGTGTCATAAAATCCAGACTCTTAGCCCAACCTGGAGATCTGTGAGTATGGATTTTATCTAATGGATTTTATCTAATTTTATCTAATTTGTGAGTATGGATTTTATTTTATTTTATCTAACCCTCACAAAATTTCTAGAAAATCTGGATGTAATAGACAAGCAGAAGCATTGTATACTTAGATTAAAAGTGACAGAGCCCAAAAGTGTCCTCTGGATCCTTAAATTCCTGCAAGAAACATACTAAGGAAGATATTCAACTACAAAGATGAGTCATGTCTTATGAAAAAGGAAGACTATTCCAGAGTGAAGAGTTTAGAGTTATGAGAGCAGAGTTAAGATTAAAAAAATAAATAAATAAATCTTCCCCAAGGAGAATCTACTTAAACTGATGATCTGTTCCTGCATAACTTTCAGTTTTGATGGACTAATGCTAGATGCTTCCCACTTGTATTATATTTGAATTTCAACCATTCTTCATAGTTTACTAGGACTGCCATAATAAAGTACCACAAAACGGGTTGCCTAAACAGCAAAATTTGATTGTCCTGTATGATTGGAGGCTCGAAGTCCAAGATGATGTCAGAGTTGGTTCCTTCTGAGGGCTGCAAGGGAAGAATCTACTCCAGGCTAATCTCCTTGGCTTGTAGCAGACTGTATCCTCCCTGTTCTCTTCATATCAACTTCCCTTGATGCATCTCTGTGTCCAAATTTTCCCTTTTTATAAGGACACTAGTTATATTGGATTAAGGTGCAAACCTTCTCAGTTAACCTCATCTTAATTACATTTGCAATGACACTATTTCCAAATAACATCATGTTATGAGGTCTTAAGGATAAGAATGTCAGCATGTAGATTTTGGAGGACAGAGTTTACTCATTAAAATTATATCCCTGATCATCCATTTGGTGGGGGTGGGAGTGGCAACTACTTATTTATAGTACAGTATAGGTACTGAATATAAAGAGGAAATGTTCTTGAGTTACTGCTCAAAACAAAAAACAAATGAAAAATGTCCTCTAAATTTACTCATGATTTGGATGAAAAGATCCTGGACTTCATGATGATATATAATGAGATCAAATTTTAGTAATCTTGGAGGAAAGATAGTGTAATGTGCATGTAAAAGGGATGTGAATTAATATGCTAGAGGGCAGACCAAAGCAGAATGGAGTCAAAAAAAGTGACCACAATTTTTCCCATCCCACATGATCTTCTGGACTATAACAATGTCATCCATTAAAAGGTAGAAAGAAGGTGGAACTAAGAAATAATTTTATCTTCCAGTATATTAACAATCCTTACAATAGACATTCTACTTTATTTTAGCTTCTCCTTCCCTTAGATTCTTCTTCCCTTCATTCTTTCCTGATCTTATGACTCACTTGGCCAGTACCATTTGGGGGATATAACATTTTATACATGATGACTCTGACTCATTACTGTATTTGCAGCAAAACTGAAGGGAAGGTGGAGACATTTCCCATATGCCCCGTTGCTACACATGCATGAATTCCCTCATTATCAACATCCCCCACCACAGAGGTCATTTGCTACAATTGATGAAACTTTATCAATACATCATCAATCACCTAAAGTCCATAGTTTATACTGTCCAACACTCTTGGTGATATGAAGTCTATAGGTTTGGGCAAATGTATAATGACATGCATCCACCATTAGGATGCCCTAGAACTCCTCTGTGCTTGACTCTGTGCTTTTACTCCAACTCCTGACTATTACTTACCTTTTTACTGTCTTTTATGCCATTTTCAAGATATCACCAGTGAGTACAATTGCTAGATCATATGGCAAGAATGTTTTTGGTTTTGTAAGTAACTGCCAAATTGTCAACCATAGTGGCTGTGTGGCTTTGCACTCTCACCAGCAATGAAGAATTCCTGATGCTCTACTTCTTCACCAGTATTAGAGCTTCTCTTTTTTTTCCCATTCTGCCCATTGTTATAGATATGTAGTGTATTTCATTGTTGTTTAAATTTTAATTTCTTACTCTTAAGTTAAAAAAATATGCTCACATGAAAACATAAATACTAAACTTAATAAGAAAAGCATTTACAAAATGTCAGAGTAAATATATTTAATAAATTATGAATCAAAAAGAAATATTAATAACCCAAAAGAGAGCTATTTTAAAAGATATGGATAGAGATATATAAGGAACATATGTAGTACTTGATTTTGTTATTCATTTAAAAAGATTATTAAAACAAAAAAATTCCACTTTTACTTAAAAATTAAGTGTATAGGTACATGTTGTACATATAGAGGAAATTAAAAAAAATACATCTAGAAGGAAAGGTAAATTGGTACAAAAGCCTCAAAAGTGTTCATGTGCATTGACCCTACAATTCCATATATATGAATCTACATCAAGGGAAAAAAAATCAGTGGTGTGTACTAGGATTTACGGACAACAGTATTTAATGAAACATCATTTATAAATTACCAATAGATTAAAATTTCAACATAAGACTGCTTGTTAATTTATAGTGTTTATGTAATTTGATATAGGGCAGTCATTTCAAGTCATATTTGTGTACTCAAAAAATTCACATAGAATATGAATAAAAGAAACTAAGATTTATATAGCTCTAAAAGAAACAGGATCCAAAACTGTATATTGTATGCCATATGTTCTTAATTTTGTAAGAAATGTCCATATTTCTATGCATATATTTTTTATGAATATGTGAACACAAAACCAGCTGGAACAAAATATAGTAACATGTTAACAGTTGTTATTTGAGGTTGGTGAGACTGTGACTAATTTATATTTTTTGCATTATGTGTTTTGTATTTTCTAAATTGCTGTTATAAACATCTATTACTTTTATGATAATTTTTTAAAAGAAAACAAATGACATGAAAAACAATGATATGTCATGCTCAGAAAATCAGGGTTATTTACTTGTGATTATGTAATATATTGTGATAGAAAACAGAGGGTTTTGATTCTTGAAGTCTGAGCTTTGCCCACTGGAACAAACTTCATTTTTATATATTAGAGCTCATCTATGATATTCAACACATCTGCAAGGTTTTATACTTAGGAAACAGAAAGTGACATCAATACAAACTTAATTAAACAGATCACATGATGAATGAGAACATAAACTGCCATACTCATTTTAACCAAACCTAAACTCAGATTCAAAAATGACTAATTTTTGTTAAGTTATAGGAAAAATCATACTTGTTTGGGTATCTCCTGTTCTTAAGTAATGGGGACAACTAAAAGTAAATTAGTTGGGTCTTCTCATCATGTATATTTGATTTAATTTGCCTTCTTAATTCTTTTTTTTTAAGATTTATTTATTTATACAAGAGCTGGGGTATAGGCCACAGGTGCAGGAGGGTGGGAGAATTCACCAGACACAGAGTGGGGAGCAGAACAGGCAGATGGACCAAAGACACTGCTGTGGGGAGCAGTGGGTGAGGCAGGAGAGGTCTGCCACGCCATGTGGGTATCTCCCTGGCTGGCCAGGAATCTAACTGGCGCTGCAGAGGTTGCCAACAGCTTCACAGTGCTGCTCTCAACCCACTGCACCACCGGGAGGCCTGACTTCTCAATTCTTTTGGAATAACATTTATAGTTAATATTTCAAATCCAGATCTTCACTGTAGGAACCCCACTGAAACATATATTATATATCCTTTAACTGACACAAAACCACATTCTTTGTAACTCTCTTCATCTTTGAGTATTTGAACAAATGGAACAGTACGTTCCTACTCACAGAATTAGATATATCAAATGAAATATTGAAACAATATTTTGCTTTGAGTGAAAGGTTGCAGCATTGATGATAAAAAGCTTTTGTTAGAGATTACCTGACTATAATTCTATTACTGCATTCTCAAAGATTGTGTATTCATTCAGCAGATATTTATATAGCCCTTTTCTACACAGGCAATTTTCTAAGTGTGATCAGACAGAAAAATTGTGTGCTTTCAAATATCCACATATTATATACAGATACAAATATTACATATATAGGTATACATGTAATAAATGTCTATTAGTTATATCAATAATAATAATTATTGGAGAGTGGCAAATGCTGTGGATAAAATAAATCAGAGGGGTAGGATAGAGAGTTAGTTGGGGGAGATATTTGATTGAATTCTGTGTTAATTTTCAAGACATCATGCTGATTATCACAAAATGAGTTGTGTAAAATCACAGAAATTTGTTCTCTTACCTCTAAAGGTTAGAAGTATGTAACCAAGATATTGGAAGGATCCTATAGTCTCTGAAGGCTCCTTCAGTGGGGAGGCATATTTCCTTGTCTCTTCCAATTTCTAGTAGTTGCCTGAAATGCCTGGCATTCAGTTTCCTAGATGCATCCCTCCTGTTCTGACCTTCTTCTCTGTTTCTGTGTCAATTTTTCCTTTTCTGACAAAGACATCATCAATGGATCAGGGCCCACCCTGAGCCAGTATACGCTCGACTTTACCTGATTATATTTGCAATGACTTTATTTTCAAAGGTCATACTCACAGGCTCCCAGGGCTAGGACTTTGACATATCTTTATGGGGGAAACAATTCAACCCATAATACATGTTAAAATGAGGCCCTTCTGGAAAGAGGACACTAGAATTGGAATCTGATGAGAGAAAGAAATCACAGGCATTCTGGATGGGGGAGCAATTCCATGCAAACAAGAGATTAAAAGCCATAAAGCTACATGGCACAAAGTCCAATGTGGCTAAAGGAGTGTGTGTGTGTGTGTGTGTGTGTGTGTGTGTGTGTGTGTGTGTGAGAGAGAGAGAGAGAGAGAGAGAGAGAGAGAGAGAGAGAGAGACAGTAAGCAGGGACACACAGCAGAAGTTCAGTTTTAATTCTATTCAATGTGGTGAAGTTGCTGGAGGATTTTGTGCAGGAAAATTTATGATGAGATCTATACTTTAAAAGAAACACTGCAGATGCTGTGTCTGAGAAGAGTACAGAAACCTTTGTGAAAGTCCAGGTGAAAAATGATGGTGGCAGAAGCCTGTGGTAGCAATACATTCAGGAGGCTAATCCATCAGAATTGGCTGAATTGAATTTAAGTTGGGAGAGAGTGAGGAAACAAAGTGAAGGGAAAGAGTGCTTTGGGATGGATATTGCTACCATTAACTAAGACAGAATGGACTAGAAGAGAAATAAGTCTGTGGATTAGGAATAGAGTGGCCGGGGCCTCCCTGGTGGCGCAAGGGGTTAATTTGCAGCACTATGAAGCTATCCAGCAACCACTGCAGCACGAGTTTGATTCCCAGTCCGAGAGCTAATCCACATGGCTCAGAGTCCTCTCTTGTTTCACTAGCTGCTCCCCTCAGCAGTGTATTTCAGTCAGTCTACCTGTTCTGCTCCCCACTCTATCTCTGGTGAATCCTCTCAACCCCTGCACTGCCGCACCTAGGGCCTACACCCAGCTTGTTCTCATATAAATAAAATAAATCTTTAAAAAACAAAAAAGGAATGGAGTGGCCATCTAGTCAATTTTCTTTTTCTGGGTCCTCTCCTCCATTAGCATAAATTCCCAAATGGATAAAATGTGGTGCTATGACAGAATTAGCACTTGAAAACATTTAAAATGTTTGCATCCATCTCTTTATACTTTGTCAGAGTTTTCATTGCATGCATGACTCTCCTTCCTTCAGATATCTTTTCCATCATACAACTTTTCTCCTTCTGTTCTCTTGGGTCTAACATAGCTACAAATTATTAACATGTGTAAGTCCCTCTTTCAAATGCTTCATGAAAGTGAGAACTTAGAATCATACAGAACTGGGACACTCACTCCAGCCCAGCTACTTAATGTTGGTGTAATGCTTAACTTCTGTAAGCCTCACTTTCTCATGAGTCCAACAAGCTGTTGTATGGATTTTGATCATGTAAGCAATATGGTTTTGTGGGTTAATGCAGATATGCAGAAAATGGGAGGAAGAAACAGATGCCCAGACAAGGGCAACAAGTGGTAGGTGTAATGGTTTGTTATGAACTGAACCTCAGTTTCCTTAGGTTTCTGTCTCGCTATTTTATCGAACTCTGGTAACAACATGTAAAGTATTTGGACAGTGCTTGGATCATGGAGAGCTCATGAAATATGACTTCCCTTCAGCCTTCTCTCTGTACAGACCTGGAGTCCTGTTTGTCAGAGTCTGATTATTTATGGTGATCCTCCATCTAGTGTTAAATTCCACGCAGCAATTTTTCAGACTAATTTTCTTTGCAATTTTTCTAGAAAATAAGATAACTCTCCCTCTTCTGCCACTATCATCTAAATAAAATTACGTCGGGCCTCTCCTGGTGGCGCACTGCTTGAGAGCTAGGCTGCGCAGCTGCCCACAGCCTCTGCAGCACCGGTTCGATCCCCGGCTGCCGGCGAGGGTCCCACATGACGCACAGACCTCTCCTGCAGCACCCACTGCTCTCCTCAGCAGTGTGCTTCGGTCCTTCTGCCTGCTCTGCTCCCCGCTCTGGCTCTGGTGAATTCTCTCACCCTCCCACGCTTCTGACTGTACCCAGTGCTTGTATAAATAAATAAATAAATCTTTTTTTTTTTTTTTAAATTAAGTCAACAAAAAAGTAATGTGCAGGGGCATAGTAACAAAGTTAGGAGAACTTCTGGTTTGCCTCAAAAAATGATGACTATAAGGTCTGCACAGAGGAAGACATAGCAGTGAGATGTACCCTTATCCTTTGCAGTTCTAGGATTAGCTGAGATGATATTTTGGGTCCACTGTAGCCAGGCAGACTAAAGAAATTATAGCAAACTTGCAGAAGCTGGTGGATAGAAACCTGTCACCCAGTGTTCTGCCTTCTCCCACATTTCTTTTCTAAAGAATTTGTAGCCCCTCTCAACCCTAAAATGCGATGATGACAGTGTTTGGATTTTATGGGAGGGGTCCAGTAACAAGGCCATTCTCAAAATACCTGTTAAATAGGTGGTCCGATCTGATGTAGTCTTTCACAGTTTTACTGGCTTCTAGACAAGCAGAAAACTGAACTAAGCATAAGATTTATGCAGTATTCCATTATTTCTCTCTTTTCTTAAAGTGTCATCTAGTATCAGTGACTTCCTGCCGGGAGAACAAAGAGAAAGGAAAGTTAAGGATGCCAGAAAAGCCAGATTCCATGTTTTGCACAGCCTGAACCTTTTGTGCAACCCCGGGGATTTGGGACTCCTAGTGGAGCACGAAGGGCCAGTGAGCCATTAACCTTGCAGCTGCTCACAGGGCAGCCTTGGGCTATGCGTCCAGCCTTTCTTCAGGATTAGTTGCTGGGGGTAAACAAGCCTGCCAAGAACTGGAGTACACTCTGGGACACAGAGCCTGATTGGACCAGGGGAAAGTCCAGGAACTCAGCGTTCCAAAGTGTCTCTAAGGTTAGACAAACAGAATGTTGGAAATGAGCTGGGAACTAGAGACTGAGAACTGCCTTAGTTCAAGTGAGTATAACTCACCAGAGTGCTGTGCACGTTGTCTCTTGAAAGTCAATAATAAGTGGGCATCATGCCCTCAGTCTTTTCCTTGTGATTTATTGATAATTACTATTGGTCAGATGCAGAATCCTGTAAGAACAAATAGTTAAGCAACTGAAGTAGATATTGTGGTCAGGGAGGAAAACTGACAGTATGCTTTCATACATAGAGTGCATGAAACTGAAGATGAAACAATCTTAGGAGAGAAATAAGGATAATAGAAAATACCCTTTCTAAATGGTATCAACCAAAAGTTCTTATTTGCCCCAAAGCGTAAATTGCTGACGCTCTATCTAATACGAGAGTAAGTTTAAATGGGAGGGAAAGGATGTGTTACCTGGAGAGAAGCAGGAGTTGCTGAGACACTGGCAGCAAACTTTGCCCACTCTCCAGATTTGCAGAAGAGCCATCGCTTTTTTTTTAACCCTTACTAGGCCACCAGAAAATGTGTGCCACTCAGAAAATTGCCTCATTTCCTGAGTCCAAGCTGTCTATTAGGTCTGGTAGTGCCATTCGGGTCACGCGTACCCTATGGCAAGGCAGAAGAAGTGTGGCTGTGCCAAAATTCCCTGTGAATTCATTTCATCACTAGAGGAATTACTTAATGCACAGTAAAACTTAGAATGTAAATAACTAGAGATAAAACTTAACAAGAAATTGAGAGCATGTCTGCAACATAATACCTCCAGGAGAGAAAGACAAAAAAACATCACAGCGAATTGATTTCAGGGGCTTTTTAAAAAGAAAAAAATTATAGGAAAGTCAATTTACTTTGAAGGGTCCAGTAAACTTTGGTCAGTGTGGTCAATGTCCTTGAACCAAAGCTCAAAGTGAAAGCAGACAAAGTTCAGGAATCACAATTCCATCCCTCTGCATCTGAAACAGAGAATCCACAACAAATATTTATTGGGTGCTAACCTCTGAATGATACTGAAACACAAAATGAATATACAAAAGGCTACTTTTCCTTCCTTTCTAGGCTCTCTAAAAACTTAGATTTGGCATGCATGAGTAGAAAAGTTGGTTTATCTATAGAAATACAAGCTTAGATTTTATAGCAGTTGTACGATATTCCCAGAATTTTAGGGACTTTTTCATGTAGCAACAAATAGCTGAAGGTCAGTTTTCTTTATGTGTATGTAAACACAGATGCCTTTTGAGTGTGTTGGGGGTGTAAATCAACTTTGCCAATTTTCATCCAAAAATATTTACCTCCACTCCATCCCCCACATCCCATCATTGCCCTCTATCATTGATCCCTTGTACTACCTTGGTCCTCCAGCTCTATCTCATCATCCTGTATAAATGTAAGAGGGGATGATTTGAGATGTTTGGGGGAGAAGTAAACAGGACTAATCAACATATACAATATTTGTTTCTTTAGGACATAGCAAGGTAGATGAGAGCTATTTGACATAAAATTTTAATTTATTGGATAAATGAATGAAAGAAGGAAAGAATGCCTATCTGTGCTAAACTGTGGAGTTAGTGTCATGTACTTCCACAATCTAGGCCTGGGGATTTTAAGTTCCCAAAATTACTGTCATGAGGGCAGCAGTACGGGATTGACTGTCACTCCAGAGTGACAATGTGGAGGGTCTTTCTTATATACAATTGTCAAAAGCAACAACTAGTTCTATAAAAGTTCACTGAAGAAAATGATGACATCCCCTTTGCTCAGCATTGGAAGGGTCATTAAATACTATCTAGTACAATGGTTTTCAAACTGCAAGTTGTGACTCATTAGTGAGTTGTGAAATGAGTTTAATTGGTTGTGACCAGCCATTTTTAAAAGACAAGAGGATAGAATACAAGAGAATGGAGAACATAACAATGCATAAAACTATGAAGTCTATTTTCTTTTCAAAATTTTTGTTTTAGCTAAGTTTATCAGCTGAGTATACTATTTATAAGTAAATGTCATATATCATTCCTATGTATAATAGCTGAAGTAAAGCTGTTACTCATTACTATAAGTGTGTGTAACAAAGGTATATGATCATAGGCAAAACAACAAGAATAAGAACTGGTCTATTCCCACTACTGAGATGCCTTTGCAATACACCTACTAAGTGGCTATCCTGCCTAGTCGACTATTCTTGTTACTTATTCTTTCATTGAGTAAATGTCTTAAATGTTGTTGAGTCAGAATCTATTTTCCCATCTTACTTAATTGGCCTTATTTCTACTCCTGGGCACTTTGCAGATAAACCTAATTTTTCTTCCACATAATAACCCTCCAACATTTAAACTACTAAGTGTTTGTTTCACCTCAGAGAATTTCGGGGCTTGGAGAATCCCAGCTGACTGGATTTCTATATGCCATTCACATGACTGGCTGCATATATTTCTTGGAAAGTCATACAGATTGGGTTGGCCAGCAGAGAGGAACCAGATGTGACTGGACCCTGATGAGGAAAAGAAAATAAAGGAGGAGCATCAGGAGTTGCCACGGATGTCCTGGGCAACACTACTTACAAAATCTGGCAGGCACATGCAAGTTCTCCTTTCTCCTAGTAGTTCTACTTTGAGAATGACTGAAATATGCCAACGTCACAATTCTCAGCCAGAAGCACGCAATGAGGGGGCAGGAGTAAGGAGTGGGAGGAGATGGTTCATAAAGACTTATTTTGGCTTTAGTCATAGTTTACAGAAACACACATGCTACTCTAAATACATATAAATATCTCATGCTCACTTACTGAGAAAAACATGTTAGTTTATGTTCGCAACTGTTTTCTTTTTAAAGAAGCTATTAATATCAGGGGCTCGATATCTGAATCTGAACAGTTAATTAAAATTTAAAAAAAGAAAAGCTTATCTTTAGTTCCTTTTTAGGAAATGTTGAAAATATAAACTGATGCTTAAGCAAAGACAGCTGTTTCATTTCACATGCAAAACCATCATTTAAAAAGAAGCACTTAAAAAAGTGGTCTTGGCTGTAACTGTTTTCCATAAAGTTGCAGATTTTTCCCCTATATTTTGACTGAAAGACTTTGAAAATGCATTTTCTTGTTTTTTTTTTAATTAGTCTTTCTTCAGAGTATAATTAGTTCCTTTCTGTGATCAAATATAAATGTCAGAATCAAAGTTTCTAAATAAAGCTGCCATACTTTCTCAAGTAATAATTAAAGACTAAAAATACATTTGATAAAATTTACTGAAAGAAAAATGTTTGCTGATTAATTTTAAAATGTGATTAATCACACCTATGAAGAAATGGAAATATAGGCTAGGTTTTATATAAAAATAAAAATATAATATAGATGCTTAAAACAATTACTACAGAGAATAGTCATTTCACTCATTAAGTTTAAAAAAAGGAGATTTTAATATCAGATAATAAGAGCTGGCCCACTGACCAGCTGTTTGATCTTTGTATGTTACTTTCCTATGTAAAATAACTGAAAACATTTAAAGTGTACAAGGTGCCGGCATTGTTCTGTGTTCTGGATTTATGCATAAATATGGTTAAAAAAAGTTATAATTTTAAGTTTCTGATAATTATTACAGAGGAAGAATAAACTATATTACATTTCAGACTTCTCTGAGCTCCAGATTTATATATTCAGCTCTTTTCTTGGCAATTCTCAAGCCTTTTAGATTTACTGCATGCATAAATGAACTCTTGATCTTTCTCCCAAATCCTCTCCATTCTCACTTGCACCATCTCAACTTTCCCCACGAATGTGCCCAAGATTTAACCTGGAAGTCACCCTTGACCTTTACCCCATACCCTATCCCATTCATCACCGAGTCCCTTTGAGTTTGTTTCCAAAATACATTTAGAACTATCTAAATATCTGTGACCACAATTGTTCTCTTTAGCTGTTGTCTTTGACAGACTAACAGTCAAATTAAAAAAAAAAAAAGTGTAGAACCTCAGCAGTTCCCTATCCATAGTTATAACATTTTAAACACTGCCCATTGAACTGAAGATAAAATTTTAAATCTTTACCAAGGTTTTCAATGTTCTACATCCTCTGGCCCCTGTCTTATGAATCTAGCATTGTCTTCCCTTCCTCTCCTCTTTGGTTTTTGTTTCTCAGCCACATTATTATTGTGCCTATTTTCCTGCTCTTCAAATTTATTCTCTCCTCAGGATCTTTACACAGGATTCCCTTCTGCACCCACTGCTCCTTTCTTGGTTTGGAAGCATGTTTCCAATTTCAACTTAAATTTCTCTTCTTCAGAAAGGCTTTTCCTAACTTGAAGATTTTATTTTATTTTTTTTAAAGATTTATTTATTTATTTATACAAGCACTGGGTACAGTCAGAAGCGCAGGAGGGTGAGAGAATTCACCAGAGCCAGAGTGGGGAGCAGAGCAGGCAGACAGATGGAGGACACTGCTGAAGGGAGCAGCAGCGGGCGGCAGGAGAGGTCTGTGCGCCATGTGGGACCCTCGCCGGTGGCCAGGGATCGAACTGGCACTGCAGAGGCTGCGAGCAGCTTTGCAGCCCAGTGCTCAACCGCTGCGTCACCATGGAGGCCCTTACTTGAAGATTTTAAATGAAGCCTCACCTCATCACCTTCTTTACCATCTGATGCTTTACATTTTCCTGTGCGGATAAAAATGTTCTTCATATGTTTATATGTGTTTATACGTGTGCCTATTTGCCTGAAGTCACTTCTCTATAGCTCATGTTCCTCAAACACAAGGAACATGTCTATTTTCCCCCAATGCATTTGCATGACCTTTGTATACATGGTGAGTGTTGATACTGTATTTTTTTTTTGTGAATAAACCTATAAATCACTTAATAAAAGACAAATTTTAAAAGAAACAAAGTTGTAGAATTTTTCAAACTATAGGAGATGAGTAAAGAATGAGCACAACCAGAATATTAGGAAATGATTAAAAAAATTGAGATAGAATTAAAAAATGATAGTTAGCTCTTTCATCTGATTAACTAAGATTTTGAAAGAATTATTTAACTTCTGTAAGACTCAGTTTTCTCATATGTAAAATGGGGATAGCAATATCAGTGAGGTGAAAGTCAATTGAGATAATACATGTGAAAATACGTTGTAAACTTTAACACAGTAGGAAATATTTGTTGTTAAAACAACTATGTCCAAGAACAATTCACTTGAAGTTTAAGGTTCATATTCTGGAAATTGTCAGTGAAAGAAATTGGTACAAAAAGGCAGCACCAAAGTAAATTCTGTGTACTTTCTTTCACTTATTCATATAATAATTCAATGAATACTCATTGGATTCATCCTATGCCCCAGTTACTCTGTCTGTATATCTTCAGTGCTTTAAATCTATATAAACACACACACACACACACACACGTCATAACTGTTAATCTCGAAGGGCAAACCGAGAGCAAAGGAAGGCAAATACGACAGGCAAGTAACCTTGCAAATGGTCAGGAAGACCTTCCCAGATGAGATTTTGGGAATTTATTTATTTATTTTTAATTTATATATTTTGGGAATTTTAAAAAAAATGGAAATAATTGCAGTTTCACCACTTAGCTTGGGCAGGTTGTTTAGCTCAATTCCTTGTTTGTGGTAAAAATGGAGGTCAATAAAATCTACCTCCAGTAATTTTATGAAGAATAATTTAGTTATACGTAGAAAATCACTTGATAAATATTTCACTTTTTTTTAAGATCTCTTCATAAGATAGGAAATTAACACTTATTACTGGCAAACAGATATTTAATCTTTGTCTGAGGAAAACATACTGGAAAACTGGTGCCCAAAAGAAATACACTGATGCAGGAGCAGCTTCTGTTCAACAACCTTCATCATCTCCTGTCTTTACTATGAAAAGAAAAACAAAATTCAAAAGGTGCCTATACTATAAGCTCCTGTCCACATACAATTTGTGGATTCTTGCCAGTAATTTTCAGATCTTGTTTTTCATGCCAATCACTGAAACTATTTATACCAAGGGATAGAACAGAGCAACGACGTTAAAAGGCTTTCCAAGCACAATATGGAGTTACCGTTGGCAAAGAGCAGCAGCAAATCATAACCTAAAGACTTGTGTCAGATTTCTGGGAAACAGAAACTGACATTGTTCCCCTTTGGAAGGCCTTGTCCTCTAAACAATTTTGAAACTCCTTAATCTCTCAAATTCATCTGCATGTTTGCAGGCAGTGCTCAAGGAGAGCTGCTCAATGTCATGTAGAAACATTATTCAGACTTTTCAAAGACAGGGTTTGCAGGTGATTTGAGAGCAGTAGAGCAAAGTGTTTGAGATCATGGGTTCCAGTTGCCTTGTTGCAGGTGAAGGATTTGTAGAGGGAATTAGTTTCATATTACCACCGTAACAGATGGCCACTCACCTAGTGACTTAAAACAGCACAATTAAAAAAAATTCTAACTGAAAAGTAAATTTATTTCACTCTTAATTTCATTCTTTTAAAAAATAATTTTTTGAAGTAGCATTGCATTATGACATTATATAGGTTTCAGGTGTGCATCATTATAAATCTCTGTCTGTATATAATACATTAAGTTCACTATTAAAAGTCCAATTCTATCCTTCACTATACATTCGCCCAATTTGTGGACCTTTTCCCTCCTCCCTTCTGATAACCATTAATTGTTTTTTTTTTTCTTTTTTAAAGATTTATTTATTTATACAAGAACTGGGGTACAGGCCAGATATGCGGGAGGGTGAGAGGATTCACCAAAGGCAGAGTGGGGAACAGAACAGGCAGACTGACTAAAATACACTGCTGAGGGGAGCAGCAGGCAAGACAGGAGAGGTCTGCTCGCCATGTGGGTATCTCCAGGGCCAGCAAGGATCGAACCCGCACTGCAGATGTTGCGGACAGCTTCATAGCGCTGCGCTTAACTGCCTGCACCACCAGAGAGAGCCCACCATTAATTGGTTTTATAATCTAAAATTTTACTTTTGTTTTTATTTAGTTCATTTGTTTGTTTTGTTTCTCTATATAGCACATATAGTGAAATCATCTATAACACATATAATCATCATCATTGATGTTTATCTTTCTCTCATGACTTTTTCATTAAGAATAATAACTTCTAGGTCCATCCATGAAATTCTGTCTGGAAAAATTTAATCTGTATTTATGGCTGAGTAGTATGCCATTGTATATATCACCACATCTTTATTCAGTCATATGTTGATTCCTAGTTTTGGTTATTGTAAACAATGCTGTGATGAACACTGGGGTGTATGCATTGCTTTGAATTAGTGTTTTCATATTCTTAGGGTAAATATCCAGAAGACAACCCAAACCCAGTGACAGTGAAAATGGAGAGTAAGTAGATAGATTACAGAAATATTTCAAAGATAGAGTTGACAGACCTTGGTGTTATATGTATATATTACACATATATACATATTATACATATATATGGGGGAAGAGAAAGAGATATCAAACATTATAGCTATGCTTCTGACTTTTCAAATTGCACCATATTTGTATATATTTCTATTGATTTACAATATTAAATAACTATTATTATTATATTTATTCCATGATTTCAGATTAGTTACTCATATACAATTGCTGAAAAACCATAGTTTCAGCCTGTGCCATGCAAGCATTCTATAGGTAAACTCCCAGTCCTCAATCAGTCTTACTCCAAATTAGTGTCCATCCTTAATTATTAAATGTTTTCTCAACAACTCTGGAATCGCCCTGGTTAGAGCTGTGCAAAGGGCACTGATGCGAGTTGCCTAATGTTTGGATTGCACTTGAACATGTCTCTGGGAATTAAAACTATCCTGTGGTTAGCAGAGACCTTTGTTTGGTTTGTTTGGAAAGTTTGTGAATCTAAGCCACCTTGTTTGTGTCCTGTCTTTGCACTTTCCTCGTTTCAGCATTTTTTAAGGAAGCAGCCAGGTCTGTGTAATCCTATTGCCACAGATGAAGAGGTGAAAGCACTCCCCATAGCTTATCCCATCACAGAACACAGCTTTTAGTAACATTTTCACCAGAACAGGATATTGGCAACTCAACTGTTAAACCCGTGTGATTGTTCTTCCTTGAGATCACTCTGATGTCATTGGTGTAATTTGAGCCCGGAGCTGTGTTCACACTTTAAATAGCAGTCCCCGGAATGATTTTGCTACAGACTCTCTGGAGAGCCGGGAGCCAGATTCCAGAAGATCCCCATATCGATGAAAGCAAAGCGAAGCCACCAAGCCATCATCATGTCCACGTCCCTGCGAGTGAGCCCGTCCATCCACGGCTATCACTTCGACACAGCCTCTCGTAAGAAAGCCGTGGGCAACATCTTTGAAAACATAGACCAAGAATCACTACAGAGGCTCTTCAAAAACTCTGGAGACAAGAAAGCAGAGGAGAGAGCTAAGATCATTTTTGCCATAGATCAAGATCTGGAGGAGAAAACACGGGCCCTGATGGCTCTGAAGAAGAGGACGAAAGACAAACTCTTCCAGTTTCTGAAACTGCGGAAATATTCCATCAAAGTTCACTGAGGACACCAGGATGGATAAGGACGTTATCCAAGAACAGACATTTAAAGACCAAGTGAGTTTGTGAAACCTTAACACACGCAGCCTTTTGTGGCTGCCTTGCAAGCTTCTCTTCCGTCAGGACTCAGGACTCCAGAGGCTGGAAAGGAACAGAACAAACTGGTTACAGAGACTCCAACCAATTTCACGCCTGTGCTGTTACAGTGGAGAACAAAGTGCTTTCAGTAAGGATTTGAAAACTCTCCCTGCAGGAAAGGACTGATGCTGGTGTCAGGAGAAGAGTCTGGACAGATAGAATGAGAACTGAAACTAAAGATGACAAAGGGCTGGGGAAAACTGCAGCCAGGTTCCCTTTACCAGGCCCAGAAGGACTTAAATTCAACCTGAACTTTTTTTTTCTTAACCAACTAGGTAGGGGGAGGGAGGTGGGAGAGGGAAGAGGAGGAAAGAGAAATTGTTTACTGAATTTTTTATTTGAATTTTAAAATGTTACCAAGTTTCATTGTTGTCTATTAGTAGAGGGTTTTAGAGATCATTAATTGATTATTTATTTGCATTTATTACAGTGCCTGAAAAAGTGCACGATATGGGTGTAAGTACAAATTCAAAGAACTGCAATAACTTCTGCAGCTCAGTAAAACCATATACCACCTTCTGGCTTGTAAAGGGTTTTTATATATTTCAAACTGGTTGCACATAAGTTAAAATAATGGGGGTCTACATAAATCTGAAGTACTGTGAAAAAAACTTCTAATTTTTTAATCTTCTAACAAATGCTAAGATATAATTAATTAAATCTCTTAGTTACTGCAGTAAACATTAGGAAGTGAATACTATGCACTAAATAGTTTATAAAGATGCTATGTTTTTTTTTATAATTTATTACACATGACAAATGACATGCAGCCATAATAAATTATTACAAGCTTAGCTACTCTTGGTCTGTGATGATTGGTCTGAAAGGAAAAATATAAAATGGTAAATTTTTATTATCACAAATTTTTATGAAGTTTTACAAACTATTAAAAACTTTTCTAAGGAATTTAAGAATTAAAGTTGCTCAAAACAAACTCTCACAGGAACTATCTGAGGAGCTCCTTTGTCCCAACTCTAAACTATAAGAAATAGGCCTAGAAATTCAGAGATTGACTCATCAACATTGATTATATATAGCCATTGAAAAACTTCCTTTGCCATACTTTTCAGAATTTTTCCTGAATTATGATTAAGATTTTGTGATTTATCAATGTTTATTTAATGCAAATCAATATGGGAATAACATTTCATTTCAATCTTTTTTATTTCCTCATAAAATCATAATAAAATATTTCTAAGAAGACATACATTGATGCTTACTGCACTTTCCTAATAGAAAGGAATTTTAAACAATCCCCAGAAATTAAACATTTCAGAAATATCTGCAAAGGTTTTTGAAATGGCTAATCATAGTAAAACCAAACAAGTGAATGAATTGAAAAATATTGGGTGAGTTACAAGTTAGAATTATAAATAACACATTTTTAAAAGGAAATTAGGGGGTAAAATCTATTTTTAAATGTTAATTGATTAATTTACTAAAGAATATAAAAACACTCCATTAATAAGGAATTCTTTACATAAGATCATGCCTAAAAAGCACAAACTCATATGCAGAATTCTGTGTGTGTGTGTGTGTGTGTGTGTGTGTGTGTGTGTGTGGTGTTTTTCTGGGATGGTTATTTATAATTTCCATGAGATTTGCAAAGATATCCAAAATAACCTAAGAATGAAAGAGGTAGAGCTTTGACAGGAGGAAGTCTCAGCTGGCGATGATATTTGGGATTATCAAAGTGAATTTGTATGGAGGTCCTTTGCTCTTTGACTCTGTTTCCCAGTTTACATACTTGTAAACTGAGCTTGCCTAATGACCTCACCAAAAGTCTTCTTTGCTCATACCAGGGATAAGCTTCCTACCTCCGACAGGACACATTTTCTATCAGACACACTATCTACATAGACTCCTCAAAAGACATTAAAAATCTATTTGGAATAAAAAAGTAAGTTACGTCTGCAGAAGGCAGATTATACTGCATGCTCCCAATTAAATGTTTAACTTATTTTTCATTCAAAGTTTTTCTGTAAAATAAGGGAAAAGGTGAGTGAACCAGGACAACAAAGTTGTCAGTGTCTTAACAGGGACCTGAACTCTGGACCCTCAGATGAAAAGCCTCATGCTCTACCAATGGAGTTACCTAGGACCTATTCATTTAAAGACTTCAGCTTATCTTGGATGTTGAACATAGTTCAAACATTAAATTTCACGTACAAATTTATAACTATATACTCTGGCTCTGTTTTCAACAGAGCACATGTGATCTTATCCACTTTATTTTTAAAGATATATTTATTTTTTTATGCATACAAGAATGTGTGTACAGGCCAGAGGTTGAGAGGATTCACCAGAGACAGAGTGGGTAACAGAATAGGCAGTTTGATGACGTACACTGCCGAGGGATGCAGCGGGCGAGTCAGGAGAGGTCTGCTGCACCATGTGGGTAGCTGCCTGGCCGCTGCACCATGTGGGTAGCTGCCTGGCCGGGGATAGAACTCATGCTGCAGTGGCTGTGGATACCTTGATAGGTTGGGTCTTAATGTCTTATGCCACCAGGGAGGCCTGATCTTATCCACTTTCACATTAGTTTGTACTACATTAGTTTTTTGCTGTATATTATTATTTTCTGTTTGCAAAGTCATACAAAGTAAACTAAAAAGTAACTGGGATATGATCTACAACTGTGTGAAAGAATAAAAACTCTTCCTATAGTTTATTATACATGGTGTATAATAATGGTGTGTTAAATTTGGAATCATAATACTTTTACTATTTAATGTGAGGTAAAGGTAAGCATCATTAGAACAAGTAGAATTAATTCAATGCAGAAATCTTTCTATAGTGCAAGGATGAACAAGTATATCTTAAGACATCTCATTATAATAGAATAAATAAAAGCAGTGAGGGTGAAATAGATCATTAATATTTATACCATTAAGCTATCATAATAATAACTAGATTTCATTGAGTATTGACTGCTACTTGCCAGACAATTCTCTCAGTGGTTTTGCGTGTTGAGATAGTCAATTAGTGCTATAATATAAGAATATATATATCTATATATATGTGTTTGGAAGGGAGAGGAGAGAGAGAGAGAGAGGAAGAGAGAGAGAGAGAGTAAGTTGAAGTAAATTGCCGAATGATACACAGCAAATGAGGCAACAAATCCAGGAAGGCTAGTTCCAAGGGCTTCATTCCTAGCTGTTAGGTTCGGCTGCTTCTCTGAGAGAAACTAAACTTCACTTTTCCCTTTAAGTTGGCAATTGCTTATATGCTAGTAAGTCAGAAAGACAAGAAGATTGTATGTGTCTATTTATCTGGCATTTTCTCTCTATGGAGAAAACGTCTTAAAGATTTACATTATATATAGCCTTTCAAGCCTGCAGTTAAAATAACACCTAGGTTCACACAGTGGAACAAAAGACCACATCTAAAGTCTCTTCCCTTATTCAGTCAACACTTTAGGTGTCAGTTTGCTCATTGGAGGAAATCAGAAGCTATGGAGGAAATCAGAAGCTATGGACATTATTTTGTTCACTCAGTGGATAGCTTTAGCTCATAGCTCTGGCTCACCGCAGAGGCTTTGCCTCCGTAGGTGTCCAACGCATGGGCTTTACGGAGAAAGAGGTCGGGGATGTATCACTGTCTGATGTGTTCCCATTGTTAGAAGGTGATCAGAGGACATGATTAATTGTTCCCAGGAAAACCTTACAAATAAACAAACCATTAAGCCATGGTTTGGAAGGTTTGGAAATTCCATGTCCTTTCAGAATACCTCATCTACACTTCTAAAATCCACATAAAGCCCTGTTTACCCAAAGAAACCTTGTTTTTACATAAATGATTTATGTTCATTCTGCAACTAGAAACAAGTCAATAACATGCCATATTTTATCCAATTTGGAATATGTCATATTCAATATTTTCAATTTGAATCTTTACAGAATGCATGTTACATGATAAAATGTCACACATGATTTATATAATTTTGTAGATTTTTCATGATTTATCCTAATTTACATTCTATTGTTGTATAGATTTTTTAATTATTTAACTATTGTATAATTTTCTTATTGTGTGCATATTATTTCTGGATATCAATATGTTCGATTGTCTTGCTGTTATCATATGACAAGTTACTTAAATTCTTTAGGACTGCATTCTACCTACACATTCTAAATAAGGATAAATGTGATGTAATTAGAGAGAATAAATGACATACTAGAAAACATAAAAATAGTAAATACAAACCTATTAAATAAATAAACAAACTCCGCATGAGGGTTTCCAGACTGGTATATTACTTGGTAAACTCCCTCACACATGGGGAGTTGTAGAATGAGATTAGGGTTTGTACATTACCTGTTCATGTAACAAAAATCTGGTAAGCACTCATATGTGTGGGCCATCAGAATGGAGACCTGTTCTCCTTGTTAGAGGAACGAGAAAATATTTTAAAATGAATATATTATTCAGTATGGCCAGGGTCCTAAACAATTGAGAGCAACAACTAGATTTTATTATTATTACTAATTACTATAGATATTAAGATTACATAGATCCTGAAGTTAACAAAGCTCCACTTAGAACTTTACATAGAGGAGTAATATTTCCTGCCTAACTACTATGTATCAGGCACTAGGAAAAGCTATGGCTTATATTTTCAAAAGTAATTCAGTGCCTAGCAGCTGAACACATGACTCTACAGTGATTTCTTCCAGAACTTTGTTGCCTAACTGTTGTTCTACTGAGGTGAAAAGTCATACACGACATTTACAACTCAATAATAAATGTGTAACCATGTGGAAGCTGAAAATGAAATAGAAGAAAGAGGTGATGAAGAAAAGTTCTGGGAGTCTAGATCGGGAGAACCCAAACTAATATATTCCTTAATATTTAAGAAATTTTGACTCTCCTTGAACCTTATCATGAATCTTATTGTTTAACAGATATCGTAAAGAAATGGCCACTAGCTCTTTCTTCACTCATATGTCTTTTCTGTAAACAAATTTTCCAGATATTATAAGTGATAATCACAGACATACAAATGTCTTCTATTTTAATATGTGTATCCATTAAATGGGGATCCAGTTACACATTGGCAAAATTATCTTATAGAATTTTGGAAATAAACATACTGTCCCCAAAAGATTTAGCTGCTGTTTTTAAAAAAATGGGATGAGTAGTCCAACGACTTTTGTTGTAGTCAGCTTCATCCACTCTCCCCCTTACACACACCACACACACACACACACACACACACACACCAGAGGTAGTCCCACTAGGGCCATGAGAGTTACTTTCCTAAACATTTATTTCCTCACTGTGGACAACAACAGGGTATTGAGCTAATATCACCAGGCTAGGTTTGAGATTCTGTTTTTTTTTTTTTTTTCTCCAGCTCTGCCTTAAGCAAATTCCTTTTTTATCTCTGGATTTCATCTACAAGGAAAAAAAATAATAGATCTGACTAGATGACTTTTTTGACCTCTTCTACATAAATGGGTAATTGTATTCTACATAAATGGGAAATAACAACTGTAGCACCTAACATGAAAGAATTTCTTGCTAGATCAGTTGGCATACCATATATAACAGAAATTTCTCTAAAGTAAAACAAAAACCTATTTTTAAAGTCTTGATCATTAGTAATGGCCACTGAAGGCAGAATGTAAGGAAAATGCCTGCCTATAGACATGCTACATTTTACAGTAAGCTACATATTTTCTGGTTGACTCGTGCCCATTTCAGGGCCACTTGTTAATATCATAGCTATGGTCAAGAGTTCCAGGGTTTCTGAAGCCCAGAGTATAGACTGCTTATCAAATGTGCAAAAGATAGTAAATTTGGAGGGAGTAGAACAAAAATTAGAATAGCAGTTAGTTCTTAACCTACTTTTCCACTGACGAACTTGAGGTTGATGCACACTTCACTAGCATACCCAGATTTTTTAAAATATATTTTATTTTATATAATTATTACATCATTTTTCATTTTTACACAATGTATGCATTTTCATTTTGGTTATATTCCACATACAATTCCCACCCCCCTTATTTTGACCCTAATCCTTCCTCTCCTCCCCCTCCCCCCCGTAGTGTGGCTCTGGTTTATAGTTTCTTGTTGATTTTGATTTTTTCTTTATTATAATTAGTCTTTTTACTGGTGCCTTATTTATATTTTCTAAATTCCTGCTATAAGTGAGACCATCCAGTATTTTTCTTTTTCTTTCTGACCTATTTCGCTGAGTATGATCCCTTACAACTCCATCCATGTTGCTGCAAAGATAGAGCTTCCATATGATCCAGCAATTCCACTCCTAGGTATTTACCCAAAGGACACAGAAACATTAATTCAAAAGGGCACCTGCACTCCTATGTTTATAATGCACTATTTACAATAGCTAAGCCATGGAAACAACCCAAATGCCCAAAAATAGATGACTGGATCAACAATATGTTGCATATATACACAATGGAATTTTACTCAGCAATCAAAAAAGATAAACTCCTGCAATTTGCAGCATACCCAGATTTTAAAGACTGTCAAATTGTCCTTATTTCCTGTTTCATGATCTTGTCCTTTCTTGTTTTAGGCTTCCTCGAGTGACTGATGATTCCTGATTGTCCATATTTAGGAATAAGTCAATAAAAACTGGTTTGGAGCTCTATGTGCAAGGGTGTGTGTGTGCGTGTGTGTGTGTGTGTGCATACGTACACATATTGACAATATCTTCCCCCTCCAATTTAGCAGAGTCACTGAATATCTGAATCTCTGATGAATGAGAATCATAATCACCAGCAGCACCTTAAAAATACAGATTCCTGGTTCCAAACTCCCTGGGCCTGGGGCCCAGTAATTGGTAATTTTACAGAGCTTCACAATTACCAGTTAAGGACAATGGATGTAAACTCATAAAGTGCCGAATATCAATTATATCTCACTAAAACGGAAAGGAAAAAGAACACTGAATATAGGAAAGCCATTTCCTTGCTGTAGTTGGATCTTCTGATGATGACACTTCTTATTAGATGTCCAATAAAGAATTTGATTTTATGAAATTGTTTTCCTATCACATGGATTTTGTTGTTAATTGAAAATGATATTCTAACAAAGGATATTTTAGGAGAATATTTCTCTTGGTTTGAATAATTAATTGCAAAGTGTGCAGATTAATACTTCTGTTAATTTTCTGGCTTTTTTTTTTTCTTGCTTTTCAGTCTGATATTTGTCTACTTGGATATATATTTATATTTACATCAGAAGAAAAATTGCTTCCTACCTTTTCCTTCTCTTCTTGCTCTCATACAATTCAACCATGTTTATTATTTATGTTGATTTTGTTATCTGAAAGATTTTGGAGAATCCTGCTGATCCTGGGAGGTCTTTGGAGCCACTCTGTCTGAAGTTCTATTTATTAGAGCCTCGTCCCCTATGGATATTGCCAAATACCTCCACTAGCACAGTTGTTTCCAAACCTACTGTTACCAAAATTTCCTGGGAAACATTTTAAAACCCAGACCCTTGGATTTAATGATTTAGAATTTCTGGGGCTTATCACCTGCTATCTCTGTTCTTAAACCATTCCCCAGATGATTTTGCTGCAAAATCAGATTGAGAACCACTGACCTAGATTAAAGTCACCAACTGTGCACCAGGTGAGCACGTAGTTCTAATTCTAATTCATCTGTGTCTCCCCAGGTACAGTGCAGACCTCAATACATTTGTTACTAAACAAACTGTTGACAAAAGAGGTGACTAGTAACCTCATCCTGGCCTATATTATTTCTGTTATTATCGCTCATCTAAACAATACCTTAATTCTGGCTTTTCTTAAAAATTCTATCTGTTCTTTGAAATCTTACTTGGTCACCATTAGCCAGTGTCCCCAAAGGAATGTTGTATTAGCATTCAAAATACACGTTTTAAATGGATGGAAGAATTTTCTGCCCTTTAAATGCACCACTTGCCTACTACTCTGAGAATTTATTTCTTAGTCCAGACAAGTTATCCTTTTGCAGTTAGTTTTTTGCAAAGAAAGGTGGAGTACTGAATCTCAACAATCACTTACTTAACTTAGTATACTGGCATTTAATACAACACTTTCTTCCTCAGAGCAAATAGTCTCACTGAGATAATGTGGCTTTAATTTTAAGGGGATACTGGGCAGAAGAACAGGCAGATTGAAATGGGAGACAAAACTATGTGAAAATAGTAAAGAAGAAGATAACCAAAAGTGGTAGTGCACTGAAGAAAGGCATCTGCTGCCCAATCGATTTTTCCTAGCACTAGTCTTGGTTGTTAGATAACTTGATAGTTTGATGTACAGTAGTAGACAGTAGAAAAATAGATGAGTGTGCAGGGTATAAGAAGTGGGTGCTGGGTCTCCCCTGGTGGGGCAGCGGTTGAGCGCTGGGTTGCAAAGCTGCCCTCAGCCTCTGCAGCGCCTGTTTGATCCCTGGCCACCAGGGAGGGTCCCACATGGCGCGCAGACCTCTTCTGCCGCGCCCGCTGCTCCCCTTAGCAGTGTACTTCGGTCCTTCTGCCTGTTCTGTTCCCAGCTCTGGTGCTGGTGAATTCTCTCACCCTCCTGCGCTTCTGACTGTACCCAGTGCTTATATAAATAAATCTTTTAAAAAAACAAAAACAGTGCTTTAATAATAAAAAAAAAAGAAGTGGGTGCTAATATTGACTCAACCATTTACAAGCTATGTGTAAATTTTGAGTTAGTCATTTAATCTCACATGTACAATAATATTGTGCCATAATTATGTGAGGTGTTAAATATCACTAGAATGTCAATCATCTTATATGTAAGTGCCATGAAAATAACACACCTGACACTTTAAATTTATACAATGTTTTATGTAACATATTTTCAATAAAAGAGTAATCAATGTAATTAACCAGAATAATAGAATAAAGGGAAATTAATTTATCATCTTATGGAAAATATTCTGAATTAAAAATAGATCGGCCAGATGATTCAGCAATTTCACTCCTCTGTGTTTATCCAAAGAATGTAAAAAGATAAATTTGAAGGGATATATGCACTATTTACAAATGCAAGTTATAAAAACAGCCTAAGTGCTCAATGACAGATAACTAGAATAAAGAAGATGTGGTATATATACACAATGAAATACTATTCAGCTATAATAAATAATATGAAATCTTCCCATTTGCAACATGGATGGAGCTGGAGGGAATAATGGTAATTGAAATAAGTCAGAAAGAGAAAAGCAAATGCCAGGTGATTCGTGTGCACGCGCGCGAGCTCGCGTGCGAACACACACACACACACACACACACACACAACAAAGGAACAAACAAAAAGTAAACCAAAACAAATCATTAAAATTTGACTGTAAAATTGAGACAACCAGAGGGGAGAGTGTGGGAGAGAGATAAATCCAGGAGGGAGCCCCACAGTCTATTGTGGAGGACTATGGGTGCTTTATTGGTGGGTGTGGTGTGATAGTATTTATCTAAAGAGGTGTGAGCCTGTACCCCTAAATCATGTACAGTGTTATAGACCAGTGCTACTTCATGTTTTTTTAAAATCTCTTTCAGCCTTATTTATTAAAAGTACAATAAGGATAATAATTTTGTTTGCTAGGACTTCCATAACAAGCATCACAGACTGGGAGGCTTAAATGACAGAAATATATTTCCTCAAAATTGTCCAAGCTAGAAATCTAAGATCAAGGTGTAAGCAGTCAGTTTCCCCTGAGACATCCCTTCAAGGTTTGTGGTTGGCTTTCTTTTCCCATGTTTTCACATGCCTTCTCTCTCTGTGTCTTAATCTTCCCTTTTTATGATTACAGCAGTCCTGAAGGTCCATTCTAATGACCTCATTTCCACTTTATTACCTCTTTCTCCAAAGAGCTAATGTTTGTGAAAATGGCTGGAGTTATGTAACTGCAAGGGGAGATGCTTGGGGATAGGGATGGTGCTTTGCTGATGTTTGAATAACAAAATTTCTAGTAGAGTCCAACATGGGGTACATACTTAATAAGTGTTTGTTGAATATGAACATACACAAATAAACATAAGATATTTATTTGATGTATCAATTTATTAATCTCATTAATCTCAAATCAACATTAGATCCTCTACATCCTTCTTGTCTACCTCAGCATCTCAGAGGGCTTAGCCAACAGTAGCCCATTTTTGTTACATAACTGAACCATGGCCTGAACTGTAGTTCATATTGAAGGAGTCACTTGGGGAAGGCATTCTGCTCTAGCACATTTCTGCCAATAAGCACCCTGTTTGCTTTTCATTACACATGAATGGCTTCAAAACATTTAGTAGAAATGTGCAAGTTCTCTGAACACCAGTGAGGTCACTGCTGTGTCTAGTTCTGTTGTTCTTGAAGTATTTTTCTATCTTTGGTTGTAAATCTAAATCTGAAAGGTATTGTTTTCTCCTATTTTTCTTCCAGTTTCAGAGTCATATTAAAATCAATCGTTAACAAAACTTAGGCATTTCACTTGGGTGAATAGAAGGAAGGGGATGATACCAAGGTTTAAAAACTCCAAATGATACACAAACTGAAAAAAGACTGTGCTGACGATGGAAGTAATTCTATACATCTAACCTTATATAGCAAGAATTTCAGAATGAAAGGACTAGATTTAGAGAGCTCCATAATCTGTGCTTGAGAAGTGTGGGAATGTTTGTGGAATAAAGCCTTGTTTTTAGGAACCAAATGCCATTAGCTATTATCTGATTACAATCAGGGAAAAAAAAAGCTAAATACATATCATACTGACAATTAAGATATTAATGTGACATTGAACAATTATTCAGTGAAATAAATTAACTAAATCAGTCAGGCAAATATGGGATAATATGTAGGCAAAATAATTTGAGTGTTTGCTTTTAACAAGTTTTTGTGTAATTTGTCTCACTTTCAGTTTTATAATTTAATTTTTTAAAAATTATTAAAGCAACATTGAGTTATAACATTATACATTTTAGGTGTGCATCATTATAGAAAAATGTCCATATATTCTATATTAAGTTCTCCATTTTAAATCAATTATGGTCTTTTTTATTCTACATGCATTTGAAGCATTTTATTTTACAGGCATTTGAGATGTGAAACCTTACACAAGCCAGGGTGCCCTTGAAGAGGGACTGCAATTTTTCAATGATTTTCTAGCCTACCATATAAATTCACCATCATCTCTGGGATCCTCTTTCTTTTTGACTAGTACTCACACCCATTATCAGTGAAATTTTATTCTTTCAGAGGTTTTTCTTATTATTTTGAATTTTATGTAAGAAGTTGATTAACTTTTCTCTTTCAATTTTGAAGGCCCAGTGTAAGTGTTACATAGATTTGCTGAAATTCTAGATCAGTGAGAGCAAGCTGGTTACTTGGGTAGGATAGAGAAATGCTGAAAGCATTACTATGGAAAACTGCTCCTTGGCTAAGGAAAACAAGAAACTCAGTGTCCTGGGCACTAAGATCAAAACTCTTTTACCTTGATCAAACACACAGCCTGCAACATAAACAAGGACCAGCACGTTATTCATTTATGGGTGAAATGGAACTGCCACACAGGAAGACACATTATAGACAAGAGCAAAGGGAGACGCAGTGCCTCGAGGGCAGTTTCATCCTGGCTGGTTAAGAACTAGCTTCACTGTGCTGTACAGACTTTTTCTACCTGTCACTGAAATATTTAGCTTTTGTCTTGTAACAAACCCTCACAATAAATAAAACCTTCAATAATTGTCTTTAGATGATGATAGCTCCATTTAACTCCTAATTTGGGAAGGCGGTGGAGGCTTCCTTCTGAACTGGAGCAGCTTGGCTGTCTCCTATTGGGCATCATCTTGTGTCCACAATTCAGTGTCAGGACACCTGGTCGCTAGATGTTACAGGGTGGCCTTAGATGATGATAGCTCCATTTAACTCCTAATTTGGGAAGGCGGTGGAGGCTTCCTTCTGAACTGGAGCAGCTTGGCTGTCTCCTATTGGGCATCATCTTGTGTCCACAATTCAGTGTCAGGACACCTGGTCGCTAGATGTTACAGGGTGGCCTTCCTCACCTGTGGGGTGCATTAATCAGGGCATCTTGATCTTCCTTCACTAGTTTTTGCAGCCTATCATGTTAGCACTTAGGGATACGCCATATCCAGACAAGACACAAAGTCACCAAATTATGCCTTTTTTTTTTTGTCTCCCTTATTTGAACTGCCTTTGAAACATTGTCCTTACCAGAGCAGGGTTACAGCATAGGAGACTGCATGCTAACCTTATTAATGACAGTCACACTCCAGGCCTGTGTCCCAGATCAAATAAGATAGTTCACAAACTCAGTCACTCATTTAGAAATACTTGTTTTGGGCCTCCCCTGGTGCGTAGTGGTTGAGCGCTGGATTGCGAAGCTGCCTGCAGCCTCTGCAGCGCCGGTTTGATCCCTGGCCACTGGCGAGGGTCCCACAAGGCGCGCAAACCTCTCCTGCCGCCTGCTGCTCCCCTCAGCAGTGTGCTTCGTCAGTCTGCCTGTTCTGTTCCCTGCTCTGGCTCTGGTGAGTTCTCTCACCTTGCCGCGCTTCTGACTGTACCCAGTTCTTGTATAAATAAATAAATAAATCTTTAAAAAAAAAAAACCGAATACTTGTTTTATTTCCATGGATAGTTTATTTGCTTCTCCAAACTCAGTCTTTGACTTAGAATTTTGGTTTGTCAAATTCAAGCATTCATTTAGAAATATTTTTGAACTGATCCCATAGGTAACTTAATGCTTCTGTAAGGTGTGAATTTGACCAATATAATACTCAGAGGCTGTTGTTTTTCTGTTGTTTTCCTTGATGGTGCCAGGAGAGAAGAAACTGCGCTATTATCTCCATGTACCAATTGCTGTTGATGCCAAACTGCCAAAGCAGTTGACAGATGTGAGCAGAATTCTGAAATACTATAACTGCCTACCCACGCTCTTTCATTGCATAGAAAATACACCAGGACATCACTGTGCGTCTGCAGTAGTTCCTCTCCTTTTAAGCCGCATGGTTTGGAAAGGGTGCAAAATCAACTGCTAAAAATGTCTGTTCTGTTCTCTGGGACAGTGAACATTGAGAGACATTAGTTTGAGGGAGACAGACTGACTCAGGGAAAAGAATTAATGGAAGCACATGGCTCCTGCGGGCAGGAAATGCTTTGATAGGCCTTTTCCTCTTTTTGTTACCAGGAGAGCCGTGACAATAGACTCCACCTTGGAGCAGCTGCTGTCACCCCTTGTGATGATCACAGCACATTTTCCTTGTCAGACTTGGAGTCTGCACCAGGGAGTGCTCAGGAAGGGACCACACAATGTTGGGGATCTGCCCTTGAGTTTCTGAGCTGCGTGATGGGTGGAGACATCACCCCTAAGACACACCACGAATCCCTTTGGCACACGCTGCAGGAAAGCCATCTGCTTCTGTTGTTCCTCTGACCTTTTGTTAGAACCCACCCAAGTTTGAAAGAAATGACCAGACGAAAACTAAGCCTAAGGCAATTTTAGACCTTCTTGCTTGTCAAAGCATGTCAAATTTGCAAGCCTTTGTTTAGCATTTAACATGAATCTACCATTATGCTAGATATCAGTGGCAGAGGGCAAATTCTTATTCTTTCAGAACTTAAAGTGTCAGAATGATAAATAATTTAATCTTTAAAATATTTTTTGTAAGGCAAGTTTTATTATCCCCTTTTATAGATAAGGAAACTGAGCTTCCAAGACAAGGCCACCAACTTGTCCAATGTTACTCTAAAGTGATAAGAATGTACGAAAGTACAAAATAATAATTCTATCTCAATCTTACATTTGATTGGACTTCTGCCTCTGGTATTGCTTACTTGAATGCTAACAATTTTTATATTCCCCACTCTTGGGTTCACTGGAAGTCAGGAGGTGGGGTTAGAGCCCCAACCTATTGTGTGACATGGGCAAAGTCATTTACCTTGCTGGGTTTTCAGCCTTCTCTGTAACTTAAGTTACTGGAATAAAATGAGATTATGGCCCTTCTAATTTTTAAATTTATGTCTGTGTTATAAAGTGCTATATGGACTTAGTACTATTATAATGGCCACATTAAAAAATAGAAAATAACAAGTGTTGATAAAGATGTTGGAAAAACTGGAAACTTTGTGCATTTCTGGTAGGATTGTCAAAGTGTGTTACAGTTGTTGTGGAAAATAGTATGATGGTTCCTCAAAAAAGTAAACAAAATTGCCATATGATCTAGCAATCCATATCTGGGTATACACCCAAAAGAATTGAAAGCAGGGACTAGAAGAAGTATTGGTATACCCATGTTCATAGAATCATTATTCACGCTAGCTAAAAGATAGAAGCCACTGAAGTGTCCATCAACAGATGAATGGATACACAAAATGTGGAGTGTATATGCAATGAAATATTACTTAGTCTTAAAAAGGGAGCAGGTTCTGTCACATTCTACAACATGGACCTAATTTACAAACATTATGTCAAGTGAAATAAGTTAGTCACAAATAGACAACACTGATTCCACTGACAAGGTACTTAGAATAGTCAAATTCATATAACCTAGGATTGAGGAAAAGGTAAGAATGAGGAGTTATTTATTGGTACACAGTTTCAGTTCAGGAAGATGAAAAGTTTCAGATCTTAAATTCAGGTCTTTAATCCATTTTGAATTAATTCTAGGATATGGTCTAAGATAGTGATCTAGTTTCATTCCTTTGCATGTGAGTGACCAATTTTCCCAGCATCATTTGTTACAGAAACTTTCCTTTCTCCTTGTCTCTTTTGTCCTAAATTAGTTGCTCATGTATGTATGTTTTTATTTCAGAACTCTTGATTTTATTCCATTGATCTGTGTGCCAGTTTTTATTTTATTGCCTCATTGTTTTGATTAATGTGACTTTGTAGTATAGTTTGAAGTCAGGGATCACGGTAACGCCATTGTTGTTTTTTCTGTTTATGATTGTTTTTCACCTTTGGGGTCTTGTGTTTTCATAGTTTTTAGGATCTCTTGCTCTGTTTCTAAAAGAATACACTTGGGGCTCATAAAATGAATTTCACTAAATCTGTATATTGCTTTAGGTAAGTGGCAATTTTGACAATATTAATCCTTCTAAACTGTGAGTTTGGAATATCTTTTCATTGCTTTTGTCTTGTTTAATTTCTTTCAACAGTATTTTATAAAAGTCCTACTCTTACTTGGTTAAATTTATTCCTAGGTGTTTTATTCTTTTTCATATGATTTTAGATGCTACTTCTTTTCTTCATGTCTCTTTTTTCCTAGTTCATTGTTTGCCTATAGAAATCCAACAGTTACTTGTATATTCAGTTTGTAAACTGCAACTTTACTATATTCATTTATTGTTTCTATTTTTTGTCTTTAGCCTTTACTATATATATCACTGCAGCCACGTATCATGACAGTTTTATTTCTTCTTTTTAAATTTATTTTTATTTTATTTATTTCTCTTGCTTAATTGATCTGGGCAGGATTTCTATAATTCATTTTTATTTTATTTTTTTAAAGATTTATTTATTTATGCATACAAGATCTGGGGTACAGGCCAGAGATGTGGGGGTTGAGAGGATTCACCAGAAACAGTGGGGAACAGAACAGGCAGACTAACTGAAATACACTACTGAGGGGAGCAGTGGGCGAGACAGGAGAGGTCTGCTTCGCCATGTGGGTTGCTCCCTGGCAGGCCGGGGATTGAACTCATGCTGCAGAGGCTTCGGATTGCTTCATAGTGCAGTGCTTAACCCCTTGCGCCACCAGGGAGGGCTGACTTCTGTAATTAATATTCTAGCAGCTTAATAAAGCATCATTTTGTGGAAAGAGTCAGTGGTCAGCAACAGCATAAAGTATCTATCTTTTAAGTGACTATTATAATGGTTGGGATTAGAGTACATGGGGATTGATATGAAGAGAAGTTGTTAGATTTTGGAAATAATCTGAGAGGAACCATCAACAGGATTTGGAGATGCACCAATTTACTCCTCTGTGTTGTTTCTCAAATCAGTCATTTTCCCCCAGTTCCACAGTCACCCTACCTAGGCTTCTATCACCTTCCACTAAAGTATTGTTGCCTTCAGTCCTTAATCCTCAAAGTAGCCTTTTCTGTAGCACTATATTTAGATTTTTAAATGCCATTCCACACTTGAAACTTCCCTGATCAAAACTTTCAATATCTACCCACTGCCTACAATATCCAGTCCAATTTCCTTAGTCTGGCTTTCAAAGCCATTTTAGGATCCAGTCTCTCTAAACATATCTATCGCATGCCCTTATTGCGGACTCAATTAAAAAATATTTGTTCAGCATCCACTATGGGTTATATTTATGACTAGCAGCAACTTGTCGCAAATAATTCCTCACACTACACTTTCACTCATTCTGTGTTCAGTAATGCTCTCATCCTTCTCACTGTGTAGATACTACTTTTCCTCCGCTTCGATCAAAATTTATCTCTTAGGAACGTTTCATGAATCTTTAGTTCATACTGAACATGATGCTAAAATAGAACTCTTATTTTCTATTGAGAAAGTGCTCAAATCAGTTTGTTGCTGATGATCAATAATGACATGATTTTGTCAGAGGGGTAAAATGGCCTCTGGGACTAGAGATGTGGAGATGCAGCAAAAGGAAAAATGTTCAAGTATCGAAAAGGAAAATGAGACAATACCTTGCATTCAGTAATTAATTATTAAATAGAACAATAAATGATTGTTTACCAATACTATTAAATAATAAAAAACTTGGGAATAAATTATGTCCTCCCTCTTAATGATTACATAGCTACACATTTGATATTTCTATTCAATCACCTCTTGAATACTACATTCTTGAATACTACATTGAATACTACATTCAGGGGATGCAACAATGAATACGTTCTGTTTTAAAATATTAATGGGTCCTACTTCAAAGGAATATATGCACTCCTATGTTCATTGCAGCACTATTTACAATAGCCAAATATAGAAACAACCTAAAAGACCATTGACAGAGCAATGGATTAAAAAGATGTGGTAGATATACAGGATGGAATATTACTCAGGTGAAAAAAGGACAAATTCTCATCACTTGCAACAACTTATGCTAAATGAATTAAATCAGAGGAAAAAGACAAATACTGGATGCTTTCACTCATTTGTGGAATACAGAGAGAGAGAGGAAAGGGAACTGACAAAACTAACCAAAACTATCTGCAGAAATATAACTTAAGAACTGAGGCTCCTAGATGGAGAGGGAGGATAGGGGTGCAACAATGAATGAGAGTAAGGGAGGGAGGGGGCCCTAGGGTCTAAGGCAAAGGACTTTGATAGCGGTACCTTACATTTGAGGAGGTGTGAACCTATTCTTATAAATCATAAACAGTGTTGTATGTATACCAATGTTACCTCAATAAAGACAAATAAACAAATAAAATATTAGTGTCATTGGAAGGAGGAAAGGCATGTAAATAATTATAACATAGGACAGTAAGTACAGCAAAAGAAAAGTGCATGTGCTAGTAATTACTCAGAAGAGGAATTGGTTAATTCACACAAGGGAGATTTTGATTGCCCAAAATTTGCCTATGTCCCAGTTTGAAAATTACTACGCTGATTCTTCTAGAGCCTTTTCTCTTTGTCCAGACTTTCTGTCAAACATACCCTGTTTCTGACTTTGTGCACCAATCTCTGGTTATATCTAGGTTTCTGTCTTCAAACAGTTAAATACTTTTCAATCTTTGTGTTTAGCCCCATGCACCTCAAACTTCAATGTGCACACAGATCACCTGAGCATCTTGTGAAAATGCAGGAGACTCAGAATGCCTACCTAGAGGCCTGAGATTCTATATGACCAACCATCTATCAGGTGATGCCAATGCTGCTGGTTTGTGAACCCCAAGTTAAAGCAGCAAGATTACTCTTGCCTTCATGAAAAATCCTTTTCCCACAACTTATTTAAGTTCTTTATATTTTTATGTGCTAAGTCAAATGTCTTCCCTCTGGAAAGTATTTCCTGGACCTCAGGATTGCTCATCTGTGCTTATTTTCTCTGCAAGACTTGAATGATATTTCTCTCCAAGTCTTTTTTTCTAAAGATTTTTTTTATTTATTTATGCATACAAGAACTGGGGTACAGGCCAGAAGTGCGGGGGGTGGGGGGGGAGGTGAGAGGATTCACCAGAGACAGAGTGAGGAACAGAACAGGCAGATTGACTGAAATACACTGCTGAGGGGAGCAGCCGGTGAGACAGGAGAGGTCTGCTGCGCCATGTGGGTCAGCTCCCTGGCTGGGATCAATCTCGTGCTGCAGTGGCTGCCTATAGCTTCGTAGTGCTGAGACTTAACCCCTTATGCCACCATGGAGGCTCTTCTCTCTAAGTATTTTGCACCAATGGTTAATTCCTTGGTCTAACCTATCTAGATTTGATTTAATTTATTGAGACTACAAGATGGGATTTGCTATAGATTTGGATCTCAATAAATATTTGCTTGGTTGATTGAACTGGACTTAAAATATTATTGTGTGTACATCCTGTTCAACATAGAGAGAGCCAATCACAGTACATATATAATTCAGATTATTTTGTTTTTTGTCACTGTGAATTTTTTTTAAAAAGATTTATTTATTTATTTATAAAAGCACTCGTTACAGTCAGAAGCGCGGGAGGGTGAGAGGATTCACCACAGCCAGAGCGGGGAGCAGAACAGGCAGACTGACGAAATACATTGCTGAGGGGAGCAGCCGGCGGCAGGAGAGGTCTGCGCGCCATGTGGGACCCTCCGGCGGCTGGGGAGCAGCCGGGGAGCAGCCGGGGATTGAACCAGCGCTGCAGAGGCTGCGGGCAGCTTCGCAACCCAGCGCTCAACTGCTGCACCACCGGGGAGGCCCTCACTGTGAATTTTAATTGAACATGGATTCTAGTTGTCAGGCTGGTAGCAGTCACTTAGAATATAAGTTTAATGAAAGCAGAACAATTTTTTTCTTGTTGATCCCTGGGTCCTCAGAGTCTAAGTTTGTCATTTGTACATAGCAAATAACATATAAGTATTTGGTGAATGCTAAATGAATGACAAGAGAATAAATTTCAACTTTGTGAATGATCACAATGAGATAATTTAAGTGTTAAGATTTTTCATGTCTCTGGTATAAAATAAAAAGAGATAAATGAATATCCTGGGCATTTCTATTCAAGTGAAGAAGAGACAAAATAATCTGAAAATCTTCCCCTTTAATGAATAAACTAAGTGTATCTTCAGATATAGTGGCAAAATAAAATCTAAAGCATTTTTTCATATGAATTGTTTTTTTAATCTAAAATACCAAATTGTTTTAGATCAACAAAAGATTTTGTTTTTTCACTATTAAATATCAAAAGACACCCACTAAATTGCAAACATAAAAGCTTTTTCCTTGCCTCTCCCTTCAATTTTGCTGATGAAGAAGATTTTGCAGCCTTCCTTGGTACCAAAATAGCTGTGTTTTGCTGACCATTATCATCTTCACAGGGCATAGCAATGATAACGAACTTGGAACACAGGAAGTTTACCATTTCACAGTATTAAAATAGAAATTATTACAAAGATAACTCTCCTACAAAAGAAAAGCAACTGAATTATTCTTTCTTGAACGTGTTGACTTTACTGTGCTCTATTGGTATATTAAAATGTTCATGTAATTCATACTTGGGAAATATCGCTTTATTGTATATTTTTATTTGAATGATGGTTACTAAAATAATTCAAAAATTTCCATTGCCTACTAAGAATTTTATTCACCAGGACTTTGCCAAAACCAGTTCTACAAACAATAAACCTTCTTTAAACCTTTAAAGAATTAAATAGAAACACATGTTTTTTTTTTAATATTTATTTATTTATTTACACAAGAATTGGGGTACAGGCCAGATGCACAGGAGGGTGAGAGGATTCACCAGAGACAGAGTGGGGAACAGAACAGGCAGACTGATGAAATACACTGCTGAGGGGAGCAGCAGGTGCGACAGGAGGGGTCTGCCGCGCCACATGGGACCCTTCTGGTCAGCGGAAATCAAACCCGGGCTGCAGAGGCTGCGGACAGCTTCACAGTGCCATGCTCAACTGCCTGCGCCACTAGGGGAGGCCCAGAAACACATTTTAGTTAAAAGGAAATTTATTAATTTTTTTTCATGACTTAACAATAATAAGTAAATTTCAGGAGTATGGTTTCACATCTCAGTAAATGTAAACATCACAGTGAATCCATCACCAAAATTCTAGTACCTTAATTGACAAGTACTACATTCACAACTACTTAATTGACCCCCTCTAGCCATTTCTCACTCCTATCTCTCCATCCATTTCCATTTGGTTGGTAACCATTTTATTTTCAGAATGTAAAGATTGTTTCTGTTGTGTTTTGTTAGTTCCTTTGCTTTATTTATCTCCCAAATATATTTTTAAATGTTGATTTAAGAGTAGAAGTGTGGGCCTCCCTGGTGGCACAAGGGATTAAGCCTCAGCACTATGAAGCTATCTGCAACACAAGTTCGATCCCTGGGCAGGGAGTTGACTCACATGGTGAACAGAGCTCTCCTGTCTTCTCCACTGGTCCCCTTAGCGGTGTATTTCAGTAGATCTACCTGTTCTGCTTCCCGCTCACTCTGTCTCTGGTAAATCCTCTCACCTCCTGCACCTCTGGCCTACACTCCAGCTATTGCATGCATGCAAAAATAAAATAAATCTTTAAAAAAAAAAGAGTAGACGTGCAAGTCAGGAAAAACATTTTTAGTACTACTACTACAAGATTGGCCCAGTAGAAATGGAATCTCATTCAATTCTCAGAGTAATCTTCATAGGTATCTGCTGTCACTCCCATTTTACAAATAAGAAAACTTGGAAACCAGGGTGGAGAGGTGATTTATCCAATGTCTCACATAATGAGTTAGTATAGAGATGAAAATTTGACTGATGTCTTAACTCCAAAGCTCACACATTCTTCTGCATCACGATGCCCTCAAAGAACTCTTAGCTATTTTATCAAAATGCTATGTTTTATAAAAGGTGTAACATCCAAGGATATCTGAATCTCCAAAAATACAACTTTACTTCATTCATTGCTTCAATAAATGTTTACTGGATTTCTAATACATAATCAGCGATGTGTCTAGTGCTAAAAATTTTTAGAGAAAATATATAATGGTGTCCAGAGAGAGAGACAATTTAAATATAAGTGCTATTTGAAATTGCCAACATTAGACCATTTTTGAGTTACAGAAATTTCATGATTTATGCTAAAATGTGTTAGCCCATAAAGAAAATATATTTATTCTAATTATTCTAAAAGTATTTTACAATGAAAATTTTTTCAATGATATTTTTCAACATTTTGATTATAGTGGATATGTAAATAAACTGTTTCCTTTGGGTCCATGGAAGCCCCTATTAGCCTAAAAATAAGGCACTCAAAAAGGGACTGGACCTGAGTAAGCCCGGACTCAGAGCTTCCATCCTCGCTGTGTCACTCACTAACTAGTTCCCTGACTGGGAAAGTCATTTAAACTCCCACTTTAATTTTCCTTATTTGAATAATGGAGATAATTTCAGAGACTTATTCTTCAGTAAATGAACTAATGCTAATGTCTACTTATTCAACAATTTCCATTCCTTCTGCTCCTAATCCCTTCTGCCTTGTCACTTATAGGGGAACGAAATTAGGAATCAGGAAAAAAAAATACCAAAAAAAAAAAAATTAGCAGGCAACTATAAATCAGAGACATTCTGCAGGGGAGGAGGAGAGAGAGGGGCCAAAACAGGGGAGGAAAGAGCACAAGGGATTATGGTGATGGTGCACAGGTGAATTGTTGGTTGAAATTCTATGGGGACTACACCACGAAGAGAAAGCAAGCATTGTACAAAAATGAACAATGATGTAAAATATATATAAATAATTAAAAAATAAAGACAATAGAACAGAAACAACCAACATTTCAGACTCCAAATACTTCAATTTTCATATTTCACTATGATTTAAATTCCTTCCAAGTGGATTTGCTCTAAGGGAAAAAAAAAAAAAGCAGCTTATCATGCCAAATAGTTTTCAGAGAATCTCTCTTTGGCACACTGTTTTACTTAGTCTGAAGTTGACTCACCAATTCCAAATCCCAGGGCTTCCCTGAGTAATGAATTTGGATCATGGAGATTCTTACTGCAGCTCAGGACTAACGTCACAGGAGCAAACCAACCTGCTAGAAACTAGATCCCTCCTAAGGAAGTCTGGTACTACACTCAAGCAGCTCGAGAGTTAACAGGAAATGATTCAAGACCAGGTTAACCAGAACAAGTGTGGTTTCCTCTGCGCATAAGAGAATAAAGAACTTGCATCACAAACCTTCCCTGAATAGCCTTCTCTGTGATTCAACAGCTTCCAAATATTGTGAGATAAGAGATATCTTTTGCCTGGTGTACTTTTGTAGTATCTACCTGAGGACAAGTGGTACCTAAAGTGTAAATACAAAATGGATTTGTGTCACCCTGCAGTTGTTTTGCAGGAACATTAATACAAAATATAAATAAATATGTTGTTTCAGAATACAGTAGTGGGTTTGAAGAATAGAGTGTTTATGAGGGAGAAGATCAGGGAGATATAATTTACATTGGTTCTTACTCATTACTTTTTTTTTTAAAATACTCTTTTTTTTTTTTTTTAAAGATTTATTTACTTATACAAGCACTGGGTACAGAGGGTGAGAGAATTCACCAGAGCCAGAGGGGAGAGCAGAGCAGGCAGAAGGACCGAAGTACGCTGCTGAGGGGAGCAGCGGGCTGCAGGAGAGGTCTGCGCACCATGTGGGACCCTCCTCCGGTGGCTGGGGAGCAGCTTAAATGAGATCTAAGGGATATCTCAGGTAGGTAAAGAATGAGAGGAGGCGGCAAAAGGGTCCAGTGTGTGAAGATCCTGAAAGTGCAAAGACCCTGATATAAGAGAGGTAGCTTTGCATGTTGGAGGATAGAAGGCAAACATGGTCTGGGGTGGAACTCATGCAATTTGGATTCTGCTCTTAGAACAACTATGTCAGTTTAGTATTTCAAAGAAAGGATGATGAAATAGATCCAGGTTTTAAAAAATTCACTCTGGTTGCTGTGTGAAATGTAGAGAGAGGGTAACTGGAGAGAGTAAGGGGAATGAGGTGACAACCAGCATTAAGGGAAGCCGTCCATTCATGACGTGGAAAAGACGAAGGACGGGAGAAATGGATAGAAGGACACAATGGGAAAGGAATCTGTCAAATAGAGAGACTCTGTCTAAAGTATTTGGAGAGAGCAAAAAAAAGGTCAGCAGGACTCACAAGCTGAGAAGCAGCCGATTATAACTTGTAGCAATTTAGAGTAGTGGTGGTGAATTGCATGCTCTTTGTGAGCCTCTGACTTTCTTTTCAGAAGATCTAGAATAGCCCCTTCATTCTCTTCTTTATACCCACTGGCAAGCTGACCCAGTACATGTGAATCTGGCTCACATGGCAATACTGATGCCCACTGCTGTGGCTGTTCAATTTCCTATGACACTGATCCAGAGCAGTCACTGTGTACAATGTGGTCAAGATGTAATGCTAGACAACATTCTCCATACCCAGAAGTAACCCTCGTTGGCAGTAGGGCCTTTGGAGGGAGTAACCATGTGTGAACAGTAGAGACTCCCCATAGTTCCGTGTGGATGAATGAATAAGCCTCCATGATCCCACTTGGAGAGAGCCCTTTGTCCTTTGAATGTGATTACTAAGACAGAGAGGACTATTCTTTAAAGGTCTCCCAATGACCAAATTTGGCCTCTGATAACTGGGTAAAATATTTTGTATGAGTCATGTCTGTTTGTCTCATTTTCTGTCATTAGTTGTTATGGAAACTACACAGCACAGCCCAAGGGTTCAAAATTCCTGTAGTTAGCCTCAAACTTATCCATAGTTTATACAGCAAACAAGTTTGCTTACTTTGTTAATCTTTAGCTACTTCCTGCCCTGTTCAAATTGGAAGCTGAAACACTTAATTCTGCCTAGAGCCCAAGTTGGTCTTTTCAGGTGAATCAAAATAACAGGCACGCCCTTGTGGTCTGCCCTAAGGATGCTATAGATATTTAGAAGAATTCCAAATTACTTCCTGGGTTATCTGATTGTTAGATCAAAGCTACTTCTTTGGTAACATAGAAACTATACACATGTGAAAGGAATTTAAAAATTCTTCACACTGTCTTTTTTGGGTTCATCCCAATCTCTTGGCAAAAATCTCCAGTCAAATCTAATAGCCACTGGGTTTACTTTGTGAAATATGCACTTGAGAGAGATGCTTGACAGAGTTTTGCTACTTGAACTTCTTTGATGATATCTATAAATCTTTGAAACTCAAACACAAGAAAGTTTTATGTCTATGGTGCCTCCTGATTACACAAAGACTGATGGTATGCTTTGTGGCTTCTTCAGCAAAGAATTTGAATCTGACAGACCTGGATCCATAGTTTGACTCCACAACTTTTTGGGGGTGTGTGTGTAGAACTGGGGTGTAGAAGAACCAGAGGTGTAGGGGGTGAGAGGATTCATCAGAGACAGAGTGTGAGGCAGAACAAGGCAGATCTACTGAAGTACACTGCTGAGGGGAGCAGTGGGTGAGACAGAAGGTCTGCTGTGCCATGTGGGTTAGCTCCCTGTCAGGGTGATAGTGCTGAAATTTAATCCCAAGGCCACCAGGGAGACCTTTGGTTCCACAACTTAATAGTTTGTCACCTGTATAGATAGCTTGCCTATGTTAATCTCAGTTTATCCATCTATGAAACAGTGGTATTTATACAACAAGTTGTAGTAAAGACTAAGTAGGTGAATTACTTAAAACAGTTCCTTACACATAGCAGATACCTAACCAATGTTAATAATCTTTCCTTTTCCTTTTGAACAGCTTTGTGGCTGTTTTCCTGTTCTACCATTTGCATAAGGGCAGAACAAATATTAAATCAACAGATAGAGAATATGAAATTTAAAAAAATCACAATTAGAAAAGCTTGCGTGCCATTCAGGTATTATCTCTTATGTTAGCTGTATGATTTAACATGGGCAGGTAGCTTAACTTCTCTGAGGTGTGACCAAAACTGATAAGGTTAAAATAGATAATCGTCAATGCAGATATGCTGACCAAAGTAAAAGAAGCAACTTGTATGACTTCTAGTCCCAATGAATATATATTTATCTGTAAACTAATGCACAAAAGAAAGAAAAATACAAGGTGGAGAAGAGATAAATGTGAAATACAGTGACAGACACATTTGATGGAGGGAATAAAATTAGAATTACAATTCAAGTTTCCCTTGCAGCCCATGCATCCTAATGAGTCACATTCACAATAATAACTTCAATCTGCCTGACTGGTACTCTCTCATAGGAATTGGGTCCCTTGCAAATCTCATCCAAATATTTCTGAGAATCAATATAGACTATTTCACCTGCACTCCCTGTAGTCAGATCAGGTTCATGGGTTCACACTTCTTATTGATATTGGCTACTAGTCAGGTAATTTTACTGTGGCTATGTAGGTCACTCCTCATCTCTGTTAACACTGTGTTTTTGTGAGAACACTCAGGTTCATGTCCTTCCCAGAAGTTTTTAAATACCAGCTTCTCTAATGAAATATTCTTGCTGAGTTCCAAGCAGCCCTGTTGGGTCCATGATTCTGCTACAATCTGCATGGTTACATGAAGAACATGCCTCTAACATATTCCACTTAACAATATATGATCTGGGTACTCTTTAGGCCCTAGGTGTTATGGTTTCCCAAGAAAAGAAGTGTCCTAGAGCTTCTGCTATGGCCCTGTCTCCACAAAGCTCTAAACCAGTGCATGGGTCAGAACAGAGACAAATACTGTTTCAGACCCACCTGTATGTCTCCTTTATGAATATTCATGAAAATGAATGCCCCAAAATGTTGCTTGTCATCTTGGACAGATAAGAACATCAACTAAAAATCAAGAAAGATAGAAATTATTAAAGTAACAACAAAATTTTCCTTGAAGAATAGTAAGAAAATATCATGATGGGTTTGAGAACATGTGGTTGGAGTCCTAAGAGATAATAAGAAATAGGGCCAGATCAGCAAAGACATCAAGTGCTAGGCTAGTTTATACTGACTCTAGTAGGCTGTCTAGAGACCCCTTGCAGAGATAAGGCAGAAACAGTTGAAACTCAAAGTCAATTTCTAGTCTACTTTTTTAAAGTTTAATGACTTAGAATTAAATACAAATGTAGTATTATTGTGTACCTTTGTGCACATAATACACCCTTTCTAAGCATCAATTTATGCACCTGTAATATTGGGATAATTCTACCTTGGTGAAGGATTACTTTGAGAAGCAAATCAGATGATACATTTGAACCCGGTTGGCACAGAGCCTAGTGCATAATAGGAGCTCAATATATGTGTCCTTTTTCTTTCACCTTAGTAAAAGATGATGATGAATTTATTTTTACTTAAAAAAACTTTAAAAATAAGTCTAAAAATGATCTGTATATTTTAACTACTCATCCATTAATGATATACACTATCCACGAAGATAACAGAAAAATTTTACTGTCAGAACTTAAGAGCTAAAAGGGGAAAATAGTAATATTTATGTATGCAAGGCTTCTGACTCAACTTTTTTTTTTCCCTTTCATCCTCTATAAATTACACCAAACCCACTTATCTCAATGCAGAGCACAGGATTGTTATAGGACAGGGAGAGGGGCAGCCCAAACCCCGCAAACCTGCCTATTCTAAATGGGTTCTGCCATCCGCCGCATCAACACAAAACATATGAGACTTTAATGGGAAGGAACTTTAATAAAACTAGGAAACAATACAGGAAAGGCAAAGAGTCTAGTTTCTAAACGAAGCACCCAAAGTTACCCGTCCCCTCGTGGGTAAAAGTCCATCCATATGGGACCGGCCCAGAACAAGGCCCCAAAGCCTGCCACAAGTCTAAAGCATCTTCCAGTGGGGACCCACAGAAAAGGGTCAGAAACAACCAGACAAACCCAGAAGGAAAAGAGCAAAATCAACATCAAGATAAAGGCTGCCATTGTCACCTCCTCATGGGTCTCACCCACATCTGTGTCACCCAGTCCACGACCAAAAGACAAAGCGCAGTTTCTTCATGAGTCTCTAGGCTCCATGCGCCTAATCCAGGTCTCCTGGCTCCATCCTGCTTCCTTCCTCAGTCTCTTCTGCAGCTTCTCCTCTTCCTGCTCAGCTCCACCCTCCCTTGGGTGGGGCAGGGAACCTGGAAACTTCCCCTTTCCTGGGGACAACCCTGTTACAGGATGAGTATATGACAGGGAAACTTGTGCATTGAAAGAAATGAACTCATGATATATAAATGCAGAAGCAACTTTACATTTGGTTTTTATTTTTCCTTTGGAACTGATCATTGGGAAGAAATTTGTCTTTCTGTAGTCCTGCATTAAAAACATGGAGAGGCCTGCAGGAAAGGAAAAGTCCTAGAATTTCTTATGTCACAAAACTGCTTAATTCAGTACTTAAAAATGGCGAAGCTTTGCACTAGGGAAAGGTTCCATCTTCATAGCAATAGAATCTTTTTTCTCACCTAAGACCCGCAATTGGTCTATAATATGAAGGAGGTGGGTAACAAGGGTACAAGGGAAGGTGGGGAGTTCCCACCATGCTGTAATGAATAGTCCTGTGTTCTCTGGGGCAGGCAGAGGGTTACCCACTTCTTTCTATCCTGGTTACCCTGGCAGGTTCTTGAGAGACCTTCTTTCTCTGGGTGATTATAGTTCTCTTGACATGGGTGATTTACATTTTCTGGCTTGTCGTTTTCTTAGTCTCTAGGAATATACCAATTTTTCTTCAGTTTTTCTTTGCTTAAGCCATTTGGACATTTCTGATCCAGTCAGAATTTCTATTGGAAAGTTCTGGATACAATTTTTATGTACAGTCTGTATCTGGCTCACAGAAAATACTCTTGCAGCCATTGCCCCAAAGAAGCCAGACCCAATCTAAGCTCCCTTCAGCTCATCTCTCAGCTGAATTAGCCAGTTCTTACTTCACTCTTTACACTTCTCAAAACAGTCCACTCTGTCCCTCCTCCCACCCTGCTGCACTGTAGGCCACACATATTAAGTGCCCTCAGTAGTTTTCTTGAAGTTCCTCCTTTGACCTGAAATGGTTGAAGAAGTTCCTTAAGATTCCCTTAAGGTGTTTGTGTGTCTGAGGTAGCTAGAAATATTCCTCAACACTCCTTCCACAAGCCATTTACTGAAGAGGCAAGAGGTTCAAGGGTCATGAATCTTTGAAATTTGCATATGTTCTGTTCCCTGCTTTGGAATATCATATTTATTATATTTTGATGTCTAAATGCAGTTTCCAATATAACATCTGGGTTATGCTTCTAAGTTGTCTGCAGGGCAAGGTGATATAATGAAAGAAACACTGCTATGGAGTGATACTAGCTACCATGTATAGAACTCTATAGCAGATACCATACTAAATTTATAAACATTATTTCATTACCTTCTTATAACAGCTCAACATTATAACATTATAGTTATTAGGATATTCATTTAATAAAACAGGGAACACAATCATCAAAGTTTATCACTTAGAATAGTATGTTAAATATATCGTATAGTTTGATATCTCAACAGGAACGTCACCTAAAATGGCTTAAACACGAGAACCAAGTTATCATGCATAGTGGTTAATCCAGATATAGGGCAATTCCAGTGTTGGTTAGTCCATGACTTTAAGTGGATCAAAGATATAACAAGAATCTGGATTCTTTCCACATTTCTGTCCTGCATTCTAGGCTCATTGCTTTCATGATCACACGACAGTTGCCATATTTCAGAAACCATATCCAGATAAGACAATGCTTAGCAGGACTGTTTCTCCCTGTTAGGATAACCTAAGTCCTCACCCCAGGAACCAAGTAGAATGGCATTTTGCAGCAAGGAAGAAAGTGGAATATGTACTCAGAGGCAGAGTGGCAGACTTAGCCACAAGGGCTTAAGCACCTTGCCTTATGTTATACAGCAGAGATAGAATTTAAACCCACTTTGATTTTGTTCCAAAGGGTATTCTCTCATCAAAGCTATTTGGTATGCTGTATACCCTATATATCCAGGGGGCTAGGTAATTTGGTTTAGAGTTCTTGTAGTTATGTAACCTTAAGGAATTCTTAACTTCCCAGATCCTCACTTCTCTCACATACAAACCAAAGAGTTGTTCTGGTGATGGTCTACTTGCCTTTTAATTGCAGCAAGACTGACTGTGCTTTTGCCATCCTTTAAAAGAAGTAAACAGTTAAGGGACCTCCCTGGTGGCGCAAGGGTTAAGACACAACCTATGAAGCAATCCGCAGCCACTGCAGCACGAGTTCTATTCCTGGCCAGCCAGGGAGCAACCCACATGGTGCAGCAGACCTCTCCTGACTTGCCTGCTGCTCCCCTCAGCAGTGTACATAGGTCAATCTGCCTGTTCTGTTCCCCACTCTGTCTCTGGTGAATCCTCTCACCCTCTGCGCTTGTACCCCAGCTCTTGTATGCATAAATAAATAAATCTTTAAAAAAAAAAAGAAGGGGCCTCCCTGGTGGCGCAGGCCATTGAGCGCCGCATAGTAAAGCTGTCTGCAGCCTCTGCAGCATGGGTTCGATCCCAGCTGGCCAGCGAGAATCCCACATGGTGAAGTAGACTTCTCCTGTCTCACCTGCTGCTCCCCTCCTGCTCCCCTCCTGTTCCCCTCAGCAGTGTATTTCGTCAGTCTGCCTGTTCTGTTCCCTGCTCTGTCTCTGGTGAATCCTCTCACCCTCCCATGCATCTGGCCTGTACCCTGGTTCTTGTATAAATAAATAAATCTTAAAAAAGAAAGAAGAAGTAAATAGTTAAGAGTCCATGACTTTAAGTTTTTAAAAGGACTCTTTATTATCCTCCAAGCAAAAGCACCCACATTTCAATTATTATTTTATTTTTACTGTCTGTGATGAATTGTACATAATGTTTCCAAATAGCTACTTAGAAGCTTCAAATGTTTACCTACAGAGAGAGCATATTTTTATTTGTCATGGGTGAAATATATAAATTTATCAATCAATCACTATGGGCTTGTGGATAGTGAGGAGGAAGTAGACTTAACTAGGCTCATACTGTGCTATCACCCAGGTCAGTGGCCAAACCTGAGCTGCAACCCTTGAGAAAATACTAGAAGGAGAGCCACACTTTAGTCAATGGGCCTCTGAGCTCAACAACAGGGGCGTATAACTGGGAGTGGGGTAGGGATACCAATCTTCAGTTAGATTGCTGCCAATGTTCTGTTTAGTACTAACTGATGTGGCTGAATTTGTAATACATACAGATGTTTGCTTTATTAATGGTGAGGACATAGTGGAACAACTCTTATTTCCAGTCAGATCTTTTTTCTCAGCTCCTGACATGTGCATGAATCTAAAGAGTTGATAGTCATACCTTCCTACATCAGGAGAAGAATGCTCAAACTTATCAAAAGTAAAGTTCTTAATTATAACTAGAAGTCTACAACACCTACTTAGTATTCAGGTCTCAAATACATTTTCTTCGTTCAATGCCTGTCACTTCACCAGGAAGGTAGTGGCCATCTCTTTTGCTCACCATCTTATGGCACTGGCATGGCCTATAGTGAGCATTAGTAAGTATTTGCTAAATTCATGAAGGACAATGCATCATATCACATTTAAGCTTTCTGGAGATGGGAGCTTTAATATTTCAGATAAAAAACCCCATCACCTTTTGCAAAAAGAAATTGCTGGGATGAACTGATATCTAAAACTTTGCTGAAGGAGATTTGCATATTGAATGCATTTAGAAAGAGATAAAACATTTGATAATGAGGAAAGAGTACAGTATGCTATTCTTAATTCCTGCCTATATATCTGATATATTAAGATAAAGCCATGGTGATAATAGGCAAAAAATACTAAAAAATTCAAAGAAAACTTATTAATATTCATTTATCAGAAAAATACAGTTTTGTCTAGATTTCTGGTTTATCAGAGATCTTTAACCCTGTTATTTTCAAATTAAAAAATTCCTGTCCAGATAGATAGATGACTTTATTGGACTTCTTTCAGCTTGGGGTGGGAATGCTAATCCAAGATCTTTTAATTCATAGTGCAATATTTACTCCATTTTGCTACACTAAAAAAAAAAAAAAATTGTGGGAACATAAACTTATGTTGTTTGGGGATATAATTTCAGCAAAAAGCCATAAAATGAACTTTAATGAGCTTTAATGATATTATTGTAAGTAGTTAAAATTTTAAAAGTGACTTTTTTAGTAAAATTAATTTCTTTATTTCAAATAAAAGCTAATTTTTTAACTTCAGAATTTACAAACTATTGCCATAAGCTATGGTATATCTATAAAAAGGACTATTATTTAGCATTAAAAGAAATGAGCTTCCAAGCCACAAATGACATGGAAGAAACTTAAATGCAGATTGATAAATGAAAGAAGCCAACTTGAGAAGGCTATATTCTATGTGGTTCCAACTCTGGCATTCTAAGGCAAAACCATGAAGACTAAAAAGATTAGTGGTTGCTGTGGGAAGGAATGAATAGGTATAACATAGGGAGTTTTTAGAACAGCAAAATTATTTTGTGTGATACTATGATAGCAGGTACATGTCATTATACATTTGTCACAACCCATGGACAGTGCACCAACAAGTCTAATGTAAACTGAGAACTTTGGGGGATGATGCATCATTGAAGTTTTACCAATTGTAGCAAATGTACCACAGGGAAGTAACAAATTGATGGAGGATGTACATATGTAGAAGAGGGCATATGGGAACATTGTACTTCCCACTCAATTTTGCTGTGAAACCCAAACTTTTCTAAAAAATAAAGTCTATTAATTTCAGATAAAAATTGCTCATTCATTTTATTTTCATTATTGGTCATCCCCACTGCTCAAACAAGTTTGTGGAAGGCACTGTTCTAAGGGAGTGTTCTAAGCAACATGGTGTGGTAAAGCCCATGGGCAGCACAGATAGGCAGGCTGCACACTGTCCGACACCAGAGGTTCCCTCCCACAGACAGTGATGGGATTGTCTTCTCTGGAGTTTCACAGCACGGCTGCCCTGTTCAACTCCTTTCTCCTTCAGATAACTTCGGTCAATACAGTTAAGCTTTTTAAATCCTGGCTGTTTCATTTCTTGTAAAATTGGGGTGGCAAAAAATACTTCACACAGAATATGAAGACATATCCCCAACATGTGGGACAGAGATCTTTTAAAATAAGTGTTGTTCGGGCTAAAGGTTATCAGAAATACAATATGCCCACTAAGGTAAATTTCTCAAGTCATGGAAAAAAGAGACTTAAATCCTCTGTGGGAACAAAAATTTGGATGCGTCACATCATCAAGAACAAAAAAAAAAAAAAAAAAAAAAATCCAAAAACCCAATATAACAAGTGTGATTCCAGCCACCAGTTTAGAAGTGTGAACTATGTAGGCCAGGGACCAAGAGTTCCAAATCAAGTTCTAATTTCTGCATGTGTGTATCTTTTGATATTTTTGGTTGCTTTATCTTGTAGCTGTTAAAACATTTACTTTGAAATGTCTCCAAGAGTGCCACAGGCGATCACAGCCTTTCTTGGACACAAACATTAGGTGATAGCAGCCTAGAGAGAGGGGAAGTGAGGCAGGAGTGTCAGGAAGAAAGAAGGTCATTGGTAGTACAAATCATTTAGCTATTGTAACAACAAGCAAGGTTTATTTGAAAAGATCAAAATAGAGGGCAGATGCAGTGCATTCAATCAGGGAAACCATGTATAATCCCCCTGATCCAAGCCTACTAACACTTTATCTAACTCTGGAAACCCACCTTCTCTATTCTATTGGAGGAACAAACAGTGGGAGTGGCAGAACATGTTGAGTTCTATAGTTTGCTGATTTACGCATGTGTGGACAATCTTATTCTACCCTCCCAACTTAAATGGGGTTGAAAATATGAATGTTCCCAGTATCCAAATTGATTCCAAGAAGGAACCCTCACACCCATGCATGCCCTTCCGCAGCTCATGTCACATGAATAAAAGTATTCATACTGAGTGAGGTCTTAGTAAAGACAATCCCCACCCCCCCAAACCCCCAACCCCCTGCTCCCTTGGGAGACAATATTATCAAGTTTCTTAGAAAATGCTTTTTGTTCTTCCTAATTGGTCTATTCTTAAATATAATAAAAACTGCTTTGGTACTATTCCAAGTACAATTTTATATAAAATGTATTCCTTTTTGATTTCCATGAGTAATGAAATAGAGTTGTGGTATTTAAAATCCAGTGGCAAATAATTTTTAAAAACTAATCAAAATGGAGGGTAGATTTAGTGACCATGTTGAGCCTAGTTCTTTTACTATAATCAGCTTGCACAGGAGAAAGAAGTAAATCAACATAAGGGGAATGTCAACATCCATCCTGATTGGCTCAAATGCTCAGAATCCTCCCTAATTACCAGTCAAGGAAATGTCAAAAGGCAGCCTCTTCTCTCATCTCCCTTTGAAGAAATTTGCTCTATTTATTATGAACATACTTCTTCCCTAGAAGAGGCGATTATTTCCTTAAAAAGACACCCCATAAAGGTAAATTCCATTTGGGTCATTTGAGGAAATTAGTTAATCCATATAATTTTTTTTCTTTTTATTTATTTATTTATTTATTTATATTTAAATATTTTATTTTATATAATTCTTACATCTTTTTTCATCTTTGCACAATGTATGCATTTTCATTTTGGTTATATTCCCCATACAATTACACCTCCCCCCTTATTTTGACTCTAATCCTTACTTTCCCCACCTCCCCTCCCCCCCACCAGTGTGTCTCTGGTTTATAGTTGCTTGTTGATTTTTACTTTGCATTGATTAGTCTTTTTCCTGGTCTCTTATTTAGGTTTTCTAAATTCCTGCTATGAGTGAGACCATCTGGCATTTTTCTTTTTCTTTCTGACTCATTTTGCTGAGCATGATCCCTTCTAGCTCCATCCATGTTGGTGCAAACTGCATGTGTTTATCTTTTTTGATTGCTGAGTAATATTCCATTGTGTATATGTACCACATCTTCTTGATCCAGTCTATGGAGAGCTGTGTGGAGATTTCTTGAACTACTAAACATAGAGCTTCCATATGATCCAGCAATTCCATTCCTAGGTATTTTCCCAAATGACACAGAAACAGTAATTCCAAAGGGCACCTGCACCCCTATGTTTATAGCAGCACTATTTACAATAGCTAAGCTATGGAAGCAACCCAAATGCCCAAAAATTAATCCATATAATTTTATCAAAGATTTATGGCAAGATTTGCCAAATAATATTTATCTACAGATAATCAAGAGTTAACTGTATAGGAAACCTCCAGATTATTGAAAAACTGAGTAAATGATATTGGCAACTGGTATGGGTGCCTTTTCATTGAATGAAATCTCAACTTCTATAAATGAAAGGGAAAATGAAAAATCAGACAATTTAAGAATGCATCAAATCTATATTGATTCTCAGGAAACTGGATGCAGGCCTAAGTTTTAATGAGTCAAACTATAATGGTCAGTATGAATCTTGTATTTCTTAAATTCACAATCTCTGTTAATATACACATTGTTAAGGAAATTTGTCCAACTCACAGATGTTTACTGAACTCTATTATACAACAAACACTTAAAAACTGGGGGTAGAAAGTTCTTGATTAACACAAGCTCTATCTCTACTTGTGACATACTTATCTTTTGGGGGGAGAGAGAAAATAGAAAGGCCAAAAATAACAAAGCAAATATAAATTATGATATATGAAATTAATAAACGAGGGACTAACATTAAGTGTTAGTCTTCAGGGAAGGTCTTCCTAATGATTTGACCTTTATGAAACCAACATGATCAAAAGAAGCTATATTAAAAGGAATTGCTTACGTAAGTAAAAGAATAATTTTAAATATAAATTAAAAGCTTACTTTATGCAAATCTAAAAACTCTCTTGAAAGCATCTTTGTAGGGCAGTAATTCTTAAACTTTAGCATGTGCCTGAATCACCTCCTACAGGGCTTTTTAAAACTTATTCTTCAGAGGTACTGTGTTGGTAGGCCTTCATCTATAAAGTCTGTAAATTTGCATTTTTAGCAATTTCCCAGAGCAGTTGTTGCTGTTGGCTTTTGGACCACCCTTTGAGTAGCACTGCTGTAGTCAACAAATTGCATGGAGGCATAGGTTAACAAAATTAAGGTATTTCACACTTGTGTTACTGTAGCTTACATAGCATTTGCATATATTTTAGCTCAATTAATTACCATAATTTTATCTCTGTATTTTTCATTTAGTCAGTCATTTATTCAGCAAATATGTTTTGAGGATTTTTTTTTTTAGGTGCTCAGCACTACTCAAGATGTTCTTGGGATATGTCAGCAAAATGGATGTGGAGTTCAGAGAAGCAGATATTAAGTTTATTATATAATATGTATGTAATAATTAATATAGGTGTTAAGTAATCACATTATATAGATGACAAGTAGAATGAAGAAAATGTATTAAGAGAGAATAAAACAGAACAAAGCTATTTCATCTTAGAAGATCCTGGCATGCCTCTCTGAAACTTCCTGGGTTATGCAGCTAGAAGGTGGGAAAGCCATGGCAATTTCCAAAATCCCAGTGCTATTTCCCCTCTACCAGAGCTGCCTCTCAAAATGCACAAGGTCAGGAAATCACAAAGTCAGGAAAAGGATAAGGCACTTAAATCAGGAAGTGTTACTGTCTGGGACTGAATTTAAGGAAGACCCACACCCTCTGGATTGGATTCACTATGTACAAGACAGGCACCAAGAGCAAGTCATCACCTAGGGCAGCCAGAGACACATTATCAGCAAGCATCCCACCCCATCAGGAAGAGTTTATCAAAGGAGAGAGGAAATGCTCATTTTTTTCAAGAATCTATAACATATTAGGTGAATTTTCTACCATAATGGTGTTTATTGTTTCCTTCTTACAAATGAGTAAATTCAGGTTCAAAGAGGTTAAAGGACTTAACCAAGATCACATAGCTGGCAGAAACAAGGTGAAAAATCCCTCTCTGTCTGACAATAAAGTCTAACTGGTCTTTCAGAGTTAAAAAGATTCAGAGTCCTAGAGGACAATGACTCCCAGAGGAACTGGCTTTGAGGCAAACTCTTGTCTCTGACACAGTATTAGAAGTCTAGTCTGTGAATTTATTTCAGGGATTTTCAGATATATGTGAACAGAATCTAAGAGGAATATTCTTGAGATGCTGTGATCAATGCCTCTGGAATCTGAATCTGATTAGCAAGCTTGGGACTTGGCCTTGATTAGACACACAAACATACACACACGTGTATATATATGTTTGTTTTTTAAACTAGTTGCCAGTAATTCTAAAGCCTGGTTAGGTTTTGTTATACATTTGGCTGTTTTCAAACCTGAAGGTAGAGAGATCAATGTGACTGGAACAAGTGTAGACATAGAAAATAAGGACATGTTTTAATATTTTTAGGAATAAATAAAATTTTTATTATTTCATGCCATGTAGCTCATTTCCTTAAAAATTCCATGGTTATCAAACTCAGAGAAAACATTTCTAAGAATCTTGATAGTAGGAAAGACTGTCCTCACTGCCATATCCCAATTCTCTTACTATCCTCTATAAATTATCTTTTAATGCATTTTGTTCAGAGACTTTATCTCTTAAACTTTACTACCCTTGAATTAAATGTCTAAAAATTGGTTTTAGTGCTGTGATCACAATGACATAAAGCATGGTGGATATATAGTTTTGATTAAAACCTCCATGAATTCCCTCCTTGTTCACTCCAAATACTATGAAACAGGAACAAAGTGCTAAATAAAAAGCAAACCACAAGAGGATAACAGTTGAAAATAAAAACCTAAAAAATCAAACTGAGAGAAAATTATGGAAGTATTGAAACATACGCCTGAAAAAATTTCTCAGAAAAAAAAAATCAAAATGCAGTAAAAAGTAGAAAAGAAAAAACTTGAAACATAGTCCAGGATCCCCATTATCTAACTAATAGGTGTTCCATAAAAAAGAGAGGAGAAAATGAACAGGGTAGTATTTATGAAAGAAATGATTCAAGAAAATTTTCTAGGATCAAAGAGCCTGAGTTTAAAAATTCAAATGATTTACCAAATATCTAGCACAATAGGTTTTGAAGCAAATTAAAAGTCATCACATTATTATGAAAAGTCATTGAGTGTAGAGACCTTACAAGATTTCAGAAGAATAAAAATAGCTTCTAAAAAAATTTCCAGTAGAAAAGTAGTGAACTCCTTTAACACTAGAAAACACTACTGTAACCATTAAAAAGGTAATAATATTCAACCTAGAATTCTACAAACAGCCCAAGTTATCAAGCAAGTGTGATAATAGAAGAAAGGTGGCTCCAGACAGGAAGGATTTCAAAAATATATATTCTGTGACCACTTTCTATGGAAGGCACTGGAAATATATATACTCTTATAATGAGAAAATTAAGAAAAGGAATAGGAAGACTTGGCATTCCAAACCAGAGAACCCTGTACAGTCAAGTTGTAAGACTAGGCATACCCAGTCAGATGGAGCAGTTTGACAAAATATGGTATGTGTGTGCGTGTGTGTGTGTGTTAGTGTGTGTGTCATTGTTTAGTTTATGAAAAGAGCTATTGGTTAAGAAAAAGTCCTTGGAAGCAGTTTTTTTTTTTTTAATTTTGCATCTTTCAAATGATAAATGTCATGAACAGAAAGGAAATTATGAATAAATAAGTTACTATTAATTTCTGGAAAAATTGATTTCTAGAAAGAAATAAAAAATCTGATCAAAAAAGGAAGGGAAATGGCTCCGTATTTTAAGCAGTTTTGAGTCATAATTTTGTGTTCACTTACTAGAGGTTTATCTGAGAATGTAGTATTGGAAGCAGGGGAAAGTAGGAGAGTGGCATTTAAATCCTAAGCCCTTATCTCATCTACAAATAAACTTATGTTTATTTATTTATTTATTTTGAAAAGATTTATTTATTTATTTATTTATTTATTTATTTATTTATTTATTTATTTATTTATACAAGCACTGTGTACAGTCAGAGGCACGGGAGGGTGAGAGAACTCACCAGAGCCAGGGCAGAGAGCAGAACAGACAGACTGATGAAGTACACTGCTGAGGGGAGCAGCGGGCGGCAGGAGAGGTCTCCTGCGCGCCATGTGGGACCCTTGTCTGGTGGCCAGGGATCAAACCAGTGCTGCAGAGGTTGCGGGCAGCTTTGCAATCCAGCGCTCAACTTCTGCGCCACCAGGGAGGCCCAACTTCTGTTTATTAAGCACTCACTGTAGGCTGCAGACTGTTCTAGATGTTTTATATGTTCTCACTCCCTTAACTCTTAATTACAGCCAATGAGATTCCAGCCAATTAGCACAATCAGCAAGCAATAGATTATATCCATACATAGAAATAAATTATTACATAAGCAGGCCATTTGGAATTAGGGAGGCAAATCCCCAAAGAGGCAGTAGTTGGACCAAAATGCTTGCTTTTGAGGGAGCCTGACTGGAACATGAGAATTAGTTCAAAAGAAGTTGCTTTCTGTTAAAATAATTTTCATACTTTGAAAATTTATGTTTTATTTATTTCATTAAAATGAAAATTATTTTTTAAAAGTTTTCAATTAGGATCTAGGAATCTGGTTTTCAAGGCTAAATTCCACTTATAATTAGTTATGACTAAAATCTGCACTTTAGTTTATTAACATAGAAAACTATCTCTAAGACACTTTCCTTCTATGATTCTGCTGAAATGTTATGACAGGAAAAAGGCTGGGTGGGGCTGGGGTAAGGTAACGGTGATATGGGCAGATACACTGCCTGTATAATGAAATCTGAACTCAAACATGACTGTTGATAGGAATTATGGCTGTCATCACTGCCCCTGCCTCCTCTACCTTCCTCTGTCCCATCAATGCCTTGTCTCTCTCCTACCCCAAGTTTCTTGGTACCTTGTACTTTGGGCAAAATGAATCTTTGGTCTAGCACTACTTGGCATTTCTTTAGCCCTTAACCTGAACTCACAAACTAAAATTAGACTGTGATTAAAAATATGCATTAGAGAACATTTTGGGTGCTGAAATCCAGTTGAGAGGATTATTCATGTTTAAAACATCAAGAATAGAGCTAATAACCTACTGACAATTTGGAAAAAAGTAGCCCAGATTTGTAGTCACTTGAATGTTAAAAAAAAAAAAATCTTCAGGAAAAAAAGGGAATTTCTCTTAGATTCTTACAGCTGAATTATTTGTGCCTCTTACACAGAATGCTTCAAGCATACTTCTAAGTATGAAAAATAAGCAACAAAGTAGAAAACTTACATTTTGATGGAGTAGGCTTGGTTGAACAAATTGTAAGAACGGAACCCTGAGGAATAGTAATGATTCATACACAGACAATTCGGAACTATTTAAATATCTAAGACTAGAATAGAGCTGAAACGGAATAAGAATATTGGTCTTAAGGCACCAATTTTCTTTTAACTAGGGGGAAAATGACAATATAACAGATAATAAAAACTTTCTAAGACAAATCCAAGAGTACCCAAAATTTTAAAATCAAAGCAAATTGAGCAATAGCTTTTAGAGATCAGACTCTAAAAAGGGCAGCCTACGTTCTAACTATTTAGGGAAATGAAACACAGAGAAATGAGCTCATTTGTCCAAGATCAGACAGTTAATGAGTGGCAAAGCTAAAATTAAACCCAGTTATTTTGATGCTCATTGATCATTGAACAATAACCGTGCCAGACACATCTGTGAAGAGTTGACGATACAGAATACAGAAGAGCTAACTACGGGTTCAAAGTCCTTGGGTTGCATCAGCTCCTCTGAGTGCTGGAAATTTTCAAAATCTAGAGATTTCTGGGAGACGGTATGTTGGAACATAATCAAGAAATCGTTTCATGCAAGCAATTCTAGAAAATTGATTAAACAGGTATTAGACGAAAGGGACTGGAATTTCCAAGACTCCAATAATCTTTAAGATCTATTTTCTCTTTTTAAACAAACACATAGTTTTATACAAATTTTTAAGAGTTCATTTAAAATTGTATACAATTGTATATAGTATAAAGTTGTATACACAGAAACGAGATCTGCTCCTGCACATGGGTTCTCACTGAATGTTTTTATTATTTTTGCTATTACTTAATTATTACTTAACTTTATCTAAAAATTACAATGGCTAGTTGCATAATAAAGTATTCTTTTGATCTTTTATAAAGGGTCAAATAATAATTTATGCTTTGTGGGTGTCACATTCTCTGTTTCAATTACCCAACTATGCCATTGTTGCCTGAAAGCAACCATAGATAACAGAGAAATGAATAAGCAGGCTGTGTTCCAATAAAACTTTATTTGCAAAGATAGGCAGCAGCCCACATTTAGCCCACAGCTTGTAATATACCAACCCTTGATCTAAAGTTACTTTATATTAGATTTCTCACCCTTGGCACTGTGGACATTTTGATCAGATAGCTCTTTGTGGTAAATGCTTGTGCTGAGCATGTGCTTAACAGCATGCCTGACCTCTGGCACACAGAAATGTCTCCAGACATTTCCAAAAGCCCTAGAGACAAAATCACCTTAAGTGACCATTGCTTTAAACAAATGGGGTTTCAAAATGTGTATATTTGGTGGTAGGGTGGGGTGGGGTGGGGTGCAGGTGTTCATATCTGAATAGCCTCCAACTACATATCTCTATCCCAGCACTTCCTCTAATATGTCTCCTCCCTTCTGAGATGTAGAAAAATCAGGGGGTGATAGTGGGCAGCAAACAGGAATTCTTGCCAATGATCCAAAACCACAACTCCATCTTCAATTTTATTTTTTAAAGATTTATTTTTTAATTTATAGAAAAGCCGGGGTATAGTCCAGATGTGTGGGAGGGTGAGATAAATTTACCAGAGACAGAGCAGGAACAGAACAGGCAGACTGACAAAACACACTGCTAAAGGGAGCAGAGGGCGAGACAGGAGAGGTCTGCTAGCCATGTGGGTTGCTCCTAGGCCGGTGGGGATCGAACAGGCTCTGCAGAGGCTGCAGACAGTTTCACAGTGCTGCGCTCAACCGCCTGCACCACGAGGGAGGCCCTTCAATTTTATTTTACATGTAAGAAATGTGCTGACGTTTCAACACTTTATATTGTGTGAACCAGGCTTCCACTGTTTGGAACTAAGACAGTTGACTCTTGGTTTGATATTTTATATAATAAATCATCTCTAGAAATCTACAGTATCTGAGGTAACTTTTTATATCGTCTCACTTTTAAATTGAAGACGTTGTAGTGATAAAATATATGGTGAAATGTATGTGGAATACCTCAGATTTTATAATCATTGATCCTCTGCAAAATCCAATTCAATGTTCTCTGTAGCTCTGTACTTTTAAAGAAACAAAGGGGAGGCAAATATAGAACTGTCAGAATTATCTACTATATGTGAACCTTGTAAAATATAGATGGTGGAAAAGAACTTTCTGGAATAATTTCTGTGCCCCTTCAACATGGGAAGAGCAGACAAATACTTTGGTGGTCCCTTACAAATTCATTTGGCTTCCAATTCTGAGGGAAACAGGAATTTGTGGTAGCATTTCATTTTTGACAGCAAAAGAGACGGTACTTTTTGGAGGTGACTTTGCCGCAGTGTGCATAGAACCTGGCACAAAGAGGCAACACTGCCCCTACTTTCTAAATTAGTTTTAGCGTTTAACAACCCTGCTATTCAGAGGCATTTCTGCCACAGAAAAACTAAAAGCTTTGTTCCTTCTGCTCTTAAAAATGTCCTTTCATCATAAATCTTTACACATTTGACTGCAGAACTCAGGGCTCTCAATTCCCTAAGTAAATAAATTAGAGATAATTCAATATTTGATTATAAGATTTATAGTTCTGTGCCTTACAGTTTCTCAGGTGAGTGCTTTATAATTGAGCACAAGTGAACAGCTCCATTAATTCTGATCCCAGTATAAAATGGGCCCTAACAGTTAGGGGGTGCTAACAGACACAGGAGAGCAAGAGTGGGAGAAAAACAACCCCTTCTTTAGACTTTTATCCCTGCTTCACAGCTGCTCTCCCCCTTGTATTTTCATCACTAGAGAAATCATGCTTTCTGTAATTTTAAAGTCAGCACAAATTTGCTTCTAAGTCAGGTCTACCCTAATCAGATAAATAGACTATTTTTTAACTGACTGCAATTATGAGAAAAGGATGAGAGGAGATTTCTACTCAGCATGTCTCCAGAAGAATCCAGGCTTCTCTCTGCAGCTTTTTGGAGACAATACCAATATACATTATTGAGGGCTCAACAGCCCACTCATACGGGAGGGCAAAGCTGTTCCTGCCACTTATTACGTGGTACTGTTGAGACATCTGGGAAACTCTTACAGTACTTATTTGTTTTTCCAGAGAACTTATTCCTTGACATATGTGGTTACAGCATTTGCTAACACTCAATGCCAGAACCTTTATGACTAATTGCCCTTCAAGGGGCATGACTTCCGATAAGTAAAAAGCAAACTCACCAAGAGTGCTACATGAAGAAAATGTCTTTGTATTGTGCCCAAAGACCTGGTAACAGAGATTAGGTTATTTTCACTTGTGAAAATTATGCCTGGTTACACAACCTGCCTCTTTACAGCCATTAATAAGAAAACTCATAATTGGAGCCAGGTGTTAACATGAGTAAAGGCGTTTCTTGCTGGGCAGATTTTTTACATGAAAATGCTAAAAGGAATCTTCATGGAGAAATCTGGCCTTTAAAGAAATTCATTCTCTCTGGGTAATAGGACGGCTAGTCAGACTTTCTGTAAGTCAGCAGAGAAACATGCGGTTGGCGTCATAGCTTTTGTTCAAAGATTCTCATTTGAAAGGTACCTACAGAAAAATGCTATTTCTGAGCAACCAGATGCTTATGAATTTAGTTTATGATTTTTCCCTCACTCATATACATAGCAACCAAGTGCAGAGTCTGACCACGCGCACCCAAATTTATCATTATTAGAAAGCACACAATCAAGATGCAACTTGGCATCTGTATGTATTTTTTGGTATACCTAAACAGACACACAGACTTATTTACACAAACAAGTGTGTACACAACATGTGTTTGGCAACTGAATTTTTCACCAAGAAATACACACTCCATTGATTATTGTTTTGTTTTTCAGCAACTATATTGACTATTTTGGGTTTTGCCTTACCTCTACACAATGCATAATGTCTTTCCTTAGCAACTTGGGAGAGAAGACTCCTTCTCCTTGAGGAGAAAGTGGGGGGAGGGGGAGAAGTAGGGGAAAGAGAAGGGGAGAAAAGGAAAGAGAGAAAGATAGAACAGAGGAAGGGAGTGAAGGTAAGAGGCTGAGAGGGAGGGAGGGAGAGGGGCCAGACACAGGACTGACTGAAAGTCCTAATCCCAGTTTTACTTTGAGTGCTCTAATCAGTTTCCCCACATGCAAGAATAAGGCCAGTGAGGCCATTTTGTCACTACTATCAGAGAAGAGGAAGAAGATGAAGAAAAACGACTTTGAAGCTACACTCTCAAAGTATAGATACAGAGCACTGTGAAGAGCAATGTATTCATATAAAACTAAAAGCCAGAAAAGGTTCGTAAGGTGAAGCCTGCTCTTACATAAACTGTATTCCCAACCAATCCCCATTATCTCTGCCTACAGTCTCCATTCTTAGATACCACTGACATAAATCATCTTCTAGAATGTCTGAAATGATGTCTCTAAATTGTTCATCTGGCAAACCATTTCCCCACATAAAATGCAGCACCCTTGACATAGACTAACCAGCATTTTCCACTGGCTCACAGGCTTCCTACTGTTTGCCCCACACCAGATTCTGCAGCCTTTCTGCCTCCTCCATCTTCCATGAACTTTGGTCTCCAGCAATATCAAATCTTTAGTTCTACAAACACACTGCACTATTGTTATCCCTGTGTAACTGAAAAACTCTGCCTTCTGCTCACGTGGCCCTACCTCCATAAACACACCTAGAAACGAAGCAATCACCCTGTACTTAATACCACCGATTTGTCCTCTGTGGAGCTTCTAAGCTTCAGACAAGCAGAATCATGACTCCTCCCTCAGGCTAACCCTCTATTTGATATCTGCTTATTCTTTTCCATTCTTATTTACTTCTTTACTTTTCTCTCTGGAACCCAGTGATAATGAAGCCATGGACCACAACTCATTGAACCCTGATACCAATGCCTGGCAAGTTTCTGACACATAGAAGATACTCAGTGTTTGTCAAGAGAGTGAATGAAGGGGGAGAGGAAGGAAGTTCATTCCTGTGCTTAAGAATATCTACCTGCTCCAAATCTCTTTTGCTTTATGGCTGGATATTTTACATTATTTTCTACAGGCACCTATTCCCTGTATATGACATAACCATTCATGATATCCTCAGATAATTCCGTTGCCCTTCCTTTCGCAAAACCACTAAGCCACTGCATTTTTGTTATTTTCCTCTGGAAAATAACCTCCTGAACCCTCATCTTCTTTTATCTCATGATCTCTGATTTAATCCTCAGGGTTAGTCAGGACACTTCACTTATTAAAGTGAATAGGTGGCTTGATGGGGGATTCCCCAGAACCCTGGAGAAGAAGAGAAAAAGGTAGAGAAGATGGTAGGAGTAAAAAAATAAAAATAAAAACCCATGCAAAATGCAGTGGAAGATGAATACCATGAGCTACCATGGTTACTACATCCGTGGGCTGAAAACAGGCTAGAAGTAGGTTAGCTCAGCATTGTTGGGATAATGTTGTCTACCCCCAAATTAAGAGAGTTATTATGGAAACCCTTTAAACAGTATCTTCAATCAGCTGAAGTTTTGTTTACTCTTCTAAGTACAGACACTTAAAAAATACTGCTTTAAAAAAACAAAAACTAGCCATCACAACATCCAACCCCCGCTCCCAACAAATAAAACCATTTTCTTGGATCAGTTAAAGCAACACACTAATCAAAAAGATCAAGTAATGTCTTCATATATTTATAGAACAAATTAAGTCACCAAAAATGAGTCACCTCAAGACCTTATGAACAATATACTTGCGCAGAAAATTTGCAAAGATATTTTGACCTCAGAGTTCAAGTACCTTGGTAACTCCTCCTGGTTTCTAAAACATTGTGTCTTCAATATATAGAGTTTATATAAATTCTTTTAATAAGAGTCCCAAACATTATATACCTGTGGCTTATATCCATTTGATGTCCTTGTCCCAAATATTTATCAAAGATTTAATAAAACCACCACAGTTCATAGATCCAGTATTTAACTTGAAAATGACTGTAGAAACCATCTGATCTAATCATCTGATTTTACAAACTGAAAAATGGAAGATGAAAGTGATTAATGATCTTATCTAAGGTCATGCAATAGGAAAAGTGGAATTAAATTTAGTTATGTTGAACCCAAGGCCAGAATAGCTTCCCTTAAATCAGAGGACACACAACAAAGCACTTAAAATGTTGAACAACAAGCACAGTTCACTTGTGTGCATTTAAGTAGAGATATTTATTGCTAGATAAAATTAATCCAGTCATTGATGCTATCTTAAAAATTAAAGATGAAAACTTTAGTAGATTGTTTTTTAATTTTTGTGTACCTTCATTTCAGATGAGATTTATCCATTATTAGATACAATCGCAACATATTTTTGTAACTCAGTATATTTCCTCTTGTAAGGTTTTTTTAAATTATTATTTTGCATTTTTTTGAATTTTAAAAAAGACAAAAAGTGAATACAAGTATTGGTAGATGTCTCCTTTAGGGATTAGGGAAAAAGCTTCCTTTCTGCGACCTGGTTAGAAAGGGTGCCCTCTTGTGTTCCTTTAGGGTTATAAATTCCTTTGCCTTAAAAATTGCCCTCCTTGAAGAATTCCTTCTGTTCCTCTCCAGAGGAAAAGGGAAAATGGGAATATGCATCCTAAAATAGCTTTTCTGCCACTCACCTCTTTGCACGATGCATGAGCCAAGGATAAATCAAAGCATAAGTATGAAGAGAGCGTCTTCATATTTATTCTTGACTTTATTGACAGTATTTAGCATGGTGATTCATTAGCTCCCAGTCCAGAATACAGAGTACATATGTAATTAAAAAGAGAGAACGAGAGAGAGAGTACTTTCTTTTATACACAATCTACTCAAATGTGTTATTTAATTAGTTTCTCAGGCACTGCACCACATCAAACTCACTCTCTTCCTTAGTGCAACATTATCAATATGTTAATTGAGTTAATTAATTAATCCAGTCAATATATCTTTCAGCGCCTGTAATTTATATGAAGCAACATGTTAATCATGTGGAGAGTGCATATAAATAAAATCTCCCTCTTATCAAAGAACTTACCATATATTAGGAGAAAAACGTGATCACAAGTGAAATATATGACAACTTTCACAAAGTGAGACAGTGTTAGAGGAGGGAAATTCTTGCTTACACAATAGAGGAGAACATTTTTTAAGAATATAGAATGTCGGGCCTCCCCGGTGGCGCAGCGGTTGAGCGCTGGGTTGCGAAGCTGCCCGCGGCCTCTGCGGCGCCGGTTCGATCCCTGGCTGCTCCCCGGCCACCGGAGGAGGGTCCCACATGGCGCGCAGACCTCTCCTGCCGCCCGCTGCTCCCCTCAGCAGTGTACTTCGGTCCTTCTGCCTGCTCTGCTCCCCGCTCTGGCTCTGGTGAATTCTCTCACCCTCCCGCGCTTCTGACTGTACCCAGTGCATGTATAAACAAAAACAAACAAACAAACAAACAAACCAGCAAACAAATAAATAAAGCATACCTCTATAAAAAAAAAAAAAAAAAAAAATTGCCAAAAAAAAAAAAAAAAAAAAGAATATAGAATGTCCCATGTTCCTGGAAAAATAAGTAGACTTTCAGTAGAGAGACATGGGGTTTGAGAAAGAATTCCACAGTCAAGGAACAGATGGAACTGAAAATGCAGTCAATTTTGTACTTGTTGGAATAAGAGTGTGTTGGGAGAAGCTACTGATAGCAAAAGGTGGTGTTGAGTATTGGCAAGGCTGTAACAATGCAATGTAGACCTTACATTCGTAGTATCCTGAGTGCAGAGGATGCAAATGTATAAAGTTGGTATTATTTTCAGGATCATGTGCTTCCAATCAACTGTAGTAACACAGTCTGAAAAATGAACTAATAGTAAAAAGGACCGAGATTCACAAACACTGAACTGTAACCCTCCACAGTGACATTCAGAATAGAGAGTGCAATGGCTCACCTATTGATCTATCTGCTCTTAATTCTGCTTGACTGTTACCTTTTTCAAGTGACATTTGCAAATTACATTCAAATACCAGTTGTCTGCATTAAGAAATAGAACTGTGAAACAGATAATCCAATTGTCATTTCTTTTAGTCTTTGAAAGGCACTAACTATAATGGCAATTTGAAGAACATTCATTCTTTCCATTTTTATTCTTTTTTTTTTTTTAGACCCATATTAAAACAAATGTGCTCTCCTTACCAATACATCAGGCTATCTGGTACTAAAATTTTTCATGAATAATGTGCAGAGAGAATGATCTACTATTGCTAATGGAGATCACTTGCTTACTGGCACATTCCTCTAATTACATTATTTTACATTAACAAAATGGAACATTTCTATATGAGCACCAGGACGAGAAATGTCACCTCCTAATCTTTGGCCTGCTTCCATTTGAATCCTACTGGGATGAAACTCTAACATCTGAATTCACTACCTCCTTGAGATTGTGGCCTTTGATCTCTTCAGCATAGTTATTTCCTTCTTTCTACTAAAATTGCCTTTCACTTTCTTGGTTATTAATTTTTTTCTTTTAATTTGACATGCCTTGTAGTCTCCTTTACATTGCATTAGTGACTCCTACTACTTCATCCCCCCAGGGCAAGGAACTTTCAAGAATGGGCCTTATAAATAAAAGTTGCAGGGTGGTTTAGGTTAATATAATTGATAAGCAAAGGGGGATATTTTTAAAGGAGGAGCCAAACTATTGTTTAGCTTAAATTACTAGGCTAAGTTTTTCTAGATAATGCAGTCATTCACCAAAGATCATCAAACTGCCAGCCTCAAAAGCAACTGGTTTCCTTTCTGGAAACTGCCAACAAAAATTGCAGCAGTCGAGGATGCCAGCTGCCTTGAAAACAGCCAATATGATGCATCCTGTACATGGGCGCCCTCTGATGGCCGACACCGCACACTGCCTGATGGTGCAGGTCGCCGTGTCCTCTGGGGAAGCTGCAGATATGCCTTTAAGAAAACTGTCTTTTACAGACCAGGGCAGGAAGCCGAAAGCTGCTTACATGAAATACTCAAAATATCAGAAAAGCGAAAAAAAAAAAAACTACACCCAAAACTCAGTCTTTGAGAAGCAATTTAGATTCAGTTAAATGGTGAAGAGAAGAGAAAAGTGGTACCACTTCCCTGACACTCATCTCAGAATATCATTTCCTATTATCATGACCACAAAACCAGGCATCAGATCTGAGAGGTGGTAGATAATCTGTAACATGGAAAAATAGGTCATAACAGACAGACAAACAGACCGACATAGATGGGTTTTTTTCATATGTTCTCATGAAAAAAACTAAACTTTGTATGTATAAAAATCATTTTTAATTGGAAAGACTTGGGATTATAATTGCGCTCTGCACTAAGCCTTACAATTAAAAAAAAAGTATCATTTTTTTAAAGCTTTTTTTTTTAAATAGTTTAGATGATCACCTCAGGTTTCACTTTAATAACAGTAATAGATCAGTTTGTAGAAACATTCTATGGATTCATCAATTTGCCCAAGTTTTCTCTCATCTCTTGATGTTCAAATCATTCCTTTTGAATATCCATCAAGTCAAAATTCTCTTCCATTTTCTCAAGTTTTCATGTGGAATCATTCCCCCAAATTTGTATTCATCAGTGCTTGTGTCTGTGATCCTAGCAGTGCTTCAAATCATTCCTGTTAACTACTTGTAATCCTGCCTTTTCAAAAGTGGGTAGCTGTACTCTGCAATTTTATCAAACAGGGGCAGTTGACTGGGTTCTAATTTTATAAGTGATCAGTTTATTAATGGACATTTTAGTAGATAATAACTTTCTCTGCTCTGATAAACAAATTCACAGAATTCATTCAGAGATAACTAGCTCAGAGAAACAGAGACCCTCAACTTCATCTAAATAGCTGATTTGACAATGGCTTCAGTAGAGATATGCATTCTTAACCCAGCCTTTACAGCCTTGCCTTCTCTCTCGGTAGAATGGCAACCCCATCGATGTTCTGGGAATTTGGGAATGATTTCCTGGACATTATAGTGAAAATGATGCTTTGTTGGGATTTCATTGCTTAGGAAGCACTGTGCGAGATTGGATAGAGTTCAGGACTGGTGTCACTATCACTTGCCTTGGGTTTTTTATTGGCATAATGACAGTCGCTTTTATGCCAGAAGCATAAATAATAGAGTAGCCTCCTGTAGCCATCATAATTACCATCTCATCTGGGGAAAAGGGCAGTTGAGAAAGCAGAAGGCCATCTCTGTTAAGATAGTATATGAGTGCTGAGGATATTAACTGAAATCAAGATTTAAATGAATGCTCATTGTTTGCGGTTTCCTTTGGGATGAGGACGTTTATGTTTTTATCATAATTAATGGCACAGACTGTGAGCTAACATAGTTTTTATCTTCTGAGCTATCTTTTCATTATTTTGTTTAAAAGAGACAAAACCCTTATACCACCTGGTCCTATGTGGCTTAAGTTCAGAGCTATGGAATAGTCAATAAAACATAAAAAGAGTGTAAGTCTTTTGATTGTTTTTCTTAAAAAGCCTGAAGAGAATCCAAATACACAGTTCAAGGCAACCTTATAACCACCCTACTTCCTTCCTTTTCCATTACATTTTGCAACTGCTAAGCTGTTTCTCTCTTAAATGTTCCTGAACAAAATGATTCTTTACTCCAGTCCTTATAATTTTGCTCTCCTCTCTTATCATTTCTGTTATTTAATTCAATTTATATGGTCTAAGTCCTCCTCCTTCCCTCTAGCATCTGGAATTCCTTTTCAACCATGTTCCCAATTTTTGCATTATGAAGCTGGAAAGAACAGCCCATTCCAGTCATTTCTTTTTTCTTTTTTTTTTTCAGAAATGTGTGGGTGTTATTTTAGGCAGTGTGCTTTTGTGTCATTCAAGTCCGATTTGTCTGCCAGTCCAGGTTCTAGTCCATGTTTGACCATCAACTGATTGAGAAGGGAGTTTAGAAGAGCCGGGTGAATTTAAATATCCTTCTATTCTACTCCCAGATTCCTGAATGGGCATCAGGGATGTCCCTGTCTTCTTTTCCTCTGACAAAAGTTACATTTCACCCAAATCATACACTGGGACAGGATTTTGGTTTCTTGTAACATCTGTTTGGTGCTCAGCTTGGAGTAGTTTAAAACCCAGATGATTGTATTTAAAAAAAAAAAAAAGTGATGAAGCCCTAGAGAGGGCTTTCTGACAGGGTAAAAAGCTGAAGTGACAAAAATCAAATTCCCTTTGGTTGAAATTAGGGGTGGCTGGAAGGCTAGGAATACTTCAAAGTTAATAATCTTTGTCTCATCTAAACATATATCAAATGTGCAAAAGTCAGCCATACTTAGTGGTTGAAAACAATGGTGGTCACGTGCTGTCTTTACTCAACTACAGGAGAGGCTGCATTAGGAGCATCAGGAAATAGGAATATTTAGATAATTCCCTGCACTTAACTCAGCTCAGTGTCCCTATAAGTGAAGAAATGTAGCTCTTAACACTCCACCTTATTGTGTCTCAAATTATGGAGAAGATAGGGAGAGAAAGAGAGCTGGAGGAAGAGGGAGAGACAGAGGGAGAAAGGGACAGAGGGAGAGAGGGAGGAAAGAGGGACAAAAAATAAGGGAGAGAGGAAGAGAGAGAGAAAGACAGACAGAGACACAGACAGAGACAGAGACATTCAATCACTAATCATACAGGGTTAGAAGGACAGGTAGAGATAATTTCACAACCATTCTGGCCCACTGTTTTTAACATACGAAATTGGAGGCCCAGGAAGACTGTCATTTGACTACAGCAAATCAAAATTTCCTAAATTCAAATTTCTCAGCCCCAAGTACACAAACTCGATATGCAAGTCTGTTGTTACTAGAAACCCTGGCAAATATCAGGATATGTGAGCAGGGCCACTGTTGGAGGAGAAAGCTAATCTTCCTCTATTCTTCTAGGTTCACAGATAAGAAAATAATTAAATTGACATCAGAGATTTGCCATGGAGAAAACAAATTTTAATTACGTGACCACAGAATATGAACTTGCTCTCTGATTTTTCCAGAGAATTAAGTTATATAGTCTCTAGAAAGGAGGCAATAAATTCAGGAGGCAAAAAGAACAGAACAAAAACTTGGCAATTTTCCTGGGGGCGCAGCGGTTGAGCACTGGGCTGCGAAGCTGCACAATGCCTCTGCAGTGCCAGTTCCATCCCCGGCCACTGGCGAGGGTCCCACATGGCGCGCAGACCTCTGCTCCCGCTGCTCCCCTCAGCAGTGTACTTAGGTCCTTCTGCCTATTCTGCTCCCCACTCAGGCTCTGGTGAATTCTCTCACCCTCCGGCACTTCTCACTGTATCCAGTGCATGTATAAATACATAAATCTTAAAAAAAAAAAAACTTGGCAATTTTAAGTAAAAGAAGTTTTGTAAGCTTAGTCTACATATATATGTAGGAAACATGTCTTGCAAACCCTAGCCTGATTTTTAGGGAGAAAGATAATTAGGCAAAATATCACTCTTGGATCTTCTGTCTCTTTAATTAGCATATCACGTGGGCCCATCCTGGCGAGGTCTGTCTCTTGTCCCACTACCACCCAGAGGCAATGGGCTGCAGACATTTTCTGTTTGCAGATCTACAGCCTCCAGTCCTTCAGCTTAGACATCCAGGAGATTTTTGCTGCTCTAACAAAAAAGGAGAAAAACAGCAAGCCCTTCCAGAGATGCTGCCTGAGACAGTCAGCAGAAACAAATGAGTAAACTGCCCTCCAAAGGGGTCTCTTCCACAAAGGTCCAACCCCCTCCTGGAGCTCAGTTCTTTGTTCTTCCTTTCAGAACAGAAAAGGGAAGCATGAAACTCAAAAAGTACATATTATAAAAATGTGCCACTATGCAATAAATGAAACTGCAGTCTACAGAAACTTTCAAAATGTTCTGTCATCCCCAGAGGAGCTTAGAGCATTCCTCAGTATCCTTTAATTTCATGCTATTTTCCTAAGCCAAATACTAAATTTCCCCTTTGAAGTGAGAGTAATATATCACCAAGGAGAGAATTGGCAGTTCTTATGACACAAACCAGAGGTAAAAATCAGAAGCAGACACCTTTTTCTCATTCTACCTCCCTGGTGCCTGCCTGTGTGGTCTTGGTGCCTGCTCCCCTGGGGCTGTTCCCTAGGCTCTAGGGCTGTTCCCTACACTCTGGGGCAGCAGGTGATCTGATGTGACTGTGGCTGTTGCTGATGGTCAGTGCTTATTTTGTTTGATTTTGTGTTCTTGTTGTTTTGCTCTCATATACAGGTGTGGGTTATTGCTTGTTATTTTTTTACCTTGGCATCATTTTGATTTAACAATGATGTCAAACAGAGGTATTGTTTGAAACAACCAAGCAGTTGCTTTGATTCTACCTTGCTATGAAAACATTTTTTTTAGCTTTTCAAAATAGTCCTTCTATGTGTGAATTTATTGTTACTTTGAATAATAAATAGAATCTCTCCAGTTTTCAAAACCCCTGCTATTTAGTAAATAAAAAAGCAATAAAATATCTAGCTGTCTGCCAACCTATTAACTTCATAGCACATGTCAAATAATTTTGCATATACAAATTGGAAATATGCTTGCAATCAATGCCTTGGTGAAGAGAAAGGAGTGGATATGCTTTTTATTTAAGGATAAAACACATGTGTGCTTTAAGGAGCCTGTGCAAAAAAAAAAAAAAGAGAGAGAGAGAGAATGTCTTTTTAGCCTCATTTTAGCATAGCACTGAAGAACTGGATTCAGCTGACATTTTGTAGATAGACATAAAATATTGATGTGAGTGAAGTAGAACTCTAAAAAAATTGAAGTGAAGAGGTTTATTATCTCAGTCCGTCCTCTTTGTTTCATATATACTAATTTTTAGTAACTAGTTGAGCCTTTGCCACCAGGCTGAGGGCGTCTTGCTTGGCTCAGCTATTGCAACCCAAACCTCTGCTTTCCAGGTAGAGAGGGTTATGGAAAGCAGTGGAGACTCAGTCATTTCTCCTGTGTAGCAGTGTAATCTAAAAAGGGGAGGGTCCATGTTCCCTACCCCACCTAATCAAGGGTGGAGATGAGCAGCAAGAGGGTGTTAAAAAGGAGAAGACTGGACGAGGCACATAGAGAAGAGAAACATGTGAAGAAGAAGCTGTGCTTGTTTCTTGGCCATGGACTTGAACCATGGACCTGGGGGATGTGGAAGGAATCATTTGAATGAGACGTGGGTGAGAGATCCATGGAGAGGCTGACAATTGCAGCCTTTATTTTGATTTGTACTTTGATTTTGCTCCTTTCCTTGCAGACTTGCCTGGTAGCTTCTGCTCTTTTCCTATGGTCAGTTACCTTAGACTTATGGCAAGCTTTTGGGCCTTACTGACCCTGCTTTGGACTAGCCCTTCTTGTCTGGGCATTTACTCACAAAGGGATGGGTACCTATGAATGACTCATTGGGAAACTATAATCTTTTCTCTCTTCTCTCATCTCTCTATTGCACACTAATTCTACTAAAGATTTTTCTATTAACAGTCTTAAACACTACAGGTCTTTATGCTATGGATTGCAGAACCCATTTAAAACATGCAAGTTTGGGAGCCTCAGGATGTCCCTCAGTCTGCCCACTAACGCTAGTGTTTCTGGAATCCTTCACCATAGCCATTCCTATGATAACTGTCTATCCCTGTGACAAAAGCTAAGGAAGCATTCATGCAAAAGGTGTGCCAGTGTTTGATGAATTAACAGTTAATGTTGGACTCAGTGTGGGTTAGGGAAAGTCTATGATCTTTACATAGAGGTCATCTATGGCAAATTAACCACTACCTATGGATTGCTTAAACACTGGCAGGTACTCTGAAAAGAAAACCAGAATTTATTAAAAGTGCCAGCAAGGCAAATAATTTAAGCGACACTAACCATTATGAAGTAGATAGCTATTTTTGAAATGGAAAGATGATAACAGCATGGAATTGGTTCTGGTTGGGGCCAAAATGTAGGTCATTTTATAAACCCCCAAGGCCATGCTCCTGACCATTCAGGATGAACTCCTCTGGATCAGCACTTTTAGCTACTGTAGGGAGACAAGGGGAGAGATTCCCTACCCCTCTCTGCTCTTCCCAGGCTAGTGAAGCTAACAAATAACCATAGTCTGTTTATCTGCTGATCTTTAGTAGACAAAGATCAAATCTAATTACATATGTATATGGCTGGAGATTCTAGAGTGCTTGGGACAAAATAATAATTTATATCCTGAGCTAAGAAGTGGGATGTGGGCCTAGGCATGAAGGAGAGAGGAGAGTTTCATGTATGACAAGGGAATATGACTTTATATAATAAAACCAGAAGCTGGAGATACTTGTCCTGCCTGAAGATGGGGTTCTCTGACAAAGAGGTTATTTTTGGAGATGACCCTAAATCTGGGTAATCTTCATTCTTCAAGGTGGCAGTAGCAGTTTCCCTTGAGACCCACAGGACTTCATTGACCTTGACTTCACATGCCAAAGTTACACATATTGGAAAACACTGTTCTGGATATCTTGGAAAAAGTCTATCTGAATATATCATTTTGGGAGGCCTACCCTGGTAGGAACGGAGCACAAAACAACCTATTTTCTAGCTATTGACTCAGGAAACAGCATTTTACTAAGCCATTTTTTTTCTTCAGCTTCTCTGAAGACAGAAGAAAATATAATAAAATGAAGCAGTCTAAATTAGAATACAAGGGATTTGAATTAGATATGAGAAAAAAAATTTAGAAGAAAGGAGGCCAGGTATTAAAATGCATTACTTTGGGGATATTGTCATTTTCTGGAATGGTTCACAATAAGGATGAATTTCCATCTGTCTTAAATATGCTTCTAATGGAATGACTAGCTGACACTGGAGAGTAAACCTTGTTCTTTCAAACAAGGCTGAATTCTGCATTCATTCATTCAAAATCAATCATTTTTTTTTTTTATAAATACATCTTTTTTTTTAATAGAGGCATGTTTTATTTATTTATTTATTTGTTTGTTTGTTTGCTTGTTTTGTTTTATACATGCACTGGGTACAGTCAGAAGCGCGGGAGGGTGAGAGAATTCACCAGAGCCAGAGCGGGGAGCAGAGCAGGCAGAAGGACCGAAGTACACTGCTGAGGGGAGCAGCGGGCGGCAGGAGAGGTCTGCGCACCAGGTGGGACCCTCCTCCGGTGGCGGGGGAGCAGCCGGGGATCGAACCGGCGCTGCAGAGGCCGCGGGCAGCTTCGCAACCCAGCGCTCAACCGCTGCGCCACCAGGGAGGCCCCAAAATCAATCATGTTTTTCAAGTGCCTTATAATGTCCTAGATGAATCAGCTCAGTTGGATGAATTATTTGGGTATCCAAGTTGTATTGGCTCCTGTTTGAAAAATCATGAGATGCAATACAATATTTTGATTATGTACACGTCCTCTGAATCCAAACTGCCTGGTTTGAATTTTCCCACTTATTAGCAGATAGGCTAATCTCTCTATCAGTTTACCTGTAGTGGATGGTGATGATGATAGTGTCAGCCTCATATAACTATTTTAAGAGTTCAGTAAGTCAATGTGTGGAAAGACTTAGTACCATGCCTGGGACATAGTGTATATTTTTGTAAAGACTTTTTTTTTCTCATTGAAATTAATTTTGAATTTCTTAGGTCATAGAAGAATCATTAAATCTTGACATATTTTTTATTACAAAACTAAAAAGTATACATATGTAAAGTATACCCTCTGTTTTATATCTTTAAGCTACTGTAAAGTACAACTCATCCTTGGAATAATAAAATCTTAAGAGTTTGAAAGAAATAGAGATATTGTCTTTTTTTAAAAAAGATTTATTTATTTTATTTTATGCAAGCACTGGGTACAGTCAGAGGCACGGGAGGGTGAGAGAATTCACCAGAGTGGAGAGCAGAACAGGCAGAGTGACGAGGTACACTGCTGAGGGGAGCAGCGGGCAGCAGGAGAGGTCTGCGTGCCATGTGGAACTCTCGCGGCTGGGGATGGAACCGGCGCTGCAGAGGCTGCTAGCAGCTTTGAAAGCCAGCGCTCAACCGCTGCGCCACCAGGGAGGCCCGAGACATTGTCTTAAGGAACAAATATCAAACTGGCTACACTTATACCACAGGAGAACTCTTAAAACAACACCAGTGCCCAGACCCCACAAAGCAGTAGAATCAAGTGCAGGGCCCAGACATCCCTACTTTTTTTTAAAGCTCTACTTGTCATTCCAAAGTCTAACAAAGGTTGCGAGCTATTGGTTGAAAACGATTTTCCTTGAAATGCAGAAATTGCCTCAACAAACATCTTTTTAATGTTTCCAATGACAGAGAACTCATTACCTCACATAAAATTGAAACTGGAAGCAATTCAGACTGAATAAATTTAGAGTTTATTTTCAAATTCCTCATCCTCTCAAAATGTTGGCAAAAGGTTAGCTCAATCAAGTGATTAATGCCAAATACAATGAAATATATCTGCAAAATCCCTAAACTTTCACTACCATCACAGTTAAGTAAAAAACTGGAAAAAACAAATTGAATTCATTTGCAATATATAACACAGTTATTAGTAGTTTAATTAAATGACATGAGATGGCATTCCTGTTTTGAAATCTATTTGAAAATTTACCTCCAAATGATTAATTTCATATACTTCTCTAGAATGTCATTTATTTATGTATTGCTTGTTGTTTTGTCAAGAACCAGTCAAGCACTGGATTATAAACACTAATAAACACAAAACCAAAATCTGTGTTCAATATTTTACATTTTCTCAATATTCCACATTTTTCCCTTCTCCCAAATCTATTGATAATATTGAAGATTATGTAAACAATTAACTGATGAACAGTTGACCTAATTATTAAATAGGCCTAATATCTAAAAATCCAGTGTTATAATTCAGGTAAATCAAAGACTCAAAAGGTAGGAGATGGCAAGGGGTGAGATCCATTATGGAAATTTTTGGAAAAGTGAGTACTTCTAGCTTATAAAAGATGTGATTTAATTTACCAGGATATAGTCTTTATACTACTTCTGGAAATTTTGACCAAGACCTTGATCAAGTTAAAGATTAAGGTCAGTGGTGAGACCATCCTGCAACTAAGAATACCTGTGCTGTAGCTTTACTAATTCAGTGGATGTTACATTGAGACTGACATATAGGACAGAAACCAAAGCACAAGAATATCAAAGGTTGGATGTCATTTGATTAACTGAGGACAGCTGATCTGAGTCAGTGTGGTTCAGAGAGGCAGAAGTTGATCACTCTCATGAAGGAGAGCTCCAAGGGCAAGCAGAACTGCAGAGCATAGGAATACTATCATGATGTCTGCTAAAGGTGATTTATTGCAATAGTCTCAGAGAAATACTGTTAGATTTTTATTTTTTCATGGCAAATTATCAAGGGTTGTGAACACCAATGATACAAGTAATGACAACCCTTATTAATATATGCTTAAATACCACTATTTCCCTGGAGCCTTTCAAGCTCAGATTTTGTATCTGGTCTTTCCAGTTATTATCAGTAGTCATAAACAATAAACCATGTCTTAAAAAACTTTTGGGATTTCAGTTCTCTGATACTCATTGTATGTCCAGCCAAGCTGGTGAACACCAAAGGAGCTGTGATAAATATAATCAAACAGAATCAATGCAAAGAAGAAAGTATTATAATAATGTAAAATCTAAAAAAATGACTAATTATGGCTTTACACATTTCAATAGGTTTTTCCCCATAAACATTATACTAAATCTTCATTGGGTACATATTTTCTTTTTATTGTAAACTCAATTTATCAGGATACTTTCAGTTCAGTATGGAACATTCAATCTTTATGATTTTTCCCAAATGATATACAGGAAAACATTAGTGATGCTTATTTAGCTTTATATAATGCCATTCTCTGACATAATATATTCTCATGTTGTCCTCATAGCAGCTCAGCTCTGAAAGAAAAGGCTTTGGTCTTATTTTTGTTTTTCTTTTAAATGATCTGACCTTGGAAAGACCCCTAAGCTTTGTCCTAGGATTCTCTAGCTATAGAAAAGGGAATTTGAATATATTATATATTAAGTTTCCTCCATCTCTCAAATTTTATAAATTTCTCTTTTAGAGTATATTAATATGGCTGCAAAGACTTTTAATAACTAGCTCAAGGTCATGCATTTACACAGAGGTAGAGAAGGATGCAAGAGCTCCCAATATGCTAGATTGTTTATGATTGAATGTGAAAAACAGAACCTGGTTTGCTTTATTATTATTTTCTTTTATTCTTAAACTAAAAAAATCTGTGTAAAGTCATACTATTCTGTGGGATACTTGACTGGAAACAATAGGTTTAAGTAAATAGTGATGACCAGAATTTTGCACTTAATTGTGCAAATTGGGGAAGGATTTCTATCCTGATCCACTGCCACCAGCCTCTGTCCCCAGTCCTCTCATTGATCATGGGTTGGCACTATTTCTCATTTCATTTGTGCTGAAGGAGCAGGACCAGATGACTCCTAATTCTCTAAAGGCAAAATGAAAATGTTATCTTCCATGGTTGGATTAAAAGATTCTTAGTTTTGCTGCTGCTTGTTTATTTGTAATTAGGCGAACCCAAACTCTAGATTTCTGAGAGTATTACTTGGCACTTCAAAGCTAACTTTTTGAAGAAGAACTAATAATGAGAGTGCTATCTTCTCCCCAAGAACAGGTCACAGGGGCAGGAATAGATCTTACTTCTCTTTTTCCCATTATTAGGTTTTTCTCCATAAAGCAAACTGGTGAAATATTGGCTCTTACTGGGTGAGCAATGTTAACTAGGAATTGGAGCAATTGCTTTGAAATAATAAAGGAATCAGATGGTTGATACTTTGTGAATGGTGCACACTGCCATCTGTTTCTTGTCTCCATGCCATGAGTTCAACAAGGAAGGAAAGGCCTGTCCCTTCAGTGTGTTCTAGCTTTCTCCATTTTCAGTGTAGGAGTTCAGCTGAAGGACCAAGTAGCATGCCCTGATGCTTTCTCTTAGTCAACATTAATAGGGAGCCCTATACTTTGAGAGCTACTGGGAATCCATTTGTAAACTAATGCCACAGTTGACTCCCTTTTGCTTCCTTGTTATCACTCAACATGCTTGGACACAAAAAAGAAGAGGCATGTCATGATCACATTTAAATTCCTACAGAAGCTAGCACAATCAAGAATTCTAGCTGGTGAATATAGAAGCCAATAACTGGTATTAAAATTTGTTAGAAGTTGAAAAAACAGAACCCAGAGTAAGAAGGCTGTGCAGGGACTTAAATCGCAGTCCATTTCTAGTCTAGCTTAATTAGATGTTAATGTCTTCACACCTTGTCAATTGGTTGAACAAAATTATACTTGGAAGCATCATGTGCCTCTCTCTCTAATAATTATCCTAATTTGTTTTGCTCACTTTGTGTAGTAATATAGCACAAGGTGGAAAACGAGGGCCCCAGCAGGTCAGTGAGTATTGCTCCACGTTTGTAGATCATAAACATGGTTCATTAGTTTCTCAAAGACAAGAAAGTTTTCTTGCAGCAGACATTTCTGAAAGCAATAAAAATTATGTAATCATTCTTGAAGAACACGTAACACTTACAGTCATAATGTTTCCATGCACATGTGCACATCTAACAAATGGTCTAGAGAGCTAAAGTTAAAAGGAACTCTTTAACCACTTAAAGCAACATGTCAGCACTTTCTCTAATTGTGATAAATTCTGTCCTCTCACCTGAGAAGGTGACATTTCATGGCAAATAAATCTGGGAAATCTCCTAGAATTGGAAATTTCTTGTTTTGTAAGCTATTTCCTATAATGCCCAGAAAGTTGTGTACAAAAAGCTAACTGAGAGTATAGTTGTTCTGAGCATTGTTAATCATGATGGGAAGTCTATATTTTTTATGAAAAAGCCAATCAAGAACTCAGGTTGTCCTCTGCCTGAACTTATCTCAATGAACTGGTAAACTGGATTGAATGACTACAGTGCTATTAAAGCCAAGTCACTGGAGCTGTGGTGTAACATAAGCTGCGATGTAACTCAGAGGCCGAGTACAACATAGTTGTACTGTTGTGCTGCATTCCCTTCTTCTGTGTGGTCCGTTGCCATCAGTAAAACCACCTCCACTTGCACAGACACTGGGAAGTCATCAAAGCAATATTAATGGAGCTGGAACAAACTGCCTGGCAATGATGACTCACTCTCCCACAATTCCCCCCCAAAGCCTGCTGTCCTCTGATGTCACCTCTTCTGTGGACTTCCTATTAGAAGCTGTACTTGATATTTATCTTAGTAAGAACCCACAAAGGTATAAATAATAAAAACAAAGGGTCCTAACAGTGTAATTTATCTCAATCAATTCAATAAGGACAATTAAACTGAACTGTGCCTCCCTGATGGCGCAGGGGGTTAAGAAACCGCACTATGAAGCAACCTTCATACTCTGCAGCACAAGTTCGATCCCCAGTCGGCCAGAGAGAAACCCACATGGTGAAGCAGATCTCTCCTGTCTCACCCACTGCTCCCATCAGCAGTGTATTTCAGTCTGTCTGCCTGTTCTGGTCCCCGTTTTGTCTCTGGTGAATCCCCTCACAACCCCCCACAAACACCTGCATCTCTGGCTTGTACCCCAGGTCTTGTATGCATAAATAAATAAATCTTAAATAAAAAAAAATGAAAAAGAAACAAACTAAACTGTCCACATGTTAAAAATAGCTTTTAAGCTTAGGGAAAGTGCAACTTTTCAAAACCCTGTGTTATTATCAGTTGCATTTTTATTCAGGTTACTTTGAAAAAAATTAATTTTGGTAGAAAAAGGCCCACCAGCCTCTGCAGTCCCAGGTGCCCAGGTAAGCTCAACTCTATGACCACCTGAGTGATAGCTTGCCAATTTTTTTTAAAGATTTATTCATTTATGCATACAAGAACTGGGGTACAGGCCAGAGGTGGGGGGGGCAGTAAGAGGATTCACCAGAGACAGAGTGGGGAACAGAACAGGCAGATTGACTGAAATACACTGCTGAAAACAGCGGGTGAGTCAGGAGAGGTTTGCTGCACCATGTGGGTATTTCCCTGGTCAGGGATTGAACTCATGCTGCAGTGGCTGTGGATCGTTTCATAGGTTGCGTCTTAACCCCTTGCACCACCAGGGAGGCCCCTCGCTGATTTTTTTTTTTTTAAGTGTTCTTTTTTGCTTTCTTCATGTTGGATGTTTAAGGACAGTGGCAAACAGATTTCTCCACTAGGCTCAAGAATTTATCTACAAATCTGTGGTGAATGGAACCCTCATGTGGGCAGTTGAAATCCAGGCTTCTCAAAACACAAACACACACACAATAAAAAAGTTCTGAGTTGAAAGGAAAGAAGATACTTTTATTCTTCATTAAGTATACCAACTCAGCCTTTCCACTTGGTATCTTTAAGGAGAGGTAGTGAGGAGAACACCGCATTAAGAATCTGAAATTAGATTAGCTCTGGTTTTATTATTTGGTATGTAACCAGAGTGAATGCTCCATTTACTTCCTTCAAAGAGTTGTTGAATTAACCAATGGACTAAAAATCACAATCCATTCAACACACAGAATGCTGCCATTTACTGTTTTCTTACGTCATTGTACTTTGAAGTTTTAATTTTTTTACCCACAATATTTTTTATTTGCTTCTCATCCGCCTAGAGGACGGAATACTAAATATATTTACTGGGATATCCCTTAGTCCTGAAATTTAGAAGATTAGGTATAGCTGTATTTAATTAGTTAAACTTTAAGGAAAGAAGAGAAAAAATAATAGTTTCTATTTGTTCCCCCTTGACTGCTCCTCCCTTTCCCTGCAAGATAGTGTTTAATATATATTCACTTTTTATTCATTCAATTAATCCTTGTAGCTGAATTTGTAAAATTGGATATGACTCAAGCTAGAATAGATGATGGACATGCAAATAGCTATAGTTATGTAATAAAAGAATACCACAATATTACATAGCAGGAGAAAAAGTTAACTTCCTCTAGAGCAGAAAGAAAGAGTATTTAAGGAAAACTATCACAATGCAAGACATGTTTACCTGATTCTGGAAAGAGAAGTAAACTTTATGTACGCTGACAGCAGTATTTTTGTGTGTATTTATCACTATTGGAACTATGAAATCTTCCTTTTAATAGCCACCTAAAGGGTGAAATTATATGAGTAAATATGGTAATCATCTTTCACAGTAGGACAGGTTCTTTTGAAAGTAAATTAGACACTGTCCCTACTCAAGCAATTGAACACCATAGGCAAAGCTTGCTAAATGGTCTGTTTGAATAGAAATTAATCCCACTGGTATTAAGTCCCCACACAATCTGATGGAAAAAATGCCTAGGAGACAGATGTTCCAAAGAGTTTAAAGGAAGAAAGAAGAAGGGGGGACAGGGAGGAAAGGAGAGGTGAGGGTGTATTGGGGTGAGGGTAGGTAAGTGACAAGAGCACACACAGGAAATTCTGATTTGTGACTCCATTGTCCTCAATTCCCTTAACCACTACACCATCTACCCTTTCTGTCCTATCAAGATAGGCTAAAGAAAATCAGAGGATAATTCCCTGGGTTCAAGAATTAAAATGTTCTTTTACCACAAGTTACTAATAAAATACTTACAAGACATGGCAAATTGAACTAATATAGCTTAGTGGTCTCTGGGAATTGATGTTGATGAAAAACCTAAATATCCATCCTGATGCCATTTGTTTATTGGGTGACACTGACAAAATCTGAGAGATGAGAAGAATTTTCTTCTTGCACATCTTCTGAAACAGTTTGATAAGATGAAAGAGAAGTGGGATTTTATTCTTCATTTCACCTTTCTGCACTGCTGATCTCAACAGTGAGTTGTCATATCTGCTCAAAGCTAGCAAATCTTCCTCTGGAACTTTGGGATTTCTTTCAGATAAATAGTTTCATTTGAACAGAAATAGTCCAACAGGTAAAAAACGAATCTTGAGAAAAGAAAGCTTCCAACTTGATTCAAAACAGAAGCTAGACAGTGAAGTGGGATGGCACCTAACGCTGAGCTTGGGGACACAGTGCCTCCCCTGGAGCAGAGGCACACGAGCACAGGTCTTCTCTGACAGGTCTTCTCTGACGCTATTTTCTCTTTCTCCAACCCTTACTTCCAATGGCCTGTTTAAATTCACTATAGTGCTTTGAGATTTTTCTTTAGAATATCTCAGATTTGGGGCCTCCCCTGGTGGCACAGCAGTTGAGCACTGGGCTGCGAAGCTGCCAGCAGCCTCTGCAGTGCCGGTTCGATCCCCGGCCATCGGGCGAGGGTCCCACATGGCGAGCAAGACCTCTCCTGCCACTCCCACTGCTCCCCTCAGCAGTATATTTCGTCAGTCTGCCTGTTCTGTTCCCCACTCTAGCTCTGGTAGATTCTCTCACCCTCCTGAGCTTCTGACTGTACCCAGTGCTTGTATAAATAAATAAATGAATCTTTAAAAAAGAAAAAGAATATCTCATATTTGGAAATAAATATTTATTTACTCTTTTCATGAGATCACAATAATAATGTTTTTCAACAGGGTTGTGAACTTATAGGAAATATAGCCCATGGGGCATGTGAAGAACTATTGGGCTTAGGACCAAGTGTATGTGTTTTGAATTTCTCATTTTTACAGAATCATAAGTGATTGTGATGTGTCCTTCTTGTTAATAATCATTTTAAATTTATTAGTAACAGTCAATCTAACCTTAACTCTACATCAAAAATTTCTTTGAAAGGAAAGCAACCCAGATATAATTTAAAATATCTTTAAATTTTAAATAATTTTATTTAAATTTAATTTAAAGATATTTAAATAATATTGCAATATTACAGAGTTGGCGTTATTAAACGAAGAGCAATACCTCCCTTAGTCAAGCAAAGTTTAAGCATTTTTAATTAGTCTAGAAAGAATATTTCATGATATCAAAAATGTTTAACTCTAGTTATTTAACAGAGATCTTTGACAAACATAATTAGAAAGAAAATGTAGTTAGCAATATAAGGTATTGCTTGATCCAGAATTTAATTATACTTTTGCTTTAAAATTTATAGAATAACACATTTTCAATGTGTTTGTGTTATTCTTTTAAATTAGCAATCCTTTTTAAAATGTTTGTGTTCTGATGCAAAATAAGTACATTAGAGACTGTCTTGTGCCAAAGAGACTTCCTTTCAAAGGCTCAAATCAAATTAACTTAAATTTAATATTTTGTTTTCCAGATGAGAACTGTAGTAATTATTGTGATTTCTGGATTTTCTTTCTTTTTTTCATAGATTGCCTCTAAAATCTGGGCTTCCTATTTTTTGGCTATTATGGCTGCTCAGCAAGAAGAAATTTCCCAGAATTCCTCACTTTGGGATCTTACTAGATGCCTATAATCTCACCATTGGAATAATAGTGATGTCTTTCACTCTTGAGCCTTGATTTTTGGTCCTTGGCCATCTACATTCCCTTCCTGTGGGAGGGGCCCAGCTCCACCCTGCAGATAGTGACAATGCCAAGCGGCATGGAAAAACAGTAACTTTGGGACCTCCCTGGTGGTGCAAGGGGTTAAGCACAGCACTGTGAAGCTATTCGCTTCCTCTGCAGCATGAGTTGGAGCTACCCACATAGCGCAGCAGACCTCTCCTGTCTCACCCACTGCTCCTCTTAACAGTGTTTTTCAGTTAGTCTGCCTGTTCTGTTCCCCACTCTGTCTCTGGTGAATCCTTTCACCCTCCACATCTCTGGCCTGTACCCTAGTTCTTGTATGAATAAATAAATCTTTTTTTTAATTTTTTAATTTTTATTTATTTTTTTATAGGTTTTTTATTAAATTAATTTATTTATTTATACAAGCACTGGGTACAGTCAGAAGCGCGGGAGGGTGAGAGAATTCACCAGAGCCAGAGCGGGGAGCAGAGCAGGCAGAAGGACCGAAGTACACTGCTGAGGGGAGCAGCGGGCGGCAGCAGAGGTCTGTGTGCCATGTGGGACCCTCCTCCGGTGGCCGGGGAACAGCCGGGGATCGAACCAGCACTGCAGAGGCTGAGGGCAGCTTCGCAACCCAGTGCTCAACCGCTGCGCCACCGGGGAGGCCCTGAATAAATAAATCTTTAAAACAAACAAACAAACAAAAACTTGAAACAAGTTTCCCTGAGAGACTGTAAGGGACCCAATTCCCACTGAATTGGAAGATCCTACGGAGACTTGAGAAATAAGACATTGTTTCCTTTTCCACCATTCAAGTATTAGGCTTCTTTTTTAAAAAATATGCTGGCACCATTATACCCATTTCTCTACTCCAACAAACCCAACTCATCTCTGTAATTAGGATTTAGAAAAAGACCTGGCCAATAATACCTACCCAACCACACAAATATATTGAAAGATATATTGTTTGCAAAAATGATTGAAAAGTAACCTGTTTAAAGCCATATAGTCAATTGCTATAGAACTAAAAAGAAACATATTTTTTTCAATTATTTTAAAGATATTCTCAACACAAACTTTCTTATCCTGAGAGAAATAAAAACATTATGTTAGCCCTATTCACAAAGCTTTGTCCTTCTATATGCTATGAAGAAATTTGCTTGGAATATTATTTCTGTTGTTATTAATTAGCATCAACTAGCTAGTGCTATCAGTGAATTGCCCTAGTGACGTTTTCATAGCAGACACAACATCTTGGTTTGTTAAATGTATTACAGAGAAAGAAAACAAGCCATACCAATTATGCTTTGCCATTTGTCTGACACTTTCATTATTCTTGATGCAATTCCTATCACATGTTGTCTTGTTGTAAAAGCCATTTCTGTCAAATTAACTTAGGGAGGACTGGTGGAAAATGAAATAAAAAAACCAACAAAAAATAAACCCCAAGCCCAAAATTTCTCATCTAATTCTAACACCTGGAGAATCAGCAGAGAAATATAATTTTGTCATTTCAAATTAAATCAGATTCTGGGCTTACTGTTTCTGAAAAAATCCAATATAAAATGGAGGTGGGGCATCCATCCATGACCATTTAGGAACATGCTCAATTCATGGAAAATCAATTCCAGCTCACAGTCATGTGGCTCTTTATGATGCTCCATTAGGATTTCTTTAATTTTTGCAAATCTGGTGACTTATTTAGTTGGATGCTATCAGAAAAGAGATGTCCTCAATTTAATAAAATCCTTATCCAGAAAAGTGATCTGGGCTTTGGTGACAGTTCCTGCACATTTTAAGAAATCTATAATTCCCATTTAGAGCATAGCGAACAGCAGATAGAGTAAAAATCTTCAAAACCCTTTAAAAATACAACTTTCCACATTCTGAGACTCCTCTGTCAATATTTCCTTTAATTTTGGTTCTATTAATTTATCTATCAATAAAGCTGTAGAAATAGAGTTACAAAATAACAATTGCCAGAATTTAAAAACTATCCATTAGAACAAGCTATTAAGCCAAAGATAAGGTAAAAGTTAGCTTTGTATTTTCTAATCTTAGTTTAATGTGTCACTGCTAAAATAATCCTACTGAAGCTAACAGGGCTAAGATGCAGATAGTGGACTTTGGACAATTAAAAGTGAAGGTCAAAGACTGAATGTAATCAAGAGAAATACAGTACCTGAGTTGTGGATGGTAGTGTCAGAACTATTAACCTTGAAGAGAAGTACAAGACATAGAGGGAAAACATGAACAGTTTGCAAAACCAAAGTTGAAAGAATATATCACTTTTTGGAAAAATACTCATTATGGACACTATTATTTTTACTAATTTCAGTTGCAGGATAAATATGCTAAAACATAATAAACAACTGAATATACAACCATAAATTTATATAGTTCTAATGTTAAAAATTGTTTAAAGTAAAATATCAGTTATAACTTACTAATGTGTGAAATAATTCTGACCAAATCTTCTTATGTTTGATTAATTTTATTCATAGGTTTTAAAACAGTTCTATTGCGCTATCTCATTATTGTTTTAATTTGAATTTCTCTAATAAGAAATGACGAACATCTTTTCATGTACTAGTTGGTCATCTGTATGTCTTCACTAGAAAAGTGTCTATTCAGATCCTCTGCACATATTCTATTCTGGTTGTTGTTTTTATTGTTGAATTTCATGAGTTCATTATATATTTTTGCTATTAACCCCTTGTAAGACTTAGGATATGCAAATGTATTCTCCCATTTATTAGGTTGTCTTTTCATTTTGTTTGAAGTTTTTTCTGCTGTGCAGAAGCTTTTTAGTTTGATGTAGTCCCATTTCTGGATTTTTGCTCTTGTTTCCCTTGCTGTTGGAATCAAATCCTCAACACATTTTTAAGGCTAATGTCAAGGAGGATATTGTTTGTTTTCTTCTCTGTATTTTATGTGTTTAGATCTTACATCCAAACTTAAATATATTTTGAGTTAATTTTTTACATGGTGTTAGGTAATGGTCTAGCTTCATTCTTTTGCATGTGGTTGCCTAGTTTTCCCAACACCATTTATTAAAGAGACATTCCTTGCTCCATTCTATGCCCTTAGCTCCTCTGTTGTAAATTAGTTGTCCATATGTGTTTGCTTTTATTTTTTGGTTCTCAATACTATTCCCTTGATCTTTGTGCCTATTTTTATCCCACTATCAAGCTATTTTAATTATTATGGCTTTGTGTTTAATTTTTGTTTTTTTAATTTTTATTTATTTTATTTATTTTTATTTTAACATTTATCATTTTTTATAATTTGAAGTCATGGATTTGCTACCTCCATTTTTGATCTTGTTGATGTTTTTTGCTGCTCAGGTTCTTTTTGTTGTTCCAAATAAATTTCATGATCTTTTATTCTGTTTCTGTGAAGAACGCTGTTGGGATTTTAATAGGGGGTTGCATTGAATATGTATATTGCTTTAGGTAATTCTTCCAGTACATAATCATGTACTAACTTTCCATCTTTTTGTGTCTTTTATTTATTTCAACAGTATATTATAGCTTGTGGTATACAGGTCTTTCACTTTTTTGGTTAAATTTGTTCCAGGGTATTAAATTATTTTTCATGGGATTGTTTTCCTGATTTCTCTTTCTGCTAGTACATATAGAAACACAACATACTCACAAATTAGTTTTTAATCTTCCTCTTCTCTGTATTCTTTTATTATTTCTAGTAACTTTTTACTTGAGACTTTGGCATTTTATATGTATATCTCATATCATCTGCAAATAGTGACAGTTTTACTTCCTCCTTTCCAATTTGGATAGCTTTTAAAAAAAAATCCTTTTCTCATTCAATTGCTTCTTTACTAAAACTGCCAATATTCAAGAAAGTAAACATCTTTATCTCGTTTCTGCTCTTAAAAGAAAAGCTTTCAGTTTTTCACCATAGAGTATGATATTGACAGTGAATTTGTTGTGTATTAGCTTTACCATGTTGCAATATGTGTTTACATATATATATTTTGTTGATTTTTTTTTTTAAAGCTTTATTTAGTGGGCCTCCCCTGGTGGCGCAGCGGTTGAGTGCTGGGCTGCGAAGCTGCCCACAGCCTCTGCAGCGCCGGTTCGATCCCTGGCCGCTGGTGAGGGTCCCACATGGTGAACAGACCTCTCCTGCCATGCCCACTGCTCCCCTCAGCAGTGTATTTCTTCAAGTCTGCCTGTTTTATTCCCTGCTCTGGCTCTGGTGAATTCTCTCACCCTCCCATGCTTCTGACTGTACCCAGTGCTTGTATAAATAAATAAATAAATCTTTAAAAATTAAAAAGATTTATTTAGTTAAGCATACAAGTGCTGGGGTAGAGGCCAGAGATGAGGTGGGTAAGAGGATTCACCAGAGCCAGAGGGGGGAGCAGAGCAGGCTTACCGACTGAAACACACTGCTGAGGGGAGCAGTGGGCAAGACAGGAGAGGTCTGCCTCACCATGTGGGCTCCTCTGTGGCAGGCCGGGGATCTAACTGGTGCGGATCGCTTCATAGTGTGCTGCCCAACCTCTTGCGCCACCAGGGAGGCCCTGTTGATGGTTTTTTAATCACAAAAGGTATGTTGAATCTTTTCCAAAGGTTTTCTGTGTCTACTAAGATGATCATATGTTTTTTGTCCTTCCTTTGTTGAAGTGGTATATCACAGTTATTGATTTTTGTATGTTGAAACATCCTTGCTGAAAGGGTCGGCAGAGAAAGACTAGGATGACAGAATAAGTTTAAAGGGGGACTCTACTGTGTTCCCAGTGGAAGTGTAACAGGGTGGTCCCCAGGAAAGGGGGAGGTTCCCTGCCCCACCCAAGGGAGGGTGGAGCTGAGCAGGAAGAGGAGAAACTGCAGAGGAGACTGAGGAAGGAAGGAGCAGGATGGAGCCTAGAGACACATGAAGAAACTGTGCTTGTCTTTTGGTCGTGGACGGGGTGACACAGATGTGGGTGAGACCCGTGGGGAGGTGACAATGGCAGCTTTTATCTTGATGTTGATTTTGCTCTTTTCCTTCCTGGCTTGTCTGGTTGTTTCTGGCCCTTTTCTGTGGGTCCCCACTGTAAGATGCTTTAGACTTGTGGCAGGCTTTGGGGCCTTGTTCTGGGCCAATCCCATTTGGATGGACTTTTACCCACGAGGGGATGGGTAACTCTGGATGCTTCATTTAGAAACTAGACTCTTTGCCTTACCTGTATTGTTTCCTAGTTTTATTAAAGTTCCTTCCCATTAAAGTCTCATATGTTTTGTGTTGATGCGGCGGATGGCAGAACCCATTTAGAATAGGCAGATTTGCGGGGTTTGGGCTGCCCCTCTCCCTGTCCTATAACAGAAGTTCACAGATTCAAGGTGGGGGTCAGTGAGTCAAGCCCATTGTCAGGGGAAAGCAGGTTTTTATAGGATGGGGAGAGGGAATCCGGGCTTGCAGGTGGGGGAATTGGTTTGAACAGGAACAGAGTTGTTTTCTGATGGTATCAGCAGGCCCTCATTCTTGCCCCTAGGTGGGCTTCCTCATTCTCTAGGGGACATCTGGGCCTGAGGTCTTCAACGTTCTGTGATAGTTCCTCTTAATGTCAGTCAGGATTTTCCAGCAGGGCCGGTGGGGGCGCCCCCCCCCCCATGGAACTCCATTGAGCGAGATACCAGATGCCTTTTCACCCTAGTGACTCTGGCTCCCGCCAGACCTTTCACTTGCATCTCTGGAATGAATCCCACTTGATCCATCATTGCTGTCTTTGGCTGTGTTGTATTGCTGGATTGGATTTGTCAAGATTTTGTTGAGGGTTTCGCATCTATGTTTATGTGATAAAATATTCTGCACTTTTCATTTTTAGTGGCATCCTTGTCTGGTTTTGAAATCAGGGTGATGTTTCTTTCATAGAATGTGTTAGAAGTTTTCTCTTCTTTTCAATTTTACAAAAGAGTTTAAGTAGAATATGTATTAATTCTTTAAAGTGTGGTAGAATTCACAAGTTGAGCTATGTATTCCTGAGCTCTAGCTTCTGTGGAAGCTTTTAATTACTGTTTCCACTCCCTTACTCACCGATGGGTCCTTTTTGATTTTCTATTTCTTCCTGATTCACTTCTGAAATGTTGTATGTTTCTAAGAATTAGTCCATGTTTTTCTCAGTTGTTCAATTTGTTGTCAGATAACTGAATGCACATTTATGATCCATCTTGTCTCTGTAACATCAGTTGTAATCTCTTCTTTCATTTCTAATTTTATTTATTTGTGTTTTCTGTCTCTTCTTTGTGAGTGTCCCAGATATCCTCTCATTTGCCTCAACTGAAATTACCGCCTTAGGCAGCTGGGATATTGCTAGGAATTGCTATTGTTTTGACAATGCCTTGGGGTAAGTTTCCTCTTCATCCTCACTTTTTTGAGCTGAGCTCTGGATCAAATCAGGAAGCTACTCTGCTCTTACAATAATTTCCCAGGATGCTGCAAATCTGGATAAAACATTGGTTTTACTCTGGGAATGGCACCTTAGAGAAGCTCTAAAATAGGTCAAGCTATGTTACTTTCAATGCTACACAAGCTTTTGACTGCCATGCCACTGAGTTGAGGAAGGAAGGGACACAGGAATAGTTCTAAGTAAAGCAATCATAGAACCTCCTCCCTCACTTAACTTATGCTTTGTAGTTTTTCTTCAGTAGATAATATTCTGATGGTTCTGTGGTTCATTGAGAAGAGCTTTGAAGTGGTTAGCTTTAGTTGTTTTGTCATTTTTATTGTTGTTTTAGAGGAAAAGTAAAGTCACCAAAATTTTCTCTTTGCTCTCCAAGAGGTTGAGCACCTTCCCTACCATTGATTAATTTGATTTGTCATCTCACTTAATTTATGATATATTTTCAATTTACAGCAGTTATATGAAGTCTACCACAAAAACTCACAACTGGATGCCAGGCTGCCATGTCAGGTCATGGCAGATGCTAATAGGCCAGAGACTTCTGATACTTCTAGTGGTGAGTTTAATACCTATAACCTATAATCCAATAAATTCTCCTTTACAAGGAATTACTCAGTGATTGGATATAGGCAGAGGGAATGTAATAGGTGAATTCCATGAGCACTTCAGTGATTCAATCACCTATTCCCTCATTTTTCCACTTAGATAGTCCCATTTAATTGACTACATAAAATTAATTATAGTGGTATAAAATGACTAGTATTTTATTGATAAATATTGATGTTATCATTTTGCGAGTCAGAAATTTAGGCAGGGTTCAGCTGGGCAATACTTCTAAAGCACATTGGGTAACTGTTATTTAATTGATGCCTGGTCTGGTATAGAGTGTCTACAATGGCATTATTCACATTCCTGGTGACTTTTCCCAGTGACTGGAATGTCACTCTGGAAGGCTCTGCTGTATCACTCTGTATTCATATCTCAGAAATCTCAAGCTTTCTCCAGGTGGTCTCTCCTGAAGGGTAGCCAGATTTTTTTACTTCATGGATCAGAGGTCCCAGTTAGCAAGGATAGTCCTTTTAAAAGCTTGGCCCAGGATTAGTATAACATCACTTCCACTGACTCTGTTGGTCAAAGCTGTCATAAGTTAACCCCAGGTGAAGAGGAAGTAAAATAGCACCTGCCTCTTGAAGGGAAAAACATTAATGATTTTGATGACATCTTTAATCTGCCAGCCAGCCAATCCCTTGAAATGTGGGATACAAAAATTTAGTAATTCTCTGGGCTTGAGGCTAAGCATCTCCCTGTGACTCTCTCATCATAAAGGGACTCTGAGACATCCTTAACAACCTGAGAATTTGGTTTCTCCAGTAAGACATTTTCCTGATTCATTGAGCGTGACACTGGCATCATCTTTGGAGAATTACTAAAGCATCAGCAAAGTAAAATAGCAGTGGGATAAAAGGTATATTTTTCAAAGATAGAGGGAGAAATAGTTACCTAGTATTTGAAGAGATTTCCAAAAGCAAAGTGGTCCTAACTTCCTTTTAAAAGTCAGGTACTTATTTGTTGACACATGGTAATGATGTCCACCCCTGTTGAAGTACATACCTCCCCAGTCTCCCTTGCTCATATCCTAGGATAACAAAGTCTTTAAAAGGAGAGTGGCTTTACTATAATAAATTTTTTTAATGTTTCATGTTTTTGTTTTACTCACTTACTTGTTGCTGCTCCAGGGACAATCTATTCTGATTAGCTCACAAGGTTTGTTCAATAGAGAATTCAACTCTCTTTCCCTTTCTGATTCTGGAGAACCTTACTATGAACATATTTGTATATCAACATTTCTTATCTTCAAAAGGGTTCTAATATTCCCCTCCCATTGATCAACTCCAATAGAGTATAGACATTATAAAAAATAGAGGCCTATTTACTAGTTGTCTTGTAGGGAATCTGAGTTCCTTCATTTTTTTGATTTTTAAACAGAAGATATTTTATAGTCTCCTTCTTGACCATTTAAGTTAATTTCCCAGAGTAATTTTCTGTGTGATAGGAGGAAGACATATCTTTGAAACATAGAAGGTAAATTCATTCCCCACCCACAGCAGGACCTTTCATGTTTCAACAGTGAATAGTCCTCTCAAGGACTGATAGCACTTGTATTGACCAGGAGCAAAAGTATCACAATTGTAATATTAAAGAGTAGATTCTGTTTGATATTGAACTTCTACTATGTCAAAGGCATTGGAGTGTGCACTGTAGATGCAATGGAAAACAGAATAAATATGCTTCCTAAAATCATGGAGCTGATCTTAGAGTAAGAAAAAACAAGTAACTAATATAATATGTACATTGTTATACAATATTATGTTTCAAAATAAAGGAAGGGTCTTCCTGATGGTGTGGGGGTTAAGTCTCACGGCTGACAAGCTATGGCCAGCAACTGCTGCATAAGTTTGATCCCCAGCCAGTAAGCTAACCCAGATGGCGCAGCAGACCTCTTCTGTCTTGCCTACTGCTCCCCTCAGCAGTGTATTTCAGTCAGTTCACCTGTTCTGTTCCCCACTCTGTCTCTGTTGAATACTCTCACCCTACCCCATACCTCAGGCCTGCTCCCCAGTTCTTATATGTATAAATATATAAATCTTAGAAAAATAAAGGAAATTGAATCTATAAAAGTACATAAAAACAACTTGCTTCAGACACAAGGTTGACAGATTTTTTGAAAAATATGAAGAAGTAGAAGAGCATTCCAGACAGAGGCAATGACATGTACAAAGGATCTGATCCAGAAGGAAAAAATGGCACATTTGAGACATTCAAGTTGTGTGAGTTTGAGATACAGACAGAAAAAGGGAAGTACAGCAAGATCAAGTTTATATAAAGGTAAATGCCAAATAATGTACAGCATCAGACTATGGTAAGGGTTTTGTCTTTACCATACATAAGATGGGTGTTCAGTTGAGAGACACACATGCTTTTAAATGGTGTATTTGTAAAATACATTTGGATAAAACTTCATTCTATCTCACACTAGAAAATAGATTTGATTGGTGTTGGATATTAGCTACTGAAAAAAAAAAAAGTCAGAGATAATATATTTTCAAAAGAAATGTATGAGTTAAAATCAGTATAAGCTGATGATTGAATGCTGGAATATAGCAAGAAATGTTAAAAATTGCTACTAAAAGTTGATGGTGACACAAATCATTTAAAATTAACTTGATGCTGGATTGGACATTGCTGAGGTATGGAGAAAAACAGAGAAAGTGTTAAGTGACTGCAATATTTCTATCTTGAGCAAGAAAATAAATGGTGACCCTATTCTCTGACACAGAGTACACTGAACAGGAATTAGATGTGAAAGGAAAGCACTCTCCTGGGTATGTTGTCTTTGTGACATTTGAGTGGAAATGTTAAGTAAGTAGTTAAACATATGTGCAAATAGAACAAGAGGATTTAACATGAGATGTAAATTTATGAGTCATTAGCTGCGAATGGTAACTGAAGTCATGGACATGATTAGGATGGCCTGAGAAAGTGCAGAGTATGAGAGTGACAGAAACCCTTTATTAAAACATAAATGCTTCATTACTGAATATTTTACTTTGAGATCACAAAATGATAGAGAAGGACAACAAAGAAAAATGCATGAACTCTCAAAGGCAAGGGGAATAAAATGTTTCAAGATAAATGTGAGCAATAGATCACTCAATAGTCTGCTTATAAATCAAGTAAAAAGAAGTCTATGGGTTAAAAAGTCCATTGGATTCGGTAGCCTAAAAATAGTTTGGGGAAAGGAATTAATGAGAACAGTTCTAAGGAACAATGAAAACAGAAGCCAAACTGGGGTGACTTGATAAAACATTTGGAAGGCCACTCATACAACAATGGTGCTGAACAAATTGGCTTTGAGAGGGGTGAGAAATACAAGGTGGTAGGTGGTGGATTTATTGCAAGGCTGAAGTTCAGCAGAAAGAAAGAAGATGAGATAATGGATAGTATAAGAATTCTGAGAAGATGTGTTTGGGATGCCAATCACGGGAAGAAGCAAGTCCTCTACCATGTAATGGGAGAGAGTAGGAAACATTGTAGGATTAAGAACAGACATTTATATAAAATCCAAGTGTCTTTAGTTTTCTCTGAGGAGTGGGTTGGCAAGATGTGAGTGGGGTTTATGATTAAATTTTATGTGAGGAAAAGAAATTGGACACCGCTGATTTTCCATTTGAAGTTGCCAAGTTGCAAAGTTGTGACTTTGCAACAATACTGATAGACCATTGCATGTGAATTTCTTTAGGACCATTTACACACTTGGTATATAAGGGAGAGAATATACCTTGAGTGGGAGTATTTCTGGATAGGTGTGGCAAAATTACAGGAAGGCAAGAAAATTTATGGTATTGGCAAAAACTTGTAACAACGTTGAACTATGGATTCTAAACTAGATAAGGATGGTAGTAAAGAAAATAAAGGGCTATTGGTTTTCAAGAATATAACAAGAGCATTAGCATCATCAAAATCCTGATGATTTTGATAAAAGGGAATTACTTAATAAGCAAGCTGAAGGGGAAAAAAATTAGTTAGAAAGCACAAAAGTTGATTGAGTGATTTGTGAAGTCTGTGCTTGTCTATTTTCTTGTCTGATTTCTCACCAGCTTTGGGATGGAAAGCAGGTGAGTTATATGAAATACTAGACAAGGATGAGACACCTGATGACTTGGAGGCTTATGGGAGCTGGTTTCTTTCATAACCAGTAATTCTCATAAAGGAAGTAAGAGAGAAGATGCCAACTCTTATTTATACGTTAAAACACCAGAATCATGAAGACCCTTTTCCATATCTTCTCCAGCACACTAGACCACATCCTGCTGAGCTCAAGTATAACTGCTGGCTTCTGTGTCTTCTCCCAAATTCTCCAGTGAGAATCATTGTACAACTGAGTCTCTGTTTCAATAATGTTGAGGAGGAAAGAAAAAGTTAAGATCTCTTATACACTACATCAAATTGCTAAAGAAAAAAAAAAGAAATTAAAAAATACATCTTATTGGCCATACTGACCTGCCCTAATAGCCTCATATCCCCCACATACAGTACAGTGCCATGGATATGATAAATGCTCAATAAACACTTCGTGAATTTCATTGCAGAGTATATTGACAACAGAGATGCAATAAAGATCTCTACCACTTCCCACTATTTTACCACTTTCCAGCTACCCTTGGTCTCTCTCTCTCTCTTTTTTTTTTGTTCCTGGCTTCCAGTAAAACTCTAAAAGCCTCAAGCATCTGCTACTTTCCAACTGTAGTGATTAACCTAAATTATTCTAGGTTGGAGTTGTATGATAGCATTTATTACAATTCCTTGAAGATATTTTTATTTTAAAAAGTAAGTATAGGAAAAAAGAAAAAGGAATGAAAGCAAGGAAGGGAGCAATGGAAGGAAGGAGGGAGAAAAAGAAAACAGCTGTATGAATCTAAAACCATGTCTATAAAACCAGTAGAAATGGAGTTTCTTGAAATGTTAAGAAGATTAAAGCCCATATGAAATAAAAATCTGCAATAAAGGTGAAATAATATGATCTCATCAAGTAAAATAATATACCCAAGATCATGCAGAGAACAAAAATTATATCTTTTTCTTTTCACCTTTCCCTATGTTAGTACATAACTATCCATAGACTGGAAACTTGCTAAGTGCACTAGCCATGCTTTATTCTTCCTATCAACATCCCCACCACATACCAGGACATAGTTTAATAAATGAAAGTTTAACTGGAAAAATATGAAGTTTATCAATCCAAGAATGGGTACAATTTCCAATGTAGGAAACTGTCAGATATTTAAAGACCAAACAATGGTGAACTTGTACCAAACTTTGCAGAAAAGTCCGGCTCTAAATAATAGGCCTTTAAGTTTATACAAATAAGATGTATAGAGCTAGGTCAAACTTTTGAGGAATGTGCTATTATTTTCTCCATCCTCTGGTTGGGAAAAGTGGGACACCAAGTGATTCAATAACTTGCCCTAGGTTCAAAGGTGGTGGGGCAAGTATTTGAACCTTGTGATTTTGACTTCTGAAGAAATTAAGTTTTTAATCAATACAATATAATGTCTCACATTCAAATGTGCTTGTGTAGACTGTGGTCCACTTACAGCTAAATACAGCTCATCTGATCCCTTGTTTGGTGTAATAAGTGCATATATTTGAAGCATAGCTTTTGCTTAACAACTCCTCTATTGGAAGAATCAAAAGAATGGCACAGATCACCAACTGAAACAAATCAAGTGCTGGATTAGCTTTAATATTTCTTCATCATCACCGACAATTAAAAACGGCAAGTGGGCCTCCCCTGGTGGCACAGTGGTTGAGCGCTGGGCTGCGAGGCTGCCCGCAGCCTCTGTAGCACCGGTTCATTCCCTGGGCCGCTGGCGAGGGTCCCACCAAAAAACAAACAAACAAACAAACAAACAAAAAAAAAAATGGCAAGATTTTGCTGAAGGTTTATTGCATTATCCCATTTAACCCATGCAACAAAACTTTGAGGTAAATATTTTTATAATACACTCATTCTGCAAATAAAGAACCTGAGACAAGAAGATTATGACTAGTAACTGGCTGATCCAAATTTAGGGAGTCTAATACCAATACATGTACACTTTACTAATAAAGTACACCATTTCCTTAGAAAAACTACCAAATAGGGCCTCCCCGGTGGCGCAGCGGTTGAGCGCTGGGTTGCGAAGCTGCCCGCGGCCTCTGCGGCGCCGGTTCGATCCCCGGCTGCTTCCCGGCCACCGGAGGAGGATCCCACATGGCGCGCAGACCTCTCCTGCCGCCCGCTGCTCCCCTCAGCAGTGTACTTCGGTCCTTCTGCCTGCTCTGCTCCCCGCTCTGGCTCTGGTGAATTCTCTCACCCTCCCGCGCTTCTGACTGTACCCAGTGCATGTATAAACAAAACAAACAAACAAACAAATAAATAAAATAAAATAAAATAAAAAAAAAAGAAAAACTGCCAAATAGTTGTAATAGTTCTTGAAAAATACATAAATTTGACAGTGCTCTAAAGAGAGCTTTGACTTCTACATCACAACATTGTTAACATGAGTCACCTTCATAAAGACTTTAACTTTTTTTTTTGCCACTACTTCTTAGGTAAGAAGGAATTAGATGCATAGTAAGTGTCTATGTTTTTACCCATGAAAAAACTATCAAAGTAGAATCCTCAAGTCCTTGTAATACAGGGAGGGACAAAGTGCTAACAGAGGTGCCATAAACATAAGCCAATATTCAACAGTGTTCAGTGAACTAATGATCCTTAAAAAGATGGATAATATTAAGAGAGGAGGTGGTGGTCAGGAAGATAACTCATGATCCCACTATTAGAACTGCGTGCCTGTGTATGTGTCAAAAAAAAAAAAAAAGGATGAGAAAAAGATGCACTGTGATTGATGATTATGGAAGAAAGACAATCTTGAACACTCTTCAGCACTGCACCTTCTCCATCTACCTTCTTTACCTGCTCAGGAATAGACACTTGATGTTCCTCATCTTCAACCACAATGAATCAGACAGCAGAATAATCTATGTAAGCTGTTGGTAGGCAGTAGAGGAGGATAAGCTGAGAGTCTGAATTTCCCAAGGTCCTGGATAAAATCAATCTCGTAGAAGTATTTCACTGATAGCACTTAGTACTAATTGAAAATTAAAGCTTTCCCTAAGACCCTACAAAATAAGTTTTTAAATTTATTTCTTCTAAAGAGGCTCAGACATCCCAGAAAAGTAGACTCAGAAACTCTGCAGAGACTCTAGAGTTGAGTAGTAATATATGTAATTTGTAGAAATGTATGTAATTATTGAGTGGGGGGAAGTAACAAATAGGTTTTTTTTTTTTAAATCATGAGGGTTTGGATGAATTTTATAAAAATATTATAATAGATCCATTAGCTCTGTTTGCCAAAATTCTAATATTCAGATAGAACTAAAGGATTTATCTGGATCCTGTAAGTTTTGCCAGTTTGTCTTTGCTATGCTAAGTTAACAATTAAAGCTATTCCAGCACTACAGTCGTGAAGAGAGGCACAGTTCTAACTGCGGCAAGTTTTAATAATCCGATTATGTATATGATCTTTTACTGTGAGAAACAGCATCAGAAAGTTCACAAAAACAGTCATTCCACTTCCAGCACAAACAGCCAAGTTCCCGCCCCAGCTTGCCAGGCAGTTGTCTGCAGTTCCGTGAGTAAGTTCTAGTCAAAGATGTATTTGCTTATTTCATGTATCTTGCTTTTCTTTTCTGTTGCTATTGTTGAAACGTGATTCAAAAATTTATCCCTTTCTTAGACTGGAAAATGATTAGTACTTTTATATAAGTGTATATATATATATATATTACTTTATATATTAATTATGAAAGTTTTATCTGTGAAAAAAATCAGTAGATATAAAAAATATCCTCAGAAGAAAAGATTGCCATTACTTGATAAATGTATTTCCAGACATCTCTCCATGGAGGGAGAGAGAAAGACATTCTCTTGTACTTGCTTCCTCTGATTTCTCCATTGCCCAGTATCCCCTGCAGCAGATCACTGGTATAAGCAGATAGGTCTAGTCAATTTGGCAGTGCTCCCAACTCTAAGCTTTTGCTGGTATTTGCCTTCCAAATGTTGCTATATATGCTTTCTTCTTTTTTTTCCCATTTCCTAACACAGTAGAGGAAGATTTAGTATTTTTATTCTTTCTCATTTTCTTGCTCCCCTAATCCTAACATTTACATTACAATATCTTACTAAATCTCAATTCAGTTTGCCAATAAAAATATTTTTAAGAGTGACCCATCTAGTTATAGCGCATGGTGATTATGCTCGATTTCTTGTGTTGTAATTATTTTTCTGGAGTAAATAATTCTCCAATATTTCCCATTGTTTATTATATATGCTCTTAAAATATATTAAATATAAAAATAAAATATTGAAATCAAATAATTAATTTAGGATATTAACATATATAATATATAACATATTAGAGATTTCCTACAGCACATCTCTATAGTTCTCTTAATACTATTTCTCTGAGATAAACTACATTAGATAATCTACCAGTTTCTTTCTCCCGCCACCTTCTGATGCTACACACTCCTCCCTCACACACAAACACATATACATACGGTACAGAATAATTTGTTGCTCAAGCACAGATAGTCAATACAACTCCTGGTTTAAAGCACTGGAAGGGAGAACCCTGCCTTGACAGTGTTGTAATAACATCTGAGAATAGAAAACTTAGGGGAGGATATTTATAGGACTTTGAAATTGGGGTTCAAATAGTTAATGTTGGGAGTTTAAAAGGACTGCACAATACTAGCAAAAAAAAAAAAAAAGCCAGACTGTGAAGACAATACTTTTGAATTGTGTCTTGGTAAATATATTATCAATTAATAAATCAGTGGTTCTCTCTGAGTGTTTTTTTTTTAATTAAAGAGATATTTACCCTAATGAAAACATTATTTGTGCAGACAAATTGGTTCCCAGAAATTTCTAGAAGTAGTAACATTACTTCTTAGTTTTCTGTCTTATTTTCCTGAGCAAAAGAATAAACTTATTTTGACAAAGAGGGTCTCAGTACTCAGTCCTGATAATTAAGCTGGGTGGATGCTGAGAGCTGCAATATTCCCTCCCTAACCTCCCTTCTCCTTCCACTTCCTGTCCTTTTCCTTTCTTTAATTCTTTCTTCCTTCCAAAGGCCCTCCACCCCTATAGTTCATTTGGTTTCCATCCAAGAATCCTCTTTCTACTTTCTCCCATCTGGATTTATTTTTCTCTGCTTACAGCATAGTGAGATTCTGGGAAATCCCTTTGTTACTCTTGGGTTGTTGAAACCTATTTATCCTGGGGCTTTCAAACTATTCTGGTGGAGGACATTCTCTAGCAACTTCCTGACAGAGAAAAAAAGCAAATTCCTATCTCATCTTAGTTTTTGATTGCTAGGTCAGTTGGGTATATAATTCTAGAGTAAAGCCACATCCTTCAGAACCTTTAAGTCTATTAAGTTGATGCCTATCTTCTAGTACTGGTTTTGAAAATTACAGTCCCTCTGCCTTATCTCTTTATAATGATGAGCCCTAGAAAATAGGCCTATAGTCAATATATCAAGCAATTAGTTCACCTTTTAGATTCTGATCATTCAGTTCTTTAAATTATTCTTACAGCTTTCAGTATGGAATTTTTTTGTTTTATTTGAAAATTTTAGATTTTGACAATTTTGTCAGAAATTTACTATTGTATATTGAATTTTTAAACAAATAACTTGCATGTCTCTATCCATTCTATTGTGTTTCTTTTTTTGTTTATTTGTAATTTCTATTAAATTCCTAATTTCATGCTTTTCCTTTCCTTAGAGATACAAAAATAAATTTTTTGCCAAAGTTAAGTAGACAAAGGTTTTGTTTTGTTTTTTTTACAATGATTCTTGTTTGTTAGTAATATATTTAAAGACTTAAAGGTTCAGCTTAGCATAGTGCTAGTAATTTATCACAAATTTTTATAAGCTAGTCCCCTCACGTAAAGATTTTCTTGAAGAGTTTGCAATTGAAGACTTGACTTCTCCTTTCATCAGGATAGTGTTTCTAATTTTAAGTATCTGGAAAATTCTCTTTCCTTTTTTGACATTCCGCATTAACTTATACTTTGAAGAGACTGTGTTGCACAAATGTGTTTTGCATAATTTTTGCTTTTTAAAATTTAATGAAATCTTTTTTTTGATCTTATTGTCAGTGAACAACATTGGATGACTGACTGATTTCTAGCTCCTTCCCTTGCTACATCCCAGCTGTGTGGACAAAATGACATGAGTCTAAAATGGAAATTCGCTGTATTTCCTAGTAAGGATTTTGTTTTCCTGAAAAAAATTCTTCTCTTTCTCTTTTTTCATCTTGAACTGAGATGTTATGTAGATAGCAACAGCATCCATATTAAAACCCTGAAGGAAAAGCTAAGAAAATCACAAAATTCTGTTGTAAAATTGTGTGTTTCAGTACATTTTTCATCCATGTGAGGAAACAAAAAAGTGAAAAAAAAAACAAAACAAAAATAAAACCTCTTTGAACCTGGTACAGCTGAAGTTGAAATAATTGTATAACAATGCAAACCTAGTATATGATGACTCTTATAAGGGTCTATTAGCACTTTTTAAGGACTTAATGCCTGTAGTCAAAACATTGACATGTCTATTAAGTCAATATTACAAATATAGGTTTTAGTTATATTATTTCCTTTTACCTATACAGTCAAAATGAACGAAAGTCTTAAAGTCCACCCTAAATATTTCACATCTTATAATATCTTCATACACTTTGTCTATATACATTTAATTTGTTAGTTGGCATGCTTTGACATTATTACAATTGTCATCTCCATTATCTATTTGTTGTTTTATCATTTAATGTGTTTTATTCTAAAATTTTATTGTGTTGATATTAACTTTGTGAACTCATTCATTCTATTTATTTCCTCACCCTTATCTATCTCCTTTGTAGATGTATGTGTTGGTTAAATAATATAAGCACGTGGTACCAAATGTGAACAGAAGGATGCACAGTGAAAAGTAAACCCCTCTGCCTCCGTCCCCAGCCAGGTATCACCCTTCTCAACAGCCAGTCACTTTAGCAGTATCTTGTGACTCCTTCAATAAATATTATCTAAATTGGGACTCCCGTTGTGGCGCAGGCTGTTGAGCGCAGTGCTGTGAAGCTGTCCACAGCCTCTGCAGCACCGGTTCGATCCCGGCCAGCCAGTGAGAATCATACATGGCGAAGCAGACCTCTCCTGTCTCGCCCGCTGCTCCCCTCAGCAGTGTATTTCGTCAGTCTGCCTTTCCCCGCTCTGTCTGGTGAATCCTCTCACCCTCCCGCGCATCTGGCCTGAATCCCAGTTCTTGTATAAATAAATAAATAAATCTTTTTTTTAAATAAATAAATCTTTAAAAAATATATATATATGTTATCTAAATAGATAATAAACTACATTATATACATATAATTTTGACTGAAATACTATCAAAATATACACACTGTTGTTTATTTTGTCTGTCCTTTATTTTGATCTTCCTTCCATGTGAGTCTATTTCATTGTTCTGACTACCTACACACTCTTCTATACAAGCCCCAATCACATATATATATATATATATATGTTTTATAACATAGAATTGGAATTTGACTTTTAATTACAGAAAGCATATAAGACTTACAGTTTGGGTTTTGTTCTTCACTCAAAGTAATAGGAATCTGTGACTTTAAAGATAAAATGTATCTTCTCACATATTGGGAAGCTAGGGAGTATAATCAGTGGCTCCATTATATGATGGACCCAGAACTCTTTCTACCTCCCTACCATATTCCATGGGGCAACAGCTCCATCCTAAACCTTGTTCCTGCAATTTGAAGATGGCCTGTAGCTTAGACTATATATTTTTTATGTTTAACTTAAGTCACGTGTCTATGTCTGAATTAATACTAGCCTGGAGGAAAATTCTGCATGCTGACTGATTTAAATTATACAAGATTATCCTTAGGTCTTGGGAAAAAAAGTATAAAGATGAAAAATACCCAAATTCTGTTAGGAAGGAGAAGATGAATAAATACTATAAAGGCAACCAAATTTGCATGCTATTTTCACAATCTAAAACACTTTAATGAGATTAATCACATTGATCCCATCTATTGTTGAAATTAACATATTTTGTTTCAATCTCACTTTTTTTGTTTTCATGCTTCCTACACTTAGTATTCTATCATATATATTTTTTAAATTTTTTTAAAGATTTATTAATTTATTTATACAAGCACTGGGTACAGTCAGAAGCACGGGAGGGTGAGAGAAGTCACCAGAGCCAGAGCGGGAAGCACAGCAGGCAGACTGACGGAGTACACTGCTGAGGGGAGCAGCGGGTGGCAGGAGAGGTCTGTGCACCATGTGGGACCCTTGCCTGCAGCCAGGGATCAAAACGGCTCTGCAGAGGCTGCCGGCAGCTTCGCAACCCAGTACTCAACCGCTGTGCCACCGTGGAGGCCCTATCATTTAATTTATAATAAATTATGTCTTTATATTTTCTTTATACATTTGAAAGATGTAGATATCTTGTTATTCCATTTATGTTTCTAATTGTCAATAGCAATAAACAGTGGCTAACATTCATTCCATAAATGGTCTATAAAAAATTTGTTTTATATAAAGAAATTGGCATACTTTTACTTTCTCCTACCCTATCGACTTTACATTTTCCCCACAAATTGGAACTTTACTCATATTATTTTTGTTTATTTATATCATACATATATGTTATAGGTGAAATTTTTTTCTATTTGTCTCCCATATTGTTGCACAATCAAAAAGGTTTATGATTAGTTATGTTTAATTTTGATTCTGATCACTGTCCTTTAGTGTCATGAATTTCCCATTCATGAGTTAACCTTGACTGTGTTCTGAGGCTTTTGTTTTTCTTGAAGGATAAATGTTTTGCTTAAAAATAACATAATGTCAATTTGCTTGGATTTTCTATTTTCTCCCTAGCAGAGGCTTAGAAAAAGGGCTCTTGAATCATTAACCAAAGATGAAAAGAAGCAAGGACTGTGGGAAATATTTCCTGGTAGTTAAGAAAATAGCAACTCACTGTTACATAGCCCACTGAAGCAGCCTTTGGTGCCCACAGTCATGGTGTAAACTACTGTGTCCAGTGTTGCTAATTGGTTCCTACCTGGCCAAAATCCCAGTTCCCAGCATTCCAGTGATTCTATGAGTGACCTAATATCTTCCTGATTTTATGTTTTGCTTAAATCATTCAGAATTGGTTCTGATAAAACTGATACTGACAAGAGCTTCCAACAGTGTTTTCCTGTTTGCTTTGGCCTCTCGGTGAACTACATTTTCATGGGCTGCTCCTCTGCACAAGGAAATAAACATCTAACATGCACTTTCCCCAATGGTCCAATACCCACTTCTCATCCCCGGCCTTAGGCTCTTGAAATCAAAAAGTTTAAGGGGGATTTTTTTTTTTTTTGAAGACTGTTCTACATGATTCTACTGGCATTTATTTTTACTTACAGAGATTGCTAGCAGTCAACCTTCACTGTACTACCCCAATTTCTTCCCATCAGCGCTGTATATGGAAATTTTTCAGATTCTGACATCAGCAGGATCCTTTATTAGTTCCAATACCAATGTCAGGGTTTTTTTTTTTTTCCCTCCCTGCCTTTTATTCCATTGACTATTTTATTGTTGATCCAGAAATTGACAGTTCATCTTACTGTATCATCAAGCTTACTAGCCAACCATGTAAGTGAGCTACACAAAGTAATGAGTAAAATAAAAATATGTTCCAGTTGCAATAACACCAAGCTAATAGAAGTTCATTTATTGCTTTAGCTTTTAATGAATTTCAGATAACAAACTCACCCTGTCTTTGCACAGTAGTTCCCCCTTATCACTGTTCAATTTCCATGGTTTCAGCTACCCACGGTCAACCAGAGTTTGAAAATAATATATGCATGAGAAGATATTTTGAGAGAGAAAGAGCACAGTCACATAACTTTTATTATAGAATATCATTATAATGGTGTTATTTTATAATCAGTTATTGTTTTTAATCTCTTATTGTGCCTAATTTATAAATTAAACTTTATAGGTAAGTGCATTTAGTAAAAAACAGTATATGCAGTGTTCAGTACTCTTTAGGCATCCACTGGGGGTCTTGGAACATATGCCTGTGGGCAAGGAGGCACTACTGTATTGTTGATTTAAAAAAAAAAAGTTTAGGGCCTCCCCGGTGGTGCAGCGGTTGAGTGCTGGGTTGCGAAGCTGCCCGCAGCCTCTGCAATGCTGGTTCGATTCCCGGCTGCTCCCCGGCCATTGGAGAAGGGTCCCACATGGCGCGCAGACCTCTCCTGATTCACCCGCTGCTCCCCTCAGCAGTGTACTTTGGTCAGTCAGCCAGTTCTGTTCCCCACTCTGTCTGGTGAATCCTCTCACCCCCCACACCTCTTGCCTGTACTCCACCTCTTGGATGTATAAATAAATAAATCTTTAAAAAAAGTCGAAAAGGTTATGAATATATTAAAATGGACCTCTGCTACATGAGTTTTAATCATTAACTAGGGATATCTTATAATTTACACAAAGCTTTATGTAAACCTTATTTGCTCATATTTTTCCCTACTTACTACACTGTTACCTTAAGAAATCAGTCAACCCCAAGACTTACCCTGCTCCATAGATCCACCTTGAGACTTTCAGCCTTGCCATTAAAACATGAACCATGCACTCACTTTTCCCAACAAAATGTCATTTTAAAATGCCTGTATGTGGTATCCTCCCTTGTTACAATCTCATCAATTCAGTTTATTTGTATCATAACAGCCTTCTTTATGGAGGAGGCTTTCTATACCTCTGGAAAGCTAGAAATATTTGGGAGCTAGGAAAGAATCTTTCCATTACCTTAGATTAGTTTCATTAATTCAGGATTTAAATTCTTATTTTTTTAAAGATTTGTTTATTTATTCACACAAGAGCTGGGGTACACTCTAGAGATGCAGGGGGTGAAAGGATTCACCAGAGACAGAGTGGGGAACAGAGCAGGCAGATTGACCAAAGTACACTGCTGAGGGGAGCAGCGGGTGAGACAGGAGAGGTCTGCTGTGCCATGTGAGTTGCTCCCTGGCCGGCTGGGGATTGAATTCGTGCTGCAGAGGCTGCGGATTGCTTCATAGTGCAGTGCTTAACCCCTTGAGCCAACAGGGAGGCCCCTAAATTCCTTTTTTTTTTTTAATTTTTTTAAAGATTTATTTATTTATTTGTTTGGTTTTTTGTTTGTTTGTTTATACAAGCACTGGGTACAGTCAGAAGCGCGGGAGGGTGAGAGGATTCACCAGAGCCAGAGCCAGGAGCAGAGCAGGCAGAAGGACCAAAGCACACTGCTGAGGGGAGCAGCGGGCGGCAGGAGAGGTCTGCGCGCCATGTGGGACTCTCCTCTGGTGGCCGGGGAGCAGCAGGGGATCGAACCGGTGCTGCCGAGGCTGCGGGCAGCTTCGCAACCCAGTGCTCAACCGCTGCGCCACCAGGGAGGGCCCCTAAATTCTTATTTTCATATAAGCTCAGTGCCTACTTTTTCTCAATGCTAAATTTTCTTAAACTCTTGACTAACAAACAGGTATGTGCTTTCAAAATTATCTTTTTAATTTAAAGAATAATTATCTTATTTCTGTCATTAGTTAAAATCTCATTTCTTAATATACATGAAGCTCTCTTTTAATGGAAAAATCAAAAAAAAAACAACTCCAAGACTTTTGCTTGCGTATCAATGTAAGAAAGACATATAAGCAAGGAAGGCAAGCAGAAAAAAACAAAAAAAGGATGAAAATCAAAAGTCAATATTTCTGCAAGTCTAAATGCAAGGGCTTTCTTAAATTTTGACATGATTTCATAGCTTATTCCTATAACTCATGTAGCTATATATGAAAATGCTGAGAAATTTGAGATATTTCCTCTCAAAAGTTTTCCCACAATTCCTGTCAATTAAAAAAATGATTCAATTCTGCTATTCAAAAGAAAAATAACCTTGTACTTATCCAATGCTTATTTCATTGCTCACATTTTTTATAGAAATTTGCTAAGTTCCTCAGAATATATTTTAGTGACTTTTTTTAGTGCCTGATACCTTCTTTATGAGAACAATTTGTAAGATAATATTAAAATGTTATAATGATGAACTAAATCACCCGTAAATAAGTTGCTTGGATGAATTCTCTTGAGACTCTCTTTCAACCCTTACTGTCCCTGACAGGGTATCTCTATTAATGGACTCATCTGGTTGTCACTGACAGCTCAAAATTGCTCTTGCTGCAGTTTCTAGAGAGAAACACACTGGAGATCACTTATTTTCCCCATGAGAGATTCCTGATGATGAAAACCGATATGGAAAAGCTAGTCATTAGAAAGTGGTAGTGGCTGTGCCACACCCAATATGAGGTCTCTACTTTGATTCCATTTCACATGTTCCAGTTTTGCCCTCTAGGACTCTGCTCTGAGAGTCCATCATTCAACATTAGCAATGCTGAAATTTCCTGGAATACAAGAAGGTTCAGAAACTGCCTCTGTGTGTTCCTGAGAAGGGCCTATTACAAAGAACCATCATTCCCAATATGACTTATTTAAAACTCATGGATGTCCTCTTGCTTACCACGACAAAGCCAGACCCAGATCCTCCAAGTTTCTATTCCTGGCCTAATAAATGATTAGTTGAACTGCTTGTTGCCACTAACCAATTAGAACAAAATGCTTCAAAACTCATTTTGATTAAGATTTTCTTCTTCCCCCAAACCCTGAAATTTGACTTCCCTCAGGCTGAGCCAACATAGAAACCTTCCTGAAGGGTCCCTTCCAGAAAATAGGCTGTCCAAGGGTAAAGCACTCTGGACCTACCTGATCATGCCACACTTTCATCCAGACTTTCTAGTCTCTCAAAAAGAAAACCCTTTTTGCCTGGCCTTTGAGGTATTTGTAGACCTTGTCACAGCACTTTTTCTACTGAAGGACTCTTTCCTTCTGCACTGATCTCTTCACCCTACCATTCCACTTGCAATAGCATTTCTGAATAAAGTCCTTCCTTACTGAGTGTGTATTTACTTATTTTTAATTTTACAGTATAAGAATTTCTTCTCTTCTGGTTCTTTGATCTAATAATTAGGCATAATACAAATTAACAAAGAAAAGCAAATATGATTTCATATGCCTGGGAGCCCTGTGAAAATATGAGACTCAAAAACATGACTAAAGCAGGAAGTTTTTATACTTTTTGGACAAAGAAACAAATGTTTGAAGAAATGTCTAGACAAAGGGGTTTGCGCTTGGGATAGTAAATTGATGAAGTAACAAGTTTGTTCGTGCAACTTTCCGGGACTTAATTTCCCTGTCTCTGGTGATAAAGATGCCTTCTGATCTCCTGGTACGAGGAGGATACCTTTCACATGGAAGATTTATTTCCTGATTTCAGGAAGACAGAAGAAGCTCAGTGTCATTTTTGTACAGGCTATTTCTTAAATGCCTTTAATTCAAAATAATCAGCATGCCCAAACCAGGGTATTCTGGCATAGTATGTTATGCCTCATTCAACAACATATACTATACAACGCCTCTGTATTAAAACTAAACTTTAATGAAACTTATTTTGTTCCTCTGGACTCTATTCTCCCATGCAGTGGTGAGGCAGGAGGATGGAAATATAAGCCTGAGGGAGAAAAGGTCAGACCCAGTTTCGAAGTCTGGAGGTAATGTTGGGTCTGAAAGATCCATGTACCTCGGAAGCAGTGAATTAAGTGTGTACCACTTGATCTGGACATTCCTTATATTACCCTTGTCACCAACCCTGGAAATGACCTCTAACCAGTCAGTCTGTCAATTTGATCTCCAGTCATTCGCAGGACCCAGAATTGACACCCAGTGATATTTTAAATGAAACAGACAACCGCCACCGGATGGCACCAAACACTACCTGGACAGGAGCAGATTGTACAAATGTGGTGCTGCAGCTTTTTAGTTGCAGAGAGCTCACACATACATTTCATTAACCTCTCAATGATGCCACCCTGCATTTTAATTTTCAGGCTCCTCTTATCATGTTATGGCCTTAATAAATTACATTTATTAAGTTGCTCTTTAATGGGAAATCCAAATAAACATAAATAGGGTATCTCTTCTCAAGGAGTTTGTATTAGCTGGGGATTAAGGCATAAATCCACAAAAAGATATGTGGAAAAACAGGTAAATGATGTGTTTAGGGTCCTCCAATTGAAATTTGGCTTAGACATTTTTTTGAAGTGTTGACTAGTAGAAGCTGGATGAGTGAAAAGTGGGTTACAATGCTTTCTGTTATTTTTTTCTCTAGAAGTGGAGACTAATAGTCTTTTAGGAGTTCCTTTCTTTTACATTAATCATTTCCATTCCTTTAGTAACACAAATGTTACTAAATGTGACATTTAGTAATGTGATTCAAAGAGACTACAGAAAAGGATGCTTGAGAACTTGAGGCTCAAAGAAGCAAAATTCAATGAGGAATAACAATATAAAGGGTTGTCTTTGCTGCAGTTTAAGGCGCAAACTTAAATGAGCTGTGTCATGAAAACTTTAAAACTTTTTAATGGACTCCGAGAAATATATTTTATATGTGACCAAGTACACAAACACGAACATATTCTACAGAACAATTACACTTATCACAAACAGATGTTTGATAATTTATATCTGTATTTGGCTTAATTTTTAAAAAATGTCTATGGTGATCCATTCTACTGACTTCAAGTACATGTCTGGGTTGTAAAGGGCTTCAGAACATGGCACCCCAAAATATACCACTTGCCAAAGACGTATTTTGGCAAAGAATTTGCGAAAGCATTACTTGCATAAGAAATATTTTAAGCTAAAGGAAGTTAAGAAATAGCAACAAAGGCAGTGAGTCTGTCCTTTTTGCCTAAAAGCAGGCTATCACTTTTTCTGCAAAGGAAATTTCCATTTTTAACACCTGAGACTGTTTAACAACCCTATTTACCATACATTTCCTAGTCATTTTCCCACTACTTACAAGTCCAAATTCCAATTTCCCTCTATTTAGTCTCTCTTTATATTTTATCATCCTTTGGTAAACTGATATGTAAGTCCCCATGTTTAATTACCTCTTTAGGATTTTCTATAGGACTCCCTTTCCCTGTTAATCTGTCTTTACCAGTTCAATTCCCAGGCCCCAGTTATTAACCTAAGAGAGTAGAGAAAGACTTTTTTCTTCTCCTACAATTTCAATCTATGATTTCAAAACAATTGCCTTAGGAAAAAACATTCCATTTCTAAGTATGGGTACAGAGTACAATTTATTTCACATCCTTGTGGGGATGTGAGAGTTCTCATTCAAGCAGTTTCTTGTGGGAGATTTGGAAATGACTCAGAAGCTGCAGGAGGTACAAGCAGACAAAATCTCCTCCTCAAATACAATGTACCCAAAAATTGGTACTTATCTAGACTCATGACATTTCACTTGGACTGTACTGCTGGTGTTATTAGAAGTAATCCAGAACATACCAATCATTGACTTAATCTGATTAAATTGTTCCTCTTGGATGTATAGGAAATTCTGCTTTGTGGTAGGCATAGATCCCAGAACAGAAACAATGACTAGGAGGGAGGCATTAAAACCATAATCAAACCAACATCAGCAGAAGCAGTCCAGCTGGGTAACTATCTTCTATAGTTTTTTTCACAGAAACAATAGGTGTGAGGTCAGGCTGTGAATCATATAGCCACATGCACAGAACTGACCTTAAATGAAATGCTGGAACCAAGAGACCACTATAAAGAAGCAAAAGGACAGGAAAAGGAATTACCTGGACCATATTCAGAAGCAAGGGGTCTGTTAACCTGGAAGAAGGGCCATCTGGATTGCATTTTGAAGCAAGCAGTCTATCCACCAAGAAAGCCCAGTCATTTGAAAAGGACTTCTTCCCATACGGGTCAATTTGTAAGTATCTGTTTTGCAACCATCCCAGTATGGGTAGGTTGTCAGTTCCTGGGCAGACAGCTAAAGGAATACTGGAGCCCACGGTGGATTTTACAGGTCTTTAATACTGACAAGGGAAATCAGCTGGCAGGGAGACAGTAACTTTAGGCTCCCAGCCTCCTATAAATCTCCATGCTCTCCCCTGACCCTGTGTAGACTGGTAGTTATCTCGCCATTTCTAGTCTTTTTACCCCCTGTCTTCTAGGCCTAGGTGTCCATAATCCTGGGAGGAGTGCAAGACTGAGGTGCCAGCCAAAAAGGCTACTGGTGGAAACGAGGAAAAAAGCCTGATTTTTTATTTACCCTACACTATCTAAGGGAATTAGGCCAAATTTACCTTCCTTTGCCTGTTCCTTAGCCAGTAAAATTTAACTCCTGTTCTCAACACTCTTCCTCCAAAATCTACATAGACCCTTTCCTTTCCTGGGCAGGAAGATAAGTTTGAATTAAAACTCCAATCTTCAAATTGGAAATGAAACCCTTTTATCTTTCAAAGTGCTGGTGTTAAAACTTTGGTCTTATGCACGTTTTGCTGTAAGCCTCTTAGCTTGTTATCAGCATTGACTTGAAAGAATGTAGAAAATCTATGAGGATGTTATAAAGAATTAGAGGAAACACACCATGTACACACAGAGACACCCTTTTATAATGTAAGAATCCATGACCATGGGCCTGAACCTCTGGTCTCAAGAGTGTAGCCATTCTCAGAACATTTTCAGGCCTTTGTTGCTGTTACACTTTCCTTCTTATATACCTTAAGTTTCCAGAAAGCCTTGGCAGAACTTTCAACCTGATCTTACTTATGTAATTATAAATTATTGTAAGAGTCTCTTGCCTGCTTAAAGTAGGCAGGGGAACACTTAGTAGTGTCTTATTAGTTGAGACTTGGTGACAGTACTGGATGCCCATAAAGACTGGTGGGATCTGAGGAACAGATCTAATGAAGGCCAGGCCACTGACTGAGGCAGAGTCATGGAAATGTAACTAGAAGTCAAAAGGAGAGGGCTTAGGGTCTTATTCCACAGTACAAAGGGAGCTCTGATACACATCCTAGACAATGGGTTTCTCTACTGAAAAGCAGAGCACTTGAATCATTCTCATTTATACAATAAAATTTTATGTTACTATATTTATACTTATGAGCTGGAGAAAAAGACTGCACTATCTCTCGGTATCAATAAATAGCAAAGGTATTTCTCTCACAGTGTAGAGAAACATGATGGGGCCAAATGATCTCCAAAATTTAAAATCTGTCTGTAGCAGATAAATTTTTGATAAGGAAGTAGAGAGAATGGCTTCACTGATGGACTTGAATCAGACACAATACAAGAGGTAAGGTCATAGGTCAACTAATGTGACTAGAAATTCACCAACGCAAGCTTCATACACTTGCCAGGCATTTACTATGAACACCTATCATTAGTTCTGGATCAAAACTGCAGGTCAAAAACAATATCACAGACAATATAAAATCTCTCTGTGTTTTAGTTTCATTTCTAATAGATAAGTTTCCAATTTAACCATTGGCAGTTTCAATTCACAATGGGTTAGTAATTGAACACAAGGGGGAGAATTTGAGGCTCATTTCTAATAAAACTCCTAAATACAAAGTAAAGGGGAAAATATTAAAAGATCAAAATATCAAAAAATCATACTCTTCTTTCTAGTAATGTGATCTAGATTATTTGAAATAATTTTCCCACTAAGAACTAAATGACAGGCTTACAAAATTTTAAGTTTTAAAAGCACTGAAGATGTGAGAAGTAGAAAGGAATTGTCAATATGAAATAAAAGGGAGAGAAGGAATCTGGAGACATCTGGAGCACAGAAGTCATTATTGCAGTGGAAGCATTTGTTTACCCAAGAACATCTGAAACTCCTGATAGCCCCTTAACCCATGGGGAAAGAAAGCTGTAAAGAAAGCTGACCCTTTTTTAGGTTTAAAGACAAATTCATATCACCTGATTGCCAAAAACAACAAAGCAAAACAAAAACAATAACATAACCAAACCAAAAACCTTTAAATCATGAATTTAAAGTGATTGACACAGTTCTCTTAGGTACCCCATGTAGAAATACACTTCTATTCTTTATCTTAGACCTCCAAGAACATGCATAAATAAATTTTCAAAATAATATAACTAAGCCCACAAGGAAAAAAGAAACCATAAGCAAGAACACAAAAACAAATACACAAACATATCTATAAACACTTCTTTTAGCAGAATAATCAGCCATGCCTCATAAAACAGATTACAGAAGTAGGTTGTACTAAGTTAAAAAAGAAACAAACTTGCAGTATCTGCCAGAAAAAGAGGAAAGTTTGAAAAGTAATTTAGAATATTAGAAAAAGTCCCAAATAGAAATTCCAGAAATGGGGCCTCCCCGGTGGCGCAGCGGTTGAGCGCTGGGTTGCGAAGCTGCCCGCGGCCTCTGCGGCTGCGGTTCGATCCCCGGCTGCTCCCCGGCCACCAGAGGAGGGTCCCACATGGCGCGCAGACCTCTCCTGCCGCCCGCTGCTCCCCTCAGCAGTGTACTTCGGTCCTTCTGCCTGCTCTGCTCCCCGCTCTGGCTCTGGTGAATTCTCCCACCCTCCCGTGCTTCTGACTGTACCCAGTGCATGTATAAACAAAACAAACAAACAAATAAATAAATAAAAGCATGCCTCTATTAAAAAAAAAAAAAATTAAAAAAAAAAAAAAAGAAATTCCAGAAATGAAGATTAGGTCATAATAGTCAAAATGCAAAAAAATAATAGATGAATTTAAAAGCAAATAAGACAAATAAAGCACACACGACATGGAAAATAAAGAAGTCAGAATAGAGAAGTGAACAGATGAACACAGAGAAAAGAGCAGAAATAGAGGGTAAAATTAGAATATATTCAACTGAATTTCTGATGGTAAAGGGAGCAAAGGGCAGAGACAATAAGAGAAGATGAGGATGGAGAAATTTTGAGACACAATGAAAGACATTCAATAATTCCAATGAATCTCCAGTATAATTATTTTTTAAAATAATTTAACATCTGAAGACAATAAAATCAAAGCATGGAACACCAAAGGCAAAGTCTTAAATACAGACAAAGAAACAAAAAACTGCTTTCAAAGCAACAGTTCAAGTTATCACTGATTTCTCAACAATAGCAATAGCAGGGGATAATGAAGTGATATCTTCAATGAGATAAAAAAATAAATGCTGCCAATCTAGAAAATCTATGTCCAGCATATCAACTAATTCAAGTGTTAATTTTATTTTCAAATACTATCAGTATAATGATTTATCACAGAAATAAAAACAACAAATATCAGGCATAGAAAATACTATTGAATGAAGGTGGTCAGCAAGGTAAGGCCAGCAGATTTGCTGCCTGATTTAAAAATAAAGAATTATTAGAACACAACTATGTCCCTGTCCACGTATATATAGTTTATGCTTTTTTCCCCACAATATCATGGCAGAATTGATTAGGAGAATTGTGACAGAGACCACCTGGCCCTCAAGCCCACTATTTAGTAGCTTGTCCTTTAAGGAAAATAAGCAAATTATATGAGTTATACTGAATCTCACACAAACACACAAATGTACAAAAAAAAAATGCAAGTTCAGGCTCAAGTACAGATCTTTACCCTCTCAGGATTATGGTGACAGCTGAGGTTAACAGGAGTCCCTGGGAGCTCTGTGTTCCACTGTCTTCCTGCTCCTATCTCAGTACTCCACTTTGAGTTCATGTAGTGTGCATGGACAAATGTGCACCCCATGTTCCCAACACAGCTTTCCCCAGGCAGTGCCTGCCTCCCTGCAGCTCTGCTTCTAGGTTGCTGGGTGCATGGACATGTGGCTCAGGTACCGGGGAGTCATGAGCTGGAAACATGCTCTAGGACCTTTCAGAACTTTCTGAAGCATAAAGCACTGCCTCCAGGATGGGGAAATTGAACAAAGACAAGGAAGAGTCTTCTCTCAGACTCAAATCCTTTGAGAGCTGAAACTAGTACTGAATATTGGTGGGAAAAAATCTCCCTGCAAGTAAAACCAAAGAAGTCTATCAATTGTTAGGGAGTTCCTGGTGCAGTCCAAGGACCAGATTACAGCAGAAAATACAGTCAGAAGGAATCACCTGGAAGGAAAATAAATAAAATATCAAATAAAATTACCAGGTATAATTTTCAATTGTTATAAAGAAGGTATCAAAATTGTTTTCACCAGAAAATGTGGGGACAGCTTTCATTGGACCTAAGTGTGAAAATGATTCCAATTGATTGAGTTTGTAAAATAGCAACTCTTCTTTTCTTAAAAGAAGTCCTGATGTCAAGAAAGGTTATAATTTTTTCCACTTAAAGTGAAGGTGTTATTCAAGGATGATGCCAACAACAATCCACAGCAGTCTGAGGAACAGCCTATTACTATTATTACAGCAAATTTTTATTATGCTGGATTTAGTAGAGGCCAAACTGAGGTAGACATCTTAAGTCATGCTGTATTAGGCAGGAGGTAAGACCTAGAGAATCTTGGGAAACGCCATGATACTGAACAGTATCAGGCGAAGAACTAAATCATTACAAAGTAGAATGCAGCATTTTCTCCACTGCACATGTGAGGCAAAATCACCAATCTATACTCTGATAGTGACTGTCCCGATCTCTAAGAAGGAACCTGTCCCCAGTACACACTTTAGATGAAATAAAGTTTCACCACTAACAAATGCTTTAGCTTAACGACCCTCTAGGCTAATGATATGGAATCCATCAAGAAGAAGTCATAGGAATGAGGACATCATAAGTTCAAGAGATGGAATAACCTCATGGAATGAAGAGAAAAAGAGAGGACCCTGGGCCTTTCAGTGTGCTGGGTTAAAATTGCTTAAATAGAGTCTCCACCTATTTCTCAAGGGGTAGCATATAGATCCTGTCCCTGATGCCAACTCCCCTGTGTTGAATTGCATAAGCCTTAATACCTTCTTGCTTGGGACCTGCAGGATTAGTCTCCATTATTTCTATTTTTTAGAGAAGTCAAGAACACAGGATCTGGCAACAGTGCTACATGGACTATTTTTTTTAAATAGTAGAGAATTTTTTTTAAAAGATTGATTGATTGATTGATTGATTGATTTATACAAGTACTGGGTACAGTCAGAAGCGTGGGAGGGTGAGAGAGTTCACCAGAGCAGGAGCAGGGAACAGAACAAGCAGACTGATGAAATACACTGCTGAGGGGAGCAGCGGGCATGGCTGGAGAGGTCTGTCACGCCATGTGGGACCCTCGCCAGCGGCCAGGGATCGAACCAGCACTGCAGAGGCTGCAGGCAGCTTCACAGCCAGTGCTCAACAGGGCCAGGTTCGAACCGGCGCTGCAGAGGCTGCGGGCAGCTTTGCAGCCCAGCTCTCAACCACTGCGCCACCAGAGGAGGCCCTAGAGAAATTTTTTTGCTACAGTTATACTTGCTGGTTGATAAAGAAGATTGAATTTGGTGTTGATGTAATCACCAAAGATTATTATTACTGATAATGATACCTGGAGAATCTGGCCATCAGGAGATGAAAGTCAGCAGAAAGACAATCATATCATGACTTTGATGAAATAACTCTCAAAGGGCTCCAGACAGTATAGAAAAAATTTGAGTGGGTTGCAAAATAAAAAACTTTAAGGAAAGAACATCTTTAAAAAATGTACCAGCATAACTATTCTCACTGGTATACTGGAACCCCCAGTGATAAGCTGGTCCATATATTCCTTCCAAATCCTGCTGGGAAACCTGAAATTCATGTCTCTTCCTTGGCCCTATTAAGAAAAATCCTTGCATTTCTGCTCACATTTCTACCGCTTCTTAAGTTCCATTAACACAGAACCCATTAGCAGAGTTCAACATTAGAACTCTGTGAGACATTAAAATTGTCCCTTTATGATTTACAGTATTATTATTATAATTCTATGGAAACTGGATGGGGTTAGTTGTTATCCAAGAATCATAACCATCTCTTAGAACATAATTTCCATGGGAACATGCATTTTGAATTCCAGGCAACTAACAAAGATATATAACATGACCTCTATATTTTGCCTCATTATGCCTTAAAATCCTCATTAAACAGAATGTGTTTTTTAAAAATGCCCAAAACAATACATATGAGTCCAACTCCATTATATAAATTTCTAAAGTAGATCAAACTTTGCATGATTATGTGAAGCTGAATACATAACTTGTAAAACTGTATAGAAAATAACTATAACAACATCAGGAGTGGTTATCTCTAGTGTGAGAAAGACTGTTGTGATCAGGATAGGACTTATGGTCTCATGTGTGAAAAAAATGTGTCTTGATGATAGGAATGTTCTATTTCTTGACTTGAGTGGTGGTGGCAAGTATGTTTGCTTTGTGATTATTTAAGTGCACATATATTTTTTTGCACTATTATAGACTGATATTTGCCCCCCCATTCCCTAATCCTTGCCAAATTCTTATGTTTAAACTCTAACACCCATTAAGGTTAAATGATGTCATCAAGTGGGGCCCTAAGCTAGTAAGACAGTTGTCCTTCCTTATGAGGAGATGAAGAATACAGGGAAGCATGTTCACATACAAAAAGTCCATGTGAGGACTCAGCAGGAAGGTGGAAATTTACAAGTCAAGGAGAGTGGCCTTAGGAGAACTCAACCCTGCTTGATTTTGAACTTCCAGAAGTAAAGGCAAATAAATTTCTGTTATATAAGTCACCCAGATAGTTTGCTATTGGAACTCTAGGAGACTAATATATACACTTTCTGTTTATGTGTCAAATTTCAGCTTGAAAGAGATTTTTCATTTAAAAAAGACAGCCACAGGATGTGGAGAAAAAGGAACTCTCCTGCACTGTTGGTGGGAGTGCAAACTGGTCCAACCACTATAGAAAGCTGTATGGAGATTCCTCAACCTACTAAAGATAGAGCTTCCATATGATCCAGCAATTCCACTCCTAGGTATTTACACAAATGACACAGAAACATTAATTTAATAAGGGCACCTGCACCCCTATGTTTATAGCAGCACTATTTACAATAGCTAAGCTTTGGAAAGAACCCAAATGCCCAAAAATAGATGAATGGATCAAGAAGATGTGGTACATATACGCAATGGAATATTACTCAGCAATCAAAAAAGATAAACACATGCAATTTGCAGCAACATGGATGGAGCTGGAAGGGATCATGCTCAGCGAAATAAGCCAGAAAGAAAAAGAAAAATACCAAGTGGTCTCACTCATTGCAGGAATGTAGAAAACCTAAATAAGGGACCAGGAAAAAGAATAACTATAATAAAGAAAAAATCAAAATCAACAAGCAACTATAAACCAGGGACATACTATGGTGGGATGGGGAAGAGGAGGGATTGACATCAAAATAAGGGGGGTGCAATTGTATGGGGAATATAAAAAAAAATAAATCTTATATAAAAAAAAAAAGACAGCCACATGGTGTTCTTTTCTAAGTAGAGTTTTGCTAAATAGACGAATATTTACTATTAAGCTTCAGGAATCCTCACTTGCTTAGTCCAGGGGAGTGTCCTAGCAATTTGTTCCTATCACAAGCTTTTGTAAAATTTGCTAACCTATTGTGACTATAATCTATTAATCTTGATCTACCTCACACCTTCCTTGTCTGTTGGATATATTGGAGTTATTGTGGCATTTTTAAGATATGATTAGTGACAGTCAAATGGAAGATTGGCATTTATTTTGGACTTAATGAATCATACTTTTGAGGGATCACTTCTAAGTATAGTTAAGTACTTGTTAGTCATCTAGAGTCATAGTTTGTATCCTGATATGAATATAGTATAATATGAAAGTGCCACTGTGGAAGAGATGTGGATAGTAAAAAGGAAAGTAGTATGAAATATATCCTGTGGGAGAGTTTTTTAGTCATTTCTGTATAAAATTATAAGCAGAGGATCCTGTTTTACAACATCTAGTGAAAAGAGTTGTCTTGTGTTGAGAACATATTCATAATATGGTAGCATATGCAAAGGTAGGGGGCGACAGAGCCAAGGTGGTGGGAGTGGTTTGGTGACTTACATCTGAAGAGGTGTGAACCTATACCTCTGAATCTCATACCATGTTGTAAACTAGCGTTACCTCAATTAAAAAAAAAAAGAAATTGTGTAAAATGATTTATTGGATTTCTTATTTGTAAGGCTTAAATCTTTAGCAGTGCTACAAATAGCAGCTACATTTGTAACCACTCAGAACGAAAGTTAGGAGAATATTATAAAAAATATCTTGCCATATGAAAAGGCAATCAAATAACGAGGCAAAAATTTCAGAATAAACATGAAGATATCAGACTCAATTATTAAACAGTATTTTTTCTATATTTTGTAATACTTGTAACATACACATGTGTAATATGTTGCGCTTTCTCCATTCTAAATAATCATTTTTGCACCAAATTTTTCATTCCTTGCTGTTTTTGCATAAACATTCGTCCCCAAAATCTAGATCTACCCTAATCTAAACCATCAATAGATACTTGTCTGCTGATTTTTCCTTTCTTGTTTGATGGTTCTTTCTGCTCTGTGCAGAAAGGTCTATCTTGTCATATTTTTACACGGTAATCCTGTTTGTGAAATTACTGTTACACATTGATTGGAGTCACATTACTTAGTGTGGAAAGAACTATTTTCCACACATTTAGTTTTGAGGATATGACCTTCAGTTATGTCTCCCATAGCAAAGCAGTTTTAAACTCTTACGAATATCAACCTCCTAAGTCTTTGACTTTACACTATTTTATAATCGATTTGGTGTCTTTCTATTTTATGGCAAAAGGACGGCCTATGTATCATATTTTTATTGCTATTTTAGTTCACTTGCCACCTCAATTTAATCATCTAAACTCAACACTTCTTCAGTTTGTATTTGTCTCTTTTCATCATTTTCTTTACAAATATTTTATTTTCCCAATAACCAACTTTATTTAATGACTTTAATCCTCACATTCCAGTTAAAACCCTTGAGATAAAAGCAGGTAAAAAAATAGTCTCAATTTCAATCTGTCAATCAAACACAGTTTAATCTACTTTTCTTTGCATGCTTGAAATAATTTCATGGAGGAGAAAGAAATTCTACCAACCACTAGCTTTTCTTATTTGAAAATAACAGGAAGTCTTCAGGATTGCTTAGTAATGAAGTTAATCTACCATATACAGTCATTTAATCAAAATGTCCTGACTTGTATTTGCATTTCTTTATGTAAAGATGTTTAAGCACTCTGTGCCCAGCTCTGTGTTTGGGGTTATGGTAAATACTAAAGAGATTAGAATGGATCTTAGCTTTAAGGAGGTAATAGTTAAGAGAAGAGTTAGGTATGCGTGATGTAATTAAATCTAGTATGAAGGGTGAGCCTCCCCTGGTGGCGCAGGGGGTTAAGCACTGCACTTTGAAGCTGTCCGCAGCCTCTGCAGTGCCGGTTCAATCCCGGCCAGCCGGCGAGGGTCCCACATGGCGAGCCAGACCTCTCCTGTCTCACTCACTGCTCCCCTCAGCAGTGTCTTCAGTCCGTCTGCCTGTTCTGCTCCCCACTCTGTCTCTGGTGAATCCTCTCACACTCCCACGAATCTGGCCTGTACCCTGGTTCTTGTATAAGTAAATAAATCTTTAAAAAAAAAAAAAAACTAGTATGAAGGGAAGTGGAAGGAGACAAAGTGCTATGAATTAGGACCTTCTGATAAACAATTTTAGAACAACAAACAAAATTGGAAAAATTTCACAAATTTCAGCAAATACTAAAATGATACAATATGTTTGGATATCAAGCTGAAAAGTAGTATGAACAACTTTCCTTCTTTCCAGATCCACTTTAAAAAAAGCACTGGGCCTCCCTGGTGGTGCAAGGGGTTAAGACGCAACTTATGAAGCTATCTGCAGCCACTGCAGCATGAGTTTGATCCCTGACCAGGGAGATATCCACGTGGCACAGCAGACCTCTCCTGGCTCACCTGCTGCTCCCCTCAGCAGTGTATTTCAGTCAATCTGCCTGTTCTACTCCCCACTCTGTCTGGTGAATCCTCTCAGCCCCCCATACCCCTGGCCTGCACCCCAGTTCTTGTATGCATAAATAAATAAATCTTTAAACAAAAATAAAAAATATAAAAAGCACTTAGAAGCCTTCCTAACCTACCTGGTCAGAATTAATCACTTCATTCTCTGCAGTTTTAGCTCTCATTAATTCTTTTAAAATATAAACACAATTGTATACTTCTTATGATACAGGACTTTTTCCAAATTGACTATGAATTAGAAAAGGGCCTGATTGATTTTATTTATTTTTTTTTTTTAAATATTAAATTTTATTTTTATATTCCCCCATACAATTGCAAACGCCCAATTCTGACCCCAATCCTTTCCCCCCCGGCCCCAAAAAGTGTCTCTGGTTCATAGTTTTTTGTTGATTTTGATTTTCACTTTCTTATATTCATTTTCCTGGTCCCTTATTTAAGTTTTCTAGATTCCTGCTATGAGTGAGACCATCCGGTATTTTTCTTTTTCTTTTTGGCTTATTTCGCTGAGCATGATCCCTTCCAGCGCCATCCATGTTGCTGCAAATTGCATGTGTTTATCTTTTTTGACTGCTGAGTAATATTCCATGGTATATATGTACCACATCTTCTTGATCCAGTCATCTATTTTTGGGCATTTGGGTTGTTTCCAAAGCTTAGCTATTGTAAACAGTGCTGCTATAAACATAGGAGTGCAGGTGCTCTTTGGAATTGATGTTTCTGTGTCCTTTGGGTAAATACCTAGGAGTGGAATTGCTGGATCATATGGAAGCTCTATGTTTAGTAGGTCCAGAAATCTCCACACAGCTCTCCATAGTGGTTGGACCAGTTTGCACTCCCACCAACAGTGCACAAGAGTTCCTTTTTCTCCACATCCTCGCCAACATTTGTTGTTGCTAGTTTTTTTAATATGTGCCATTCTCACTGGTGTGAGATGGTATCTCATGGTAGTTTTGATTTGCATTTCCCTGATTACAAGTGATGTTGAACATTTTTTCATATGTCTGTTGGCCATTTGCATTTCCTCTTCAGAGAAGTTTCTTTTTAGCTCTTCTGCCCATTTTTTGACTGGATTATTTTCTTTGTTGTTGCTGAGTCTCATCAGCTCTTTGCAGATTTTTGTGATCAGTCCTTTATCATTAGTGTTGGGTGCAAAAATGTTCTCCCAGTTGGTGGGGTTTCTCTTTGTTTTTGTTATTGTCTCTTTTGCTGTGCAGAAGCTCTTTAATTTGATGTAGTCCCAGCTGTTTATCTTTCTCTTCACTATCACTGCTTTGGGTGATGTGTCTGTAAAGATGTCTTTGATGTGCAAATCCCGTAGTGTTTCGCCTATATTTCCTTCTATGTATTTTATGGTTTCAGGTCTTATGTCTAGTTCTTTAATCCATTTTGAGTTGATTTTTGTGTATGGTGTGAGGTAGTGGTCAAGCTTCATTCTTTTGCATGTAGCGACCCAGTTTTCCCAGCACCATTTATTGAACAAACTTTCTTTGCTCCAATGCATAGTCTTTGCTCCTTTGTCAAAGATTAGTTGACCATAGATCTGTGGGTTTATTTCTGGATTTTCTATTCGATTCCATTGGTCTGTATGTCTGTTCTTGTTCCAATACCATGCAGTTTTGATGATTATGGCTTTGTAGTATAGTTTGAAGTCTGGGAGTGTGATGCCTCCATTTCCTTCTTTTTTTTTCAGTAGAGCTTTGGCTATTCGGGGTTTTTGGTGATTCCATATGAATTTCATCAATAATTGTTCTATTTCTTTGAAGAATGCCATTGAGATTTTGATTGGAATAGCATTGAATCTGTATATTGCTTTTGGTAGGATGGCCATTTTAATAATGTTTATTCTTCCAATCCATGAGCAGGGGATGTCTTTCCATTTCTTTGTGTCTTCTTCTATTTCTTTTAACAGTGTTTTATAGTTTTCTTTGTATAGGTCCTTTACCTCTTTTGTTAGATTTATTCCCAAATATTTGATTTTTTTTGTTTCGATAATAAAAGGGGTGGTTTTTTTGATTTCTTCTTCTTCAGATTTATTGTTTGTGTATAGGAAGGCTACTGACTTTTGCGTGTTGATTTTGTATCCTGCCACTTTACTGAATTGATTGATGAGTTGAATTAGTTTTTCTGTGGAGATTTTGGGGTTCTCTATGTATATTATCATATCATCTGCAAATAGTGATAGTTTGACTTCTTCTTTTCCTATTTGGATTCCTTGGATGTCTTTCTCTTGTCTTATTGCTCTGGCTAGGACTTCCAGTATTATATTGAAAAGCAGTGGTGAGAGTGGACATCCTTGTCTTGTTCCAGATCTTAATGGAATTGCTTTCAGCTTTTCACCATTGAGAATGATACTGGCTGTTGGCTTCTCATAGATGGCCTTTATGATGTTGAGGTATGTTCCTTGTATCCCAAGAATTTCAAGGGCTTTTATCATGAATGGGTGTTGCACTTTGTCGAAAGCTTTCTCAGCATCTATTGATATTATCATATGGTTTTTATATTTCTTTTTGTTGATGTGTTGGATAACGTTGATTGATTTTCGGATGTTAAACCATCCTTGTGCCCCTGGAATGAATCCAACTTGGTCGTGGTGAATTATCTTATGGATACATTGTTGGATTCTGATGGCTAAAATTTTATTGAGGATTTTTGCATCAGTGTTCATTAGGGAGATTGGCCTATAGTTTTCCTTTTTTGTGTTGTCCTTATTCGGTTTTGGTATTAGTGTAATATTGGCTTCATAGAACGTGTTTGGTATTGTCCCTTCCTTCTCAATTTTTTGGAAGAGTTTGTGAAGGATAGGCACTAATTCGTCTCTGAATATTTGGTAGAATTCATTTGTAAATCCATCAGGTCCTGGGCTTTTGTTTTTGGGGAGGTTTTTAATTACCATTTCAATTTCGCTGCTTGTAATTGGTCTGTTTAGGTGTTCTATTTCTTCTTTATCTAGCTTTGGGTGATTGTAGAGTTGTAGGAATTTGTCCATCTCCTCTAGATTGTTGAACTTGTTTCCATATAACTGTTCATAGTAGTTACTGATTATTCTTTTGATTTCTGCTGTGTCCGTTGTGATTTCTCCTCTTTCATTTATGATCCTGTGTATTTGTGCTTTCTCCCTTTTTCCTTTGTGAGCCTGGCTAGGGGTTTGTCTATTTTATTTATTTTTTCAAAGAACCAGCTCTTGGTTTCATTGATCTTTTGGATTGTTTTTTTAGTTTCAATTTCATTTATTTCTGCTTTGGTTTTTATTATTTCTTTTCTTCTACTGGTTCTGGGGTTTTTTTGTTGTTCTTTTTCTAGATCTTTGAGCTTCGAGATTAGGTTGTTTCTTTGAGTTCTCTCTTGTTTTTTGATGTGAGCTTCTATTGCTATATATTTTCCTCTTATTACTGCTTTTGCTGCATCCCATACATTTAGGATATTGGTGTCCTCCTTGTCATTCAATTCAAAGAATTTTTTAATTTCTTCTTTGATCTCCTTGTTAGTCCAGTGGTCTTCCAGTAGTGTGGCTTTTAATCTCCATGAGGTAGGATAGTTCCTTGCCTTCTTTTTATGATTTATTTCTAGTTTGATGCCTTCGTGGTCAGAAAAGATGGTTGGTATGATGTCAATCTTGGTGTATCTGTTGATGTTTGTCTTGTGCCCCAGTATGTGATCGATCCTGGAGAATGATCCGTGTGCACTTGAGAAAAATGTGTACTCCGTTTTTTTTGGGTTTAGTGTTCTATAGATGTCTGTTAAGCCCAAATGCTCTAGGTCCTTATTTAGAGCTTTAGTTTCTTTACTTATTTTTTGTCTTGTTGATCTATCCATTGTTGATAGTGGTGTGTTGAAGTCTCCCACTACGTATGTGTTTTCTCTGATGTCTGTTTTCAGAGAGGACAACAGTTGTCTGATATATTTTGGTGCTCTTTCGTTTGGTGAATATATGTTAATGAGTGTTATTTCTTCTTGAAGTATTGTCCCCTTAATCATAATGTAGTGACCATTGGGGTCTCTTTTTATTTTTTTGAGTTTGAAGTCTGTTTTATCTGATATAAGTATAGCTGTTCCTGCTTTCTTTTTTGGCCCATTTGCTTGTAGGATTGTTTTCCATCCTTTGACTTTGAGCCTATTTTTATCTTTTGTAGCTAAATGTGTTTCCTGGAGACAGCAAAAGGTTGGGTTTTGTTTCTTAATCCAGGCTGCAACTCTGTGTCTTTTTATTGAAGAGTTTAGTCCATTTACATTTAGAGTTAATATTGATATGTTAGCATCTGTATTTGCCATTATGTTTGTCTTTCCTTTGATTTTATTTATTTATTCTTTTAATAACTTTTTTTTTTTTTTGGTCTTCTTTCGTTGTTATTCGTCCCTCTGAGGTTCTGGCTTAAGGATTCCTTGTAGTATTTTTTGGAGTGGGGGTTTAGTCGCAATGAAATTCCGGAGTTTCTCTTTGTCTGGGAAGGTCCATATTCTTTCTTCATGGAGGAAAGAGAGCTTTGCGGGATAGAGTATTCTTGGTTGGCATCTGTTTTCTTGGAGTCTGTTGACTATGTCCCTCCACTCTCTCCTTGCCCGTAGTGTTTCTTCAGAGAAGTCTGATGTCAGCCTGATTGGTTTTCCTTTGAATGTTATCTGTTTCTTCCCTCTTGTCAGCTTCATTATTTTTTCCTTGTCCTGGATTCTTGGGAGCTTTACTATTATGTGTCTTGCTGTGTTTTTCCTTTCGTCGTGGAAGTTTGGTGTTCTTCTTGCTTCTTGTATATCAATTTTCAGCTCCTTCTTCTCATTTGGGAAGTTCTCTTCAATTATATCCATGAATATTTTCTCTGTTCCTACATCTCTCTCCTCTCCTTCTGGAATTCCTATAACTCTTATATTTCCTTTCCTCATGGAGTCAGATAGTTCCCGAAGTCTTTCTTCATTCTTTTTCCTTCGTACTTCTCTTTCCTTTTCTGTTTTGGTTCTTTTTATTTCTGTGTCTTCAAGATTACTTATTCGTTCTTCCATTTCATCTATTCTGCTTTCATTGCTTTTCCCAGAGTTCTTTAGTTCCTCCATTAATTCTTTGATCTCCTGCATTTCTCTTACTTCCCTCTTTAGGGACTCAATTTCCTTCTTCTGATCTATCACTTTTTTAATCATGGCAATTTTAAATTCTCTTTCTGGAAGGCTCAGAAGTTCTTCCAAGTTGCTGTCGTTGCAATCTGGGGAGTGGTTTTCTTTTTGTGGTGTGCTTCTTTCCTGAGGAGTTTTTAGGTTGTGTGTGGTTCTTCTACTCCCTACTTTCTGTTTTCTAATTTGTCGTATGCGTTGGGACACTGTGTTGCTCGGACTGACTGACATCTTGGGTGAACTTCTCCGCTCCCCTCTGGCTCTTCCAGGAGCCATCTCTGTCTTCTGGGGGAGCTTTCTGCTGGTTTTAGGCAGTTTTTACTTAAGAAATGTCCCTGTTCTCAAATGGCGAAGCGGGATGCAGTCCCTGCGCCTCCGGTTTCAGGCACACTCTTCTGCGTACCCGGTCTGCCCCGGACGTGGGTGCCTGCTCCCTCTGTGGGCTCAGATTGCTGGTCGGAAGGGGCCTGGCGTGGAATAACTTCCCGGCTGGCCACTGGGTCCTCCAGAAACCTTCTGCCCTTTTCAAGCAGTCTTAAGAAATGTCCTGTTTTATAGGGTGTTAGTGACTTTTTTTTCCCTGGTCGCTAGGTGGCGCCAGAGATCTCTCCTATTGTCCTTGGGGGGCTGTTTTTCGCCTCCCCCCACCCCGTGGGACAGAGAACAGAGCGGGAATTGTAGGGTACACCTCAACAGCTTTGGGGTGCTGTGTCTGCCTTGTGCTGGCCTGATTGATTTTAATCTCTGGATGCTATACATGACTTCTAGAAGTAAACCAGTTAATGGGTAACTTGATAATGTGCAATAAGTAAGAATCTTACCTGCAAGTGACAAAAATCTGATATGAAAAGTTTAATGTAAAATTGAATGTATTGGCTCATGTAACTGAGAAGTCTAACATGAGCCTGGTTTTATATACGTCTTGATCAACATGCTCAAACAACATAATTTGTCTTATAAGTCTTCTTTCCTCTTTTGAATATACCTAGAAGTGTGCATTCTTCATTGAAAGAGATATAGCCAATTGTTTTACAACTAATGAATCCTGCAGAAAACTGCTTTTTCTTCACAGATCATAAACTGTCTCATGGAGGGAATATGATTGACTCAGCTTAGTTCAATGGCCTCTCTTGGTCCAGTCATAGTTTTGTGTGAATGAACCTGACAGCATGATTGAGTAGGACTTGCCCAATGGTGGAACTTGTATTCACTGACAAAGGATAGGAAGGACAGGATGGTTACAAAAACTGAAAAAAAAACTGCTTGGTTAAGGTATGGTCAGTTGGGCAAACCAAAATAAAAATATCTACTAAATAAAGGGAAAACAGGCTAATTTATTTCAGCTACAAATTAAGAGCTTTGTGCACAGTAGGCAGCAAACATACATTCATCTCTTAATGTTAAGAAGGACCTGTTGAAAATAAAATGGCATAACAATTATAATGTGAAAATGTGCACTATGAATTACAATGAATGTAGAATGTACAATGAATTACAATGAAGAAGAACTATCAGAATAATAATCCAAAAATGAGGCTCTGAGAGATTAGATTGTCCAGCAACCAATGGAGGTGAAGAGAACGGTCATTCACTTAGAGAGAGGGAATGATAAAATAAGATTAAGTGATAAAGATAAATGTGATAAGAAGAGAAATAAGACATAATAATTTAAAATTTTTGCATTTGATATTTGAAAAGAAAAAAGGGAATATTCTGTTACAAATAAAATATCTTATTTAATTAGATGGAAGTCAGAAATCTTAAAGTATATGTCCTTTGAGCAGCATAGAAGACAGAATTTCAGTTAAGTAAAGGTGAGAGGTAGAATAATAGAGAAGCTATTTTCAGTAGTAATTCCCTAATTAGAGATGCAGTATTGAAGGAAGGTACTTTCTAGGAAAAAGTCAGGTATGTGAAAACTAAAAATTATGCTGGGTTTTACTTGGACAAGAGTAACTTCAATGGGTTGAAGAGGAGACTATCTCATCTGAAGGTACCAGGGAGGGAGGAGGTCTGACTGGATGACTATGACTCCAATACAGGAGTTAGGAAGATCCTAGCAAGGTCAGCATATCAGTTTGGAAAGTAGTCTGTGAGAGACAATAATTAAAAAGGAGATAAATAAAAGAAGAAACCTTAATGGAAGGAAAGATTGGGAAATCAGAACCAAAAGAGGAACAATTGTGCTTTCTTACTACTGCAGGAGAAAGGACTGCCATAACGCTGATTTCGCAAAGGGAATGAAAGATCTTTCTCCCCATCTACAAATACTGACACTGGGGGAGGGCATTAGCTTAAAAAGGTTATAAAGTTTGGAGAAATTAGGGGGGGGAAATCACAAAAAAATTAGAGGAAAGATTCTGTTCATCCTTCTGAAGTTCTGAAAAGCACCAATGGAATGTAAGTGCTGCTCATAAATTTCCTAAATGAAGACAAAGGTGACTGAACAATGAAGAAACAGCCACACCGAAGGCTCGGCTGTCTCTCCAGACCCTTGGGCCTTCACTCAACTGATAATTCCTGTGTAGACTGGAGGACAGGACTGTGAGTGCTGCTATCATATAAGCATCTAGGTAACAATTAATCACAATTACTGATTAAAGGAGCCAGGATTTCCAAATTGTTCTGTGACTTTGGAGAAAGTATCCTAACCTACTCTGCCTCAGATTCCATAGATGTAAATTGGGTATAATACTTTTATACCCAATTTATAATACTTTTATACCCAGTTTACATCTATGGAATCTGAGGCAGAGGAGGTTAAGACTCTTTCATATATATATGATGCCTCTAAGAATGCCAGGCACATAGTAAGCACATGTGTTAGCTCTTTAACATACAAACTCTGCATATGAGTTTGAAAGAAAGGAAAATTTGGATAATTATTGTAAGGAGTCATCCTAGATGGGATGAGACCTTAATGAAATGAGCTTTAAACACTTTTGCATACATTATGGGTATTTTTTAAATCACCATTAAATGTGGTCTTGTGGTTTTTTGAGAAAGCTGTTTTTATTTTCATCATCGAAATTATTTCTTACATACACAAAGATTTATTATGAAATTCATCTAGAGAGTAAATACTCCTAATCTGTATCATGGGATACATGATTACAAAGTGTTCATCTTAGTTCATTAGTTTGTTCATTGTTTGTCAAATTCACTTATTCATTTACTAAACTTAGTCAATATTAATATAAAGCATCAATAATTGCAGAGTCAAGTGCCTACTTTTATAAAAGCTGTACATAAAGGATTAATGACTGAGGTATGAAAACAAATGTATGCAGCATCATTCCATCTAAGAGAATATGTCTTGCAATGTCATCCAAGACTACACTGTCATGAGATTTAGTATGTCTTATATTTTACCAATTTTAAGGAAACTGTTATATAATACAAAGTTCTGTAGGAAAACTTCAGAAAATGCTCTTTATATATATATATATATATATTTCTTTTCTTATTAAAGTTGGGTTTAATCTTCAAATGGCAAAATTCACCTTTATCTGTAATCATAAAATCTATAATTTTATGAATATTGATAAAAATAGCTGTATGGCATCACCATTATTTATATAGAATATTCCCACCACCCAAAAATGTCCTCTTATCTACTTGTCAACACCCCTCTCTCAACCACAGCTCCTGGCAAACCCTAATCTGTTTTCAGTCCCTATTGTTTTAACATTCCTTGTCATATAACATCAATAAGATCATATAACATATAGCTGTTTGGTCCTGCATTTTTTCATAAAACATTGTGCGTTTGAGATTTATCAAAGCTGGATTATTGTCAGTAGTGCTTTTACATGTTTTTTCATTATTCTTTCATTGCATAAATGTTCTATAGCTTATCTATTCAGCAGTTGATAAAATTGATTTCTAATTTTGGTGACAAAGCCACCAGAAAATAAAAATCACTAGAAAAAAAAAGTATGACTTTTCTGTGAATATATGTTTCCATTCCTCTTGGGTAGATACCTAGAAATTGCCAAACAGTTTTCCAAAGATACATACCAATTCTACATTCATATTAACAATGTATGAGAGTTCCAGTTGGCTTGCATCTTTGCAAGCACTTGTTAATATCATTTCTTTCTCTTTTATTTTATTTTATTTTTTTTTAAAAGATTTACCTATCTATCCATACAAGCACTGGGTACAGTGAGAAGCACGGGAGGGTGAGAGAATTCACCAGAGCCAGAGCAGGGAACAGAACAGGCAGACTGACGAAGAAATACACTGCTGAGGGGAGCAGTGGGCGGGGCAGGAGAGGTCTGTCACACCACGTGGGACCCTCGCTGGTGGCCGGGGATTGAATCGGCTCTGCAGAGGCTGCGGGCAGCTTCGCAGCCTAGCACTCAACTGCTACGCCACCGGGGGAGGCCCTCTTTCTCTTTAAGTGAACTTAATCTAATAGGTACTTAGTAGTAACTCATTGTGGCTTCAATTTGCGTTCCCCTAATGACTAGCCATGTTCAGCATCCTTTCTTGAACTAAAGTGAAGAACCATTTACCCATTTATCTCTGATGAAGTAAGTGTACAAATCTGCCAATTTCTGTTTGTTTTGTAATTGCTATTTTGTATAAGTTCTGTACACATACTGGGGATACCAATCCCCAGTTTTTTCGCAATGTTTTAGATATTTGTTTCGCAAATGTTTTCCCCTAGTCTATGAATATCTTTTTATCCTTTTGGTATTGTCTTTCAAAGAGCAGATATTTTTAATTTTGCTTAAGTCCAACTAATCTATTATTTTTCTTTTATGATTTATGCTTTGTGTTATTGATGGAATATTTGCATTTCAAGATTGCAAAGAGTTTTCATATGATCCTTTCAAAAAGTTTATAGTTTTAGTCTTTACATTTAGGTCTATAAATTATTTTGACTTAATTTTTTAATATTTATTTCAGATGTGAATATGCAATTGTTTCAACATGATTTTTAGAAAAGACAAATCTTTCTCTTCTGAACTACCTTGACACATTTTTCAGAGATTGATTGACCATAACTTGTATGAAATATTTCTTGATTATTTACTCTGTTTTATTGATCTTTCTGTCTATTCTTTTGGCTATAGCATCTTGTTTTAATAACTGTAGCTTTAAAGTAAGTCAGGTAGTGTGAAAACTTTATCTGTATTCTTTTTCAAAACTGAGTCACTTATTCTAGTTCTACAGAAATTTCATGTACATTTTAGAATCCTTGTATTAATTTCTATAAAGTAAGTATGCTGGAATTTTGAGATGCACTGAATCTATAGGTAAATTAGGGGAAAACTGACATAGTAACAATATTGTACCTTTTAATATACTAAGCACAAGTGTATTTCTCTGTGTAGTTTTTGTATTTCTCTCACCATTGCTACATATTTTAAAGCAAATCCAAATTCTTGTACATATTTTGTTAAACTTTTTCCTATCTCAGAATGCTATTACTATTGCAAATGACACTTTTAAAATTTCAGTTTCTAATTGTGCATTGTGAGTATATAAAAATGCAATTGATTTTTGCATATTATCCTTGTAGTCTTCAATAACTCAATTTTTTTAAACCAATGTTGTGATTTTTATTGATTGGCAACAATTTAATATTCATAGATATCACTAAACTGTACAACTGGAGACATGGCATGATAGAAGAACAGAGAGCAAAATTAAACAGAACAGACTTATGGAAATAGCCAGCATCATTATTCTGCCCATTTAAATGCAACTATTATCCCAACAGTTTTATTACATATTCTGTCTTTTTCTACAGAGATAATTATATGTCATTTGTGAATATTCTTTTATTTCTTCTTTTCAACTATTTACTTATTTTTCTTGTTTTATTATATTGGCAAGGTCCTCAAGTCAAAAAGTAGCAGTGAGAACAAAGACCCCTCTTTCTTTTTAATCTCAAAGGAAAGTATTCAGTCTTTTACAATTATGAAATACAGTTTTCATGATTCCTTTTGAAAGTCTAAGAGTATATAATTAAATTCACATCTGCAATTTAAAATTGTCTATAGCCACATATATATAAATCTGAACAGAAACAAAATTATTTTGTATATATTTTATTTAAGCTAAATGTTATTGCTCAGCACCTAATCCAACATAAAAAGATTAATGAAATATTTTGCATTCTCTTTTTTCACACTATCTCTGAAATCTGGTTATATTTACCACATCTTAATGTGGACTAACCATTTTCTAGTGCACAATAGATACATGTGTTTCTTCACCACCATGTTATACAGTTTTACTTCTTGAATATCTTAGAAATTCTTCCTATATAATTGTTATTATTTCATCCTCAAATGCAAAATTAAACAGAAATTATTCAAGCTATAGTTAAAATTACAAGCTCTCTGAACCTGGAGATTTCTTTGTTGAAGGCCTTCAGCTATCTATTAAGTTTCTTGAACAGATAAAGAACTTTTCCAATTATCTGTTATTTCTCTAATGAGTTTTGGTAGGAAGTCAAGGAATTTGTCCAGTGCATTAAATTATCAAATTTGTTGATAAATATTTATTCACAATATTCCCATAAAGTCATTTTAATATCTGTAGAATTTATGATTCTTTTTTTTTTTTTCATTTTTTTTTTAATCTTAAATTTTATTTTTATATTCCCCCATACAATTGCAAACGCCCCATTCTGACCCCAATCCTCCCCTCCCGCCCCCCACCCCCCAAAAGTGTCTCTGGTTCATAGTTTTTGTTATTTTGATTTTCACTTTCTTATATTCATTTTCCTGGTCCCTTATTTAAGTTTTCTAGATTCCTGCTATGAGTGAGACCATCCGGTATTTTTCTTTTTCTTTTTGCTTATTTCGCTGAGCATGATCCCTTCCAGCGCCATCCATGTTGCTGCAAATTGCATGTGTTTATCTTTTTTGAATGCTGAGTAATATTCCATGGTATATATGTACCACATCTTCTTGATCCAGTCATCTACTTTTGGGCATTTGGGTTGTTTCCAAAGCTTAGCTATTGTAAACAGTGCTGCTATAAACATAGGGGTGCAGGTGCTCTTTGGAATTGATGTTTCTGTGTCCTTTGGGTAAATCCCTAGGAGTGGAATTGCTGGATCATATGGAAGCTCTATGTTTAGTAGTCCAGAAATCTCCACACAGCTCTCCATAGTGGTTGGACCAGTTTGCACTCCCACCAACAGTGCACAAGAGTTCCTTTTTCTCCACATCCTCACCAACATTTGTTGTTGCTAGTTTTTTTAATATGTGCCATTCTCACTGGTGTGAGATGGTATCTCATGGTAGTTTTGATTTGCATTTCCCTGATTGCAAGTGATGTTGAACATTTTTCATATGTCTGTTGGCCATTTGCATTTCCTCTTCAGAGAAGTTCTTTTTAGCTCTTCTGCCCATTTTTTGACTGGATTATTTTCTTTGTTGTTGCTGAGTCTCATCAGCTCTTTGCAGATTTTTGTGATCAGTCCTTTATCATTAGTGTTGGGTGCAAAAATTCTCCCAGTTGGTGGGTTTCTCTTTGTTTTTGTTATTGTCTCTTTTGCTGTGCAGAAGCTCTTTAATTTGATGTAGTCCCAGCTGTTTATCTTTCTCTTCACTATCACTGCTTTGGGTGATGTGTCTGTAAAGATGTCTTTGATGTGCAAATCCCGTAGTGTTTCGCCTATATTTCCTTCTATGTATTTTATGGTTTCAGGTCTTATGTCTAGTTCTTTAATCCATTTTGAGTTGATTTTTGTGTATGGGTGAGGTAGTGGTCAAGCTTCATTCTTTTGCATGTAGCGACCCAGTTTTCCCAGCACCATTTATTGAACAAACTTTCTTTGCTCCAATGCATAGTCTTTGCTCCTTTGTCAAAGATTAGTTGACCATAAATCTGTGGGTTTATTTCTGGATTTTCTATTCGATTCCATTGGTCTGTATGTCTGTTCTTGTTCCAATACCATGCAGTTTTGATGATTATGGCTTTGTAGTATAGTTTGAAGTCTGGGAGTTTGATGCCTCCATTTCCTTATTTTTTTTTCAGTAGAGCTTTGGCTAATCGGGGTTTTTGGTGATTCCATATGAATTTCATCAATAATTGTTCTATTTCTTTGAAGAATGCCATTGAGATTTTGATTGGAATAGCATTGAATCTGTATATTGCTTTTGGTAGGATGGCCATTTTAATAATGTTTATTCTTCCAATCCATGAGCAGGGGATGTCTTTCCATTTCTTTGTGTCTTCTTCTATTTCTTTTAACAGTGTTTTATAGTTTTCTTTGTATAGGTCCTTTACCTCTTTTGTTAGATTTATTCCCAAATATTTGATTTTTTTTGTTTCAATAATAAAAGGGGTGGTTTTTTTGATTTCTTCTTCTTCAGATTTATTGTTTGTGTATAGGAAGGCTACTGACTTTTGCATGTTGATTTTGTATCCTGCCACTTTACTGAACTGACCGATGAGTTGAATTAGTTTTTCTGTGGAGATTTTGGGGTTCTCTATGTATATATCATATCATCTGCAAATAGTGATAGTTTGACTTCTTCTTTTCCTATTTGGATTCCTTGGATGTCTTTCTCTTGTCTTATTGCTCTGGCTAGGACTTCCAGTATTATATTGAAAAGCAGTGGTGAGAGTGGACATCCTTGCCTTGTTCCAGATCTTAATGGAATTGCTTTCAACTTTTCACCATTGAGAATAATACTGGCTGTTGGCTTGTCATAGATGGCCTTTATGATGTTGAGGTATGTTCCTTGTATCCCAAGAATTTCAAGGGCTTTTATCATGAATGGGTGTTGCACTTTGTCGAAAGCTTTCTCAGCATCTATTGAATTATCATATGGTTTTATATTTCTTTTTGTTGATGTGTTGGATAACGTTGATTGATTTTCGGATGTTAAACCATCCTTGTGCCCCTGGAATGAATCCAACTTGGTCGTGGTGAATTATCTTATGGATACATTGTTGGATTCTGATAGCTAAAATTTTATTGAGGATTTTTGCATCAGTGTTCATTAGGGAGATTGGCCTATAGTTTTCTTTTTTGTGTTGTCCTTATTCGGTTTTGGTATTAGTGTAATATTGGCTTCATAGAACGTGTTTGGTATTGTCCCTTCCTTCTCAATTTTTTGAAGAGTTTGTGAAGGATAGGCACTAATTCGTCTCTGAATGTTTGGTAGAATTCATTGTAAATCCATCAGGTCCTGGGCTTTTGTTTTGGGGAGGTTTTGATTACCATTTCAATTTCGCTGCTTGTAATTGGTCTGTTTAGGTGTTCTATTTCTTCTTTATCTAGCTTTGGGTGATTGTAGAGTTGTAGGAATTTGTCCATCTCCTCTAGATTGTTGAACTTGTTTCCATATAACTGTTCATAGTAGTTACTGATTATTCTTTTGATTTCTGCTGTGTCCGTTGTGATTTCTCCTCTTTCATTTATGATCTGTGTATTTGTGCTTTCTCCCTTTTTTCCTTTGTGAGCCTGGCTAGGGGTTTGTCTATTTATTTATTTTTCAAAGAACCAGCTCTTGGTTTCATTGATCTTTTGGATTGTTTTTTTAGTTTCAATTTCATTTATTTCTGCTTTGGTTTTTATTATTCTTTTCTTCTACTGGATTGGGGTTTTTTTGTTGTTCTTTTTCTAGATCTTTGAGCTTCGAGATTAGGTTGTTCTTTGAGTTCTTTCTTGTTTTTTGATGTGAGCTTCTATTGCTATATATTTTCCTCTTATTACTGCTTTTGCTGCATCCCATACATTTAGGATATTGGTGTCCTCCTTGTCATTCAATTCAAAGAATTTTTTAATTTTTTCTTTGATCTCCTCATTAGTCCAGTGGTCTTCCAGTAGTGTGGCTTTTAATCTCCATGAGGTAGGATAGTTCCTTGCCTTCTTTTTATGATTTATTTCTAGTTTGATGCCTTCGTGGTCAGAAAAGATGGTTGGTATGATTTCAATCTGTATCTGTTGATGTTTGTCTTGTGCCCCAGTATGTGATCGATCCTGGAGAATGATCCGTGTGCACTTGAGAAAAATGTGTACTCCGTTTTTTTTGGGTTTAGTGTTCTATAGATGTCTGTTAAGCCCAAATGCTCTAGGTCCTTATTTAGAGCTTTAGTTTCTTTACTTATTTTTTGTCTTGTTGATCTATCCATTGTTGATAGTGGTGTGTTGAAGTCTCCCACTACGTATGTGTTTTCTCTGATGTCTGTTTTCAGAGAGGACAACAGTTGTCTGATATATTTTGGTGCTCTTTCGTTTGGTGAGTATATGTTAATGAGTGTTATTTCTTCTTGAAGTATTGTCCCCTTAATCATAATGTAGTGACCATTGGGGTCTCTTTTAATTTTTTTGAGTTTGAAGTCTGTTTTATCTGATATAAGTATAGCTGTTCCTGCTTTCTTTTTTGGCCCATTTGCTTGTAGGATTGTTTTCCATCCTTTGACTTTGAGCCTATTTTTATCTTTTGTAGCTAAATGTGTTTCCTGGAGACAGCAAAAGGTTGGGTTTTGTTTCTTAATCCAGGCTGCAACTCTGTGTCTTTTTATTGAAGAGTTTAGTCCATTTACATTTAGAGTTAATATTGATATGTTAGCATCTGTATTTGCCATTATGTTTGTCTTTCCTTTGATTTTATTTATTCTTTTAATAACTTTTTTTTTTTTTTTTGGTCTTCTTTCGTTGTTATTCGTCCCTCTGAGGTTCTGGCTTTAGGATTCCTTGTAGTATTTTTTGGAGTGGGGGTTTATTCGTAATGAAATTCCGGAGTTTCTCTTTGTCTGGGAAGGTCCATATTCTTTCTTCATGGAGGAAAGAGAGCTTTGCGGGATAGAGTATTCTTGGTTGGCATCTGTTTTCTTGGAGTCTGTTGACTATGTCCCTCCACTCTCTCCTTGCCCGTAGTGTTTCTTCAGAGAAGTCCGATGTCAGCCTGATTGGTTTTCCTTTGAATGTTATCTGTTTCTTCCTCTTGTCAGCTTCATTATTTTTTCCTTGTCCTGGATTCTTGGGAGCTTTACTATTATGTGTCTTGCTGTGTTTTTCCTTTCGTCGTGGAAGTTTGGTGTTCTTCTTGCTTCTTGTATATCAATTTTCAGCTCCTTCTTCGCATTTGGGAAGTTCTCTTCAATTATCTCCTGGAATATTTTCTCTGTTCCTACATCTCTCTCCTCTCCTTCTGGAATTCCTATAACTCTTATATTTCCTTTCCTCATGGAGTCAGATAGTTCTCGAAGTCTTTCTTCATTCTTTTTCCTTCGTACTTCTCTTTCCTTTTCTGTTTTGGTTCTTTTTATTTCTGTGTCTTCAAGATTACTTATTCGTTCTTCCATTTCATCTATTCTGCTTTCCTTGCTTTTCCCGGAGTTCTTTAGTTCCTCCATTAATTCTTTGATCTCCTGCATTTCTTTTACTTCCCTCTTTAGGGACTCAATTTCATTCTTCTGACCATTGTTTTCCCTCTTTAGGGACTCAATTTCCTTCTTCTGATCTATCACTTTTTTAATCATGGCAATTTTTACTTCTCTTTCTGGAAGGCTCAGAAGTTCTTCCAAGTTGCTGTCGTTGCAATCTGGGGAGTGGTTTTCTTTTTGTGGTGTGCTTCTTTCCTGAGGAGTTGTTAGGTTGTGTGTGGTTCTTCTACTCCCTACTGTCTGTTTTCTAATTTGTCGTATGCGTTGGGACACTGTGATGCTCGGACTGACTGGCATCTTGGGTGAACTTCTCCGCTCCCCTCTGGCTCTTCCAGGAGCCATCTCTGCCTTCTGGGGGAGCTTTCTGCTGGTTTTAGGCAGTTTTTACTGAAGAAATGTCCCTGTTCTCAAATGGCGAAGCGGGATGCAGTCCCTGCGCCTCCGGTTTCAGGCACACTCTTCTGCGCCCCCGGTCTGTCCCGGACGTGAGTGCCTGCTCCCTCTGTGGGCTCAGACTGCTGGTCGGAAGGGGCCTGGCGTGGAATAACTTCCCGGCTGGCCACTGCAGAAGCCTTCTGCCCTTTTCAAGCAGTCTTAAGAAATTTCCTGTTCTATGGGTGTTAGTGACTTTTTTTTTCCTGGTCACTAGGTGGCGCCAGAGATCTCTCCTAGTGTCCTTGGGGGGCTGTTTTTCGTCCCCCCAACCCCGTGGGACAGGGAGCAGAGCGGGAATGGTAGGGTACACCTCAACAGCTTTGGGGTGCTGTGTCTGCCTTGTGCCCCACCGTCGTGGAGAACCCACGCCCCGAATTTTCGTGCCCCGGGTCTCAGTTCAAAGCCCTCAGTTCCAGGACGCGGGCTGTAGCCCAGTTCAGTGGCGCAGGAATGGCGCCTTTTGCACTGCTCCCGTGCCCGGGTGCCTGGTTCCTGCTCACTCAGGGAGGGACCTTCACCTCAGTGAGGACCTCCGCGCGTCTCCCCGCAAGCCTAGGTCCTCTCCCCGCAAGCCTAGGTCGCAGGCGCGGGTACCTGGGCAGCCGCGATTCCGGTCTGCACTTGCTTTTCAAGCTCCCCGAGCGCGCTGCGTTTCCGCGCAGGCTTACCGGCAGCCCGGGCTGTGTGCGCGTCTCCCGGGGTCTTTGTTCTTCTCTATTGGCGCCCGGAGCCGTTAGCTCACCACCGCGGCGAATCCTGCAGGGTTCGCCTCAGCTCCCGTTCACGGGGTGTGGTGGCTGCAATAGTTCCTTTCCACTCACAGTCCCGCTTGCTGCGTTGTTGTTCTTGTGGGTGGTTTTGGTTTGTTGTTTCCCTCTTCTCTGCTGGTCGGAGAGTGCCGCCTCTGTGGGCGGGGGAGGGAGCAGGGTTCTGCGCTTCCCTCCCTTCTAGTCCTCTTTTATGGCCACTTTCTTCTTCGGGTAGTTTGCTGGAGTCGTCCGTTTATCTTCCGTGTCCCAGTTCTCACTGGGACCTGCCGCTTTTCCTCCCTATTAACTTTTTTTAATGGGAGATCTTACTCGCAGCGTCTCCTCGCCGCCATGTTGCTCCGCCCATCCAATGATCGAATTTATGATTCTTCTTTCATTTCTAAGATTGGTAATTTCTGTCTTCTCTCCCTTTCTTTTGGTATATCTAAACTAATGCTTTACCTATTGTATTGATCTTTTCAAAGTATAAACTTTTGGTTTGATTGATTCCTCCTTTTACTTTTCTATTTTCATTATTAATATCTTCAACTCTTTATTATTTTCTTTCTTCTATTTGTTCTTTCTTTGATTCTCTCCCCTCCACCCTACCAACATTCCCCTAGTTTCTTATAGAAGCAGCTTTAATCACTGATTTGAATTTCCTTTTAGTAGAAACATTTAAAACTGTATGCCCCAAAATAGATGACTGGATCAAGAAGATGTGGTACATATACACCATGGAATATTACTCAGCATTCAAAAAAGATAAACACACACAATTTGCAGCAACATGGATGGCGCTGGAAGGGATCATGTTCAGCGAAATAAGCCAGAAAGAAAAAGAAAAATACCGGATGGTCTCACTCATAGCAGGAATCTGGAAAACTTAAATAAGGGACCAGGAAAATGAATAACTATAAGAAAGTGAAAATCAAAATCAACAAAAAACTATGAACCAGAGACACTTTTTGGGGGCAGTGGTGGGAGGGGGGGATTGGGGTCAGAATGGGGGGTTGCAATTGTATGGGGAATATAAAAATAAAATTTATTATTTAAAAAAAAAAGAAAAAAAAAGTATTAGGATACAACTTTAAAAAATAAAATAAAATAAAATAAAACTGTATGTTTCCCTCAAAACATTGCTTTAGTTTTATTCCACAGATTTTGTCATGGATAATGCTGTCTTTCATTTTTATACCAATCAATGATTTTCCAGAATTGCTTGTGAGTTCCTCTTTGACATGTATTATTTAGCAAAGTGTTGATTTATTTTCAAATATGTGGGGATTCTTCAGATATCATTTTGTTCTTCATTTCTAGTTTAATTCTGTTGTGCTCAGAGAACCTGCTTTATGATATGTCAGTTCTTATGCATTTGCTAAGGAGTTTTAAAGCCCAGAATACTGCTTATCTTTGTAATTTTCCCATGTGCACTTGAAAAGGATGTATCTCGGGTAGACATGGACTGGTCTATCAATTTCATTTCAGACAAGTTTTCTGACAATATTGTGTAGGTCATCTTTATGTGTCCTAATTTTGTCTGTCAGTTACTAGAGAGGAATACTGAGTTGTCTAACTGTGAATTTTTCTATTTTTTCATTTTAATTCTTTCAATTTTAATGTTTTGAAGTTTTTAGAACTGGTGTATCTTCTTAGTTAACTGACATCTTTATCAGTATGTAATGTTGCAATGCTAAAAAATTCATATATTTTAGTTTTTGAGAAAGAAAATCAGTTCTATACTAATCGCCAAACTGAGTTATTTCAGTATTTTTTTTTGTATATATAATACTCAGAGGATGTTTGCTAGTTATTAAGGCAGAACATTTTTCAAAATTTGCTAACTTTAGTTTAACATTTAAATTATGTGAAGCTTTATTTTCATATGCATAAACATCAACATTCAAACTTAGATAACAGATATGGGAAATATTCAAATTATAGGGCTCCCTGGTGGTGCAAGGGGTTAAGCACAGCACTGTGAAGCTATCCGCAGCCTCTGCAGCATGAGTTCAATTCCTGGCCAGCCAGGGAGCTACCCACATGGCATAGCAGACCTCTCCTGCCACCCTTCGCTGCTCCCCTCAGCAGTGTATTTCAGTCAATCTGCCTGTTCTGCTCTTCACTGTCTCTGGTGAATCCTCTCATCCCCTGCAACTCTGACGTACACCCCAGCTCTTGTATGCACAAATGAATAAATCATTAAAACATTCAAATTATATTCCTATTCTACCCTTTTATGTCCCATAGACTCTGAGACAATACTCAGTTCTAAAGTCTCTTTCTGCTTTTTTTCTCTCTTACTGTGTACATATTAGTGACAAGCTCTAAATCTGAATTTCTGATGCCCAGACCCATAGATGATTCATAGAAGGTATTCAACTGGTATAATATACAGACATATAATAAATAACTCAGGCTTTCTTTACTTCCCATATTCTCATCTAAAATATTAGCTTTCCTAAGCTATTTCTTTGAGTTTCATATCATGGAGTACCAACCAACTTTTTTTTAGCATTATAAGCCCTGTCCCCCAAGATGTCCCTCAGTTCTGAAACCTGGAAAGCTTTGTCACCCTGTAACTTCTTAGGTTGTGTCTGAATGCTTAAAATTAAAACAAAATAGTGTGATTTCAAATATGTCTTAAGTTGTAGGTCTGATGTCAGAATTATCCACATGACTATAATTAAATCACTAACTTAATTAGCATGATTATATACTGGGGCATACATATAGGCCCTCAAAAACTATAATTTAAATGAATGATGATTACAAATTCTGTTTTTATTTTTCCATAAAAACTTGTTCTTCACTTGTTAAAAATAGCATTTTTATGACTAGTTTTAGTTGACTTCTAATTTACAGGAAGTAGAAAAAGCAAAACTGAATTTTAAAATGCTGTTTCTCCTTGCCATTACACCCAACCAGGTGAAAAGTAGAACAGTGAGCTAAAAAGCCAGTTGGGTGTCTGAATAATGCTATGCAGCACATATTTGACAGAGTTATCATCATTAAGTGTTAAGCATTTCCAAAAGAAAATAGGCTTAATTTTGTTGGAACCAACTGATAGAATAAGCTGTTTTCATTGACAGTAATTATTCATGATCTTACTTTTTCTTCTATAAACCCCAATTTCAATATCTTCCTCTGTTATTCAGCAAAGTATTTTTTGATCTTGTAACAGGATATTATGCAAATATAAATCACACTGGACTGGAATTTTTCCTTAACAGCAAGAGCAATGTTCTTGCTAGTAAGATAAGTGTAAATGTCTTTAATTATCCTTTACTACATAGCAGTTTGAGAAAAAATGTACCAGACTGCAAAGAGAAACAATCAACTAAACTTTATGTTGAAAACTAGATTGTTACTTCAATTCATAGAGGACAAAATAGCTAATTACCTTATAAGACAAACTTTCTTGATCCTTTATAATTTGAGATAATAACCCGATACAATCATCATCTGTACTTTGGCACAACTGATAGATTTCAACAAAATAATGACTGGCATACATGAGAAACAATTCTAATATGTAAAAGGTTGAGGCTGCTACTATAGAGGAAACACCAAGAACACAAATAAGGAATGACTGTAAATTTCCATAGTCATGGTTTTTTTTCTGCTTCTAATTTTTAAGCCTAAAAACGGATGATCAATAACAATGCTTCAAAGTATTTAAAGTTTTCATTGAAATTATCCCAGTAGGCCCTGATATCTTCATGGATGCACCTGTTTAAGTAAGAGGTATTAAAAATCAAGTCAAAATAAAGCATGAAGAAAAATTGTATGCTTAGGCACCTTGTCCAGCTACCCACCACTGTAGGAGATATCTTATTCTATTTTTCAGGTATAAATGAAAAAATTTTGCTGACTTCTTAAAAAGAGTCAAAAACATTTTCTTTTCCATAAAATCATTACCAATAATGGTTACCATATAGTGAGTGTTTAGTATACACAAGATTAGCCAGGCCTATGATGGGTTTACTATTGTTATTATAGTATTACTATTATATCAAGTTAAAAAAAGTACCTGAAACTCAGAGAACTTAGCTTGTTTCTATAGGGATCCACAGCTAGTAAAGGGAAAAACCAGTTTTGAAGCTTAGAATACTTGAACAAAGCCAGTGTACCAAGTCTTCTCTAAAAGGAAGGACTTCCCATGAATTTATGGGAAACTATGTGTCTGCACTTTATGTTGACACAGATCCTAAGATTGGGATATTCTTTGTGTTTCTGAGCAAATTGATAATGTATTTTTAAAGTAATATTAACCACAAATATCTAGTATTAAATTATTATATCTCACCCATTAGATAAATTTACATCAAAATTCAAACTTAGGAAACAGAAATGGGATATATGCAAGTTATGTTTTCATTATGCACTTCTGTATCCCATAGCACATATAATTATCCAGTTTTTACAAAATGTGTACAGGTAGTTTAGTGTGGAAAGAAAGACATCCGCATCATTGCTGTCAGTGACCCAAATGACTGCAGAACACCAATTGTTATTGATACCTAATACATCCTATCTATAGATCATGAGCTGCCCTCCCTATTTTGCATAAAATCTCATATATACTGCACTGATTCTTTCCACAACTTAGTGCCTTACATGCACTGTTGCTTCTTATGGATTTATTTATAGGCACATAACATACTTGCAGTCATTTTAGTCAAGTAGTATCTATAAAAATATAAGTTGTGTTGAATTGCTTCAGTAAACCTCAGCTACCTTATGACAGAATGCTTGGCATCATAGGCTAGTCAAATTAATGACTTAAAAGAATCATTTGAGCATGTATTACATTCTGTCCTCTAAATCTTATCTAGGCTGATCTGTGAAAGCCCAAGAATAAACCTGCAATAAAATCTGATGTTTAGTCTGCAAATTATTTAGTCTGTACCTTATTTCTTTTAATCTCAGTGGTTTGTTTGTATGTTCATTCATTTACTCATTCATTCTTTTTTAATGCCTGGTCAAACCTACATTATAATTAGTACTCAAACATCAGAGGTACCATGGGAGAGATAAAAGTAAACATATACTTCTAAAGGAAAGAAGAAAGTCAGACAAAGGAAATGTACAAGTAGAGCTGTAATTCCAAATGGTACCAGTAGGTATATATAACTTTTGAGCACTTGATATAAGGAGAATTTAAATTATGATGTTCAGTAATACAAAGTACATAATTGAAACACAAACAGACACACAGACCAAAGGAATAGAATTGAGAACCTAGAAATAAAACCACACATTTGTGGACAAATCCATGACAAAAATGTGCAGCATATACACTGGAAGAAAAGCCTATTTAGTAAATGGTGTCAGGAAAACTGGACTGCCACAAGCAAAAGAATGCAACTAGATCACTTCCTCACACCATACATGAAAATCAATTCAAAATGGCTAAAAGGCTATTTAAAATAGCTAAGATATGAAAATCACTTAAAGGCCCCAGGACATATGAGTAGTTCAAGATATATATATATATATATATATATATATATATATATATATACACAATGGAATGCTACTCAGCAATCAAAAAGGATAAACTCACACTATATGCAAAAATATGAATGGAACGTGAAAGGGTTATCCTAAGTGAAGCAAGACAGAAGAAGAAAGATAAATACTGAACAGGTTTATTTATACGTGGAAATATAGAAAAAACAAAGAATAAAAGACAAACTTTAAAACTAAACCTTGAAAGCTAATTATAGATCTCAAGCATCTAGGATCAATGGGAGAGGAGATGGAGGAAGAAGCAGAGAGGAATAGAAAGGGGGAATAAGCATAATGGATGGTGGTGGAGGATTATGGGTGATTTGGTGATGGAAGAACTATGATGACCACACCTGAGTGGAGAAATTCTTTATTGTGGAAAAAATGAACATGGTATAAAATAATGGTAGTTTAATAAAAATGTGTTAAAAAATGAAAAGGCATACCAACAAATTCCAATTTTTAATTGAATTCCATATCCAAACAAAAAAGTTTTAAATTAGCAAAGAAAGAATATTTGGTGAGGAAATTTCAGTAGGGACCATATATTAAATTTTTTAACATATGTAATATCAAAAGAATTAATATAATGCCTTAATTGTAATATGAAGGAGGGGGACATGTAATTTAATATAAAATGACATATACAGTAAGTCTCCCTTACCCAAACCCTATATGTACTATTTTTTTCTATACATATTTACCTAAGATAAAGTTTAATTTATTCAAAAGGCTCAGTGAGAGATTAACTACAAAAAGCAACATTAAAATAATTATATATTATACTGCAAAAAATATACTCTGGATTTTGAAAGCATAGTTGAAAGTAAAATAAAATATTAAAAAATTTTCTCAACAATTTTGTATTGATGATATGCTAAAATAGTATTTTAGAAAATTTTATTAAACATTTTTGTTACTGCTGCTAGGAAATGTTATAAGTCTAACATATTTCACATATAAGTCTAACATATTTCTATAGATACTGTTGATGTAAAGGAAGAAAAAAGTGATATATTTTTAAACTTTGGTGATCAAAGAGTTTAACAGAGAAAAGACTGGAGAAGGACACGAGATAAGAAACCTATAACACAGGAAGGGAGGTTTTACTTCCAAGCAACTTATACCACCTGGGAGAAATGAGTTGTTTTTTTCTTTAAAGATATTTATTTATGCATACAAGAACTGGGGTACAGGCCAGAGGTGTGGGGATGAGAGGATTCACCAGAGACAGAGTAGGAAGTAGAACAGGTAGCTCTACTGAAATATACTGCTGAAGGGAGCAGCGGGCGAGGCAGGAGAGGTCTGATGTGTCATGTGAGTAGCTCCCTGGCTGGCCTGGGAGGCTGCAGATAGCTTCACAGTGCTGTGCTTAACCCCTTGCACCACTAGGGAGGTCCCCAATAAGAGTTTTTATAGGGGTTCACACCCTTCTTACAATAGTTTTATAACTGGTATTTGAAACTGTGCAAACAGATTGGTGAAGGACTAAATGATGAAGGACAGAGTCCTTGTAATTGCAAAGATAGGAAAAACTTGAAGGGGCATGTGCTCGTGTGTGTAGCACATTCTATGTTCTGCGACAGAGCATCTTATTTATTCATTCCTTCTCCAGTATTTCCATTGGTGCCCAGGGGATGGTATATAATTCTCTATCTATTGACTTTGAGTTTGGCCATGTGCCTTGCTTTGTCCAATGTAATATGTCCCAGTTCTGAATGGGGAATTCAAAAGACATTACATATTTCCTTTGGCCCTTTTGTAGTCTCATCATTCATGTGGGATGACCAGACCCTAGTAATGCCTGCTCCTTCAGCCTGGATCCAGAATGAGAGACGCGTGGACCAGAGCCCACTTTAAATTACCCAGGTTGAAACACAGCCCACCCACAGAACATACACCAAAAAAAAGGTTTCTATAAGCCATTGGATTTAGAGTTGTTATGCAACATTATTTCAGCAGAACCTGACTAGTACAATTTGATGTGTCTTAACAATAAGGAAGATGCTGCTCAGAGCCCCATTTCAAATAAGGGAAATATCACACACAGATTAAATGCCAGAGTCACACAGCTAACAAATGATGGGAATGGGACTGGAACCCATTCTGACTCCAAACTTGGACTGCAATGAATTTCTTCAAATTATTTTTATTTTACACATAATAAATATGAGAATTAGTATTGTCCTGTGGAATATTTGCTTAGAATTTGCATATATGCATTGTTTTGCTAGTTATTGATTCTCCTCCAAAACATCAGTTTCTTAAAAGTTGGATCTTTGCCTGATGCCTCTTTGCATTCACCATGATATTAAGCCTAGTTCTTTGTATATTGTTGACTCATAGAGAAAATGTGCAGTTTGACAGATTGATGTGATGACCTTTTTACAATATACTCACTGTTTATAAGATAGAGGTTATTATCATCAAAGCAATTAGTCTTTGTGTCTGTTCCTAAGAGTTCAATCAAAGCAAGAATAACTCTTTTAGCACTGGGCTCTTCCTCCCCTTCATTGCCAGGTTGATAGTTTATACTCTCGTCTGCCCTCTGGAGGAGCACTGTGTTTGGTGCTTTTGTGTAAGGAATAGCAATAGACAAGTTTTGTGTAAGGAATAGCAACAGACAGAGAGCTACATTTTTAAAGAAACAGATTCAGAATCTTTAATAAATTCTATGCAAAAGAAGCAGTATAGAATATGATGATAAATGAGAACTTTCTGTATCTGACACAATGCTTCCTGATAAATTTTGTTTCTAGAACATCAAAATCTTTGCTATGAAGACATGTTATTTTATTATTATACTTTTGGAGTTACATTTTTACTGCTCCATAAAAGTACATGTTCCATTCACTCTCCATCAAATCACTCAAGTCATTTCCTTATGTGCTTCCCTCTCCCATCCCCCTAAATTATTCCTTAGAGTTTATCTCTGGAAGGAGAGTGAAAGATTTTGTGGCCACCTGAGATTGATTTACCACCTTAGTCTCATAGTCAGACTTATCCCTACTGGCCATGCAGGAGCTCAGGTTGTGAGGTCACTTCTGGATCCTCCCAATTGTGCATCTTCATTTACCAAAGAATAGGAACTAATTCAGAATAGCACAGGAATCAATGGAAGAGTTGCTTACAATCAAATTCCTACTTACTCCCTTTATTAATTAATTTCTACTTACCCTGAATATATAAGAGAAATAAAAGTGGAGGGAAAATGCAGATAATTGGATGAAAAATACAGTTTTGTCATCAGATGTTTTTTCCTATTTGTTTCTTTCCTTTTTATTGCAGGTGTAGAATTTAGTATAACATCTTTGATTACAAAGACAAAAAAATTAGCAATTTCTACACTTCTGACACTGTTTATGTCTCCAGGCATCTATTTGCAAATTAGGAGGTGCCATAGGGAGTCTGAGTTTCATATTGTCATAGAGAGAAAGACCTAAGAAGAAAAACAGGTGAGGAATGGAAATGAGCGAGCAGGCACTGGGTTTGCTCTGAACCTGATCAACATCAAATAGCTTAAATGTTCACTTTGGCAACTTGCAAAGAACAAAGAATATTTAACTGACAGACGCTCTGGTGCCCTCAGCATCTATGATTTCAAAGCACATTGTAAGTATCAAGGTGAAGACCATGATGAGGACATCACAGAAGGAGAGGAGTTACACAGAAAATCTTTTTTCTTTAATTTCTATCCTTTTTTTTTTTTTTTGCATGATGGCAAAAGAAGGACACATGCCTAAGCTCAGTATTTGATTTATTCCCTAAGATTCCAAATTTTGCTACAACAACCTTCTAAAGAACAGATTTCCTACCATATTAGAAATAATCTGAAAGAATCCATTAATTTTTTTAGGTAAGGGAGCCTAACTTAATAATTAGCCTCAAGTGACAGGGTTGCTTACAGGCTCAGCTGCAATGGAATCCTAGATAGCCTTTCTCAGATGAGTCCCATTTGAACCACGGAAAGCATAAAATGGTGTGTATAGCTATTGACCCAATTCTCCCAAGGATAGTGCATAGTATCATTCTAGAGTAATAAGAGAGAAGTTAATTCATAACATTCAGTGGATGCCATAAGATGGTAGGGCTTAATTCTCTTGAGGAATCCTCATTGAATAAGGCCATAATGGTACACTATCACCATCTGGCTTCCCCTGCCACAAAATATTTGGGAGCTAATTCACAAATTGTTTGGGGGCTGATCCATAAACTGGCAGCCACAGTGAATTTATAAGAGTTATAAAATTAAAATATAGACCTTATTGGTTTGGCCTGTTAGAAGACCCCAGACTCTAGAACATCAGACTCTAGGACACAGGCTGTTTCATCTGTGACCTTGAGATATGATTAATTTTATATAAGTAGCGGATAATACATTTAAAGGAAATCAACTTTGCTCCACCTTGAAACAGAAGCATAAATTTCATTTGTGTTCTAGTTTTTTGTAATAATGACTTTGCCATAAAAAGTCATCTAAATAGCTCAGCGCTGGGAAGGCTGGCTAATAATGCACTCAGTGTACTTATCGGAGAAAAGTAAAATACCACAAAATTGAACAACTACTAGCAAATAATTGTCAGGAGGTTTTTCCTAAAAGAACTGACTCTTTCTCTAACTGGGCATCCATAAGCAAAGGTAATAGGAAGCAGCAGCCTCTTCCTCTCAGATCATGGTGATGACACTCAAGTAACAATCAAAGGCAAACACCATCAGAGGCAGGAGGCGGGATTCAGCAGTGCACCGGGCCAAGCAGCAATTCAGATTCATCACCCTCATGACAAGTGACCACTTATTTTTCTTGTACTTTGTTCACAAATGATTAAATATTTGTTAGGGGAATAGTAAAAATCACTGAAATGAATCCATCTTATATGATGATACCCTGATTTTTTTTTTTTTTGAAGCCCTCATCAAAGCAAGATTTTTAATTAACCTCTGAGTAGCTACTTATTTTAACCCCAATGACATAATATGTGAGAAGAGGGGTCCAGGTCCCTCCTGAAGATATGAAATTGTGGGATTTGAAGGAGTCTGAGTACTATTCAGGATTAAGAATGCTGAGTCACTAGGCAAAGGTGCTGCGAGTGGTCTGAAATGAGAAACTGAAGTCAGAATTGAAGCTAAGGGGGTTCTGAATTAGCCACAGTGGCTCACAGATTATTTTGAGCTAAAGCTATTTGAGTTTCTGAAACCCCTCATCTACCTAAAAGCACAGCCTGCCCAAGAACTCACTGTCATAAATCCTCTCCCTGGTTGCAAGTCTAATCTTATCTCCTGTGATATGAAAAGTCAGTTGGCACCACACCCAGACAAGCAAACATTGTCACAAAACTATCATATATCCCATTTCTTCTACTAAGGGTCTATTTATCTATCTTTTCAAAAAATCTTATTTTTTGTTCTCAAAGCACCTTTTTGGTTCTTCTTCTAAACAATCATTTTATCTCCCAGAAGTTCCCCCTTCCCATCCCTTCCCTAATAAGATGGTATAGAAGCCCCATATCCCAACTGCTTTTTTGAGTTATATTTTTTGATTAACTTCCACATACAAGTACATGAATCAAAATCTCTTTTCTCTTGCTAACATGTCCTTTGCCAGTTTTAGTTGCAATCCCTCAAGAACTTAATTTAAGAGGATAGAGAAAAAAGAACATGTCTTGGCAAGGATTAAGATCACAAAATCAGATCATAATTCTGTATAGTGCGGAGGAGTCACTCCCTTGCCTTCTTCTCTCATGAAGACTAGACAAACATACACATGCCCCTGGCCAGTTTGATTTACAATGAAGAACAATTACGTGACACATAAACAAAATAATGGATTTTCTAGAATTGGTTTTGTTTTCCTGACCAAAGGAGCAAAATTGCCTGTGCATCCCCATCTGTCCTTTCTTCTCCCTTGAATGTGGATAAAATGTTTGAAGCAACAACAGCAATCCAGTATTTATAGATAATATTATTATCTATTTTCTATATAAGGAAAAGAATAATGACAAAAGGTGTGTAGGAGTAAGAGGAAATTTCCCTGTACTGTTCTGGGTTCTTCTCCAACTGGTAAAGGAATCAAATTAGTATTAGACAGATTAATGGGAGTAAAGAAGAATCTTAATTACTTATATATGCAGAATTTACATGAAAATTCTAAAGTGAATGGTGACCAATAAAGGGGTATGTATTCTGAGCTAAAGAATGTGGTAGAAGGGATGCGGGCTTTAAGAAGAGAGGAGGGGAACTCACATGACAAAAAGCAGGTGACTCATGAGAAAACCAGATCCTCTGTAATTAGATGCTTGTTGTGCCATATAAATTGATTTCTCTAATAAAAAGTTTACTTCTGGTAAGAATCCTAATTCTGGATAATATGCAATTTTTATTCTTCTCGGTGGTAAAAGTTTCTGGCAAGCCTGCAGGTCCTTCATTGACCTCAGTTGGAAATGAACTACTTGCTTAAGTAACGAGTCTTGGAAAGGCCTGTTCTGAACATCTTGGAGAGGCTTATCCTGCAGATGAAACAAAACATTAACAAGAGAATTGGAATTTGAGGCCTGATGGTATCTCTAAACAAAGTTATCAATTGCTTGCTTTAAGACTTTGTTGGGAGAGAAAAATACATCCCAACTTTTTGAAACCACTACAGTAGCATATACTTCTAAATTCAGGCAATTGAAATCCCAATTAATGAAGAAAGTTAAGACAAAAACAAGAACACAGAGATCGGAATCAGGAGCTAAGTCTGGAGACAATAAATAGTGCATTACCCTGTTGTTTTCTTCTATTCCTCCAGAGGTTTATTTGAGATAATAAACTTAGTATCTTTACTTCTTTTCGGCAATACAAGAGAAGGAAATTAGGTAAGCAAATTGCAGTGGCTGAGTCTTCTGACTATACTAGTATCTGGGCAGAGAAACCCTCCCTGCACAGTTCTCTGGTTGCCCCTTTCAGAAGAGCCTTTGAAATCCTGTACCTGCAGCTGAGTGAGTGAAGTGGGTAATTACACTACTTCCTTTTACTTAGAGCAAAGAGGACCATTTATACTTCTTATAAGGCCTGAAGAATGGCTCTTCAGCTGAAAAGCTAGAGGCCTGAAAGGGGAGGAAATTGTATGGAAATACATATAAAATATTTCCTGGGGGGCCTCCCTGGTGGCGCAAAGGGTAAGATGCAACCTATGAAGTTGTCCGCAGCCTCTGCAGCATGAGTTCGATCCTCCGGCCGGCCAGGGAGCAACCCACATGGCACAGCAGACCTCTCCTGACTTGCCCACTGCTCCCCTCAGCAGTGTATTTCAGTCTGCCTGTTTTGTTCCCCACTGTGTCTCTGGTGAATCCTCTCACCCTCCACACCTCTGATCTGTACCCCAGTTCTTGTATGCATAAATAAAAATAAATCGTTAAAAAAGTATTTCCTGAAGATGACTATGCAAAGTGTTGGGTAAACGAAAAATATGCTACCTGTATAAAAATCTGCTTATGCAAATGTTCCCACCCTTGCAAGAAGCAATTGGAGGAAAGACTGACTCTCCCATAAGTTCACATGTGGGAACTGAAATTCCTGAATTGGCATTATAATAAATCAAAATTAAAATAAAAGTACACATAATTTTTTACACACAGATGAAAGAAAAAATACCTTATATTTTAAATTCCCAAATATTAATACATAAGATTTTAATATGCCCTCTTCCCCACCCCAAAATCCAGGTTTTCCTGTGGGTGAAGTGCTATCTTTGGGTAACTTTATTTTGTGTTAGCTATTGCCCTCTCCAGATATCCTCTCTTAGAAATCCAAGACTTCTGGAGAAGTAGAAAAAGGAAGGGAAGGAGAAAAGATCATAGTAACACAGTAACATTCTGGAGTACCTGTAGTGAACCAGATTCTGTAGAAACTCAACATTGGCCATAGCACAATGAGAAAGATGGGGGTGGGGCTTAATATATTTCATGGGTAATGTGGCTACAGGAGATAGAAGAAATTCCCTCTGGGGTCTTCTCAGGCTGTAGATGTAGGGGAAATCTGCATAGATGTGTATTCCTATGCAGTGAGGAAAATCAGAGTATCTATCCTGAACCAAGAAATGGGATGGGACTCTGGGGCTCAAGGAGAGAGAGGAAGGATATTCCTTTGGGAGAGGATAGCTCATACTCAAAGCCCAAGTGTTCTGCAATGAGATGCTTGTCCTGCCACAGAAATAAGTTTCTGGATAGAAAAGTCATTTTCTGGTAAAAATGAGGGTTTCATTTTTCATTCTTGTGGGTAGTTAAAGGGGCGGTAAATGTTTCTTGTGAGCTTTCAGAGCCTCAATTGACTTCACTTTGAAATAATACAGATGTCAAAGCAACACATCTTGGTGAGACCTCTTCTGAGTATATTGGGCAGGCCCATCCTGCTGCAGATGTCAGGTGGGGAATCGGTGTGGGACATATGCAATGGGGTGAAGCAAGATGGAACTTGAAATAGTCCAAATGTCAAAGTAACAAATATCTGGGACACATGAACATCTTAGAGAGGCCCATCTTTCAGTAGATGTTAGGTGTGGGTGGACACATGCAATGGGGGTAACAAAGGTGGAGAGAACAGATAGCGCATATGGGGTGAGGGGAGTAAGGACATGAAGAATGATAGAGATCACAGTGAGTAGGTAAAATCTCAGTTCTCTGTGAAAAGAGACTTCGATTAAACAACAAGGAGCCTAAGAGACAAGGAATAAAAAGTAAGAAAGTGTCAAAACACAGACCAGTGTTGGCACTCCTATGTCATTATACTGAGCAGTTAAGTCTTCATGAATCCTATGCAGGGAATCCAAAATGCTGACTCCCAAAACTCCGATATCATTAAAAACAAAGCAAAAAAAAATGAACAATGATGCAAAATATATATCAATAAAATATTTTAAAAAGAGAGAGGACCTCCCTAGTGGCACAAGGGGTTAAGACACAACCTATAAAGCTATCTGCAGCCACTGCAGCACGACGAGTTCAATCCCCCGGGGGCAGTCAGGGAGCTACGCACATGGCACAGCAGACCTCTTCTGACTTGCCCACTGCTCCCCTCAGCAGTGTATTTCAGTCAGTCTGCCTGTTCTGCTTCTCCAGTCTGTCTCTGGTGAATCCTCTCACCCCCCACACCTCTGACCTTTACCCCAATTCTTGTATGTATAAATAAATAAATCTTTAAAAAAAAGAGAGAGAGAGAGAAAGATAAGTGAAAAAAAAAAACAAAAACAAAAAAAAAAAAAAACAAGCAAAACACATTAACATGCCTGGGAGCTGATCACATCTACTTGATAATAACTAGCCCATCTATATTCCCAAAGGGCAAGATCTGAAGATCTTTAGCTAAGGAAACTAGTCACTGTGGAACAGTTTCTGCTGAAGGAGAAACAGTTGTTATGATCAAGATTAGTGCTTATTGTCAAAAAACTTGAAAAATATTTTTACTTAAATTTTTATTTTGCACTGATTTTTCCCCCAAAAAAATGTTTACAGAAGTAATTTACCAGTATTCCACCAAGAAAACTAAAATTACAGAACTAAATTTTGGCTTTAGAACAAAAATAAGAGCACAAAGGATTTGTTTCATCTCCTATTCTGTGTAAAACGACTCTAATTTAGCAAAAATGCAAATATAAGGACTCAAGGGTTATAGGTCATGACTGGGGATAACCAATCTTGGACATTTAAGGAAACTCAATAAATCTTTTATTAAGGCATTGGAGATTGAAGCCTTTTGTGTGTAACATAGTGACTGACTTGAATTGGATTAATAAGGGAAAAGGTAGGTCTTCCTACAAGGTGTTTGAATACTTACTGTCACCCTAACATTCAGGAGGTAATTTTAAAAAGATAAGATGTATTTATATAGGGTTAAAAGATTGCAAGTCAAGCTAAGTAGATTCAGGTTAGAAACCTAAAATGTGCTCCAATAAGGGAGAAATGTGGGGTTTTCTTATGGAAGGAAAAGAGGAAGATGAAATAAATGGTTAAAGAGTATTCGCAAGCTTATTCTTGATTATTCATAATTGGTTGCTGATTCCCTCAAAAGAATAAAAAAAGGCTGCTCTATCTTCCAAAGTCCATAATCATCAGTTCTCAAATAATTGTTTGCTTGATAGTTTCTTAAAACAATTGTTTTTTGCCCAGTCCAAAGTTATCCCAGTTCAGAGTTCTTTGACCCATTCAAATAAGACAGGTAATGCAATTTCTCTCTTCAAATTTCATTTCCAAATGATTTCACAAATGTCAACTTCTCACATCACAAAGACACCTGATTAGTTTCCTGCAACTCAGTTATAGAATTTATAAATCTTATCACAGAAATATTTAATCTTTTTTCCCCGCAGGATAGGAAAAACAATTTTCCCTCTACCTTTCTGGGTTGACTGAGACACCCCTGTAATAAAAGACAGATTAACAAGAAAAAAAAAAAAAACTAACAGGAATTTATTATTAACATGTATACTTCATCTATACATGAGAGACATTCAGGGAAACTGAGTAATTCTCCTAGGAAAACCACTATCTTAAATGTTATCTTCAGTTACAGGCAAATGAAAAAAAAAAATGATAGAAAAAGGAGAACAGGGCAGTTCTGAGTTATCAGAAAAAGCAAGGTAAATGAGGATAAGATCTATTGCATGTGCTCAGACCTTCTCCAGGAGAAAGATTCTCTTATTATTTAGTCATCCTCTTTCTGATACAGAGAGGCATCATATTTAACAAATGGAGATATCCTTTGTAAATGTAAATATTCTTTACGAAAGAGAAATTTCTCTTGTTTTCAGAGATTCTCCTTTGCCTAATGTGTCTCAAAATACTTACCAGCTCAAAATAACTCTTATGCCAAAGAGGCATATTTTGGAGTGGAGAAAGGTAGCAAAATGTACCACCCCAAAATAAGCCATTTTGGCATGTGGAGCTAAAAGCAAGCAATACCCAGCAGATAGGAAAAAACTTTTACCTCCCCCTTAGCTGACTAAAACAATTTAGAAAGGGATCCTGTATCAGGAAGAGAGATTTTACCAGAGGTCACTTTGATATCTGAGTGTGTTAGCAGGTGACCAACAGGCACCCAGAAGATCCCAAACTATTAAGGGGTACAAACTCTAAAAGGGATTATGCCATACAACATGCAAAGACAAAAGAAAGCAGACTGTTAGTGTGAAAGCTCTTTAATAGAATTGGTGTGCATACAGAGAGTGGAGAAAGGAAATTCTAATAAAATTTCCCAATAAAACACCCAGAGTTACTCATCCTCTTGTGGGTAAATGGCCAAACAGGGTTGGCCCAAAATCTTGTCATGAGTGTAAGGCAACTTCTGGTGGGGGATAACAAGAAAGGATGAAGCCAGGTCCCAGAAAGCTGGGACAAAAAGAGAAAAAGAAAATGCAAAATCAAAGTTCAAGATAAGATAATGGCTGCAAGGACTAGGAGCAGACTCGCCACATGTCTCTCACCAATGTGTCTCTTTATGTGTTTCCTTCATATGTCTCTTTTTATGTCCCTTCCCCAAGTCCCTGGTGCAAGTCGAAGTCCAAATGTGTGGGTTTTTTTTAAAGGTTTATTTATTTATTTATGCATACAAGAACTGGGGTACAGGCCAGAGGTGTGGGGGGGGGGGTGAGAGGATTCACCAGAGACAGAGTGGGGAACAGAACAGGCAGATTGACTGAAATACACTGCTGAGGGGAGCAGCGGGCGAGACAGGAAAGATCTGCTGCACCATGTGGGTATCTCCCTAGCCAGGAATCAAACTCTTGCTGCAGTGGCTGCAGATAGCTTCAAAGACTGTGTCTCAACCCCTTGTGCCACCAGGGAGGCCCCAAATGTGTTTAGTTATACACCAAGCACAGGTATTTAACTCCACCCCTAGTTCACAGTGGACCTGCATTCAAGAAGTCACATTCATGGTATACCAGGATTTGTAACCCAAGAAGGAGAGCCCTCTGTAGTGTAGAGATGTGGTGGAGTCCATAAAAACATAAGGAGGTGGAGTTCACTGAAGTCTTCATTTATGGGCTCAGAGACTACACCTTATGCTTCCTCCAACAAGAGACGCATCTCTAAGGCAGGGCAAACATTTGTTTACCAGAAATTTCCTCCTCTCATCTTTCCACGAATTGCCTTCCTCCTCTGAAGTCCCGAGTCTCCATCCCTTTCCTTCGCTCAGGATAGGGTTAAAGTAATGTATAGAAACCCTATGTAAGTAAGGTCAGGAGGCTAGAAGAGCGTTCTCAAACACATGGCCATCAGCAATCTTCCAGACCCAACATGCCTCGCTTCTTCCACATGAGATTTTTTTTTTTTTAAAGATTTATTTATTTCTACAAGCACTGGTTACAGTCAGAAGCACGGGAGGGTGAGAGAATTCACCGGAGCCAGAGTGGGGAGCAGAGCAGGCAGAAGGACCGAAGTACACTGCTGAGGGGAGCAGCGGGTGGCAGGAGAGGTCTGCGCGCCATGTGGGACCCTCCTCCAGTGGCCAGGGAGCAGCCGGGGATCGAACTGGCACTGCAGAGGCTGCGGGCAGCTTCACAACCCAGCGCTCAACCGCTGCGCCACCGGGGAGGCCCCCACATGAGATTTTGCTACTTTTCTGTCTCAGTGAGCTTTGCCCAAAAAAGGGTCAGTCAATATACAAATGCCATAAACCAAAGAATGAAAATCCAGCACACCTCAAACTCTGTTTCCTCCAACAACTTCTTTGGTTATATAGCCCCTCTAAAAATCTATACAACTTGGCTCTGACTTTTGTTCATATTGTCATGGTACTGTTCTTTCTAAGTTTTGTTTTTTTTTTTTTTTTTTTTTTGCTGTTGTTTCCTTGGTGAAGTAACTGGTTACTTTTTGTTTGATGTCAACAACAGTACTTGATACCATTGGTCCTTGCAATGGCTCTTCAAATGCATAGCAGTCATTACATATTTTTGTGGGGTCCCAGTACATATGAAATTCAATTTATTTTTCTCCTATGAATCTGTCTTATGTCAATACAATTACTAGACCGGTCACATAGGACAGGAGAAGGGTAAATTTTTCTTCCACTCTAGTGGCATATTCTGCTACCTTCTCTCCCCAAGATAAAACATACGTATGGGGGCCATGACATAAATCATGAAATATTCATATTATCTTGTTCTTAGAAGAAAATAGTATCTTCTTAGTGTTAAGAATCTATAAAGAACTGAAGGGAAAAAAAATGGAGCACTGGATAGTCTCCAACATGTTTTTTCTAAGTTGTTTGTTGATCCTTTGGATGGTTGTACTCTGTTTATCTTATATGTTATGCATAGAGAACAATCATGTAAAACAAATGAAATGCCTTGAAATATAAAAATGATATACAGAGAAGAAGTACATTTGTAGGAAACCATTCTCTGAAGAACTTTCCCAAAAGTCTCTGGGAATTTATGAAATGATATTGCTGATGAACCCTATTTTTAGCAATACCCCATGGCAGTCTCCTTGCAAAAGAAATGGGAATTCTGTTTATGCTACAGAAATTGAAGTTCTGCACAGCAGTCAATAGAAAATAATGGATATCAATTACACAGCTGGAACTGCTGACTTGATCAGATTTTATAACACTCTTCTCTGGGGGTCTTTTTAATAAATCCATGGAGAGGGCCTCCCCGGTGGCGCAGCGGTTGAACACTGGGTTGCGAATCTGCCCGCACCTCTGCAGCGCCGGTTCGATCCCCGGCTGCTCCCCGGCCACTAGAGGAGGGTCCCACATGGCGCGCAGACCTCTCCTGCCGCCCGCTGCTCCCCTCAGCAGTGTACTTCGGTCCTTCTGCCTGCTCTGCTCCCCACTCTGGCTCTGGTGAATTCTCTCACCCTCCCGCGCTTCTGACTGTACCCAGTCCTTGTATAAATAAATAAATAAAAAATAATAAAATATTTAAAAAAAAAATCCATGGAGAGTAGTGTCACATGTTTTATGGGAATGTGCCTATGTTTTATTCTATACATAGAAAGAAGTAACTAAAGGCAGCTTGACCACCTTACAATAACTCACATTCCTAAATACATAAAAATTAATGAAAAACAGGCAGACTATTAGATCTTTATTATGTCTGAAAGGAGTTGTTATCTTTGTTTCCAGGACCTGCAGGGTACTCTGATTTCTTTATTTTAAATCTTTTTGCCTTGTTTTGTTTATTTATATCACTCATCTTTCTACCCAGAAGAAAATTACGTAGAAATGTTGCCTTTGGATAGAGCTTAACACTGTCGCTTTCTCTCTTGTTTGTCTTCTCCCTGATCACCACTTGCATTGCACAGGATCTGACTAGCAAATCCTCATCTAATTTTTACCTGTTCAGAATAATAATTTCACCTCTCCCCTTGCAGGCATATTTTAGGGTGGCATAGCCTGCTTCCCTTCACTAAAAATTGGGGATAATAAAGAACCTGGTTATCAGGTAAATTCTTCATATGAATTGCAAATAAGACAGCAGGCCCCAATTGGAGTCACTTTTGTTAAGCCCTATGTCGATAAACTAAGACTTTACTTAATTACAGTTATGGCTCTTCCATAAATGGAATATTAAACCTGATTAGAAGTCATCTGAACAGCACTGCTTAGGAAATCAGCAAAACAGACCCCACTATCCCCACCAGAAACCAACCTTGTAATAATCAACCCATTTTTTGCCTAGAATAATTTCCTTGTGCCTGCTCCCTTTCTGCTTATAAAAGTCTTGATTTTCGCAGTCCCTTAGAACTCCTTTCTATCTGCTACACTGGATAATGCCCAATTCATGAATCATTGCACACAGCCAATAAAATCTTGAAACTTACTGGGTTGACTTTTCTTTTCTAACAGGATTCAATGAGATAATATGCTGAAAAAAATTAGAGTGCTTGGCCCATAGCAACTTCTTAAAATTGTTTGCAATGAGTCATCCAGTCATGCCCTGCTTATTCTGTCACACAACTCCTGATTAATTTAGAGTATAACATTAGTAGAAAACAACTATAATCTAATGCATGTTCCTCAATTCTTCCAATAAAAGGTCACTATAAAGTTCTGCGAGGAGGAGACATTGTTAGTTTTCCTTTTTTTAGGATTCCATATTTGGGCCTCACCAGTGGCGCAGCGGTTGAGCGCTGGGTTGAGAAGCTGCCCGCGGCCTCTGCGACACCGGTTCGATCCCCGGCTGCTACCCGGCCACCGGAGGAGGGTCCCACATGGCGCGCAGACCTCTCCTGCCGCCCGCTGCTCCCCTCAGCAGTGTCCTTCGGTCCTTCTGCCTGCTCTGCCTCCCGCTCTGGCTCTGGTGAATTCTCACCCTCCCGCGCTTCTGACTGTACCCAGTGCTTGTATAAATAAATAAATAACAAATAAATAAATAAATAAATAAAACATGCCTCTATAAAAAAAAAAAAAAGTGAAGAAAAAAAAAAGCTTAAAAAAATTAAAAAAAAAAAAAGATTCCATATTTTTCCTGGAGTGTTTCTCTTTGTATATAAAAGAATCACTGGGGTGGGGTGAAGTGAGAGCTTTCAAAATACAGATGATCAAGTCCTATCTCCATTCTCAGGAGATTCTATTCAGCAGCCTTGTGTGCTGGGTATATTATTATACACTAGCCTTGGCTATATTATTAACAGCTTCTTCCACCCCTCATTCTCATGCAGGTGGTCCCCAGGGCTCCCTAGACAAGGGCAGCCTTAACATCTAGTTTAGGACTGGAAAATAAGCTCATGGAGCTTATTGAAGTGCTGCTATATTGGATTTCCTCAGTACATTGATGATGTGTTGAGAACTCTTTACTTTTAAAGCTCTTCAAAGAGATTTGAGAAATCTCTACCTTATTGTGTGGGCAGTTTCCAATTCTAACTAACTTTTCTGGAAGTATTCCAAAGTGGAATACTTATGATACCATTTCAGATTCCGTGGACCTTCTTCCAGAACTCTCAGGAGGTGTCAAAAACTCTCCAAGAGCTTCCAATCAGAGTTTTGCCACCTGCTGCACTTGGGTGCTAGCATGACTCAGTCCTACAGAAAGCGCCTGGATGCTCTGAATTGATTCATTTAGTTCCCACTGAAGGTATAGACTTGATTGCTGAGTGTCTAGTCATATTTTATGTGGGAATTATAGAAATAACTCAGAAGGCACCTCGTTCTCATGTTCCCTATCCTGGCATTTCTGAAAAGTTTTAGGCTTTTACTATGGCAAAAGTTTAAAAAACTGCTTGGTCTCAGGTTTTCTGTCTCTCTAGTGCTAGAGAAATGTTGTCTGTAATATACAGTAGAGAATGTCTACTGTCTTTTGAGTTTCTGGGGGAACCTGCACCATTTTTTTTTTTAGAGTAGAGATAAAACTGTAAGTTTTTATTATACACCTCTTCTGAAATTATTCAGAAGAGGTTCCCCAAGATGCACAGAACAGGTCACCTTAAGTCATACAACTTTGGCATGTGACATTAGCTAACGTCAATTGAGCCCCTGAAGGCACAGGAGGAACTATTATCAATCCCTTAACTATCTAGAAAATGGTGGCTATTACCCAGAATTAGGATTATTACCAGAAATGATCTTTCTACTGGAGACACTTATGTCTATATCCTTGCAAACATCTACCTACAGAGCATCTGGCTTTGTCATGAATCCCCCTCTTCTCTCCTTGAAGCCCAAGGCCCCTATTCCATTCCTTAACACATGCTGTGTAACCTTGCCTCCCCCAGTGAAGACAAAATCCTCATCATCTAGATAGATTCCTCATGGGTATATAATTGATATTTTTCTCCTGCTAATCTGTCTGATGCTGTTTCGATTACTCAACCAGCCCAAGAAGAACCAAGGGGGAAGGGGTAAATTTCCCTTCTGTCCCTACATCTGCCTTCTCTTGTCATTCCATAAAAAGTAGATTCAATTAATAACATGTCCTGGCGATGTACTTCTCATGCATAACATGTAAAACATGACATATATCCCTCCTCTCCATATGTAGTGAACTCCCATAAGTTTTAAAGGCACTTAGACATTTGCACTACAGAACAACACCATATGTATTTAAACTGTAAGAAGAAAAGGAAGGGAAATAGTGTTTTGTTGCATGTTATTTTCCTTTATTCATGTATTCATACAGGTTTCTAAATATAGAAGCTTCACATCTCCTATGTGACATCTTCCCCATGGTAAATATAATTAAAATGCCATTAAAGTCTGTGTTCACTCCATTATGCCAAGGTGACCGCAGCAGATACTAAATGTTAATAGTATCTTTCTTTGTGCGCTACAGGCATTAAGGGAGGAAGAAGTGACAGTGGTCTTTCAGAAATGGATTTTTATAATTATTATTTTAAAATAGATTTTAACAAATATTGTGTTTGTATTCTTAGTCAGTATTTGATGGTTTTGAAAATATTGTCAGCAAAGACAATGAAGACCATTAACAAAAATAATCATACATTTAGGGAGTTTTATTGTAACAGCTTGATAGATAGTCAAAAATCAACATCTGTTCAGGGCCTCCCCTGGTGGCGCAGGCAGTTTAGTGCCGTGCTGTGAAGCTGTCCACAGCCTCTGCAGCGCTGGTTCAATCCCGACCAGCCGGGAGGGTCCCACATGGTGAAGCAGACCTCTCCTGTCTCTCCCACTGTTCCCCTCAGCAGTGTATTTTGTCAGTCTGCCTGTTCTGTTCCCCACTCTGGCTCTGGTGAATCTTCTCACCCTCCCGTGCATCTGGTCTGTACCCTGGTTCTTATATAAATAAATAAACAAATCATTTTAAAAAAAATCAACATCTGTCTATTTCTCTGGCTTAGGATCAAGTGTCTGGGCCTGGGTTTCAAAACTATCCACTGTGAAGATTACAGTAGAAGATTACTGGTGCTTTGGTAGCTGGCATGGTGTGATAACTTATGTTTGTACAGGTGTGAAGCTATAGCCCTAAACATATACAGCATTGTAAATAAACATAATAATAATTTTAAAAAGCTAGCCATATTGGGATACCTACCTTTTGAGTCTATTTGCCTGACTTGCAGCTCTGATACTAATTTCTGAATACGCAAGATCCCCTTAACCCCTCTGTGTTTGCTCATACTAATTTTCATTTCTTCTTATCTTTTAAAATCTAACTCCTATCTTCAGGACTCAGTTTAAAATGAAGCTTACCTTAGACATCAGCAGCCCAAAGTGGTTTCTCCTTCACCTTGATTCGATTGAAAGTACACATGACTTTGCACAGATGATCTTGCATGGCTACTCATAGCCCTGCATCAGAAGCATTTTCAGGTTCTCCAACCTGAGGAAAAAGGAAGCTATTATGCAATTCTGTGCATTATTTCTCTGTTCAAATTCTGAATTCCTGCTTCTCAACTTCCTGGCAATTTATTGGGGTGGGGCACAATGCTCATAACTATCACAGAAGTAAAATTTTCTGAGGTGGTGTTTTTAAGCATTGGATTTCCTTTATCTGGTCATTCTTGGGAAGTACCAATTCCCATGATCTCTCTACTACTACCACATTGACATCCTGCCTCCTATACAATTGCTCTGGGGAAGCATTCTGTCTTTTCCTCTGTCTCTTGCTCTGCCTAATATTCATATTCATATTCATATTCTCTCTCTCTCTCTCTCTCTCTCTCTCTCTCTTTCTGCCACAAGTCCTCTTCAGTCCATGCTCTATCAATTCTGCTCACGCTGCCAATTCCACACCATTGGGACCCTGTGGTTCACTTGGATTCTCTTCTAGTTTTCATCCTAACTCCCATTCTCTGAGCATCACTGCTTTACTGGCCCTGTGATTGCAACACTGAGGTCCTGTTTCACTCCTTCCCTTAAATACCTTTAGCCCCTACTATGCTACATTGATGAGTTTGGATTTCTTCCAGTATCATCTTTGCCCTTCCCCCTTTTTGGCAGGCAGTTTTTTTTTTTTTTTTTTTTTTTTTTTTTTTTTTCTTATCTGTCCCTAATCCACAGCTAGATTTCCTTGCTCTTGACCTTGAATATCCATGCATGTCTGTGGCCCCATAGAGGAAAATTCATCTTTTGGCTGCAAGGGTTGTTTGGAAAAGCATCTGTCTCACTAACCAGAGTTCCCACTTTGCTCTACATAAGTCCCTGTGCTTTGTGGATTCACATACATATGAGTTTGGCCAATCATTTTAAATCCCTCCAAAATCCTTATAGTAATTAGAAGTACTGTTTAGTCGGTGTAGAATCTGTTTTGAGTCCAACGGATTCCATCTTGTCTATAAGCTGCCTCGCTGAGACTTCTAGGTGAAAATTAAACTGCTGACTCAGTAATTCAGTGACTGCAAAGACATAGGAGCTCTCTGCTGATCTGACAAGAGATCCCCATACAGACAGACAGATGGACTTATGGAGCAACCCAGAAGTGTCACCACAAATAACCTTACCTCAAATCATGTTCCTGCCTCATTCTTTAAAACTCCCCCTATGTCCTCACTTGGTGGAACACATCTTGGGAGAATGCCCTCTGGTTGTGAACGTGAATTCATAATCCAAATAAATGCCCTTTTTAATTATATTACAAACTGAGTATTTCTCTGGGCTCAACACCAGCTCCTGTTAGTCTATTAAGTTCTTTACTTGAATCATCATATTAAATATTCAATAGCATTTCCATGTGGCTGGTTTTCCCTTTTTTTTTTTATATTTGAGGAAACAGATATTCAGAGAAATTAAGTAATTTGCCCCAAGTCACTCATTAATAAGAGTCAGAGAAGAGATTCAAGTTCAAGTCTTTGAGTCTAGTGAAGAAGAGCAGATAATGATATATCACATAATAGGCCTCTATGGCATAAGGATTATCTTGAGCTGGTTATTTTTATGAAATAGTGGACACAAGAAAGACTCTAAAATATAAGTAGCATTTGCCATTTTGTTAGAGATATTTACATTTATAAGGGAAATCTCCACTTGCAAGGGTATCTTTCCTTCTATACCAGGAGTATGACTAAAACTCTAGACACCCTAAAGCTCTAGAAGATTTAAATAGGCATAACAACCATACACTTGTTTACTATGCTTTCCTGGTTACATCCCACAACTGGCTTCCTTTACATCTTCTTTTCTGTTTAGTTAGAGATGGTATTTATAATGGTAACCTGGACATTTGGGGAAGTATTCAATTTTCTTAGAGCTCTCCCATGTACATGGCAGGTGTATGTGCATTGCAATTTTGTTTGTTTCTCTCTGGTTAATCTTCTCCTATGGGAGCATCTCAGTTAAGAACCTAGAAGAGCAGAGGGAAATTATTTTTCCTCTGCTATAATACATGAAGGGGAGCAGAATATGCCACCAAAAATGTCACTTTGACATATTATTTTGAAATAAACATACTTGAGAAATAACAAGAGAAAGGACACTCTGACCCTCGAAGTCATCGATGTCACCAGAGGCAGGGAGTTTAGAGCTGGGAAGACTAAATAAATCTTGGTACTTCAGCAATGTAAACCCTTTATCCTGTTAATAACTCACAAATGTGTTGTTTCTTTGTCTAAAGTTACCACAGCTTCCTGTTTTGGTCCCTTATTTTAGTTTCATTTCATATTTCTGTGGAACTCTAATGCATATGAAATTAAATTTGGCTTTCTCCTTTTGAAGCACAGAATAAAATTCTCCCGTACCTCTGGATTCTTCTCAGACTAGCAGAGCAATCTGACTTTAATCTGATTAACCTTCTCCCCCCACACCCACACTCCAGTAATCAGATAGGTTGTCAATTTAATAATGTGCACTTGTGAGAGCTACAATATATTTTCAAGTCCTGATTTCAGTCTGGGAGAAAAGGATTTAAATCCTGAGCAAAGGAACTGAGGAGAGAGGAGGGGGACTTTATATGATAAAGAAGTGATGGCTTCATCTCGATGGCTTCATCTTTACTCTGCAAGGAAAGATGTTTCTCTGGGAGTACATATTTGCTGATAAACCTACACCTGGAAGATACCCCTTCCCTGCAAGCGACATTACTCTAGAAAAAAAAAGCAGCAGTGGTAACATCTTTGATTAAAGGAAGGGCAAAAGGATTATGGGAAAGGCAAGATCTTGTTCTTAGCCTCCAGGGCCTTCATGCTCTCAATTTGAAATAAAAATCACGCCAGAACAGGTGTCTCAAGGAGACCAATTCTGAGAGTCTGGGATGGTCTGGTTTGAGTATCTTCACTCCTATTAATCTGTTTTATGTCAATTTGGTTGTTAGCTCAGTCAAAGAATTTATTTATTTATTTATTTTGAAAGCTCTTAGCATTCTTTTTTTTTTTTTTTTAAAGATTTATTTATACAAGCACCGGGTACAGTCAGAAGCACGGGAGGGTGAGAGAATTCACCAGAGCCAAAGTGGGGAGCAGAACAGGCAGAAGGACCGAAGTACACTGCTGAGGGGAGCAGCGGGCGGCAGGAGAGGTCTGCGCGCCATGCGGGACCCTCCTCCGGTGGCCGGGGAGCAGCCGGGGATCGAACCAGAGCTGCAGAGGCTGTGGGCAGCTTCGCAACCCAGCGCTCAACCGCTGCGCCACTGGGGAGGACCAGTCAAAGAATTTAGAAGAGGAAAAGGGGACATTTTTCCACACTTACATATGCATGCCATTTTTATTCTGATAATCTTGTTCCCCAGGGAAGAGCTAAATCCCTGGGGATGTTTAAATTTACAGTCCTCAATTTATGAGGCCAGTAGTTTAACTCCGAAAGATGGAACCTCAGTGTTGAAGAAGGGCTCCCTAGTTATCCTTATATTTAATAAAAAAGTTAATATTTATAAAAAAAGAGGTGATTTATGGTTGATGAACCTTTTTAACTATTTGAGAATTACCTATGGATCTTGAAAAGCTTAAGCAATAGTGAGACCTGTCCTTTTCTGAATCCCAGAGTAGTGTTTTTAATCCAAGGATTTGGCTTTTGACCCAAATACATGGAGTACACCATCTCCTCTACAGTACAAATTGAAATATATCTTTTCTAAGTAGGTAATTTGTCAGCTGAAGGTTAATGACAACAAAATGCTAATGATCAAATGGCAATTAAGTGTATCATATTTTTAAACCAAACTCCCTTAAGAAGTATTACTACATAATTATGCTCTGGGAAACCTGCACCCTCCACTAAATCAAAGTCTGGGAGACCTTCCTTTTTAGCAGCAACATGTTTGCCTTATTTTCTATTTGATTTCACAAGTTTCATAAATCATTTAGCAGCTGCAATTGTTGTCAAAATGTTTTGATTTCAAATGTAAATATTTGTAACTATTGTTTTATTTTCCAAAACAAAGAAGAACTGCATTGAAAACAGCAGTGAGAACAGTCAGTGCTTTTGACTTAGCCAGAGTTGAGCTGCCTTTGAGAGAGATCAGGATCCTCTCCAAGCACTTTCCCAAATTCTTGTGAGAATAGAAAGTCCTCTGAGAGGGCATGTTCAGATCAAAAGCTGGCATGCCAACCTGAGTGCAAGGATTCTAAGACCTAACTGAACTGAATGGACTCAGCTCAAACCTGACTTTGTCCTGCATGAGTGGGGCTCATGTTAGATGAGAAATGCAAAGGCAATTTTCAAGGCATTTTTAAGAGTTTCAAGAAAGCTAAGTTAAAAATTGTTGTCATTCCCATTTTTATCAGGGACATCATTCATTTGAGAAGACTTCTTTTAGGACAAAGAGAAAATTCCCCCTTACCCTTCTGGATTTTTTTTTTGTGTGTGTGTTGATCAAACAATTAAAATATCAGACAAATTTGTAAGAGAAAATGTCTTTGTTTACATAATTTAATTATATATGTATGAAGAATCTACATAGATGTAGATTATAAAGTAAGTGGAGTAAATTGAGGGTATTTATATCTTGAGCTAAGCAAAGCAATCATGGCCTGAGGTGATAAGGGAGAGGAAGGGAACTTACAAGATGAAAGATGTTCTGCAATTAGATGTTTGCCCTGATACATAAATCAGTTTCTCTGATAAAAAAGGTTATTTCTGGCAAAAACCTGATTCAGGATAATACCTCCAATTTTCATTTTTCTATGTGGTTAAAGGATTGGTAAATTTCCTATTAGCCTGAGGGCTTTGAGTGAGCATAGCTCAAAATGACCTATATGCCAAGGTGAAACATCTTAGTGAGGCCTGTTCTGAACTTTCAAGGAAAACCTATCCGACTATCTTGGGGAGGCCTGCCTGGGTATCTTGGGGGAAGTCTGCTCTGAATGATTTGGGGAGACTTGTTCTGGACATTTTGGGAAAACTTACCATTCAATTAAAATAATCAGGTTCATTCATACTAGACCCTCCTTTCCAATGCTTCCCCCACCCCAACCCCCAGTCTTTTTTTGCAAGGCTGCTTGTCTGGGGATTTGCCCTGTGAGCCAGGAATATGACAATGCAAGGTGTCACAGGCAGGGTGAATGCATCAGATTTGTCTACAGGTTTGTTTTCGAAAAGATCCAACATGACTTATAATGGAAGTGTTAAAAACTGCAATGATCATAAAATAATGAAAACTATACATGAGAACAGTAGATACATGTAGGCCAATGGAGTTAGTTCATGTCAGCAATAAACCTTCTCAGATTCCCCAAGGCTCTGAACAATCACAATGTAATGCCAGCATTCATGTCATTGCTTTTTAAATAGTAAAAGCAACAGAGTGTCAAAAAATTTTTGAGGATAAATTGCCCAGACTTATTAAAGTGTATGTGCACTGGCTCTCTCCTACTCTCTCTCCACCTTCCACTGCCCCACTCTCAACATTTTCTATTTCAGTCTTTATTCTTGTGGGAATAGCCTTACGTTATTCTGTTCATAGTATTTGTAAAATGTCATATTTTCCTTTGTCTTCCCACCTCAAGACCCACAAAAGTCAAAAGAATTTTGACAGGAATCGATGACCACAAGTTCAAGACTAAGCCCCTGAGAAGCACCTGGGGTTGTGCTCAGGGTGGGGCTGAAGGCAGGTAGGTGCAGTGCTTGCCTTTCAGCTTAGAGCTGTGATGCCCATCTTTCTGGCTCACTAGACCCTTGGGAACATAGAAAAATTCTTCTTAGAAAATATGCAACCATACAATAACAGATTTCTTAAATGCCAATTCAGGAAGTTAGAGAGCCTAGACAGAAGAGATGACAGTAGAACCTGCAAGCAGGGAGGAGCTTCTTCTCAAAGCATAGCTCAAAAATAATAATAGGCAAGGCCAGAGATGACACTTGGGTTAGCAATAAAGTTGACTGTCTCAGGCCAAGTGCTTTGGGCGTCAAGATACAATGAATAGAGACAAGCTGAAACTGGGATTTCAAATGTTTTGATTTTGTGACCATTTTAGACTTTTTAAAGTTATTAAAAACCCCAAAACATTTTGTTTATATGGGTTCTATTTATGAATGTTTACCATTTTAGAAATTAAAACTGGAAAAATTTAAATTTATATCTTTACTTAACATAATAATAAATCACTGTTATCATAAATAATATATCTTAATTAAAAATCACTGTTTTAAAAGATAGTATGAGAATGGCATTATTTTCTATTTTTCACTGATTTCTTTAATGTCTACATTTAATGAAGATAAATGAGTGTTCCTATTTGCTTCTGCATTGGATCTTTTATGTTATGCTATACTGGTTGAAGAATAGGAAGAAAATTCAGCCTCCCACTGACAAGTAGTAAGAAAGGGAGTCTTGTATTAGTAATCTTTTCAGATAATTGAATATTCTTGTTTGATATTCCAAGTGGTAGTTTCTTAAAAGTAAGTTGCAGCTGGTTGAAAAAGCTCAAATAGTCACAATGTATATTTGGGTTTTTACTCTGCTACATTAAAATCCACTGATCTGGCAATCTAAGAGTTTATTTCACCTAGTACAGTTCTGGACCTAACATCCTCCCTACAAGAGTTCCTGAGATAGCTCCCCACTGGACAGGTGAGAGGCTTTCCTTCCCCAGCCCTGCCCATTGCTGAGCCTGCAGATGCTGTTATGTTTTTATTTTTCCCTTCCAGGCAGCACATCAACCTTTTCTCCCACTGATGGCTAATAACCAAATAAAGCAGAGAATAAGTAGGAATCTTAGGTGCAAGGCCTAAGAGGAGAGACATGTTTTGATGTGAAGTTAGGGGAGAAAAGACCAGAAGGTGAAAGAAGGCAAATCCAAGAAATAACCTTACCAAAAAGGATTCTCCCTTCAAAGTTGTGTATTGAAGTATGTTTGTCTGGGGATGGGAGTATAGATAACTGGAATACAGAGATTGGTGAGAGATGGTCTAAAAGACAAATTTTTCCTAGTACCAATATTGATGGGAAATGCTACACATAGAGTTAAAAAGCAATGCTCAAAATTGTTTCAACTTCTGGTTATTTGCAAGGCATTTGGGATCATTATTAAAACAATAACATAACCCAAATAAAGACTAGCAATACTGATTTTTTTTAAATAATAAATTTTATTTTTATATTCTCCAAACAATTGCAACCCCCCCATTCTGACCCCAATCCCTCCCCTCCCGCCCCCCACGCCCCAAAAAGTGTCTCTTGTTCATAGTTTTTTGTTGATTTTGATTTTCACTTTCTTATAGTTATTCATTTTCCTGGTCCCTTATTTAAGTTTTCTAGATTCCTGCTATGAGTGAGACCATCCGGTATTTTTCTTTTTCTTTCTGGCTTATTTCGCTGAGCATGATCCCTTCCAGCGCCATCCATGTTGCTGCAAATTGCATGTGTTTATCTTTTTTGAATGCTGAGTAATATTCCATGGTGTATATGTACCACATCTTCTTGATCCAGTCATCTATTTTTGGGCATTTGGGCTGTTTCCAAAGCTTAGCTATTGTAAATAGTGCTGCAATAAACATAGGGGTGCAGGTGCTCTTTGGAATTGATGTTTCTGTGTCCTTTGGGTAAATACCTAGGAGTGGAATTGCTGGATCATATGGAAGCTCTATGTTTAGTAGGTCCAGAAATCTCCACACAGCTCTCCATAGTGGTTGGACCAGTTTGCACTCCCACCAGCAGTGCGGGAGAGTTCCTTTTTCTCCACACCCTCGCCAACATTTGTTGTTGCTAGTTTTTTTAATATGTGCCATTCTCACTGGTGTAAGATGGTATCTCATGGTAGTTTTGATTTGCATTTCCCTGATTACAAGTGATGAGCAGCACTGTTGAATAAACCACAACTAGATTTTTTTTTTCTACCAGGGGCTAACCACTGGGCTTTTTTACTTCTTTTAAAGTAAAGACGTCTGCTTAATCTCTGCCAAGGTCTTTGGAGACAAATATGAAAGTCTGGTTCATGAAAAATCTATTCTGTGATTGTTTAAGTGTAGCCGCATTCAGAGCCTAGAGTCCTGTAGGTGGTGCCAGAGGGAACCTGCAGGTAAGCTCAGAAGATGGACAGACCGCAGCTGCCAGGAGAATCAGGGCTGAGCCGTGGGAAAGTGGAACACCCTGACTCTGAGACTGAATCCCCTCCTCGCTGAACTTATTATTCCTTTGCTTTTCAGGGAAAAGGATAGTACTTGCTACTGACACTTTATATTCTAATGAACTATTTAAAATTCATCTCCATACCTTCCATATCCCTGTTATGCAACTAATTTCCCCTAAGGAAACATAGTTTGAAATGTCTGGGGCATCTGAGGAATAAGGCAAAAAAGCACAAGCTATGTGAAAGCCAAGTTGGCTGTTTGGGCAGCAACCAGGCTCAGGGAAAACTTGTATTTCTTCCAGATGGCTCCAGGCTCCAGGGACACATATTTGGTCTCTGTCTCTGTCAAGTTCTCCTGTATTTTCACTGTTAATGACTCAGAGGGGCTCCAGGGGTGATGTGCTGGCAAAAATAAATAAATAAATAAATAAATAAACATGCTGATATATCCTGCTGATGCAACTTTTCTGGAAAGAGCAGGCAGCTGTCTCCTGCTTCATATGCCAGGCATGTCTGGTTACCTGTGTTTTTCTCCACTTCTCTGTCCCTGGTGGGGAGGAATTGGCATATCTACAGTTTCCAAGCACCTTAATGAGAAGAATGCTATTGTGAGACAATCATTATTGTGAACATCTGTGAACTGTAGAATTTAATTGAGCTACAGCTAATGTTTATTGTGTGTGGAAAGAGTACAGGATTAATGGTTGTTTGATTGTCTTTAGATGGTTTCTTATTATCTTTCCCTTTCTCTTGTGATGTTTTGGCAGAAGTTACAAAAAGAAGCCTAAGTTCCAAGATCAGCCATCTAAATCATCCAACAGTCTTTGGTTTGCAAACAAAGCAGCATGGGGGTGGGGGTGGGGTGGGAGGAGGGTAGTTCCTACAGCCCCCCTCAGGAATATCCAATATAAAAATTAGGGGCAGGTGGAAAGCAGTTAATCTGTGAAGAAAAAATAGTTCCCCTCATAGTAAAAAATCATTTTCCAGAAAAGTCATTAAAATTTCCCGAGTGATCTCAACTTTGCATTCTTATTTCCAAATACAGTCATCTTAACCAAAATTGAGAGGAGGAAATGAAAGTATATGAAAATTTTCTGGACTAAACCACAGGCTTAAATTTTTTTTTTTTTCTTGAGACACAAAGTAAACAATCTTTTTTTCCCTTGACAGACATGAGCACAAATAAAGCTTCCATTATCTTGGCTTCCCTATGGCTGTCCTCTGGGGTTGCAGAATGCTGTCTGCTGTACCTTGTGTTTCTCTGTCCTTGACAATTTTCTCAAGGTTTAGTTCACAAAACAGGCCTTTTATAAATTATTGCTTCAGTATGACAAATCTGGAGAACAATTTCTAAGTTGCTTTTCAGTAAAAACATTTGGTGTCTAGCATTTTAACTCTAATTTCATAAGAAATTTGGGTGCATGTAAATGTTTTATTTCTAGACTTCAGACTCCCTCTGTACTATAAACCTGTGCTCACAGCTGTAGAGACATAAATTTCTTCAGTTTTTGTAGCTAATCTTCATAGAGCTAACTTTTGCAAAAACTTGTGGAAAGCATGCTTTTAAACACATGTATATACCTAACCACCACCCCCCCTCCAACACCACCCTGCCCCCCTGTTTAAAATACCCTACAGGGAGTAAATGAAAGTAAACAGATGTCTCTGAACCTCACCTTCCTGTCACCTGCAGTCACAGGCCTGCTCTCTGTCCACACCCTAGTAGCCCTAACCCAGCCCCTCAGCTCTAAATCCATGGCTCTGTTCCCTCCAGGGCATCCCACTGCACAGCAGGGGAAGAAGCCTCTTTCTCCAGAGGCCAAGTAATAATGCCTTTTCTATGTCACCTCAATCAGAGGACATGAAAATAAAAAGTGAACACAAGTCATAAGATAAAAGAAGAAAAAACCCTTTGGAATAAAATTCTTTTGGTCTAAGTATGTAATGTCTACCTTTTATTCTAGTTAGCAATTTTCTTAGTGAAACCTGCAAGGAAAAGAAAAATGCTGAAAAAGACATATGTGATTGAAATTAGCTGTTATCTTCAGGATGCTACTGGAACGCACATGGGATAATGAATTAAATGAAGTAGAAACCATGGCCTGAACTGGAAATGTGCTTTGTGCCTAATGTAATTAATCTCTATTGAAACAGCTAAGCCATTTAATTTGTGTTGCATGAATAATGAAATCAAAGGGGCACGTATGAATTAACTTTTTAACCAGCAGAGAAGATGCAAACTCCAGCTTAAAATTGATTGGGATTTTCCTGACAACTCTTTAGATGGGTGTGTAACAGTCACATCCTTTTAATAGTCACATTCCTTTTTCTCACTGTGTGGTCATGCATTGGCCTTACTTTTTAACCATTTTTAATTCACCCAGACTTCTTGGAAATTTACCTCACAAACACATTTTTACATGGCGGCCAAAAGGGTTTGAGAGTAACCCAGATAATTGTTATTTGTATGTGTTTTCCCACAAAGTACTTAGCTTTTTCCTTTCAATATTCCCTCCCTCTTAATATTTGGCAAGGGCAAATAGGAGAGCCCTCCCATAGCTTTTATCATGTTGCACTCTGAGACCACCAGGCTCCTTTGAAAATACTGGTTTTGCTACAGTGCCCTCAGAAGGAGAGCCATGCCAAGAGGGCACTTTTGGATCATTCTAAGCAGGGAAATGTGCTCTCTTCCTTAAACTTGATTAGAATGTAACCCAGTTTGGGCCTCCCTGGTGACACAAGGGGTTAAGTACAGCACTGTGAAGATATCCTCAGCCTCTGCAACACGAGTTCCATCCCATGCTCACCAGGGAGCTACCTATATGGTGCAGCAGACCTCTACTGGCTCGCCTGCTGCTACCCTCAGCAGTGTCTTTCAGTCAGTCTGCCTGTTCTGTTCCCCACTCTGTTTCTGGTGAATCCTCTCACCCCCCCCACCCCCGCTCTCCACATCTCTGGCCTGTACCCCAGTTCTTATATGCATAAATAAATAAATCTTTAAAAAATATTAAAAAAAATATAACCCAGTTTGAGTAAAGACATAGTAATGGTGCCAACTGACTATTCATGTAAGGTAAGCCTAGTGCTAAATATCCCAGAGTTGACTATTGTATGCTTCAATAGTTTCCGGCTGGCTTTCCCTCTGTTGTTCCTATCCCACACTGCAGGCCTGAGTCTCATCATATCTGTGTCCAAAAGTTAGGCAGAGGTGGAAGGGTCAGGGTTTGAATGAAATTTCTCAAAGACAAGCAAACAATTTTGAATTCATAGTTAGAAATTTAGGAAACGGATTATCTAAAAGTTTTGGTAATATAAGTCACATAGAGAAATACACTAGAATAGATAGCATTTGTTTCTCTTTGCCACTTCTCTCTTTTGTCGTCTTTTTCACTTATCAGCACTAGAACGAAAGCACTTACTCAATGATGAACCAGTGAGCCGGACAGAACTCTAGCAAGGTAATCTTAAGGTGGAAACAATAGAGGCCAGAGACAAGAAAAACAAACAAACAAACAAAAAAAAAAACACAAAGGATGTGGGGAGAGACATGCTGGTGTGTAAGCACAAGGACAAATATTGTTGTAGGGTAAGGAAAAATGTCAGGCCTTTCTGCCCTCCCGCCATCAGGATAGATGATGGATCCTTGCGGTCCTGAATGCATGCCTGATGGCGGGCACCTGGAGTAGTGTGGGCATGGGTAGATGGGATTCACCTGGGCTGAGACTGGGCTTTTAAGGGCGGCGTCACGGGGATGCCAGGAGAAGCCGAGAATGAACAGAAGTCGAGAGAGAAGCAGAGAAGGCTGGAGAGCCCAGATAGAGTGAAGACTTGTGGGGGCTGGGAGGCCTGCCAGCCTCCCAGCCCCTCAGCACCCCTGCCTGCTGTGGGCCGGGTAAATCCCAATAAAGACCTGTAAAAAGCCACTGAGGACTCTGACTCCTCCTTTACCCGGTCTGCATGGGATCCTAGAAAACCTGCACCGTGTCTATTCCTGGCCTTACAATTGTCAATTATGGTTACTAGTCCATGTTACTGAGTGGTTTTACATAATAGAAAAGGTGCCTTTGAAAGTGTGGTCTGTCAGCTTTATAGTCAGGATCTACATTCTAGACTTCACTAGTCTTTTAGCATCTGGGTAGAAAAAGGGGCAACATGACATTCCTGCTGACTTGCTGGCCCAGAGTGGTCTCCAGAGGGCCCAAGGACAAGTGTTCCAAGGTTCACAGAATTCCCTCATATTCCTTAACACAGGGTTCCTTCACACATCTATCACCAAAGCAACTTCAGCGTAAGAAGTCACTGTCTGTTCTGCCTTTATCTTACTCAGCTGCCAGGTATTCATCATAGGAGGTCAATAGGCCCTAATGCCTTTTTCAAATTACCCCAGGACCCGCATTCTCTCCTCAATGGAATCTCCTCAATTATGTTTGCTCTGTACATTTTAACTAGCTACTAGATAGAATAAGATCTATGTAAATACATTCACATTAAGGTGTTAATTCGCTGAGAAGATAATTATCCAGAGTCAAAAGAAAATGGGTGTACAAGTGCAGTATCCTAGACATTAAGACTAGTTGATGAGGAAGATTTTTGCAGAAAATAGGGAAGAACCTTATATCCAGTCTCATGCTCAGGAAGACTCTTAGTCAGGCTTCCCCAAACCTGGACTGTCGTGTCATATTTTGCTAAAATGAAGCTTGAATTTTCTATAAAGCACATTATACATCTACTTTTCTTTCATATTTTTTCCTATTTGTTTGTAAATCAGAAAAAGTCATCAATATTATATTAAAACTGAGCTAATAGCATAGAAAATTGGATTGCTTATAGTAAATTACATGTTACAAATATTTATTCTCCTTTGTTTTTTATTTCTTTTCTTAAGTGTTTCCTGTAGCTAGCCAGAACAATGGAAGGCAATTATTGTGTTTTGACTTCATCTGAACACTCATGGTTTGCTTGAAATAAAAAAGCAGATTCTACCTTTCAATTATGGCATGTCCTAATTTGAACTGAATAATCTAATTATCCCTAATTTTATCTCTAATTTGTAGAAAATGTGGAATCTGCAGCAAGAGAAGTCAAGAGCTGGTTGTATACAAAGATGTCCTACTATGGCAATGTAGGGGTGTCAAAGCAAATGGTTTCTCCACCAGCAGTTACTCATATTAGATACAATGTGTAGGTTCTTCCCTAAACAGCTTATTTTAATATTTTACTCATTCTGTAACCCAATTAATACATTCACTCACATTTCTGCTTTTCAATCTTGGAATCAGGGAATTTGTTACACCTGGAAAAAATAGTAGTACCTACTATCTATCCAAAACTTAGTGACCTAAAGAAGAATAAATGTTGATTATCTCACACAATTTCTGAAGGTTGAACTTTGGAAGCAGCCCAGTTAGGTGGTTCTAGACCCGGGACTCTCACGGTCAAGGTGTCAGCTGGGGCTGTGACCATCTGATGTGTGGAGTGAGAGCCTGGAACATTTCAAGACAAAGGGTTCTAGTTTAGCCAAGGGTATGTTTGTGTAATTAGGCATTTTTGTATTTTGAATGTGTTTATAATGATGAGTAAAATATACATCACTAACTATACCTATTCACAATGAAAACAAAGAAAATATATACTAGTCTTGGAAGCAAAGTAAGCTACTTATCTCATTTACAATTAGGAGTGATTCAGGGGATGATGTGCTGTTAGAGTGAATTTTTTAAGCGTTGGGTTTCAGTGGAAATATGATGTGCCTTGGAGTCACATGGATGTAGATTTGAGTCCTTACTCGTGTTTGACCATGGACAATTGACTTAATCTCCTTAAGCTTCAGCTAGACATAGATGATACCTATATTGCAGGTTAATTAGTAGGATTAAAAAGAATTTCAGTAATGTTATTACCACAGGCCCTGTCATCTTAGAGGGGCTCAAAAAGCTAGCTGTTAATATTTTAGCAACACCATCTTTCTGAAAATTTGGGTATAGAGTTTCTAGATCTTGATACTCATATTTTTAAATACTTAGGGATTTGCCTGTAATAAAATCTTTGAAATTTCTTTGTGGAAAAGAGAATAATCTCTCTGTAAGGAAAATACGACCTTCAAATGACAAACAGATTAGTCCAAAAATTTAAATTTTAGCTTGGCCTTCGCTGGGGTACAGTGCACACATGCCAGCAATGGGTATCCAAAATCCTCATGAAAGAATTGTCATGGCCTTTTAATTTGTTCCTCTGAATTCACTTATAGACGGGAGAGAACTGGGTCTGTTCCAGAGATAACAAAGTTGAATTTTTCCTTAGCTACAAAGCACAGTGTTTACAAGGTTATATGAGTAGTGCAGAACTTTGACATTTTGTGATACCATTTTGTTGTGTTAATGGACCTCATTGATATACTGATAAAATGTCTGTGGCTAATGTCAAAGGGATGTCTTTATATTAAATTAATATAAAGGGCAGTAATAAGTTATAATTTACTACAACCTGATCAGCCCAATGGATGTGCTGGTCTCATCATAAATTTAAATATGGTTACATTGCTTGGACAGATAATTAGAAAGCATGCCATTACTCTTACATTGAGTGCAATGTACACTTTGATTTTAGCCATACTTACTTTAACAGTTTAAAGAGTAAATTAAATTGACATTACAGTTCTCATCAAGGTGCTTACAGGGATGTTCTGGCATAGTAACCAAAGATAGCAGAGATTCTGCTCCAACCCCTTTGTTTTATTAGAGAGGAGATTGCTGCAAAGAAGGGATCTTCCCAGTATCACACAGAAACTAGGAATCAAAAAAATGGTGCTGGAAACCCATCTGCTTTTTTTCAGTTCTAAGACTTTTTCCTCTGTTTTATACAACAGAGTGAAGTATGGAAGCATCCTAATGGCAAGCTTGGCTTCCTTTTTCTCATCCATTCACATTTTCTTTAAATAAATTAAAGCATACTATCAGCTTTTCTATGGAGCATAAATTATCTGCAGAGTAACCATAGCTGTTGATGAAAAGCTTTTGGATAGCAACTTCTTTCTTGCTTTTTATGCTGTCTGGACCAATTCCATATCATTTCACACAAAGACTATTACAATGAACAGATTTCTACTTTTGCTGTCTCTCGACACCATCCTAATCTGTAAACTCATTCCTTCCATTCCAATCCAAGTGTCTACCCCAGAGCAGGAAGCCAGGACCCCCATTTTCCTCATAGACCCCTGAGAACTCTTGACATCCCCAGGCCCAGAACTACCTCACCGCAGTAGTGTCCTCTTTGCATTGCAATCACTGAAGTGTGGGTTTAAAAAAAAAAATCAGATTCCTGGGCTCCATCTCAAATCACTGAATCAGAATTGTTGGGTTAAGAATCTGCATTTTAGGGCCTCCCCGGTGGCGCAGTGGTTAAGCGCTGGGCTGCGAAGCTGCCTGCAGCCTCTGCAGCGCCGGTTCGATCCCTGGCCACCGGGTGAGGGTCCCACATGGTGCAGCAGACCTCTCCTGCCGCACCCACTGCTCCCCTCAGCAGTGTATTTCATCAGTCTGCCTGTTCTGCTCCCAGCTCTGGCTCTGGTGAATTCTCTCACCCTCCCATGCTTCTGACTGTACCCAGTGCTTGTATAAATAAATAAATAAACCTTTAAAAAAAAAAAAAAGAATCTGCATTTTAAACAAACATCCCAGGTAATTCTTAGACATGTCAAAGTTTAAAACCTACATGTCTATAAAAATCAGTGAGTGCCTGTTCTGTTTGCTGGGAACTCACCCCATGGCCTCGTTTTGCCATTGATCATTTCCTAAGTGAATAAAAATTTTTTTTTTAAGATTTATTTACTTATTTTATTTATTTATACAAGCACTGGGTACAGTCAGAAGCGCGGGAGGGTGAGAGAATACACCAGAGCCAGAGCAGGGAGCAGAACAGGCAGAAGGACCGAAGTACACTGCTGAGGGGAGCAGCGGGTGGCAGGAGAGGTCTGCGCATGCGGGACCCTCCTCCAGTGGCCGGGGAGCAGCTGGGGATCGAACCGGCGCTGCAGAGGCTGCGGACAGCTTCGCAACCCAGCGCTCAACCGCTGCGCCACCGGGGAGGCCCCAGTGAATAAAAATTTTATCTTTTGTACCTGTTGCTTCTGATAGTGGCTCAAGTCTCATATTTGTCTGCATGTCTCACAGTACCTATCACCACCTATTGAATGCTAGCTATCCAATTTATTAAATGACTGTAATTAAATGTAAAGTGACATTGTTCATTGTTGACACACATTTCTCCCTATGAAAGCAGCACAGAATTTTACTTTCCAGCCTCAAAGTCTGCTTTGCAATATCAAACAAAACCCACTAGCAGATAAGAGGGCATCGAGGTGATATTGACGTTACCTTCCAACAGCCTCCCTCTTCCTTCCCTAGACAACCTAGGGTTTATTGGCTGTTCCTGGCCCTTGTCTCAGTTTGTGGGCTTCCTCTTTAGGTAACTGTACCCCAGCTCTAACATATGGCATGTGGCTCAAGCCTCACTACTCAGCACAATCCCATCTGTTATTCAGCGACGCACCATATAACAACACTTCTGTCCATGAAGGCCTGCATGGATGATGGTGGCCCTCTGGATAACCCAGCTGTGAAATAGGTTACACCATCTAGGTTTGTGTAAACACACTCTATGATGTTTGTACAACAACAATACAGCCTGCAACAGATCTCTCAGAATGTAGTTAAGCTTCTTATGACTAACTTCAGGATGGGTATGATTCAATTAAGGCCAATGGGCTATAAGGAGAGGTTGGCTGGAAACTTCTGTAGCATGGAAATTTCTGCATAGGGAAGAGAAAGCGTATAACCCTGGTAGCCTTCTACCCTGACGGAATGCAACCTGTTTTGTGGTAGAAGGATAAAGGGCAGCGAGGAAATGGAAAGAAACAGAATCCCTGGTGAACTCAATGAAGTGATGAATCTAACCACTCACAAAGCTGTGTTTGCCTCAACTCTTCTCATTAGGTGAGGCAGTAATCCCTTCCTATCATTTTAGTCCTTTTGAGCTGAGCGTTCTCATACCTGGAACCAAGAGCATCCTGAGTGATACAGGTAAGGACCACATTTATCTTTCTCATCACTGTATCCCAACAGTACCTAATGCAGAGGGGATGACTACGATATATTTTTGAGGAAATAAATGCACTTCAGTTGTGCACTCTTGTTTTCCTAGTGGACTAAGTAATGGTAATACATTCAGAAGCTATCATGGTTTGTTGGAGAGCATTGCTCGTGGTGTTCAATATATTAAGCTACATACCCATGTGTTGCATTTAAGTGCTGTTATCGTTTCTGGGGATATAGAGATTTTTAATGCAGAAAATGAAAGGAATTCATATTTGCTGACTACCTGAAATAGTACAGGCACTGTGCTGAATTCATTCACATAATGTTTTTTCAATTACCCTCACATAAACTGTAATATATATATATATAAAATTGCTATTAATATTTAAAACAAAATTATCTAAGTGATTATACAAAAGTCACATAAGCTAATATGTGGGGAAATTGATACTCAAACTCAGGTTCACGCCCTTTGGTGCCCATGGCTGAGAACCTCACTGTCTTTTCAATCCTCGCTGGTGACCTGGAGCGAAGAGAGCAAGGTCAGAGGAGTTAGAAGCTTCATAGCTTATCCTCCAGAGAGGGAACTCAGTAATTCATTGTTACAAGGGCACAAGGGAAAAATATAAGCCTTTGCCTCAGAGAAATAATAATGTTTGTTACTTACAAAGCTTTATGTCTTGTTTGAAAATTTAATTGGAGTTGGGTTTTAGCTTCTGTAACTGCCAAATGACCAAGAGGTCGATTGCCCTGCTGTGGGGTTTTTAGCCATGAGGGTTATTTTACTTGACAAGGGTCCTGTTTTAATGGGAAGGGTTGTCACATCCTATTCATATCCTGGTTTTGATCTCACTGAGTAAATTTGGTTAAACTCTTCTCCTACCCTTAAAACTGTCCCTTCCCACATGTTTCTTTTCCCAGTTCCACTTTGATATGCTGAGAGAGTTTGTTCTGGTCAAGCTCTTTCCTGACTCACTAGATTTCCCCCCAGCACCTGAAGCTGCTCTTTGGCATCCAGGATTATGGGAAGTGCCAGACCCCTCAGCAGCCACACAGCCAGCTGCTACGGGATTGCAGGCAGTATGGGTAAGACCTTATCCATCCTGGATTACCAGCCATCACCATCCAACACCCTCCCTATTCAACAAGACTATTATCTGCTGTGCTGCTCTACTTAGCAGTAGCTTTAATTTCTTCTCAGCAGCAGATGCCATTGTTCTGTGGCAGATAAATGCTTGGAAATGAGTCTCTGGATAGCCTTCTATTGAGCCAGGAGGCACATCAGCTTAGCTTTGCTTCTCAGGAGGTGGTAACCAGAGCCTGATGCCTTCATTAGCACCAAGAGACAACCACAGAGCTTGGGGAATCAGAAGTTAGAGGAAGACTTGGACAAAGGAGGATGAATGGGAGAAAGACATTAAAAAACAAAGAAGAGGATTAGAGAAAAGATGAAGGAAATAAGGTGTATGGTTTATAGAGGTGCAGAAGCATGACCTTCAGGACCCTAAGATAGACCCATTTTATTGTGCTTTGAGTACAATAAAAATCTCACTATCAGTATGGCTCATATCTGGAATTGGTCTACATTTTGTAGGACTTCACTCTTGTGTAAGTGCAGTGTTCCCTAACATCTCTTGAGTTATAACTTCCTCATCCCCTCACCAAATTATCCCAGTGAACATGTGTTGGTTTCTGCCTAAGGCTCTTCTGTCTCCAGCTCCTTACTGGGACTAGAGAATTATTCAGATTCCCAGAACAGTAGGGTCCACAGCAATGCACAATTCCAAAGGACATCCCTCATGCCAATCAGGTTCCCTGGGGTTGTAAATGCACAGACTTCTTCATGCTAGCCTGTCTGCCATTTCCCCTATTGTGGGTTTGAGGTTATGTCTCTTAGTCTCAGATGCTGGCTAAACTCCCATCTCAACAGATCAGCATGTCTGCTTCAGGTTGTTCGGAAAAGTGCCCATTATGCTGTTCATATCCATGATATTGAGGTTGGCCTGAATCAGACAAAATCCTCTAATATTGCTGCTCCCTGCAACTCTGTCTCCCATGAGAGATCAGCATTAGTCTGTGGCTGAGTTGGCTCTCCTCTCAATTTTGACCTCCTATACAGCCTGTGTCTCTCTTGCCCAACAGCTGGGCTCTGACGATCGCAGTGAGACTGAGAGATCAGCTTGTCTTTAGGGTTCTCCTCCTGACACTATCACCCCACAGCAGGCAGCATGATCCAGCCTAGCACAGACCTCCTCAGGCCACCACCCTGTTAAAACTCACCAATGGCTTCTTATTGGCCCCAAAGAAAAATAAAACAAAAGATGAGGTGAGAGGAACAAAATCTGATGAATTTCAATCAAAAATAGATGCTCTAACAAATAAAACTGACAAATCACTGGTTAAATAAGAGAGATGATACAAATATAGATCATAATACATTTGCATAGAGGATGTTTCTGTATATAACTATAAATAATACATATCTAAAACCCCAAATTATAAATCTTAATGCAATTTAATATATTGAAGGCTTTATAAATGGCTCAAACAGAGGAAGAAACTTGGAAAAGATGTGAACTGGAAAAAATGTGAGAGAAATTTTAGAAGTTTATGAAGGAACAACCTCTAGGGAAGATGCCTTTGGGCTTTATAAGAGAATCATTTCAAATATTCAAAGAAAAGAAAATCCTTATCATAATCTGTTACTATTTGAATGATTCCTAAAGTTTCAACAAAAGTGAAGGACTTTGGACCTCCCCCATGGCGCAGCGGTTGAGCGCTGGGTTGCGAAGCTGCCCGCAGACTCTGCAGCGCAGGTTCGATCCCCGGCCACGGGGCAAGGGTCCCACATGGCACACAGACCTCTCCTGCTGCCTACTGCTCCCCTCAGCAGTGTACTTCATCAGTCTGCCTGCTCTGCTCCCCGCTCTGGGAGCACTATCATCCAGATTGTGAATTCTGGTGAATTCTCTCACCCTCCCGTGCTTCTGACTGTACCCAGTGCTTATATAAATAAAATAAATAAATCTTAAAAAAAAAAAATTGAAGGATTTATGTTTCATTTAGTAAGTTCGTATGACTGACAGTAAATTGTGATTGAATTGTTTTAAAAATAAAACATTTAGACCTATGTCACTTATATAGATGCCAAATATACTGAAATATAATAGGTAATCAAATTCATTGCTATTTTAGAAGAACAACATATTTTGTTAAGGTTTAATATAAGAACTTATGTTCAAATATTAGCATATGTGTAATTTATGATATTAATAGATCAAAGGAAAATTATTTGATAGAGTTCAGATTTTATTTCAATTTTTAAAAATGATTACTAAAATAAGAGTAGAGGACTATGTCTTTAATATTATAAAAGAACAATTGCAAAAACAAGCATCTCCTCTAAGGTAAAAATGCTAATGTTTTTGTTCCTAAGTCAAACATAAAACAAAGAAAGCTCCCTTTACTACTACTCTTACTATGGATATTTTAGCCACTGTAATAAGACAAAATTATACTAGATTTATAAAAAGAGAGAAATATTATCTATTTTTATACAGAGTTTTCTAGACAGCAAGAAATCAGGAACTTTTACAATATGATGATAAGAATGTGATAAAATATTTCAGAAGGGTAATTTGATAAAGGAATCAAAAATCCTGGAAATGAAATTCTTTCATTTCAGACAAACTAAAGTATATCTGAATTTACTTAATGCAATATTTTCAACACTTAAATAAATACAAACAGAAATGATGACACTATATATAAAGATCTATATAGAGAAAGAGCTATAAGAAAATAAAAGATAGCAACTTTAATAGTGCCTCTGGGCAGTGAAATTGCTAAAGTAGAATTTTCAATCATGACCCATGAAAATATAAAATGAACACATATCCATGTTTTTGTTTAATTTACTAAATAATGAGGGAACTAATAAGATACTAAGCCTGATTCAAAGAATGTTCAAGGAACTACATATTTATAGGTAATTTAACAAAAGAATGCTAGGATCTGATTGCTTGGTCAGATATCACATGGGTAATATTCTATAGCAGATGTTTATGGATATTATATTTCCTATTGGACAGAAATTATTTGAGTTTCTACTGTACAAAAATCTACAAGTGAACTTGAAACTTGACTAGATCTGGAAACTTTAGTCAAAAGTAAATAATGAATTGAACAAAACACTTTCCCTAGACTTTGTTGTCCAATATGGCAGCCACTAGTCACATATGCCTTTCAAACACTTGAAATATATATAGCTATCCCAAGCTGAGATATGCTGTAATATAAAATATACTCCATATTTCAAAGACTGAATTAAAAAAAATAATGTAAAATGTCTACTTAGGAATTTCTTGTAAAATTACATACTAAACATAATATTCTGGGCATAGAAGCTTAAATTATATTATAAACTTAATTTTACCAGTGTATTTTTATGTCTTTAATATGCTATCAGAAAATTTTCATTATGTAGTTTGTATTTGTTTCATATTATGTATATTTAATCCTAGATATTCCTTGGAATGGTCTGTTGCCCTCATATGATGTTGAAAAGAAATGCCACCTATATTTAGGTCTCATTTTAAAGTTTTTAAATAATTTTTATTATGGATAATTTTTGTGATATGGGTTTTTTCCCCTTTTTTTGTAATTTTATATAGTCTCTATAAAAAGTTTGTCTCATCCCTCTGCATATAGGGGGGAAATACCCAAGTCAAGTTAGGAAATAAAATACACACAGAGCAGGATTTTGAAAGGACTCTAATGGCATGCTCAACTATGTTAGCTTCAAAGTCCTCCTGTGAGTTATTTTCATTAATGGTTTTAAGCAGTGAAGCATCTCTTAAAGTCTATTTCAGAGAAAATGAGAGGAGCCCAGGGCGTGAGCTGTGAAAGCCTCATCTTGTGAGAAGGAACCTCACTGTACATTTCTGAGCAGCAAACCCTCTCTGGAGCAGCTGTCAAGACTGATGGCCCAGAACTAACCACACAGGTATATCAGGGAGTGATGCGAACTTTGCTTGCTTAGTGTTAGTGGTGGAAAGGGAGGAAGATCAAGACATACTACATGTGGCCTCTGTAGTGTCCAGATTGACCTAAGAGTCAAAGAGGGCCACAACCCAAGAAAGTAAGCATTCCAGGGCTCTTCACATCCTAGCACAGTTAATATTTACCTATTTGATATTCTCTGTATTAAAGATTCATATGTACTAATGCACTCTAATGAGCAATGTTGAAGATTCTTCAAGAGCTGACTAGCTTTCATTTGGTTGCTATTTCACAGACTCCTCCTTTTGGAGAGGTGAAATTTAGGTATAAAATGTCCAGACACCGGAATTAGTGTTCTCATTTTCTTCTATTATAAAGAAATGAGTAGAATGTAAACCCCTAAGTGCATGAAGATAACTGCTTCATCTAGAAACCAAGATGACCTGCAATCTCATATCTAATACCTTGGGTTTTTCTTGTGTATGAACATTTTCTCTAAACTAAATAAAACAAAAATAATGATATCCCTAACCTCTTGGAGTTTGTGTGTGTATCTGTGTGTGTGTGGGGGGGAGTATAATTAATATAGGAAAATAAAATGTGTATGAATTATAAAACTAAAGTGACAATTTGCTTTAAAAATAATTATCTTTCCCTCCTTTTGTAAAGAGGGAATTTTTTTTTTTAGTTAGACCTAGTGGGAAAAAGAAATTTACCCACGTTCATCTTTTCTTTGAATATTGAACTTTAATTAATAGCCCAGATTTTCAAGTTCATTTAGCAAGCAAACTGTAGATCAGTTGAAGTTGAGACTGCTTCACTGAGGGTGATTCAATAAACCAGCAAAATGGAAAGTGTCCTCTCTATATATGCTTGCATTTAGAGGCAGAGCAAAGCAAGCTATGCAGTTTTTTCTGAACTATAGAGGCTCTCCTTCTTGTAGAGTGGTGGAACCCTCTTCTCTTACCCACCACTAGCATAATTCCATTTATCCTGTATGTCCCTTCATTTTTCCTAGTTTCTCATCTAACTCTTTCCATCAGTGCTCCAGTACAGTGGGTTTCAAAGTTTGATCGTAGTCTCACTGAATGCAGGGTAGAACCTGAGCTGCCAGGTGAAGATAAGGCTGGTGAGCCCAAGGGAAGAAGAGATTGATTTTTTCTTGGCTTTGGATTTGCAAAGCCAAGGGATTTGGGAGACTTGGAGACACACGGAGGAGAGACATCTAGAGATGCTTGGAGGAGACATGAATGAAAGCTATGTGGGGAGGCTGACAGTGTCAGCTGTTACCTTGATTTGTACTTTGCTTTTGCTCCTTTCATCCCAGACTTGACTGGCCCCTTCCAATGCTTCCATACCAGAAGGTGCCTTAGACTTATGGCAATTTAGGGGAACCTCAGCAGCTCTGTTTTAAGCCAACCCATTTGGCTAGACATTTACCCAGGAAGGGATGGTAACTTTGGGTTTATTGGGAAAATATTATTTCTTCTTTTCTCTCTCCATGCACACTAATTCTATTAAAATCCTTTTACACTAAGAGTATGTACTGTCTTTGTGTGCATAGGTAGCTGGACCCCTTTTGAACATCCAAATGTGGTGGGTCCCAGGATTCCTGCATGCTAACAGTAGCCAAGATCCTCTCAAGGCCATATAAGAGGTAAAAAATATAATATACTTTTTAAATGTAATGATTTGATTAATAATGGCATTTAATTATTAAATATTTAATAAAACTATTTTATAATATTGCTACAATGTCCTTTGTTTTGTATAATGTTAAAATTTACATTGATGGTGCAAAAGTAATGAAGGGTAAAACTGCTAGTTCCTAGTGTTAATCCTGAATCACACTGACAGTCCCTGCATTCCATGACTGTGCATTCAGTTTCACTTAAGAATGCCCTGGATAAAACTAAAAAACTAGGGCCTCCCCTGGTGGCACAGCTGTTGAGCGCTGGGCTGCGAAGCTGTCCGCAGGTTCTGCAGTGCCAGTTCAATCCCAGGCCACCAGGCGAGGGTCCCACATGGCGCACAGACCTCTCCTGCTGCGCCCGCTGCTCCCCTCAGCAGTGTATGTCGCCACTCTGTTCTGTTCTCTGCTCTGGCTCTCGTGAATTCTCTCACCCTCCCGCGCTTCTGACTGTACCCAGTGCTTGTCTAAATAAATAAATAAATCTTAAAAAAAAAACCTAAAAAACTATTAATTTTATTAATTTGATCCTGAACATGTTTCCTTTGATTATTCAGTGTGAGGAAATAAGAAGTACACAGAAAACACTTCTGCAACCAAATGATGACCGTTGTCTCATGGAAAAACACTTGTGCAATGAACTTTTTGCACTGGTACATTAAAATGCATTAGTCTACAGACTAAAACCCATTAGTCTACATTCACACTGTCACATTAAAATCCATTAGTCTACTTTTAGTGGATCTTCAACTCGTGTTCTGTTTTTGAAACAGCATGCATTGGTGGTTTGGAAAATATTTGTTCATTGACATTCCAAGTCTTCTAAATGTTGGCAGATTAAATTTGAGATTCCACAAATTGAAGAAACTGCTACTGATTTTTGTGAAATAACAGGTAAACTACTCAGAACTATTCAAGCTACATTATTTTGTGTGAAGCAAATAATTCCTCAAATATTTCAACCAAAATAATATAACTCAACGGACTGAAAGCTGAAACAGGTATGAAAATCCAGCTGCCTCCGATTTTTTTTTTTTTTTATTTATACAAACACTGGGTACAGTCAGAAGTACAGGGAGGGTGAGAGAATTCACCAGAGCCAGAGCAGGGAGCAGAGCAGGCAGAAGGACCGAAGTACACTGCTGAGGGGAGCAGCGGGCGACAGGAGGGGTCTGCGTGCCATGTGGGACCTGCCTCCGGTGGCCGGGGAGCAGCTGGGAATTGAGCCGGCGCTGCAGAGGCAGTGGGCAGCTTCACAACCCAGCGCTCAACCGCTGCGCCACCAGGGAGGCCCTGCCTCCGATTGTTAAGCAATAAACATAATAACAAGATGCGTATATAAAAGTCTCTGCATACAATAATTTTTAAGAGCATAAAGGGTTCCTGAGACCAAAAACATTAAAAACTTATATGATCTGGTCAGGCCTGCGAGAATCAGTGTTCACTTCCAGTATATATTTTTTACTCTTTCTAACATAAAACTTCTCAAACCTTGATATGCATGCAGATCACCAGGGAAAGTGCTAAAGCATTTGTAATGGTCTTCTCAGAAGATCCCAAGGATGCCTGCCCATAGCCCTTCCCCCCAACCCCAAGTAGCACAGGTCTGTCTCATCCTGTGTCACTCACATGGTCATCATCATTGGCTGCCTGTGACATTTGAGTTGTTATCTCACTTCTATTATTATTCTAGTTAGAGGACAGGGTGAAGGATACCCCACAACCCCAAACCTGTCTGCTCTAAATAGGTTTGTCCCTCCACCTTATCAAGACAAAACATACTCTAGTGCGCAAGACCTTTAATTGAAGGGAGTTTTAATACAATTAGTGTGCAACTAAGTAAAGACAAAGAATATAATTTCCAAATCAAGCACCTGAGGTTACCCATCCCTTCATGGGTAAATGCCCAGTCAAACAGGGTTGGCCCAAAGCAGGACCACTGAGGTCCTAAAGCCTGCCATGAGTCTAAGTCACCTCCTGGGGGGGACCCATAGAAAAGGGTCAGAAACAGCCAGACAAGTCTGCAAGAAAAAGAGCAAAATCAAGCTAAATGCTGCCATTGTTAACCTCCTCACCAGCTTTCATCCACATCTGTTTGAACCAGTCCAAGACGAAGCAAGTGTAGCTTCTTCACATGTCTTTCTGTCCTGTGCCTCCTCCAGGTCTCCTTCTGGCTCTCCATCCTGCTTCCTTCCTTCCTCCAGTCTCCTCTCCAGTTTCCCTCCTCCCTCCCTGTTCAGCTCCACCCTCCCTTGGGTGAGGCAGGGAATCTGGAAACTCCCCTTTCCCTGGAGACCACTCTGTAACATTATGACCATTATTATTATTGCTTGTTCATATTTATCAACATGGCACTAGATATCATGCTAATAACTTTATATGTATTATCTCATTGAATGCCCACAGTATTCCTATGAAGGAGATTCTGTTACTATACCTAATATACAGTTAAAGAGACAAATGCTAACTAATTTACCAAAATCACAAGCTTGGAAGAGCCAAGATTTGATGTCATATTGTCACAGGGTGGTCCCAGGAAAGGGGGAGGTTCCAGGTTTCCTGCCCCACTCGAAAGGAGGATGTAGCTGAGCAGGGATTGAATAAGCTGCAGAGGACACTGAGGAAGGAAGAAAGAAGGATGGAGAGCCAGAAGGAGACCTGGAGAAGGCACATGGAGCAGAGAGACATGTGAAGAAACTGCACTTGCCTTTTGGTCGTGGACTGGTTGACACAGATGTGGGTGAGAGACCCGTGGGGAGGTGACAATGGAGGTTTTTGTCTTGATTTTGATTTTGCTCTTTTCCTTCCAGACTTGTCTGGTTGTTTCTGATCCTTTTCTGTGGGTCCCCACTGGAAGATGCTTTAAACTTGTGACAGGCTTTGGGGATTTGCTCTGGGCCAATCCTGCTTGCATGGACTTTAATCTACGAGGGAACAGGTAACTTTGGGTGCTTGATTTAGAAACTATATTCTTTGCCTTTCCTGTATTGTTTACTAATTGTATTAAAGTTCCTTTTCATTAAAATCTCATATGTTTTGTGTTGATTCAGTGGATGACAGAACCTATTTGGAGCAGGCAGGTTTGCAGGCTCTGGGGTGCCCCTCTCCCTGCCCTATAACAATATCTGTTTGGTTTCACTACATTTTATTGACTTACATAATTTTATTTTCATAACGTAGGTTTTTTTTCATTGCATATGCCTTGTATTTATATTATATACTCCTTGGGGTCTAAACCCAAGTATTATTGCTATCTCTCTTCTCTTTGCATTTTGCTCAGTACTTTTCACAGAGATCTATAATGCATTTATAAATCTTTTATTGTTGGTGTTTCATAATTGCCATGTTCTTGGAGTTTCTCTGCTGGGGATTTCCTATCTAGTCAGTCCTTTCAGAAGTTTTGTATTGACAGAAGGGAAAAGAGAAGCGGGAAGAAAATTCCCACCAGGAGGAGGTGAGAAAGAATGTTGAAGTTTGTGAAACAGCATGAAATGACAATGAGGTATGAAAGGGGAATAGGTAGAATATTTGAAAATTTATTTTTTGAAAGTCATCCATTCTTATTTTTTTTTAACTTCAAATCAATTCACAGACTGTATTTCAAAGAGTTTTTTGAAAGCCCAGTGTCAATTTTTGCTTCCTATAAAGCTTCATCAGGAAGGCCAAGTGCACTCTTAAGGGAGAAGAAAATAGCAACAATTAGCATTTGTATAGGCCTCTTAAAGTTTATAGAGCTCCTCTGCTTACATTAACTCATTTGATCCTCCCTGCAATCTAGTGAAGTAGGTATTATTACCTTTCTATTAAAGATAAAGACCTCAAGCCTCAAGCCACCTTCCCAGGTACTCCAGACCACTTATCTATTGACTAGATGGAACAATCTACCCCTATCCTATGTTCCTTCCACTCCCAGTAGCAGCATTACTGGCATAAAACACAATTACCTTACATATTAGGCTGGAGCTCATAGAGAAGAAAAATAGTAGCTTTTTATCTCTGAATAGCACCAGAAACAATTAACAAATATTTAATTTAATCTATTACATTTAACAAAATTATTTGGTGTCTACCTTCCATTTTCTGCCCATCTTTACCTTGAAGCCAAATTTAATTCTTCTATGTTCATTGTTACAAGGAAAAGCATTGTACTTATTAAAATAGAAAAAGTCTTTATTCAGGACTATTGTGATAGGTACTGAAATTCCTACAATAGGGTTGTGCAGCAGGGAAAAGAGATTGCGAATGCGCTGAACTCTGAATATCAAGAGGAAGTACAGCAATTGATTGTCAAGCAGAGGTAGGGGGTGGTTTGGGGAAGGAGTCTATAGATAGAAATTTAAGTGGATAGGGTTATTCTTTGCTAAATTGACCTAATAGGAGTCTTACTAGAGTTGGGCGAGGGTGATCAGGTATCACCTGGGAGGTGTTGGAAGATAAGAAAATTGGCCTTTCTGAGGGTGGGCAATTCTCACTAAACCCACTTGACACTAGGCTCTTGAGGAAGTACCAGGAATAGGGCCTAGCTGAAAAAAGAGTTCAGAAAAGTGTAACTAGTTTTGTTAAGGAGAGAATCTTTGTCATTCTGTTTATTAAATGAATAGTATAAGAGTGTAAAGCCAATAGAAACCTTGTTGTACTGGGTTTAGTCCTGTTTCTCAGTGTGTGTGTGCACTTGTGCACATATATAGGAGTACAAATTGAAATTAACATCAAATTTTACAGATATGTATCCCTTTATCCTGATTACATTTAACCAATAACTTTTCTTTTCCATGCTATTATCTTTAACTATGAAGGAAGTGGTTGAGATTATTCCTAATACACCAGCTAGTATGAAATTTTATGTGTTAAAACTTCGCTTGTTTTTATACTCAGCTTTGACAACAGTGGGGGAAGAGGGGTTTGTCTCCCCATCCCCACCCCACTCTGTAAGTCTTCCATTCTTTGGTATGCACAATCAACATTTCCCCAATCATTTGTAATCTTATATACAAACTTAGGTGCAAAACAAGTACCTGGGCACCCAGTTCCAACTATTAAATTGCCACCCTTAATGTTCTTCTATAGATGTGCTGGAGTGGCCTTGTTTTGTCTATAGTTCCCAAATGGAAGCTCACAGGCATCTTTTTTTTGTTTTTTACTTTTTTTTGTAGACTTATCTATTCATGCATGTAAGAACTAGGGTACATGTCAGAAGTGCAAGGGGTGAAAGGATTCACCAGAGCCAGAGTGGGGAACAGAACAGGTAGACTGCCTGAAATACACTGCTGAGGGGAGCAGTTGGCGAGCCAGGAGAGGTCTGCTGCGCCATGCGGGTTGCTCCCTGGCTGGCTGGGGATTGAACTCGTGCTGCAGAGGCTGCAGATAGCTTCACAGTGCTGTGCTTAACCCCTTGGGCCACCAGGGAGGCCCTGATTGTGTATCTTTCTACAGTTGCTAATATGGATCCCAAGAACACTGCTATATGGCTGTCAAAAACCTCACCACAAAATCACCTATGGATCTAGGAGTATCCCTTGTTGGGTAGCAAAGGAAATCATCCTGCCACTCTGAGTTCTAGGCTGGCAAATCATCAAACAAGCATTAGGTAGATATATAAGAGATAAACCCAAGAAGAAGGTTAATCATAACATGTATACTCCTATATATGTAAGAGAGATCAAGGTTAGCTGAGTAACTTGCTTATGTGACTTCAGACACACCATCTTAAGTAGCTTAATTAAAACAGATAGATTTAGGGAGGTAACCCAGGAAAGCATCATAGACAAAGGCATGCAGATTTAAGTTCTGTCTTCTCCACTGAAAAGAGACAAGGAGATAAGGTCTTCCTGATACATACCTTACAGGGAGAATTTTTCATGTAAATATCTTTTCAAAAAGTAACCGCCACGTAGTCTTCTGAGCCCCTCCCATTATATCAAACTAAGACCCATTTTCGGGTGACAAATTTTTGCTCTCCTATAACTTACATGTGCCAAGCTGGCAAAATCACAGTGCATCTGTATTTCTATTTGGACTAAAATTTGTGTCCCTTTCCTCATATCTCATTGATAATATTGAATACCATTTGACAAATATTTACCATGTGTCAAACATTTTGCATAAATTATCTCTAATCCACATAAAACTTAGCAAGACATAATTATCCTCAAGTTGCTAATGAATTTAGACCAGAAGGAATGATCAGTTGGTACCAGAATTGGAATTGACTCCCGGTCTGCTCAATTCTGTATCATGTGTGTTCTGAATTCATCATGTGGTGATCTGGCTTATTTCTGGTTATACTTAACATGTGAGGATACAAGGCAGTTTATCCTTAGTATAAAACAGCAATCTATGAATGCCTCTTCCTTGGAACTGGGGCTTATTTATTAAGCTTAGTAACTGTCCAGGCACAGGCCTCCCTAACCCTCTCTGCTTCCTATGAAGAGGCTTAACCTGTTATTTATGTAATAGAGGCATCTTTAAATAAAAGGGGGAGGTAACATGTTCCTCTTAGGATCCATATTAGTAGCTGTAAAAAGATGCATAGCCACATGCATGCAAGCTTCCATTTACATACAGCCACCTTGGATAGCTACTGGGAACTAGTGGGTAGAGCTGAGCAGCCAGGTGAAGCTATATAACAAGGAAGACAGACAGACTTTGGAGAGATGTGGAGAAGGGCTGCTTGTTTCTTGGCTTTGGACTTGCACCAGGGACTTGGATCATATGGAGTAGAGACCTAAAGAGATACTTGGAAGAGATTCATGGGGCTCCTGACAATGGCAGCCATTACCTTGATTTGTACTTTGATTTTGCTCCTTGTCTGGCACCTTTCTCTCTTTTCCTATGATTTCCCCACTAGAAGGGCCCTTAGACTTGTGACAAGATTTCAGGCTTCGGTGGCCTTGCTTGGGGTCAACTCTGGGCTTTTACCCCTGGGAATGGATAACTTTGGGTATTTTTACTGGGAAAATAGTATCCTTTGTTATTCTCCCTCTCTACACATTAATCCTATTAAAGTTCATTTACACTAAATTTGCTTTATTTTTGTATACATGGGTTTTCAGTCCCCTTTAGAGCATACAAGTTTGGGGGTCCCAGGGTATCCTTCAATCTGTGCACTGACATTTGGAGGTTCTATCTTACTGAGCAAGATGCTTGGTATCTCAGATTCCCTTGCGAGACCTGGAATCCTGGTTTTCACTGCCACTGACTCATTCTTAACTTATTTTACAATGTAATCTGACCAGCAGTAAAGCAACAATAGATATTACTTTGGAGACTTCAGCTCATCCCTACTTCATCTCCCAAGTCCTCACATGAGAGGATCCCCATCCATTTTCTATGTCATTTCAGATATTTGATCAGGGATAAACTCAAAAGACTATTTTTTTTACCCCTTCACTATGTGGATGATTAAAGCATGACTTAGTGAAATAAAATGACATTATTTACAACATGCACCAAGTAGACAGAAGAGGAGGACTGAAATACAGTTCTCCTGACATAACACATGACCTCTTTCTATCATACCACACTGAGTCCAGAAGATTCCTCTGTAACTCATAACCCAGTAAGTCATTTTTGCATCTTTGCCTCTCTCCTAGTCCCAGTTTAACCAAGAGCCAACAAGCTGTGAGATTTTCCCAACTGCAAGAGAAGCCTGACAAATGATGAGCGTTGATCTAGAGCCCATTGTCCTTGATCAAACTGAAAAGTACCCTGCTGTCAGACAACCTGGTTAGAAACCCAAACAACACGAGGCAGCCAGTCCTGTCAGCTAGAGACAGGCGTCCTGCTGGCAAGCTAAATGTTTGGAGGCAGTTACATTTTAACTTGTCTCAAAAACAAACTTCCAAATGCTCTGAAGCCAAAAATATTGAACCAAACAGAGCTTTAGTTTAGATATCTCCTTCTGTCATTGATAATTTCAAAGGTCATATCAAATTGAAGTAGAATATGTGACCATAGCTGGGATCCCATTTGAATGAAACATTGGGTGGGAGAAACTGCTCAGGGGTAGACTTCTCATTCATTAGTCTTCCACCTACATTTCATATTTACTCCCACCTTACATGTTTTTTGCCTCATTATGACTTCCAGATTTTGATCCTTTTCTATTATTTAAGGATCTAATTTCTCTCCTCACCTCTCTTACTTTCCTGATCAGTCCAAACTACTCATCAGTATTCTCAGCCCACTTACCTCTTCGTCATTCTGCCTCCTACTCCAACTTTGCGAATTGCTATAGTTTGTCTTCTATTAGTCCTGAGGAGCTAAGACTAGTTGAGGAAAGAAACAGCTATAGCAATGGATCTATTGCAAATTTATTATTTTTTCCTACAAGAAGATTCTTGAGACTCTTCAGAATTTATCTCAATCAATTCCAGTTGACTTCCTCTTATGTAGTAAGTCAAATATTTATTATTTTCTAAAGGTCTTACCACTTACACTGAGTCTTTCTGACAAAAGTGACCTCAAGTAAGTTAATTTGATCATGAGTGACTAATAGTTATCTAAATGTGAGGACAGACTTACTAGCCTAACTATAACCGATTGCACCAGGAATCTGGGCATATCCTGAAGTCAACCATATATTTGTTAGAATAGTTAGAAACCAGTTATCACTGAAGTGTTTAGCTATAAAGGCATTTCATATACAAGGAGGGTAAACTGACCTAACCAAAGTTACTCCTTGAATATTGTCTCCTTCCCAAGCATTGAAGTTATCTTTCTGAAAATTGTCAAATTTTGAAAAATCGGTCTTTAACATTAAGATACCATCGTCAATGCAGAGAAAGAGGGGAAGCAATTTTAAATGGTTTTAAATATTCATATTGAAACCATGATACATATATAAAAGACTCTTACCTTCATAAAACAATCAGATGAAAGAGCATTAAAATTTTTCTCTTGCAAACTTTTTCTCTGAATCCCAGTTTCAGTTGCTTGAGAATATTGCTATGTCTGAGGCAGATTTCCCTGCTTATTTTAGGCCATGAAAATTTTCAGCCTTTTAAAACTTATAAACTAGCCTCTCCTGATTGAAATAAAATGCATCCTGATCTCTGTTCTTTTGTTTTGTCTTTGCAAGTCACAGAAAAATAACTTCCTGATCTTTACTGAAAACACAGTGGTGGAGCCTGATCATAACATCCTGGATTTGGTCTCCAGTCAACATATTAGCAGGCAGAGCCTAAGACGAACTTGTCTCTGTACAACCCCCTACATGTTGCAGGCCATACAGCATCTATGTTGTCCATCCATTGACACTTTGGGTAAGAATGTGAGAATTATGGAACTTCCAAATATATAGAGTAGTTCTAGAACTTCCTCTAAGGAATGGGCAATACGAAGGCAGGAATAATTTAGCAGTGTCAGATGCAATCTGTGGGAAGCTGCATACATTTCACTGAGTTCTGGTACCACATTCAAAACCCTCCCTAGTTTTCATTTTTTTTTTTTTTTCCCACAACTTTTGAACAGGATGCCAATTCTTTAAAGAACCAATTCTCAAGCTATATAACAATATATGGAGTTTATGTTGCTGGCATGCTGTACTTTTCCTCACAGACTGTTTCAAAGAAATAATTTTTGCATAAGAATTTCTCTAATTGAAATATATATTTAAATATAGAAGAGTAGAATGCTCTGTAAATAGTTAAGAGTGTCTGAATACTGAAAATAGTTCTGGGAACATGAATTATGCATTCTGTTATCCACTCTGACACGCCATAGCTACATACTCATGTCTATGAACAAGCACAACCAATAACAATCTTTAATTAGTTCACTGTAAAATGAGAATATTTGTTAACTAGTTTTACAAATCCTTTGACAAATATTCAATGTATACATATTTAGTGAATTTAGGTTGAGAATGTTACAGTGTGTTAAAAACAAACTTCAGCTATATTTTCTTCACTATATATTCTAGAATGGGCACCTAACCTGAATATTTCCCTATGAATAGAAATATTTAGCAAAGTTGTATTCCCTCACACTGATAAACTGCTTTATGTAACACCCACTAGAAAGTAATACTTTTCCAAAGTAACTGTGCTTTTCCCCTACTAAATATCTTGATAGAACCAAATCTTTTGGTTGTAGGAAACCTAAGACTACACCAACACTCCAATCAATTGAGCCAGATTTCAGAGAAAAGATTCCCAGTAGAAGATTGCTGGTCAGAGGGGCCTAATATGCAATTACAAAACAAAGCAGAGAATGTGAGAAATTTGTATAAAAGTGATTCTTTATCCCACATCAGATTTCTTATAGAGGAGGAGTTCTGGAAGGCATTCTACTTAGGTGAGCTAGTAGACCACTAGTGTGTGACCATCCAATTATACTCAGGGATAAAGAACCAATTTCAGAGGGCAGGTAAATTCTATAGGACTACACATTTGTTAAACATTAAACTTCTGAGAACACGATTCTTCTTACAGTAGGTTTAAAATCATGTTCTATACCACATAGTAATCCATAAGAACTCTGTTAGTCAACAAGCATACAGCTTGCAGGAGCTGTATGCCTGGAACTGTTATTGTTCTACTTACAGCTCTTATAACTGCAAAACTGCAAGCTACTGGGCCTGCCAAGAACACCCAATAATTCAGTCTAACACCTAATATAACACCAATACAAATAAATACTTACTACATGTTGAAAGAATATATGAATTGCATGTGAACTGGGAAAATTTACTTAAACTCATTTTGCTTCCATTGCTTCATCTGATAAAATGGGGATAATAATAATGTATAATGTTAAAGTTACAGGGAGGATTAAATTAATTATTAAAAGCAAAGTAGTCAATAAATGTTAGCCTTTATTATTGGGGATATACATACATAAAAGAAGTGACATATTATAATGAAATGATAAGTTATCCACTACAGGTAAGTAAGAAAAAAAAAAAAAGAATGCTGTTAAAATAGTTTTCCCTACAGTGAAACAGACAAAGAATAAAGAAAGAATTGAACAGTGTGGGTTGATTGGATAGGATCTGAGACAAAGAGTGGGAGGTGGCTGGGCAGATGGAGAGTATAACAAAATGGGAAGTTGAGAATGACTAAAAGTTCAGCATCAGTTTACTACACACATGAATCTTTAGGCATCCAGCCAACTTTAAAGATGCTGTCAAAATCTATACAGCGAATGATCAAATGAACAGAATGCTGCAGAAGTTATTGGAAAGACTATTCTCATATAAAGACTATTCTCTGCTGTATGTGCCCACAGCAGCATAGCACCTCATTTTTCAGAATGCATAGCATTTAACAAGTCCAAATTACAAGACCCAGAATCAATGGGAAAATATGATATCCTAATAATTTTGAAAATTTGTTTTTAATAACACTATATTACATCCTGAAATTTGCCCAGATGCTCTCAAATATAATCAAGTGTGCTAAAATATAACTAAAGTAAGAGAAAATTTAATAATTGCATCATGGCATATGTTTTGAGATAGATGCTTCCCTATCAAGCAGACCAGCACACAAACCAGCAGTGACACAGAAAGAATAAAAGAATAAAAGGGATTGAAATACCAACATAGGGCCTCCCTGGTGGCACAAAGGGTTAATCGCAGCACTGTGAAGCTATCCACAGCTTCTGCAGCATGAGTTCGATCCCTGGTGGGCCAGAGAGCTACCCACATGGCACAGCAGACCTCTCCTGTCTCACCTGCTGCTCCCCTCCACAGTGTATTTCAGTCTGCCTGTTCTGTTTCCCATTCTGTCTCTGGTGAATCCTCTCACCCCCCCGCACCTCTGGCCTGTACCCCAGTTCTTGTATGCATAAATAATCTTAAAAAAAAAAGAAATACCAACATAAAAGAGAGTGGGGCTCTGCATGTCCCTGAGTGTCACAGCGATGTGTTACGTATATTTAACATCTATCGGTTACTTACTGTGTGACATGATTAAGATTCAGAAAAATTGGAAATAAACATGTTTAGTCTAATCACCTAATCTGTATTATATGATAAAGTGGATGGCATCCTTATAGAGTATGAAAGGAATGCACAAGAAGCACTCAAGTTTCCTTCATCTACCAGGGGGTGAGTGCAGGGTAAAAAAAAAAAAATTATTATTGGGCTTCCCAGGTGGCACAGTGGGTTGAGCACAGCGCTGTGAAGCTGTCTGCAAAATCTGCAGCACCAGTTCCATCCCATTCGGTGGCAGAGACACCCACATGGTGCAGCAGACCTCTCCTGGCTCGCCTGCTGCTCCTTTCAGCAGTGTCTTCAGTCTATCTGCCTGTTCTGCTCTCTGCTCTGTGTCTGGTGAATTCACTTTACCCTCCCATGCCTCTGTCCTGCACCCTGGTTCTTGTATGCATAAATAAATCAATCTAAAAAAATATTATTGTGACAACTACAACCATGCCTATAGTATGCAGCCAGAAGATCCTTCTCCTATTTTCAGAAATTCTTGTCATTTTTGGTCAAGATAAGGGAACTAGTCTTCTATTTCCTAGGCTATGAGCCCATAGGCTAGGTATACACATATACTATGAATCCATAGTGACTAGATTCCCTGCATCATTCACAATGATCTCCTTACACAGCAAAGAGATATGCAGAGACCATTTGATCAATCACACTTTTTAAAAGACTTCTCTTCTAGTCATCTGTGCACACAAATAAATACACACACATCTATATGCCAGTGGCATTTCTTATTCTGGTGCATGAAGAAAAAGCCACAGTTTTGCTCTACACCTTCAACCATAATGCTGCAAGAGGGAGAAGTGGTACATATTCATTGCAAAAGGAAGGAGCTGTGCATGAAACCCTGAAAGAATTTGTCCATGTCTCTTCAGCATTGTCCAGGGCAGAGACATTGGATCAACTGTGTTGGGCTCTCAGCAATAGAAGAGGAACAATCCTCCAGGCTAGAATGCAACATTCTACAGGACAACCCAATTGTACATGCTATATAGTCCCTGCTCCTCAAGCTATGGTCAATTTAACATTGCTATTTTTCAATAACTCCAAGGAGATAGCTCTTGAGTATCTAAAATATCTCAATATTTGCACTGAGACAGATTAGGGAAAAACAAAATTACATAGAGTTTGGTAAGGAAAACACCCCCTTAAACAGAGAATTAGAGGGCAGTGAGTGCCTTACACGAGGAGTACCTGTTGCCTTGAGAACACAGGCTGTTTTAGCCCCGAAGGGTCTTTTCAAGCCTAAAGAAGTCTTAGAAGTGATTCTTAAGTTAAAGGATCAGAGGAGTTCAACTGAGAGAAAGGCAGTGGGCAGGAATAACAGTGCTTTAGGAAGAAGAACTATAAAGTATGAGAACAAAGAAGGTGGTAGAGAAAGATGCTTTATTCAAAAATTCCCATCCTAGAAAGCATTTTTCAGCTTGATTACCTATCTGCCTACTGTGAGTTTGGAAATCACTATCAGGATCTCCAGCTCAGTCATCCCTGAGCAACTTTCAGTTAAGACTCAGACCAGGGTCCTTGTCCAGCAAACTAGCTGGCATTCTATGATTCCTTCTATCATAGTTTGGGGAAGGCGCAGGCTAATCAAATATACATATGTTCAATCAGAGTTTAGGGAGGACATAGCAGGAATCTCCCAATAAATTCTTTTCTTACTGTGAAGAATATGATGAATAGAATGAAGATAATCATAATGTGACTCACCCAGTGCACACAACACCCCTCTTGTTTTTAGCAAAGTCTCTTTATAAGCCTGCCTTTGTGATTCATTCTGTTCTCCTCAATAAACCTGCCTGTTCTCCATCATTTCTGATGGCGACACTTCCCTCAAAGGCAGAAACATCTAAATTTTAGTTCATTAAATAACAGAACAGTGAAATTTTCTTACATTATGTAAATGGAGCCGAAGAAGAAAACCCAAAAAAGAAACAGAGGGAAGGGCCTCCCTGGTGGTGGAAGGGGTTAAGACACAACCTATGAAGCTGTCTGCAGCCACTGCAGTACTAGTTTGATCCCCAGCCAGGGAGGTGACCCACATGGCGCAGCAGACCTCTCCTGACTCACCCGCTGCTCCCCTCAGCAGTGTTTTTCAGTAAATCTGCCTTTTGTGCTTCCCACTCTGTCTCTGGTGAATCTTCTCATCCCCCCACACCTCTGGCCTGTACCCCAGTTCTTGAATGCATAAATAAGTCTTAAAAAAAAAAAAAGAAATAAAGAACTAGAGGGAATCCCCAGTGTCAAACAGGAAAGAGAGAAAAGAAGGGAGTACTAAACCAAGGGTGAGAATCCAGGCAGAGTTTCTCATCTGTATTAATGAACCATCATAGAAATTTTTTTGCTCCTTTGCAAGTGCTCCTAGTTGACCATGAGTGAGCCAACTAACCATCTATTTAAAGTACTCTCTGGGGATTAAAGGAGATGGCCACTGTGAAAGATCAGGTCTTCTTTCTTGGGAAGTGAAGCAGGAGGTAGCAGGTAGAACTGGTCCGATCCTTCTAACATAGGAACCCTAACCTTAAAGGATATTTCTCAATGACATTGTTTTCAGAAAGCATTCAGAGCTTATTTGCAAACAATTCTTAGTGAATATTACCCAGAATTCGAGATTCTCCATATTCATCACCAATTGGATCTGGAACCTCTTTATATTTGACACACTGTTAATAGTTAAACCAAAACCTATTCTCCCCTTTCACTCTAGGAAATACGTCAGATATCTTCCATCTGCCCCTCCAGATCTTTTTTCATCCCTGTCCATCCTGCTGTTTGCCTCAGGACCCAGACCTATATGGACAACATCGAAAGGCTCATTTGACTTTTGACTTGTTTAGTTTGGCCACTAGAGAGCTCTGGAAAGTATCAGAAGGAGGGTAGAAAGTGAGTGCAGACCGTTAGTCTCTCCTCTCTTTCTAGAGGTTGCCATCAGTTGATTGTACTCTTCCACCAAGTAACTGCTCCCTTCAAGGTGGTGTTCTCTACCTGCTTTAGTCCTTCCCAGTTCTCATATTATTTTCTCCTCATCCCTTTATTTTTTTTAAAGATTTATTTATTTATGCATACAAGAACTGGGGGTACAGGCCAGAGGTATGGGGGTGTCAGAGGATTCACCAGAGACAGAATGGAGAACAGAACAGGCAGATCTACTGAAATACACTGCTGAGGGGAACAGTGGGTGAGTCAGGAGAGGTCTGCTGCGCCATGTGGGTAACTCCTTGGCCGGGGATTGAACTCATGCTGCAGAGGCTGCGGATAGCTTCATAGATTGTCTTTTTTTTTTAATTTTTATTTATTTATACAATCACTGGGTACAGTCAGAAGTGCGGGAGGGTGAGAGAATTCACCAGAACCAGAGTGGGGAGCAGAACAGGCAGACTGACGAAGAAATACACTGCTGAGGGGAGCAGCGGGCGAAAGGAGAGGTCTGCGTGCCATGTGGGACCCTCGCCTGGCGGCTGGGGATTGAACCAGCAATGCAGAGGCTGTGGGCAGCTTCGCAACCCAGCGCTCAACCCACCGCGCCACCAGGGAGGCCCCATAGATTGTGTCTTAATCCCTTGCACCACCACGGAGGCCCTCCTTATCCCTTTAGATGTAAGGATGGCTACAAGTCCCAGATTTCTATACCAAAATGAGGATGTTTAGACCTAGCCACACCATTGTATGCAATCTGTTTATAATCTTAATATTTTCATTTGCATGTGCCATCTGTTTCCTGTTGGATGCTCAAATCTGTTCAGAATAGCAATGGGACTATCTCAAAACCAAAAACTCAGCATATTCAACTCTCTTGCAGCCAAGAGTGATCATGTGAAACCAATGAAAGGCAACCAAAAGTTGGGATGGAGTGGGAGAATTCTGGAAATGTTCTTTCAAAGGAGACAGGCTTGGCTGGCTTGACTCTCTGTTTCTTTAACACTTTACTTTCTTCTTTCATGGATAGTGAACATCATGTCCACATTTTGAACATAAAAATGAAAGCCACTTGCTAAGGATAGAGGAGCAGAAAGCAAAGGAGTCAAGTAATCTTAAGACATTGAAGTGGTTATGGAATACACCCTGGATTTCCAATTCCATATTACTTATTACAGAAGAAAAACAAATCCTCGTTTGGATAAGGCATTGAGGTTGGGTTTTTGTCAATGCAGCCAATGCAATCCTAACTGATACTTCGACCTTTCTCTATATCATCTATATCTATATCATCTAGGAGAGGAGAAAGGAGGAGGAAAAGGAAGGTGAGGAAATGGAGGAATTTGAAGGGAGGAAAACCCCAAATGACCAGTGATTCTCTCTCAAGCATTCAGCTGAGAATTTAGCAGCACGTGTGTATAAGGAAACTATACTAGGCTAGAAGAACCACCTGACATAAGGAGCTCACACAGGGCCAGGAATCGTGTCAATTCTCACCAACCAGATAAGGAAATCTCACTGTTCATGGGGCACTAGGTACTTACGTTTATATGTATATGTGTGTGTGTATATATATATATATATTTTTACAAATATATATATATCATATATTTTATATTTATATATATTTACAAATATATATACACACATATATATACATATATTACAAATATATATATACAAATATATATACATTTTTTTTTTCCTGATTTTTCTTTCTGTTCTGATATCTCAAGTTTGAAACTTTGTTCACTGGCTTCTACAAACTTTGATAACACTTTCTATTTCCTATTTATAGGTACACTGATCTTGTACATTTTCAGACTACTCACCAGAGATTAGACCTTTTGTCTTGATTCTGGAATACTTCCTTATAAACCTCCTGTGTGCCCAGTCCTTGGAAACAGCTCCAGATGTCTTGGCTCTAAGAAAAACATGGTACATGGCAAGTTAATGTAGATCACTCATTGAAGTTGGAATCAGAAAATGTGAGATTATATCTCTGTTTCTTTCTGCTTTGTGACTGGGGAAAGTTAGTAACATCTCTTAAGCTCAGGTTTTATCATGAGAAAAATTGGATAAATTGGTTTTAGCTCTGACTTAGAGTTGTCATGAGATTCAAAATCAAATAAAAGTGTTTCTCATTTTCGGAAAAAAAAAATTCACAGTCAGCATACTAATGCCAGGATTATCATTGAAATCTTGGAGAGAAAGCACCACAGCTATGGGCAGACGCCAGGTGGACTGGGCAATTGTGAGCCGAGAGGAGTCAATTAACCTTCTGGCACTTTAGGGCTTTCAGGTATCTGACTGATGGTGATATTATTAACATCACCTGCCTCACAAGATTTCAGGAACTTCACTGTCTCCAATAACGTTTTCTCATGGACACTTGTTTTTTTGTTTTGTTTTTTTTCTGAGGCCTTAGCTAGTGGCATAACTGGAAATGAAGGGAACATAAATAAATTAGTTCTGAAACTACTTTATTCTTGCAGGATAAAAGAATATAATATTTGTTGCAAAGCAGTTTACTTCTTCCTTCGGAAGTGCAAAAGAGGCATCTGGCGGATATTCCCTTTTGTCTGAATCTGGCTTTCTCTCCATTTCAGTTGGCACTCTCGCTACCTAACTGAAGTCATGGGTAATTAACCTCCATCCACAAAGTTACTAAATTCCTCTGCAGTTTTTTTTTTTCCTCAGGAATTAATTTAAAAAATGAATCTCCATCAGGCTTTTCCTGCAAGGTTCTCACCAAGAGGATGCAGCAGAAGTGAATATTGCACACGTACCTAATGTGTATCGCACCAGAAAATCCTCCAGTTAGTGTGGTGATGCAGGGAGACTGTTTTAGGGAATAGCCCTCCCACTCAACTGCCTCAGTTTGAAGGCCGTCTCTGCTGCTTCCAATAGTAAAGACCTTGGGCTAATCACTTAATCTTCTCATGCCTCAGTTTTCTGTTCTAAATAATAGGACTGATAAGAGCACCTCTCTTGGAGGCCTGCATGATGGTGGAAATGTTACAGGCAGCCCCAAAGGGAAATGGGATGGTCTGGGCATGAGTCCTCACCTGCACACTTAAAAAAAACTTGGAAAAAGTCCAAATGAAAGAAGGGAAGGAGAGAGAGACAGAGAGATAGAAATTAACTAGACAATACATCCTACCAATAACACTGTCTGAGCTGGGAGCCCCAGTGCACACTGAAGGCAGATAAAACCAAGCCCCCTCCAGGCCCATGTGTGCTTGGCTTTATACCAAGCATGGCTGCTTAACTCCACCCTTAGGTCCCAGCAATCCCCTATCAGGAAGTCAAGAGCCATAGCAGATCCTTGGCATGATGGGCGTTGCAGTCCACAGCACCTGGGATCTCCTTGGTTTGGAGGTGGCGGTGGGTCCATAAAACTTCACAGGGTGGAGTTCATTCATACTATTCCCCTACAGAAGTGTGAGATGCTGGGCTAGCTTTCTTCACTTATTCACGACTAAGTTGCAGTAAAGCAAAGCCAAGAATCCCTAAAAGATAAACAGTTCCCTAACACATATATCAGATGCAAAAGATTGGCAGAATGGAGTTAAAAACACAAACTGATTAAACTGTATTTGAAGTGGTACTGATACAGGGCAAACCCTGATATAAAATGGGGTTGCCTGACTGCGGGTCCTCACCCGCGCGCTTAAAGAGGACTTATTAATGCTAAACTGCAGACATGCATAAAAGGTTGATGAAAGGTTGATTTACAAGGGAAGGGGGAATGGGAAATGAATAACTCAGGGAGAAAAAGAGGGAGATAAATTCGTAAATGCGTCCTACCCGTTCTGCTGACCTGGAATCCCAATGACCCGCCGGGCTGGCAAATACCTAGCACAACTCGTCCCCAAGCCCGCGACCCCCTGGCCACATGGCCAGTTAAATACCCATACCCGAGAGCCTGGTTGTTTAACTCTGCCCTCAGGTCCTTGTAACCTTCCCTTTAGTGATCATGGGATTTGTAGTTCCCAGTGTCGTGGGGGTGGAGTCCACAAAGCCTGCATGCAGTTTGCTCAGGACATCCTTTCCCCCTATCAATACCTGTAAATGCAACCTATGCCAGGGGCTTTACTCAGGGGTTTACATCCACATCAGAGACATTGGATATCTGGCGCTGCACAGGAGAAGGGGGTGCACAGGGTTGGGGGGCAGGACGAGGATGCACCACTAGAGAACTGCAGGGATTGCAGATGTAGAGTAATGACTACTGGCTTGAGTGTGAGGTGCCCAATCTAGGACAGTTGGAACACAAACTACAGGTACAGTCAAGTTAGCTCACCTGAGTCTTCTCATTGAGGATACCCCTTTTTGCAGCATGAGGCTGTGATATAAATAATGCCCACCTCACCCTACCCAAGGTTAAAACCAAGAGGACAGCTGATGCTTTCACGAACTAGTGCTTAAGCAACTAATTAAATTTTTTGTAAAGATTTATTTATTTATGCATATAAGAACTGGGATACAGGCCAGAGGTGTGGGGGTGAGAGACAGAGTGGGGAGAAAAACAGTGTACTGAAATACACTGCTGAGAGGAGCAGTGGGAGAGACAAGAGAGGTCTGCTGTGCCAGGTGGGTCACCTCCCTGGCCAGGGATTGGATTCTTGCTGCAGTGGCTGTGGATAGCTTCAAAGTGCTGCATCTTAACCCCTTGCACCACCAGGGAGGCCATGCAACTAATTAAGTATTGATAACAGAGGTGGTGCCCCAGGGTAAGAAAGGGAGGTTGTTGTGAATGAGCCCTCCCCCACCAATATGACTGGTAAGGTGATATGATATGCCAGGAGGAGCCTTGGTTGGTGTAACAAAGAATTGAAACTCATGCAAACAATAGCAGTAAGCAAGCAAGCAAGCAGAAGGAAGTTTATTTAAAGACACAGGCCCGCCCCTGGGGGCAAAGCTGCAAGGGTTAAAGAAACAGGCTAACTCCAGTGAGCAGGGAGCAGGCTTGAAGAGATTTAAGCAAAGACAGATAACAATACAACTCCCCTGTGGGAGGGATCCAAAATGGGTTGCCACTGGTGAGAACAACTTTGGGGTTTTTATAGTTATGCTCCTGTTTTGGGTCTAGAGTATGAGCTGTGGTGATTGTGCAATTTCTTAATTGGTCAACCTTGGCCAATGTCCTAACATAGATTAATCCATGAAAGTGTCAAAGGCTTTTTCTTGTTATTGATTTTTCTCTCTTGTTACATCTCCCAGGGGTCCCATATCTCCTGGGGTCCCAGTCCTTATCCCTCCTGTTAGGTGTCCCAGATCCCATTCTCTATCTAAGATCTAGCCTGTCACTACTTGAAAAGCAAACAGAACAACTCCTGTATTTTGGCCCTGTCTGAAATATAGTCCTCACCTAATGCTATATCCAGCACTGGACCACAGTGTTCAGATTGAGACTGGCAGGGGACTATACAAGACATTTTGGCCTAGGAGTTGTCCTACAGGATGTGTTAGGGGGAAAGGATGTCCTGAGCTAATCCCATACAGGCTTTGTGGACCCAACCCCCACTACAGACTGAAGCCATCAGGACATAGGGAAAGACAAATCCCATCACCACCAAAGGGAAGGTGGCTGGGACCTGAGGGTGGAGTTGGGCAGCCAGGTTGGATATAAAAACCAAACACGTGGACCTTGGGGGTCTCGCTATTGCTCCCGCCTCCTGGCTTCACGGCTCCTGGCTGGCGGCCTACTCTCAGAGTGCCATTTTGGGATTCCTGATCAGCGGATCGGGTAGGACTCATTTAAAACTTTGTCTCCCACTTTTCTCCCTGAGCTGTACATTTCCTCATTTCCCCTTCCCTTGTAAATAAACCTTTTATTAACCTTTCGCGTGTGCCTGCAGTAGAGCATTGATAAGTCCTTTTAAGCACGCGGGTGAGGACCCACAGTCAGGCACCCCGTTTTGTATCGGGGTTGCTCTAAAACAGTTTGGCGCCCAGCGTGGTTTTGAAGTTACACCCGTGGTTGACCAGCCCAAAGTAACATTCCTTGCGTTGGTCACCATAAGCACACTAGTTCTGCAGGACTCGCAGTGTAATATTTGTCTCAAGTCCTGTGTGTATCTCCACCATACAACCTGGATTTCCCTCAGCAACTCAGAAAGCTTGAACCATTCACTCTCATTGGGGCCTCAGTTCCACTCCACCTGTTACCTCTTATCTGCACTAGTGCCCCAAACATTTGAACAGGAACAAAGGCAGCAGTCTGTGATCTATAGATCTTGGGTAAAAAACACCTAGGATAGACCCAGTTTCTTGTGGGAGGGGTATAAGATCAATTTACTAATGTAAACAAGGGAAAATCCCTATTGTAATCCATAAAACAGCAATTTTGCTTTTATCAATGTTCCTTTAGAAAGAATTGTAAATACCAGGTGAAACTATATTTTCAACTAACATGAAAATAATGTAAAGAAGAATATAGTTTCCAGGCACTTTTTAAGAACTAGTAGCAGGCAACTGAAATCAAGCTCATACTCAAAACTAACCCTCCCCAAGCTTTATAAGATTGAGAATATTCCCCAGATTTTGCCAAGGAATCCTGAAGCAATACACTAATCTAGGGCCTCCCTGATGGTGCAAGGGGTTACGGGTTACACACTGCACTATGAAGCAATCCACAGCCTCTGCAGCATGAGTTCAATCCCCGGCCAGCCAGGGAGAAACCCACATGGCACAGCAGACCTCTCCTGACTTGCCTGCTGCTCCCCTCAGCAGTGTACTTCAGTAGATCTGCCTGTTCTGTTTCCCATTCTGTCTCTGGTGGATCCTCTCACCCCCTGCATCTCTGGCCTATACCCCAGCTCTTGTATGCATAAATAAATAAGTCTTAAAAAATACTAATCCAAGGAATATTTTAAAGCTATGTTTCTAAATATCTTCCAATTTAAAAATAAGAGTGTTTGCAAATTGGGGGGGCCTTGTCCACCCAGCCCTTCTGTCCAGCTGTCTCCTGACCTCAGTTATGGTCAGCAGCTGGCATCTCTGCTTAAAAAAAGAAAAAAGAAAAGAAATAGAAAAATAAACACAAAAAGATTGAGAAAATATGGGACTGCTTCAGTTAGAACTAATTGATCTAAAAATACTGTCATTGTAGTAAAAATACAATAGAAATCCTCAAAAGGAGACAAATGCAAGAATTAGAGAGAATTAAATTAGCTTGAAAGCCCGGTGACAGAGAACTCAACAGAACAGCAAAAAGAAAAAATAAAATAAAATAAAAATGAAGCCATTACAAGTGGGCTTTAGGATAACCTAAAGAGAAATAATATCTGTATAATGGGCTTCCAAAAGAAAAAGTCATAAAAAATTATTTAAAGGATAATTGCTGAGAACCATCTCAACCTAAGGGGAAAAAATGCCCAGAGGCCCAAAGAGTTCCAAACAAATTCCTACCAGACTGACACAAACCAAGATATGTTAAATAAAAAAGTTAAAGGCCAGTGATGAAGAAATCAATTTCAGAAAATTGAGGCAAAGAACAATAACCTTTAAGGAAACACCAGCCCATAGTTTTGATACCGGAATTGTCAGGCCTAGTCTCCCAGCCAGGAACAGATCCCAGGCTGCAGGGCAGCGCTGAGCCCCAGCCACTAGACCCCCACGGGCTGGTGTCTCACGAAGCCCCGGCAGGAACTTTGCAGACGCTCAGGCGAGCAAGCGAGAAGAGGCAGGTTTGTTTAGAGAAAGAAAATGTTTATTGAGGAGAAAAAGAACAGAAATAAAGTGGGACTCCCAGGCCAGGGAACCAGGCCAGGGAGGGGCAAGGAAGCCAAAGTGGAGTCATGTCTCAGGGAACATAGACCTTCTTTCCCTCATTAGTCTAAAGCTCCACCAGTCTCTTTGTGATTGGTTATTTCTTGGCTGTTTCACTTAATTTGCTACTGAGTGGGGGATCTTCACATTTCTTATCTAACAGGTTTGACTTTCTCCATTTGTTGCATCTTTATCTTTATGGCCCAGTCCTCCGGATGGGCATCCCTGCATTGAAGTTAAACAGCTGCCCTTCTAATGTGTCCATAAATTAAACCACTCTCCATTTCCCCAATCTCTACCTCCCTTTATCACCTGAAGGAAACCAAGGCCAGCATTAACAATGTTGTCCTTGGTTCTGGGATGTTTGTTTTTCCAGGTGGAATTAGTTACATTCCTCCCCTCCTGCACTGTCCCTAAAACTGCCTAATTACCCTAACTTGCCCTGTGTCTCAGTTTTAACCACTTTTTTAAAAAAGATTTATTTATTTATTTATATAAGAATCAGGGTACAGGCCAGATGAGCTAGAGGGTGAGAGGTTTCACCAGAGGCAGAGCGGGGAACAGAACAGGTAGACTGATGAAATACACTGCTGAGGGGAGCAGCGGACGAGACAGGAGAGGTCTGCCGAGCCATGTGGGACCCTCGCAGGTCGGCCGGGATGGAACCGGCGCTGCAGAGGCTGCGGACAGCTTCACAGCATGGCGCTCAACCGCCTGCATGACCAGGGGAGGCCTTTAACCACTTAAAGCTGCTTATCGATTAAACCAAAGAAGAGAAAATAATGTTTGTCACTATAACATAATAGGTATATTCCAATATTTCAGAAGTAACCCAATAGGTTATTTCTCACTCATGTAAAATCCAAAAGTATGAGAATGATCAGTGCACATCTTCTGTCCAGTTAGAGACCTGGATCCTTCTACTATCTGCTTCCATCATATTTTATATGGGAGAGTGTGGGAAAGACTACATCATACACTGACTTAGGGGCATTTATGGGAAGAGCTTGGAAGCGGTGCATATCACTACCAATCACCTCTCATGTCCCAGTGTCCAAGTCTATGACCATTCAGAACAAGGACTTTGGGAACTGGAAACTTCCTGAAGCTTATCAATAGTGGCTTCTTGTCCATGGCAAATGCTGGAACCAACAAAAATGGTTCCCAGATTTTCATCTGCACTTCCAAGACTGAGTGGTTGGATGGCAAGCCTATATAGCCTTGGGCTAGGTGAAAGAGGGCATGCACATTGTATAAATCATGTATACTTTTGATATAGAAATAGCAAGACCAGCAAGAAGATCACCATTGCTGACTGTGGACAGATCTAATAATTTGACTTGTGTTTTATTTTAGCCTCTAGTCCATTTCTTCTGTAGCTCAGGAAGGTACCCTTTATTGTTCTGCTTGAAATATCTTATATTCTCAGTATACTTACTATAGTTCTTTGGGTTTGATATGTTCCTTATTCTCCAAGTCTAGCTATATTACACAGTTAAGTTTATAAAACCTAAACAAATGATACTGGAATTGCAGGTTTTCAGGCCTAGTCTCCCAGCCAGAACAGATCCCAGGCTGCAGCGGCAGTGCTGAGTCCCAGCCACTGGACCACCACGGGTTGGTGTTTCAGGAAGCCATAGCAGGAACTTCACAGATGCTCAGGCAAGCAAGCGAGAAGAGGCAGACTTGTTTAGAGAAAGAAAAGGTTTATTAAGGAGAAGAGGAACAGAAATAAAGTGGGATTCCCAGGCAGGTGGAACCAGGCCAGGGAGGGGCAAGGAGGCCGAAATGGAGTCGTGTCTCAGGGAATATACACCTTTTTTCCCCTAATTATTCTAAAGCTCCACCAGTCTCTTTGTGATTGTTTAGTTCTTGGTGGTCTCACTCACTGCCTAAATGTCTTTGGGCCCACTACTAAGTCTCTGTGTCCAGCCCCTATCTTTTTTTCTTCATTGTCCTCCATCTGAAATGTCCTGTTGACCTTAGTCCTGGGGTGTTTGATTATCCCCTTTGGGATTTGTTGACCTTATCTCTGGAGGCTTCCTTAAGTCTCCTGAAGTCCTTGTACTGTCCTTGAGGCTGCCCAATTATCCCTAACTTGCCCCAGGATTCACAACCACCAAAAAAAAAAACAAAAACAAAAACAAAAAGGTTGGGGGGAGGAAACTGGTTTGGTAAATCTTTAGAGGTTTGGCTGTCAATATTCCCATTTGAGATATGACCATCTTTTAACCCATCTAGAGCTAGAATATTCTTTCACGTATTTGTATGTGGGATGGGAAGGGTGGTCTTAGAAAATAGATGATAGAATTTTAAGCCTGTCTTGTCCATAAGATGATGATGAAGTCTCATAGATAATTATTTTCTCAAAAACATGTTTGCTTCTGCATCAGGGGTCATTTCTTTCTGATATTTTATAATCTTAAAAAAGTTATGATGTGGACATTCCTTTAAATCCCATAATCCATCATCAACAATAGTATTATGTAGTAACTCCCACTTTTAAATTGAATTTTAGTGCTCTCCATTAACAATTCACTAGAGAGAAATGACAATTTCATGGCTCAAGACCAGCAGACAGATGAGTTCATTTCTATAAAGGAGGTCTGATATTAGGGGTGTGGGGGTAGAAGGGGTGGTGAACAAAGCGCATAGTGTTCAAACTAAGCTTGTACTTTCCATCTTTCTAATTACATAATTTAGCATCACTAAGGGTCACTAGCCATTAGCCCATTCTTTTTTTAGACTAGAGTTTTAGCTGCCTTCCTGAATCAAGAGTGTGTCTTCTAACTGTTGTTGTCTGTGTTCATTTTACAGCAGTGGGTACAGGAACTTTGGAAGCTTAAACTCTTTGCTTCAAGGTATGAACCAATTTCACACTCTCATTTAAAAGGAAGCTATTCCAGGGTAACTAAATTTTCCTCCCTTTGAGATTGTCCTTTCTTTTTAAACTCTTCAAGAAAGAATAGCACTTTAGCCTAAGTTTATTGGAAAGATTTGTAAATGCATCTGGGATTTGACTTCTTCACACAAAGTCTTTTTTTTTTAATGATGGGATATCCCCCTAGGACATTGTATGCACCCAGCACAGCTGCTTCTGCATTAACCAGAGTTCAAAAGGAGGGGCAGGGTGGTTGTCTTATGTAACTTCTATCCCAGGGTCTCTGCTGAAGAAAGAGACTGGAAACATTGTGAGGATTTATCTTTTATTTCTAGGATCAAATCCTCATCCACCATAGCTTGCTATTCTTTGACCTCCAAGTGCTCTCGCCACTATGTCAGAACAGGAAACTTAAGAGTCAGAAAAAGCAAATGACATAATTTGTTTTGCAATGAGAAAAGAAACTGTTAGTCCTGCTATCCCTGTGACTCTCTTAAGAAACAGCTCTCTCAAGTACTGGAGAGAGGCAATAATTCCATTTGAGTCCACAGAGTTCGGTGGCACCACTATTTTTACTGTATCCTCACTAGAAAACTAATTCATCCACCACTTTCAGAGCAACTCAGGTATAAACACTTAAAAAAAAAAGAGAAAAGAAAAGAAACAACAGAGCCAAAATAGAGTGGCTCATGCCAAGTCCCACCAAGGCTTAATCCCTAACCTAACTGCAGTTTCATCCACTTTCAAAAGTAGAAATTTAAACTAACCAATCTGGAGTTTTCTGGTCAGCACTAGGAAGGTCATAAGACCCATTTGCTTTCCCTGGTGGAAGATAGTTTTGCTTTTCTTTTGCTAAAAACTTTGTTCCACCTCTTTCTTACTATTAAAAAAAAATCCATATTGTATAACATTTGTAGTCCCTATCTACTTGATGAATAGGGTGTTTCCCAATTTGAAAATCATTTAATAAAGCCAATTAGATATTTTAAATGGAATTGGTTGGATTTTTGTTTTTAATTATTTATATATATTTTTAAAGATTTATTCATTTATGCATACAAGAGCTGGGGTACAGGCCAGAGTTATGGGGGGTTAGAGGATTCACCAGAGACAGAGCAGGCAACAGAACAAGATCAACTGAAATACACTGCTGAGGGGAACAGCGAGCGAGTCAGAAGAGGTCTACTGCACCATGTGGGTTGCTCCTCGAACTTGTGCAGCAGAGGCTGTGGATTGCTTCCTAGTATGGTGCTTAACCCCTTGTACCACCAGGGAGACCCAGGATTTTTGTTATTTAACACCACTTTTTCTATATTGCTACATCACCCTGGGAAAGTCCAACCCTCCAACTCCTATCAATTTAGTAACCCAAGGGAAAAAAATCTTCATGTTCCCTTCCAGAATAGTTATGCATAATATGTGCTCACTCACTCTGAGGAACTGCTAGGCTGGGAAATGTGACATCAGGGTGCAAGGTTTGTTGGGCTCTGGTAGTGCAACAGGGTGGTCCCCAGGAAAGGGGGAGGTTCCCTGCCCCACCCAAGGGAGGGTGGAGCTGAGCAGCAAGAGAAGAAGCTGCAGGAAGAGACGGAGGAAGGAAGCAGGATGGAGCAAGGAGACCTGGAGGAGGCGCATGGAGCCTAGAGACATGTGAAGAAACTGCGCTTGTCTTTTGGTCGTGGACTGGGTGACACAGATGTGGGTGAGACCCGTGGGGAGGTGACCATGGCAGCTTTTATCTTGATGTTGATTTTGCTCTTTTCCTTCCGGGCTTGTCCGGTTGTTTGTGACCCTTTGCTGTGGGTCCCCACTGGAAGATGCTTTAGACTTTTAGCAGGCTTTGGGGCCTTGTTCTGGGCCGATCCCATATGGATGGACTTTTACCCACGAGGGGATGGGTAACTTTGGGTGCTTCATTTAGAAACTAGACTCTTTGCCTTACCTGTATTGTTTCCTAGTTTAATTAAAGTTCCTTCCCATTAAAGTCACCTATGTTTTGTGTTGATGCGGCGGATGGCAGAACCCATTTAGAATAGGCAGGTTTGCGGGGCTTGGGCTACCCCTTTCCCTGTCCTATAACAGTAGGACCACTCATCTTGATTTGCAGAAAACTGTCTTCTTGCTGTGTCTTTTGTGGCAGAGAGGCTTCAATGTCATGAAGTCCCATCTCCAAATATCAACATTGAGGATTAGGTTTTCTCTAACAGAATGGTCCCCAGCTAAATGGGAGTTTCCAGGTTCCCTGACCCACCCAGGGAAGGGTGGAGCTGAGCAGGGAGGAGAAGAAGCTGGAGAGGATATTGAGAAGGGAGAAGCTGGAGAAGAGACTGGGAAAGGAAGGAAGAAGATGGAGAAGAGCAAAAAGGAGACTTGGAGGAAGCACATGGAGCAAAGAGACACATGAAGAAGCTGTGTTTGCTTCTCAGTCTTGGACTTGTACCTGGGACTTAGAGGACATGGAAGGAGACATTTGGAAAAGACGTGAGTGAGAGACCCGTGGAAATGTTAGCAATGGCAGCGTTTATCTTGATTTTGATTTTGCTCTTTTCCTTCCAGATTTGTCTGATCCCTTCTGTCCTTTCCTATGTGTCCTCACCAGGAGGAGCCTTAGACTTGGGGCAGGCTTTCAGTCCTCAGTGGCCCTGCTTTGGGCCAACTCTGTTTGGCTGGTCATTTACCCACAAGGGGTCGGGTAACTTTGAGTGATTGATTTGGAAACTATATTCTTTGTCTTTCCCTTTTCTTCTCTTTATTGCACACTACTTGTATTAAAGTTTATTTCTATTAAGGGTCGTAAAGATGCAGCGGATGTCCAACCTATTTAAAGCAGGCAGATTTGGGGATTCTTAAGCACCCCTCACCCTGTCTGGTAACATTTCAATAAACAAAATTGGGAGGAACACAAACATACAGCGTATATAATAAACTAAAATTGAGATATGACTTAATATACTCTATGGTGGCTATAGTTTGGAAATTAAAAAAAAATTTTTGGGCAAGTAGGTGGAGAAATGGGAAAACTCGTATGTTGCTGGTGGGAGTACAGACCAGCACCACTGGTGTTGGAAACAGTTTGGTGGTTTGTCAAATGTTAAACATAGAATTACCAGTCGATCTAGCAATTCTACTCCAAAAATTGAAAACATGTGCTCAGCAAATAGTTACACTTCAATATTTATAATTCATGAGCCAAAATGTGGGGGGAAATTGCTTATCAATGGATGAAAGAATAAACATAATGGAATATTACTTAGTTGTAAATAATAAGTTCTGATAATGCTGTGACATGCTTTGAAAGCATTATGTTACATGGAAAAAGTGAGGACGGTATCATTCTGTTTACATGAACTGTCTAGAATAGGTAAATCCATAGAAATAGAAGGTTTTGAGTAAAGGGAGGATTGGGAACTGACAACTAAGCCTAATGGTATTACGATTTTTTTAAGGTGATAAAAATATTCTGCAGCTAGATAGAGAAGGCAGTTAGCTGCACACTATTATGAATGTATCAAATATTGATGAATCATAAACTTTGAAATAGCTAATTTTATTGTATGTGAATTTAATATTAATAAAAATAAATAGGCTCTGTGTTTACTCACAAGCCCCTGTGAATCTCCACTCTGCTGACTAGAGCTCCTAGCATTTACACTTATGCCCCCCTTTCACCCCATGTTATAACTAAAGCTTTGTGTTTCACCAAATTAATGTCTTTCAGTTGATACTCCAATGTGCTGATATTAGGAGTTGGAGACTTTGGGAGGTAATTAAGTCATATAAATGGAGCCCTTATGAATGAGTTTAGTGGTCTTATAAAAAAATACCTCATGGAGCTCTCTCCCTCCCTCTTAGAAAATAAGGATAGGGCCTCCCCGGTGGCGCAGTGGTTGAGCGCTGGGTTGCGAAGCTGCCCGCGGCCTCTGCGGCGCCGGTTCGATCCCCGGCTGCTCCCCGGCCACCAGAGGAGGGTCCCACATGGCATGGAGACCTCTCCTGCCGCCCGCTGCTCCCCTCAGCAGTGTACTTCAGTCCTTCTGCCTGCTCTGCTCCCCGCTCTGGCTCTGGTGAATTCTCTCACCCTCCCCCGCTTCTGACTGTACCCAGTGCATGTATAAACAAACAAACAAACAAACAAACAAATAAATAAATAAAACATGCCTCTATTAAAAAAAAAAAAAAAGAAAAGAAGGATAAATAGCAACTCAAAAGACATCTTTCACCAGAACCCAGCCATGCTCTAGAACACTAAACTTGGGTTTCCAGCCTCTAGAACTATGAGAAATACATTTTTTCTTATAGATAAGCTGCTCCACTCCTTGGCCCCCCAGGATATGGCATTGTTAAAGCTGTTGCAATGTACAAAGATACCCAGTCATGGTCACATCACCACCCTACCATCCTTAGTCCCAATGGGGGAGGCATCAAGTACAGGCTCATTTTACCCATCATTGGCCCAGACTATAATCTGTGGGCATGCTAAAGGCAGCAAAGTTCAGCAGTTCCATTCACTGCCAAATAGGTGCAAGCTGATAAGTAGCCAGAAATAACCAGGGTAGGCAGAATGTTTCTAAATAGAAATGTGATACACTTGCAAGTGGGCATGAAGCAGAATGTGGCAGAGCCCCAGAAAGACAGCAGATGGGTGGTTTAGACACAGCTGCTGTCACTGGTGGGGAGAGACTTGCTGATTATCATAGAGATAGGGGGCAGTGAGAATTTATTTGGCGAGAATATTTCAAGGGCATAAAAATGTAAATAATCACATCTCTAAAATCATTAAAGGGATTATAAAATAAGATTTGGGGTGACAGAATGGGTTGGGGTACACTGGACTATACAGTGCAGAATAACTCAGCCTTGAGTTCACCACTAAAGTAAAGGCTGACACCACTGAAGTACCCGGAAAAGGTTTAAGATAGAAGTTTGTGTGTTACTGCAATTATTGCAGTTTTTCCAAACATATGGAGCAAAGACTTAAGTCACTTTAAAACAATCTGTATTGTGTTGGGCTCTACCTTCTCTGCAGGGCACTTCTGTAGCCTGAGGCAGGAGGAGGAGCCTGCATCTGTCCAGCCAGCATCTATTAACATGTAGCTCTTCACATCTGGTCTGTGGTTACAGCAGATTGTTTTAGACTTTTGTCACCTCCACAATTAAGTGGTTTACTTAAATTCAGGTCTAAACAGTGTGGTATTATTTGCATGTTACTTAAAACTGGATTTAGGGCAGTCAGTTGCTATATTCTGGAACTCTTACTCCTACCATTATAAACTGACACATTCTAGGGATAGCTACTACGTTTTTCTTTTTTATAATTTAAACAAATACAATATATATGCTAGGCACTGAGCTAAATGCTTTGAAAATATTAAGTCGGTAATGCATGGATAATACTACAAGTGCTTAAGCTATCTTTTTCTGTCACTGGCATTAGATACTTTAGAAATTAGCATGATTAGTTCTCATGGATGAGATTAGTAGTATTCAAAATGTGTGCTATGGCTAGAATATTACAGAGATGCCCCTCACTTTTGCTTAAATATCTAATCAGCTTTGCAAACTTTTCTCTAAGGGATAGCTCTTAAGGCTTGATCTCTAAATGGCCCTGTGACTGACTTTAGGATTAGTAGATTCTGGTTATATAGTATTTGCTTCACTGATAAAAGAATGTTTGTCTATAGTATATTGTTCTATCAGCCTTAAGAGAGTCTTTTATAGAGGATATATCCTTTTATATATTTTTGACAGATAATCATGATAGGCAGACAAACGAGATTTAAGAACAGAAAACTGGAATTTACCATATTTACATAAGAGGACATATGGATTGCTCTTACCTCTATGTCAACTTGCTAATAAATGTTGACTTAGTAAATGTGTGAATGTGTTAAATAATTTGGTCTAGGAATTGCTTTCATTATAATCTACAGCAAGATTGTGGAGCTATAGCTAGTTCTTCTCCATCTCAACCTTTTAGTGACTATCATTATCCACCAGAAAGAACCCAAAATGACTTACAGAGTATCACAATACTATTCCCAGTCCATACCTGATTTCCAGTGAGAGCGGTTCTCATACCATTGTAGCAATATTCTCTCAGCACAACTGTGAGATTGCCTAAGACTCTTTGCCTATTTTCCTGCCTCAGACACATGGGAAATAATTCCAGTGGGGGCATGTGGGACCTTCTTTGAAGAATTTATCATTCTTCCTTGTTGCAGTGACAGGAGGGTTGCTGTTATGGCTGCTATTTTCTTGGGATCCAGAAGGGACAGCCATTTCCTTTCTAACAACACTATTCTATAGATGACCTATGCAACATCTGTGAAACTACCCACCCCTCACCATGTGGTGGTCAACCATTAATATGGCCCACAATCTCTGTGTCCTATGCAGTATCAAGGTTGGACTGTGAAACCAATAGGACCCAACAAAAAGAATGGCCTGTCCTTTCCAAGGTTCCATAATGAAACATACAGTGGTTTCCACTTTGGTCATACTGTCTCATGTCTATGACTGGGTCATGCAACTCAACAAGAGGAAAATAAATTCCTTATTTCAAGTGGAAGATTGTCTGGACCCCAGGGGAAACACTGCAGTATCATTTAAAGTGTCCTGGGAGCCTGCTGTTGAAGGACCACCTTGGAGATCAACATTGACCAAGAAATCCAGGGACCTGCATTCTCATAGTCATTCCCCTTCACCCAGTAGAGATGGCTCTTGTTATTACTAGTAACAGTGGATCAGAAAATTCAGAACTTAACTGGCCCACCAAATGTAGTGGTAGCCACCAGGAGCTGAAAGCTTGCAGGTGTGTGGGAAGGTTAGTGGTGCACTAGCATCTCAGGATTAGGAACAAGTCGTGTTTTGTAATAGGAAGAGTTCTTGCTTTATGAGACTGATTTTGGTCACTTAAGGAAGTCATCTAGTCTCGTAATCATCTGTAAAATCAATATAACGTTTCATGCTCTACATACCTGGTAGTTTTTAAGAGAATAAATAAGTTAAAAATATGTGAAAGTGTTTGGCAAATTATGAAATATATAACTATGAAGGATTGGTATTGTTCATCCATACCAATTCAAAAAACCCAAATGTAAATTTATAAATTAGAAAGTCATTATATACTAAAAATATTGTTCCAAATTTAATTAAATTAGAACAATGGTTCATTTGTCAGTTTATATGCTAAGTATCCAAATAGCAATGCTATGGAATGTAACTAATGAATGGTAATAAAGCAAAATAATAAATTTGTTATATAGCTAAAGCAACTTCTTATATGTAAGCCAAGTCTTAATAACTAGCTTACTCATTTTTCAAGACTAGAAACCAGTATTTATTTATACCTGGATTGCTTAAGTTACTTATAAACAGTGTAAAAACTTATGCAACCTTTTTATTTGCATTGCATTTTACAGCTTTCACAGTAATTTTAATGCAATTTTTCATTTGATTATCATAAGCCTTTTACACTATAATGCTTATTATCAGCAATATACACATATGGAAGAAATTGAGCTTCAGAAAGAATGAATGTCCTTCCAAGGTCATACAACCATTATGTAGGCATTGCACAGCCAGGACTAATTGGCAGTTTTGTTACTTCAAGTTCTATATAGTTCCCATTACACCACAGATACTTTGAACTATATAGAGGGGCAATCTTGATCCTCCAACTTCACTTCTGCTGCCTCTCAAGCAAACACACACTCATTCATTCTCTCAGCAAATCAGCATAAATCACCTCTTCATTTTGCCCTGGGGACAGAACCACTAAGTTCCATCTGCCCAGGTATGAGCAGGGATACCTTTATAAATCATGCTAGATTTTTTTTTTTTTTTAAATATAAGGAGTAAAACCTTCTAGCATCCCCAAATTCATATATCTAGTATTCCATGGGACTTGGTATGGAAATCAGTTTAGACTTGGGATCTCTAAAGAGCAGGGGGGCCTGATTTGTCTCAAATAAAGTTGAAGGTGGCAAAAGTAATTCTGCATACCCACTGGAAGACCACAAAGGATAACAAGGAAGAACTTAATTCCTGGTATCTATCTTCCTGCAGGACTTAGGAGAGAGAAGTGGAATTTCCTTTTTCTTCCTTTCTTTTCTCTTTCATTCTTTTTTTTTTTTTTTTTTTTTAGATTTATTATACAAGCACTGGGTACAGTCAGAAGCCAGGGAGGGTGAGAGAATTCACCAGAGCCAGAGCGGGGAGCAGAAGAGGGACCGAGGTACACTGCTGAGGGGAGCAGCGCAGTGGGTGGCAGGAGAGGTCTGCAGCGCCATGTGGGACCCTCCCCTGTGGCCGGGATCAAATTGGCATTGCAGAGGCTGCGGGCAGCTTCCCAACCCAGTGCTCAACTGCTGTGGCACCGGGGAGGCCCTCTTTCATTCTTATTTTAATGATTTGATATATTTTAGCACATGTTTCTCTAACAGGCTCCCAGAACAGAGATTTACATTTTGAGAAGGGGCTGGGGAGCCACCAGTTTGTTTCCACTGGGCTATTTCCCCCACTGAATGGAAAAGTTGTTGCCTGAACTGACCTGACTGAGGTTGGAGGGTTGTGGTATATAGATGTACCCTCAAGTTCTTCAGTATCTTCCCTGGGGAGGGGCTGTTCCATCCCCCTAATTGTGAGTATAATCAGGAAATAACCATATGGACAATCTTCTCCGTTTCTCTTTTGCTGCTATTTAAAATAGAAAGGAAATATAGTTTCAGTGATCTGTTTACTCCACACAATAGAGATAAAGCCATTGGGTGGCACTGCAGATTTCTTCAGGGACTCTAATAGGCTGAAAGCAGAAGGTGCTGCTGGAAGCATTTATTTCTGGCAAACAATTTTTCATCGACTGGGGGATGGGATATGATAGAAATAAGTGAATGTATTTATACGAGGGTTTTAAAAAATGATTTGAGTTTCAAGTTTCTGAAAGAGTGGGTATTTATTCTGTGGGATACTAAGAGGTTTGGGAGGCATTGAATTGACAGGCAGACAGACACACACACACGCGCGCACACACACACACACACACCTGTGTGCATAGACTAGCAGTCCTAAACATAAACATGAACTTCTACAACATAATCATTTAAAAATCAGTTGTTTGGAACAACTTTTTAGAGTAACAATACTCGCCAGCTTGGTTAGTTGATTTGTATGCATCATACAAGATCTATGTTAGCCTACATGTTCTTGAACACTGAAGTTTTTTTAAGATTTATTTATTTATTTATTATTTATGCAAGTGCTGGGGTACAGGCCAGATGCGTGGGAGGGTGAGAGGATTTACCAGAGACAGAGTGGGGTACAGAACAGGCAGACTGACAAAACACAGTGCTGAGGAGAGCAGCAGGCGAGACAGGAGAGGTCTGCCACGCCATGTGGGATTCTCGCCAGCTGGCCAGGATCGAACTCGCACTGCAGAGGCTGCAAACAGCCTCACAGTACGGCGCTCAATCGCCTGCGCCACCAGGGAGGTCCAACACTGAAGTTTTTTTAAAAATAGTAATATATTCCAATATCCCAAAGGGAAAAATGCCTTCAAATTTGTAAGTCAGAAAATGCTAGCTTTATCCCTTGGAAAGGCAAGGATTAATTGCATGTAAACCACAGAGTTTAAATAAAGCAGTAGATATTGAAATAATTACAATCATGAGAAATTTAAAGTACAGTTGTGCTTAATAAATTATGTATTCAGATTCAATTTATTTTAATAAATGCTTATTGACCACATGTTACTATAAATTGGGTTCAGCCTGTCCTCCTTTCTCCAAGACTACCAGTTTAGATTTCAACTAACCAATTGCGAAAAACTTGAAATTACTGCTTCAAATGGATGTGAATGTATATTCATCATCCAGCTGGACTTTTGGGCACTTTTAAGAACTTATTCAATTTGTTTGAACCCCAAGATGGTCCCTCAACATCAGGATCCCTTGGAAAGGAGTTAATTTTTTTTAAGTGGCAACCTGCCTCTTTCCTGGGGTAAAAGCCACCCTGTACTGTGTTACCGTCCATTTATTTCTTCAACATGTACAATCTACATGCTGGTGTTCTATTTAGTTATATGAAGCATACTCATCATGTGCTCTGTGATTTAGTTGTTCCAACCCCACTGGGGAACTTCTTTACTCTCTTCTAAGATGAAGTCAGTATCAATGATGGGGTGGGGGAGGGGATGAACAGGGCACCATGCATAGTTTAGGAATCTGCACATACACACATTGTTTGACCTATGAGTTGTTTGCTCTAGGTTAACTTTCCAGTCAGGAAGCTCCTGGAAGAGTGATAGACACCATTTCTGTCAGAGACTTAGCCATTCCAGGTAGAGTAAAGTACTCTAAATCTAGATGCCAGCAGAGGGGGAGCAGCTAAAGAGATGGGGCACCAAAGAATTCCCAGAAGTTGTTAACCACATGGAACAAAAGCACACTTACTGATAATTAACTATCTTTCTTTAGCTCACTGTAAAACAGCCAGTTAGAGCTGAGGTGTTGGAACAATTTCTTTGGAGCATGATGCTCAGCCATTCTCAGATTAGCTGGCTAATCTAATAAAAATGCATATTAAAGATTCTAGGTCTGTCCTTTGCCATTTTTGGCTTCCTGGCATGTGGAAGCAAAGAAACTGGAATTTCCCAGCAACATCAATACTATATCTCTAATCCTTTCTCTGAAGTCCACTGCAGATGGACTATAGAGACACAGTCTGCCTCTATCTAAGGACCACAAAGCCCCATCATAGATTTAAAGGGAAGTCATAAACATATCAACTTCATGCTTTTAGCTTGAGGAGCATTTCTAATTCCAGCTAACCAACAGATGACTCACCTCCTCCATGCTCCAAGAAACTATCCAGCCTGATCCATCCCCAGCCACTATTGAGGGGTGATTTATGCATTAACCTACCCATCCCAAGGAATTTAAAATACTCGTTATTTTTAGTTAACAGACAGAATTTTAATCAAGGGGGAAAGAAAGTAATTGCCTCAAAGAAAGTTAACTCCATGATTCTTTGTCAAAAAGTCAGGAAGAATCACGGCCATGGCTACTCTGTTGCGAAACCCAGATCTCAGTCTGAGGGGCAGTGCACAGCTGGGTTCACAAAGACAGAGCCTCTGAGCTTATGAACCCCAAGCGCTGCAACTCCCTAAGCTAAGTATCTGTTTCCTCTCAAATCTGTCAAAACTCTCTCATAATCCACAGTGATAAGTGAAAGTAAAGTGAATGTACTTTAAAAAGTTAGAGTTAGGATATAAATATCGTGTTGTTGTTTATGTTTCTATCTAGTCCTGTATTGCAGTTTCTATGAAATCCAATGACATATTTTTTATCTACAGCCACATTTCTTTTTCTATATCACTTTATGTATGTGACTGTGTCTAAATGTAGACATAAACATATTCTTAAAGAAAAATGGCTCTGACTGTGGTTATAAATGTGCTTGGGTACTTTTAGCTTAACCCCCCTCCACACTTAGCAGATGACTATGTATCTTAAATCCCTCTAGTAAGCTAAGCTTTAAAAAGCTGGTGCTCTAAAAATAAGACTTGGGCTGAGTCATCAAGCCCTGGGCTAGAGAAGAGATGTAATGGAGGAAGAGCCAGAGAATTTTTTTCAGTAAAGATGCACTTTAAAAGTGCTAGTACTTTATCCCAGGGATTCGCAGGCTGTGGCCCATAGGCTAAATTCTACTTTCTACCTGTTTTGTAAATAAAGTTTTATTGTAACACAGTTACATTTATTCCTCTAGGTATTGTCCATGGCTGCATATGTGCTGCAACAGATGAGTTGAATAGTTGAAACAGAGCTTGTATTTAGCCTTAAAATCTAAAATGTTGACTTTTCTGGACTTTTAGAAAACGTTTGCTGACCCTTTCTTTTTCCCAACATCTTGCAAACATTTCCCAACATTTTGCAAACATCTCCTAACATTTGCAAACATGTTTTCACATGTTTCTATTTTGTGATTCATTTTAACAGCAAAATACCCTATAAAGCAGATAAGCCTATGTCTTTATGACTGATTTGCTGATGAGGAAAATGAAGTTCAGAAAGCTCATATGAATCGCCCCAGTTCCATTATCTACAACTAGTTAGAAGGGACTGATAAGATTTTGTTTTTTTCTGATCCTCTGTATGCCTTTCTACAACACCAATTCCTTAGTGGATACCTTCCTGTTCTGCCTGTGTGAAAAATCTACTTATCTGTCTATCTATCTATCTATCTATCTATCTATCTATCTATCTATCTATCTTTTTATTGATGTAAGTGGAAAAGAAGAACTGAAATACAACTTATTAAATATGCCTTTCCGTAGACTCAACACTGCACTAAATTTGAGTCTAAAGAACACTGATCTGGGGCCCTAAGTTCTAGTTCTTACCATAACTGAGAGACCTTGGCAAGTTCTAAGTTCTGGATCTGAGTTCTCCATTTGTGATGCAAAGGACTAAGATAAAAAAAAAAAATCTCCAAGTCACTGCAATTTGAACTTTCTTCATAGCACCTCAGTGATCCTTTCTGTTCAATACCATCTGTAGCAGTTTTGTTTAGTGCAGCACCAGCAATCCCAGGTAACCATGCGATGGCAGCTCAGTTGTGCAGGTGGCCGAGAAGACCGCAGGCAGCAAAAGGGGCTGTGTGGTCCTAAATTCTTCTGTCCCTGGCTTTGTTTCTTCTTTCTGTCCTTATAATTACCGCTTATCCTTACATTTCCTAGAAAACTGCAACTCTGCAAAGAGTCTGGCTAGGGGGCTGGTGTCTGTATGAAACAGGGACAAAGACAACAGTCACTTATTTTGTTACCAAAGAGTCTTTCTTTTCCCCCCTTTTAATGGACTGTGCTATTTTTAAGTCCCCATCAGCCTGCAAGTGCATGTGCAGCAATTGTCCTGAACACATTTGAATAATGTCTCCACATCCTCTGTGATATGGTGCAGAACAGCAACTTTGTACTTTGCATTTTTATTGTGATGAAGATATTTTATGTCAGTATTTGAATCACAAGGAAACAAATTCCTGAAAACAAGGCATTTATAGACCACTTATACAGCAAGAAGGTGGCCCAGACCAATCCCCATTTGGAAAATTTGGGTTGAGGTAGATGTGGCCTCCAGGGCAGTAGAAATCCTGGAAAGTATGTAGAAGCTAGTGAAAGAGATATTGAAGGAGCTGAAAATTCAAAGAGGAAATTGTGTGGCAATATTAAAGAGATTTAATAATAGCGGTGAACCATTATCATTCTTAGAGCTGAAGAGACACAGGAGGGAACAGTGTTACCGGAGCTTAGGAGCTGCAGCCCTCAGAGGGGGATTAATTAAAAGGCATTGGTACCATGGAGGAGACAAAGTCACTTCCATAGATGCATCGAAAGTGAGGGAAAGACCCTCCACTGTCCTGGCATTGACTTCCATTAGCTGGACTCAACTAATTAACAAGAGCACCTCAGAGATAGAGTTTTCATGAGCCAACTTTTGAAATATAAGCCAGAGCAGGGAAGGGGTGGGCAATAAATTTGAGAGAAGTAAATTTCTGGTTGGTACCCTAGACAGCAGTTAATTCTGTTAACTTCAATTATCTTCAAAGAAATCTCCACTGTTTGAGAAAGATTTCCTTCTGCATATATGATATGCCTATAACTAGAAGGGACAGAAATGGAAACTGGGGGGCCCGATATGAGGACAGGCCTGGACCCAGGCAATGGATGCTGGGAGCAGTAGAAAGAAAGGGGTCATATGGGGTGTGTTGGTATCTGAGAGTACAAACTGATGGTATTGGTTGAAAAGAGGTTACAGCACAAATGAAAATTATAGATCCTTATGATCAGATATAATGATTGCATTGTGTTTCCTGGTGACCAGTTTCTTTTAGGGCTGAATTCCAGTTAGCAGCTAGTGGTTTAAGGAAACACTTCCTGAGACAGGGAATGGCAAGCTGTGAAACCAGAGTTTAGGCCACCATCAAACAGAGCAGGATTTAAGCTTGATTCCAATTCCAGCAGTGCCAACTGAAACTTGGCACTTAATGCAGAACCAACACATTCATGTATAATGTCTCCAGGTTTACAGATGCCAGTTTCAAGCACCAAACTACATTCAAGACAACCATCTAGGTTGCTTATACAGTTTGCCCTTAATCTATTTTTCTTGGTCTTGATTTTCTGCTTCCAAAAGTTGACTTTTATATATACCTCAGGCTCCTTTATATTGCATTTTTCTCAGATGCTTTTGGCTTAATCTGCCCCTGTTGTCTTGATCCTTCCTGCTGTCATGGAAAGAACTCCCTGCTCTGGCTCCTGGGCTTACAGATGCTTCTCCAGTCCCTATTGCAGTACTTGTCCTTTGCCAGCCCTGGACAGCCCTTGCGCTATATGAGGATGCATTCTGAAAAGCAAAAAGGCAATGTTCCCAGAAGGTACAGGATAGAGATTCTGTTGGGTAGGCTGGAAAAAATGTGGTAAAGGCCACAGAAGACTGAATCCCTAAACACTTATCTTGGACCAGTCAGGGAGATGTGGCTGTCAAGAGCTTAATGTGTTATACTTTTTTGCATGTATCACAACTTTCCTTTCTGCCTCTTTATCTATCACTGAAATTCCAAGGGAATCTGTCACGTATCCTTTCCTTTACAAAATGGTGAGCAATTGTTTTCAGCAGTTTCTTTGTTAAAAGGCAATAATAAGTCAAATTTTTTATTTGTGAACGTTATTTCCACTATCAGAGAATAATTTAACCTCTCTGAGTCTCATACCCTGCAACGGTAAAAGAGATAAAACATTAGTGTCTCCTTTACATGATTATTTTGAAAAATCAAACTCAGTAATACCATAAGGAAATTAATACAATAAATGATGATAGAGGTCATCAACCACCACAACCACCCTCACCACTCTCACCATTAACATCACCCAAGACTGAGCAGCAGATAGAGTTTCCTGGCTCTCTACTCCCTTGGTTATTGCCACAACATTATCAACTTGACTTATTATTTTTTACTACTACTAACAACCAGGCAAAATATAGATGACACATATGTCACAAAATTAAAGAAATTCTGACATAATCCTTTTTATTGTTCTTTATTGGCAATTCTCAAATATTTTGCTTCTTTTTGGTCTCCTATTTTTTATCTAGGAACATCCAACTTTTCTTGACACTCCTTTTAATCTCTGTCAGTTCTTTGCTTCATGAAAATCTCATTCCTCAGTACCCATGTTCAAAGGTTTGGTTCCTAGAGTCTCATTTATAGATGACTGCTTACCCCCTATGGTTATATCAACCTCCTATGCACTCAGCTCCCAAGAGTTTCTAAAATGAATGAACTTCTACAGGGATTTGAGGCAAAGAAATAAGGTATTATTTAAATTGCTAGTCCTTTTGAAAATAGGTGTCCCTTAGCAGTCGGTCACACCATGCATTGATTTGTGTGTACATATCCTTGCTTTACCAGTATATTCTTTACCAGATCAGGCCTTGAAAGTGTGAGCAACTGATTGGCAAAGGAAAGATTTCTCTCTATTTGGGCAATCTTGAATTCCTTGTTGATGATATCAGAATCCAGCACCCCTATCCAGTGGATTTATCTAACTCATCTACAAAAAGGTAAGAATCCCCAATGTTTTAGAACAGATTGGAAATGGGTCATACAGAGTAAAGGAGAGAAAAAAGGAAATGCATGCTTTTTGTTATGACCCATGTGCAGTCCTGTAGTTAAGAACTCAATTGACACACTGTGCAAATTTAAATTGTAGCTCCAACACTTATTAGTTATATGAGCTCGAGCCAGTTTCTTTAAAAAAAAAAAAAAGATTTATTTATTTATGCATACAAGAACTGGAGTACAGGCCAGATGCATGGGAGGGTGAGAGGATTCATCAGAGACAGAGCTGGGAGCAGAACAGGCAGACTAACTGAAATACACTGCTGAGGGGAGTAGCAGGCAAGCCAGGAAAGGTCTACAGTGCCATGTGGGATTCTCGCTGGCCAGCTGAGATTAAACCTATGCTGCAGAGACTGCAGGCAGGTTCACAGCGCTGCGCTCAACCACCTGTGCCACCAGGGGTGGCCCCTTGAGCCAGTTTTTTTTTTTTTTTTAAGATTTTTTATTTATTTATACAAGCACTGGGTACAGTCAGAAGTGTGGGAAGGTGAGAGAATTCACCAGAGCCAGAGCAGGGAGCAGAGCAGGCAGAAGGACCGAAGTACACTGCTGGGGGCGCAGCGGGCGGCAGGAGAGGTCTGCGCACCATGTGGGACCATCCTCCGGTGGCTGGGGAGCAGCTGGGGATCGAACCGGCGCTGCAGAGGCTGCGGGCAGCTTCGCAACCCAGCGCTCAACCGCTGCGCCTCCGGGGAGGCCCCTTGAGCCAGTTTCTTAATGACTCAATTCTTAAGTTTTCTCATCTACCAAATACGGAGAATAATATCTACTTTATAAAATTCAAGTAAAATTTAGATGCCTCAACACATCTAAAACACTTAGAACAATTCTTGACTGACTCAGGAAATAAGCAAGCTGACCTAAACTATCACAAAAGTCTCTGTGGCATACAATAATAAACATTTATTTCTCTGATGTCAGATCAAGAGGGCAAGTCTAAGTTGCTGCAGGCTGCACTGACAATGTGCTACAAATCTCTTCCCCTCCTTGGGTCAGTGGACTAAGTAAGCATAGTCTATTCCCATGGCAGAGGGCAAGCCCAGGCAAGCAAGCATGTTAAACCTCTGCTTCTTTCTTATCTGGTGACATCCTTTGGTCAAATAAGTCATGTGGATAAGGACAAATTCAAGGACTAAGGAAATATATTCTGCCTTTGTTGCAAAGTTACATGGTTGCAGACATGGATTTGAATAGTAGAAAATATGAAGAATTAATGTTATAGGGCAGCCCTGATATTGAACGGGTTGCCTGGTTGTGGGTCCTCACCCGCGCGCTTAAAAGGGACTTATTAATACTCCACTACAGGCACACACAAAAGGTTAATAAAAGGTTGATTTACAAGGGAAAAGGAAATAAGGAAAATGTACAACTCAGGGAGAAAATAGGGAAATAAAGTCTTTAATGCGTCCTACCCGATCCACCGACCCGGAAACCCAAAGGCACTCTCAGAGCTGGCCGGACACTGCGAGCTGGTGGAGAGCCAAAATGGGGGACCCCTCCAAAGCCCACATGTCTGCCTTATATCAACCTGGCTGCTTAAGCCCACCCTCAGGTCCCAGCCACCTTCCCTTTGGTGGTGATGGGATTTGGAATTCCCAGTGTCTTTGGCTTTGGCCTGGGGTGGGGGTGGATTCCACAAAGCCTGTATGAAATTAGCTTTAGGACATCCTTTTCCCCCCTAACATTAGGACCAATATTTAATCTATTACAATGGCATATAATAAACACTTCACTCATGTTAGCTATTTTCAGTGGACCTATCCCTAGACACTCTTGAACAAAAGAAGATTCCACTTTCTTTGCAGAGTATCAAATACACTCTTTACTTTTTTTTTTTTTTTTTTTCATTTTTTTCAAGCTATTTTTTTCTTACTATGTTTGCTTTCTTTTCTCAGGTGTAGTCCCCATAGAATTTCCACCACCAACTCACCTGTGTACCATCACCATAGGCCCTTGTGCTCTTCCCACCCTCGTTTTGATACCTTTCCTTCCTTCTCCCCTACAGAATGTCTGATTTATAGTCATCTGTTTATTCTTGCTTTGTTTTTTTGTTACTATTTTTTCCTTGATTCCCCTATATTCCTCCTATAAGTGAAACCATGCAGTGTTTTCTTTTTCCTTCTGACTTATTTCACTGAACATAATCCCTTCAAGCTCCATCCACGTTGCTGCGAAAGGCATTAATTTATCTTTTTGATTGCTGTATAATATTCCACTGTGTATATATACCACATCTTCTTGATCTAGTCATCTAATTTTGAGCATTTTGTTTGATTCCAAGTCTTACCTAATATAAATAGTGCTGCAATAAATATAGGGGTGGGAGTCTCGCCTGGTGGCGCAGGCAGTTGAGCACTGCGCTGTGAAGCTGTCCTCAGCCTTTGCAGCGCCGGCATTCCCGGCAGGCCAGCGAGGGTCCCACATGGCACGGCAGACCTCTTCTGTTGCACCCACTGTCCCCTCAGCAGTGTATTTCAGTCAGTCTGACTGTTCAGTTCCCCCTCTCTGTCTCTGGTGGATCCTCTCACCCTCCCGTGCATCTGGCCTGTACCCTGATTCTTGTATAAAATAAATAAATCTTTAATAAAAGAAATATAGGGGTGCATGTATTCTTTTGAATTAATGTTTTTATGTCCTTTGGGTAGATCCTTAGGAGCAGAAGAACTTAAAAAACACTTCTCCAAAGAGAAAATGCAAATGGACAACAGGCATATGAAAATATGTTCAACATCCCTCATAACCAGGGGAATGCAAATCAAAACCACAATGAGATACCACCTTACACCAGTGAGAATGTCACATATTAAAAAAACTAGCAACTACAAATGTTGGTGAGGATGTGGTGAAAATGGAACTCTTCTATACTGCTAGTGGGAATGCAAACTAGTCAAACCCTCTTTGTCTTTTTGAGCATTGTGTTTATATACATCCACTACTCAAGGTTATGAAGTACCTCCAGCTGTCTCCCAACCATATCTGCACCTCATTGAAGGCCTCCACAGAAGTACCCTGTGCAAGCACACACTGTCAATATAACTTTTCCCCTAGTAAAATTTAATTGGCCTACAGACAATTTCTCATCATCTCCAAGGTAGGTACGGCTTGACAGGGAATCCAAAGAAAAGCTGACAGCTTTATGCTTTAATACTAGAAGTGATACATTTATTTTCATAGAGGTCTCTTGATGAAAATTTTAATGGCAAAAAATGGGACAATTTGGTAGAGTTGCAGAGGGAGATATTTAGGGATATGGAAACATAGGGCAACATGAACTCTCAAGAGGATACCAGTTTGCCTTGCTGTTAGGTGGCTGAACCTTGACTTTCACAGAAAAGGTCATGTCCTAATCTCTGGAACCATGAATGTGACACTATATATGGCAAAAGAGAATTTGTAGTTGTGATTATGTAAGGAATCTTGAGGTGGGGAACATTATTTTAGATTTTCCAAGTGGGTCCAACATCATCACATGGATCTTCATAAAAGGGAGACTGTAAAGAGTCAGAGAGAAGCAATGTGAAGATGGGAGCAGAGGGTAAGAAAGATTAGAAGATGTCACATACAGGCTTTAAATATGGAGGACAGATTCACAAGCCAAGGAATCCAGAAAGCTCTGAAAGGAAATAGAATTCTTCCCTAGCATCAGAAGAAACAGATCCCTGATGACCCATTTTATGACTTCTGACCTTTAGAACTCTGAGAATAAATGGGTGCTGTTTATCACCAGTAAATTGGTGGTGATTTGTTATAGCAGTAGAATCCCTAGCACCTTTGGAAAAATAAATCAGGTAACAAGCTATAGTTATTCCCACATGGTCATAAACTGGAAAAGCCTTGAGAATTTTCCCTTTACTAGAGCATGAGATTTACACTCTTAATCAATGAAAACAATACTACTCTTTCTATGTGACAAATAAAATGACCACATAGCTAGTCTGTAGACATCTAGCAAGCTAGTTCAAACATAAACGTCCCTAATCTCTTTCTGTCTCTTGTATATTTGGATACAGTTATAAACACTCTTGTTGTTGGGCAGAACTTGAGTCAAAACAAAGCACGCTTTTCCTCAGAGGTCATACCCCATGTAATTTGTTTTCTAGCTTTTCCTAAACATGACTTTGGGAATCTCCACTCTCAGGGAATGGCCAAGGAAGTTCTGTGATTACTAAATTGTCCTTATGGATATAATATGAGCAGTAACTTTAAATATTATGATATTGCAATACAAACAAACAATGACTTCTGAAGTGTTAAGGCTCTTCTTATCCCAGGCACTGGAATAAGAGTCAATTAATCTGAAGATAACAGAAAACACAAATGACATTTTCTCTATTAAAAAAATAATAATAAAACAACTGGCACCAGATAAAGGCTAATATATCATGATAGGAGGAGCCAGGCTCCTTCCATCTTTATACTCCACCATTTTAGAGCACAACTTCCTAGTCAAGTTTGGTTTTTTTGTCTGAGCTGATTGGCAGAGCTCCAATGATTAGCTCTATGCTTTTGGCAGTAAAAAAGAAAAAGAGGGAATGCAAAAAATTAAAGCACACTTCTCAGAGGAATCATCCCCATTTAATGAGCTTTCCTGAAAGACCCTCATTACCATCTCTAGTTCTAAGGGAGTATGTTAAAAGTTATCTGTTTGATTTTTACCTTCATTTATTCTTTCTTTTAAATCAGGGACACTCTCTTGGGCCTCCCCGGTGGCACAGCAGTTGAGCGCTGGGTTGCAAAGCTGCCCGCGGCCTCTGCCGCGCCGGTTCGATCCCCGGCTGCTCCCCAGCCACCAGCAGAGGGTCCCACATGGTGCGCAGACCTCTCCTGCCGCCCGCTGCTCCCCTCAGCAGTGTACTTTGGTCCTTCTGCCTGCTCTGCTCCCCGCTCTGGCTCTGGTGAATTCTCTCACCCTCCCGCGCTTCTGACTGTACCCAGTGCATGCATAAATAAACAAATAAATAAATAAATAAAAATACATGACTCTTAAAAAAATATAAAATAAATCAGGGACATGCTCAAAGAATAATCAAGTTCTGTTAGAAAGAAGGGAGGAGTAGATATAGTTAGGAAGTTAACTTTCTGGTATGGTCTGCCCCTTTGCTCCCCAATATCCATGAAGAACATACAACCGTCAACTCTCTAGAAGCATCAATTCTAAATTTTTATCAAATTACTATAGTCACCTCAAGACTAAGGCTATCTGGACGCTACACAGTCATTTCTACCATATTAAAGTGTTTTTTTTTTTTTTCCTTCTTGTGGTCTAGTAACACATAAACTCAAAAGCAAGTTATTTCTTCCCAAAGAACAAGTGCACCATGATGGGGAAGAAACGTGGTGATTGTAATCAATACTAACATATATACAAAACCAGAGAACAGGAAACACTGATGCACAGCAATTATCCAATCCTTTTAAGTAAGAATAGCAAGAATTCCCAGCCTTCTCCATGGAAGATTTCAATGGAATACATGATGAGTTGGTTAATCAGGTAGACTCAGTTCTTCTCCCTGAAAATACTCTCTCCTTTGTCCGTCTCTTTGGCTGTCTCTGCCCTTGAATGCTAGAAGTCTTGCCATTACTCATCACCCTCCATGACCCATGTAAAATATGCTAGTGCAAGTGCTGCTAGTCCAAGGTTTTAGGACTCAAGGATTGTTTTGAAGGGTGTTGTTGACCATGTTTAAGTTTATAATGATTATTATTTTGCATTATTTAAAGTTAAGCAAGTTTCCAATTTTGTTGCTTCTATTCAGTTGTATGCAAATTACAGGCAAAGGCTAGAAAGAGCTTTTAGGCTGAAAGGTCTCATCTTTATTTACTGGCCTCTGGGCTTTACTAAGCTTTGCCTTCTCAAATAGACAATCACTTCCTTGAGGCATCTGATACAATGTGCTTGGACAGAAATATAATACCTGTAATCCTCTATTTGTTAGCAAGTTCTTAATTTTCTATGAAAGGATATCAGTCTTATCTCTTGTAAAGACAGCAATTTTACAGCTACTGCTGGTAACTGTTTCAGTTTGGGGCACAAATGCATTTGGCTTTTTCAATATTGCTCTAGATACTTTTTCAATACTGCAAGACCTAAACTATGAGTGTCCTATTCAATCCAGATTGCAGACTGTAGGTAGGAGTATCTTCCTTAGTAAGTTGGTTTTTCTCTCCATCTGTGCTTTTAGTATGGCTAGCTCTAATGTGAGCTCCTTTTTCTCTTGAAGGAATCTGCAGAGAACAGCAGGAAGAGACTAGCACATATCAGGGTTTTTAATTTTCATATCATTTTCCCGACACTTCAACTTTGGTCAGCATGCAGTCTGATTGCCAAGGTACAGTAGTAAACAGATTGACAAAATGCTTCACTACTGCAGTAACAAGGGCAGCAGGGTTCTCAGGCGATGATGTCTGAATTCTTAATATCTGCTTCCAAACTGCCTCCATTCAGCCAGGTTGGTATTTTGAATTCTGTTGTTTCTAGTGCCTTGTTTCTGGAAGCAAATTCTGTGTCAGTTAGGATTTGTTTTGGGTGCATATAACAGAAAATCCAAAAAAATGTTCTAAACAAGATAGAGAAGATAGAGGTTCATTTCTCCCTCATTTACAGGAAGTAGGTGGTCTAGGATTGGCACAACAGCTCTAGCGTTTTTAAGGGACAAGGGTCTTTACCTTTCTGCTCCATCATTCTCAATGTTAACTCATGTCCAAAATATCTGATCCCCTGGTTATTATGTTCAAGCTCCAGTAAGAGGAACAAAAGAGAGAGGTGCTGAATAAAAAGTAGTCTGTGAATTGACTCAACCTGATTAAAAAGTCTTTCCTCTGTGTTTTTCCCCACTGACTGTTATTTACATTAATTTAGTCACATTGTAACAGGGTGGTCCCCAGGAAAGGGGGAGGTTCCCTGCCCCGCCCAAGGGAGGGTGGAGCTGAGCAGGAAGAGGAGAAGCGGCAGAAGAGACTGAGGAAGGAATCAGGATGGAGCCAGGAGACCTGGAGGAGGCGCATGGAGCCTAGAGACACGTGAAGAAACTGTGCTTGTCTTTTGGTCGTGGACTGGGTGACACAGATGTGGGTGAGACCCGTGGGGAGGTGACAATGGCAGCTTTTATCTTGATGTTGATTTTGCTCTTTTCCTTCCGGGCTTGTCTGGTTGTTTGTGACCCTTTTCTGTGGGTCCCCACTGGAAGATGCTTTAGACTTGTGGCAGGCTTTGGGGCCTTGTTCTGGGCCGATCCCATATGGATGGAGTTTTACCCACGAGGGGACGGGTAACTCTGTATGCTTCATTTAGAAACTAGACTCTTTGCCTTACCTGTATTGTTTCCTAGTTTAATTAAAGTTCCTTCCCATTAAAGTCTCCTATGTTTTGTGTTGATGCGGCGGATGGCAGAACCCATTTAGAATAGGCAGGTTTGCGGGGGTTTGGGCTGCCCCTCTCCCTGTCCTATAACAACATCTAAGTACATGGGAGCATGGGAAATGTAGTCTTTTAGCTGAGTATATGGTCACTCAAAATAAAATTGGGTTTCTTTTAGCAAAAAGGAAAATCAAAAGAAACACTGGGCAGTTAACTCTCAGTCTCCTCACATCTTCCAGAATTTCCCTTCTCTTCTGTGGTGTGCTGCCAGGAGTATGACCGATGCCTTATCTGCATTATAGCTGATTGCAAATGATTTCAGCTAAATATTTTGCGGAAGGGTGTGTGCTAGAGAGAAGGCACAATGACTGAGTCATCTAAACCTTCATTCCAATACATTTCTTGTCATTTGTCAATTGTGGTTTGACATAAGAGAGGGAAAGAGGTGAAGGAGCTGCTACAGTAAGGACATCTGGCATCAAGATCAAGGAGATAGGCCATCAGTGATAAAGTTATTAGATATTCTGAGGTTATCTTTGTGCCAGGGCTATGATCAAACGACTAGCATCCCATTCATATAGTCCCACCAGATTCAGGGGCATAGTTACAAAGTGTGTTTCCTGCCCTCCCTATCACTGTCCCTCTCTCTCCCCAGTAAGCAGCCACCCATCACTTGTCCTGTACCATATTGCCTCCACAAATATGGGGTGATGGAAGAGGCTGTGTTAGGCAGTGTTACGTGTTGGCTCCTTTTTTGTGGATGGAGGTGGCTTAGCACAGGAAACATACTGCCTTTATGGTGAAATGGTCTGGGAATGATATCTCTTACTCAATACTGCTATCTCTTAGAAATTTATTTAGAAAAAAACAGAACAGCAATATCTCAATGCTAACAATGTTCATGCCATCGATCTCCAACTTGCATGACTACATGCTGTTAAATGGTTGATAGCTGTGGTTGGAAGTTCTGGTGCACCATCTATGACTGAGACATTCATTTCCACATTTTCTAGGAATGTTAGTGGCTAAAGACTCTCCCTTGAGTGTCTTTATAGGATTTGTCCTCAGTTAAAGAAAGTCAATTTAGACAAGGTTATATCCCATTCCCATGGCTGGGACTCTAGACATCTGAGAAGGACCATCCTAGATCCATTCTCTCACAGAACTGGCCAGGGTCTCTGTTACAATTGTACTACAGTTCAAGTTCTCCCTCCTCCTTGTCCTAGATTGTTTTTGAAACTATTTCTGCAGTAAAACTTCTCTGTTTTTTTAGGATACAGGTTCTGCAACTGCCTATGAGTTGAGGAGAAAAAGCAAAAATTGCTTTTCTATATTGGACACCTTGGTCCAGTGTCACTTCCTGGACCAGAACCTGGGATTTATGTGGTGGGAGGATGACCTCCAAACTCCATGCTCCCTTAAATAATCTCTAATGGTTCCCCAATAATTTATTGAGTTCTTTGTATGCCTCTTATATTTTCAACCTATATCACTTACTTGGGAAATTTATTGTTAGATAATTTGTTAAAGAATTTTTCTCAGATGAAACTCCTTTCAAATCTTAAAAGGTGCCCTCTGATTATAGTGGAATATAAATGATGTCTGATATCTTACCTATATATGATAGATGACATACAGATAGTTTCTCTTTTCCCAAAACATAACCTTTGATGACACTAAAGTTTAGTCTGTCATTTGTTATCTTTCTAGTGGAGCTTTAAGCTGTGAGTGTAGGTCTGAGGTATGAGCTGTCCTCTATGAAGTTGGAGATAAGGGAAAAAGATTAACTTCCAAGGTTCAACTAAGAATTCACGAATAATATTTAGAAATCTAGATGAATGAATAAGTGACAGTTTCTAAGCATGCGATCAAAGGATTTGCATTGTCCTCAGCTGCACACAAGGTGAGCTGTGTCTCAGACACACAAGAGAATAGTTAATATTGAGTCAAATCAGTTGTACTGTAATACCTGAACACAAAGGGACAGTCTGAATCACAGAAAGTGTAGCTCAACTGAACAAAACTTGGCAGTATTTTTCCAGCCTTGTCCAAGCTAAGAACACACTGAATCTGCAAGACAACCTTAATTTAATTGCTAGAGAGGCATTCTGTCACAAAGGGTTAGGAATGATTCATCATACCACACCATGGCCTGGATAGAACCCTCCCAGACTCTCCACCCCCTTTGCTGTGATTCTGTGCTTACCTTGCAACTTGAGAGATGGTATTTTGACCTCTCTAGGAAGGAACTGTCCCTAGCAGGGGACATAAAATTTCTTTCACTGGATCAAAATCATTTTCATTGTGTCCTATAAGCATTCAGTCTCCTGATGTGCTTTGATTTTAATTTGATTAGTGTAAGTCACTGTCCCCACTTGCATCTGACTCTAGGACAGTGATAAAACCTGGATCTCATGGATGCAGTGAATTCACCAAAGTAAGACCTCCCACTGAGCAACTTGGTAAAAAGCCATTTAGCCTTCATTTGAAAACCCCTCATCTCAAAGTGGGCATAGATTTTTGGAAAGTTCTTATGTGTCTGCTTAATACTTTACATCCAGGAAATGCTAAATGTATTTCACAACTTTGGGGGTTTCTCTGTAAAATTATCCTTTCAGATCACTCTTAAAAGAAAAAAGATAAAATGTCTCTGAGCTGAGGCTAGAAATATGTCTTTATATATCTAGAGATATATATCTAGATATACCTTTATCTCCTCATAAGAACAATGCATGCTTATTTCCATACTCTTGATATATAAATTAAAATTACAAAATTACAAAATAAAAAATATCATATAAATTTAAAATAATATACATTATTTCACAAAATATTTTTTTCCATTCACAGATGTTTAGATGGAGCAGGGAGTGTTTATCAAAAGCATTAGGAAATATTGTGTTAATTACAGTGTCAATGCTTTTCTGTTTTGGACCCTCAAGTTGGGTCTTTAGAATACTGCCCAGCAGGCCCAAAAGACAGATTACTCAGTATTCTGTGTGCCATTCAACACACATTCCTCTTGATATAAATCTTCTTATGGCCACTGACCCTGACCTTTGGCTTCTCATGACAATTCTGCCTGCCAAATTGGATGTTCCTAGACGCAGTGCCTGTCTGAATATTCCTCTCAGTGCTTTGACCTCAGCTTCCCAGGTGCTGTGTAGGCTGACCCATCTTCTAACTCTGAAGCATTCAGTTGCCTCTGGTTAGTTGTTCATGACTCAGCCTCTGTTCCTTTCTCCAGTTCAGACTGGGAAAAGATTCCAAACATTATCCTGAAATCCACATTTCCCCTCGGTTTCTGTCTCCCAGCTGTGAGAAATGAATAATGCTGCTCTTGTGTTCCACCCTCACTGTCTGCAGAAAGCAGGACCGAACTGAGGTTCAGGGTCAAATGGGCAGTTAATGAAACTGGTGTGTTGTTTTGTGTCTAGAAGAAGCTCTGTAAAGCAGTCATCAAGGCCTTGCTCTGTGTCCTGACAATATTTGAATAGTGACTTCTGAGACTCCCAGACTTTCTTATGAAATTACAAGTCTCAGGAGTTGAAGGATGGTATTTTGGAGTAGGTAATGCTTCCTCTTCCTGCCACTCCGAATTTCCTATTGTTTTATTTCTTCTTTTATTGTTTCAAGGAAGAATGAATGGCACAGTCAAACCAAGATAGGAAGCTAAGTATTGACTTTGGTAGAACATAGAAAAATGAATATGTCTAGACTATAAATGATTCTTTTGGTTCTGGGGAGAGAAAGAATCAGAAAGGAAGCAAAGCTAATTTCATATTGGAGATGTCTAAGTCTTTGAAAAGAGGTAACTGGGAACTTGGGAAGGTCTGGAGACTCTGAAATAAGAGATGAGTGACAGATCTCTGCAACCCATGTCTACTGAGGGGAACCCAGCAAAATAGGAACATCTATTTTCCTGTGAGGTATATGAATGTGAAGTATATCTGGAACCTGAGACCACTTTGCAGAATTCCCACAACATGATAAAATCAATAACAGAATAAGGAATTTCATGTGCCAAACAAAGGGCTGTGGCTCACAGAGGCATTATGATGGGGGGAAGGGCTTCAGAAGGAACCTGAATGGATAGAAGAAGAGAGCAAAGACCGAATGTGCCACCCCCCAAACTTGGCATTACAGAGTCACTATATAAAATGACCCTTGAAGTAACTGGAAACAAATTTTTATTACCTGGCAAACCTACCTTGGGGGTCAGGGCTTCAACATAGGAACCAGAATGGGTGCTGCACAAATCTGCCCACATGCAAACAAAACTTTTCCAGTCCACACTGAAGAGAAAAATTGACAATTCAGGTTATTCCAATGCCATGCTCCAGTGGCACAATTAGTTAGTGTGCAGTATTTACAAAAATTATTCCAATGTGAAAATTTGCTATTATTTTTGGACCTCCAAATTCATTGTTCTCTGTTCCTTCCCAATCCTGGGTCTCATGAACTAGCCATCTAGTAAACCATTGCCTTTGAGATTCCATTTGCGTTCATCCATTTGGAGGCACTGGCAGAATTGGAAAGAAGTGAGAAAGGGATATTTATGTTTCTTGCTCCTTTCCTATCAACAGCCAGCCCTGCTGCGGGGCAGAACCCTACTTCCATGGCCTCAGTTCTTGCTGGAAATCAGTAACAGCTTCTTCCTACTCATCCTAAGAGTGTTCACACTTAAGGTCTTGCTAGTCCCTGGGTGTTTCAGGATTTCTTTTTAGTCCAATAACCCTGTGTAGACCTCTATAAAGTCCCTTTATCAAACTTATTCAATTAAATCCTTTGAATATGCCTGGACTCTTATTTAGCAACAAGGCAAAATTCTAGTAAAGTCCTATTTTAGCAACTGGTGAAGCTATCTGATGTTACTGACTGAGCTTGCAAAAACCTCAAAATTGTAGGTGATTGGTCACTCCAGTCAGTCACTCTGAGGGTTTGGTGCCAATTCCAGTGTGTGTGTGTGTGTGTGTGTGTGTGTGAGAGAGAGAGAGAGAGAGAGAGAGAGAGAGAGAGAGAGAGAGAGAGAGGTGTGTGAGAGAGGGAGGAGGAGGGAGAGAGAGAGATGTGTGTGTGAGGGGGAGTGGGAGGAGAGAGAGGGAGGAGAGGGAAGGAGGGAGGGATGGAGGGAGGGAGAGAGAGAAAGAGAGAGAGAGAGAGAGAGACAGAGAGACAAAGAGAGAGAGAGAGAGAGTTTGTTCTCCTGCCCCGCAAAGCAACTCTCCCAACCACCACTCTCCCAACACGAGTAGGAGTCCTACAATTTAATTCTGACACTACCTTCCTGGAGAAAACATCAGATACCACAGGTAAAGGGTTCAGTCCGACAAGATTATCTCCTGTACCCCTCCTCCACTTCAGATGTCAGACCCAAGTCTAACCAACTGGCTATGAATCAGAGGTTCCCACAACCTCCTCCTTAGGTTTGGTCAATTTGCTAGAGTGGCCTACAGAGTCCGGGGAAGCATTTTACTTATTGTATTTATTACAACAGCTATAAGCCACAAAAATCAGATGAAAGAGATGCATAGGGCAAGGTATAGGGTAATGACAAGGAGACTTCACCTTCTCTCTGAGGAAACTATGCGACTCAAATCTCCATGTGTTCACCTACCTGAACCCTGTGCTTTTAGGTTTTTTAATGGAAGTTTTATTACACAGGCATGAATGATTAAATCATTCGCCACTGGTGATTGCTTCAGTTGCCAGCCTTTCTCTTTTCCCAGGAGGATAGGAATGAAAGCTCCAACCTGGTAGACTGTTCTGGCAACCAGCCCCCATCCTTAGTCCTTAGGTGTTTTCTAAAAGTCACCTCATTAACTTAAGAAACGACATCTTTATAATTTTTTTATTTTAACATTTAACATTTTTAGACCATATTTTCTTCCCCCCACCCCCTCAGATTGAGTCCCCATAGAATCTCCTTCCCCAAGGCACCTGTGCACCATCACCACAGTCCCTTGAGCTCCTCCTCTCATCCCTCTCACCCCTCTCCCTCCTCCTCCCCTGCAGGATGTCTCTGGTTTATAATTGTCTGTTTTTGCTTTGTTGTGTTTTGTACTGTTATTATTTTTTTTAACACTAGACATCTTTATAATTCTTATCATTAGGAAGTTCCAAGGATTTTAAGAACTCTGCCAAAATGATGATGAAGGTCAAGATATCTTGACCTTCATCTCACACACACACACACATATGGCAAGATATATATATCTTATTATAAATCAGAATACATATATGTCAAGATACATATATATATATATATTATAAATCAGAATGCCACACAGGGCTTGACCTCACAACAAAGCCATATCTTATAATATGTTGGCAAAAAGCTTAGTGATTCCCTGATAGATTCATGTCTCAGACCACGGCACAGAAGTAGCAGACCTATTCTATAAAAACCACTGCTCTTCACCTTGCTACAAACATTACTCTATGGAGGTGGCATGATCCATAGAGGAAGCCTAGTAGTTCAAATGACAGGTGATAGGAAGAGCAAAATGCACAAGGGACTCACATTCAAACTCACTCTGCCCTCAAGGGGTTCACAGAGCAGTGAAGAGGTAGGCCAGTAACCAGTTACAACAAAAAAATGATGACCACTGAAACTGCAGTATTTATAAAGGGTTTTCAGGGATGGAAGGAAATACCTACCTGCCTTGTGCTGAGTTAGGAGAAATGGGTAAGCTTTATCTAGTAAGAAAAATGTGGGGAGAATGCTTCAGGCAGATGAGTAGCATGGATAATGCACCTTGGTATAAAGGAGTGTGGGAACTCTAAAGCCACAAGTATCTCACCAGCTCACGGAGGGAAGATTGCATTAGTCAGAATACTCTTTAAAATGCCTCAGCAGACTGACATATCATTTCTTACTAAATTCAACAGAGATTGTTTCCCAATATTGAAACAAGATCATGCTATTTGATTTAAGCAACAAATGAAAAAGTTGGCTTGAGTTTTGAAGTCATGTTCAGCAAAATATATATATATATATATATATATATATATATATATCTTCAAATCCTAGGCTGAATGGTGTACTCACACTAGAAAAGGGAAGGAGTGAAGAGCATAAGGAGGGGACTGAGCATGTTTTCAGCTCTGTCTCTGGGCACATCTCAGAACAAATGCTCTTCTAGCACAACAGGAGCCAGAGACACCATTTAAATTATTGCTTCCTCTTGCTATTCCTGTTCTTGCATGCAAGATTTTACCACTGCATCTGCATGTGATGGTACCACAAATGGCTGGATGGCAGCGTGCATATGTGGCCTGAGAGGAGGCAGCTGGGAGCAGGAGGAGAAGAGGAAGGAGGAGGAAGTGGGATGTGGATCATGTGCAGTTTCATAATGTTTCTTGGGGTCCTGATGAGAAGTTTGGACACTGCCCTTTAGTGCTGGAGATCTGGGAAAGAGGCTGCATACAATCCTGTTGGGGATGGAAAGGGTGGATTGAAGAGGTGGTAAAATGGAAGCAGGGAAAAACACTTAATTAACAGCTGTCAACCCAATCAATCAAGTAATCAAGATCTCAGCTGATAAGATGATCACTGGGCATAGAAAGGAAATGCCAACTTCCAGAACTATTAGGGTTGTATGTCTGACAGGACTGAATGACTGATGGGAATTAGGGGCACAAGGGAGAATAGATTACAATGACTTGTAGATTTTTGATTTGATCATCAGGTGAGATTTTTTTTTATACTTTTTCTTTTTTTAAAGATTAATTTTTTATTTCTACAAGTGCTGGGGTACAGGCCAAATGTGCAGGAGGGTGAGAAGATTCACCAGAGATAGAGCGGGGAACAGAACAGGCAGACTGACGAAACATACTGCTAAGGGGAGCAGCGGGCAAGACAGGAGAGGTCTGCTGCACCATGTGGGATTCTCACTGGCCGGCTGGGATCGAACCCACACTGCAGAGGCTGTGGACAGCTTCACAGTGTGGCGCTCAACCACCTGCGCCACCAGGGGAGGCCCCATCAGGTGACATATTGACACTGAATAAGTTCAAGTTCATACAGGAAACAGATGACTTATTGATTAGGATAATTTGAGGGGTCTCATTACAAAGGGATTGCTAGAGTGCATAGCAACCATGAGGAACCATGAGGGGTTAGGTTCAAAAGGATAGGGAAGAAAACAGTTGTAAGAATCAAGAGGGCAATACCTGTAGAGCAGACAACAGTGAGGGGTACACTGATCTTCTGAGAATGGAGGCTGCCAGTCCAGGTTGCTCATCCAGGAAGGAGCCAGGGATTAAACACCCTAAGCTCATGCCCCATTTTCCTCTGATCTGCCCAGCATCCCAACTGGAAGCAAAGTGCAGGGGAGCCTGTTGATATTATCCTTATGGATGAGCATCTCAGGACAGGGACAGAGAGGTACAGCTTGGGGAAAGGATCTCAGGCAGGGGAAAAGGGTGAACCTGAGATCTCCAGCACAGGTACCTTCAAACTTATACAGTTAGACAGAAAGCACAAACTTGGGGAAGAACATGACATAGTTCACACTGAAGTAACGGAAGATTTCAAGATTTAAGGTCCTATTTCTTTTTAAAGATTTATTGATTCATATAAGAACTGGGGTACAGACCAGAGGGGTGGGGGGTGTGAGAGGATTCCCCAGAGACTGAGTGGGGAGCAGAACAGGTGGATTGATTGAAACACACTGCTGAGCGGAGCAGCAGGCGAGTCAGGAGAGGTTTGCTGCACCATGTGGGTCACCACCCTGGGTGGGAATTGAACTCTGCTGCAGTAGCTGAGGCTAGCTTCATAGTGCTGTGTTTTAACCCTTGGGTCACCAGGGAGGCCCCAGGTCCTATTTCTAACAAGATCCAAGACTGCCATTGAACAGGCACTTAGTATATGCTATCCTTTGTGCTTTGCATATCTGAACTCACTGAAGCCCTATTCTAATACCTCAAGGAAACATTATCCTCGTTTCAGAGATATAAAAATTGCAACTTGATGCAAATATGACTACTCTAAAATCAGACCTCTACATATTGAAGGTAGGATTTGAATCCAGCCCTGCCTCACTCTGAAGAGTGCTATTTCCTGTCTGAAAGTTAATTAAAGCTGTATAAAAAACAAGAGTGGATGGAAGCACTAGCGTCCCACTTCAATGCCTACAATTATCCAGACAATTTATAAACAATTTCACACACTTCACCTCCAAGTTTGGATCAATGTCTATTTTCCATGGCTTTTCTTATAGTGCTTCATTTACCCATCAGTTCCCTACATACTTGAAAGGCCTGTTTGATTATGATATTTGGGGTTTTCTGCAGTCTTGCATTCCAGTTAGAACAAAGAAAGGGTACAGAGAGGTGGGGTGAGGGGGAAGGAAATAGTCGTTACAAGCAGCTTGCAGGGAGGACCTCCATATCCTCCTGCTGAAAACCCCTGCTAACATCACTGCACAGGGCTCTGCCTTCTCTGTTGTCTCCCTTCTCTGCCACGTCCACAGAGCACAGCAAGGTGACCTGTGTGGTACAAACCTAACCTTGTTGGCAGACACCAGGCATATGCATTGCTCCCACTTATCATCAGCCAACAAGAGCTTGCCATGAGGAATTACATTTGGTTGCTACTTATCCTTCTAACATGACTTTCTTCATGAGACTTGGTTTATGATTTTTTTTTTAAATAATAAATTTTATTTTTATATTCCCCATACAGTTTCAACCCCCCCATTCTGACCCCAGTCCCTCCCCTCCTGCCCCCCACCCCCCAAAAAGTGTCTCTGGTTCATAGTTTTTTGTTGATTTTGATTTTCACTTTCTTACAGTTATTCATTTTCCTGGTCCCTTATTTAGGTTTTCTAAATTCCTGCTATGAGTGAGACCATCCGGTATTTTTCTTTTTCTTTCTGGCTTATTTCGCTGAGCATGATCCCTTCCAGCGTCATCCATGTTGCTGCAAATTGCATGTGTTTATCTTTTTTGAATACTGAGTAATATTCCATGGTGTATATGTACCACATCTTCTTGATCCAGTCATCTATTTTTGGGCATTTGGGTTGTTTCCAAAGCTTAGCTATTGTAAACAGTGCTGCTATAAACATAGGGGTGCAGGTGCTCTTTGGAATGGATGTTTCTGTGTCCTTTGGGTAAATACCTAGGAGTGGAATTGCTGGATCATATAGAAGCTCTATGTTTAGTAGGTCCAGAAATCTCCACACAGCTCTCCATAGTGGTTGGACCAGTTTGCACTCCCACCAGCAGTGCAGGAGAGTTCCTTTTTCTCCACACCCTCGCCAGCATTTGTTGTTGCTAGTTTTTTAAATTAATATGTGCCATTCTCACTGGTGTAAGACAAATCATAGTAAATCAAAACTACTATGATTTATTTTATTAGAACTCCCTGTGCTTCTCCTCCTTGTCTTCTGCTTATCCTTCCCTCGTCCTCCTCCTCCACCATCTCCTCTTCGTCTCTCTCTATTCTTTCTCCTGTGCCCCAATTTTCCATCCCACTATATTCTAACTGCTCAGTGTAATAGATTATGAATCCCCAAAAATAAGCACTTTGCCCAAACATATTTAATTTCCCAAACCTTTGGGCACAAAAGAAAGGAGAATGCAGATCACCGTCACCACGGTGGCAGCCCAGGCTGCAGAGAATGACCATGTCTTTGAACATCCTCAGTAGCTGAACTAAATAATTTGTAAACTAAAGGTACAGAAAGTACTACAGGGAGGCCTTTAGAGATTGAAACTATCATTCTGGTAAGCAAAAGATAAATAGCAGGAATAGAGTAGAAATAGAGAAATACAATAGGTGGCAGAGTTCCAGGAAATGAGCTTTCTCATCTCCTGGGTGTAGAGTGAGGGTTTAGTGTTATGAGAAAGTGTCAGTGAAGCATTGGAGAATCACTATGTGGGTCATAGATTCTTGAGGGTGACAGCTGCAGGACCTCCCCAAGGCGTGCCTGAGAGGGTTTTTCTGCCCAAGAATAACATTCGGGGCATATTAGGTGCCCAGAAAGCCGGAGGATGGAGGGGGTTATTAACCCAGTGGAAGGGAGGAGGTAAGCGAGTACAAAGTCCTATGGGGGTCCTGAGAGTAGAGCTGGGAGCTAAAAACCAAATCAAGTGCATCTCCTCTTCAAATGCCCATCTGGAAAAGGAATACATCAGCATTGAAGATGGATGAGTAAATGGGTTTCATGGCCAAATTAAACCAGCAATCAATCGCCTGTTTGCAGTCGGTATTTCTGGCATTGTGTGTCTTTTTACTCCTTAATGTTATATTGTGATAAGAATGATTGTCCATAGTTCAGACATTTCAGGAGTATTGCAATAAGGGTGAGGGATACTCCCTGGCAACAGCCTACCAAACCAGTCACTGGAAAGACTCATGACGTACAGTTTCTCACTCATGCCATATAGTTTCTCACTCAGATGTTATATATTTCTGACACTTTTAAGGAGAAAGAGAGGAGCTTCCTCCTTTCTCTTGGAGATGGCAAGCCTCTTTTCACTATGAAATACACACAGCACCCCCGCTTCCTTATAATTTTCATATCAGTTCAGCAGACTTGGGTCTGCTGGGAAGAGAATTTCTAGAGAGATCAACATAGCTAGGTCGGTTGATCATTATCTACTGCCTAGCACCAAGTGTCCACTCTGCTGGCAGTATTTAAGATCTGGGAACAAAAGGAAGTAAAATTTCCCCTGGAAGCTGACATTGTGTGTCTTTGTCATTGAAAATTATATGCCAGCACATTTTGGCTGCAGCAATCCAAAAAAAGATGCAATATGTTTCTGAAAGTTAATTTTTTCTATACCAGCCAGGTTGCAAAATACAGGTTGCTATCTGAAAACAGTAATCTACCTTGCTCCCCTCCTTCTTTGGCTCCCCACTTCATCATTTCTATCTGTGACCCTGTACTTGACAAGCTTCACATCACATGCCATAAGATCTGATCACTGGAATGGCTGAGTCTCTTGCTGGGGGGTGAGAGAAAGTCCTTTCTGGCCTACATCTGACAGCCATCATCACATGGGAGTCCCACGTGGGGAGCCTTTGATGCTCTGGAAGAGAAGCTTCAGGCAGCCAGGGTGTGACCTATTCTCTGGTTCCTTCTCTCTGTACTCAGCTAGAAGCCTCAGAGCATGCCCTCTTCACCTCCTTCAGCAACCCCACAAGACAGGACTCTGAGATGTACCTGCAGCCTGAATGGCACCAGAGACCCCCAAGAGAGAGTCATCCTTGTCCTCATTCTTATTTGTCTCATCTCTTATTTCTCCCCCTAAATTCCTCAGTCTTGTCTCCTGTCTTCCCAGGGCTCAATTCATCAACCTACCTTGCCCTCCCAGATTCTTTTCCATACTTCAGATGTCTGGACTCTCTTCTCTTTCAATTTTTTTTTTTTTTTTTTTTTTGGTATTAGTTCCCTATTGCTACCATAACAAATAACCACAGATTCAGTTGCTTAAAAATGACACAGATTTATTACCTGACAGTTCTATAGGTTTTATGCCCAACACAGATTTCAGTGGAATAAAATCAATATGTCAGCAGGTTTAAATGCTTTTCTGGATATTCTGAGGAAGCATCTACTTTTCTGTCTTTTCTGGCTTCTTCAGACCACCAGTATGCCTTGGTTCATGGCTCCTATCCTCCATGGTCAAGGCCAGCAAAGAAAGGATGAGTCCTTCTCAAGCAATTCATTTTTTTCTTGTTTCTACCATGACATTCCTTCTTTGCCTGCCCTTTCTGCTTTTACAATTTGTGTAATTTTGTTAGGGGGAAAAGGATGTCCTAAAGCTAATTCCATACAGGCTTTGTGGACTCCACCCCCACCCCAGGCCAAAGCCAAAGACACTGGGAACTCCAAATCCCATCACCACCAAAGGGAAGGTGGCTGGAACATGAGGGTGGGGTTAAGCAGCCAGGTTTGGAAAAACCAGACACGTGGGTTTTGGAGGGGTTCCCCCATTTTGGCTCCCCGCCAGCTCGCAGCGTCTGGCCAGCTCGGAGAGTGCTTTTTGGGTTTCCAGGTCGGCAGATCGGGTAGGACGCATTAAAGACTTTATTTCCCTGTTTTCTCCCCGAGTTGTACATTTCCTTAATTCCCTTTCCCTTGTAAATAAACCTTTTATTAACCTTTTGTGTGTACCTGTAGTGGCGTATTAATAAGTCCCTTTTAAGTGTGCGGGTGAGGACCCACAGCCAGGCAACCCGTTTTATATCGGGGTTGCTCCGTAACAATTTCACTAGATCCACCTCAATAATCCAGGCTAGGTTTCTATTTCAGATCTAGGTTCTTAACTTAATGACATCCACAGAATGCCTTTTGCCAGGTAAGGTAAGAGGAGAAGTTGCCAGATATGTGAATATATTTAAAGCATCATTATTTTACATGCCAAACCCTTCCTGGCCCCCATTCCTTCAGAACTTTATAGATGCCTAATAGTATAATTCACAATCAGGCATGAATAGATTTATATTACACCCCTACCACCAACATGCTCTTTCTTAATTACACACACTCTGTTTACCTGTTAGGTCTTCAATATCTAACCCTATGTAGATATTCACTCAGGAGTTTGACTTATTGTGATGGGCTCAGAGAAGTACCATTTTTATTGGGGTAGAGGGAACATTCTAGCCCCTCAAACAGTAACATATCGACAGTTACTTGTTCTGCCTAAGGTCAGATACATATCCCACAAGACCTTGATCAGAGCATACAGCTTTGGTATCCAAAGCAAGCACCATAAACTTGGGCTGAGAAGCATCATTGGAAACCATGTCATGTTATTTGCTCGCTCCAGCTGCCTGCTGCAGCAAGTCATTAGAGCAAAGTTTTCTCATATGACATTAATTTATAGGGAAGAATAAATCCTTCTGCACTCTGTTCCTCCTTGGGTAGATAAGTTCCCCGAAGGTAAAAAAAAAAAAATGTGATTGATCTTATATTTAAGAAATACCATGTACACATATGCCCTCTCACTCTCTCACACACACATGCTCATTCATACAAAACTGAGTGTCTGTGAACATGTGAGTGTGCTGTGCAGGTAAAATCAGAGTGAGCACAAATCAGTCAAACTTGGAAAATTTAGGATCAGTTTCTTCTTTTCTGTCCCCAGGATCTTGGATTGAGCAAACACAACCCAGAAAACAACAAGGGGAAATGAAAAGTGTGGAACCTTTGAGAAAGGTTTACAGGCGAGGTAAGACTATCGACTGCTGCATGATGAGAAAATGAAGAAGGATGTGGCACATTTTGTAATATTGATCCAACCTATTAGCAACAGTGGCAGGTCACTCCATCCTGTAAATCCAGCCCAGGTTCCAAGCAAGTGCAGTGTGTGTTTGTGTATGTGTTTGTGTGCTTGTGTGTGCCTTTGTGTGTGTATGAAGCAGAGACAGAGCAAGAAAAAGAGACAATAGGAAAAAGAAAAAGAGTTAGGAGAAATAAAAAGAATTAGAGAGAGAGAGGATTATTCAGAACAGGCTGGACAATAGTACTGATCAAACTAGGTAAACAGTTCAGCGTGGGCCTTCCAAGTTGTCAAGGTCATGAATTTTTCAGGACTGAAATGAAAGAAGTTGTGGTCTAAGCAAACAACATGAACAGATAAAACAGTCTGTCAGGGGCATAAATAATGGCCTTCACAGCTAGATTTCAGGAGCTTCTAGAAATCTATTCTTTCCATCAACATTTGCCATGCCTCTCAGTCCACCAGTACAGATTCATTGAGGAATGGGAAGAAATGCTTTCTTTGCAAGAAGGTCCTGTTTTGGAAGGGGAATGATACTTCTTGTTTGGGTAACTTTGTTGTTGGGGAACTTTGTTGTTCAAAGGTGTAAATGTTATCGGAGCTGATTTTTGATGAGGCGGGAATGGCTGGGATGAGGAGGTAGAAATTTTGGAAAACAAGGAACAGACAATGATAAGAGTCCACAGAGAATGAAGACAAAAAAAAAAAAAAACTGATAGCAAAATAGAAAAATAAAATATGAGGTTGGCCAGGGAGACACAATGGAATAAGTGCTTTGTCCTAAAGACCAGGATTTGCATGTTGGTTCTGCCTCCTGTGAGCTACTTTCTTAACCTAATTAAGACACTGAAGGCTATTTTGGAAATTAGAGGTAGAGTTCTGAGTTGTTGTGAAGATTTGAACTAATATTTATGAAGTACAGTGTCTGGTGCCTAGCGGATGCCAAGAAACTGGCTATTTCTACCCTTGAAAGAATATTATGGGTGCCCTAAAAGTCAGGTGGGGGGAGGTAAAAGTGCTAATGCTGGAAAAAGGTGTCATCTATTCCCATGGTGTCACATTCTCTCTCCAAAGAGCCTGTCACAGATGGTAGGAACAAGAGTATGACCTCTTCCACCAAAGAAACATAAGCTAAGACACATCCTCACTCTAGGAATGTTCCCCTCCTCCACCTGAATCATTAATTACTTCCTCTCCCATTATCATGGAAGCAAATTATTTATTCTTATCAAAAATATTTCTCTTGATCCTATTTCTTCCCTACTTTCTGTACCATTGTGATGCTCCCGAATTGCAGCAAAACTCCTGAAGTAATTGTATATCTTGCTAGCAAAAATTTCTCTCATCCTGTTCTCCCCAATACCCCTTCCCAATACCCTTGGTGTTTGCCCCCCACCCCGACTCCATCCAAATAACTTGTCCAGGACAGCAATGATTCCCATGGTGTTAAACCCACAGGGTTCTTCTCAGTCTGCGCCTCACGTGACATATCAGCTGCATTCCACACACTGATCACACCCTCTCCCTTGATAAATGTTCTCGTGACTTCCAGGACTCCACACTTTCTGCTGTTTGTCTTATGTCACAAGCTACTATTTTTGTAGTATCCTTTGTGAATTCTCCCTCTTCCAAACCTCTTAAGGATGAAGAACCCCAAGCTCAGTTCTTTGTCCTCTTGTTACTATTCTCATTCCTTTAAAGATTTAATATAACCTCAGGCTTTATACATAATCTGTGAGATTGCTCCTCCACTTTGTCTCTACCTTTCTGTGCCCCACTTTGTGGCCCAGGAGGCTGCAGACAACATTGCCCAGGACCCCTGGCTGGCTGGTTAATGACTAACAGAGCTGGCAGCTGCAGGAGGAGTTTTCCTGGCTCTACCTCTCACTGAGCTTCAGGCATGCCATCGCCTCTCCATTTCTCTTACTCAAACATAGAAGTAGTAATTTCTTTCCACTTCTGCCATCCCTTATAAATCCCTTTAGATCTGCCGACATCTCTATACGTTGCCCTTTTATTAAATTCTTTTCAATTGAACCTTGAGAATGCATCACTGGTTCCTGCAGGAGCTTGTCTGATAGCACCACTGTGAGCTGATGGCTCCTAGACCTGTATCCACAGCTCAGACTTCCCTCCTAATCTCCAGGGTCATCCATAGTCCACATGGGCTATTTTAAACCTCATTTGGGGATCTCATAATAATTTTAAGCCTAAAGTGTCCCCTTGGGAGCAACTAATATTGACCTCAAGCCTGCAGGTTTCATTTTCTTCCCCATCTTAGAGGAGACAAACACTATCATTTCAAATGCTCATCCCCAAATCCCTGGAGCTCTTTGACTCCTCCCCTCTCACATCTTACAACAAAATCCATCAAGAAAACTTGCTGGTTCAACCCTTAAAATAAATCCAGAATCTCTTCTCTGGATACTGTAATGGCCTCGATAGAATGGCTCTCCTTGCTTCCACTCTGGTCTCCCTGTCTATTTTCAGTATGGCAGCCAGAGCAATCCTTTTAAAATGTAACCTTGGATTGTGTCACCCCTTAGCACAGGACTCTGCAGTGACTACCTACTTCTCACCAAATTAGTCAAAAACCTTGCGGCAGCCTAAGAATCCTTCCTGACTTGTGTGTCTGTTATTCTTTGTCATCAACCCACTCCAGCCACTTGGGTCACCTGCTGTTCTTCAAAAATTCCAGGTTATAAGACTTTCATATTTCCTAGGTCAGCTCATTATGAATAGCTGCTTACCCACCTCCTACATTCCCCATGTCCCTTCCTTGCCCTTTTTATTCCCCTCATTGGATTTATCACATAATAACAACTAATGTTTGTTTTTATTAGATTTACTTTTATATTACTTAGTAATTTGTAGCAAAAGTTTGCATTATATTTTGTAATGTATTTATTAAGTGTATTGTTTATCATGTGTTTACCGTGTGTTGTAATTTAGCTTTATGAGAACAGGAATCTTTGCCTGTTTTATTTGCTAAAACAGTGCTTGGGGCACAGAAGAGTCTCTACAAACATTTTCTAAAAAGAATGGAAGATCTATGACTTAAAAAAGTTTACTAAGGGAAAATCTGCCTCTTGGAGCTCTGTCTTCTTGCACTCCTGCGTTCTGTTAGCTATATTGTCTACCCTACAGGTGCTAGTGCCTTCGTATATACTCTAGACATGATATAGTCTTCACTATACACACTATGCACGGTAACACCCTCACTATTTATTCTACACATGATATAGCTTTACAATAGACTATGCACTAGACCTTTAAGATTCACCTTACCTCTCACTTGCTTTGTGATTGGGCAAGTTGATTACTTTTCTAAGACTCATTTTGCTCATCCATAAGATGAAGCAACACCACTTAAGTCTTAGGTCTATTATGAGGAATATGCACATGCGGGCATAGAGTTGCACTTAGCACAGTGCTTCAATCAGAGTAAATGCTATGAAGTGGTCAGAGGAGAAGTGTAATAAGTGAGGAAATTGAAATCCAGTCCCTCACACATTTTCAGGCTTCCAGAGGTGTGGTATCCATATTTATCTGAAGATCTCACTGTTCCCTTCATACTTGACCATTAAAACTTATAATTTCTGGGCCTACATTTATTCTTCAAGAGGTTGATGGTTTCAGAAAAGCTATTCTTGGGGGTTACCATATTATATTCTTCCCAACTATGGGGATTAAGAGAAGTTGTTTAAATTCTAAGATTATTCTTCCTATATCCTGAGATTCTGAACCAGACATAAAAGAGTTCTAAGTTAAGTGATTTGTTCCTAACTTGGAGTGAGAGTGGACTTTAGCCAACTGCCCTAAGATGTGGGCCTATGGCTCTCAGTTGAACCCTGAGTACCCAGGTATCCATTGTCTTTGGATTCCTGGATATAGGCCACCCATGTGTAATCTCCTGCCAGTCACTGCAGAACCAGGCTCTGTCTTGAACTCAGTCAATTGATGGTGACCTGATACTTGCTAACTCTTGCAAGTATCTCTTCTGAGAATTCTGTTTTCTTAGAATACTAATTCCTGGCTAGGTCTTTTCCAAATGAGTAGTCCACACTGAACCACTGCCAACCATCTTTTCCTGGGAGTCCTGTGGCAGGGTCCTGACATAGGGGACCTTGAGCCTGCTGGGTAACAATGCCATTCTTTGATCACTAATTGACTTTGACACTGAAACTAGATACTGGTCCAAGTCCCAGGCTTTCCTCTTTTACCTTCTTTCCTCCTACTCATCTCCAAGTCTTAACTAGATTGGATTAAGAAGAGATGGACAACCACTTATCAAACCAATTGAAAAAAACATTGAAATATTATTGCAATCAATAGGAATTATAATGCCATTGAACTCAAGTTTCCACAGAAATTTAGATAACCGGTGAAATGTTACTTGGTCCTGCCTCCCAGAGGGCTCTCAAGAGCAAATTAAAATTATAAATTAAATACCTGCATGCTGCAAGTACAAATCTAAGATGAATCAGATAGAATTTTGAATGCTAATTTCAGAGGAAGAAGTCAGAATCTAAGTTTCAGGTCAGGATAATGCATGCTATAATCCCATTTGCTGAGCTTTCTTCACAGCATGAAATCTCCTTTGGACAGTAGAAGTGAATTATCATAAAAATCTTTCCTGAATATTAATAGAAATATTAATTGAAAAACTTTCCAAATAAATGTCGCCAAATACACCTCATCACACAAATGTTTAGTAAATGTTTAATAAAAATCAGGTCGAAAGGCAAGGAGTTATTGTTCTGTCTCCACTGCCCACAAGTCAGTCTAGTGTTGGTTTCACCATGCCCTGGGAGCAAATAGGGTTTTCCCTAGTGGAAAACCAAATCTGTCAAACTAGTTGCCAAAATTGCTGACCCCAATGTAGCTCTACAAAATCAGAAGGAAATAACTGGACAACATTTTGACATATAACCACAAGTAATTACACACTTAAAGCTTTGCTAAATAAAGGTAGGGGGAGAAGAAATGAATGGCAGAACCCCAGATGCCACTTTTCCTTTTGGTATGAAGGTTTAAGTAGCACTATTTCCTTCAGTAATGAATTATTTTTTCCCTCTCCTTCCCCTGCAATTAGAGGACCTCACTTTGGGGCATGGAGGTTACTGAGACAGGGGCAGTGACTGTTCCCACCAAGCAGCCAATGGGCTCTCATCCATCTCCTTTGGTAATTAATTCTAATATAGCTCCAATTAATACAAGGGAGAAAGAACCTTCAGGGTACAGTTTTACAAGATATTGCAAAGCCTAATTGAAATCCCTTACCTTATTTTGAAAACAACATTTCCTAAAAGGGTTTAGAAATATTTAAAAGTAATAAAATGCAGCTTAACAACACTAGCTTCTGGCTATGAAATATTCCCAAGATGTGTCCATATCTATATAAGAACTTTTAATTCCTCAGAATATTGTCATGGACTAAAAGAATCATGCTAAGTGCTCATCCTAGAATTAAAGATTTATATAAATTTAGAGCTGGACTAAAAGTAGCCAACACTTAGGTGATTTCACTATGGACCAGGCACTGTTCGGGGCACTGTTGAGGCACTAAATCCTTTTCACAGCTGTGGCACCTAAACAGCAGAGGCTAGATGACCTAGAGTCATAGAGGCTGTTAACTCAGAATTTGAATTTGGGTGACATGCTTTTAGTCACCCAGTGACTCTCCTTGAGAGTCCTCATCCTACCCATTTAGCTTCAAAATTGAGAAAATGGCACATACAAGGCAAGCGGCACATACCAGGTCACATGTCACAAGCATCTGAGCTGTGGTGACATCCATTTCTTCCAGTTCATTTCTCCTACTCTACAGCTCGGTGCCTGTCAAGGACAGAAACACAAAATTACAGAAATGGAAGGGAAAGCCCAGAGTTCACTGAATTTTGCAGCCAGGCCCTATTTCCACAGCTCTCCTTTCTTAAGCAGTTAAGTGGTTCTATTTTTAAGCTGAGTAAGAACCAGAAAGCCTTCACCTTTAAGCTTTTCCTACATCCCCGAGGGCTGCCCCTTTGCTTGCTTCCATCTAGCACTGAAGTCACTTTTTCTCCTTGGCTTAGGAAAAACCTACCATGAGATCCTTTTCACGTATCTGAGAATGTCCTCTGAACAGGAAATTAACAGGCTCTGAAGTTAGGCTAGACTGCTTAACTTCCTCTCCATTTGAGTTTTGCAGGCCCCACTCCGGCTCCTGCAAGTCGAGAAAGCTTTGTGTCCCAAGTCTGAGCATGCGTGTCTGGAAGGGCGTGGTTCTCCATTCAGCGCTGTGGGACTGCCCTGTCTTCACAACTCCCAGAAAACGAGCAAACTCGGATGATTTGTTCCCCCACATATGTTTGTTATTTCACTTTCAATTTGGTAAAGTGAGGTCCCGATATTTTCAATTGGATTTGACCTTAATCTTCTTTGAGCTTTTGCTAAGGCCCCCCTGGTAAGATTGTCAAAGTTAATTTATCACAGCTAACAGCAAAGTTAGAAACAACTACTTCACCAAACATTTCTTCACGCCAAGAAAAGCCATCTAGCCTATTAACCACAGCTGATTGTTTGTATCATAAAAGGTTTCCAAACCCTTTTACTACAATCCATGAAGTATTTATTACTTGAGGTCAAATTCCATTGCTATTCGCTCCAAAGTCATTTCCATACTCTTTAGTGTAAGTGAATTTTGTTGCGGGAAAATGTTGCTTTAAAAATAATGAGCTGTCAAATGAAGCTTAGAAATCATTTAGTTTTGTAGAAATTTTCATTGCAACAGCTATCCAAATTCAAGAAACACTTCTTTGATATGCAAATGTAAGTTAATTCCCATCTTTCTACTTTGGCCTTTCCAGAGATGAATTCATATCTTTGTTCTCCTCATGCTTGCTGCACATTTCTTTGGTTAATCTTATCCAAGGATGACCTCAGTGTGTACCTGCAGGCTATATAACTTCTATATACATCTTGTTAATGCAAACCCTTTCCTTAGCTTCAAACTCTTATGTTCAGCTGCCTGCTTGATATATTTGGTTGGATATGCCTCATGCCCTTCAAAACTCATCTTCTGTCCAAACCTGTTTATCCTCTTTAATTTCTTACCCTGGTAAATCTTACCTGGCTCATTAAACCTGAATATCATGATTGCTATTCCTTATTGCAAAACAATTACTAACTCTATTGAATAATGTTTGTGGCCTACTACTCATCTAATTCACCATCCCGTTTCTAGAAAACTCTTGATTTTGTTCATATTCCTTTTACCTTTCCCTATCACCCATTTATCCTACTGTCCACTTGTTCCGGAGGAAGTGAATTCCAGCATCAACTTCAGAAATGTTCCTGATTGGCCTCATAGAAAATCCCTCATTCCCCTTACCAATGATTGATTCAGGAATGGGAACATGACTCAATTCAGGCTAATGATTTAAGAAGTTTACTAGAATCTTCTGGGAAAATGTGTCCTTATTTTACTGGGCAGCCTGACTCTGTGGGGCAAAGGATAGTGCATTGGACTTCTAGATTGTTTAGGTAGTTACTTGGCAAATTTCTGGAAATGATCCTGTCTTTAAATGATTTCATATATGGATAGTAGATCTAGAATTGCTGTTCCCATCTTATTACCATCTTGAGAATAAAATCAATATAAAAAAGTGAGGACAGAATTCATGTGCACAGAGACTAGAATCACCATAAGCAATTCTGAAGTCTATCCTCTTTCCAGACTTAATGTTTGCTTTGCAAATGAATTTATTTATTGTTGAAGCTACTTTGGATTATTTATTTTCCTATTATTTGCTACAAAAAGTTCTCTAAATGATTCATCAAGTCTTATCAATATTTAATACCTATCTCCCCATCACTGTCTCTACTAGCATTGTTGTAGTTCCAGCTTTCATCATTTCTCACTTGGATTAATAGAACAATCTTCCTAACTGGTGTTGCTGCCTCAAACCTCAATCCACAGCAATCCATCCTCTGCAGCTGCCAGAGTGATCCTTCTAACATTAAAAAGAAAAAATCTGCTTATCTCAGAGTTCTGCTCAAAATCTTTCCAGATTTTGCCTTATATTTTGTAAACCACTACTTAAATAAAAGTGAACTTATGCTTTACATTTATTTGCAAAGTACTAAAAATGAATGAATTTAGAAAAAAAAGGAAAAGAATAGCCTTGCTCCAGCTAAAGACAGAGGTTGAAAAGGAGCCTACGAGATCAGAAATTGCAGTGAGCCCTTGGAATGATTCTGGTCCAGCTCCAAGTCTCTCAGTTAAAGTGTGTAGACAGAGGCTAAGGTATGTGAACCCCACAAGGTCTTTTTCAAGGTCAAGGCATGTCCCAAATAAAAAATTCTACAAATCAGGAAGAGGTGGTAGCTGTTCAGCCAACATTGAACACTTAGGGGACATTCAATTCCTTTATTTTTTTCCACCAATTCCCCAAATTTGAATAATGCAAATCAAATCATCAACCAGAACAAACAGGAGTTTAGAGATATGTGAGAGTAGAAGATGCATGGCTTGGCCCAAATTAAACTATTGCTTATAAAAAATTGACATTCTTTGGTGTGTTATTCAACATCATTCATGATGGTACTCGATCTTGACTTTCTCTTTAGTAATAATTGATATATTTGTTTCCTTTTCCTAGCATCTCAATACCCATCTATCACACTTTTGGAATAGTCACTTCCCATTGAGACTTTCACATTTTCCAGGGTAGTTTCCATGTTCATATGGAATGCTGAGGCCCTGCCTTCATAATCTCAGTAACTTGTTTCATGGGTCTTTGACCCTTGCTAGGACAATCAGAGGAATTCCTTGGAAACTCTTGAACTGGGAACAAGAGAATGAGCTTATCTTTGTTTGGATGTTTAAACTGCATGTTGTAAAGCTACTGGTGATTGAATTTTCTGCAACATAAGTTGAAAAAGCTGAGAATGTATGTAAGGAGAGACAAATAAGAGATAAGAGAGAACGACTCCAGAAACAGATGAGAGAGAAGTGCCTGTTAGGGTTTAAGTTTTCTTTCTGATTATAGTTTTTCCTAAGACCTGAACATATTGCTGTCCTTGCATGGCTGAGATATCAGAGCTCTTTATAACAAGTAATTCTCTACCCTCCTTCTTCTCTTTCTCCTCTTTCTTGCTTAAGCTATTTCTACTTGACATTTATGACACTGGAAGCCAAAATAGTGCTGACTAACATGTCTGTCTCTTCTCTCATCATTTAACTCTATGCAGTTCATGACAAAGACTGCTACAGAGGGGCCCTGTGGGGCTCTAGCCATCCAAGGGACAGTGGGCAATAGAGTCATGCACAATTGCAAGACCACTCAGGCTCAAAGAACAACAACAATGGGGTTTATTTAACAAACAGAGAAACAATAAGTTTTCAAGGCCACAGGTGGCCAGCTATCTTACCCCAGGTAATGTCTAGAATGTCCAGAAGTCCTAAAAAAAAAAGCCACTCATTTGAGATGGTACTATCCTGCCAATGAGGGCCAGCAGCTCATGGCAGCTGGCCGGCAGCAGGCCAGGGTCCAACTTACCTCAGGCAGGGCCACTGAGATGACTACAGCTGCCCTGGCCATAGACTGAAGGTCGGGATGGACAGCATCAGAGACAGCAGCACCAGGAGGCAGTGCTGCACAATTTACAGCTCTCAGAGGTGACCCAGACACAAAGCACTGGTCACCCAGTCACTACCACTACAGCTCTTTGTAAGCTGTTGGCCCACAACACCAACAAACAGCTCTTTGAGGCACCAGGCCTAGGGCCTCTGGTGCTCTTTTCAGGTAGTAGTAGAGGCAGCCCAGCCTCTGTGCAGCTTTTTGGTTTCTCTTCTTCCTTCAGAGATTGGCTACTAGATGCTGCTCTTTCTTCTTTCTTGAACAGGGACAGTTTTTCTGAGAGAGTTTGAAAATGCAAGTGCCTCTCTTCTAAGGCCAGGAGCCACAAGTCAGAGAATCCCAAGTGCATGCCTGCCCTTCCTTATAACCTCTTTCAGGTTCCCCAACTACAATTCTGATTGGACCATTTTCAGTCCTATGGTTGATTGGACCATTTACCAATCAACTCATAGCTGACACCTGATCACTCCATTCTATGACCCATGCACCCTTTCTACTGCCTGCGGCTGGAGGGAGCCACAGTGTTGGAGTTGGCCTGTGTGGCCCCATGCTCCTCCCTGCAGCTCTGAAGGAGGAGCTGCAAGCCCTGGGATGGCTTGATAGGGGAACCGCTGGCACCTGCAATCACTGCTGTCCTCTGTCTGCAGCCTGAATCCCAGGGGGTTGGGGGGCACTGGTGGTGGGCAGTACAATGCTGCCACTTGCACTGCCCACAAGTAGTGCTCTGGTGCCAAGTGTCAGAGCCCTGAGGTGGGAACCATCTCCAGTTTCACAGGCTCTTGGCATATGACACTGATTCTCAGGATATTTCCAGCTAGACTAGATCACGCTTCTTCCAAGCTGATTTTCCCATTCATGCCTTTATCCATGTCTTTGCCCATCCTATCTTTCAGATTCTTTTTCTGGGATACCTGTGTCCCCCATTTGTCATTTCTCTTCTGAAGTCTATTTTTATACCTCTGACTCAAGTTTAGTGACCCTCTCCATGTTCTCACAGTGTCTTCTGAATAGTTCAACCATTATTCTTGGTTGAACTATTCATGTATATTCCAGTATACATGTGCTATGCTACTAACTTAGATGTGGTAGTCTTTTTAGGGCACTAGATTTAGACTTCATCCATCTTTATTTCCCCAACTCTTAACAAGATGTTCACTTGATAGATATTGGCTATTTAAATGAGTCAATCAAATGATGAAGCAAATACCATATAGTAACCTGGGTATTTGACAACACAGTAAATTAGCAACAATTTTAAAAATAAGTAAATGAAATGAAGACAGTTAAGATTTCTGGAAAACTAGCACATTCATTTACTGTTGATGGCATTGCAAATTAGTGCAGCACCTTTAGGAATCCATAAAATAGGGCAAACAACTGCCATAAAAATATTCACATCCTTAGTTCAAACATGAAATATTGTCCTAAAGAATAATTTTATAAGTCAAGAAAATGCATAAATATATTTATGGCAATAACTTACAGTAGTGACAAAGTTAAAGGAGAAATTGCTATATTAATTTATCAAGGTGATAAAATATTATATGTATTTAAAATAAGAATAAAAACTAGAAATAATGAACATTTTATTATGTATTTGGAAAGCAAAATTGCAAAAGGGCAAATTTGTAATAATTTAAAAAATGTCAAGCTTGGAAAGCAACTAGGCAAAAATGGAAGTGTTATGTTGAATGATGGAATTACCAGTGTTGTGTTCTTTTTATCAAAACTTTATTTTAATTAAAAAGATGTCATTGCAATAATATTTATAAAGCAGGGGAAGATTTAATGGGGTCCTCCATGTTATGAGATCGTCCTTGTCATTCCTACAAAACATTCTTCTGGATAAGGGTGAATATACCTGCCTACAATCCTCCTGAGACATGGAATTCAGTACAATTGAGAAGCATTATATCAACACAGTCACAGTAGCAAATTTGCATAATGATTTATGGACATTTGCCCTAACAATTGTGTGGGGATATGAAGCAGCTGTTCACTAGCTTGGCTCTGGCTTTGCTAACAAGAGGCCGACAGCTGTAGTTAATGAAAAACAATTGCTAATAGATAATTCCAATTTAGCTTGAAGTGCATTTTGGTATTGCCAGTACACAGAGTGACTCAAATCAGATCGCCAGCCTCATATTTGCTTTGCTCCATCTTCTGAGTTCACACCACACTCCATCTTCCTGGGTGGGACTTTGTGGAGAGTTGTTCTGGAAGGCACTCTGGGAATATGTTGCATGGGACAGGGCTAAATCTTGTTCTGGTTGGTGGCAATAAAGTATAACCCCAGTGACATAGACAGTGGAAATTGTAAGGAGCTAGGAAGGAAAGAGCCAGGATCAGAATAAAGCTGTGACAGCTTCAATAGATAGTCTCTCCTTCACTACTCTGGCAGCCTAAAACACTGGAATCTTCATTTCAGGACCTCTAAAAAGTGAATGCCACTCAAGAACACAGGTAGGGAGTCAACCAACAGTGCTAAGACAGTTGATGCTCAGGATCATTGGTTTCTAATCTTAGTTCTGTTATTTTTGATGAACAGTTCAGCCTGTTTGAGCCTCAGTTTGCTCATCTATAAGAGGAAGATTTTAAAGAAGATCTCACAAATCTTCCAGCTTTGTGATTATTTTTTTGTATAGAGGAACTAGGGTGTAGGCCAGAGACAGAATGGGATGTAGAACAGGTGAATTTTTTTAAATATTTTATTTTATATAATTCTTACATCATTTTTCATTTTTGCACAATGTATGCATTTTCATTTTGGTTATAGTCCCCATACAATTGTACTCCCCCTTATTTTTTTTTAAAGATTTGTTTATTTATTTATGCAAGCACTGGGTACAGTCAGAAGCAAGGAAGGGTGAGAGAATTCACCAGAGCCAGAGCGGGGAACAGAACAGGCAGACCGACGAAATACACTGCTGAGGGGAGCAGTGGACAGGGTAGGAGAGGTCTGTGTGCCATGTGGGACCCTTGCCGGTGGTGAGGGATTGAAGCGGTGCTGCAGAGGCTGTGGGCAGATTCGCAGCCCATCGCTCAACTGCTGTGCCACCAAGGGAGGCTCCTCCCCCTTATTTTGACCCTAATCCTTCCTATCCCCACCCCCACCCGCCCTCGATAGTGTGTCTCTGGTTTATAGTTGCTTGATTTTGATTTTTACTTTATTAAAATTAGTCTTTTTCCTGGTCCCTTATTTAGATTTTCTAAATTTCTGCTATGAGTGAGACCATCCAGTATTTTTCTTTTTCTTTCTGGCTTATTTTGCTGAGCATGATCCCTTCTAGCTCCATCCATGTTGCTGCAAACTGCATGAGTTTATCTTTTTTGATAGCTGAGTAATATTCCATGGTGTATATGTACCACATCTTCTTGATCCAGTCATCTATTTTTGGGCATTTGGGTTGTTTCCAAAGCTTAGCTATTGTAAACAGTGCTGTTATAAACACAGGGGTGCAGGTGCTCTTTGGAATTGATGTTTCTGTGTCCTTTGGGTAAATACCTAGGAGTGGAATTGCTGGATCATATGAAAGCTCTATCTTTAGTAGGTTGAGGAATCTCCACACAACTCTCCATAGTGGCTGGACCAGTTTGCACTCCCACCAACAGTGCAGGAGAGTTCCTTTTTCTCCACATTCTTGCCAACATTTGCTGTTGCTAGTTTTTTTAATATGTGCCATTCACACTGGTGTAAGATGGTATCTCATTGTAGTTTTGATTTGCATTTCCCTGATTACAAGTGATGTTGAACATTTTTTCAGATGCCTGCTGGCCATTTGCATTTCCTCTTTGGAGAAGTTTCTTCTTAGCTCTTCTGCCCATTTTTTGACTGGATTATTTTCTTTGTAGAACAGGTGAATTTTTACTGAAATACACTCCTAAAGGGAGCAGTGGGTGAGACAGGAGAAGTCTGCTGTGCCATATATGGGTTAGCTCCCTTGCTGGGATCGAACTCAGGCTGTAAAGGTGATATATCTGAGACTTAACCCCTAGGTCACCAGGGATGCCCCCAACTTTGTGATTCTTTAAGTATCAGTTAGGATTGGTATCATTTTAGACAGATCAACTGTAAGTAAGTCCAAATGCATTTGGGACATTTTTGTGGTTGCTGAAGCCTTCAGTCATTTCTTATGAGTATATCTTCTGGGTACGAGTATAAATTTGGAATGACAATAGGACACAAATTAGAAACTGGGTAATTGGTTAACTGTGCAATAGAATATTTTTAATATATTGCAAGTTTCAGTTCATATACCACAGCTTAATTGAATTTGCCCTACAGCCCTTCAATTAAAAATAGTGCAAAAACTAGCATTTTTTTCAAGATAAATGTGGAATCTTGACCAAAATCTAAAAAAAAAAAAACATGGTAAGTTTTTGAAAGGTTAATAACTTTTTTTCTAATCAAAGCAATAACAGAGATTGAGAGACTATTTTCTTTTTTATAGTATACAAGAGAGCTTTGATAGTTCTGTCTTAGGAGCAATCTGACACTCTAAGAAATTCTGCTGAGACATGAACTAAATTTGTAAAGTAGGAACAATCAACACTTGGCTGAATCTACCATCTCTGTGAGGTGTGTTAGTACAGGTCATAGGTCTCTGCACAGTCTCACCAACCTCATCTCTTGTGTGTCCTGGTTTCTTGTCCTTTTCCATCATGATGTTTCTAAATAGCCTGACATCTCCTAATTTGTTCCCTTGGCCTGAAATATTCTTCCACCCCATCTCTATACTCTTTCCTGCCTGAAAAATTCCTTCCTCCTAATTCTTTGTAAGTCAGGTCACCTGACTTTGGGGTCAATTATAGCCAAGCAAACTGCCTGACTCTACTGCTTATAATCTGTATGACTTGGGCCCTTTTATGCAAGGGACTTATATTCTCATGAAATTTTTAAAAATTGGTCAATTTTGAGTCAGTTCCTCAAAGTTGCAAAGAAACTTACCATTTTCACAACAAAATAAATGGCATTCTAAGGAAAGGCAACAGCATGTGCATGGCCTAGAGTTGTGGAAAGAATAATGGAAAATGTGACATAATCCAGTCATCAGAACTCAGGACCTGGAGAAGTAGGAGGAAGCTGATGAGATAGGAAAGTAGTCAGGTACAGCTATTGAGGGATATTTTTGACATATAAGAATTTTGAAAAACGGTCTTTAAAGAAATGGAAGGCTTTGAAGGATTCCATTCTAAGGAACCCTTGATTTCTGCTATTGACTATAATATTTAACTGAGATTTCCTGCCTGAGCATTCTATGTCCAATACGGACCAAATCTACTGCTTCTTTTTGGGAGTAAATGGCATATATTCAGGCAACTATATAGCTTGGTTTACTTTGAACAGCTCTGGTTCTTCCTTTTATCCTGGTTTAATGCTTAACAGTGCTCCCCTTCTCAAAAGCTTCCTACTTTGAGTATTATCATCTTCATCAACTCAAGAGATCATAGATGAAGAAATGCAACATTATTTCCAAAGGGTTGTGGAATAATTTTAAAAAGAAAGTCAGACATCATTCTGATGAGAAGCTAGAAGTTTCCCAACCACTGAAGGTTATGAGCAGGGGACTATCTGATCTGAGAGCAGATGGACTGTGTGTCAGCTCAGGGTGACTGCATCAAACTTTCCACACCTGCTTCTTTTATATGCTTGGACCACACCTCTTTAACCTCTCTGTGCCCCAGGTTCTCCCCTACATAGTGAGGAAGACAGAATACTACCTACTTTTTTCTACTTTTGTAAGACTTAGAGACCTAAAATAGGTAAAATGTTTTGAAAAGCCCAAAAAGGAACAAAAATGCGCTAGATGTCACATCTATTACCAGGCTGGTAGTTGAATGTACCTTTGCCTATGGATGAGATCCAAAATATTGTGCTTCTGCTGCTCCTCTGAGGCATCCTTCCAAGGCTTCTTCTACCTTACACAGATCTGGCCTGTCATGCCTTTCAAAACAAAATCATTATCTTTTTGTCTGAAGTTTTTCAATTGAGGAAATAAAGCTAAAGGTCTCTTTAAAAATAAAACATGAGGGAAAATGCAAGTTTAGCTTTTTATCACACTGCTAAACTTGTCTCTTGACATATGTCTTCCCCACTAGAAGGTCTCTGAGCATAAGGACTGTGTTTTATCCAACTTTATATATTTGTACCTGACCTTGTACCTGGTTCATAAGGAGAACACACTAAGTAGTTTTTGGAGAGAAATTGAGATTATTTGCCAACTGAAACAAACCTATACTCCGCACTATGTGGTTTTTCTGTTTAAAGATTTTATGTTTAATGACTTTCATACTGCATGTTTCATGAAATTTCTCACTATAGTCAAGTAAATCTTGTCCTCTATGAGCTGACATCACTTAGTTGGGAGATATGGAATAAATAAATTTAGCAGTTTATACAGAAACTTTCAGCACACAACCCAGAGATAAGTTAAGGTTAGATTTTGAAGTTTGGAGAAAGTTTGGAAACAGCAGGAATTCACTTGGCATATATCAAGAGGTTATTTTTAAAGATGACATTAACTTTGTAACCCAAGGTTTTATTTTTTTATTTGGAGATAGAATATTGAGTAGTTAAATAGCACACATGCTGGGAACAGACTTGGATTCTAATCCTGGCAGTGGTACTCACCTGCCACAAAACCTTGGAAGAGTAGCTTGGTTTGTTTTAGCTTGGTTCCCTAGAACCCAGGGCATAAGGCAAAAGATTATGCACTCACATTTAACTGGGAAACAATCCCACTGAAACATGAGTAAGGGAAAAAGAAGTGCAGCAGGAGAAGGAAAAGAACAAATACAAGGACTTACATGGCTGGGCTGGTGACAACTTCGCCTACGATAAATTCCTAGTCTTGCTTGGTATCTTTACAAAATGGTATCCAATTACATTCTGTGGGCAGCAGAGTTTATCTGCATCTTTTTTCCTTTTGTTGCTTAAAGTTCACCACTACCTTTGAACTTCTTAATAGTTTTTCCATGCATCTGGTCTCGCTACTTGGAGACCACAGGGAACCCGGGTGGGAGCTTAGAGACAGCCCAGATGTGAGGTAGGAACTGTGGGGCTGTGCTAATAAGCAGCAGCAGCAGGAAGGGCTGCAGTTCCATGGTGCTAAGAGCAATGTTGGCCATTGCCAGAGCTGCTCAGATTAGAAGGGGCTGGATCTCTAGTGCTGGGTAGGCTGAACCCATTGCATTGCCTGATTTCTGGATCTCAGTTTTCTCATCTTTAACATGAATGAGAATAACAGCTACATAGGCTGTTGTGAGGACAGAGCAAGATGCTTTGGACAATGCCTGAAACATAGAAAACTGCGAAATGTTTTCTGTTATTAGAAAAGTCATGGCAGTTCTTGTGGATTTTTTTTTTTTTACTTCTTGTGGATTTCTTATTCTACTCTCTGCAGTCCATCCTCTATCCTTCTTTTTATGCTTCCTCTTAAAAATATATTGAAGACGGAGCTATAAGGATTGAGTTCAGCATGACCAAAACCTTGGAGACTAAGTCCCTCATCCCTTGTGCCAGGTCACCTGACTTGCCAGTTGTTATGATCCTGCTAGAAGAGATGGAAACAAAGCAAGTCCTGCTGAATCACCATCAAGGGGTGTTCTTGGAAAAGTCTCCAGACTCCATGAGTTCATATCATAGTTACTGCACACATTGGCTTGATTGGGTTTCTGCCAGTGGAGTAAAAGTTGTTCTGAAAAGTATCTTCTAGAACTTTGGAGGCAGAGGTGCAGAAACAGCAAAGGTTTATGGCAGGGCATCCATATTTAATGGCTCTCTGGGCACACTACAGGTATTCTGTTTGGACTTCATGGTGTTAGTTAAGATATTTCCATTTGAGCTTCCAGTAATGATGCCCCCAAGCAATATGGCTGAACACACTGTCAAAGAGTTGCTTTCTCTGTTGCCACCAGTAGAAGCTAAGATTTAAATATATTGATAACAACATTTAAAATCATCGTTTCTTCCATATAAATCATATTTCCCACTTTGCCTTTAAAAGAAACCAGAGGATTGGGTAATCCTGGGTCTGAATTTCCACCTGGAACAGAATTTGAACTTCTCACTTCAGATGGGGCATATTTGCCATATTTCTCACAATTCTGTATTGTCTTACCAGGCTATTTTCACTCATTTATATTACCTTTTGTTGTAGACATTTTAGTTTTCAGCCCTGGACTTAAAGCTTTCTGGACTGAGATGGCTAGTTATCAGAGAAACATAAGCTTTGGACTCTAAAGCTACTTTAGAGGGGCCCAAGCTCTATGGCCTCACCTCCATCCCCCCAAACTTGCTCATGGAACATTTATTTGGTTTGGTTTTCCAAATGTACACAAACTTTTTGATCTTGTTTATAATATTGTCATACATTTTCTTTGTTATTAACAAATACATGAGAGAATGAAATAGGGAAAGAAAAAAAAAAAACATCATATGACATCGAGATGTACCAGAAATTTCCATGTCTGTGGCAGGGACTGCAGCATGACTTCTCAAACTCCAATCAAATTCCTGTGGCAAGTTTGACTTCACTTTAGAAGCTGGAGTTAGAAAGTCCCTGTTTCTAAGACTCCTTAAACCTTTGGTTTCCCAAGGGGTGCACCTGCTCCCAAGCCAAACCACAGTGTGATGTTTGGAAGGTCGAAATGAGATGGAGTTGGTATTTCTGCTGGGTCTGTGGTTTCTGGGGACAGAGGCACAGTTGCTGAATCAGGGAAGGCAGCAGCACAACCTCCCATCATGTTCAGTCCATGCCTGGCGCAGAGTACCCATGTTGCTGGTGTGAGAGCAACCGAAGTAGTGGCTCTTGAGTCAAAAGTTGTTACAACAGTGTCCTGATGTGGTCACCGATAATGTCATGTCCTACAGTATTATCTGTGGTTATGCTGGAAACTCATGGTAGAGCCTGTGCTGGCGGCCTTTCCATTGACTTCACAGGTGCTTCATTTGTGGTGTTAAATTCTTGGTTTCTAAATTAGCTGGAGAGGATTCTGCTATATACTACCAAATCTGGCTGACAGTGGGTCCCTCCAACTCTTAGTATGTGTGTTTTATAAAAGTAGCCTGTCTTTTCGTATCATAGGTACTGTATCTTTTTTAATTAAACTTTTTAGGTTGAGAAAATTTGTGTTTTATGCAGAGTTGTGACAAACTGTTCAGATCCTATGCATCTTTTGCCTGGTTTTCCCATGGTAAACTCTTGGAGAACTAGCGTACATTGTCATCACCAGGATATTGACTTTGATACAATCTATTGATTAGGGGTTGCTACTGAGTTGTTCTTGTGTCTCTGTGTGTATGCATGTGTGTGTAGGTATATGCAATTATATCACATTTGTAACTTCAGGTATCAGTCACCACAGTCAAGGTACAAACCAGTCCCAGCACCTCAAGGATCCCTCTTCATGCTGTTTCTTTATAGCCACACCTAACTCCCTCCCAACCCCCTCTTCAATCTTGAATCTGTCCTCCAGTTCTATGAATCATCACTTCAAAAATGCTTTAGACTATGGAGAAATATAGTGGTTACCAGAGGGAAGGGGACAGAGAGCAGGGGATGGAGGGACCATGTGATAGGGTACTGGCACTGGAACTTTGGTGAAGGGTGAGTGAAGCATGGGTACATGTCAATATATGAAGCTATACTCCTGAAATGTTACCATTTTGCAAATAAATGGTAAATAATAAAATTTTATTAAAATACTTCATTTTAATAAATGCTAACCATCTACTAAAAAAGGGCATAATCTTTTACAATTGGCCTTTTTTTGCTCAGCATATCCTTCTACTAATTCATCCAAGTTGGTCTGTGTATCAATAGTTTTTTTCCTTTTTACTGCTGCATAGTAGTTCATTGCACAGATGTCAAATTTGTTTAACCAATCACCCTTTGAAGACATGTGAGTTCTTTCTAGATTTTGCCTATTATGAATAAAGCTGCTAGGAACATTCATACACAGATTTTTTTTGCAAAAATATAAGCTTTAATTTCTCTGGGATAAATGCCTCAGAGTGTAATTGCTGGTTCATATGGTAATTGCATACTAAGTTTTATAAAAAACTGCCAAATTGTTTTTCCAGAGTGTACCATTTTACTTTCCTGCCAAACAATGTTAGCATTTGTTGTTTTCACGGAATAACTGAAAAATAATTTCATCCATTCTAATGAGTGTATATGGCATCTTATTGTGAAGGAGGCATCAGTTAAGTCAATTTATATATGACTATATAGCAATATATCCAGAATTTATAGCCCCAAATGCCTTTCATTTCCACACATAGAATTTTCACATATTTTAGCACATTTAATTTTTACTTTGTGTCTGGTTATTATCATTTCATTTCCTTTGATGAGGAAATAGAGACAGCAAAAAATAAACGAATTATGCAAGATTACAGAGGAAAAAATACATTTATTGAGCAACGACTACTGTATGCTACAAACATCATTTTCTTTAATTATAACAGTATTTTTGCATGTATCTACTATTGTTCCTATTAAAAGGGGGAAGAAATGAATCCTTTAGTGACTAATATCTGATTGAGCTAAAATTGTCATATATTTCATTTTTATTAAAAAAGACAGAGACAGAAAACAAAGATGGGAAAATCTATATTTTCACATGATGTACTGAGGACTACCAGAAATTTTTGTGTGTATGTTTATGGCAGGCACTGTAAAAGGCTCACTAGACTCCATTCACTCTCCATACCTGGAGCTTTCTGCTGTCCTATATTGCTTAGCTGGTAAATGAAAAATCTGGAACCAGACAGAACCTGGGCATCTGATGCCATGATGTCATGTCTGGTATAGTTTCCAACACAAGATCACTTCTCTTTCTAACTCAAGAACATAAAAGGTGAATTTTTTTACAACAAATTTAAAATTAAATACCCTCCATTAATGCAGTTTTAATGAGTGATTCATTTACTTTGCATTTATATGTTTAAAAGGATGCCTAAAATAAGAGCACTGTACTTCATAAAGGAAACTGCATACACAGATTCACTATTGTATATCTTGACAATTAGATGGACATTTAAAATGAATCTGACAGGATCAGCTGCCATGCCCTGTGTTAAATTGTTTTAAACTTTTCACTCCTCTTTTTTGTCAATAAAGTTGTAAATAAAGACCATCACACATTAAAATCCAAAAAAAAAAAAAAAACCATAAAAGATAAACCAAAGCAAAAACAAAAAAAGGCTTGAGGATATTCTAATGCTTCATCCCTGCCACTACTGACCTTGGGCAAACTATTTCCCAGTTTATTGCCTCATGAGAGAATGAGGGCATATTCAGGAAAATGGGGCATTTGGTTATAGAACTCTTTACCTGATCACTTCACACAGTCACGAGCTCCAGGATATGGACTGGAGAGAAGACTGAACTGAGAATGAAGGATGTGGTTCAAGAACTAACCTTGGGCAGGTCATCTTGCCACATTCCTAAAACACATCATTTGGAACACAGCATCTTAGAAGTCCCTTCCAACTTCTTGATTCTCAGAGCTTAGTATTTGGATAAAGAAAATGTAGTCTTGCAATGTACAAAAAACTGTTTATTTCCAAAAAATACAACTTTAAACAAAAGCATAGACATGCAAGTGCTTTCTCGCTTCAAAAAGTTAAAATAAACAAAAAGAAAGTAAAATTGTATAATGGCGGGAAGACACGGAGCAGTTTCTCTATGACCCGAGCAGACGGGGTAAAGGAGGAGAGAGTCCTGGAGCCCTCAGTGGCTTTTCAGGCTTTTATTGGGATTTACCAGGTACACGACTGGCAAGGGGTGCCAGCCTCCCAGACCCCAGCAAGTCTTCACTCTTTCTGGGCTCTCTGGCATTCTCTGGTGGTCTCTGCTTCTCTCATGGTTCTGCCCTCTGCTGGCGTCCTTGTGACACGACCCTTATAAGCTCAATCTTAGCCCAGGTGAATCTCATCTACCTATTCCCACACCCTACTCCAGGTGCCCGCCATCAGGCATGCATTCAGGATCTCAAGGATCCATCATCAATCCTAATGGTGGGAGGGCAGAAAAGCCTGATACTTTTTCACTTATCCTACAAATTGCAAACCTGTAGTTCAGTTCTAATGATCAGAAATTACTTCCCCTGAAGTCCTGGTGATGGCACTGTTTTGGAAGATGGATTTGCTGTTTGTTCTCATCAGTCACTTATTTCACCAGGAGACATGGCTTGGGTAGGAAAACAGGCACAGAGACTGTCCGTGGATGTTTGTAATAGTCGCTATTTGTTCACCGTAAGCCTTCCTGGTTTACTCATGCTCTCCAGCCTGCACCAGGACACAGCTGGTCATAGTTGTGTTAATCACCAGCCTCCTCTGCCTCATGCCCCTACAGTGATAATTGCAATTATTGTGAAAGCCATGACTGCTGACATGGAACTTTCCAGCTCTTGTTCTTAGTTCTTACCCAACTGTTGTCACATCCCTTTAATTAGGGGTCAGCATCTGCTGAATGGTAACCCATAACTGGACACACATGGTGGAAAAATAAAACCAAGTTTTAGCTGGTCTCCACTTGTTATACTGTGAAAGGCAGGAGGTATTGGAAGATCATCCAGTCTAATACACTCATCTTAGAGAAGAGTAAATGGAGGTTCAGAGACTGATAGCCAGTTAGGAGGGAAGCTAAGCTAAAGCTCAAGTTTCTCAACAGCACTATTTCTCAGAACCTCACTGCATTTGATCCTATGGCAGCTGCTAATACCAAATTTGCTGTAAACAAACAGTCTGTCAATTTTACTTTTGTGTTGCTTTTGGCAGAGTGATGGCATTGCTTCAGGGATGTTTATGTGGGGGAGGCGATCTACCTATTAGCTACTCCTATGCTCCCAAGGCATCAGATCCTAAATATTGACAAATTATAGTGCAGTAAAACTGCAGAGATGTTAGTGTCTCCATATTGCTGGCCCGATTGTGATTGCCCAAGTGCTAGAGAAAATATTTTAAAAATATGGATCAATAAAATGATTCTACCACCTGAGACCCCTTCTACTTGCTGTGCAAAGTCAATATAAGCATCAAAACAAAACACTGGAAAGGTATCATGGGTTGCAAGCAGGGGAGGCAACTTGGCGAGACACAGTCCCTCTAGTGGCTTGTAATCTTGTTAAAACTATTGCCTCTAACACATGGGACAAAATAGAAAACAATTTACAACAGGCTAGGGTTGGGTGGTAGAGTGGTGCAGAGTGAAACACTGGAAACTTCACAAGGAAATATGATTGTGTTGTTGTAGGGTAAGGAAAAATGTCAGGCTTTTCTGCCCTCCCGCCATCAGGATAGATGATGGATCCTTGCGGTCCTGAATGCATGCCTGATGGCAGGCACCTGGAATAGGGTGTGGGTATGGGTAGATGGGATTCACCTGGGCTGAGACTTGGCTTTTAAGGGTGACGTCACAGGGATGCCAGAAGAAGCCGAAAGCAGAAGCTGAGAGAGAAGCAGAGAAGGCCGGAGAGCCCAGAGTGAAGACCTGCTGGGGGATGGGAGGCCTGCCAGCCTACTGGCTCCCCAGCACCCCTGCCTGCCATGTACCTGGTAATCCCAATAAAAACCTGCAAAACCACTGAGGACTCTGACTCCTCCTTCACTCAGTCTGCATGGGATCAGAAAACCTGCTCTGTGTCCTGTCCTGACCCTACAGTTGTTTACATTTATTTCTAAGGCCAGGCTCAGCTACTGGCATATGGTAAACCCTTATTAAATTCAATATTCCAGTTAAGCTAACAATATCATAAGAAATGCCATTATAGTTTGTACTCTTAAGAAACAAAAACAGTGTCCTTAAACATACATCCCAGTTTTAAAGATGATAAAACTGAAACCCAAAATATGCATCTTAAAATTAATGGAATATCATATTTGTGAACGAATAATTGCGTGAGTAACCCAGGTTGGAATCCTCCATGTGTAATCCTGAGCAAATCATTTTAATTTTCATTGTCTTGAAGTTAGAAAATAAAATCATAGGACTTGCTGCAAAGAGTTTTTTTTATGATTAAAATGTAAAACTTATGTTAAGTGCTTAGTGAAGTCAAAGTTTTTCTTAAAATGCTAATTAGCTAAGTTCCAAAATAACTCATATGCACCATCTCAATGAGTGGTATAGAGTGAAACACTGGAAACTTCACAAGGAAATATGATTGTTGTGAAATATGATGATTGGAAAGGGTTTTCTGTGAAGCATGGCATTACGAAGGCTTCCTGGGAACTACAGGATGGTGCTGTGCTTGGAAGGATGGAGAAAATCTGGGCTCCTAGGGAGGGCATTCTCCATAGGCTTTAAACTGTCAATATGTGCAAGTCTGATGAGATTGAAAGAGGCTGATATTTGACCCTGGCCCAGAATAGGGGCAGAAAGAAAGGCAGGTGCACAGATTCTGCCTACAAGGGCAAAAGTTTTTTAAATCTTGCTGATTTCTAGGCACTCATACAATCGGTCAACAGCAAATAGTTGTGAAATCAGCAGGGATCAACACCTGCAACAGAGTTTCTGAAACACCCCTCTTTAGTGCTGGCCTTGCCTGTTGAGTTTTTGCATCATTCATATTGGCAACAGCAGCTGAAGTTCTGAACAAAACAACACAGGAAGTGGTGTGGCTTACCCAAACTAAATGACTCTTTTAATTACATATTTTTTAGATGATTAATATGTGTCTCAAGAAGTCTGCTCCTGGAAGCTATGTAAGCAAACTGGAGAAAAAATAATTATGAAAAGAAACCATTTTACAAAGTTTCTTTGTCTATGCATATTGTTTCTACTTTAGCAAATGGAAGTAAATGAGTAAGCAGAAGAGATTCCTTAAACCTTTAGTATTAAATTCTGCTCAAGATATTAACTAGCAGAAATCCTTTTGTTCATTCTCCTTCTACATAAACATAAATTTGAAGATATTGCCCTCTCTCATGAACCTTTATCTTTCTAATATGACCATTTGAAGAATGTACTTTTCCTCACTCTACACAGGAGAAAGGGTGAATGAACTTCCAAAAATGTAGACTTCTCCCAAGCCACCTTTCTTTTTGTAGCAATTCTCTCCTTAGGAAGCATTTTGGCTTTGTTTTCATAGTGAAGCCATCCAAGGATAATTAAGGAAAAACTGGCACTTGATATTAAATGAATAAACATGAGAGAGTAATCTGGTGCCACCCTCTTGCTGTTCGAGACAAGGGGTGCAATAATAGCTCACATCAGAAGATTCATGGGGTGTTGGATATGAATCCTTGATTCCCAGCATATAATTCAGAACAGATTTGGCCATTCAATTGGCCACTGAAATTCCCTAAAGCTGCCAGTTGCTATTTCCTCTGTCACTGTTTTTGTAACAGAGCAACCCCGATATGAAACAGGTTGCTTGAATGTGGGTCCTCACCTACATGCTTAAAGGGGAATTATTAATGCTACACTGCAGGCACACACAAAAGGTTAATAAAAGGTTTATTTACAAGGGAAGGGGAAATGAGGAATAACTTAGCGGGGAAAAGAGGGAGATAAATTTGTAAATGCATCCTACCCATTCCGCTGACCTGGAATCCCAATGACCCGCTGAGAGGTGGCGAAAAGCCAAGTGCGCAGGGCCAGGAGGGTGTCCCCTGGCCACAAGCCTGGTTATATACCCAAACAAAAGAAACATGGCTGCTTAACTCCACCCTCAGGTCCTTGCAACCCTCCCTTGGGTGTTTGTGGGATTTGTAGTTCCCAGTGTTTAAATGGCTCCAGTCTGGAGTGGGGGCAGAGTCCACAAAGACTGTGTGAAGTTTGCTCAGGACATCCTTTTCCCCTAACATTTTCATTCTAGTTGCTCACTTTTCTGGGCTGCATGGCTAGCCTGTGAACATGACATTCCATTTCCCAGCATGATTCCTGGAACTCTCCCCTCCATCATTATCTCCATCACCTGCCATTGCCAAAAATTTGAGACCTTTGCTTAGCTCCTGATAGGCCTCACCTCTTTTTCCTTTTCCATCCATACACCTTGCACAAAACAACAGAAGAGTACCTCTTCACTCCATTATCACAGAGATGTGTAGAGTTTCCTAGGCCTGCTAGAACAAATGACTGCAAACTGAGCGACTTAAAACAACTGAGATTGGTTCTCTTACTGTTTTGGAGGCAAGAAGTCCAAAGTCAAGGTTTTGAAAGAGCTGTTGCTGCCTTTAGAGGCTGTAGGTGAGAAATCTTTCTCATCTCCTCTAGTTTCTAGTGGTTCCAGGCATTCCTTGGATTATGACTTGTAATTCTGTAACTCCAATTTATTTTTATTTTGCTTTGATTTCTCTGTACTTTAATTGAGGTAACATTGATTTACAACACTGTATATGATTTATGGGTATAGGTTCACACCTCTTTAGATATATGTTACCACACCACATTACCACCAAGGGACCCAAAATCCTCTACTAAAGCCTATTGTACCTCCTCTGTCTTCTGCACCCCAATCTTGCTCTCTCTTTCTGGTAGAAATTCTACAGTCTGATTTCTAGGACTTGTTTTACTTCAATTTTGTCTGTTCCTTTGTTTTGTTTCTCTATATTCCACGCATGAGTGAAGTCATCTGGCATTTGTCTTTCTCCTCCTTAGTTGGTCATCACATGGCCTACTCATCTCTGCTTCTCTTTTATGTTTCTCTGATAAAATGACTTGCCATTGGATTAGGCCCCATCCTCATATGCAATATGATCTCATCTTGCAAGCTTTAGCTTGACTACATCTACAAAGACCTTTCCAAATAAAGTCACATTTGCAGCTTCTGGGTGTTAGGACACAGACATACCTTGAGTGTGGGACATGTTTCAACCCACTACAAGGCACAAGGAGGCCTTGTTTTCTTAGTTAATGCCTCCATCCCACTGCAGTAACACCTACTTCACTCACTTTTCATTTCTCATATCCCTGTAAAGAGAAAAATCAATTAAGGTACATAAGGTCTTAAATTACTAAATGATATCAGTAAAAACAAATTTTCTTACTTAAGAACATTTTTTCCAAACCTGGCCTATTTTCAGAAAGGCATTGTGTGCATGTAGGAATGAATGCTTTACCAACCATCATTTGCTATGGAACCATGACCTGCAGGCCAGGGAATTTTCACTGCATTCAGCCAACATAGCTGCTGCCCCTTTTTCTTGAGAATGAAGTGGAAATTTTAGTCATCACCACTTGCAACTTGTCTTACCAGGCCATAGCTCTGTCTTAAGAGGCCTGAGGAAGTTATCAGAACTTTTGATCTTGGCTTTTTGAGCCTAACTGAAAGATCTCTCAGCTATCTTCGTTACTGCCTAAGATATAAGCTCCTCACATCATTTAAAGTTTTCTCTCATTCATATAAAACATTTACCTCACCTCCTCTCCCTTGATCTGTTTTCCTACTGCTTTCCTACCTCTAAAATATATTGCTGGAATCCTCTGGAATGCACGTTCCAAGGTAAGCAGACTAATCTATATCCTTACTTCTGTTCCCAGTGCTCCCCAGTAATGGATGGTCCCTAAATATGTTGATCATCAGAAATTCTAAAGAGTATTTAAAAATCATGCTGATTTCCTATTCTAAAGCTATTGAATCAGAGTATTCTGAGGTCATAGGACAGCTATCCTTAAAAGGTCTCCATAAGTCATTAATCAATTCATATGTTTCATATGAATTATGCCATATGAACATACATTGGGGATTATAGATACAATTAGCAATAAAAATGAAATAGCTAGAATGCCTACACTTTGACTTGACAGTAGAACTATAATATGAAATATAAATATAAGCCTCATGTTTTAATGGCAAGAACTCTCAAATTATGTCTGTATTATAGTCTTAGAAAAATAATTTTCTGGACCTACTTGCCAACTTTTCATTGTAAAGAGAAATTCTATATTTTTCAGAGGTGTTTTACAGGGGACTTTTTTACAGGTGTTTTACAGCTTTTACAGGTGATTCCACAGGGGGCTTTTCTGAAAGCCATACTTCTCTTTCTTCCATAAAGGTGAAAACAAAAAAAGAAAGTTTCCCTCATCAACAACTGAATTCTATACCAGCACTCATTCTTCTTCCTCATGTTAAGTATTTCATGTTCATCTTTTCTGATCCCATCAAAGAATTGATGTCATTAAGTTTTCTCAAGTTTATAGCATTGCCTTGAGTCCAAAGTAATTCTAGACATACCTTGAAATTAAGAATCTACTGTTTCTGATTCAAATTTTGCTGAGCACTAAGCTACATATTGTTTTTTTGTTTGTTTGTTTGTTTTTAAAGATTTATTTATTTATACAAGCACTGGGTACAGTCAGAAGCGTGGGAGGGTGAGAGAATTCACCAGAGCCAGAGCAGGGAGCAGAACAGGCAGAAGCACCGAAGTACACTGCTGAGGGGAGCAGCGGGCGGCAGGAGAGGTCTGCACACCATGCAGGGCCCTCCTCCAGTGGCTGGGGAGCAGCCGGGGATCGAACCGGCGCTGCAGAGGCTGCGGGCAGCTTTGCAACCCAGCGCTCAACCGCTGCGCCACCGGGGAGGCCCTACATATTGTTTTTAAGAGTTTTGCAGAAAAGTCAGTTTCGACTCTGTTCTCTTTTTCTCCCCCTCTCCTTTTTTCTTTTTCATTGTTCAAGTTTCAAAAATATTTTTCTTATATTCCATAGAGCTGATATATGACATTATTTCACTTTGGGGAGGAAGGGCATATGAATTAATATACCACTTATTCATGTTTGGAACTTTCATAACATAAATAAGATGTAGATACTATGGACCTGCAGGATTCATAATTTTATAATTCAGTCATCATTCTGGACAAAGTTAAAACCTATTAGTGAGAGATAGACAAACACTTTTTGATTGTCAGTTGAAAAATCATTTTCACCTTTTCTTAATTACCCCTCCAAATATATTGCAAATGAAATCCTGCCATGTTTATTTCTGCTGACTATCTCTAATTAAATGGCATTTAACTTTCAGAACCATTCAGTTCCTGCCTGTTCCATGAATTGTTATGAGCAAGTCAGTCCACAGCGACCTCTGAATTTCTGTGCTGGGATCCTTATTTGTTCACTGTTCATGTTTGCAAAGTTTTCTCCAGCTCCTAAAAGACAAGGATCATGTCTTGACAGAGATAGCTACAGTCCAGTAGAAAGAATTCTGGATTTGGAGTCAAAAGATTTGATAAGGAAGTAGAAAATTTACTGTGAAAAGTTGCTTTTCCTGAGATCCAAGATTTCCTTTATGTTTTTTTGATTTCCCATGCCAATCAGATGCAAAAAACCAAAGAAAATAAGGGTTTACTGAAGGTTCTGAGAAGGGAAATGAGCTAATAAATATTTAAATGCAGATTAGAGAACCAGCCTTATCTTCTAGCTGGTTCTATCATTAATGAGTTACATAAATCTTTAACACATGCTTATTTTATGTTTGCATGAGAGGCATGATTTTTAGCTTTCTGAAAATTATATTTGATACTTCTGGAGGTCCTACTGAGATGTCCACTTGGCTTAGGTTCTACAACTAATTAAACTATGGACTGTTTAAACAGAAATATGACTTTTATTTTTGCTTCTAGGATGAATCCTCAGAGGAACTTCAAGTTTTATTTTCTTTGTTTCTTTATTCTTTCTTTGTTTCTTTCCTTGGCTCACTCTTCCCACTCTCCTACCCGCCCCCCTTCCTGTTTTTTCTTCTTAACTCTATTTTTATTTTCATCCTTGTTTCTTTGTCTTAGCTGACTTGGGCTTTTGTTTTAATTTGCACATGTCGCCTAAGAAATTTCCCAGTGGTAGCAACAAATGAACGATTGGTGGGTTGGTATATGGTGTGACATTTAGGTAATCTCTGTCAGGCAGAGATAGAAATCTAGTCTCGCTGGGTGAGAGATAAGAGGGAATTTGGTTTCTTTGATTCTTTTTGTTTATGTGTTGTGCAAGAAAATGACTTAATTCAACTGAAAAGGAGAATAGATTTTTGAGAATGGTATGTTGGTGCATTTTTTTTCTGTTACTTTGTCATACGGCTGCAGTTGTAAAGCATAAACTGCAAACTTTCTATGTCCATAATTAAGAAAAGCTTTTGCTTCTCGTGGTATAACATATAATATATAACTAACATACAGAATATATTAATACATCAAATTATAAGTCCTTTATATAAATGACCTTTGTTTTCATTGGTTTATGGACACAAATGAGAACTTACTTAAATCTAACATTCCCACAATTCCCAGAAAACAAAGACACTGGACTTTTTATGCCTTAACTAAACCACCATTTAAGTTAAAATAAAAACTTCTCATAGAAACTACTAAATTAGGGCCTCCCCTGGTGGCGCAGCGGTTGAGCACTGGGCTGCGAAGCTGCCCGCAGCCTCCGCAGCACGGGTTCGATCCTCGGCCTCCGGTGAGGGTCCCACATGGCTTCCCTCAGCAGTGTACTTCATCAGTCTGCCTGTTCTGTTCCCTGCTCTAGCTCTGGTGAATTCTCTCACCCTCCTGCACCTCTGACTGTACCCAGTGCTTGTATAATATATAAATATAGAAATAAACCTTAAAAAAAAAAAACGAAACTACTAAATCAGAAGATAAGCTCATGTTATAAAAATGAATCCTTGAGCAAATCAAATTGATGTGATAAATTTGCTTTCAAAAGAGCTATATGTATTTCTATGATTTTACCAGTATGAATTATGGTTCATTTCTAAGTAAAGTACACTACTACCAAAAAAGTGAAGTTAGATAGATCAATAGACAGATTTTTAGTTTTTGTTTTTTATCTTATTTTTATGCAGTATAGAATGACTAGTTCCCTGGGTAATGTTAACAAAATTATTCATTTACCACTTTAAAAAGGAAAAAAAATATTATTACAGGTGGGTCAAGCTATATGTATAAATGAGTTTTGCAGCTCTGTTAAAATTTTTGTACATGACAGTAGTCACCTAGTGCCTAGTTTTCTTTGTAAAATAGATGTTATACACTGTATGGTAAATGTTTTTTCAGGCTTTTCTTCCCTCCCACCATTAGGATTGCCCTGCCTGATGGGGCACCTGCACTTGTTACATTCTTGCAAGCTATCTCACTTACTTCTGAGGGCCATGGGAGGAGTATTGAGAGAGTCACCAAGAGAAGCAGAAGCAGGAGAGAGAAGGGGAGAAAGAAAGCCAGAAGAGAGAGAGAAGCCCAGAGTGATGACTTGCCCTGGCACCCCTGCCTGCCATGTACCTGGCTGCTGCAATACATGTAAAGCTCAATAAAAGCCTGAGAAAGCCACTGAGGGCTCCAGGACTCCTCCTTTACCCGACTGCTAGATCAGAAAACTTGCTCTGTGCCTGTCGTGCCTCTACACATACTGTAAGAAAAACTTATAATTCACATACATAAATGAGACTCTCCTAGGATCGATAATAGCATAAAGGTACTACAACTTAGAATGCAAGGCAAGTACATATGTTTTTGCTTACTTCAGTGAAAAAAGAGCATAGTTTTGTTTAAAATAAAATGGCTATTCTAAAATGTGAAAGAAGATAATGAAGAGTGAAGTCTGACTTCTTTAGAAGAAGGGAATATTATTTGCCTTGAATTATAGTATAGTATATACATATAATGAGTCTGAAAAGAAACAATGAAATATGTTAAACGTGGCTCAGTTTTGATAAATTTACACAAAATATTTTTTAGAGCCGTGATTCCTTTAGTATCAAATACTACATTGATGGAAAATTAGAATTAGGTTTCTCTCTGTTAAAAATGACAAATTTGGGCCTCCCTGGTGGCGCAGGCAGTTGAGTGCAGCGCTGTGAAGCTGTCCGCAGCCTCTGCAGTGCCGGTTCGATCCCTGCCGGCCTTGGAGCAACCCACATGGGGAGCAAACCTCTTCTGTCTTGCCTGCTGCTCCCCTCAGCAGTGTGTTTCCATCGGTCTGCCTGTTCTGTTCCCCTCTCTATCTCTGGTGAATCTTCTAACCCTCCCGCACATCTGGCTTGTACCCTGGTTCTTGCATAAAAATAAATCTTTAAAAAAAAAAAAAGAGACGAATTTGTCTCGTAATATTAGCCTGTTCTTTATCTTCTACGCTACCTGACATGAAATCTAGGCTAATACCTATTCCATGGTTTAAAGGAGAGACTAGCAAACTGCAACTTTGACCGATGGGCTAATGCTAGCCCATTAACTAAGGTATTATAAATAGAATTTTATTAGAACACATACATACTAACTAGAACACCAGAAACAAATATATATTGTTTTTTGGTGCTTTTGTACTACAGCAGTAGGGTAAGTAGTTGCAACAGACACCTTAGGACACTCAAAACTTAAAACATTTGCAATCTGGCCCATTACAGAAAGTTTGTTGATGCCCTGGTTTAAAACTTCCAGTTCTTATAAGTAGTAAAGGAAGATATTTCCTGGATGACCAAGAACCTGAGTAAAAGGGAGAGAATTTCACACATATTTATTAGTATTGCACGTAGAACTGAGAGAAATTACTACTTTGGGCTGATTCCCTGGTCTTAAATTAAAAAATAAGAACAATGAAAAACATCTCTGAACTAGTAGAAACTATTGAGTTTCTTCAGATGAAGCTAATTGTCTGGCCTTACAAATTGCTTAACACCAAAAAGTTTTAGATTGATAAAAATGTTAAGAGATAACTATACATAAATTAATACTACTTACTGCAACTGTGTTAATTAGGTCCAAAGAAAATTAGAATATCTCATTTTATGATAAAAAATAATTTTTGGAGATTATTATGATCAAGGGTGAAAATGTTAAGAAAAATAGCAAACCAGTAAAAATAGACAAAGGGATGACTGGCTGTTCTTTCAGTGCATTTTGAACATTTTCCAGGAGAATCATACATGGATTATCTGATTCTCTATGTCATGAGTCAGAAAATTATGCCTACAGGTTAAATAGTGAAGTCCCCATTTTTTAATAAATAAATAGCACTTACAGGGAACAGCCATTTTGCTTCTTTTCCATATTGTTGATGGCTGCTTAATGACAGAGATGAGTACTTATAAGGAATACCCAAGGCCTTTGGAAAGACCAAATAGTTACTATGTGGTTCTTTACATAAAAATAGTGCCAACTTCTCTTGGAATGTTTTTCTTTGTTTCACTTGCTATTTACCATAGTTTAGAGCAGCTTTTGACTCTACGTGCAGATGATATCATAGTCAAAACTTATATCAGTGCAAATATTTATCATAGGAATGCAATAATGTTTTTATTTAGGGGATGGCAAAGGTTTATGCATAATTAGAGTTAAATACCAAAATTGAAATTTTACTGTGCTGTAGGATATAAACTAATTTTATATAGAAATTAACCATCTCATCAAGCATCAGACGACACATTCTTCACTCTCTTGAATTCTCTTTGAATAGCCTCACTATTTTGTTGGTTTTCTCATTAATTGATTAAAGAAATCTGTCATGAACTTCAACATAAAACATGATTAATATAAGAGTAAAATGAAGAGTAAACATTGATCAAATCCTTAAGGTGGATTTGTAATCCAAACATTATCACTAATCAGGAAAAAATATAATTTGAAGAGATGCTGTTTCATAGTCATTATTAATGGCACATAGTAAAGTCTAATAACATCAAGTTTTGGAGAAATTATGGAAAAACTATACCTAAGCACATTAATAGAACTGTGTATTAGTAAAAACACTTTAAAGAACAATTTGTACTTACCTAGTAATTATGGAACTGCATAGAAACTATGACAGAGTTCTCCTGGTTATAAACCCTAAAAAAACCTATGCTCCTATGCATAAGGACACACGTCCAAGAATATTCATATCAGAATTGTTTGTAATATCAAATAAGCTATCTAGGAACATAAGTGTCTACCAATAGCAGGAAGAAAAAAGAAGGTACATGCACACAAACTTAAAACAAATACATTATGAAACATTATTTAAAATACCCAAGAGTTGAAAGCAACAGAGGTACCCATTAATAGATGACTGGATCAAAAAGATGTGTTATAATATACAACAGAGTATTACTCAGCTATAAAAAGAGATGAGCCCTTGGGCCTCCCCGGTGGTGCAGCAGTTGAGCGCTGCGCTGCGAAGCTGTCCACAGCTTTCTATAGCACCGGTTCGATTCCTCGCCGGCCAGGGAGAAACCCACATGACGTGGCAGACCTCTCCTGCCTTGCCCGCTGTTCCCCTCAGCAGTGTCTTAGGTCCCGTATGCCTGTTCTGCTCCCAACTCTGTCTCTGGTGAATTCTCTCACCCTCCCACACCTCTGACCTGTACTCTGGTTCTTGTATAAATAAATAAATCAATCTTTAAAAAAAAAAAAAAGAGATGAGCCTTTGCCGTTTGCAACAACATGGATAAAACTAAAGGTATAATGTTTTGTGAAATAAGACTGAGAGACACAAAGACCTATGACTTTACTCATACATAGTACATAAAGAAACAAAACAAATATGTGAACTAAATAAAACAAAAATAAAGTTTTACACTATAAGACTAAATTAGTGGTTACCAGACCAGAAGGAGGATTAGGTTGGATATATCAGGTAAAAGAAGTTAATCATATTGTGAAGGATAGAATTGGACTTTTAGTAGTAAAATTAATATAGTACATACTGGTGATTTAGAATAATGCACACCTGAAACGTATATAACATTATAATGGAATGTTACTTCAATTAAAAATTAAAACAGTAAATAAATGCATTATAGCTATAATCAACAATATGACAGAATCCCAGAATGAAGTGTTGAATTTAAAAAATTTATATATATATATATATATATATTTGCACACACGTACATATATGTAATGATTGCATTTATGGACAGTTAAAAATCATGCAAAACCACACTAAACTATTTAGAGATAGAAACATATGGTAAGATTATAAAGAAAATCATGGCAATCAAACAAAAATTTCAAGGTAGTGGCCACTTGTGAAGGTACAGACAAAGGCTTAGAATCTAGTTCATGCTACAGAGAACATTAAACTGTCTGGTGGTGACTGACATGGGTTGAGCAGAAAGGTTGCCAAGTTCCATCTATGTGGAGGATTTTTCAGCCACACAGAGCTGGTTGTTGTCAATGAGACAGAGCAAACCTGATACTGTGACTTGGGTATACGCAGACACGGAAGATGAGGAGAACCTGCTTACTCCAGAGTGTCCTTCAGAATGCTGGCTTCCAAGGATCACAGTCCCGGCTTCCAAGGGTCACAGTCCCATCACCTCAATGGTACAAGAGGGCTCCTTGCCAACAGGATTTCCTCTCTTTTGCCTCAGAGACTTCAGGACTCTAACAGTCCAATAATCACCCATCAAAAACTACCCAGACACAATATTCATTGTCTGGTGTGCTACCCAGGAGTTTGACTTGCCAGATGACCCCCTTAATGACTCTCAAACTCTGGGGTACATTTCAGCAGGTAATAAATATCAAGCCCTGATGCTTGTGGGGCCCCTGTCACTTTGCCTTAAGCCCAGTAACTGCAAATGAAAGCGGAAAACTAGGGTAAAACCAGGACAGTGGAGTGAGAAATATGAAAGGATCAAAGACTTTGGGGGTAATTTGACTAAAGAAAGCTGAGAGGGCTTCTAGAATAGGTGGTTTGCTGATGGTCAGGAGCATGGTAGTCACAGGAAAGGCACTGTTTTCTTGTTGTGCCAACAGTCATTGTTCCTTGTAGGTTAACTTTTCATGTAATATTCTGCTCTACTCTGATGCGTAATTGGTTTCGGAGAGGTCAGCAGTGGCTCATGAAAAAGCCCATTGGAAAAAATCAATCTGAAACATTAAAGTGGAAATAATTCCATGCTTAGCTACAGAGACTACAGAAATACATTTCATTGATGAAAAGCTTTTAAAAATAATATAGACCTTTATTTCCTAATCCATAAAATGAGGGGGTTGGATTAGGTGATCTTGAAGGTCATTTGTTTTCCTTTGTCTTGGTTGCTAGGAAGGCTAAAACTCTAGTTGCTGGGGATTTTAAAGAGGAGTTTGGGGTTTGGGTTTGTTTTTGTTTCTCTCTTCTGTCCCTTTCACCTTTACAGGTTGTGATAACAGCTTCAGTATATACGGGACCTCCCTGTTTATGGTGAGCCATTGCAAATGTCTTTGGTAAGCATATACAAACAAGATCTCTTTAGTTTTTAATACTCTATGATTCTAATAAATGCCTATACTTGCCTTTTCCATGTGAAAAAATTATAAGCAATAATTCCTGCAGCTTTCTTTACTGCTGAGTCTTAGGTACACTGAAACATCAAATGTAAATAACAGCATGACACGCTCCAAGGTGACCTGTGCCCTTGGAACTCTGACCTTGAGTAGGGTGTTAGAGATCTGACTTTGATATGACAATCCTGGGAGGCCTCAGACTAAGATTCATCAGTGTCTTGGGTCAGTGTCATTACCCAGACCCCCTTTTCAAACATCATGTAACCATCTTGCTTTGAAGTTCAGCCACAGAATTCTTTTATCTTTCTTACATTCAACCTCCTCTATCAGTGACACAAAACCTCAGGGAACACCTGAGATTTTCTCTGTCCCAGTCCAATCAATCCCCTCAGGGCAGCTAGCAGACTGCTTCCCAACACACTGAATCAAGAACCCTTGACGGGGATGACCTGTCTCTAATTCAGCCCCGGCCACCTAAGCAAGAGGTGAGGAGAATACAAGAGATGTCTGACCTGCTTCCTTGCTCTTTTCCTGTCATCTTCCCTTTTCTGCCATGTGGATTCACCTACCTCCAAGGGCCTGAACTCTTTGTGCAACATTCTGTTTTAGCTGCAGTCCTTGATTTTCTCTTTGTTTTCTTTCCCTTTTGACTTTACCTATTTCCTCTCTCATCAAATGTGTCCTCCTTCAGGAATAGCTAACGTGCTATTTTATAGGGCCTATATTTTTTAAAAGAGGGAATTAACACCTTCTCTTTTGAGCTCATTGTGGTGGTTTGGAAAGAATGAGGTAAATCTATGACTTATCACCTATATAAATCCTGGACTTGCGCCTCTCAGGGATGGTTATTGGTCTTTGTGAACACATAGTTTGAAGGCTCCACATTAATGCACCTTTTCTTCTTGCCACCTCAGGCGGAAAATCCATTCCTACTGCAATTGTGAACTGGATGCATGGAATCCTCAGCAAGGTCCTGCCAGGCAAGTCCTCGTTGGCCTTGATAAATTGGGCATGGCGGTGGGGGAAATCATTTCCTGCACAGATGAGTGAGAGCATGCAGCTGAGAACAAAGGAAGGGGAAACTGGAATTTTCACACCTCTAATATGTGCTAGTTCCTTTCCTATGTTGATAAATCGCCTTTTACTCTAATAACAATCAATTAAGAAATGCTTGCTAAGCTATTCTACAGAGGAGCAAACTGAGATCTTAAGGGTTTGGGTCTTCCCCAAGGTCACACAGTCAGTAGGTGGGAGAGCCAGGATTATTTCCCAGGTTTTCTGATGCAAAGCTCTATGCTCTGTTTACAGACTTCGTGCAAAATGCTTGACATATATTTTCTCAAATCGGCACAGCCCTCCAAGATGGGTATTGGTACCCTAAATTTACAAATAAGGAAACGGAATCTCAGAAAAGTTAATTCACCTTCCTGAACTCAGGTTGTTCTGAATTTCCATGTTTATAAGTCCCCTAACCCCCAATAGCCTAAACACCTTGTCCCAAGGAGGGTGGCATGAAATGTGTGTGCCACTTTGGGCTCAGAGCAGGCAGGCATGGGTCTGCAGCAGGTAAGATTTCTCAGACATGCTGTTTGGCTTCCATTAATATGTACTTAAGCCCCAGGGAGCATCCCAGACAAACAGTGTGCTGCTCCCTGGGACAGGCACCATTTGTTCAGCACACCCATCTCCCTCAGCCCTGAGTTGCTTCTCTGTTGCGGCAGCTGCACCATTAGCAGCCCATATGGCAGAAACTTCAGCCCACTTATCTATAAAGGATGCACAAGGAGAGCTTGACAAAAGGCAGCAGCTTTGCTGCCCTTGGGGTGATCCTATTTGAAAAGGGAAGCAGGGGTCTGGAGTCCCACAGTCACTACACCACAGGCCCCACCAACCTCAGCAGCGGGAGCCAATTACCATGGGACAAATCTACTAACTTTGGTGCTAAAAATTGCTACCCACATTTTTAGTTGTCTCCATTTCCCTTCAAGCAAAACAGCCCAGGGAGCAGGCCTGCTCAGAAGAAGGACTTTATCTATGAAGACAGAAGCCAACAGGGAAAAAACAAACTAACAAAATCAAAACAAACCCAAACTTTCCCATAACAAAATGGCTGACACCCTATGCTCTATGACGTCTGTCCTCCTGGTGCACTGGAGTTTCTGTTAGGAGTAAACTCTTTATTTTCCCAGAAGCAGGTAGAAAAATCATCCATGTGGCACTGGAGAAGGATGAATGTTGGGGAGGAGGAAACTGCCGACAAGTGGGCTTTGCCATGGTGGTCTTTTGGGAGGTCAGCCCGGAGGGATAGGTGACACAGAGCAGCTGCACTTTTGGCAGTAAAGAGAATCTAAGAAATCTCATAAGGAAGGCTGTTTGGGAAATTGTGAAGCAGCCTGAAATTTTTCCAAGAGGGCATGGAGCGCTGGTTTTTAAAGAAGGTCTCCTGTATTTCACCCTCCCTTGGGTTGGGATGATGTGCCAGCTCTGTGCAGAGGAAACCCACCTCTGGGTGAGGAAGGGACAAGTACCGGGCCCTGAGGAAAGGATGGTGAGTAGTGACGATGTTGAAAGGGCATGAGCAGAGACTGAAAACACAAGGTCAGCTCTGAGGAGCAAGGCTGGGCGCAGAAGCTCCCAGCTATCTTGGCTGTTCAACTCTATTAACTGATAAGGGACAGATCCTAAAATGTGGTGTTTCTAGTACTAGAGTGAAGCCTGCATTATAGGAAATATCTTGTCCCTTAAGGCAATATGCTGTTTCTCCAACACTCAAAGAAACTTGTCAGATTACAAAAAAGGAGAGAGAAAAGAATAAGATTGTGGAAAGTTACTGTTTGAAACATAGGAGTAATAGCCTCTAGCATATTCTTCTCAGACAGGCCCTGAGATATATCACAGAAGATCATGTTTTTCCCTAGAACAATAATCTTAAAGGGAGGGGGTACCCCTAAAACAAAGAAGTCCCAGGACCTTGAAACTGAGAAGCGTTCTTTTATATGAATGCATAACTCCACCTCTCCCTGCAGGCCAGGTCAATGAGAAATGAATCATCCCTCCCTTGCAGGAACACCCTAAGAGGAACACCAGCGAGGGCTTGGATCTCACTGTGAGCGGTCCCATAAATGGATCTAGACATTGACTTAGATATCTAGAAGCCGGGCTTTATTAGTGTCCTCAGAGGATCAGGCTCTGGAAGTTACTATTGCTTCACCCAGTTGAGTATGGCAGAAATGAGTCCCTGTGGTAAGTCACAGAAGCCCATGCAACCCCCACCTGATTCTCTTGGGGAGGCTCCCTGGAGAAACCCAGGGACTATGCAGTGACAAACTCAGCTACAAGAGACATCAGTGCAGGCATTTCACATTTTCAAATGATGTCGGTTAAGTCTAGACACATGAATGAAGATCCCAGCCCCCTGCTATGTATACACTCCAGTTAAGGACCAGACATCACTGAGAGAGAAGAGGTAAGGCAATCCGCCGTGCCCTGTCTGAATTTCTGGCCCTTGGAATTGATAAGCACAATAAAGTTGTTATTGTTTTACATCATTAAGTTTGTGGTAGTTTGTTGTGCAGCAATAATAACTGCACCCTGGCTAATGGGTGTACAAAATGACCCCAACACACTCAATTTACAGCATATGTATCCTTTTATAGAGCCCATAAGCTGCATATTCTAAGGTACGAAGAAAAAGTAATTAGACTTCAGTAACTTGCTTGAAATTGAGGAAGAGAAGATGGGAGGTCTCAAGTGGTATTTCATTCAGACATTGTGATAGGATTTGATGAAGTAACTTGACCCCCTTATTTTAAGTGAACAGCCCTATTTTCGTCTTTTCAGAAAATATTAGGCACTAAGCAATGCACTAAGTATATCGAAAATGCTGATTTATATTCCAGAAGATAATATAGACACAAACTAATAGTCAATATTATGTATTAGATTTATGAGAGAAGTAGGAGCAGGAGACATTGAAAAGACAGTTGAGCTGAATCTTGATGGTAAACAGGTAACAGTCAGGGAAAGAGAGACAGGAAATGTACACCCTGAAGTGGGAATTACACATGCAGGGCTGGAAGAGGAAACTCACATAGTATATTTAAAGAACCACAAGACTTTGTTTCTTTGGAGGTTAACGTGTAAACAGGGAGGAATAGGGAATAAGGGCCAGGGTGAGGAATTTGTGTAGTGCCTGGTAGGAGCTTGGCGTTCACAATATAGATGACTCAAAGCCAGGGTATATTTACAATTAGAAAATGATATGGTCAAATTATGTTTTAGACAAGTTACTCTGGTGGTTCTATTAATGCTATAGCTCAAAGGGCAAATGTAAGGGCAGAGAAAGTCATGGGGTTGTTATTTCAGCAGTCAACTGAGAAGCTGTAGAAGACTGAACTTGGATAGTCATGGGAGGGGTGCTAAGGATGGAATGAGGGGTGTGGTCATACAAGAAACTCAGGGGTTGCTTGAAAACTGTAAACCAGGCCAATTAAATCATTATCTTTAGGGACTGTATTAGGCTTCTTTGGGGCGGGGGGGGATTGATTTTTTTTAATTGCTCTAAGGAACCCTGCCTCTGCATCATTGAGAAATGGTAGAATGGTTCACATTTCTATCCAGATGTGTCTCATCATCTTAGTCCTGCAGTTTCCAAACCCCATTGGAACCATGCAGTTCACAGGTGGGCTGACCTGAGTTTTCAGGTCACAAGTCTAGACCACTCCCTAATCTGAAATTAGTCTTTGACACAGAAATCCTTTGGCAGGGAAGACTCTTCCAACATACACTGGACAGTTATTCTTAAAGTAACAAAGTTACCCTGTCTCTATAAAGAGCTTCTTCTTGGTACTTCACTCTGAAACTCTTCTGAATCCTGAACACAGAAATAGAAAGGTCATGTTTTAAATGTGCCAACTAAACTGTTCCTGTCATAATAGAAATGCTTTTCTACACTTAGCTCTCCAGACACTTCCTCCCCACAAAGAGCACTCAGAAGTAAAGGATTTATAGAAGGATAACAGAGAGACAACATGTGAATTAATGTGGATAACCATTTACATAGTTGTTATCTAGAATTCAACTTTTTTTAATGTACAAAGATTAGAAGAAACAATTATTCATCTTGACAAATACATTTTTCCTAATTTTTTGCATTTTGAATATGATTCAGCATAAACATGGTGGAATATATCATGCTCTTGCTAATACTATTTTGAATCTTCCTATGTATTATGTATTATTCTAACACTTTACATATGTTAAGTAGCTTAGTCATCACGACCCCGTAAGTAGCTATTATTTTTATCCTTATTTTATAAGAAAAGTAACTGAGACATAAAGAGGTTAATTAAAATTCCATAGATCACACAAATATTAAGTGTTGGAGCTAAGATTTCAACCTCAGTATTCTGCATCCAAGACATGGCTCTTTGTCTACACCATTGCACTTTGTTTATTCTCAGGGCTTAAATTGTTTCTATATAAATCATTCTGCTAGGAATACAACAGTGGCATTTGAAAATAATTTTAGAACTATCTGGAATAGTTCCTTCAATTTTAATCTGTGTCAGTATATATTGAAGGGATATTGTTGAAAATGCAGTATGCTACATCGCTCAGTGTTCCCTGCCATCAAAAATAAGCAATCAGAAATTCATGTAAGATAGTTCCTCACAACTCAAGAGCAAGAAAAATCTTTGCTGAATATTTGAAAAATAAACTTTTATAACGTGAAATTTTCTATGTTCTTATCTTTTCACTTGGGCCACCAGGAAACTCAGAACTTAATAATAATATATAATATAATAATATAAATTATATAATATATAAATTACATAAATTTATAATTTCCAATTTGCTATGGTCAGTGAGAATGAGAATCAGCATCTCAAAATCTGATGTGACATGTTATATGCTCTATTTCACTATATCCAACATATTGTTTAAGGTTGCTTTAAATCCTTTGTAATACAATGTGGGTGTGGTGAATAAAAACATTATCAAAAACTCTATAAAACCCAAAGCCTTGGTGGTGGATGTGGTGTGGTAACATATATCTGAAAAGGTGTGAATCTATACTTTTGAATTATGTTGTGTAAACCAATGTCACCTTAATAAAAATAAATAAAACAAACAAATTTTTAAAAAGATTACAGAAAGGAGAGAAAAAAAATCTCAAGCCTTTCAGGTAATACATTTGGATTTAAGATGAAAGAAATAATAGATTTTTCTGGGAAAAAATTTAATTCTCTAGAGTCAATTCTAGATATTGATAGATGCCTTTTAAATAATTTTTCTCTTTCTTCCTTCCCCCTCCCCATTCCCTTTCTTCCCATCATTCTTTCCTTACCCCTGTTCTTTTCCCCCTCCATTTCCATTAAAAATAACCCTACAACTATTTTATTGTTAAAACATAACTGCATACTTGTGTAACTATACCTTCAGAATATGTTTTAGAAATAAAATTATTGAACTCCCATTTTTTAATAGTTTGTTCTATCTATCTATCTACCTACATACCCATACCCTCCCATCTATTTTTCTATTCATCTATGTCATAAGTCTCATATAAGGTATGTAAGGGACCTCCCTGGTGGCTCAAGGGTTAAGATGAAACAACCCAAATGCCCAAAAATAGATGACTGGATCAAGAAGATGTGGTACATATACACCATGGAATATTACTCAGCATTCAAAAAAGATAAACACATGCAATTTGCAGCAACATGGATGGAGCTGGAAGGGATCATGCTCAGCGAAATAAGCCAGAAAGAAAAAGAAAAATACCGGATGGTCTCACTCATAGCAGGAATCTAGAAAACTTAAATAAGGGACCAGGAAAATGAATAACTATAAGAAAGTGAAAATCAAAATCAACAAAAAACTATGAACCAGAGACACTCTATGGGGGTTAGGGGGCGGAAGGGGAGGGATTGGGGTCAAAATAAGGGGGTTGCAATTGTATGGGGAATATAAAAATAAAATTTATTATAAAAAAATAAAATAAAATCAGAAAAAGCAAAAAAAAAAAAAAAAGATGAAACCTATGAAGCTATCGGCAGCCACTGCAGCACAAGTCCCATTCCTAGCCAGTCAGGGAGCAACCCACATGGAGCAGCCGACCTCTCCTGACTCTCCTGCTGCTCCCCTCAGCAGTGTATTTCAGTCAATTTTAGCATATGTGCTGCCGAAGCGAGCACGCGGTATATTTTAGTCAATCTGCCTGTTCTGCTCCCCACTCTGTTCTGGTGAATCCTCTTACCACCCACCCCCCATCTCTGGCCTGTACCCCAACTCTTGCATGCATAAATAAACAAATCTTTAAAAAAAAGGTATGTAATTTTCTTTATATATGTAAGTAAAAGTAATCCTTTACTAAAATATTATAATATTTCCCCAGGTTGTCCCTTGTTTTATGATTTTGCTTATTTTTGAAATTTTTTATCTTTTAGGAATCAAACATTTTTTCTTTAAAGATTTATTTATTTATTTATTTGTTTGTTTGTTTGTTTGTTTATACAAGCACTGGTTACAGTCAGAAGTGCGGGAGGGTGAGAGAATTCACCAGAGCCAGGGCAGGGAACAGAACAGGCAGACTGAGGAAATACACTGCTGAGCGGAGTAGCGGGCACGGCAGGAGAGGTCTGTCGCACCATGTGGGACCCTCACCAGCGGCCGGGGATCTAACTGGCACTGCAGAGGCTGCGGGCAGCTTTGCAGCCCAGCACTCAACCACTGCGCCACCGGGGAGGCCCTTTTCCTCATTTCTATCCTTACCATCCACAATATCCTCATTTATATTACAGCCTATTACTTACTATCACATTAGATTGATTGGTCTATTTACCCATTTACTCTTGTGCCAATATGTTTAAGTTTCTGGTAAAGTTTAATCACAGTTTTGAAAAAGATATGAGTATTTTTGCATGTAACTTTGAAAATATAATTTTATCAAATTTCTCCAAAACTCATATCTTGCTTTGAGACTGAAATATTGAATTTGTAGAATACAGAACATGTATAAAGAATTTTTACATTAGTTAATTTTCTTATTTTAACATACATACTTTTTAATAGTGTTTTGTGATTTTAGTTGAATTCAATATATTCTGTATTGCAAGACTATATATTTCTTACTAACTTAATTCCTAGCTATTTCACCTAAATTTGATGTTGCTACTTTAAATGTCATAGTTTTTCTATTATACTTGGTAACTGATTAGTAATAGGTATATGTTTTTGCATACTGATTTTGTAACTAGTCTCTTTATTAAAATTTCTTATATTTTCTAATATTTTAATAATTATCTTGGATTTTCTAAGTGTCCAGTTCCATCCTCTGCAAATAATTTCCATTTTAAATTTCCACTTCTTTCTTTCTTTTCTTCATATAACATAATAATTCAGAATATTATTAAAAACACACTGATAATAGATGTCTTTATCTCATTTCTACCCTAATGGAAAACTCTATTAGTATTTTCATAAAGTCTGATGCTAATTATTGTACATAAAATTATGTCAAAGAAAAATTTAAATATTAGTATTAACTATTAATATTTTTTCTTACTATTTTTATTCCTTTTTATAAAGTTTGTTTTTAATTAGGAAGAGTATATTCTATTAAATTTTATTACATTTCTTTTAAATATATGTTGAAATTTTGTTATTTTCTGTTATTTATATAATATAGTTTTAAAATGCTCTCTTGACTCTGTTTGAAGGCCCTGGCTAGATGCTAGTCAACTCCTCTTGAGCAGATGGTTTAGTCCACACCCCACCATCTCTTATTGGGGTTTCACACTATAGGCCATCACACATCTGAAAATTGCCCCAGGGATGGGTACCAGCTTTGCCCAAAACAGAGCTAGCAAAGTTATTCCAAGTAGCCCATCCTAGTCCTGCTCACCTTGCCCCACCACCTCATCCTGTGGAAAACACTATGAAGGCAATGTCTACAGCTGTCCCTCCCCCTCTGCCGCATGCCCTCCCCTGTGCTCCCACCCCAGTCCTGTGAGCTTGCTGTGTGCTCTCCAGGGAAATGTGACTCAAAAAACTGTAAAACTCTCCCACTTCTCTGTCTTGACCTCCCTCATATCCCACCCAAGGTAATACAGTCAAATAACCTATTGACATTTGACTAATGATAGATTTTATAATATGAAAGTCTTGACTTTTCTTAACATAATATACTAATCTAATATGCTTATTGATTTTAGGTACCAGTGTTTTATTTGAGAATTTTGGGTTTTTACAGTAAATGCATAGTCATAATTTAGATTGATAGGTGTGTGCTGTTAGCCATGCCTTTTCAGATTTTGTTATCAATGCTATGCTGGCTCTATATAAAATCAGTTTGAACTTTTCCTTTTTCCCCATGTTCTGAAACAGTTAAAATAGTATAGTATTTTCCTTAAAGGTGCTGAAGAACTGGTCTGCGAAGCCATCAGCTTTTGAGGGCTGGGAGGCAGGTTGTGTGTAGCTCAGACAGCTTACTTTCTCCCACAGTAATTGTTCTGGTTAGGTTTTTTTTTGTTTGTTTGTTTTGTTTTCTGGGATAAATTTTGTTTTTATAATTTCTAACAAGTGTTAACTGGGGAAATGGAAAGCAAAGTGCTGATCCCGGCCAAGATCAGCCCCAAACTGCCCACTGCATGTGAGACCTTCCTAGGGACTGGCTTGCTGGGACCCTTGGCTAAGGCTCTTTGATGTGACTCAAAAGCAACGGGAGGGTCTGTTCATTGACAGCTTGATAGCATTCATCTGAAAACCCAATGGAAAATATTTTCCCTATTTTCCCTGAGTCTGTGCTGGGATAGCACGAGCAGCATCTCCTTCTGCCAGTGCTCTTACTGCTCAGTGCCACAGGCGGATGAGAAAGAATTCTGAATGGAGCTAATAGTCTTTCTAGAGTCTGAGGCTCTTTTATCTGTGGTTGTCATCACCTCTTGTCTCCAGAAATCTGGGTGGACAGGAAATCTGGGAGGCTCTCCCTCTAAGGAATGTGTGGCACCTGGAAGCACACTGAAGAGAAATTTGGTGCCAGTTTTACCTCACAAATGCTAGAGCTTGGCTGCCTCAAAATGAGAAGAAATTAGTATGGAAAAGAAGAGGAAGAGGGAGCAAACCATGCATCAAATCCTTTGGACAAGGTAGGGAATATCTCAAACCCCTGAGTGCACAAACATAGCTGTTGGGGCCTGTGCACTTGCAATTTGGTTTTAATTAGCCATGCCATTATTTGAAATGAGGGTGAAAAGTATCAAATCATTCACTATTCAGATGTCCAGCTAGACCTGAGACTTCAGGACACCGATCTTTCTCTATAAATCTACCTGCACCCACCGGGAGTGCTAATTCCACCCCACACTTGATTCCAACAACAATATGATGCTTCCGACATTGACTTCTGTCTCCTTATGATTTTCCAGGATTGTTTGGAATGAAGACAGCAAGGAAATAATGAGTGAGACTAGGCCCACCTCTTGTCAACTTTATCTGGGGTCACAATGAAGACAATCCATTTAAAGGATTTTCATTCATTCAACAAATATTTAATGTACAGGTACTAAGGCTCAAACAACTAAGGATCTGGAGCTGAATAAGAACCAGTCTCTGCCTTCTTGGAACTCACATTCTGAAAATGGTTTAATGGTTTCAACAAAGCCCATTAAGGAGTCAAAGTAGGAGATGGAAAAACTTAAGGCACATAACTACTTAGGGAAACTTTAAGTTAGAAATATACGTATTCCCATTTGGGAAAAGATTTTTAAATGAAGGTCTGTCTCCACCTAGCAATTAAGGATAACTAGTATCTCCAGAAAGTGAAAAGGAGTTGTCTTCTACACTCTCTTTGTCATAAAGAAAACAAATCACAAGCTTAAATCAGTCCCACTTTCTCCCATAACAGGCTGTGACTGCTCCAATGGCATATTAGATATGCTAATTGTCTATGCTACCATAAAACAAATGCCATTCTGCCAATAGGCAACAGTTAGAAAAGACACAGGGGGCCTCCCTTGGTGGCACAGTGGTTGAGCACTGGGCTGCAAAGCTGCCCGCAGCCTCTGCAGCGCCGGTTCATTCCCTGGCCACCGGTGAGGGTCCTACATGGCGTGCAGACCTCTCCTGCCAGGCCCACTGCTCCCCTAGGCAGCGTATTTTGTCAGTCTGCCTGTTCTGCTCCCTGCTCTGGCTCTGGTGAATTCTCTCACCCTCCCGTGCTTCTGACTGTACCCAGTGCTTGTATAAACAAATAAATCTTTAAAAAAAAAAAAAGAAAAGAAAAGAAAAGAAAAGAAAAGAAAAGAAAAGAAAAGAAAAGAAAAGAAAAGAAAAGAAAAAAGAAAAAGAAAAGACACAGGGCTGTGTGAAGTGTCCTCATCCTTAACCCACTACCCCGGGACATAGGAGGACAGTTAGAAAGTCACATAACCAAGTCATTAAAAAAAAAACCAAACAAACAGGAAGGTCAACACCAGTGTCAGGAGGCTGACCAGGCAGTGCAGCTCGGATCTTCCTGCAGAGTGTGGTAAAGGCTGGAACTGGGGATGGAGCTCCTCATACAAGAGACATCTGACTCCCAAATTGCAGGGTCTCTGTACTTTCAGCTTCCTAGGGGCATTTCTTTCTCCTAAGTGCTGATTATTTTAATTCTCTCCTGAGCTTCCCAGGCAATCCTACATGAGAGAAACTCCCTCTTCGGTTTTACGTTCATCATTTTTTTCCCAGAGCAGTTGCTGTTTCGGGTACACCAAAAAATTCTTACATGCCTTCTTTGGACAAGTAATATGTGAGACTGAAGATCAACCACAAGTCAGAAGAATCAAGTTGTGGTCCATGGCTGGTTCAGTGACACTGGTCCTGTTGTTTCTCTTCTGTGGGCCTTAGTGTGTTCACCTATTTAATGAAGATTCATTCCACCAATTCAAGCAGAAAAGATTTCCTGAGTGTCTTTTATGTACCAAATCATAAAAGATACTGGGAAAATCTGCATGCAGCTCACTGTTTATTTTTCTATAGTATGATACACACTATGATTGAGATCAACAATGATATTCTTTTAGGGGTGCAGGCAAGAATTTAAAATAGATAATTCCCAAAGTCCTTTTATTTAAGTGTAATTTCCCAGATATTTAACAACTTCACTGCCAAAAAAGTTGCCCCAGCATTATGTATGAATGCATGAGCTGACAATGAGGCCTGCCTTTGTGGCCATAGCAAACACTGTCATTTGTCTCCATTCTCTCTGTTAACAATGCTCAGTTTTGTTCAGGAGGCAAGATGCCAGGTCTCAGGAGCTGAACTGTGGTTGTTCTTAGACAAGCACTAGGATCCCATTCTTCAGCCAGTGATTGATTAGGGGTAGCATTGGCTCAGTCAGACCAGTCCAGTGAGATATGAGGTGAAATGTTCTGGGAGTTTCTAGAAAAGATTTCCCTTTATTGCCCGGATGAAATGAGAGGATCAGAAAAGATTCTCTCTCTCTCTCTCTCTCTCTCTCTCTCTCTCTCTCTCGCTTTCTCTCTCTCTCTTTCTCTTTCTCTCCTCACTGTCCTGGTCACCCCCCTAAGTCTAACTTTAGCGTACAATCATGTGAAAACTTAACAGTTGGAGTTGAGCCAGACACATGGCAATATTATTGGAATCCTAGAAAATCACATAAAAATCTACCAGTTCCATGTTGGCATTGCTGTACAACTCTATAAATCAACTTCTTAGAGATTAATTAGTAAGAACATATCTATCTCTATATCATTCTAATAGCTAGCTATCTCATGGCTTGTACGAATCTTAGTCAACTTTTCTGGTTTTTGCTGCTTAATGGATTTTTAATTCATACACTGATATATTTTCTGAAGCTAAGCTTCCTATTTATGAATAAGAAGACCTTGTGCAAAGTGAAGATTATAACTTTTTCTTTCAGTTATACCTAGATTTGAGATTCCCTGGGGTTAGAATACTGGAAAAATTTAGCTTCTTTAAATAAATCAGTATAAGAGAAGCCCCTTGCTTTCTTTCTTTTAGGAAGCAAGTCACTCTGCCAATTTTTCAAACCAGTCCTGTTCTAGAGGTTTCCTTAAATCCTATGAAATGAAAATGTGCAGTTCAAGCATCTTCCCTTTTGCTCACACGTGGCATATCCAGGCTTAGCCAGGGACAAAAATTACATAGCAGGACATAGTTCTTGGTTTCCTTTATCCTCTACATTTCTCTCCCGTATGACTTGTAGAGAAGAGATTATTTAAAATAATGGCAATTTTCAATTTATACTGAGAGATAGTAAATATCCCATAGAGAGCTGTTTTTTCAATGTTTGTATTACTCCAGAAAGTAAGATCTGTAAGTGATACGATAAGTTTGGGGGAAAGAATCCAAACCACATCAGAAGCAGACTCATTTTCTTTAGGCTAATGGGTTGACAGAAAATAAGTTAGCCATGCCAACTGTGCTTCAATTACTCAAAACATAAAGCTTATGGTTTCAGAATGGGTGAAGATCAGACAGGGTAGCTACAGTAGTGGGTTCCAGGAATTTAAACTATGTTTTAAATAAATAAAAAAGGGAAGTGTTATAGGAATAAAATGTCTCTGAGATTAGGAAATGGAGGGGCTTAAGGAAAGTTAGAGGTAGTATCTGGTGTAGAGGTCATAAAACTTAAGTACCTAGTTTTTTTTTTTTTTTGGCAGATTAGAAACTGCTGAGGAAGCATGTACTAAATTATTGGACACCTGACAGAAAAAGGACAAAAGGACTTCCAGTTTTTGATGAGGTTAGAAATATTTTTACATATGACATTGAAGAGAAGAGGGATATCATGAGATATGATAAATTTCATGAGAATTAAGCAAGTATTGGTGGGAATCTCATAGGCCCCAACTCTACTAATCAACTTTATGCATTTTCAGAGACGTAAATATTTGCTGAGTTAATCTCAGCAAGACTTTGAGGGAGGAGCACTGTTCTTCTCATTTGGTGGGTGAGGAAAAAGAGTCACAATGATGATGAGTAACATAACAAAGGGACCCAGGCACTCTGATTCCAGAGTCCACACATTTAACCACTATACTCTAAAGCATCTCTAATATTACACTTTCCATTCCAGATGCTCAAAAGTCCCTTCCTATCATGGGACCCCCAATAGTACTATTAGAAGAAAAAAGTTCTGGTAGTTTTACTAATCCTTTTTTTTTAAGATTTATTTATTTATACAAGAACCAGGGTACAGACCAGATGCGTGGGAGGGTGAGATTCATTAGAGACAGAGTGGGGAACAGAACAGGTAGACTGACGAAATACACTGCTGAGGGGAGCAGCGGGTGAGACAGAAGAGGTCTGCCGTACCATGTGGGATTCTCGTCAGCCGACTGGGATGGAACCCATGCTGAAGAGGCTGCCAACAGCTTCCCAGTGCGGCAGTAAACGGTCTGCACCACCAGGGAGGCCCAGTTTTACTAATGCTTTAAAAAGAATACTGAATCTCATTCAAAACTTTTCTTAATATTGCAAAGTCATCTGGGTGACTCCCAAAGACCCTAATGTCATCCAGTGAAACTTCACAGACAATTGAACTGAATGGACTTTTTTGCCAGCAAATCAAGACAATGGTCTTATTCTTATGTCTGTTTATCTAGCAGTTGTTCATCTCTTAAGTTAATCTGATTGATACCATTTTTTGTTGTATGGAGAAGTCTAGTATGATCAGGTGACATGTCAACATAACGGGAAGCCAGGTGAAGGATACATAAGGAGTCTCTGCACTGTCTTTACTGCTCATCATAAATCTAAAGCTGTTTCAAAATAAAAATTAAAGGCAAAGGCCATAGGGATTGGGAACTGTGACTGTGAATCTTGAGTCACTTTGGCTCTGCCACTAATTAATTTATGACCTTGCTTTTAGAGGCTCATTTTTCTTCTCTTCAATAGGGTCACAAGATAGCAATAGTTTTTTTTTTTTTTGTGTGTGTGTGTGTGTGAGTGTGTGTGTATCTTACGAGGAATAAGTGAAATAATGCATATAATGCCTTTAGCAGATTGCCTTGTAAATGTTCAAAAAATGTTGCTCTGACTATGCTTACTATCACCATAAAGAGAGGTCCCTGATATGATTCCATGGAAGACTTCAGAGGATCTGTAAAATCCCTAAGACTATATATAATATTGTCCACATAGACTCATATGCATTGGGGGATGTGATATCCCTAGATTTCATTGGATTCTCAAAGAGGACCTTATTGAAAGGTTTGAAGAATTTCTTGTCTTTAAATAAAAACTTTGAAGATTCTGAGGAAGAGAATGAGAGACTTAGCTCCAAAGTATTTCTGTTGTGTTTGTGTGTGTGTGTGTGTGTGCCTATTTTCTTTCACCTTTTGATATTTCTCTATCTCTTAACTTCAGTAAAACTCTGTATTTTGGGGCACTTAAATATAATAAATCTTGAAATTGTTCTCTACTCATTTATCCCTCCTGTTCTAAAACAAATCCATCAGCCAGTGGTGTCTCTTTGACCTTGAAAGTATTTCAAAACCTGACCACCTCTTATCTTCAAAACTGCTCCTTTGTGATCCTGTCCATGCCACTGTCATTGTCCCCTGGGTATTTGTGAAGTCTCTCAACAGGTTTTCTGCTTCTGCGCCTGCCTCTCCACAGTCTCATATCAACATAACATCTGGAGAGATCCTTCTAAAACATAATGAGTTCATCCATTCTGAGACATATGTTTATTTTTTCTTTAGCATTAATGCCTCTGAAATCAGCATGAATCTCACAATCTTTATCAGCCAGATTTAAGTACTCTGCACAAAATCCTCCCAAGTTCTGCTACTTTCCCCTCATACTTTCCCCTACTTTCCCCTCATAAAGTCAAAATCCTTACAGAAGTACATGGGTCCTTGTGGGTGAGAGGCCCAATATTACCTGGACCTCCTCTCCTACTCCTCTCCCACTCACCACCTTCAGTGGCCATGTCCTCCCTCGACCTCCTCAATAGGTCACACACACCTCCACAAGGAGACCTTGAACCTCCCCTTTCCTAGTCCCGCACCCATCCTGCCCAAGTCATTCTCTCATCTTCTTCGGATATGTGTTCAAATGTCACTGCTCCATTAGTGCTTTCCTCCATCCAGCTCTCCCTCTCTGTCCTCGCCAACAATTTTTCTTCGTAGTCCTCAGCATAACACATAATCTATAGTTTGCTCATTTTTCTTGTTTATTTTCTGTTCCATCCATTAGGATATAAAATTCATGATAGTGGGGGTTGTCTGTTTAGTTTGCTTATGGATCCTCAACAACTAGATGATACAGAAATAGACAATAATTGTTAAAACAATGAATGGATGACAAAACAAATTTCCTTGTTCTCCAAACTTGCTCCTTTTGTATTCCATGATGAGCTCTCATTCAATCTAGCAATCTAGGAATCAGTTTGTTCCCCCAGCTTTCTTACCCAAAGTTCCCAGGAAGTCACCAGGCTCTGATCAATCCTATTTCTTAAATACTATTGCAATACATACCTCCTCCCATCTCCATTGTTCCAGTCTTATTTCAGTCTAGCAGAATAGTCATCCTCCTGGCTAGAGGCCAGAAGGCAGTGATGGGGAAAAGGGATATGAGGGTAGTAGAAACCTGACCTGGCCAGCACCCTCCTGACTGTCTGGCAGGACTGAAGTCTCCAGGCTACTTGCTGACTGGGTGCCACCCTGCTTTCCTGGCACCATACCCTTTCTTAATGAAAAGTGAGTGTAGCATTTTGAAACTTTGGGTTTTTAAACTCAACAATCATCCAAGACAGGAGCTGCTGCTGCCTTGAAAAGAAGCTAGAGGCACATTTCCTATTGTTAATTAAGATGCACACTCCTGGGGTCTTTCCCTCTGAGCCTCACTGCAGTACAGGCCACATCATCTTCTGGGGTTTGGTAAGAGTCAAAAGCGGAATTTCAGAGTTTTGACTTGTACCCTCCTTCCAGATTCCAAGGGTAGGGAAAAATTGATAGTTGGGACAGTATTTTGTAATTTTCCAAAGATATTTAAGTAATGGTTGGGATGAGGTCAGTTATTTCACGTAAATAAGAGTGAGATGATTTCTGATAATTGAGTGGTGAAAACTCAGTGTGCAGTACTTCCCACTACCATGATGGGTGATCTGGTAAAATTGGGTTTGAGGGAAATATCCCCAGAGTGCAGCTTATAGGATTTAGTGTTAGGGTGAATTGTTTTCCACCAAGGATTGGAGAATAGAGAAGAGCAAGAAGACAAAATTCAGTTCACCATAAAAGGATTTCAATAGCTTTTCAACGAAAACATCCAGAATCAGATAGCAAAACAGAGGGAAGAGACCAAGAATCACCATGCCATGGAGCTAAAGAGCAAGCAGATAATAGACAAAGTCAGGAGGGTGAGTCTAGAAAAAATGGTGCTGAATTGCATCTTGATGTTGACAATGTCTGGGCATTCTTTGTAGCTTAGTCTACTGATTTTTAAGAACTAGGTGAGGAGGAGAGACACAGTATGGGCACAAAACCCCTCTTTCTGCCTTCTTCATAATATCTCCTTTCCCCCCTTCCTCTTGGCATTAAATATGGGACATCTTGTGCCATTAAAGCAAAAATTCTAGGCAAATCAAATTAAGAGGTTATATGGGAGCAATTTCTGAGTCATGCTCTAAGTAGCTGCCCTCTTGCTGATCCCCAGAGCGGGTCATACACAACAGCTGTTCACAGTTCCTTAGAGCTTCTGAGAATTGACTGAACCAGAGTATTTCCTATTCAATAAACCAAGAGAGCAATAACTCATCTTGATTCCAGTGGATCTCATTTAGCGATTTTATGTCTAACAGGAAAATAATTTGACCTGAATGAATGATGATTCGACTTTAGTTATCACCAGGAACAGTGGGGAAACATATTCTCCCAAATCTATTAGTTACTGGATGAAAAGAGTCCCATTTAGCACATGAAGACCAATTCCTCATATGTCTGCTATTCAGACTGCACTGACAATAAAGAAAAATGGCTGCCAGTATAAAGTGGGTCTATGGTATTTAACATTATAGTGAATGGCCACATGGCATTCACCAGGCAGTGACCAGGCAGTCATTGCCTTAAAGAACTACTGCTTTCCATCCAACAGCCTGGATTGGAAAGTCAACAGTTTACATTTTCTTGTAGAAGATCCACTCAATGCAATCTATTTACTAAATAACACACCTAAAGATACACTATGCCCCATGCTGTGAGTTGGTACATGTCTTGTTGGGACTCACTCATCATTGCCTGGTGTCAGATCATCTGAACGAAGGTAGCTAAGGGTTTGCGATAGCTGGGATCATTTTCCATTCTAATTCATACACCCTATTTAGTGATAGTTTTTTTTTTTTTTTTAGCAAAATATAAAAATATTAAATTAACCATGGGCTCATGACAAATATGAAATCTTCATCAGAGTATAACATCCACTTTCATATATTACCAGTAATTGCCTCTAGAATTCAGATGATTCATGTTTATTCTGAATTTCCCACCTAAGGTGCTATCACTTTATAATTGAAAAATAACAAAACAAACAAAAAACCCCAACAAACCCCTATCTCTAAAACAAGGAGGTGGGAAGGTAAAAGAGGAAGTAAGGAATTTCTTCTCAATGACAAGAGAAAAGCTAACAAGACATTGCCACATTTGTTGGAAGAAAGCCTAATTATTAAAAGTGAGAGACTAGGTTCAAAGCCAGCTTCTCATCCATATCTATGATTTTTTAAAAGATTTATTTATTTATTTGTTTGTTTGTTTTTTTATTTATGCATACAAGAACTGGGGTGTAGGCCAGAGTTATGCGGGAGGTGAGAAGATTCACCAGAGTGAGTGGGGAGCAGAACAGGTGGATCTACTGAATTACACTGCTGAGGGGAGCAGTGGGCGAGTCAGGAGAGGTCTGCTGTGCCATGTGGGTTAGTGCCCTGACCCACTGGGGATCGAATTGATGCTGCAGTGGCTTGATAGCACTGTTCTATGGACTTATTTGTTCCTACATTTTCTCACAGCAATTGAGGCCCTGTTACTCCTGTTTTCCCTTATTAGCTCTGTCACGGAAGTTGGGAAACAAGGGGTGATTGACAGAAATCACCATGGGTTCTGGAGACTTCTGTTTACCACTTGGCCACCATAGCAGAAAGGTACACATCCTCATGAAGTCCTGCCACAGGAAATGAAAGGAGCCCTCTGATTGGCATGCCAGTGCCAAAAAGTGTTGCTGGGAACATTGCATCTATGTCCCCATTGTCCATTTTTGGCTGTTTCCCCCTTGCTTGGAGAAGAATAACATCTAGACCTGTGGATTCAGTATCTATTTAAACAAGCTGATGTTTCTTGGTTGGATTGTATCCCCTTCACCCATCAAACTCCCCCTCAACTGCCAAATGCTTTCTGCAGGTGCAAACCCTCCTGTCACCATCCACAGTGTCTGTTTAAGAAGGGAACAGACTTCCCTCCTTCAACACTGTAGACAAAAGCCAAAACCCTGGCATGACATACAAGGCTCTTCACCATCTAACCTCAATATATTTTAGCTGTGACCTCACCCAGTTCATCCGACAGCTCAATTTGACCAAACCAGTAACAGCTACTTGTCTTTACCATGTGTTTTTAACCTTTTGATTTTTGTTTCCTTAGCCCCCCCTCCATCAAGAAACACCTTTGCTTTATTATTTACTTAAACATTTCTACTAATCCATCTGTGAGATATTTCTATTATATGTTGGTCTCAGTCCTGATTCTTAATAGAGGGTTCCCGAAATCCTATAGTTTCCTGGTGATAGTGTCATTTGTTCTATGGAGGACATCTGGGTGGGATCCTGGGTGATGACAGAATGGGGGCTAGTTAGAAGGTGGCACTTTTCAACCCACTCACCATTTTTTTGAGAAAATATTGAGCTGAAAGTGAACTTAGTGCTCAATCACGTCATGAAATCCCAGAAGTACAGGTTTTAGAGAAACTTTCCTTGTTGGTAAACATGGGGAGGTATGGGAAAGTGGCATATGTAGAGAAGGCACAGAGCTCTGCACGCCTACCCATACACCTTGCCCAGTGCATCTCTCTCATCTGACTGTTGAGCTGTATCCTTATTCATATCCTTCAATAAACTGGTGGACATAAGTGTTTCCCTGAGTTTTGTTGAGTTGTTATAGCATATTAATAGAACTTAAGGCAGCGATCATTGGAACCTCCCCTCCAGTTGACAGAAGCACAGAAAATAACCTGTGTTGTGGCTAACTTTTCAATTTTTTTATTGTGACTTGATCTTTATCTTTGTTTTTTTTTCCCTTTATTTAAGGAGGCAAATGATTGTAAATCTAAACAAATAGATAAATACAGGTAAGTAAACACCATTCACTCCATCCACTAGCAAGTATGCACTGAGCCCTTATTCAAAGCTAGCTCTATATTGTTTTCTGGAGAGACACATATCTTGTCAGGCAAGAAAGAAGAGGAGCATATGGTCTAAGTGGAGAGTTATAGCTGAGAAGATTTAGACATGTATTTATTTTGGTTAATTAAGATGAATAAAGTGGGTTTGGTGTACGCTATGTTGCAGTAGTTGCCTGTCTATAAACACAGGGGTAGAAGATATTCCTTTGCACAGGAACACCAGGGAAAGCCAGTGAAGAAAGTTGTGCTAGAGTTGCTCCTTGAAGGACCAAATCAGGCACATGTGCATATGTGGAAATCCATGTGGGTGTCCACACTTCAGGAACAGGGACATTTATTTTCTAAGATGCTGCGTTTAATGTATCTGGGATATCTGAGAATTAGCAAATCATTTCCTGAGAAGAGTTCCTTAACCTCAGGATTATTGACATTTTTAATAGGCTAATCCTCTATTGCAGGAGGTTGTATTGTGTCTTTAGAGTGTTGAGCAACATCTCTGTGTTTTATCCATTAAATGTCACAAAAACCACTTCCCTCATCACCATCAAAACCATAAAAATGGCCTCCAAATATTGCCAATTATATTCTGAGAAACAAAATCTCTATTGCCCAGCCACAATAATTGTGCTTTTCAGATTTGCTTTGTTGGAGGATACTTCTTATTCTTATGATTCTGAGAGAGTGAGACAGAGAAAGAAAGACAGAGAGAGAGACAGAGAGACAGAGAGAGACAAATAGAGAAGACTGGGTTACCAGGAAGATAACTCCTAAAGATTCAGTGTTTTTGTTTTGTGTTGTAAATAGCTAATATTGGGAAAGTGAGGAAAACACATACTATTCACTGTCTCTTTCCTAGTGTTTATTACTCATCCAAGATGAACAGATAATACTCCAGTGATGTGAAAATGGTGCCCAAGGCCATTGAATATGACTTTAAATTAAGCTTTGAAAATATTCCTAGCAACACGTTTAATTAACTAGGATACTTGGTTTATATTAAATCCACATCAACTAATATTAAAAACATATATATTGAGGTTTAACAGCTTCAGGATGGCTCAGGATCTGATTGTGGTGATATTCATTTTCAGTGCACAGGTTCATTGAATCTTTCCAAATTGAGCATTGGGGACCAGAACATTACCACCGATTTGGAAAGCAAAGTGGGGAAAATTAAATTCTTGTGTAACGATGTTTATATTTCTAAGCAGTGTTTATAATGAGATAAAAAGAGGTTGGGGGTCCTTCCTTCATTAACTTCAGTATTCTTTATTCTACCTCAAAATATTTGGGTCTCATTTAAGCAAAAGCAGAATGACTGTAGTGATAAAATGACTTTGGTGGTATGACCTTCCCTATTTATAGGACGAAATCTTGCCCTTCTGGCTAGATTCACCAAGACTACCGTTTGTTTTGACTTGATCTTGGAGGAAAGAAAATAGGCCAGGATCTGCAAGCAATTTCTCAGTGCCTAACTGAGATGAAGTAGGCATTTGGCAGTGGAATTTGGGAGATTTCCAGAATGAGAAGGAAGGTAGGAGATGCAAAAGAGTGGCAAAAGAGAGATCACTTAAAATTTCATCCAACAAAAATGAAAAGATCTCAGTACATATAATCTGATCCATAAGGTTCAAATTTTATGGCAGAAACCTTCTTACAATGGAGTTCCTTTGCATTTTGCTTAACCGTGTAACTTTCGTTATCTTACTCATCACGTTCATATGCTGTCATTAATAGCTCGTTAATAGTTTCTTTTGTGCTGGTTTCGTCACCCTCAAATATATGATTCTAAAAGACTGAATTAGAGAAGGGAGCACAGAGCCTGTGAAGAGGGATATCTCAGCCTCCAAATTCTTCCCTTCGTGCGGTGCATCTTTGTCACAAATCAGGGGACACTGTGCCTTGAACACTTCATAGACTTGCCATCTTGACCAAATGGGGCCCCAGAATGAATGTCAGCATCTCTGTCTGAGCCCATCCTGGTCACTAAGGTCCCATTTCATGGTTTGTGCTCACATGCCTGAGCCTGAGAATGACAAAATTCTTTGACTTAACAAAGACCTGACACCATTCTTCACCCCCTGCTCCCACCATGGGTCTCTGCCTTAGCATTATCTTAGCCCTGACCATTCTTGAAACTCTGACAAGCTACAATTATTTTTTAAAAAGAAAACAGTGATTGTGGGTTTTCCTCCTGATTACAAGAAACAAAGTGTTTTTGTGTCAATACATTCCTATGAACCACAAGATCTACTTGCATTTTTTTTCTGAGTAATGTTGCTATTTCACTACTCATGAATCAGTGTTTCTACTCAGCAAATACTGGAAGCAATCAGTATAGTCATTTGCCATTTTGGTGGCTGTACCCAAAATGAAGCTTCTCTGTGTTTGCCTGATAATCAGAAGGGAGGTCCTAGAACGGCCCATATCTCTTTTAAAAATAGAACTACCCAAAACTTTGAATTCAGTGTAACTTACTTAGCATGATAGCAAGCAGAGAAAGTAAAACAACTGGAGAAAAAAAATGGAAGAATAATAAAGACATTCAGCAAAAAAAAACTGTCATTAACAAACTCTTATCTCAACAAACAAGATAAATGTCCCTAATGTGGGAATCTGAGAGATTTTTATCCACTTTAAGATCCAGTTTTGGCTTATGACTTAGTTATTTCTTTAACTTGATGCTTTTTTTAACCTTTAGATAAAAATCAAAATAGCCACTTTATTAAGTCAACTAATGTTTGTATCCAACAGCTTTGATTTCATGATGCAAATCTCAGCAAACACAGATATCCTCAATCTGTCCCTGCAACTTGTACCTTCAATGCTTTTAAAACTCAGCAGCTTACATGTGGGCACACAAGGTAAGTGTAGACAATGAGATTACTGAAAGTGGGCAGGATGGTAGAGGGGGGCAGCCCTTGGGAACACTGGGGGTGTGTCTCTCTTTGCCCATCTTTCCTCTTCATGATTAAAAAAAAATATACCAATGCATGACCTCTAGAAGCCCAAAATTCTGATGAAATGGGAAGCTGTGGGAAGCCTGTCCTGATGAAATCCTGATAGGATTTCATGCTGGATGGGTAGTTGTTTTTACATTGACTGCAAGCAATAATCCTGTCTCTTGGTTTGCTACAGAAGCAGAGCTCCTTTCTGTCCTCTCTCACTGAAAGGAAACTTAAAAACTTCACAAAGAATATCAATATATATGTGACAGGCAAAAATATCTCCTTCCTCTCCTCTGTCTTAATTAATTGTGTCTCCCAGGCATGTACACCGAGATACATACAGACAAGTGCACATGTGAGTAAGTGTAGAGATAGAAAGTTACCCTCTCAAAAGATCTATGTAATTATGTGTGTACCCAATAAACTCCCACACATTAAAACCAGGAAAAGTCAATGAAATGCTAAAGCCTTTTTGCAAAGTGAAAGAACTTGAGCATGAATTTGGTTGAGACAGCAGGAATTTCCAGGTTTTTCTGCCTTGGGCATTTGCCCATGCTGTGCTATCTGAATGCCTTGCCTTCTCCTGGTGCTTGCACATTTACCAGACTTATCTTATGTATCACTGAGTCAAGTTTTGTGACAATCTTAAGGCACATGTAAACATAGTCACTTTCCAGAAAAGAAAACTGAGATTCAGAGAATTTTGGCACTTTGCACAGAATCACGCAGTTAAGACTAGAGACAGCACTTGAACTCACGTTCATGTCTTTTGGTCTTCAATATGATCCACTTGCCCATACTCATCCATCAAATGCCTCAGCTTCAGCTCTCAAATAGTGCAGAGTGGCTGGAACGCAGGCACAATATTCTGTGGAGTTTTACCATTTCCTAGAAGAAAGTGCACCGGGGCTTACAACTTAGGGTGCCATGTTTAGTTCCAGACCCCATGACCTATTAATTTCCTCAGCACACTCGAACCTTCTTTCATTCACAGCTTAATTAAATAGCTCAAAAACTATTTAATCCTAATTATTCTCCGCAATTTTTCAACAGAAACTCCTAATGCCTGTGAGAGATTCAGATGTTTTCTTTTGGCTTTTCATCATAATGTGTCCTGTGTCCTGGGGGGGTGAGAAATAGTCTTTTACTCCTCAAATCTGCATATTTATCTACCTTCATACTCTCAATAGAATTTGCAGGTCTATTTTATTAAGAAGCAATGAGAATCTCTGGAGAAGAGCTAAGCTAAGGCCTTAGTGCAACATCTCTACACTGAAAAGTAGCTTCCCATTAAATGGCAAGTCCTTCATCTCAGAGGTTGAATAGTGCTGAATAGTACAGCACTTAAAAAAAGACTTCCAGCAGGTTACTTTTAAGGGACTGGGAAAAAGGCTGGTCTCAGAATATCTACTGGCTCAAGGCCATGATATATTTTTGTTTGATATTGAATTGGAAATGTGTCGCTTGTTCTTTTTTCCTGCTCGGTGAGATTTAGTCCTGTGGATACAGGCGCATAAGCATGAAAGCCTCCATGGCCACGGTGCCCACCAAGAAAACTCATCAATCTCTCATTCTCTCATTATCATGGCCAAGCTGAGAAGTGCTCCCACCAAACCTTCTGTACAAGGATAAACATACAAGACCAAAGGTTTTCACAAACTTTTAATTTGCTATCACAAACTTTTCACTGAAGAAGGCTGCAGGAATGGAAAAGAAGCAACTGCTCCTGGCAGAGAGAAGCAGGGCTGACTGCATCCTCACTTTGAAGGATTTGTCACCTCCCACCACCCACTCACTCTCTGCGCCAGACCCTGTTCTCCTCCATCTACGCCATCTTCTCTTCTATTTCTCTAGTGTTATGACTTCTCGGTATTCAGTCTTTTATCCTCTGCTCATTTTAAAATCTTTTTCTCAAAATTAATTGAGGTAGGAACAAAGTTCTGTCCTCTCTAAAACACAGCTGCTTTTCACCAGCGTGTGTGTTTTATTTTTTAAGAGAGCAAGTTGTGGGATGGTTTTCGATGTAAAGTTTTGCTGTTAAGAGTTTTCTCCTGATTCACTTGTACATGTCTATCTTTCCTTTTGTGGTGACTGTAATGACGTGTCTGGCTATCGGGAGGACTCCTGAGCCTGATGTCAGGCTCTGACCTCCTGATATCTTATGTTGAGCTCCCTCCTGAACATTTTGAAATGTATGTCACGCTATCACCACTCGCCTTGATTTTGGCAAACTAAGAGAATAGCCACAGTCATGCATCTCACAAGATGTATAGGCGACAGTGATTTGATTCTGATACCAAAAGAGACAAGGGGCAATCAGTCAGAGGAAGGATTAATAATCTCAGGAGAAGAAGAAAGACTCACCTGTGCTAAGGGCTGATGCAAAGTCAAATCCACCCCAAACTAGCATCCCTCGTTAAGGGGGCTCATGTAGGTGGGGACAAAAGGTTGAGGGGAAGCTGTTCTTAATATCCAGAAGGTATCAGAATTGCAATCAAAGTGGTAAGTCCAGATGAGGCAGAATAAGCCAGAAACAAGATACAGTCTGGGAATAAAATGCAGCAGAAATTGGTAAAGAGTTCATTGATGTGAGCTTGATCTCAAAATGTGTTCCCACCCCCATAGGAACCTGAGACCTGGAATAGAAATATTGCAATTTTATTTTAGGAAAGAAAGTTAGGGGACCTGGTCACTCAAAGTGGAAACTTAGGGAGCAGCCATGAAACTGCAGCCATGGCCCCTAGGAGAAGGGGTTCTGAGGAGGCTGCCCCCCTGGAGAGAAAGATGTCTGAGTTCCCCACAGCAAAAGACGTGGGCAGGACTGAGTCTGCATAAGGCAGACCTGGTTAGCCTTCAGCCAAGCAGAGCGAGGCCAGGGCACCTGCAGGCAGTAGCTGAGCAAAGTGCCACCTGTTTGAACTGAAATGCTTCCAAATGCACTTCCCAGGGTGATAGGGTGATGAATCTTTACTGATATTTCTCAAGCATCTCATCCGAAAGCTTTGTTAGATTTGACATCCACCCTTAACCTTCTTATAGCTAAGTAATTATTAAGTCCTAAAAATTTTGCCTCCATTCTATTGTTAGTATCTTTCCTATCTTTCCCAAACCTTATACAACCATGCTAGTTTAGCTCTTATTGTTTCAACTAATCTATCATCCACTTAACAGCTTCCTTCTCTCCAGCTTCTCTCCCATTAATCTATTATGTGTAGTACCAGATTCATTTTCTTAAAGTTTAACATTCTGTATTTTTAAATTATGTTACACCCCTTTCTAAAAGTCCTCAAGGACTTGGTTTTATTACAGAATAGAGTCTAAATCCTTTAATTCAGCATTCAAGCCCATTTTTTCTAACCTGATCTCTCATTTAGTCAAATAAAACTATCTCCACTGAGATTAGTCAACTTGCTGTAATAATGCCTGCTAATTTTCATCTTACATCTTCTGCCCATGCTGTGCCCACTGTTCGGACAGTGGTTTCCACCTGGACACTCCCTCACTGTTGCTCTCACCAGCCTGACCCCACTTACTGAATCCTGCTCACCTCTTCTCTTAACTTCCATTAGCAGCCCAGCCTAAGAGGAACTTTCCTAGCATTTACTGCCTACTCTTCTATTTTGGTAATTTTATATTTACTTCTCAATTTACTTCATTTTCCATGCTTCTACAAGTCTAAGCTGGTAGATAAATTTCATTGGGAACCTTACCTTTTCCTTATTGATTTCTACTAGAGCACTCACCTCCACAGAAAGTAATAATAAATATTTTCTTAAGAAATAAATATTCAATTTGAACAGTGGTGTGTGCAAACTATCAGGCTGCTATGACACTGAATACATTCAATGCAGTGATCAGTTCTGATTTTTTTATTCATACAACATACTTTGAGCTGTATTTCTCCTGGTGGGATGGTTTTGTGTGGTTCCATTTATACAATTTCATGAGGCTTTCCTGGTGACCAATAAAGTACATTTACATAACCACTCTGAGTTGTATAAAGCCCCACATAGTCATAGACTGGCAAAACAGAGGTTTTGACTTCTATAGGGATAACTAAATGTAATGGATTTTGGATCCACAACTTTGACCTCTTTAGCAGAATGCAGACTTAGCAATGGCACTTGGGTCCTCAACTACTTCAGTTTGGTATAGTTATTTCCAATATAAATTATATAAATGAGCATGTGTGTGGTCAGTTATGTCCAAAGATACGTCACTAAAGACAGATACGGGTTTCTTCTTCTGTCCCACTCCCAAATTATTATATCCATTTAACAGTTCATTCCCAAGGCTCCCATAGACCCTTAAGGTGTTCCTTTTAGGGTCAGGGCTAAAGATAGCCCTGACCTAATACACAAGAGTGGTAGTCTTCAGAAAATACAATAAATAACACATGTTTATCATCCTGTGTTTTAATGCTGAAAAATATAAGCTTCCTGATATTTTGGCCTGAATGTGGCAGACTTAATACTTGGTAATGGCCATACTGTGCCAGGGCCGCCTTCCATCCCCTGAGTCACACCTGTTGCCCTGTGAGGGAAGACTATCCCTGGGAGTAAACAGTGGACTGTGGAAGCAGATGAAGCAAGCAAAGCAATTTATCCTTCCAAATTTTCCAGTCAGATACTTATTGCACCTCCACTTTGACAAAGCAAATGAAGGAGCAGAAGCCAGGAGCTCTGGCTTCCCCACATGAAGGAAACTTCATATGTGAGCATGAGACCCCAGGCCCCACAACTAGAGATATGCTTGTGCAGCCCTGGCCTGAAACTGCCCAACCGTCTTGTCCTCACCGAGGTTGGGAGCACTTTTTTTTTTTTTAACAATTTATTTATTTATTTATACAAGCACTGAGTACAGTCAGAAGCGTGGGAAGGTGAGAGAATTCACCAGAGCCAGAACAGGGAACAGAACAGGCAGACTGATGAAATACATTGCTGAGGGGAGCAGCAGGTGTGACAGGAGAGGTCTGCCATGCCATGTGGGACGCTCGCCGGTGGCCGGGGATCGAACCGGCACTGCAGAGGCTGCAGGCAGCTTCGCAGCCCAGCACTCAACCACTGCACCACCAGGGGAGGCCCGGTTGGGAACACTTTTAATTAACTTTCTCCTCTTCTCCTCAGATATCTGTTACTGTTCTAACCAAGATCAAAGCAATATTCAACTTAACCTGGAGTTTTCAGAGAAACTACCTGCCAGTCTCCAAAATGGGATTGAAACAAACCATTCCATTCCAAATACTGTTAAGCAGCTTGTTCAAACATATGACCACACAGCAATAAAATCTCCTGAATTCCGAATCCTACCACAGAACTACATACTACACATGTATGCAAAGCAGCTTTCACTATAAAGCACGAAGTTTGAAGGAGTGTTATCATGTGAATGCGGAATACCCCAGGCCCCCCAAACTTCCATGCTTTAATGGGGTCCAGCCATCCGTGAGCGCAAAGACAAAACATACTATTGGTGTAAAGCAGCTGTAATAGATTAGTGTGGATAGAAAGGGGAAAAAAAGGATAGCAGTTTCCCAAGAAAACACACAAAGTTACCCATGCCCGTGTGGGTAAATGCCCAGACAAAGAGGGCCAGCCCAAAGTGGAGCCACGGATGCCTGAAAGTTTGCCACAAGTCTAAAGCACCTCCTGGCGGGGAACCATAGGGAAAGAGAGAAAGGGGCCAGACAAGTCTGGGACAAGGCAAAATCAAAGTACAAATAAAGGTAATGGCTGCTACTGTCAGCCTCGCCATGTGTCTCTTCCAAGTGTCTTTATGTTTCTACTCCACGTGGCTCCACCAAGTCCCCCAAATCCCTGGTGCACTTTCAAAGGCGAGAAGCAAGCAGCCCTCCTTCTACTCATCTCTCCAGGGCCCACCTTCCCTGTTACACAGCTTTGCTTGGCCACTCAGCTATGCCCCTAGTTTTCAGAAGCTAGTCCAAGGAAGTTGTATGCAAATGGGGGTGAGAGGCACATGATCACCTCATTTAATGGGAATGTCTGTTACAAGAACAACTTGTTCTGTCATCTCAGGCTGTGACATGCTGCTAGGCAAGGATTTCAAGTTTATCTTAGGCTAAAACTTCCTAAATTCATTTGAAAAGGTAGGAAATAGAGCCTGGATAACTAAAAGCTTCTTATTAAATCTGTGTCTGTTTACCTGCTTATAATTGTCTGTCTCTATTTCCTAGCATAAATGTGGGGCTTCCTATTCTTAGAGATTCAGCCCCTTTCAAGAGGAAACATTGTGCTGTGGGATTTCTTTATACTAACTTATAGTCTTCACAAAGCTTGGAAAAATGAGGTCAATTCCCAACAGCATATTATTAAAGAATTTCCTCAAAGTAACAGAACTTGTAGGTGCTCCGATTTGAGTCAAGGTACTGCTGATTCCAAAACCTGTTTTTCTCCCACTGTAATAGGCTCCAAATCTTAAAGCATAAGAGAAAGAGGTCTGCTAGTTGAGCCCTGCTTTGCTAATGATCTAATGAATGATCCAGGCCAGGTCACTTTCTGCTAAAATCCAGTTTCTTTATCTGTAAAGCACCTGCCTCACAGAGCTATGTGAAGAATAAAGGAGGTTATTTATGTGAGAATGTTATGTAAATTGTTAAGCAGCACAGGGACAGAAGGGATTTGAGTTATTCTTTTCACTTTCTGAAACACATCTCAGGGAATGAGTCTGAATGTCAAACTCTTAGGCCCTGACCTTGTTCTCTGTATCACCTGACCACGTAACCACACCAAGCACACCTGTTTTTCCATTCCTTCTACCTCTGTGTGCCTGCCTGCCTCTTCATTATTCCTTCTCTACATGTCTGCAAAGCAGGTGGAGAAAGACTTGGCATTTGACAAATGCTTGTCATGTGGAGGTAGTGAGTGAAGGCAAAGATCTGGCATAAACAAATTATTTAACTTTTCTATGAAAGGCAGATGATGTGGGTAGAGGGAGGTCAGAATAGGAAATAACTCAGGGAGATATGACAGTCAGGGTAATGAATTCAATGTCCTCTTGTGGATAAATCAAATATAAAATCCCTCCTGACTTGGGTGTTGGTCAAGTTACTCCCACGTTCGCATTTCTCTTGGCTTGTGGATTCATTTCCTTGGATTAATTCCTTTTCCAGTTGGGCCTTAAATAACATGTTTCTGATCCTAAAACCCAGGAGAGAAATAATTCGATTCAAAATAAAAAGAATCACAGGTTATAATAAATACAAAATGTCAAGAAATGCAGTAACTGAATGCCTACTAAATACAATGGAAAAGAATGGCATTCCCTTTGCTGGAGAAGAGGTCAAGGTGCTGAATGTGGAGCGAGAAAGCAGAGGACACCCCACAGGGTGGACTCAACCCACAGAAGAGGCTATGGTTGAAACCATGAAATAGGAGATCCCCTAAATCTCTGAGCTGAGTCTCCTATCTGCTTGGTGGGACGAAAACTGAGTCTCAATTAAGCTGACTCTTTAATTAAAAATATATGATTTTCTTTGCACACCTGACTTTGTAATCAACTACTACACAATCACAAAGAAAATCAGAAGTCTCACAACGATTTTAAAATGTAAATGAATGCATGAAAATAGTTGTTTTTTAACATGGCAAGAAAAACTATTTTATATAAATCAGGCATAGGATAGAAATAAAATAGCTTTAAGACTGAAAATTCTCAAATATGGTTTGTAAACAAGGCAGGTGCTGAGGGAAGTTACTGGGCTTTCTTCCAGGATTTTTAGATTCTTAATTTGTTTAGTATGATTCAATTTTGTCCACTGATTAAGTTCACCCAGTGGCCTCACCCTGGGGTCAGGCAGCATAATAAGGAGGGACTCTTTGTGGGGGGCAGCAAAGAGACCTTGGCTCTGTGAGCCCCTCTAGCTAAGGGTCAGTGGCAAGATACCTGGGTCTCATTCCCCCATCAGTAAATGAGAAATTTGGATTTAATCGCTCTGGAGCAACTGCACCTCAAGAGAGGCTGAGGAAACAGGCTGTACCAGCGGAAGGAGCACTGTTTGGTGTTACCAGTAAATGGATAACAAAAGGCAGGCTATTGTTCCTTATGAATCTTTCAGAAATTCTCTCTAGATAATGTACTCCCTTGTTGTCCACTTTTGGAGGGGGTGCTCAAACCAGCCCCTTTCTCCCCTGTTGGTTCACTCCTGCTCAGAAGTCCCTTTCAGTTCCCCAAATCTGCCGTTTATCTTTTCCTCGCCAATATGGAAAGGTCTATTCTGTATCTTGCCTACTATTTTCTTACTGCCCGAGGAAAGAGAAGAAACCAGGACTGTGCTGGGCTACCAGCAAAGACACAATCTTGCAAATTGGCAGGGAAAGAGGCATGCTTCAGCCTGCCAAATCGTGAGTGTTATTGAGAGATGTAAAATACTCCATGACTTTGATAATGTGGAGAAATGGTTTGACACAAACTCTGCCAGCCACATAGAGGAAGTGACAGCTGATCCATTAGGCTTTCTCAGTTTCCAGGCTTGTAGATTCTTGTCGGTCTCCTGTGGCTTATCCAGAATCTGGCCTGAAGTATTAATTTGCAACCTGCTAAGAGCCCTGTGAACTTGGATAAATACAGATAAATACAAGTCAACTTGCTTTAAAATGTTCTTATCCTCATTTTTGTTGACTTCCTCTCAATGAGTGAAGTACTTCTAAAGAGTCCTGTGTCTTCTTTCATTCCTTCAGCAGGACTTTTACTTGCCCTGCCAGCCCTGAAAAGCTCTACGTGCTTAAGGACTGACAGCAACACATTAGCCTTAGCTGCTGAGGCTACAGGGACTGGAGGGTGAAGTGGTCCAAGGACAGAAAATCTCAGATGTGAGCAATCTCATTGGTTGTGATTCCCATTCTCCTTTTTCTGGCCTACCCCAGACCTTTTTGGTCCACCGTAAAGCAACAGCCCCTTCATTTATTCACTATTATAGAGTGATATCAGGCTTTCAAATCCCTGAAACACTTTTGGGCACTTGCCCACTTAGAGAAGTTAGACATCATTGCTGAGTCTGTGATGCCAGAAACCACACGAAATCTGGGGGATGAAAAATGATGGAGGAAGGAAAGAAAAAGGAGGACAGAAGATGAAAAAAACAACTCAGGGGTAGCACTCCCTCTTAGCATTCCCACAGGAATGGGGGCTTGGAGCACTGGGAGATTCCATAGGATTGAGCTGAGCAAGGAATTACGGAACAAGGGAATTATTAAGCTTTCTAGACTCATGTGGTTTGGAGAAAAACTGTCCTTTGAGGGAAAGTATTTACAAGCAAAGAATCTTTAAACAAGGTAGCATCCATATGCAACAAGTTTTTTATTAAGATTCCACAGCATGCTGGGCACTATGCTAGACAGAATAGAACATGATGGCCAAAGTCCCTACTCACTTGGAGCTTACACTCTAGTGGAGAGCACTGGCCATTCAATGAGGCGTTAACTGTGTGACACATCCCACAGAACAGAACTTACATGAATCTGTTAGTAAAATATCTTGCTCTTATCAGAAAACCAGCAAGAGACCAGGAATGTCTTACAAGGGCCAGCAATGACATAGTGTAAGAAAAGAATCTGAATGAATACCACCAAGGAGTCCACTCTTGCTGCCAGAAGCCAGGCTTGCCCTGACCACCAGCTGGTCCATCAAAATGGACCTTGTCTTAGATTCAATGTGCTACTTCCAAGGTATGTAACTTCTCATTGGGATGCCTTTGCCGGACACCAACATGTTCCTGCTCAAGAGGCAGAGAGAAAAGGATAGCCAGAACAGTGCCAACCCACATAGTGTCATTTCAAAGGGGAGAGGCTTCAGGGAATCAACTGCCTAAAAACTGATTTGTTAAAAAACAAATCAATATAAACTATGTTTTTCAGTGTTACATTGTTTCAAACTAAGCGTTCCATTAATGAACAGCAGATTATTAAGGAAGAACAGAGCAATAACACTGTCTACTTCATTCCTTTCACAAAAATCACTGACATGCAGAACCCAAGGGGTCCTCAGGGGGATTTAGCCTAGGGCTTTTCACCTGGGTTGGAATTTTCTTATCTCAGTGCCTGGCAAAGCTTTTCAAATTTCACATCTGCCTATACTCCATCCAAACTGTCATTTTGTTACAGGGCAACCCCGATATGAAATGGGCTGCCTGAGTGTGGGTTCTCACCTGCACTTGAAAGGGACTTATAATAATACTCAAGTGCAGGCACACACAAAAAGGTTAATAAAAGGTTTATTTACGAAAGAAGGGGAAATGAAGAAATGAATAACTCAGGGGGAAAAAGAGGGAGATAAATTTGTGAATGTGTCCTACCAGTTCCCCTGAGCTGGAATCCTAATAGCAGGCTGAGAGCCAGCGAAAAACCAAGAGACCCCCAAGGCCCAAACCTGGCTGATTAACTTCACCCTCAGTTCCCAGCAATCCTCTCTTTGGTGATGATGACATTGTGGGATTTGTAATTCTTGGTGTCTTGGATATCTTTGGTCTGGGGTGGAGGTGGAGTCCATAAAACCTATTTGTGGAGTTTGTTAGGACAGCCTGTCCACCAAACAATTGGGAGTAAGGGAGGATGCATTTTATTGAGAGCATGATCCTCAGGGCATTCAAGTGTATTTCTGAGTTGCCACCACTCCTGCTTCCCTGCTCCAAATGGAGAAACACCGATCTAATCCAGTTCCTAATTTTATAGACTGTCTAGGACCACAGGGTTTAAGTGACTTTGTTGTACTTTATTTATTTATTTAATAGTACTAGTAAAACTGGAACACAAGCTCTTATTCTTTTATTGGTTTTCCATGGCTTGGGCTCTTAAGACAGGACTAACTTTGAAGACTTCACCCCCTTAGCCTGCCAGAATAAACTGCCAGCTGGTATTTCAGGAATGGGAAGGTAGGGTGTCCCAGTTCTCTGGAGAAGCTGGGGCTGGGTACAGTCAGAAAATGCTGCTCAATTTCTGATCTGCCTTAATGCTGCTGAGCCAGGGCCTTTGCACTCTGGAGCCCCTATGTCTGTCCTAGGAGTCTCGCAGAGCTTGGAAATCTAGACAAGACAAGCTCTTGGGCACTCTGAGTCCAGCCAGTCTGACTATGTGAACAAGACAATGTTAAATATCAAAAAATCCACTTAATTTTAAAGATCTAATTGGCTTTATTAAATGATTTATGACATCATCCCATCCAGCAAGTAGAAAGCCAGTGAAAAAAAGTTATTCAAAAATCAAAGGTTTATATAACCAGCAAAAGGGTAGGACAAGATCATTAGCAAAAACAAAACAAAACAACAAAGAAGGATTACTTTAGGCAAAGACACTTCCTAAAGGGAAAGACTGGGGTTTGTGTGTGTGTGTGTGGGCGGGTATGTGTGGTGGGGTTCTTACCCTGCAGATACCTCGCTAATGCCAACCAGAAAACCTCAGATTGAAACATGGCACAGCAGACCTCTCCTGTCTCACCCATTGTTCTCCTCAGCAGTATGTTTCAATAGATCCACCTCTTCTACTCCCCACTCTGCCTCTGGTGAATCTTCTCACTCCCTGCACATCTGCCCAACACCCCAGCTCTTGTATGCACAAATAAATACATCCCTTTTTTTTTTTTAAAGAAAGGTTTAAGATTTAACTTTTGGGAAAGGCTGAAACTGCAATTAGGTTAGGTATTAAGTCTTGATGGAGCCGGCAGGAAGATGTCATTTTGAGCCTGCAGTTTCTTTTGTTGTTGTTGCTTTCTTTTTCCTTTCTTTATTACAATGGAGAGACATATCTACAGGTCTTTCAGAAAGGGCACTGGAGTAGGCACTGGAGAGTCCAGTGACCAGGTAGGAAATTTTTCTAAAATGGGGTGTCAGTCATGGACTGCTTTTGTTTTGGCTTGCTTTATGAGGAAATGTCAGAGGCTGCAGAAGGACCAAAAGTAAGCAGGGTAAATCTGACAGTGTTCTAATGATTTTCAACTCATTATTCTAATTCAAAAGTGATTTTGAATTTTTAAAGAAGAGATTTACACAAATGAAAAAATCTGACAGTGTGAATTATTCAAAGCAGATTGATTTCCTACTAAGTTCTAGTTACTACCACCCCATCCACCCCACCCTCTGTGCTGGAAAAATGAAGACTGGAAGCAGGGTATGGAAGGCATATTTATGGGGTATATCATTTGAAGGTTCCTGGTAACCTAAAAGCCACTGTGAATTCTTAAAACCATGGCTGATCTGTCATTGGCCAAAATAGTTGAGACTGTTTAACTATCTTACAAGCTTGATTTCAGAGACAGCAAGACCTGACAATTGTCCATGAGTCACACCACCAGAGCATGTGCAGAAGCACTTGACCTTAAGTCAAAGTTCATGCTTACCATGGAGCTAAGAAGAATAAAGAAAAGGGATTGCTTGAAAATTCAGGAAAAGGGGTTTGTTAACAGAAATCCTCAGAATTGGGTTTGTAAAACCTGACTTTGTGAAAATTACCTTTTATTCTTTTGAAACTGGTGCCATAGAAATTGATTTCTATGTATGTTAGGCAATAAGCCCTTGCTCTGTTACATTCTCTGAAGACCCAAATGAATGCAGAAAGCCTGAGAAGAAATGTTAGTGCATGAATGAGGGCTACTCAGGGACCCAAACTCTTAGAGGGTGCATGCTTGAAAAGGGAATCTGGGGCCTCCCCTGGTGGCAGCCTCTGCAGCGCCAGTTCGATCCCCAGCCACCAGCAAGGGTCCCACCAAAAAAAAAAAAAAAAAAAGGGAATCTGTCATCTATTGCACAAAGCCAAAGGAAACAGACTGTTGGTGTGAAAGATGTTTAATAGAAAAAAAGAAAGGATATTCCTAATAATAGATTCCCCATAAAATCCCCCAAATTACCATCACCTCATGGGCAAATGCCTACCCAAACAGAGTTGATTGAAGCAGGGTCTCTGAGGACTGAAAACTTGCCACAAGTCTAAGATACCTTTTGGTTGGAAACAGCAAAAATGTAATAAGGCAGGTCTGGGATAAAATGAACAAAATCAAAGAACAAATCAAGATAATGGCTGTCATCTCTGCTAAGGACAGCCTTCCTAGATGTCTCTCACCCACATCTCTTTCAAGTATCTCTACATATCTCTCCCCTAGATGTCTCCTTGCAAGTCTCCCCAAGCCCCTAGGTGTAAATCAAAGCTGGAGAAGCAAGAGCCCACCTGCTTCATGTTATATAGCTTTACCTGTCTTCTCAGCTCTGCCCCAGTTTACATGAGCACCCCTGCTCAGGAAGCCTAGTTCTTTACACAGGAATGCCTGTAATCAAAGGCGGCTGAAGGAAAAAGTGGAGGCAAGAAAAATGGTACCTCCCCTTCATGGAGGTGTATCTGTAACAGAAGAGCGTGTAAACCAGGGAAGGGGGTGGCAGGGCTGGAAATATACTCCATTACTTCACATTTGTCTGTGGCACCCAGTCTCTGAATTTTTTCTACCCCCTACTCTGTGATTTAAAAGGAGGTGGCCAATATTCCAAATCTGGCCCATAGGAGTTTTTGTAGAGCCTATGAGCTGAGAAAGATTTTCACATTTTTAAAAGGTTAAAAAATATCTGTAGAAGAATAATTTTTCATGTTATATGAAAATGATATGGAGTTTAAATTTAAGTCTTTGTAAATAAATTTTATTGAGCAGAGCCCCACATTTATTTATGCATTGAAAATGGCTGTTTTATGCTTCAATTGCAGAACTGTATAGTTGCTAAAGAGACCATATGACCTGGGAGGATTTGCCTTGATTTCTCTGTGTTTGAGGTTAAAGGGGTGAATTTCCATGGTAGAATTCTTATATCCAAATCTGCATCTATTCTCACCAGTACTAAATTTTTATCTGTATACTTCCTCTACCTGACAAGCGGTAGTGACATCAGTTTTTAATATCGAAACAAAAGAGAAAGCAGGGTTGTCCTAATGCTTATAACTATAGGACGATTTGGTACTCCTTCTCAAAGTCAGACAATAGCTCAACCTTCACATGGTAAATTCTCAGTAGGTCAGTGAATATGAGTCTTTTGAGTATATTCTGAGGTTCTGTATAAAACAAAAGGGTAGCATGAAGCAAGTCATAAATTGGTTTGTCAACTCTACCTTGCTTCCAGTTCTGACTTCCTCACCAATTTTCAAGGGTACAACCACCAACACCCCTAGAGTAGAACTCCTGTAAGGCATGATTTAGATAAGTCAAGAAAAAAAAGGAGTGAGCACAAAACTAGAAAAAGGTCCACTTTAATATCAACTCTCTATGTGTCTTTGAGAAACAACAACTATCATTTTCACTATTTGTTGAATGACAACTATGGTATCTACCTGCTAAGTATCTTTTAAGGCAAGAATCATTAGTTCCATTTTACAGATCAGAAAACTGAGGCAGAGTCATTTAATCTACTGCTTCCACTCACATTCCATCCTAAAGGAATGTAGATTTATTCAGTCCCAAAGACTGTACTCTTTATATAATGAAAAAACGTGTTTCCTCTCTATAAGTAATGACCACTGTGGGAATTTGATAAATGGGAATTCCTGGCATATTACAATATTAAGGATATTATAAACAGTGATAGATACAGGGACAATGAGACTGAGACTCATTAAGGATTACAGTTTTTTACTTTCTGTATCATGAGAGAAAAAAATACAGAATGTTTTAATTTTACAGAAATAAATTAGACTTTCCATAGTTAGTTAACTGTACAGTTTTATTTAGACTCTCAGAATCTCTGACTCATGCAGCATTACCAAATTGAACTTTCTGGAGTCATGAGTAGATCCCACATCTGCACGCAGTGGCTAGTGACAGTGGCTAATGAATGCTTGAAGTGTGGCTAGCACAAAGAAAAAGACACACTAAAGTTTATTTAATTTTAATTCATTTAGAGCTGCCTGTGGCTAATGGCTAGTGCATTGAACAGTGGAGGTCTAGAGGATATTCATTAGACAAATAAATGCTAAGCACGAGAAATGTGGCTAAGGATTCTTCACTTCAATTGATCCTCCTGTTTGATATCTAACATATAAATTCAAACAGAGGAAAACAAGGGAGCTAGGGAATACTGTTCTTTTTAAGGGCAAATTATACGTCCTAAGAGCTTTTGCCTACTCAAAGATGAGTGGCAATAAAAAGAAAATAAACATTAGGCTCAGAAAAATTATTTTGAGACATAAAAGAGCAAACACTTATTTTTCATCATCGAGCCCAGGACACAAAAATATATTTTGAAATCTCTTGCTTAATATTGCTTAAAAGTTCAATAATCAAGAATAGAAACACTCTATAAAAAGAAAGTTGAAAGATTAGCTGTTGAGACAACAAATTGAGATGGAAAAATAGGTTGCTGAAAATCTGGAAGAGATAAAAAATAGTTGGTAGCAGAAACAGGAAAGATTATAAACAACTAAAATGCAACCACAGAACTACAGTATGCATCAGAGTTCCCTAAAGACAAAATCAATATTGTAAAAAATCAAAGCAGCAGTATGGAGCCTGAGTTTTCAAAGTTTCACTTGATTGTAGATTTAAAAAAAAATGCAGACATGAAAAAACTAAACTTAAGATGAATAAATGGGAAAGAAGCAATAATCCAATACATAACCAGAGAAAAACAATCTTAAATATAAAACAGACCCAGAGTTCAAGTTGACAGAGGGTCATTGAGAGCTGGTAAAATGAGTCAAAAGAAACCAAATTAGACATAGCTTGCAGGAAAAAAAAATATATTTCAAGAGTTTTTAAAAACTCCAGGAGTTTCAGATAAACCTTTTCCCCCAAATCCCAAAGAAATGTGAATGACATATGAAAGTAGATCAAAGTAAATATTTTAGAAAATTACCTTCATAGCACACTTGAGTCAACTGTGTGCACACACAACAGCAATAGAGCCTTCACTTGTCATCAATATTTTACTGAGTGTATAGAACAGAATCCATCTTAAAATTATAAAAATATTTTAAAGTAATAGTTTATTCAGGAAATTAAAATACTTGTATGTTTGAAAGGATGTCAGCATTCTCTCATTGTTCAATTTTCTATAAATAATATCAATTTTTTTCTTTGGTAAAACATAAATGCTATTATCTATCAGCATTTCTTTCACAGATTAGTCAAGGTAATTACATTTTGAGTTCTTCATAAAACTACATTTCTAACAAAATTCAGAAATTGGTCCATACTAGGCTATAATTTTCATAGTTATATCTTTTGTGACTATTAAAAATATAAAAATTTTATGTATCATGATAAAACTAGACCAGAAGATTCCTAAGGTCAGACCCTTCATTTTAATCTTACTTAGAATCCACAACGTGCTTTACACTTAACAGGAACATAATAATCATAATTTTAACATACCTTAATAACCTTTGTCTTTGAAGTAGTGATTTCCTGTAATACACTGAATTTTGCTTATTTTCAATTTTTTTTTTTTTCTGGAAGCCCTTCTGAATGTGTAAGTTCCAGGACAGTTACTCCATAACAGAGTGAGAACTCCTAAGAAATATTCTAACCTTATTCTATTCTCCTTCATCCCCAAACTCCACCTGCCCAACCTCAGACCATAGGAATGAACTGAGCCTGGCCTGCTCAGTCCTTTGACCACACAACAAAAGTGGGAAAGGAGTTATTCCAGTGGGACTGTCAACAGACCACTTCACATCCCCATGCAAACACCTTGTCAAAAGTGTGAAGCAGGTAGAGAAGGATATAGATGACAAAAGCTGGGTGGGGATTAAGGAGGAGAGGCTGTGCAGAGGCTGCCCCTCCAGAACTGGACTCCTTGGCATCCCCTGGCCTCTGAGTCCTACCTTGGAATTTCTTCTTCTGAGTCCAGAAATCTAGTTCTCTTTTGGCTTATGCTACTTGAAATAGATTTCTGACACTTATCACAGAAAGAGATCCTGCTAATAATTACATAAATAAATGTTTAAAAAGTACATATAAATTTTTAATTTGGGGTTAGTTGATTTGGAAAAGTGGCCTTTTGTTACAGTTGTTTAATTCACCACTGAAATGTGTTCTCCTGGGCACAAAAGTGCTACCAGGGCACTTTTTTTTTTTATGAGGTTTTTTTTTTTTTTAAATTTTACTTATACAAGCACTGGGTACAGTCAGAAGTGCAGGAGGGTGAGAGAATTCACCAGAGGCAGAGCGGAGAGCAGAGCAGAGCAGGCAGACTGACAAAGTACACCTCTGAGGGGAGCAGCGGACGGCAGGAGAGGTCTGCGAGCCATGTGGGACCCTTTCCCAGTGGCTGGGGATCTAACTGGTGTTGCAGAAGCTGCGGGCAGCTTCGCAACCCAGCACTCAACCACTGCGCCACCGGGTAGGCCCATACCAAGGCACTTTTGTATTGTTTTATAATCGTCACTTGATCTACACTTTCTTTTGGTAATCTATTTCTCTGTAGCAAACTATTTTCAATCAAAGTGGTTTAAAATCATCATTTTATTTTGTCTCAAGCATAATTGGTCAGGACATAATGAACAAACGCTTGGCTCCGCATGGTATCTACCGGCTCTCTTGGTTCAGTGGCAGCCGGTCTGCGTGGCAAGTATAGTCAGTTTCACTCACGTGCCTGCACTGGATGCTGAGCTCCACTGGGCACCTCTTCCTCCCCATGTGGCTTCATGGTCTCTCCCTGGCCTCCCCTGGCCAGACTTCTCACTTGGTGGTAATGAGCTCTGTGATAGAAAGGAACTGAGAGCAGCCAATCTCTAAGGCCTGGACTTAAAACCAGCACCTGTCATGTTCTAGTGGCCAAAGCCAGTCCAGATTCAAGCACAAGGGCAGTGTCAATGATTCTGTGGCCATGTTTTATCCTCTTACATGCTACTCTGTGAGCACCTTGAGAGTAATAATAATCTGTCTATCCTTAGATCAAAAATCAGGACAGAACACAAATATAACAGCTTAAGGACAGTTAGAATCTGGAGTCTTGAAAACACCCTTGAAGGCTGCACTAATCCCAAACTGTCCAAATCTCACCTTCTTATTACATGGAAAAAAAAAAAAACAAAAAAACAAAACAACTGTGTGCTCAAACATTTGTCAATAAAACTCAGACTAGATTGATCTTACTCCTCTACATCAGCTCTCAGAACATGATTGAAAAAAATATTTATGGTGCTAGGGTTTTCTGACAGAGGTCTAAGAGGATGGAGTATTCTCACCTATACCATGCTGATCGTTTCTTAAATTCATGTTGGGGAGAATTAAATGCTGCTTAATTTTTTATATCAAAAATTAAGGAAGTACAGTTTTGAGAATATTCTGAGATAAAAGGTAACCATTCTAAAATTTATGTTTTATCCAATCTAAAAATTACTAGAAGAAAGGAGTCACCGAACATATAAGTAAGAGAAAGAAACATACAAAACACAGAGCAAAATGACCTCAGATTAAATGTTCTGAGAATGCAGACATCTGTAATAGTTTATTTCAACTGTAAAAAACATGCTGTCCAAGGATTAAAACAAAGAAAAGTAAATCCAGTAGTAACATGCTTTTACAATGGACACTTCTAAAATAAGATGAAACAGGACACTGAAAAGGCATATGTGGTAGGGTAGGGTGGTGTGAAGTGAGCAAAAATAAATCAGATAAATTAAAATGAAAGAGTGAGGCAATCTTAATAGAAAATGAAGTACAAAGTAACAATCAAGTTGAAGTTCGGAATATTAGAAATATAATCCATAATAAATGTATAATAACTGTGATACTTAAACACTAAGTCATTTTGAAATACCTTTGGTAAGAAGATAGTGATAAGTACATTTCTAAATTCTGTTTTACTCTTATTCTTCACAATTCTACTTTAAAATAGGTATTATCATTTCTAAATTACAGATGTGCAAATCAAGGATCTAATCTTGTATAACAATATTGAGGTGAAGTCCTGGAAATAAATGACAGTATTTTTAAAAAGAAAGAAAACCAAGGGCAGAGCTGAGATCAGGCTTTCAATTCTGTCCACAGCAAGGGAGTTGGCAGGAATCAAGGCCAGAGCTGGCCTGCACTCAGATGGCTGTTATGGAGCAGTCCCTCCCTCCTTCATACCCTTTGCGGGGGAGGGTGATAGAGTCTCAGAACGCCCAAGAGGTCGAGGACAGTGGGTGGATGAGAAGGTGGGTGGGACTCAGTGTGTCCATAGGAGTGTTTATTTGGGCAAAGGGGAGAGGCTGAGGATGGATGGGAAGGAATTTCTCTCCTGATCTCTTACTTTCTTGCTGATTGGGGGACAAGGTTCAGGCTCTGCTCAGGTAGATTGGGAATGAAAGCATTCAGGATGCAGTCTCATACCACTTCATGGGACCCTGGTCCCAGGTAGGGTAATTTGGAATCGCTCAGTTCACTGAAAAGCTAAGAAAGAACTCAGGAACTATTTTGTGTTTGCTACAAGTCAGCCACTGAAGCTTTTCTGATTACTGTCAAATAATAATGTTCAGAGGAACAAGCAGGACTACATGTCAGGGCAAAAAAATCTTCAGTTATGGTTGCCATCTCCAAAACGCAGTTTTATGTTTGTAAAGGCAGGACAGGACACAGTGCAGGTTTTATGATCCAGCAGACCGGGTAAAGGAGGAGTCAGAGTCCTCAGTGGCTTTTGCAGGTCTTTTATTTAGATTTACCAGGCACATGGCAGGCAGGGGTACTGGGGGGCCGGGAGGCTGGCAGCAAATCCTCACTCTATCTGGGCTCTCTCTGGCATTCTCTCTGCGTCTCTTCTTCTCTCGGCTTCTGTTCATTCTTGGCTTCTGCTGGTGTCCCCGCGATGCCGCCCTTAAAAGCGCAGTCTTCGTCCAGGTGAATCCCATCTACATACGCCCACACCCTACTCCAGGTGCCCGTCATCAAGCATGCATTCAGGACCGCAAGGATCCGTCATCTATCCTGATGGCGGGAGGGCAGAAAAGCCTGATTTTTTACCTTACCCTACAATGTTACACACTCTAGCCCAGTAGTTTTCTTTGTTTGATTAATTGGTTTGGTTGTATTTGGATTTTGTATTGAAGTGTTTTACAAAAACCATTAAGTTCCACAGTTCCAATAAATGACCAGAGCAGAGAGTTGAAGGCACTAATAAAAGAAGTTCGGATAGGATGGGGAAAAGTAAAGATTTATTCATGAAAATTTAAAAGTAGTTTTTTTGAAATGACAAATACTGCACTGCTGGTGCTTGGGTTGCCACAATGATACACAAAGGAGGAATGCACGGTGCCACCTGCAAAGCATATTGCACATCAGCAATAACCAGGAAAAGCTGGATAGTTGATCCACCGTACGTTCAGGATCATCAGCACATTTGCAGTGTGCACACAACTCTGGACAGAGACACCATGTAGGGTTGGGAGCGCCTTCCTGCCCCAGTCTGAGCTCTCCTGTGGAAACACGAAGTACCAGAATTTACAACGCCTGGTTTTGATCTGCAATCTGCCTCTGTTTAGCAGGGATGTTGGGCAAATTGTCTCTCCTTTTTCTCTCCTTTCTCACTTTGTTCAGGGGTGCTGAGTAGTATGTTCCAAAAAGTCTGCAGCTGGAGGCAGCAGGGTTCCCGCTGGCACCTGCCTTCCAGCAGGATCCTGAGGGTGGCGGGCTCCCTCCTTCTCAGGTTCATTTGAAGGGATTCTGGCCAAATTCAAAAGTCGTGTCTTAGTTATCTTTCTGTTAGATACTTCCCAGCATTTAGCATCCATCGTACAGGCCTGATGGCCTAGAAGGTATTTACTCCAACAACAAATGGATGGAAGTTATGTTTTTTGCCTTCAGTCTCTTGTAAAAGTCATGTTAGCTTAATTTTTTTTGTGTGTGTGGAGGATTAATGATGTCTATCTAATTTCCTTTCACTAAAGTTACTAAATTTAACAGATTTTCCTCATTGCTTATTGCAAGTGCTTGTGGATGATCTATAGCTTCCTGAGAAAATGTGAACTAACTATTCTATCCATAAAGTTATTTGATTTTATCTATTTCCCCAAATTTGGGGGGAAGTTTTACAAAAGGAAAAAGGATAAATTTTTTAAAAAGAAGTTAAAGCTTAAGATCTATAGGATATTGGCCAACTCCTATTGATGGATTAAACTGGCCTGGAATATTTCACCAACTACCAGAGAAAGTTAACATGACAAGTTATTTTTGTGTGTGTGTGTGTGTGACCAGAACATATCAATACAGAACATATCAATACAGAACATATCAGAGCATAATCAAATACACAGCATTTGAGATACATCTCTGAGAGCCTCACAATACTCTAGTATAGATCAGTTGGTCCCTCAGTAGAATAAGCAGTTACATTTTTTATGTACATAAATTCAAATGCCAATTTTGTGATCAGCAAAAGCATTTGAATTAGAACTGTAAGTTTGTGCGTCAAACACAGCTTTTCCTTGACCTTTATGTTTCTATACTGCATATTTAGTCTCTGGAATACATTGAAATAAGACTTACAATAGCTCAGGATTCCAGCCACAAAAGAGGCCTATCTGTTGGTATTAACTTGAATTTTTATTGACGAGCCTAAGTTAGCACAGAAGAACAGCCACTGTCTACCTGTTCCTCTCCTAATTCCTCACTGCATTGCAGAGCACCTTTGTGCCCATGGAGGCTGACCCTGTGGTAGCAGCACGATCCCTGTAGTTGGGCTTCTGAGCACCTTGGCTAATCTGACCAACCTACCTACCAATAATGGACCTTGTCAGAAGCAGTTGTAGGCAAAGTCCCCCTAAGTTTCAGGGCCTAGACTCCCCTCAGAAACACATAGAGAAATAAATTTGAATACATTTGGAGTCTTGCAACTATATGGCAGAATTTTGTGCATTTTGGGACAACTGGATCCAGGCTTGGGGCCCCTGCTCTCCATGTGACTCATTTAGCCTTTTTGGTGCTGCCATTTGGCGCTGCCATTTGGCACCTCTGATGAGGCTGTGTGCTGTTCCATTTTCAGACTTCATCTCACATCTGTGTCTGCTCTTGAAGCTCACCCCTGCTCAGCTGCTGCTCAGTCTGAGCCGGCAGTTTGTACCCACCACATCCCTGCAAGCTGCTCCAGTTTGGGTACCCTTTTAGTGCCTCCCCGCCAAGTACCAGCTGAGCAGTCATGGTCAGCTCCAGAAGCTCAGTTACCCTTTTAGCTGGAACTTCACTCTTGATGTGTCTTTTACCTGATGGCTCAATCCCAGGCTCTCTCTACAGCTTCTCTCTAGCAACTTTTGACCTACTAGTTTTCCATGTGTCTGTGTTCAGGCCCTGTCCTATCAGTGGATAGGAACACTTTCCCAAATAACACCTGAGGTGGCAAGGTCGTCTGGAAATTGCTTAATGGCTCTTCACACATTCTTGCTGTGGTGAATCTGTGCCATCTGGTTGGTCTCCTCCGTCTCTGCCCAGACTCAGTGGCTTCCTTGTCTTTGCTGAGGATGCTGAGTTCCCGGGTGGCTTGCTTGGGAGGGTACCCAAGATGTGCCAACTCCGATCACAAGGCAAAGCCACACTGAAATAGGTTTCCACTGCAGTCCAGCTGTGGTCAGTAACAATGAGGTCTCCTCAGCAGCAACTTTTCTAAAAGATCTTGTACTGAAGAGTGTGTACATGTGGGGCAAAAGTGAAGTTCCAGGGGAGTGAGTGCTCCCTCTTGGTTTATTTTACAGAGAAGGTAGTCTTTCTGATGCATTCAGAGAATAGCAAGCAACATTGGCTGAAATGAATTGTCCTGACCAAGGACCGGAGAGGTCACCTCACATCAAGCCTACATCATGCAGGCAAGGAAAGCAGACTCAAATCAGACACCTTTCCCACAGTCTGAGTTGATGGCTGAATTGGAATTAGAACTCTATGCCTGAGCCTTTTATGGACCTTAGGGGAGACCACAAAGGAGAGGTGGGGGGGGGTGCCTTAGAGGGTCACCCACAGGCATCTCCATACCATTGGTTGTCCCCAGTTTGCAAGACACTGACAACGTTCAGTTTTCAACTTATTCTCTTTAGACTAGGCAATCTCTGAAGACTCGTACTTTTCCCCTTTCCTAAAGCACTGATTTTGTCTACATTCTCTTTCCTGGTACCCTTCTTTTGCTTCCCAGTCCCCCAAGAATCTAGAGCTTTGCATAGTTATAACAGCTTTGCAGAAACCAGTCCCCCCTCCAACCCTCCTTCCTTCTGCTCAGGAAATGGAAACAAATATAGTGCCTTGATATTCCTAGGGAACATTATTATCATTCGATATGCCAATATGATAATGGGCAGTTTGCCAATCTTGTCATTTTAGGAGCAAATTGGCTTAAGTAATCACCTAAAACATCCTCTTCCAAGGGACTTCCTCTCCACCTCCCTACACGGGAGACAGCACCTGTCATTTCTGACTGTGAGGAACAGAGAAAATCTTTCCCCTACTAAGTGATACAAGGGTTTTGTTTGAAGCTTTTACAGCCCTCGTTTAAATAAAGCTCTCAAATAATAAACATGCAATGCACGCTCACAGGATTTCAGTGTTGTCAAATACTCAATTTGAACTCTCCCTGTTATTTACATTCTCCATCGTAACAACCATTATTTCACACGAGAGTTTTATCCCTGCAGAGAGCATTCATGCTACTTGGTGCTGGCATTATTACCCGAGCAATTCTTGTCTCCTGTTTGCTATGTTCCAAAGCCTATTTCCATTGTTCCCTTTGTCCCATCCAGCATGGAGTGGGCGGGCATTCTCCACAGCAGCAGACAAGGATTTGGGGCTTTCAATAGTCGATCTGATCTGATTAGAATGGGATCGATTGCAGAGAGCCAGAACCTAAAATCAGCAGCAGCAGTGCTATTTTCGGGAATGAGAAACATGCCCTGCTCCCCTGTCCCTCTCACTGCAGCCTCAATGCTATGCGTGACCGCCTAGCCTCTTCTGTTTCTCATACAGACATTTCCTACAACCCTGCTGAAAATGCTACCTTGTTTCTTTTCAAAGAGCTTGCTGGTTTGTGCTGCTTCTTTCTGACTCAGGAGCCTGGGAGCAGTAACAGAACATTCTGTTTGGGCTGTGGCAGGAGGAGGTAATGGGATGACTCTTGGAAATGATTGATGGTGGCTACACACCTGCGTTTTTGACAACACATAGGCTGCAGAATAGCTTCACTATCCCTGTAACTGGGATCAGACTTTTTCTTCTGCTGCCCTTGAGCACACATTGATTTTATTTTGGTTTTAATATTTTCTTTAGTTTTAATTGTTAAAATTATTTGACATATTGAGTTATAAAATTAATGTTGTTTTTTCACTATAAGCTGAAGAAATGGGCATATTGGACAACAGCATGTTCAAGAAAATGAAGCATGAACAATTCAAAGACCATATCATATGAGGGGTATATGCATTTGGTACCATGGCCTTATCCTTTACCACCCCAGATACGGAGTAAAATGTCTAGATACTCTCTGGACATATTTGGGAGTTTATGATAGTGTTATATTCTGGGCATAGTCACTGAAAACTCCATTTAATGATGTAGCAGCATCAGTGTTGCTTCATGAGATTTGGCTGCATTCAGCTTTTTTTTTTTAGCTGATTTAATTCACAATCCAAAATACTGAAGTTATTCTTGAAGCAGAGCTATTGTCTCATTATAGTGCACAGTAGCAAACATGCATAGTCACTTTATTTAATATTCCAGTTACTTCATATTTTTATATAGTAATTGAAACCATCTAGTCCCTATCCATTCCCTGTTTTACCCAACAAAGCTGGACCTGGAGAGAAGTAGCGGGGTATGTATTTATAAATATGTGTATGTATGTGTATGTGTGTACGTGTGTGTGTTGGAAGAGCATTGATGACACTTCAAACGTCAACATTTCAACTTTCTTGCTGCTATATCTTGATGCCTCCTAAGTCACAGAGTTTCAAATGACATTCATGATCATTTCTGGAAATGATTTTTTAAAACCCCTTCAGATAATTAAACCAGTGAAACTAGTTTTCAAAAAATTATGTGTGCAGACATATCAATTTCTCTTTTACCTCCACTGGGACTGTCAAGGTCCTCAAGGTCCCAATGGCATATAAGGCAGACAGATTTTAACCTAAGCATGGCTGATGCAGAGAGCTAACCAGGAGTGCAGGATCCTTCAAGGAAGGAGTCTGTAGGGTCATGAAGCCTGAAGGAGCTAGTGAAATTAACATGACTTCTCTGTAGGAACTCCTCCAGGAAAGGGGATTAAGGAGCCAGGTTTTGAAGCAGTGGGCAATTGGACACACAGAGAAGGAAAAGTGTAAAGGGAGACAGCATGTGCTATTGTTTGAAAATCTAGTCTAAGAGCTCAGGCTATATGTAGAAGGTGACCATATAGTCCCAGACCTCCCACCTCACCAGGCACAGCTCTTTTTGGATCAGGGACTGTGTCAAATGGGCCTCCTACACCTGCTGTGGCCCCAACAGCATTGGTAAGATGTAGGCTGGCTCCCTCCTCCCCACAGGACTTCAATCCTCCACCCACAGTGATGAGTTTCTGGCTACACACCAATACATGCCTGCTTCCCAAGCATCCATGATGTCGAAGACTTGAATCACAGGTAAATTTCTCAGCAAACATGAAATTCTAATCAGATAACAGTGAAAACTCAAAGTGCCAAGGGTCAAGCTTATTTAGACAACTGCGTTCTAACTACGATTTGTAGTAAGCTACATTTCTGGGGTGGGGGTCTCATGTAGTAAACTGATTTATGGAGTGGGTTAGGCTCAAACTCACAAAGTTTATGACTCAGCAATGTCTGTGTGACATTTATTACCACTCAAACAGGCTGGCAGTCATAAATCCAGCTTCATTTTTACAGTTAAATGGCTGCTATCATGAGACAAAGGAACAAAGCAGAATAATCCACAGCTGTGCTATTCATCTTGCATCTTATCAACAAATAGAAAAAAATGTAGAAATGAATAGGTCACGTTGGAACAGACTGATATTTATATCTGTGCACACATATATAGCATGTACAAATGATCTATAAACACATATGCCCAACTCTGGTTTGCCTCTGGAAATACCTTGAGGAACTGTACCTCTCATCCATGCTGGAGTGGAACATATCACAAGCTCTGCTGACTGGCAGCAAATGTGAAGACCTTACTATGTGAAAACCCATAAATCCTGGCATAAAGGGTTGAGGGGAGGAGCTGACAGGACTGCTTGAGCCTGGGATGGAGGTAAGAGTGCTGCAGAAGTAAGACAAACGTGTCTCCTGGGAATTCTCATTGACTTTGGTTTCTGGTCTTCAGGGAAACTTTTTCCTAGTAGAGTTATACTAGCAGTGATCTTTTCCCTTATACAGTTCTATTTCTTCACAAATTTCTAAAAAGGAGAATGATCAAAATGAAAGAGATGAGCAAGAGAATCTTATAGGTATCTTCCAGCACTCACACTGAATAGTTCTATTTTACACTGAACAATGATTAGCTAGTTGGATGGCAGGGAAGAAGGGAGAAGAAAAAACATGCAAAGAGTTAATGTGCTTACATTTTACAGCTTTATGAGAAAAGTATCATTACTCCACTTTAAACATGAAGAAACTAAAGTTCAGAAAAAATGATATAACTTGCCCCAAACCAAAGAACAAATAAATGGCAGGACCATATTCTAAATCCAGTGGTTTTGTTTGTTTATTTGTTTGTTTCATCCCAGTATCATTTTCCCTATAACATATCCTTTATCTGGAACCCTGAAATCAAATAACTACTAAGTGAATATATGATTTTATAGTAAACATAGCACATAGTACTTATCACAAATGGAGTTACCTGAGCTTGTGAAAAAAGATAAACTGGTTTTAGTTTCGGTTTTTCTTTTTTAGGGGGTGTCTGTATTCTCAGAAGACCTTTGAATGAAAAAGATAATTGTAAAGGAAAAATGGCTTGTTCTCTTTAAATTCCAGCAATGTCAGAGAATAACTGATATTTCATAAAGGTAGGTCATGTATTCTGCCTTGCACTCACCATCTACACAGAAAATGCCCTATAGTAACTAAGGCATGTATTACTAGACAAAAAATGAGTTCTGGTCCAAAAATGACAGGAGGCTCATCATTCACCTGGGAAGGTGAGCAGTTTCTGAAACAGTGACTAGAAACAAAATTACTTAGTTGATTTACTCCTCAAAATGATGAAAGAAAAAATTGTCAAAAATGGCATTACAAGCCTCCAGGTGGAACACTTGCTGTATCACCACCCTGGAGGGCAACTGATTAGCTTTCATCACAATTAAACTCTGTAGCCTAAGGAATACCCAGAACACCCACAGGTGGTAGCTTCCATGAAGAGGTAGGTGATGAACTTAGTGTTGGCAACAACTTAAATCAGAAAGAAAGGGAGACTAAAGATAGAAGTTTTAAAAATATATTTAGTCAAAAGTAGAAACTGACTTGCTTAAAAAATGTCTTTGAAATGGCAAATACCCCCATATATTTGCTGCCCACCTATCACTTTTTTAATAGCAGCATGCTCTAGTTAAGCAAAGGAGTGGTGAAGAGAAGGACAAGCCATTCCAGAGTGCTGAACAAGAGCTCCTCATGGCCAACAAACATGAAAGGCACAAAGTAGCTCTAACAAGATACATCTGAAGTGTGAGACTGTACCTCTAAGTCACCTACAGTGTTATAAACCAAAGTTACCTCAAAAAATTCAATAAAAATATAATAAAAAGAAAATATATTTTTTAAAAAAAAAAGAGAAGAAAAAGAAGGGAAAACTTAAACCACTAATTAATGTTCCAAAAGTCAACTATGGACACCTAGAAGGCAAGGGTTGTCTTTTCGTTAGCAGGTATGTTCTTGTTGATGCTGACAGTTCTATCTAGAATAAGAATTGCTGTTGGTTGTTTTCCTTATACAATGCCCTTTGTTCCATTAGTCTCAAACTCAACCAAGGAGGTTATAGTTTTGATAAAATACTATCTTGCTTACGCATATTTAGTATTCATACCTTTCTTGGAACTGTTATTAGAAAGGTTATCACATTCTACCATTCTGAGCTTCTTGGAGACTATTTACAGCAAAAAAATTGGACCCATAGGACATAGGGTTTTGACTCAACATGTCAGGATTTTGAACAATCGGCAATAAAAACATTAGCAGCAATGTTGCTATATACCTTGATTAACACACCACTGAGCTGTGAAGATAACTTCAAGAAATCAGAGAATACATAATAAAAATTTTGATTTCAAAGCAAAATATTTGGACACTGAGTCAGCCATCATAAGAAAATCTTATCTTGCTCATTGTTGGCGGTCTTATATTCAGACTATTAATCATTTGAAGAACAACAATCCAAGCAGAAAATGTGCTGAGAGTTCTCAAAATAGCATGGATGCAATAGGGGAATTCATTATTGTGTGTAGTGATTACACTTTTTTTTCATTAATTAAAAAATGAATAAATTTACCAGTCAAATGTACTACATTATATATTACTTTAATTTTCTTAAATTAAAACCATCCGTAGAGGAAATTTGAAGCTGGACTTTGGTCAATCATACTTGCTAGCTTGTCACAGGACAATCGTCTGTTCTTCAGAAACAATGTAACCTGCTAATGGTAGCCGAAAGTGGGGGGCTAGGTAAAATGAGATTTTTTCCCCCTGCTTCACTCATATAACTTGAAGATTATAGAATGTAGTTTTTAAAGGTCAAAATGAATTGCTAATTAAGTTGAGGCATTTCAAATTAGCAAATAAAACTGCTACTCAGAATAATGACTAAGGAGTAATTAATCATATAGGACAAAATGGCAGCAAAGTAAAGGCAGCAGTAAAATTACTTTTTAACTAGTTGCTACAGAGCCTTCAGATGATGTTACCAAGAAGATTAGATATCAATTCCATTCCTTTCTCTTTCGATATCCTTTTAAAAACAGTGTTTGATATTTTCCTAGGAATATTCAAATCAAGGCAGATGTTTAGCTCTTATAGGTTTTCAGCTATATGGACTAGCTGTGATTCTTCCCTCCATTTTTTGCTCAACATATGAAGGAATAAAGGGTTGCATTATCACAGGCATAATGCTAAATCCCCTCTAATCTGTAAATCCAAATCACTGATAGATTTTTGGCATTTTAACTATTACAATACAAAATTACTTAACCAATTCTTGAAAATAAATATTGACTTCCCCTTTGAGAATGAGTGCTTTAAAATCTCCTTAACAAAATAGGTTGGTTTTGCTTCTAAGTACCCTTTTGTTTCCTGAGGTACCATATTTACCAGACTTGAGCTTGATGCTCTCAATTCATGCTGAGACTCTGAGTATTTCATTTTCCATTAACATATTTATATATTAAATTAAAATCAAATTTAGCAACATGAATATTACAATGAAATATCCAGATATTTAATTTGACATGCATATCATAAGCTAGAAAACAAACTAAGGCAGCACTTATACAGAGATTTATATACTTGCCATTTATTAATTAGCTAGATCACACCACAAACCTGAGGTAGTTTAAGCACGGCTTCAGTATGAATAAATTAGGTAAGAAGCAGAAAATGGGGAAAAAAATGTGTCCCTACAATAATGTATTGATTAGACCCTTCCTATCTGGTCACAAAAGAACAATCAATTACCTGAACAAGTTGGGCAAACAATGACTATTTAGTTTGGATGGAATGTAGAGAGGCTAGGTCTATTATTACTTGACAGTTTAGAAAGCTATCTTCTTACTGGAGTTCTAATATCTTACTGGAAATATCCCTTTCAATGATGAACTTTGGAAGAGATGTGGACCCCCACTTCCTCTCCGGATCCCTGCCCCAGGGCTTAAATTTCCTTATGGAAATGAAAGTATTAGCATTTGTCATTTATCTCATCTTTTTCCTATCTTTGCTGATTGGTCTAATTAGCTCACTTCAATAGAAAAGTTAGGGAAAAAAACCTCTTGCAGTTTCAATTTATGTTTATATGTCATCTAAGAGGCAAGTAGAAAACAAATCCTATGCTTTTGTGGTTAAGCAATCACAGATGAGTGTTTTATTGCTACTTTTATCAGCGAAAGGGATCACTGTAGTTTTCTCTACTTAGCAGATTGCTTTATGATCATATTTATCAGTGCACTGGGCTGCAGAGACGATATATAATGAAAGCTCATTAATTCGGTTTCACTACCATGACATTTGTGGCTACTGGCACAGGTGCTATCCTAAAGCTTACCTCTCTATTCTTTAAAAGAAAAACTCTTCACAAGCTGAATGAATTGCATGACCAGGACTGTAGGAGTCTTCTCTATAAGAAGATATAGACTATTTTGCCCACTAAGCAAGGATCCTATTAAATACAAAAATGTCACTTTACTATAAGGAGGCTATGAGTCATGTGCATTATGTTAATTTTGAATCATTTTTCCCTCATTGGAACAAAACTTCAAATGGGCAGTACTTGGTTAGTTTAGTTGACATTACTACAAGTATATACACATTAAATATCATTCATGGAATAGTCTCACTCTTTCAGAGTTTTTTCCCTCATTTCCCTGTACTAAGATTTATAGGAATTCCCTGAATTTTTCCTCTTCTCTCCCAACATCTCTGTGGTAGTCAGGTGTCCCTTCCAGAACAGCCCCATAATGGCCTCCAGATCTGTGTGGGTCACTTCTCTGCCACCAAAATTAATTTAGCTTTGCAAGTATTTACTTTTCATTCTCACTCCCAATTGTTCATGAAAATTAGACAGTAAAATAGAACCTAATTTAACAAACATTCATACAAAAAAACACCACCACCACCAGCCAGCTTCCTAAATACAGTTCTTTGCATTTAAGACTTTCCCCAGTTAAAGCATACTCACAGGCCCTTATTGCTTAAAGCTCAAAATTGGCACCTCCACAGTACACTGGACTGATGATTTCCCTTGTCTGCACAGGCAAAAATAAAGAAAGAAAATTGATAACCAAGAAAACCCTCTGGCAGGGTATTCACTTGACAGTTGGCCAATGAGCAGTGGTATTTAAATCTAGAACTCTGAAATACTTGTGTATTTAGCTAATTATTTTTTCTTTAATTTTATCTTTAGAGAGTGGGCCATGGTCTTTCTGTAAAGCAAAAGACATCTATGTTCATAGACTTGTCTCTGTCAGGTTGTTTAAAAGATATGTGAGAGTATAACTTTACTCACTCAATACAAGTAGAAACAAAGACATTTTTTTCTTTTCTTTTCTTTTACTTGACAGTGCTTATTTTACAGCAGAATTGACAAATAAAGCCTTATTTTACACATTCAAAGAAAAGTCATCATTGGAGGTTTGTAGCTCTCTAGTGTGCTTTCCAAACAGCAAAACAGGTTGGCTGCTTCCCATCCAACCCAACTCCCCTCCTGGGACAGCTTGTGGCTGGGTGACTCCTTCCCTCTGCAGGCACTAGAGACAGGCAACCCTGGTCCCTTCTGATGGAGTCCTCCCCAAGGGAATGGAGCCACATTTCAAATACCTTAATAACAACACTGTGCATTTCTAAGTTGCTTCATTTATTGCTTACTGAGTTGTAACCACCGCAGTTCTCTGTGGAAAAACAATAGACATTCAGAAAATCCTGACACCAGGAGATCAAGTGCCTGTGGTCACAATGGTCAAAGCGCAACGCCAGCCAGATGCCAGCTGGACACGCAAAGCATCATGAATAGACGTTAAATGTCTGGCTTTGTAGGCAGCCTGCAGGAACATCAAATCCAGTCACAATGGAGAAGAATGAAACCTAGAAAAAGAGTTTTACCATTTACACTCAGAAACGTTCTCCATTAGTGAGTAAGTTTACAGGTCTGCCATACTGACCAGTTGTGTTCTTTCCAAAGTGATTGAATCTTGACAAGCAAGAAGACTTCAGCGAAGAACAGAGGAAATAAGGAATCTCACTGTATCCAAGACTGTCATTTCTTCAGAATTTGCTCCCTTCTTTCCAATTCATCAGTGCCCAACATTACAGTCCACCATTCAGGTCAACTTCATAAGAAATACTCATTTATTTCCAACTCATTCTGGGATTTATCCCTCTTCTTTTGGGAAAACATTTCATCAAGGTCAACTGCTGTTAAAACGTTTTTGCCTAAGAGGATCATCATGCAGGCAAACTAATTCTTTTCCTAAGCTATTATTTTGGCAGCTTGCAATGAGGACTTGGCTTAACCTTGAGAAACTGTTCTTTGAATGATTAGAAAAAATGGATGAGGATTCTCTCTTTATTTACCTTCTTCATTCTGATGGTTCAGAGAGCAAACCTGGTTCACATTTAGATGGTGAAATGAGAAGTTTTGGTATTTGTGTCCATTATGTATCTTCTACTAAGAGAGATTTATCTGGTTCTATGGAAGTTGCCACCAATCAAGTTCTATATGATGAAAAAATAATCTGAATAGAGGTGGTTTATATCACAATCATCAAAGATTTCATAGAATAAACTCTATGTGGAAGAAATCTAGAATGAATGGAAAATTAAGATTGTTCCATTGTCTTGAATGATGTTCCCACTGTTTGCTATAGGATTATAACTTAGAACTTGTGCTAAATATATGATCAGGAAAGAATTTTAAAAATCCATCCAAATATTATAACTTACCATAAAATCAAAAAGAAAGAAAGCAAGCTCATTCATTTTCCAAAGCTAAGATTAGTCATATGTTAATCTGTGAATCCTCATAAGAAATGTTCATTGTCTAAGAAAGAATCCTCCTCTGGTGGTTGATAAGCAATTCTCCGCGGCAGAGAAATCCTGGTTTTTTTTCACATCTCTTGATTGATGTTTTCACTACTTATTCTTCAGGCTATAAGACAGAAGGAAACACAGTCTTACCTTCTTTCATAATTACCTCTCTCTCTCTCTCTCTCTCTCTCTCTTTTCCCTTCCCACCCTTCACATCACTTTAGCCATGAAATTAAAATAAATCTGAGTTTATATGGTGAATCTTTTAAGTTCTAAATAATCTGTGTATATAACTCAATTATCAATATATCTGTATGTAGGCAGAGGAAAATATATAATATTATACTGCCATTTCAGATACTAAGTTAATTCCAAATTAATTAATTCCAAATTAATTAATTAAATTAATTAATTCCAAAGGTTTTTAAAATGAAAATAATAAAGGGATTCTTATTTAAGGAATACTGTATATACCCATCTTTAAGTTTTGATTATAACTACTAGTAAAAGCCCCTTGTGGGGAAGGAAGAATGACTTTATAACTTTAGATTTCAATATTACAAATTCATTCTCAATTCATTCTATATTTTCCCTCTTAAGAAAAACTGCTTCTGGTTTTACTCTCAAAAAGTACTGATTTAAACCAAACATAGAACCAACTTTTAAAGGGCTGTAGTCTTGTTTTCCTTTATGGTAAGAAGACACTACCACTTAGAGTATACATGCTATGTGTCAAGAATTCACATTTACTTTCCATTGTAATTTAAGCCGAAAACCATCTTGAATGTGGATTGCATTTTTTCCTCTTTCTAAAGGTGAGAACACTGAGGCTCAAATTGGCTAAGTTAATGGCACAAAGGTTAAACAGCTAAGCCCTGTGAAAGATCAGAATCAGAAGACAAAATTACCTGTGGACATTATCTGAGGGGATTTCACTCATGCTATTGATGATGTCTTCTGACTCAATGAGGCTGTCAAAGCAGCATCTTCTAGCAGCTGGTAATTAGTTCTGGAGCAGGTTAGAATACTTGTGTAGTTGTTCCTATCCCTCATCACCAAGGTTTAAATGTCTTAGTGCAAATATTGTAGATGAAAATTCACAAGGTACAAAGGAAAACTCTATCACTAACTAGAGAAACACAGCCTAGCTTTAAAGTTTACTTTCTAAGAAAAAGTACTAACATAGAATAGTCTTAGAATCTCGAAAGGAATTTGAATGCTGTTGGTCTAATTCAGACAAAAACGAGGGATACCACATGCATTTTTTTTTTTTTTGTAAATAGCTTTGGAAGTTGGCCTTGGTATAACCCTGGTAGTCACAGTCATTGTCACTAAAAGGCACAGTCATTGTCACTAAAAGAAAAATCATCTTCTAATATGGTGTATTCAATGTTTGCCAATGTCCGCTCATGACCTATGGAAATTCTACAGTCTTTGTCATCTTCATGAATTAATGGGACATAATGATTGGGAGTTTTCACTGAGCAAACAAGTGTAATGTCATTGTTATAACTGCAAAGATGAATACCTTTTAAATTAAAATTAGTTTGAAGTGCAGCATTGCCATGTAATAAGAAGGTGACGAAACACACTGCAGTTAAGCAGCCTTTAGTCATGAATATATCGTTAGAGGAAACTAGGAGAATTTTATTTTACTATAATTTTTTTACTTATAGTAAAAGTGGAATATTAAGAACTTAATCCTATAATGAGGAAAAATACCACACTCTTTCTTTTTATAGTTAGAATAATTAGTCAGATCTTTTCTGAACCCCTGGAAGTAATAACAAATCAAAATGCCTTTTGATTCCTTATAGCTTTTATAATTATTCATCCGTTACTGTTATTATTGCTGGAAAGGCACTCTCATATTTTAGTCAGCATCTCATTTGATACAAAAGAACATGGAAAATTTTACTGCTATTAATAAATATGCAGTCACCCAATCCAAAAAGAAAATTCCTTTTTATCTGAGAGATAAGTTGCATAATTCATGTATTTTCATAAATTTCTTTAAATAGAAAATTGAAGAAAGTCATAGGGAGAAAGAATACATTACATAGTTTCCATTTGTGGTGTGGGACAGTCCTTATTCTCAGCATCTTAAATTTGATTTGATTTCAAGAGACAATTTCAAATTCCTAGTATACATACCAATCACACTCAGAGATCACTTTATTTTTGATGGATAGCATCATAAAAATGATGACAACCTGTCCTTATTTCACTTCTAGAAAAAAAAAAAATGTAACTGAAGGTTACCAGGAATTTCATGGGGCTATGGGGTTAGAATGCAGTTCAAAAAATGGAGAATGATGGGAAATGGTTAATTTCATTGCCGTCCAGAATGAGAAGTTTCCATGTCAGGAAAGTAAACACCACTCCCTGCCAGAGCTCTTGCTGCACAGAGGAACATGGTGACCTGCAGAAAAGGCCTGGCCTTCCACACCCCCAGTCAGATGGGAATCATACCTGCCGGATCAGCTAAGAAAAACAGCTCCGTTGTATTGCCCACCATTTTCCCCATTCTGAACTAGAAGATCTAGAGAGGGGATGCTTTGGACTGGGCATGAGAAGAAAGTCTTTTGTAGTCTGGAAAGGACTTCTGAATACTTAAAAGGAGTCTAAAATACTGAAATTAGGGCCTCTCTGGTGGTGCAAGGGGTTAAGCACCGCACTATGAAGCAATCCACAGCCTCTGCAACATTTCAGTTCCCAGCCAGCCGGCCAGAGAGTGGCCCACATGGTGCAGCAGACCTCCCCTGTCTCGCCCGCTGCTCCCCTCAGCAGTGTATTTCAGTCAGTCTGCCTGTTCTGTTCCCCACGCTGTGGTGAATCCTCTACCCCCTACATCTCTGGTCTGTACCCCAGCTCTTGTATGCATAAATAAATAAATCTAAAAAAAAAATACTGAAATTAAACTGTCATCATTGCAAACGACCACAAATGTTATGCCGTTCTCCTAAGATAGCATCACGGGGAAAGGGCTAGAGAGAACAGTTCTGACCAAGTGAGTTTGAAGGCAACAACTAAAGAAATATTAAATGGTTCATTTATTCCACCCTGAATTATAATGGCTTGATAATCCAATTAAAAAAAAAAAACAAAACAAAAAAACAAAGCAGAACATCCTCAGCCATTGTCAAGCATTGTATCTGACAGCCAAGTGGCAAGTTACAGTGACATGAAAAGAAAAATTGCAAACCAATGCTTGTGTAAAATAATGTGGCCAGAATTTGTTACATGAAGGGGAGTTTGTCCCAGACATTTTCCAAAAGCATGCTGCTAAATAGTTACAACTTAGTGTTTTTTTTTTTTTTTTAAAGATTTATTTATTTATTTATACAAGCACTGGGAACAGTCAGAAGCACGAGATTTCACCAGAGCCAGAGCGGGGAGCAGAACAGGCAGAGGGACCAAAGACACTGCTGAGGGGAACAACGGGCGGCAGAAGAGGTCTGCGTGCCATGTGGGACCCTCGCTGGTGGCCGGGGATCAAACCAGCGCTGCAGAGGCTACAGGCAGCTTCGCAGCCCAGCGCTCAACCGCTGCACCACTGGAGAGGCCCAGTTACAACTTTGAACGTGTTCTAACTGCTTGCTGTACACCAATGACCTGTTATCTTTCTCAATTTATTAAGATAGTACAAGGATAAATGAAATTAAGTTATATTTCTAAAACTAAACATCTCCTAATTTCTATACTTTCTTTGCTTGCATTCTCTAACAAATAAGGTAGAAACTTAGGGTTTTTCTAGCCTTGTTGCTTTTTTCCCCTTACCCACTAATTAATCACAAATCTTATTTCCTATTTCACTCTGAAATATGTCATGTCCTCTGCAGTCCCCATGATCAGCTAGCCCAGGTCTTTGACGTTACACCAATTTTCTATCTGCATCTCTGCAAATTCTGCTGCTTCATCACTTGGGCTGCCATGCTGCACTAGGTTATCATCACCGAATGGAGAAAACACAAACATTGTTTTATAACACACGAAGGTCATCTGTGCTTGACCTTTGCCTTCCCCTCCAGCCCCATCCTTTTATCAGTCACTCCCCATAATTACTCTTAGCTCCCAATCGCAAAGATTTACCAGAAGTTTCTGGACATGCTAAGCCATGACATGTGTCTATAGCTTGCACAGGCTCTTCTTTCTGCCTGGGAACTCATCCTGTACCTTTTACTTGTTCAGCTCCTCACATCCCTCCTAATGGCAGAATATTTTCTCAAGACATCCTTTCTTGAACTTACCTAACAAAATGTATTCTGAAAAGTATTTTGAGCAGCCACTTGGGAGTGGGGAACAAAAGTACAAGAAAATGCCCAAAGTACAGGAAGTGATTGGGAGCTGCTGTGCTTAAGACAATGGGTGCAATGTACTTTGCCTCTGAGAAGAGTGACTGGCAGGGGAAAGAGAAGGATTGGGGGGAAAAGAAAGAGATCATAGAGGCAGGGATGGGGCATGGAGGGAATGGAACCAAGATGACAGCTTTATTCTGTGCTGGGTGTTTCTCTGTGTTATGCCCAAATCTTTCATATTTGTCTACACAAATAAATACTTGCAAAGTGTTTATTATTAGTGCAACTACTATATTTATATAGTCTCTGATTGATATTGGGGAGGGAGGAGAAACACACCGAGTTATTGGAGAAGAAAGATGCAAAAAGTCCACAAAACATTTGGAATTAAATTGCAGGTAGGACAGTGGATCCTAACAGGTTTTTGCAAAATCTGTTGGGTTGTCTGAAGCTAACCCAAGACAACAGGAAATGAAATGGGATTCAATTGTCATCTATGACATCTGGGTAACACACAATGAATTAATCCAAATCCTTCTAGAAAAACACTCCTATAACTACCATGAATTGAGAAGTAATTGAAGAAAATTCAGGCTAATTCAGAGAAAAATCACATAATGTGACATTCAAGAAATTATGAATATTCAAAAGTATAGAATATTTAAAATGAATGCAGCTCTATCATTTCCTAATACACATAGACTATGGAAGTTGACAAGAACTGTTTGTTATTAATTTACCAAAACACCTAAGAAAAAACAAGGCTCCTCTGCTTATATGGAATTTTCATTGTTTATATGCAAATGAATGCTCTTGAGGTACTTGTGAACAATTTATTCCTTCAAGAAAGCAAATATTCTCTTTATAATCTTGTTTACTGTATTCATTTGCTTTGCAAAACATTTATCATAAAATCACAAAATAATGAAATGTTAGAGGCAGAAGGGACACCAGGGACCATGTAGGGAAATCCACCATCCATTTTACAGAGGAGAGAGTTTGATGGAGCTCCTGACACATCCACCCACACTCAGCATTCCTGAGGCATCATGCACTCTCATACATCCTGAGTTCCTTTATTCGGGGGACTCCATTCCTCCATTATAGTGTGTTTAGAGTAGCTACAGTATATTTCCACCATCTCAAGGTGTTCTAATAGAGAGTGTTAGACTAAGCCATCAAAAGAAAATGAAATCAGATATGTTTTGAAATGTAAATCAGAGCTCTATAAAAAAGTTGATAGCCATGCAAAATCCTTTAAATTTCTCCTTAAATAAAGTGAAATGGAGAAAAATATTATACATATTTGATACAGAGATTGACCACTCTTATATTAAAATAATCTGTTGTCTCTTAGACATTTTAGTGACCCTAAGCTGAGGGAGCAGGCGAGGGGCAAATGTCTAGACTCTTGATATAGTTTTTCACCCCAGCTCATGTGCAAATATCCTGGGCTATATGTCTTTTACTAATCTGGAGGCCAGCGATACCAGTTGATTCCTATTATGCCCAGTTTAGCAATTACAAATGTGGGAAGCCACTCCCCCAAACTGACCCTGGGCAGACGGAAGCTGAAAGTGGTGAAGAAGAGCAGTAGAAACAAAGGCAAGAGTTGGCAGAAGCACGTGTTGGAGTCCTTGGTGAGGTCAGAGAGAAGAGAAGGGAAGGACTGGGGAGTGAAGTAACAAAGACTAAAAATAAACATTGTGTGAGGAAGACTGTTGAAAAGGAAACTGGAAAATATGGTGGGATAGGATAGAGGAGAAGCAGGAAGCTGAAGGAGGAAGTGGCGTTTGTGCCAATACAGGAGCCCCTGGGGATCCGGGAGGACCTTGGTTCCTGGGTTGGTCTGTTGGTAGTAAGAGTATGACTAATATCATAATGCCATGTTCATTATACAAACTATTTGCAAATAACAAATTTAAACTTTCAAATAACAAGATATTTGTCAATTATGTTATTGTCAAACTCCCAAAACATTAGGTGACAAGAGGTGAACTCAGAAAGAGCACTAAAGTAGTATCCAGGGCTCTATGTAATGACTACATTCCCAGTGGCACTTCATCTTCCCAAACCTCAAGTTCCACATCTATTCAATGGAGAAATAGAATGAGGCATAATCTAGATCCCCTTCACTTTCAACATGCTGAAACACTGTGCCCTGACCAAGGTCACTGTAACAGACTCGATCCGTGAAGTCATTCAATTCCAAAGTCAGCCGTTTTCTGTCAGCCCACCTAAATTATCAGAAACTCTAAAATGACAAATTCACAGAGAGAGAGATTCTATACTGGCTTTTTTTGCCTTCAGGCTCAGAGTTTATTTCCTAACCAGCACCAATGACAAACACAGCCAAAACTTTCAGCAGCTGTCCAAGTACACTACTGAAAGCTGTCAGAACATTTTGCAAACAGAGACAAACTCTATTTTATAAATGTGCTGATAGGCCAAGGGAGAGGGTGAGAAAGTGAGTATGAACTCAGGGACAGTCTCTGGGAGACAATGATCTAGAGAGGCATCATCCAGGGCACCCTGGTGCAGACCAAAACAAAACACTTTCTACCAAGGGCAGCAGTGCCTGCAGCATCTATGGCAGGCAAATGCAATAACTGGAGACAATTCAGTCACATCTAGGAACCATCCACTAAATTTTCCAGCCCACTCTAAATCACTCTACCCTCCATACTGCCCCGGTAGGACATTCATGATGCAGAATGAGATATATTGGTGCAGAGTTGGAGTCCCTTGACACCATCTAAATCATTTAACCAATAGCAAATGGCTTACCTTTCTGAGTCCCAGTCCCCTTATCTCTAAATTGGAGATAAGACATCTGTTATATAGGACTTTTGTGAGAAATATATGGGTTAATGAAAGCCTTTTGTAAATTGTAAATTTTATGGTAAAGCTATTCAAATGCAAATTATAACTTTACATGATAATAAGACTTGACTGCTCCTTAAAGGCTATTTTATGCATTTTAATTGAGATCATGTAGCAGGGATATTATATTAGCTAACTATAGCATTAATAGCAATTTGCTTACATGATAAATCTGTAGCACTATGGACTCCAAGTGTTCAAAGGTTTGAATCTAATATATTTGAACTATTGGAAATAAGATATTTGTCTGCCTGGGAGATACTAAAAATGTTGGCTACATTTTTGGCAGTAAAGAACAGCAAAGGGCAAGAAAAACAGTGGTGGAGGAACGAAGAAGAGCAGAGATGCACAGGGAAGGTTTCATGTATACATGGGAGAGGCTGTTAAAATATATTACCACCTCAACTTGATCAGCACTAATGAACTTGGTGATCTGAGATTTTCAAGCAAAGTGTTAAAGGTGCCATCTGGCTTCCTCTTACTGTCTGATCAATTGAAGGAAGAACTGTTAAACAAAAGGAAATCAAGGCTTGATGATTTCGAAAATTGTCGGTCTCTCTGGACAGCAACAAATGCTAAAATTAAGAAATGGCTTCCAGGAAGTGGCCTTCAGAAATGGCTGTCAGGAAAATGTGTTCTAGAGATAAAGCTGCATAACCCCTGGTTAAGATTTCAAAAAGATTCCAAGTTCAGGCTGGTGTCATCTCACACAGGGACCTTTAAAGAGGTTGAGAATGTGGCTCAGGTCTTCCTGAGGGACCCCCAGGGACAGTACCACTAGGAAGTGCAAGGGCATAGTCTCAGTCATCTCCACAGTTAGAGAAAGGCTTTTCTCAAAGAGATTTGTGGGTGTGGATTTTTTCCTAAAGCAGTGAACTCCAACAAGATTCACAGAGATCCCACAAAGCTTTTGAGAAAATGATATTAGCAAAAACACTGATGGAAAGGAATAGAGACAGTGCAAAATGAAAAGATGCCAGGAGACCCCAGAAACTTTACAGGCAGGATGGAAGCCAAGTGTAATTCTTGGGCGCAAACATGCACTCACTTTCATGAAGAAGGATGCATGACTCAGAGAGCAGACCAAGGTAAACTGCTGCTGAAATGGCTTCCAAAGATCCCTGCACCCTGGTATCCAAGTCCTGGGGTGAAGAACTCCCGTAGAGCCTAGGCCACAGCTGGCACTTTGTTATTAACAAACAGAACATAAATGGTTGAGATTTCTGTCTTATTCCCACACCCCCTTTTGGTGGCTTGTTCAGCTTGTGAACTATATGTTATGAGATGCCCATACCCAGAAATGCCTCTGGCCAGTAGTTTTCAAGGGATTGAGACTCTCATTGCTACAATTTTGAGGTGCCAAGTTCTACCCAGTCATTTGAGTGACATTGGACACTGGTTCATCTGTAGTAGAGTCTTGATTGAAGCCCTAAGAGAAATCAAGAGCTGGAAAACCCAGGCAAGCCATCCTGGATTCTCCACCCACAGGTACTGTGTGATAATAAATGTTCTTTTAAGTCACTAAGTTTAGGTGCAGTTTGTTAAGCAACAACAGATTACTAATGGTCAGAGTTACAGATTGAATTCTCTCCCTTACCCCCAAATTCATATGCAAAGTTTCCAATCCCCAGTACCTCAAAATGTGAGCTGATTTGGAAATAGTCATTGCAGATGCAATTAGCTGAGGTGAGACTACAGGCAGGTGGTCCTCTAATCCAATATGACCTCTCATCATTGAAAGGGGACATTGGAACAAAGAGGAATGTGAAGAGGGGAAACACCATATGAGGGTTGGGGTTTGGCTGCCACAAACCAATGGACTAGTGGAAGTGAGGGCAGAGAACTGCAACAGAGCCTTCCTGTGATAGAACAAATTTCTGTGGTTTAAGTCACTCAGTTTGTGGTACTTTGTTATGACAACCCTGACAAAGTAATATAATTAGTAAATGGGAGGACAAATGCTATTATGAATATCAAGCAGGAGAAAAACCACCAAAGAATGATTTGCTTTGTTCCCAGAAGTCCTCTGAAATGCTGCTACCCCTCCCTAATATCTAGTAAAGGAAACAAAACAAAACAGTGCATGTATCCAAGGCCAGGTGCCTTCACCAAGGGTTCCTTTGATGCAGAAGTTCCAGGGTCAATGTCAGGAGTCACCTAAGTAGATCTACTCCTTGCATATAACCTCCTTCACACACCTCCAAATGGTAAGAGAGGTAGAGTAGCTGACGAAAAACAAAGCAAAGTAAAACCCCAAGACACAGTTAAAAGGAAGGCCGAGGTAAGGAGAACCCACATGCATCTCACTTCTATATAAGTTCATTGCTAGAAAAAATAGAGAAAATCGGATTCCTTCTTGTGTAAATCAATTTACAGCATTCACTGACCTATTTCCAGAACCACAGGTGGAATCACTTTAAAGAGAACAAAAATCCTTCTCTACTATACCACATATATATTTGGGCTCCATGAAAAACAGACCCCAACTCAGCTCTCAATGTGCCCAAATGCCACTTTGACTATCCTAGATATCAAGACCCATCAATTCTCAAGCTCTATATATACTCACTTTCAATTAATAGACAAAAGGAAATTGATTATGTATGGAAAATTCAGGGCTGAAAAACAGACACTGATTAAAATTCATGCCGACTGCTCTCATGCAGGACTGGCATGTCCTGGTGGAGAAGAAAATCCTTTTTTGTTGATTTTGTTAATACTTGAGAAGAAAGACCGAAGAAATGAATTATGTTCCAACGGTCCTCAGAGGGAAGCACCAATTCCTGAGGCAGCATAATTATCTGCTCCCAGGCAGTGACCTTTACTCCCTGATGACAGACAAGGAAGGGAAGTTAGAAGAGGAGCCTAGCTCTCCACCACTGCAGCAAGTGCTCCGCTCCAGGACGATCGCTACAGAAATGTAGGTTATGTGCAGCTCATAAAGCTGCACCAAGGTAGGGCTCAGTGCTGCGCCTGCCAGATCCTCTGAACAGATTCAGACACATCTTGTTACCAGAGGCTTGTCTGAGTAGGATATAATTTTTATTTTTTTAAAAATTTAATGCAGAATACACACCAACTAACATGAAAAATATATGGAAATGTAATCATGATAAGGAGTGACAATTCTCAAGGTGCAGCATTTGCAGTATTTTGATTAACTCCCGTTTCTGAACAGTGAGGCAGCTTATGTGAATAAACAGCAAACTCCAATTAGACATCTGTGTGCGCAATCTGAACGGAACCCTGGTTGGCTCACATGTGTCACCCGTATTCCCAGTTTGGGTGCCTGCCCAATGCAGCCCGGTGTCAGGAAGGAGGTTCCAGTGAGCTCATACAGCACCGGGCATTTAACTCCTGTGAATGTGAAAACCACCATGGTTTTGTGGCTGGGGTTATTTCTTTTCTTTCTTGGCCTCTCACACAGATTTCTTGTGATCAGAATCCCTGGCCAAAATTCAGAGTGGCAACCCCCCGGGCAGAAGCACCTCCCTAATTGTCTGACAGTATTGAACTGGCTATTTAGAAAGAAAGGAAATCAGTGTGGTGAAAGGGATGTGGATCTTGAGACCACACAGGTCTGGATTTGAACTGAAGCTTTGCTATTTACTAATTATATGACTTAGGGAATTTTAATCAGCTTTCTCAATCCAGAAACCTCACTTCTGAATGGGATGTTAACATTTGCACCTTTAGAGTCAGGCACTGTTTCAATGTGCTAAGAATACAGCAGGAACTCAAAGTGGCAAAATCTACACCTTATATTTAATATGGGGAGACTGGCCATGAATGAAAATTAGTAAGTTACAAAGTACATTGGAAGGTGATAGATAGAACTATGAAGAAAGAACAGGACAGGAGAAATAGAGGATATGGGAACAAGAGTGACCATTTTGTGGATGATGGTAAGGAAAATTGCCATTTGTGTGTGCCAGGGAGTTGCAAGTTGACCTTGGAGGGAGCAGGTCCAGGGAGCAGCAAATGCAAAAGCTGTTAGGTCAGGACTATTCTGAGGTTTCCAAGGAGGAGCAAGGAGCCAGTGTGCCTAAGCCAAGAGAAGGGGGCTGAGAAGCAGGAAGGAACAAAATAGCATCGGGTGAGAGAGGAGAGATCTGCTGTGCCATGTGGGTCACCTCCAGGCCGGGGATCGAACCCGTGCTGCAGTGGCTGTGGATAGCTTCGCAGTGCTGCATCTTAACTCTTTGTGCCACCAGGGAGGCCCTTGGAAGGCAGGGATTTCTTCTGAGGTCAATTCTGGCCCCATCTACCATGGACTGCTTTCTTGGACCACCCAGAGTCTAGGATACTGACACTTGATTTTCCTCCTTCCTCTCCTTCCTTTGGGGTCTGATATGTGGTCTGACAGTTCTCTGCTTCTCCCAGGTCACTTTAAATTTTCTCTCTCAATTGCTTCTCCTCAGTAAAGTTCTTGCACATTTAATCCTCTTTTGGCATCTGCATCTCAGAAGACCTGGTCCAGACTAACACAGTGACCATCTGGTAAAGTCTACTTTTCATCTGACATGTCACTCCTCTATGAGGTATCTTACAATCACTAGATAAAACAATATATACAACAACAGTATATTGTATATATAGCACAATTATACAATAGCACGGTTAACATTAGAGACTCATGTCTCCACTGCATCCTACTTGAAATGCTGTTATACCTCCTTTTATGCTGCATTTATTTGTGAGAGTGATGTCATCTTAACATCCCTGTACCCATAAAACTGAGCACAGCAGTTGGCCCACAACCCAAAATGGTTCATCAGCAACTAGGAAAGTGCACAGTACATAGTGGATACTCAATACATTTGTGTTGAAAGAATGAATGAAGTTTACTAATCAAGTAAAGTACAAATGAATGACATGAAACTAGAGTCAGGGATAGAAATCCAAGGTCATGGTAAACACAAGGGAGGAAGAGGAAATGTTTTAAGTGACTAATAGAGAATGAGCAAAATTTAATAGATGAAGGTCATAAGAAAGATCTAAGTGGTCCTGTTGTCATTCAATTAAAAGTACAGTTGTCAAGTATTTGAAATTTTGAATTTTGGTATGTTTGACTGTTTTAGTGGTTATGTTATTAATAGTTCGGTACAAAAGAAGGTGCACTGGGTATAGCCTGGATGTTTGAAGGAAGTGGTAAATTTGTTGTTGAAGAACATACAGCCTTATATCTGGATGGGAAAGACATGAATTTGCAGAGGAGACCCTAAAAGAATATCATCAGCACCATTCTAAGTGCTACTATAGTAAAAACCCTATCGTCAAAGCTAAGATAAGTACTTTTAATGAAATGAGGTAGACTAGGTACCCCATCCTAGTCTTTAATTAAGGGAGATTCTATATTTTAAGAAGTGGTCGTTAATCCATTATGTATCTAAATTTGCAATTTCTCATTTTAAGAAGTGGTATAATAAAGTTTTAAAAGTAGGATGCAAATTCCAGTTTTTCCCTTAGCTTACTGTATCTTTGAACAAGGAACATGACCTCCCAGAACTCTAATCTCCTATAAAAGAAAAATAATAAAACTTTACATGCAGTGTTTGTGAGGACTGAAAGCTACTAAACATGTGCACCATATAACAACATCTGACACATGGTCGCTGCTCAATAAATGCTGGTGGACTCGGCAGGCAGGGCTGTGGTGGCATCTGATGCATTTTAAACGTCTGAGATGAATTTGCAACTTGATATTTCCCCAAAATTAAAATGTACTTGGTAAGGTTCATCATAATAACCCTTTCTTACTCTTGCGGAACCCACTTATTCTCTCAGTCTTTCTTACCAACTCCGGTTCTGAGGGAAGCTCTTCTTTTGTAGGTTCTGAGAAATTTCCCTAGTACTGCTCCCATTCTTTAGGTCATTTGTTGCCACCAAATCAAGTTCTGCTGCTGCTGCCATTGTTTGGGAGAGGTTCCTGGAACTTTTGGGCCCAAGGGCTAGCCCTCTGTGAATGTGTGCACCTGTGAAGCTGTGCCCTCAGTGCCTACTTCTCTGTCCTTAGTCCACATGGTCCCTTGCCCCCATCCTGTCTCTACTCTCCAAATTCTCACTTCATCTTCTACTGTTCAATAATGTCTTCTGGAAAAGATTCAATAAATTATTAGCATCAGGGATTTGTTAATCCATTGAGCTGATATTTACTAAACTCCTACTTGTGCCAGACACTGGGCTTGATCTTGCCAGAGTTGTTATATTTGAAAGGAGACAGTGCTTCAGGACAAAGGCAAAAAATACATAAACTTCTATTGGGAGAATTTGAGCAAGCAGGTTAGTTTGATCTTCTGGAAGAAGAGGAATATTCCCATGCTGAAGGGATCACCAGCAGGCAGCTGCCTATTCTGCTGCTATCCAAGAGGGTCCCAGAGATCTACTCTTTGACTTTGACTATAAAGAAGTGTGGTGGCTTTAGGCTTCCCTGGTGGCACAGCGGGTTGAGTGCCATGCTGTGAAGCTGTCCGTAGCCTCAACAGTGCAGGCTCGATTCCAGCCAGCTGGCCGGGGAGAATCTCACATGGTGCCACAGACCTCTCCTGTAGCACCTGCTGCTCCCCTCAGCAGTGTATTTCTGTCATCTGCCTGTTCTGCTCCCCATTCTGTCTCTGGTGAATCCTCTCATCCTCCTGCATCTCTGGTCTGTACCCCAGCTCTTGTATAAAAATAAACAAATCTTTAAAAAAAAAAAAAGAAGTGTGGTGGTCCACAGACTCTTTCATACTTTCCAGAGGAGGAGCTTCATCTTCATCCCATCACCCCTTTTAGTGTGGCTGGACTTGACTTAATTCTAATAAATAGAAAAAAATGAGTTAAATGTGTGTGATTTTGAAGATTTGATAACACAAGTCATATGTCTTCTGTCTAGTTCTTTCTCTTGAATTTCTCACTTTGGAAGAAGTTAGCTGTAGAGCCTTTGGGACCAGTGGTGACTTTGGGTGACTTCAACCCAGAGTTGGCATTATTCCTGATTCACAGAAACTGTGAGATATTTGTTATTTAATGGCCAATAGGCATATGAAAAAATGCTCAGCATCACTTGTAACCAGGGAAATGCAAATCAAAACTACAATGAGATACCATCTTACACCAGTGAGAATGGCACATATTAAGAAAACTAGCAACAACAAATGTTGGCGAGGATATGGAGAAAAAGGAACTCTCCTGCACTGTTGGTGGGAGTGCAACCTGGTCCAACCACTATGGAGAGCTGTGTGGAGATTTCTGGACCTACTAAACATAGAGCTTCCATATGATCCAGCAATTCCACTCCTAGGTATTTACCCAAAGGACACAGAAACATCAATTCCAAAGAGCACCTGCACCCCTATGTTTATAGCAGCACTGTTTACAATAGCTAAGGTATTTAGCTAATTTATATAAGCTAAGCTATGGAAACAACCCAAATGCCCAAAAACAGATGACTGGATCAAGAAGATGTAGTGCATATACACAATGGAAAATTACTCAGCAATCAAAAAAGATAAACTCATGTCATTTGCAGCAACATGGATGGAGCTGGAGGGCTCATGCTCAGCAAAATCAGACGGAAAGAAGAAAAATACCAGATGGTGTCACTCATAGCAGGAATTTAGAAAACCTAAATAAGGGACCAGGAAAAAGACTAATTATAATAAAGTAAAAATCAAAATCAACAAGCAACTATAAACCAAAGACACACGGGGAGGGAGAGGAGGAGGAATTAGGGTCAAAATAAGGGGGGTGGCAATGGTATGGGGAATATAACCAAGATGAAAATGCATACATTGTGCAAAAAATGAAAAATGATGTAAAAATATATAAAATAAAAAAAAGTATTTTTTTTTTTAAGATTTATTTATTTATTTATTTATACAAGCACTGGGTACAGTCAGAAGCACGGGAGGGTAAGAGAATTCACCAGAGCCAGAGTGGGGAACAGAACAGGCAGACTGACAAAATACACTGCTGAGGGGAGCAGTCATCGTGGCAGGAGAGGTCTGTCACGCCATGTGGGACCCTCGCGGGCGGCCGGGGATTGAACCGGTGCTGCAGAGGCTGCAGGCAGTTTCGCAGCCCAGTGCTCAACCACTGCGCCACCAAAGGAGGCCCAGTATTTGTTATTTTAAGCAACTTAGTTTGGAGCATTTTTTTTTTTTTAAGCTTTTATTTTTCACATGCTTTAGTTTCTTTCTTTTTTTTTTTTTTAAGATTTATTTATTTATTTATACAAGAACTGGGGTACAGGCCAGAGGCCTGTGGAGGGTGAGAGTATTCACCAGAGACAGAACAGGAAACAGAACAGACAGGTTAACAAAATACACTGCTGAGGGGAGCAGCGGGGGAGACAGGAGATGTCTGCTCACCATGTGGGCATTTCCTTGGCCAGAGGGGATGAAACTTGCACCACAAAGGCTGCTGACAGCTTCACAGTGCTGCACTCAATGGCCTGTGCCACCAGGGAGGCCCTGGAGGTTTTTTTTCATTTGTTTGTTTGTTTGTTTGTTTACCAGCAATAGTTAATACAGAAAGAAGTTGAACATTCTGATATTTTGAGATTAATAGGAAATAACAGGACTTAATTAAGAAATGCTAAAAAAAGTTCAAAAATCATGGTTGACTCTCATTCCAGAATGAGAATGGTCAGTATTTACTGACCATCTCAGATAGTCTTTACAGTCCTGAAGATTAACAACAATAATAGTAGCTGACATTTATTGAGAACTTGTCCAGGCTAAACACTGTGCTTAACTTTATGGTGATAATCTTATTTGGTTCTTAAACATCCATGATAAGGTACTGTTATCCCCAATTTAAAGATGAAGAATATGAAACCCAGACAGGTCAAGCTACTTTCCCAGTGCTATATAACTAGTAAGTTGGATGACAACTAGTAGCTCTAATTTTAGCATCCATGTTCTTCACTATAAAAGGTACATGGTGGTTTCTCCTCCAGGCTCCTCGCCTTCATTTTCAATAGATGAGCAGCATTCCTACTCCACTGATATGACTGATCTCATGCAACAAACACCCCAGCCTCCTCGCCTATAATACTGTATCTATGATCCATTTCATTCTTCCTGCAGTGTGAGTGCAGGTGCCTCCTTCACTGAAGAACGGGATCTCATTTAAGGCTTAAGCTCTCTCTCCTATCTTCTCTAGGGTCTCTCCCATTCTATGCAAAGTTAAGTTACCCAATGACACCCTTTTTTAAAAAAAGATTATTTTATTTATGCATACAAGAACTTGGGTATAAGCCAGAAGTGTGGGGAAGGGGATTGGGGGATGGGGACTGAGAGGATTCACCAGAGACAGAGTGGGGAGCAAAACAGGCAGACTGACTGAAATACACTGCTGAGGGGAGCAGCAGGCGAGACAGGAGAGGTCTGCCACACCATGTGGGTATCTCCCTGGCCCAGGGATAGAAATCATGCTGCAGTGGCTGCAGATAGCTTGATAGTGCTGAGACTTAACCCCTTGTGCCACCAGGGAGGCCCCCAATACTCTTATCCTCTTATTCCTTTCCTCACCTCACAGGTACCCCTTAACACATCTCAATGTATCTTTTCTCCCAATGACTCCATAAACCTTAAGGTCATCAAAACAGCCCATTTCTATACCAGATACATAGTTATCAGACATTCTCTTGCCAGATTTCACTTCCACTTAAAAATCTTCCTTGTGTTCTGAGACATTATCTACAAATTCTCCTACCTTTATAAAAATTTCTTTTTTATCTCCTTCATAAAATACCTTCTTTCACCCACAATTAAGTTTTGTTCTTTTCCAGGCTTTCATTCTTGTTTGCCTCTCTTCTCACTCTATATATTTTTTTATTTTATTCAGTAGGACTCATGTTCATTTTAACTACCACCTATATGAAGAGTCCCAGAACTGTACTCCCAACTCTTACATCCACTTTTATTAATAAATCTTACTAAATATTTCATAGACATCTTAAATTTAACATGAATAAAATTGAACTCCTAATTTTCCTGTTTCTCCCAAATCAGCTTTTCCTCCTTCTGTCAGGTGATGCCCCACCATCCGTCCAATTCTTGAGTTTGAAGTCTGGAATTATCTTACACAGCTCACTTCCACCCATTCCTTTCTTTGTCTTGTACAGCTATTAAAACTTTAGGTAACTTGCTTAATGCTCACTCCATCTAATACTACAACCATCCTCCAAATATTGATGTTCACCACCTCTTCCCAGTCAACCTTATTAATATCTTAGTTCTTTTCTCTGTTTCTATTTTTATAATCATTTCAATGTGACTCCTTTACCTATAGAAAGTTCTCTCTCTCTCTGTCTCTCACTCACACATATACACACACAAACACACACACAAACACATACACACACACTTCCTAGCTCTCAGGCCTATTTCTCTTCCTCTTTACTCTAAGCTCTTTTCTAAATATATAAATCAACATTTACTAATGGGTGATGTCACTTCTTAGATTGACTTCCTTAAATTTGCTGTATATCAACTATCAACAACCTCTTTCAGGCAGTCTTTACACAGCCTAGATTGGCTGCCCCTGTTTTGTGCATACATAGCACTCTCTGTTTTCCCTGATGAGGTCTTTCCCATCATATATTAAAATTATCTGCCTCTGATTGTCTTTATTTTATAATTAATTTCTTTATATATATTTTACATCAGGTATAGTCCCCATAGAATTTCCATCACCAATTTACCCATGCACCATCACCATAGACACTTGTGCTCTTCCCAGAATGTAGTACATGCTTTCTAGTACTGGAGATACAATAGTGAATAAGACCTAAAAAATCCCTGATTTTCTAAAACTTCTACTGTATTAGCTAATGCATGGATGGATTGATAGATGTATAGGCAGACAAATATCAGAAGGGGGTGCAAGTGCTAAGTAGAAAATTAAAATAGATTGATGTTGCAGAGAATACTTAGGAGATAGTAAGCTGAGAATTGGTTGACAAGTAGGAGCTAGTTATGTAATGATTGATGGAAAAACACATTATGAAAAGATTCCAATACCTGTTGGAAACACAAGGTAAAGGAGAAAAATGCAGTTGGCTCTTTGAAAATCAGAATGAAGGTCAGTCAGTATGCCCAGAGCACGAAGAACAGGGAGAGAGGGGTCTGAGCTAACACAGAAAGTGGGCAAAGGTCAGGTCACCTGGGGCTCTGTGAGCCAGTATAAGGAGTTTGGATTCTCTTCTCAGTACAATGGGAAACCTTCAGTGGATTTTCAGTGCAGGAAAATATGAGTTGGGTATATTTTTGAAAGTTTACTCTGACTGCTATGTGAGGAATGGCTTTTTAAAAAGTGAATGTGCCCTTGGGGAGCAAGTTAGGAGGCTGCTGCAAGGAATCCAGGCAAAATGACCCAGAGGCTTGGGCTAGGGTGTTAATAGTGGAGAACAAGAGACAGAGTAGCTTCAGGAGCTACAGGAAAAGAAAAGAATCAAGGTTAAGTTCTAGACTTTTGCCATGAGCAAATGGAAAATGGTAGTATCATTTAGAGATTGGTGAGATTGGGGGAGGAAATAGGTCATAGAGGGAAATCAAGGTTACTATTTTAATCATATTAGTTTGAGATGGTTGTTGAACACCTAAGTAGCAGGAAAGGGCAGGGTTGGAGTTGACAGAAGCTTCCATATATGTGTATGTGTATATATAATACATTTGCATGTATGTGTGTATACATATATATACACATTCATATGCATATATTGGGTAGGACATAATATGTATTGGATTAGATTTCTTTGGGAGAGTATAGAGTAGAAAAGAATACAGCACCTAGGAATGATTCCTATAAGATTCTTTGTGACCAGACTTGTGTGATTATCTTCCCCAAAACCTGCAGAGGAGGTCTGGGACTGGGCAAGGACTTAATGTTTGTTTTAAGTTTCATACATTTTGTTCCCTGAAGTCTGTCTCACTCTCCAACTAATTCTTGTCCTTGTGCCAACTTCAGTAGATGGCTTCCTGTCACTGCCAACATGTGTGTCACCTAATAAGTTTCCAGTTCTACTCATTCACAAAGTGACTAAGCTATTTTCTTTGCAATGATCTTCCATAATCCTGTCAAACTTTAAATGTATTTATTGAAAGTAAAATAGACAATTTCACCAAGGAAAATTGGACATTGCATCATAACTCGTTTTTCTAAACAAATTACAAAAATAATAATACTTCCAACCACAGATGCTCCGTTATCCATGAAAACTCAGCAATAAATCCCTAAGTCATAGCACTAGCAGAAAATGTTGTTTTCTTCCTTTACTCATCAATGAGAAAACAAATCATTGTCACTACCCTCAAGTTAATCTTAGTATACAGATGAAACCATGGATTTTCCAGGTAGTATTTTAATTCTTTAGAATTAATTCATTCTTAGGTAGATATTGTTGTGCACATGTGATTTTAGAATATTTTAATTAAAGGCATATAGTTCCATTTTAAAAAGATATTTCATTTGCAATTTTGTATGTCTCTAAAGCAAAGAGATTCTGGATTTTATTCATTACTATAACAAGTTCATCTGCCCAAGAAAATTGAGAACCTCTGAAGTTACTATATCTTGGATTTATTTCAGTTTTTTCAGAGACAAAAAATAGCTCAAAACTTAATGCTTTGATCTTTCACTTGGCATTTACCTATTCTACCTTATATTGTTATTTAGCAGCCTTGTTCGTGCACTCTGGTGGTTTTCATATAGCATGTTAATAACATGGCTAGACTGAAAATGTTTCCTAGAGGTCACTTCTCCTATCTGTTTCTGTTTGTCTTTTTAAACCTGGCAGGTCAGCATTTTTGCACCTTACACTTATAAGGTTCTACCACACTCAGAATGCTCCCTTCATTGAAACTGAAGGTGGTGAGCACTAATATGGGTTCCTGTCCATTCTCATAGGTTCCAGTTCACACTCATAAATTTGTCCTTGTCCTTGTTCTTCTCCATTTTATACTCATCTTCTCTTTCTAACAGCCTTTCCTTCAGACTTCAAGCTCCAGTGTCCAATACAAAGGGGATCTTATGATTTCTTAATGTCAAACATCAGTTGCATATCCACATTTATGTTATAGAGGTGTTGGAGGAAAAGGTAGCTCCTAGTGGTTTTGTTTCTCTTGTTGAACTCTAGTTCAGACAATGCCCAAGGTAATCCTCTTTCTGCCCCTTTCTCGACTTTAGAGGACACAACTACTCCCCAGGTTTTAGCTTTCACCTTCTTAGTTGATTCCAAAAATCTCCATTTTAAGTCATGGCACCATATATGTATACCAGATGTGTTTTCCAACTATTTACAGATTGTTCCCTCTAGGATAAATTACCATTACTTCAAGGCCATAAAAATAACTATTTAGCTTACTTAAGTTCACCCCACTCTATCAATATGTCTTTCCTTTCCTAGACTGGAGAAAGTTAGACGCCTTGCACATTTGCTCTGTTGTCCTATCAGCTACCAGGAAATGATAATCAAATGATTTCTTGGAGTCCTAGAGAATAGCAGGGACCAGGGAAGAAGGTCAGTACATAGCACTTTTGATGTTACATGGCCATTTCCAATAAACAGAGCTGTTGTATGAAGTTCCACATTCTATTTATTTAAAAAAGGGGGGTTTGCTTCATTTTAAAAAAAAGATTTATTCATTTATTTAAAAAAGGGGGTTTGCTTCATTTTTAAAAGATTTATTTATTTATGCATATAAGAACTAGGGGTACAGGCAGAAGGTGCAGGGGTGAGGGATGAGAGGATTCACCAGAGACATAGTGGGGAACAGAACAGGAAGATCTACTGAAATACACTGCTGAGGAGCAGCGGGCAAGTCAGGAGAGGTCTGCTGTGCCATGTGGGTAGCTCCCTGGCTGGGAATCAAACTCATGCTGCAGAGGCTGTGGATAGCTTCCCACTGCTGGGCTTAACCCCTTGTGCCACCAGGGAGGTCCTACATTCTATTTATTTTTAAGTGGGATTCAGTACTTAATTTTGACTTCTTATGCAGAAGCCTTTCTACCTGCTTTCCCTGTAACAACACCCCTGCTCACTGCTACCACCTACTTGGCTGCAAGTCATTCTCCCTCTTCCACTGGTAACACCTCCCTTCACACTTACTGGAGCCATCATGGTCATCTAGGGCTTGAAACTACAGCAAGACTCCCCTGATAAAAATCAAAAAACACTCCCCAATTGACAAATCCTGTGGAATTGTTTAGTTCTATTCCTGATTCTTTCTGGCATTTAATTACTATCTTCCGTGTTACTTTCCTTTCTGAAATGTTATGCTTGCTTGGTTTGTAAAGTACTAGTCTGACCTCTTTTCCTCCTACTTAGAAAAAAAAACATGTTATATATATCATTATGAGAAGAATGTGTTGATTTCTCTTTTCTGTTTTCATTCCAAGTAGGTGTGTGTGTGTGTGTGTGTGTGTGTGTGCGCGTGCGCACGCATGTGCAGACACTGTATGTGTGTATGAATGGATGTTTATCTCCATTGTTCTTCTCTATATACTCTCCTTCAATGGTCTCTATTATCATCTCATCAACTTCAACAATATCCTACGAGCTGATGACTCTCAAATCTATATCTCCAACTACCACCTAGTTTCTGAATTCAAGTCCCATAAAACTAAGTGCCCTCTGGCATCTCTACCTGAATCTTCCTAAATAACCAGTTAAACTCAGCCCAAGCCAAAATAAATTCATCCTAATTCCCCAGCCCAGGATCCTCTCATCCTGTTACACTGCTCTCACTATTCATATCTGCATGACTCTTACCCTTCTTTCAACACCTTGCATGATATTATATAAAATCACTCTCATATAGCAGTATTTAAGTGCTTTATTATGTTTGTATTTTAATGTAGTCTCCTCAATTAAATTCTAGCCTTCTAGAAGGTCAGGATCACACTATTGGCTGATTCTATATCTTTGTAATATCTCAAATTTAGTTAGACATAAATACACAGAATGAAATTGAATCATTCCAAGCATAAGGGCTCAACAAAAAGAGGACCATGCCAGGAAGTCATAACTACATCTCTGTCTAAATCCAAAAGTAATAGACATAATTCATCTTCTTTGAGTACTACTAGTAGGGGAAATAATTTTAAAGTGAAAAATCTATAAGAAAAAGAAATATTTTAAACTAGATTTTAAAATTTGACTTGGCACTGACTTAAAAAATCTTTATATTTGTGTGATTCTTCATGACTTGACACTGCATCTCTCTACCACCAACTCTCTTGAGCAGACCAATACACACAAAAGTAGATGATAAGGATGTGATTTATTATAACCCAGTGGCTCTGTCCTTAAAGATAGCTAGCTGTCCTGTGACTGTCAAAGCTCAGGAAGGAAGAGGAAACAGAATAGGGCTTCTAAGCCCCTTTTAGCCCCTACCTTTGATGCCCATGGTCAGACCTCCTACAAACAAAACCACTGGCCTTCCATCTAGTGGTTCCATCCAGTCTTCTCTACTATCTTATTCCAGATTCTCAGAGGCTAAACATTTACTGCTTACCAGTATTTCTCTGATTAAAAATGATAATATAGCTACTTATTCCTTATCTTTCCTTCAAAAGGGTAAACATGGGTGAGTTGTGAGGCCAGTACATCTACAGTTGTTCCAGAAATTTTGAAACCTTTGTTTTGTAAATAATAAGCTAGAAAAGCCAAAGAAATTATAAAGGACAAAATTTTGAGGGGAAGCAGTCTAGAATTTTTTTTTTCTGGAAGAAAATATTGAACTCATTAAATTACATATTTTTTGCTTGTCTTTTTAATGTATCCAGAGTACATGGAATGTGGGTCTTAAGTGGCCTGTTCAGTCACCATTATGGTTACCTGCAGTTCAGCATTCCTATACAAAGGTCAGAACTGCCCAGTCAAACAGTCATATGAGCCAAACCTTACAAAGTGCCCTTCAAATAAATCAAGAACAGAAAGCTTGCTCTCTCTGGGAAGGGTATGCACACATCACGAGGTATGACCAGGAACACCCGGGGGGCTGATGACGGACATATGACAAGGGGCCCCAGAAGCTGATCAGTGGAATGCCTTGTTGATCAGATTAGGACCATGGCCAGGGGGTCTCTGGGGTCTGGTTTCAATTACAACACTTGGTCATCAAGCTGATAACATGGTCAGCAGACTCATGTCCCCCCAAGCCCTAGATGACATTCCTAAGTTTCATTCATACTTTTCTCCTTGTCCTCCTAACCCACCTAGCTGATGCTGTATGATTATTCTATCAATAAAAACAGCCAGGATTTTGTTCTCAAACAGCATCCTGCATTATGTAACCTGCTCCATGATTCCCATGTCTTTGTCAATGTGGTGTTGCCTGATGCAACAAAGGAAGGGCATTATTTCTTCAAGTTTGCCTCATCTTGGGCTCAAACAGGTCAAGTGTGAGCTTGCTAGTCCCAGTGTCCCCCTACTCTTCTCATATCCAATGCAATGTCCCCTTTACTTTCTACCTCAGCCTCTTCCATGTAAATTTCACACAGCTATGAGTCTGATATCTGTCATTTGCACATCTCACTGTGCAATTATCCATGGGACTTCCACAGGAAAGTAGAAAAATAGATTTTTTTTTTCTCTGTGAAAAATATTTGACTGTTAGCTAGTAGCTAGTATGAGGGGAAAATATATCACTTTGATAAAAGAAAGCTGTTCCCTAAAATCCTATCAATAGAGGGCCCAAAGTTACAGGCTGTCATTTTCTCTTACAAAAGATGGAGATATTACTCACAATTAGCAGAGAACATTTTGGAATAATATTCATGATATTCATTGACTTTAGTCATTCAAATCCTGTGTTGGCCTCAACCCTAATTAAACAGTTGAGAAAAGAAAGACTCAATTGTTGATTATTCATTGTAGCATAGGATGAGATATTTTAGTCAAAAGATGCAGGAATAATCCTACTTCAAGGTTGAAAGGAAAGTTACCTGCATGAATATTTTTAAAACAATTACTTTAGAACAATAAAGCAGTTCTTGTTATGAAAACCTGACTTTTAGTCATACTCCTTATCTGCACACTTTCTTATAGGAATGAATCATTTACTATAAATTACTAGAACCATACACCATAAATAGTGTTATAGACATAAAGGGAGAAAGAATAACTAGATTTGTTTTCAATAGAAGTTGGACAGATAAAAATTTCTGATCACTATTCTTTGATCACAAATTTCACATAATCATAATATAATTTTCATCACTCACTTAATAGCAATGGCATATCTGATTGGTATTATAGATTTAAATTATCCTACCTGAGTAATGAGAACTCTTGAAAGAAAATAGGAATTTTTGAGTGAAGAAAGTAGTTTTTGGGTACGGTGTTAGAAGTTTCTGACTTCCCATGAGCAAAACTGTAAGCATGTCCTTGGTGCTTCTTCCTCTTCCCTAGACCTGGATCCTGAACTTATCTCCTCCAGCACCCCTACCCCCCAAACTCAGGTTCCAGGCTGCAATGAGCACTGAAAACTGCAACAAATATTTATATGCTGGGTGACAATGCCATGCTTGGAGGCACAACTAGTCAAAGTTATGCTCAGTAACCCAACTCCATTCACAGCTTCTCAGAGTGACCGCTGATCACCACTGAGAGGAAGCATGAGTACACTTGTATGGTCAATGGACCCAAAAATCTCCCTCTAGAATCATAAAGCTTGAGTGTTCAGGCACTTACTTAAAAATTATATCAGAAATTTAAGGATTAAAATATAACTTATTAATTTGTCATTCTCTACTAAGTGATTTAAAGCTTAGCACACAGTGGGTCATTTCATAATTATTTCTCACTCTTGACCCCAGTCAATGAATGTTCTTCTGTCACTGCCAAATGACAAGTCTCACTGAAAATCTCCAGATCACAATGGACTAAATTCTACCTACAGAAATAAACACTTTAGAAATAATACTTTCATGTTCTAGACAATTGACTAGTTAAGTTACTTTGCTTCTGGATTTCTTGAGAGTTAAATTTGAGATGAAAGCTGCCCCTTCAATGTGCACATATAATGAAAAGCACTGGTAAATCTCTTATTTGCACTGATTTTTTTTTTTTTTCACAGACTGTGGTGACATAAGTGTTGAGAGTCTGCTCCATTTCCCATCACTTTTCAAAAGGGAACAGTAGAAGTTGGCTTTTAGATTCTCTGGCTAACATGAAAGCTTACATACTTTCAGATTACACTTTGACCTGGTTTCTCCTTTCTATGGGAAGCACATTGTTTCCTTCAGGACTCTTATATAATATGCAATAATACAATTATGGCATGTGGCTCAAGACTAAGAAATAGATATCTATACAATTGGTTTCAAAACCTTCTAGAAATGGAAGCAGTGGGAAAATATGAAGCTCCCCATACTCAGTTGCCCTGAGGAATTATACTGACCTAAAGCTAGATTTTAAATGAGAAACTCTTTAAAACCCAGATAAATCAATTTATGACACAGACTTAGTGACCTTTCTGATATAGCTTCTCAAGGATACCTACATTCTAAATGAGTAAGTTGTCTGGCCACGAAAATCATAGCCTATATTTTATCTTACTTAGCACTGAAAGGATGTTAAAAAACTGAATTATTATTTAAGTGTTATCCATTATCTAAGAAATAAAATTAGAAGTTTGAAACATCTATTTCATGCTATTACAATTTTTTTTTTTTCAGAGCGGAAATAAATTCAGTAGCCAGTTTTAGAAATAAAAAAAAGTAAAGTGCACATGTTAGGTTATCCTGTTAGGTGTCTTTAGAAGAAAGGGCACTTAAATAAGGAAGAGAATAGACAGATATATCTCTGAAAAGTATAATGGCACCAGGGCTGTGGGTAGAACTTTGAACTAATTGTATCCTGAGCTTGAAATATCACCATTGCTGAAAGCTAACTTTATAGATTTTGATTTGTATTTGACGACTCAGCATGAAATGGACTGAGATATTTCTGTGACCCTAAAAGCTATAGAAAACACACACATTTCCTATTTGCTGTTAAGGACTGTTAAGAATGATAGCTAGATATGACCATAAACAACTCATAAATTTATATTTGAACCGAGGTCCAGATTCTGGTTACTCCATAGATCTGGCTATTCTCAATATAAAGTAGAATGTCTAGAAAATACTAACTCAGAGAAGAAAAAATTTATTTATTTATTTAAATTTTATTTTTATATTCCCATACAATTACAACCCCCTTATTTTGACCCCAAACCCTCCTTTCCCCACCCCCCACCCCCCATAGAGTGTCTCTGGTTCATAGTTTTATGTTTATTTTGATATTTTCTTTCTTATATTCTTTTTTCTGGTCCCTTATTTAAGTTTTCTAGACTCCTGCTATGAGTGAGACCACCTGGTATTTTTCTTTTTCTTTCTGGCTTATTTCACTGAGCATGATCCCTTCCAGCTCCATCCATGTTGCTGCAAATTGCATGTGTTTATCTTTTTTGAATGCTGAGTAATATTCCATGGTGTATATGTACCACATCTAGAGAAGAAAAATTTTAAAAAGTCTTCAAAGTATTGATCATTAAGTTCTAACTTAAATAACAGGGTTTAACATTTAAAGTCGTGTCACCCTATGCATGAACATCATTTCGTTTGGAGAAAACCCTTCCAATTCTGAGAGGTGGAATATTTTTCAAGTACCATGACTCAAAGTTAGATATAATCAGTTATTTCTCATATTAGCCAAAATCTAGCATGAGCCATTGCATATAGATGACTGAATAGAAAGGATGCATATATTTTTATAGTGGTAAAATTAAAAATGCAAATGGGAAAGAAAAATGAGCTCCATATAATCAGGATGGTGAAAAATATGAAAAAGTTAAAGGAGTGAACCTTGAAGTCATAAAATCAGAGAATGTTAGAACTTATAAAGAATTTGATTATCCTATATTCCAACCCCTCAATGTTCAAATGAGGACAGTGAAACTCAGTGAGAACACAGGGAAAGAAATAACTAGAGTTATCCCTCTGTATCCATGAAGGATTGGTTCCAGGTCCCTCAAAGATACAAAAATCCACAGATATTCAAGTCCCTTGTATAAAATGGAGTAACATTTGCATATAACCTGTCACATCTTCCCATATATTTTAAATCACCTCTGGATTACCTATAGTATCTAATATAATGTAAAGGCTATGGAGATAATTGTTATACTGCATTGTTTAGAGTGTAACAGCAAGGGCAAAGCATATATACATTTTCAGGACAGACACAATAGTGCTGGGCCTAATTATATAGTGTGTATGCATTTTCTGTCCTGGTTGTTTTAAATCAACTGTGTAGAACCCCCAGCTACCATAGACTAGAAGTACTGATAATGCAACAATGTGAGTGAATCTCAAAAGCATTAGTTGAGTTGAAGGAGACAGATCAAAAAAAAAAAAAATGCATACGCTATATTATTCCTTTAACTTCTAGAACAGGAAAAGCTAAGCTCCAGTGATAGAAATTAGAAAGAGTTGGTTGGGGGTAGAGTTGGCTGTAAAGGGTCTCAGGAGAACTTTGGGTGGTTATGAAAATGTTCTAAGTCTTGATTTGGTTGGTGGTTACATGGTATACGTGAGTGTTAAAACTCATCATATTTGAAATCTACTCATTTTATTATATTTAAACTGAAGCTCAACAGTTATTTATTTAAATTATTTATTTAAAATTATTTAAATTTTATTTATTTAAAAATATTTTTATTTAAAAATAATTTTTGGAAGCTGTTAAAAGGCACACAAAGTATGAGAAGCAAGGCTGAAGTTTGACTTTCTGCCTCCCAGACAAGGCCTGCTGGGTTCACCATCCTCTTTCCAATTATTTTCTTTCTTGTTGCAAATGAGCATCTTAGAACCAAGGCATGCCAAGTCCTTCCACATTGGTGACTGGTCCTGGATGACTATCTGAAGCAGCATGATAAAGAACATCGAGGTGTTCAATGGGATTCACAATTATACGTGAGACATTAAATCATCAGTTCAGAAGCACTCTAGAGACAGTCATAAATCATGCCAATTTCAAGCAAGACAAAATAATGATTACAAGTCCCTCAAGAAGGAAGGGGTTAGGATGCCCACAAATGATTATCAGCAAATCAAAACTTAGAACATTTTCATATGAGCAAGTTAAAGGATATTAGGTGCCATTAGTTATTCCAGAAGTAATATGAAAGAATGAAAGTGGTCCCCATTTAGTTCTTTTCAAGCCTGCAAAAGACCTCATCTATTCACATATTGTAAATATAATGTATCCCTAGGTATGGCATGCATAGCAAAAACATGCAAATGAGACTTAGGAAAAATAGAGTTATTAGAATTGCCTGAGCATTAGTGCTATATATATAGAAACAGCTATGTAGTTTTTTGTTTCATCAGAGGCCTTCCTCAGTCAAGGCAGGATATTGACAGTAGTAGACTTGAAAACCAGGCTAAATAGAGAACATCTTTTGACCCCTATACCTTGCCACATCCTCATCCCTGCTGCTGCAGCAGGTCCTGTTTCCAGTACATAGGGTTGCTCCTGGCTAGAAAGATTTGAGGACACTTCAAAACCCCACTTCCTATTTGCATACCCAGAATCATAAAGTGCGGTGAGCAAAAGCGTAGTTTTTGGTTCTAGATTTTATTTTTTATCTCAAGTCTTTTCAAGAAGCCTACAAATGATTATCAGCTGAAGAGAAATAACTTGGCATGCTGGGAAAGGACAGCTGTATTTCCAGTACTTTCCTATGCCCTTTTCATTCAGAACTTTGCTGATGATAGATTTTTAAGAAAACTTTCTTTCCTGAAATAGTACAATTCCAAGTGCCAATCCCAGTGGTTGTTGTATGTAGTGTTTAATTCCAGTTAAGTACATTGAAAATTCCACAAAGGATATCTGTATTGTTAGCCTTTGAAAAGTTCATGCATTGATTTGTCGTTGGTTTGCTTGTTTCAAAAGAGAACATCTTCTTGAGTCTTTAAGCTACTTTTATTTATTATAAATACAAAAGCTTGTGGTGATTAGCATACCTTGCAAAATTATTTTTATTTATTATTGTTCATTCCTAAGATAATTAAGTACTATCCCGAATGCAGGAACTGAATCCCATAGAATTTAAAGTAAATATATTCTGCCCCTGAAAATTAGTCTCAATATCCTTTCAATCATTTTACAAATAAATTAATATATTAAGGAAATGATAATATAAGGTCTTTGTCTGGAGAATTCATACAAGTTGGAAAAAATGATGAAAAAGGAACGGCATCACCATTCTTCTCAAAGGAAGAAGAAAATTAGAAATTAATGTTAATTTAGGTTAATCTGATTTATTCTCTTAGACACTTGTGTCTCATTTTCAAGCAACTGAAGTATCAAAGTAAGTAATGAAAACTTTCATATCCTTTATTTATAGGTAATATAATGTCCCAAGGTCTGGAATGTTCCCTGAGCTTAAATTTAAGTACATTATGGGGGAATTGCTCATTAGTCTATAGCATGTACTCCTATGTCTTTAAATTTCATTTTAATTATTTGTACTAATTGACAGACTAAATTCCCTGGAAGTCCTGAGAATTTGTATTTCTAAATCTTTAATCACATTAGATCCTTAATATTTCTCTTGCTATTTAACAATGGAGCAAGATTTCACTGCAATTATGTTATTTATACCATTTATCAAGAAAAGGGAAAAAAGCCTCTTTACTACTTGCAAAGAGCAATAAGTCAATAACAACATAATTTAAGAAATTTTTATAATGGCAATAATAATAACAGAAGACAAACTATTTTTTTCTTTTAGATCTACCCACCAATATTTGATGGGGTCTCAGACAAGTCCCTGACAAGTCTAGCCTATAAATTAGAGATGCAAATACTTACCAAATAACAGAGACACCGTATATATCTGATATTATAACACTTTCAAAGCATTTTAAATTGTTACTATATTCCTATCACACAGAACTTTCACTCTAATTATCAGTTGTGATTTCATCACTATCATCACCATCATCACTACTCAAATGCTTACTATTAAGCATTTGCCCAGTGAAATGTAATGAAGGGATTATTTGTGGAACAAGGCAAACAAATTTCACACTATATTAAAGCCCTAAGGTGATCCTAAAACAAGTCCTGCAAATTAGATGGCTTCAAACAATATAAATCTGTTCCTTCATAGTTCTAGAGGGCAGAGATGAGAAATCAGGATATCAGCAGGGCACCCTCCTTCAAAAAGTTTTAAAGAAACCTTGCTTCTTCTAGATCCTGATAGTTTCTGCAGTTCCTTGCCTTGTGAAAACATAACCTTAACTGCTGCCTCTCTGTTCATATAGCCTTCTCTTCTGTACATCCAAAGCTTCCTTCACTTCCTCACATAAAGATATTGCAGGTTTGGATTTAAAACCCACCCTAAACCCAGAATGATTTAATCTTCCGATCCTTCACTGTTTATATCTTCAAACAACCTATTTTCAAATAAGGCCATGCTCTGAGATTTTGTATGTTAGTAATTTGGGGAGGAGCATTACTCACCCGATTATACAAAGCAACTAACAGCTCTCATAAAATGTTACTAGGACCTATATTGAAAAGAATTCTATGACTCAATTCGGGATCAGTAGGAAAGAACCCCAGGACCATGAGCAAAGCATGGCAAGGAATCACTTATCCATTAGCAGACTGAGATTCAAAGAAGATTTTCAGAGTCCAAGGTCACTCAGTGACAGGGTTGCACTAGAAATAAAATCTCCTGACTCACAATTCAGTGTTCTCTCCACTACACAATTTAATAATATTGACTCATCTCAACACTTCTCTGGAAATGATTACTAAAAATACACATACAAGACCTTGAAAATTACTGTCACCTTAATATTTATGTTGAAAACTTTCAAGAGCTGATACAGTTGAGGAAAGTATTACTAGTAACAGAAAGGATATTTCCTGATGACAAATGGCGATTAAAAGGGTCTATTCAACAGGAATATATAAAAAATCCTATATTTATAAATATCCATTCATATATCTTTAAAATATAAAAGCAGAAAACAAAAATTAAAAGGAGACCTGGGCAAATCCATATTCATATTTGGATGTTTTTAATTATCTCAAAGACAAAAAATGAGAAAATACCCGGAACAGGCCTGTTCCACATGCCTGTTTCTCTGTCCTCATAGTATAAGCTTCCCCTCCACCCCATCCCATCCATGGTTTAGCTTTCCACACTTTAAGTGGCCTGTGGTCAACCACTGTCTGAAAATAATACATAAGATATTTTGAGAGGCCACAGTCACATCTTTCATTATATACATTGTGTCCTATTTGATTATTATTGTTGCTAATCTTTTTCTGTGCCTAATTTTATTTGAACTTTATCATGGGTATGTGTATATAGGAAAAATATATCTGCAGTTTTAGGTATCTATTGGGGGTTTTGAATATATCCCTGTGGATAAGGGAGCATCACTATACCTAATTTGGATATTGTGTATGTGTGTGTTTGTGTCTTTGTTTATGAAACAGATTGTTCCATAATTTTCTCAGACTTGGTATTAAGGTTATGCTGACCTCATTAGGCAAGTTGAGAGGTCTCCCCTCTATCTTATCCCTGAACAAGTTTGTGGCAGATTGCTTTTATTTCTTGCTTGCACATCAGAAAGAATTTACTGGTGAAATGATCTGGGCCTAGGGATTTATACCGGGGAGTTTTTTACTAGGAATTGAATTTCTTTAATAGCATGCTATTGGTGTTTTTTAAAGAATTTCTTCTTATATTAGTTTTAGTAAGTTGTTAATGACTTTATTTTATCTACACTTAAAAAACATATTTGATATAAGATTGTCCATGCTATTCTCTAAGTTTATTTTTAATACCTATAGGATATCTTTCATTACTGACATTATTTTTTAATTTCCCTTTAATTTGGATCATTTTTGTTAGGAATTGGTAAATCTTTCTTAACCTTTTTGATGAATGAATATTAGGATGGATTGCATTTCTTTTTTTCACATTGCCCTCATTTTAGAAAGCAAAGCTTGTGCTCCCACCTAGAACATATTATGTCTTGTTTGGAGTAAAGAAGTCAGCAGAGCAGGAGATGTACCCTTCTGGCATCACATGTATTTATTAAATCATATCAGGGAAGCGATGCCCTCTTTCTCAGCATCCATCACGGCACTTTCCATGTGCACACCTCTTCCTCAGTGTCTGGGGTTACTGGGTCAGATGGATAAGCAGAGGCAAGGGTCACACACTGCCAGGTTCAGTCCTGGCACTGTCATTTGTGGGCAAGAGTCAATCACTCAGTCTCTTTAGTCTTAGCTTTCTCATATACAATAGTGTGTCAATAATGATATTTCATCTTAAAGGCAATGAAAAGGATTAAATGAGATAATTGATGTGAAAATGCATAACTCAGACTCTGGCACATGAAATGTTACATGAATAAATGAAGAGACAGATATCCTCCTGAAGCTGGAGATACAATACGTATCAGTTATTTGTTAAGTTATTAGCTATTAATGATTCATGCCCCTTAAAGTCATGATTGTCTACTTTTTCTATTTAATGAGATTAATAAATGTTCCCAAAAGATTATCATTTATTGTTGCAACTACTTGTAATGTTTCTGTCTGTACCAGATGCATGATAATTAGAATGAATACCGTGCCTCTAAAAACATATGCTTGTGGAAAGATGATGAAATACTAGGAGAGAGTGTGGTGAGTGTCCAATACACGTGCTCTTGGTACTCCATAACAAATCATGGAAACTATTCTTTTTGAAGAATTACCTTGATTAAAAAGGCCTCCAAGGCAGATCAGTGTAAAGCAACTAGTGAAAGTGGTTTTAACTCATGAGACATCAAATACTGAGGGAGACTGAGAGTCAGTAATAACTCTGGGTTACATTTTGTCCTCAAACTCTGATCCCATGTGACCTTTGTCCTGACAATATTTTTGCAAAGACATTTCCTTGCCTGGAATGTTCCATCTTCATATCCCTGCCTGGAAAATCATTACTCATTTTTAAAAAGCACATATTACATTTAATCAAAAAATGTTTATAAAGGCTTCCGAATGTATCAAGTAAGCATCTTGGTTAGACTAACAGCACAATCAGACTGCAACCTCATCTATACGTGCTCAGCCTTTGCACAATTTCCCTGAGAAGCCTGGCTGGCTGCTCCCTCCTGGTCCTCTGAGCTCCATGTACACACTTTGTGTTGTATTAGGGAACAAGTGCTTTGTTTACTTTCCTGGACTGGGAGGGAGCTCCACAGAGGAAGACCTACATAGGATTCCTCTTTTCTTCCCTAGTTCATACTTCAGAGTCTTACACGCAGTGGGTGCTCAATAAATGTCTGTTGAATGAATATTTCATTACTCATGAGGGCTTGATACAGTAAAATCTGTAAAATGATTCTCCTAACGAATATGAGAGAAATGAAACAATTATGCTCAGGAAAATTACATATTTTTGAAATACTCTTTGCTTTTTCTAATTTTAAGAGAATTTTATTAGCAGTCCTAGCAGCTAATTTAGAAATGCCCCAAAAGCTGTCATTGGTTTTTAAAGAAATGCACGGTATAAATAAAAGTGAAATTATAACTCACTGGCTTTTTTTCCAGCTTAAAGTTATGAAAATTTTTGATTAAAAAAATTCAATAAGTTTCCCTTTTATTGGAAATAGTTATGTATATGAATGACTTAATATATTAGAAGATTTGTTAGATCTCTATGCTAATTGACAATATTTATCCAGTCATGGTAAGTGGTAAAAGGCATTAATAGAATTTATCCTCATAATGCCAAAGTCTGACACATCCTACAAAGAGATAATAATATTATCTGTAAATATTGTATATTTAAAAACACTTAGTATAGAGCTAAAAAAATTCCTGAAGTTTGAAAAAGTGTGCAGAACCATCCTTGAAAAATAAGAAAAAAATTAAAAAGAAGAAAAAAGTCAATCACTACTCATGCCAAAAAAAAAAAAAAAAAGGAGAAGAAGCCATTCTTTACATAGTGCAAAGCAATCACTAGAGGCCTAAGCAGCAGAAATATCAAGGAACATTGGCGTTACAGAAATGTAGCATCCATTCACTTGTTTTGAAATAAGTAAAATACTTCATCACACTAAAAATTATAGTCAAAAGGACTAAAGGGTGAAATTATGAAAGTACCTACTTGGTCTGGTGTTTAGATCCTTTCAGATGGGCGTGATACTGTTCTATTGAGTTTAGGGAGACACTGCAGATTGTACATCTGTAATTGCGCCTCAGACCTGTGGACAACAGAGACTAGTTAGCTGCAGTCTTGTCATCAACCACTTGAATGAATCCTATACTCTCTAAGATAAGAGTTCAGGGATTGAGCATTAGGAGAGACCATCTGATCCAAACCACCACCAACACTTCAATTCCTCCATCCAGAGTCCAACCTATAGGTCCCTTGCAGAAGTAGGAGTGTGAGATGTTAGAAGCAGCCTGCTTTATTTCTGGATGATTAAAATTATTAGTATATTTTTCCTTGATTGGAGGTAAAATGTTTCTGGACATTTTACAGCTCAAACAGAGAAGCGTTCTTTTTCTTTAAGGCATATAACCATGTGGGACTATCATTTCTGCAATGGACTTGAGACTTCAAAAAAAAAAAAAAATCTGTCCCAATTGTTCTTCTACCACTACTCCAATGGCAGCACCAGAAATTCAACTTTAAACATTCATTTGGGTTAGTTTTTCAGGATTATCTTAAAAAAATGATGATGGTCAAGGATTTGGAATGCATTGGTGGTGGGTGTAATCTGCTACCATACATTTGAAAAGGTGTAATCCTCTACCTTGAATTATGTTGAGTATTATAAACCAATGGTACCTCAGTAAAAGAAAAAGAAGCATAATGTAAAATAAATGTAAATACCCAGGAAAAGGATACTATAATGATTTAATTCACATGAAAACTTACTTTCCCACAAGAAAATCTAAGGTTTTCATTCATTTGTTTTTATATAGTTCATTCATTTACAGAGTATCCTTTGGACTTGACACTAGGGACTCCATGATGGATAAGATGCTCTTTGCTTTCAAGAACTTTTGTAAAATACCTCAATCTGTAATATTGACTCATCTAGAGTGAAATATGTTAGAAAGCAGCTTTAACCAAAGGATTTTAAACATTTGCCTCAAGTCACAGACCCACGGTGGAGTATATTCCTTTTTGCTAGAATGTCCCAGTAAAGAAAAAGTAAACTCAGACTCATGATTTGAACTTTGGGTTTAGCTCTTGTACCCTATTAATCATGACAATATGATCTACAGGAAATAATCATTTGTTCCTCACCTCAGTTTCCCCATCTACTAAATAGAGACAAGCTCATTCACACCAGTGGGTTATTATATCAACTAAGTAAATAAGATAGTTTAAAATGCCTAAAAAGTCTTAGTTGTTACTAGTTTATTACAAATTTCTGTTTTACCAATATAAAGCCAGGATATTAAAATAGTGCAGAATTTCCCCTCCAAAGTGAATGCATAATATTTTTTTTCTAAGATCTAGCATTTTCCTACTTTACTAAGATGAAAACAATGCACAGTATTGGAAGAGCCTTTAATCTTGCTACAAATGTGACTTTATATAAAGTATTCACTTCTCTGAACTACTGATACTTTATAGGTTTATAGCAAGGACTATGTGAGATAAAGCATGCATGAGAGACTGCCTGGCATATAATAAGTAAGCAACAAAAGTTAACTATTATCATAATTCTAGAGATATTAAAATGGAGACCTTTGTGTTCCAATAACCCAGATGAAGACTTGAAACACAGATGCCAACTACAACCACATTCCAAAAAAATGGTCTAGAATCAGCTTCCATACCTAAGCTGACCATCGACAACCAGTTTACAAAGGAGATTGGAGAGGAAATAAACAGGTAAAAAGTTTCTTAGAGATTGCCATATTGTACTGAGAGTTCCAATACAGGCCTGTCAAGAAACATGACAGACCTCAAATAAAAAGTCAAATCTCACACCTTAAGAAACTAGAAAAAGGAGAATAAATGCAACCAAGAGCCACTAGTAAGAAATAAATAATAAATCTAAGAGTGAAATAAATTAAATATAAATTTAAAAAAACAATATGAAAAGAGAAATGAAACCAAAAACTTGTTCTTTGAAAAGAAAAGTAGGGAAACTTCTAGCTAGACTCACTGAGTAAAAAAAAAAAAAATTAGAAAACTCTAATAACTGGAATCAGAAACAAAGGAGAAATTATAAGAGACATCTCAGAAAGATAAAGGACCATAAGAGACTACCATGAACATCTTTATGTCAAAGAATTGGATAACCTAGAAGAAATGGTCAAATTCTTACGAATATACAACCTCCCAAGATTGAATCGGAAGAAATAGAAAACCTGAACAGACCAATTACAAGCAAGGAAAATACCTGAGTATTTTCCCCTCCCTATAAATCTCTCCCTTCCCTATAAAAAAGGCCAGTACCAGATGGTTTCACTAGTGAGTTCTACCTTCACCAAAATGAAACTAAATCTATCCTTCTCAAACTCGAACAAAACTTTGAGGAACAGACTATGCTTTCAAACATGTTTTATGCAGCCAACATTATTCTGATACCAAAAGCAGAAAAGAACCTCTCCCTCTCTCCCTCTTTCCTCTCTCTGTCTCTCTATCTCTATCTTGCTATCTCTCTGTCTCTCTCTCTCACACACAGAAAAACATACACCTCAACAAAAATAAAAAAAATAACCCAATCACATAATTGGAGATGACCCTACTTAACTGTTCAATTAAGAGTCAATTCAGTAATTGGAAAACAAAAATGAAATCACCTATTTCTGGTATATTCTTGGGTAGCAATCTAAGGGACTCAAAACTTTCCAGGCATAGATATTTCAGAGATGAAATAGATGACTGTTGTATGTCTACCACCATAAGCAATCATTCTCAAAATTCCAAACATGGGTGCATCCTCTGGTGATTATTCTAAAATGCAGATTCCTAGGCATAGCATCTGAAGATTTTATAGGCTTTTAATAGAGTCTGGGATCAACAAAATTTTCAGGCTCATAATTCCCACCCCCAAATACACACACATTTAAAAAAAAATACTGCCCACAGACTCAAATTTCTTTTGGTAACTTGAATTTGTCAGAAAAATACCAAGTCTTTCAAAAAACGCTATTTGGTAAAGAAGAACTGTGCTTACATTGGCTTTCTATTTCACAGGTGTGCATGATTCAGAAAGATTACCTAGTCCCCAAGTCCAGAGGCTATAAATTATGGCAACCAGCTTGTGAGTTGTTTGAATATTTATCCAGGGCTGCTCCATTTTCCTTTTATGCATGGAATCAGAATACAAAAACAAGCTTCAGGCTTTATTCTCTCCACAATTCTCCAAATCAATCTTGTCTTAAAAAAATGGTAACCACTATTTATGTAGGTCCTCTTCAGACTACAGACTAATCAAAGATCACAGAACAAAGGGAGCTCTAGCTTGGTAACAGCCATAAATATTTTTTTCTTAAGATGGGCATTTTAAAGATCACCAACAAATCTAAAAAACATTCTGATCTGCTGCTTTCCATTACAGTTCTCATGTTCTGCAGCCAAACAGTGGCGTGGGCAGGAAATATTTGGCATTTTATTGTGATGCAAACTACAGGGAACATAAACTAGAAGGCAGTGCATGCAAACAAGAACAAAGGCAGAGAAGGGGCAGAGTCTTCCTCCCCCACACATAACACAGTGTCCTTGGTGGAAACACACTCCTTTATTAATACTTAGTTGAAATCCTAATTACTTTGGTATTATACGACTCTTTTTTATTTAGAGAACTAGAGAATCTTATTAAACAATAATATTAACTTTCATATTTAATTCATTTTCAGAGTAATACCATGTTAAGAACATCCTAAGACCTTTGTAGACATGAAAGTTATTTGTGGACTACCAATATGTATTAGGAAATATCATCCCTGCCTGCAAGGAGCTGACACTGGAGTTGAGAGAGAAATTAAGTACATAAACAGCAACAGTGCAAGTTATATCATAAAAGTATCAGTCAGGATGAAGCAGAATGGTATAGGGACTAGAAGAAGAGATTATTTCTAATTCAGAGAATCTGGTAAAACTTTGGAAGATGTGTGACTTTTGTATTTATATTGTCCTACCACAGTGTGTAAATAGATGCTAAACAGTTTAGTATTATAAAACTAGGCAATGTGTCTTCAAGTGTAGCAAAGCCAGACTTTAGATGTCCCTGTGAATTCAGCTGCATGCATTCTAGTTAGAGAAACATCATTATGCCTTAATTATGGTGCCAGTTATATTGCTGAATGCCAAGAATGTAGCAGGGAATAAAATAGAATAAATTAGCTTATGGAACTAGTCATGTAAAAAGACAAGAAACAAGTAAACAAATAAAAACATAAATATTGTGAAAGTGTTGCATAGGATAGAAACACAATAATGAAAGAGAAACAGGGAAGAAGCAAAATTTTGGACAGAGAGGTCAGCAGAGTTTTCACAGAAGAAGGAAATGAAAGCACAGCAATTAGAATTCAGCTGTGATGTGAAGAACGGATTCAAGAGTTGTCAAGGAAGAGTATGAGCAGCTATATAGGCCCAGGATATAAATGGGCTTGGACTGTTCAAGAAACAAAAAGTGGTGAGAGAAAAAACAAATAAAACAAAGTAACCATTAACTCAGAATTCTATATCCAGCAAAAATATCCTTCAAAACTGAAAGTTAAATAAGAACACTCTTCATAAACAAAAACTAAAAATAGTTTTCTAACTGACCTGCATAACAAAAAATGCAGTTATAAAGTTCAGGTGAGTGGAAAATGATACCAGCTGTAAACTCATACGTGCAGGACAAAATGAAGAACACAGTAAGTTTTAATATGTGGATCTATATCTTTTTTTATTCATCTAAATTTATTTGAAGATAGCTAATAATTTAAAGTGAAAACTAACATTGTATATTATAATACTGTGGTGTTTATAATGTATATACATATAAAATACATGACAACAGTAGCACAACATGAATAGGAGTATAATAGTACTGTTGCAAAAGCATTATATTTTACTTGTGATGACAGATGTTAATTTTAAATAAATAGCAATAATTTAAGGATGTATACGTTTTTTCCCTAGAAACAAATACAAAGATACAAAGCTAACAAGCCTACAAAGTAATAAAATAGGACAATAAAGAGTATTTGATTAACCCAAAAGAAGGCAGAAAAAGAGGAATAGGAAAAATAGAAAGCAGATGAAAGAAATCAAAACAAATGTCCAAGTGATAAAGCTCAACCAAATCATATCAACAATTACATTACATGTAAAACTATGAACTCAAAAGGAAGAAATTGTCAGACTGGCTAGAAAACAGGTTTGAAGTATTTACTGTCTTCAGGAGACATGCTTTATACACTTACAGGTAGAAAATAAAATGATGGAAAAAGATATACCACACATTAGTTATAAGCATAAGGAAGTAGAAGTACCTATGTTAATAGCAGGCAAAATAGACTTACAAACAAGAAATATCATCAGATTAGAGGATGGTTTATAATGATAAAGGGAGAAATCCACAGGACAACCTAACAATTCTAAAGGTAGTTAAGCTCTTAACAAAGCTTAAGAATACATAAGGCAAAAATTGAAAGACCTGAAGGAAGAAATAGACAAGTTCATAATAATAGCAGATTTTACCACTCTCTTTCAGTAATTGATATTACTGAGATTATAATTACTGATATTACAATTACTGTAATTGATATTACAATAAGACAAAAGAATCAGTAAAGCTTAAGATAGCTAAAGAAAACTACCAACTATTTTGTACTAAATGGTGTTTATAGAGCACTCCAATCACCAGCTGCAAAATATATACTTTTTTTCAAATATGGAAAGTATGCTAAGATAGAGAAAATGCTGAGCCATTAAACATGTTATTGAATTTAAAACAAATACATTTTAAAGGACAATTTTTTCAAGCATAATTGTATTAAAGTAGAAATAAAGAGTAACAATAGTTATAAAAAGACCAAAATACTTCCAAATAACCTGTGATCAAAGAAAAAACCCAAAGGGAAATTAGAAAATATTTTGAGCTGAATAATAAAAGCACTTTATATAATGAAAATGTATCAGAAAGTTTAGGTTCAATAATTTTTTGTGGGAAGTTTGCAGTTTTATAATAGAATGAAAGAAAGTTTTAGAATCAGTCATCAAAATATAAGTCATCGGAAACTAGAAAAAGGCAAGAAAATTAAATCAAAATCAAAAAAGGGGAAGAGATAACTAGATATTAGAAATCAATGAAATATAAATGAAGGAACTAGAAACAAAGTACAGAAAAAAAAATAGCCAAACTAAATATGCTTCTTACAAGGGTTTAGTAGAAGTATTAATATTACCTGACAGCAAATTTGAGACTAAAAAAAGAAAAGAAACATAAATTACCAAAATGAAAGTGGTATTAGTAACAGACGTTTTAAAAGGAAAAGAGTATTATAAAATATTTTACACAAAGAAAACTGACAAAGTATATGACATAGGTACTGTCTTTAAAATTTTAACCTACCAAAACTAACACAATAGAAAATATTGTGTTAGAAATAGAAAATCAGGTCAGTCATGTACTTATTAGTAAAATTAAGTTTGCTGTCTAAAAGTTTCCACAAAGAAAACTCTAGACTCAGAATGTTTCATTGATGACTCTATCACACTTAAGGATTGCATGATTTTGATTTATGACTTTTTAAAAAAATTTATTTATTCATACATATAAGAACTGGGGTACAGGCCCAGTTGGTGAGGGTGAGAGGGTGAGAGAATTCACCAGAGACAGAGCAGAGAACAAAACAGGCGGATTGACTGAAATACACTGCTGAGGGGAGCAGGAGGGTGAGACAGGTGAGGTCTGCTGGGCCATGTGGGAATCTCTCTGGCCGGCATGCCTGCCGGGATTGAACCTGCACTGCAGAGGCTGCGGACAGCTTCATGGCACTGCACTCAACCTCCTGTGCCACCAGGGGAGGCCCTGGTTATATGACTTTTTTTTTTTTTTCTTTCAGAAAACAGAGGAGAAGAAATATGCTTAATTATTTTTGAACCAGTATCACACACTATAAAAAATTAATAGGCTCGGACCTCCCTGGTGGTGCAAGGGGTTAAGCACTACACTATGAAGCAATCTGCAGCCTCTGCAGCAGGAGTTCAATCCCTGCCAGCCGGGGAGCAACCCACATGGTGCAGCAGGCCTCTCCTGTCTCACCCTCTGCTCCCCTCAGCAGTGTATTTCAGTCAGTCTGCCTGTTCTGTTCCCCGCTCTGTCTCTGGTGAATCCTCTCACCCCCGCTGCATCTCTGGCCTGTCCTCCAGCTCTTGCATGCATAAATAAATAAATCTTCAAAAAAAAATTAACAGACCTAAAAGGAAAATAAAATTGCAAAACATATTTGTATGAACATGACAAAAATCCTTTAAAAACCAGCATATCAGAAATGCAATATAGATATATGTGTGTACATATTACACATATAGGTTATATTATAGTTAAGTTTGTGTATCCCCAGAAGTGAGATTGGTTTAACATTTGAAAATCAAATAATAAATTGCTATATTAATAGACAAAAGGAGAAAACAATGCAATCTTAACACATGTAAAAAAGAGCATGTGACAAATTTCAACATCCATTCAAAATTCTCAGCAAAACTGGAAGAGAATATCCTTAATTTAAAAAACAGCATCAGTCACTAGGACTTTAACTAGAACAACATAACTAGTTAAAGAAATTTCTAGAGCCAGGTTTATGAAAATACTTATGTTTAAAAATAAAAATTGTCAACCTCTTTTAGAAATCCATCTTCAGAGTCCAAGGATTCCAATATATGCTTGCTATTTCCACTAAAACTATTCTAAAACCCTGTCTGGATCTGCCATTAAATTTAATAAAATCTTAAGAAATGTTTTTACATGTATGTTATCTTCTTTAAAATTAAGACACTTATAAGATGATATAGATTATTTATGAAAGCTAAGAAGAGCATATAATATCTAATTTAACACATTGAACATCAAAGTTTTACTGTAAAAATATTGTTAATAGAAAATATACTATGGAGATTCTAAGTTGCCTTGTAATACCAACATTTGCTATTTAAATTTGTAGAATACACAGAATTGTGAAGAATTAAAATACTTATAAATTTAAATTTACTTTCTACTTAATAAATTTCTACTTACAAATTATTTAAATCTAAAAATAAATTCTAGGAAAAAACAGTATCTGTCAGAAAACTACAGATGATACAATGTAAAGTATTGAGGTTTCTTAAGCTAGGGTAATAGTCAAAAATGTCACTCAACATTGTATTGGAGAGAGGTGATTACTTATATAAAAGATTCTAAGGGATTTACAAAATGACTACTGGAATGAGTGAATTAGATAAGGTCAAAGCATACAAGTCAATGGGAAAAATCAATTATATTTAAAAATAATTACAAACAACTGGAAAATGAAAATTTTTGAATTGTGATTATAAGAGTATAAAACTCATTTTAAAACATTTAAGGACAAATTTATTTAAATCATGTACAAGACTAAAAGTATAGAACATTGTTGAGAGAAATTATGAACATATGTACCATATTCATGAACTAAAAAATTCCATATTGTTAAGACATGAGTTTTCCTATAGATTCAGTGCTTTCTCAAAATTCTAAAAGTGTCTTTGTAGAAATAGATAACTGGGATTTTTAACTTATGTGGAAATCTCAGTATCTAGAATGGTCAAAACATATTTAAAAAAGTGTCTTGAGGACTCACTGACACAGGAAGATTTCAAGATTTGGTACAAAATTGAAGTCATCACATCAGTGTTGCATTAGTATAATGATGGTAAACTTACATTAATGAAAGAGAAGTTAGTGTTCAAAACAAAACTTACACAAAGTCATTTTACTAACAAAACTACCAATGCAATTCAATGGGGAAAGAAAGATTTTCAGCAAATGGTACTGCAACTGCGGAAGTCTTTGAAACAGAAAAAAAGAAACATTGATTTCTACATAACAACACATATTGAAGTTCGGATTGAATATAGATTTTAATTTAAAAGTTAAAATTATAAAACTTTTGGAAAATATAGAGTATCTTCATGAACTTCAGACACAGATTTTTTTTAGGAAACAAAATGTATTAAACATAAAAAATGTGATAAATTCAATTTTACAAAAAAGTCAAAGCTTCTGTCTAAGAAAACAAATATTAAACAATGTAAATAACATAAATAATATACAATAACATAAAAATCCAATTTCTTCAAGGGACAAAATACTGAATCAGACACCTCATAAAAGAAAATATAAAAATGATACACATAAAAAGTTTCAATATCATTTGTCATCAAGGAAATCCAAATTAAAAACCTATCAAATGCCATCCTCACTCCAATTACAAATGCTAACATCATATGAAACAATACCAAATGTAAATGACCATGTGGAACAACCGAAATTCCTGAAGAGTTTTGAGAATGATACAACTACTTAAGGGGGAAACTGTGTTTCTTATAAAGTTAAACATGTATTTCACCATTTCTATTCCTAAGTTACCTAAGAAACACAAATCTTATCATAATGAAATGACTTATACAAAAATGTTCATAATGTCTTTATTCCTAACGGCAAGAAAACTCAAACCAATCTAGATGTTCATTCACACAAGAATTGATAAGCAAATTATAAAAATTCATAGAATGGAATAATAGTTGGAAACAAATTACTGATTGATGCAACAAAATAAATGAGTCTCAAAAAAATAATGTGTAGACAAATAAGTCAGACACAAAGAGGCACATTCTGTGTGCTCTCCTTCTTCCAGGCTGAAGAACTGCAAAGCTAGTCTGTAATGACAGAATTTAGACTGGTGTTATCTTCTAAGGATCGGGACTGACTGAAATGGGTACCTGGAAATTTTCTAGAGTAATGGAAATGTACTGTGTCTTCATTGGGATGGTAATGGCAAGGAAGATTCATTTACCAAAATACTTCAGATTGTATGCCCAAGATCTGTCCTTTTCAATTTATCTAAACAAAAATGTTAGATATATTTCTCAATAAATTAGAAACTTTAGTTTAGTCAGTTTCTTTTTTATCCTCATTCACTCCCTAAAATTCTATTGATAATAATTCTATTGCTTTGTATCACTAGAAAGCAAATGTCATATTCATATTTATGCTTTGTTAACCTTGCAACACTCAAAGAAATATTTACATGCCTTATAATATAATGCTTATTAAAGTTAGAACTATTTTGAAAGATGATTAATAAGATAGAAGTAAAAACAATAAGGTATTTGGTTTTGAATTATTTCTCTCTCCTCTGCTTCTTAAGCATCCATTAATCAAACTGTCCTATAAATGAAATTGTCATCTTCCAGTATAAAAAAACTTTACACTTATATAATATGTGCCATATGCAAGCACTATTGTACTTACTTTGCCCATTTTTTCATTTACTCATTTACTTTTCACAACACCCAATGAGCAGACTCTGTCATTATCCTGACAGGAAATTGAAGTTAACTCAAAATCACAGAACTAGTGGGAGACAATGCCAGGTTTTATGCCTATTATGTTCAGGAGTCTATGTTCTAACCACTATGCATATGTCTCTGTGACAGATGACAGGAATGGTCACAACTCTTTAGAGATCATCTATTGTAATACTTCTCACACTGGTCACTAGAGAGTCAAGTGGGAATTGTTAAAAATACAAATTCCAGACTTTATCCCAGTGATTGTAATTTAGTAAATTTAGAGTGAAGCCTAGAAGTTCATATTTTTTTAACATTCTCTGAGGTGAACATTTCTGGAAAAACCACTGGTTGAGTCCAAAACCCCATGAGATATGCATAAAATTTTTAACAATCTGAATTGTTTGTGTCTACCTGAATTCCACTAGTGACATGAAATTTCTTGCATTTGGAGGCTTTCTCAAATTTGGCAGAATTCTGCCTACTGGCCTGAGCTCTCTTTTGTACATAAGTTCATTTGTATTTCTTTAAATAAATCAATATTCAAAAGTGATTGCATTCCCTAAAACTCTGTTGACCAAGCCTATAAGTCCACTGGTACTTTGATATGGTTCTTTGGTTTTTCATTATAATATGGGCTTGAGTTCCCAGTTTCATCTCTAACATTACTTTCTGGATCGCATTTTCTGTTTCTTGATGGCATTCTTAAACTTAAGCCCAAGTCCCTGTTGTGGTTTTGGCAGTACAAAGCAGAATAGGATTGTCACAGCCCTATTTTCATATCTTTAAAGTTTTGAGTATACATGTGTGTTTGTATATGTGTATTTGGCAACCATTATAATCTATGTGGACCATTGAAATCTATACTTACATTGAACCTGCCATCAGTCAATTCTAAGTCTTTTCCACACAGGTTTCTGCAAACTCAAATCTTCATTTCCTTGACTTTCATACTTGATTACTTAGATGTTATTGTTTATGACCAGTAAGATCCATTTCAATAAATTCTACCTATTCTCCTAGGCACAGAAAATACAATACAGCTCATGTATATTTGGATTGCTTGATAATGATTACCAGTGTGCTATGAAAAGAGTACAACCCCTCACTCCTGCTGATGAAGAAAGATTGCTAAGTCTGTCACTAGGGAGGGTAGAATGCTAGTGGCACACTATTTCATTCATGTGCCTTTCCAACTCTAGCATGTCAACATGGATCGTAGAAAATAAAGGCAAGGGATATTCTGATAGACAAGGGAGTCATCACCATATATATGGTAGTTTAAGCTGTAGGGATACTTACATTATCTATAGAAATAATGTTAGTAAAGAGAGGAGCATGGTGGGGGTCTCCCCAGTGGTACAGCAGGTTGAGTGCCACACTGTGAAGCTGTCCACAGTCTCTGCAGCGTGGATTTGATTCCCGGCCAGCCAGGGAGAAACCCACATGGCACAGTAGACCTCTCCTGTCCCTCCCGCTGCTCCCCTCAGAAGTGTCTTTGGGCTGTCTGCCTATTCTGCTCCCCGTTCTGTCTCTGGTATAGTCTCTCATCCTCCCGAGCCTCTGATCTGTGCCCCAATTCTAGTATAAATAAATCTTTTAAAAAAAAAGAGAGAAGAGCATGGTGGAGAGTGGAGGAGCAATTACTGCTCCTTGGTTACACAATGTAGCTGGTCTGCTATCTCACATTTATGCAGGGGTAGAGCCAGACCCATAAGCATCTTCAGCTTCCACTGATTTCAACTTCAGTGCTGCTGAATCCTTGGCTGGATGTGTATACAGGAATCTGTTGTAAGAATCCAACCCACACTGCAGGTCACCTATATCATTGAGGTTGGAGGCACCATGACTCAGGAAAAAAGACAGACTCACTGTATCCTCATGGATTCCATTCTTTCCTTTCAGAGTGCAGTTTGCTGTTGCGCTTCCCAATCTAAGGGCCATCTGTCTTTTCTGACTGCTGGCCATTCTGACTTCAGGTCGAACATTAGGTGCAGAAGAAACAGCTGTATGGACTGCCTCACCAGATCTCAAAATTGCATGCAAACCAATTCTTATGATAAGTTCCTTATCCTACATCAATCATGGTGATTTTTACTTAAACTCTAAATGGTACAGAATTAGGTGATATTTGGAAGGTAAAAGAACAAAGTTTTTCTACAAATATGGAGTCATTATTACCATATTTAACCCTCAAAACCTCCTTATAAACACTATGAGTCCATCTTACATGTGAGGAAGGCATGGCTCAAAGACAATAAAGTCACAGAACTACTAATATAACAATATTATATATGGGAAAGCCATATTGGAATTTATTTATGATTTCAAAGATAGTAACATTAAAAACTACACAATGAGATACCATCTTATACCCATGAGAATGTTTCACATCAAAAAGACCAGAAATAAGTGCTGGTGAGGATATGGAGAAAAGGAAACATCTTATACTGTTGGGGGCAATGTAGACTGGTCCAGCCCCAGTGGAAAACAGTATGGTGGTTCCTCAAAAGATTAAAATTAGACCTATGATATGAAGCTACAATTCCACTCCTAAGTATCTACCTAAAGAAATTAAAAACACTAATTTGAAGAAATCTATGTACTCTGTTGCCCATAGCAGTCCTATATAGAAACAGCCCAAGTACACAAGCACAGATGAGTGAATCTGGGGGAAGAAAAAAGAACCAAACAATACACGTACACACACACACAAACACACACACACACAATGGTATGTATTTCAGGTATTAAAAAAAACATAAACTCCTGCCATTTACAACATCACAGGTGGAACTGGAGAGGATAACGCTAAGCAAAATAAGTCAGGAGAAACACATATAGTGAATGGTCTCACTTGAATGTGGAATATAGAGAGACAAATGGTTGGTCAAAACTGAACTTATAATAAACCCTTTATATCTGACTGTAAAACTGAAGCAACCAGAAGGCAACAGAGGTAGGGTGGGAATGGAGTTAATGGAACATGGTGGGGATTATTGGGATACTGGTGATGGGCATGCTGTGAAAACATACATTTGTAGAGGCTTAAACCTATAACCCCCAAAGCAAATATAAACTAGCTTTACCTAAAAAAAAAAAAAGTTTTAAAAAAGAGCCGCACTTAGGTTTTTAAAAAATTAATATGTAAAATAGAAAATATATACTTGGTCTAGTTGAAATTGGGGCCAAGGGTGAGTTTCCTATAAAACGCCAAGCATAACACTTCCTACACCCCATGTAATAGACCTTGAAAACCATTACGTTTTACCAGACCATGCCTGTATGGCCATTCTTAGACTTCCCTGTGAGTTTTAGCTAAGGAATCCTCACTAAGATCAGTTTGTTGCAGCTTCAGTTAATGAAATCATGTATTAGGCATCCCTGGTGGCTCAGGGATTAAAGTCTCAGCACTATCAAGCAATGGCCAGCAGGAGTTTGATCCCAGCCAGGAAGATAACCTGCATGGAGCTTCAGACCTCTCCCATCTGGCCCACTGCTCCCCTCTGCAGTGTATTTCAGTAGATCTGCTTGCTCTGCTCCCCACTCTGTCTCTGGTGAATTCTCTTACCCCCTGCACCTCTGGCCTACACCCCAGTTCCTGTATGCATAAATAAAATAAATCTTAAAAAAAAAAAAGAAATCATGTATTCCTCCACACTGCTGTCATTACCATGTCAGGATGTTTAAATGCTTAGCTCTCTGAGTGCATCCTATTGCCTCCAGGCATAGACTGCAGTGTACCAGTCAATTAAACAAAGAACACACATTTTTAAAACAATTCTTTTTCTATTTAAATAGTATATATATGCAAAGCCTTGAAAATGGAATCAGCAAGCAAATGGTTTTGCATCTACAAAAACTATTTCCAAACAAACAAAACCTAAATCTACGGGATAAATTTATTCTCAGTAATTACAAGACAATTTTAGCCATGTAGGATGCCTGACCCAAGAAAGGATTAGGAAATTGTTACCCTACAGGGAGGATTCAAAAGGGACAGTGTAGTTCATTTTAAACATTTATAGATTTTTTTTATTGGGAAGTTCAGCTATATCCTATATGACAGAGGATAGATGGTACATTTCTATACTTTGAGGAACTCAGTCCCCATACAACCTTGATTTTCAGCCTTGGAGGTTATCTCTGTTATGATTGCCATTAGCAAACTGTAAGCAAACCAAAGCTTTTGAGCTGGCTTTTGTTTTGTTCTTGTGATTTGAATGGAATGTTAAAGAAAACAAAAATAAATAAACCTACTCTGAAGCAATCTATTCACTTGAATTGTACTCCAGTGATTTTAACCATATATTAAATAACAACATAAGGGCAGGATACCATCTTCCGGATCTGGATGCTGATGTGATATAAATGGAAATTCACAGAACTTGATATAAGCTTTTTCTTTTGGGCCCTATGGCAATGCAATAGTTATCCATGGCTACAAGGAACTAATAACATGGCAGGGCAATTTATTTAAAATGCATTCATAAAAATATTTTTTTCTAGAACAGTTTTTTTTCTCTAGAACAGTTTTTAATTATGATTGCTTTTCACATAAATTGGATTTTACTCCTAACATGAAATTGTAAATTAGGGGATCAAGTGCAACAATGGGTTAAAGTGAAGATGGGAAGTTGTTTGCAATTAGGGTTGGGAGAAAGTGTGTGCCTTTCTTCCCTTCCCTCTGTGCCCTGCAGTGGAGTCTCTTTCAGGTCATCTCATTTCTTCCCAAGGGCTAGAGATTTTGATGTCCTGTGAATTCCCTGAGATCTCCTCAGCAGTAGTGATAGGTCCACAACTGCCAAAGAATTGTGTGTCTGAGGACAGAGTGATTGTCAACTTTTTTAGTCATCTGTTAGAACTATGAATGTATATTCAAAACTCCTTTAGAACTTTCTAACTGCCTAGTAGATCAAAAAACCCTAGGAAGCAGGAGAAACATTTAGGTGATTTTCAACAGATCTAGTCCAAGAAGCCTTCAAAGGTGAAATAAGAACAGCAAAAAAAAAAAAAAAAAAAAAAAAAAAGGTCCTAATACTGATTATATATTCTTTGAGTCACTTTATAAATAAGATCGGGTTAACCCCCCACTCCTCTCTCCCAGCCCTGCCCCCTTTTTCTCTCGCTCCTTAACACACAAGTTGTCTTGTTAGGGGGAAGTGATGTCCTGAGTTAATCCCATACAGGCTTTGTGGACTCCACCCCCACTCCAGACTAAAGCCATCAAGACTCTGGGAAAGACAAATCCCATCACCACCAAGGGAGGGTGGCTGGGACCTGAGGGTGGAGTTGGGCAGCCAGGTTGGATATAAAAACCAAACACGTGGGCCTTGGGCTCTCTCTGGCTCACGATCGCTCGCCTCCTGACTTCACCGTTCCTGGCTGGCGGCCAACTCTGAGAGCGCCATTTTGGGATTCCTGATCGGCGGATCGGGTAGGACTCATTTAAAACTTTGTCTCCCACTTTTCTCCCAGAGCTGTACATCTCCTCATTTCCCCTTCCCTTGTAAATAAACCTTTTATTAACCTTTCACGTGTGCCTGCAGTAGAGCATTGATAAGTCCTTTTAAGCGCGCAGGTGAGGACCCACAGTCAGGCACCCCATTTTGTATCAGGGTTGCTCTACAACAGTTTGGCACCCGGTGTGGTTTCCAAGTTACACCCGCGGTTGACCAGCCCAAAGTAACATTCCTTGCATTGGTCACCATAAGCGCACTAGTTCTGCAGGACTAGCAGTGTAATATTTGTCTCTAGTCCTGAAAAGTCTGTTTTTTTCCCTGTGCGTACAGCCCTTGTGGGTGTGTTTTGACTCAAATATGGCCTCAACTATGAGCCTATACAGTTTCATCCCTAGCCTGTGTTCTTTCAGTTTCCTTCCGGCCTTGAATTTGAGTAGTCTTCTTCCATTAAATATCACCACCAGTTTCATTAATATAAATAATTTGATGAAGCCTGGTGTATGGCACGTGATTTTACTATTGTATACATACATGGGTGGTTTACAAGCCATCCCTTTACAGACTGTGCTTCTGGGTGGTTTTTTGGTAATATGTGTAAGCGCCATTTGCTACATTCTTGTTTCTGTGAGAGGTAGAAGTTCTACTTCACATACTGAGAATGTGCAACAACACATTCAGGCTCTTAACATAGCCATGCAACAACAAATTCAGGCTTTTAACGTGGCCATACAACAACAAAATCAGGCTTTTGATTTAACGATTAAGAGTATAAGGGATGAAAATCGTAACGTTTTTGAGTCAGCTTATCAAAGCATGCTGTATCAAGTGCAACAACAAAATCGGACTTTTGAGTCAGCTTTTAAAGGTATGCAGGACCAGATGCAGGCCGCCCTCCATAAATTAGATATGGCGGAGGCGAAGGCTAGGCTAATGGTGCAGAGAAAGGATAGACCTTCCCCTTTCCATGAGGACAGCCAGCGAGCAGAGTTAGAAGAGGAGGAGCATCATATTTTAAATACTTTAAATACATCAGGACAAAATCCTCTTCCACGTGACAAAGCACCTCCCGTGCAGACCCCTGAGGCTGCACAGCCTCCACTGCCCTCTGGGGAGGACACTAAAATGGCGTCTCCTCCCCACACTAGACTCGGCACCCATTTTGGCAGGAAGGATCAACCTGAGGCAGGGCAGTTTCCCCTTCGCCAGATGCCAATGGGTGGCTTAAATGAACATGGGAGACCTGCTGGGTACTTTTGGTCGCACCATCCGTTCAGTACTGCGGACCTCCTAAATTGGAGGAGCTCTGTTCCCTCGTACCGGCAGGCTCCTAAGAGGATGGCGAACTTGTTTGCCTCTATCTTTGTCTCCCACCGCCCTAACTGGGCAGATATACAGTCCATGCTGCATACTTTATTAACGCTGGATGAGCAGAGGATGGTATTCAGGAAAGCCAGGGAGGAGGCTGACCGTCTCCACCAACAGGATAGGCAGTCCCCAGAGCCGGAGGTTGTTGTCCCAGAGAGAGATCCTGGATGGGACCCTAACAATGGAGGAACGGCGATGTTGGATCTGTATAAAAAATGCTTATTGGTAGGACTGCAGCAGGGGATCCCCAAACAAAAAAACTTTAACAAAATATTGCAACTCGAGCAAGGAGCTAATGAGGATCCGTCAGAGTTCCTTGAGAGGATTATTCAAACGTACACTAACCACATGGATATAAACCCAGATGTCCCAGAAAATGCTCGTCTGATCACTATGGCTTTCATTACCCATAGTGCCCCAGACATAAAGAAAAAGTTAGCTAAGGTGGACGGTGTCACTGAGATGAGTCCGTCCCAGGTAGTGGACCTGGCATTTAGGGTTTATAATAATAGAGAGGACAGGAGACCGAAACCTGCGACTGTTTTTTTACAAAGAGAACACAGAACAGGGTTTCAGGGAAACAATAATGGACAGAGACGTGAACCCCTAGGAAGAAATCAGTGTGCTTTCTGTAGGGAAGAGGGACATTGGAAGTACAGTTGTCCCAGGTTACAGGGAAGCGGCAGACGCAATAATTATAGAAGGTAGGATAGAAGACTGAGAACCCCAAGACATGATGATTCACGTAGGGGTTACAGGAGGGAATATAGAAGGAGCACACAGAACCAGGAACCAAGGAGAGAGGAAAGAAGACAAATGTTAGCACAGAGTGGAGGCTCAGATGATGACAGGGAATACAGACAGAGAAGGAATCGAGAGCCCAGTACAGAGGACAGGAGACAAATGACAGCACAGGGTAGAGCCTCAGGTGAAGATAGGAGGGAATATAGACAGAGTAGAAGGAATCTAGAACCAAGTGCAGAGGAGAGGAGACAGATGATAGTTCATGGAGAAAGTTCAGATGCAGAATAGGGGTGCCCGGGGGCTCCACTAGATCTAGAGAAGCCCATTAGAATAACTCCCTCAGAGCCCCGGGTAACACTCGCTGTGGGGGATCGTCTCATTGATTTCTTGGTGGACACTGGAGCGACATACTCAGTTTTGAATTCGAATTAACTAAAATGAGCAAAAAGACTGCAGCAGTCATTGGGGTTACAGGGAAGTCACAACAGACACCCTTCCTGCAACCTTTGGAGTGCCAGCTAGGCACCACACAGCTCCAGCACAGCTTCCTATACATGGAAGAGTGTCCAATCCCTCTCCTTGGTCGTGACCTTTTAAGTAAGCTCAACGCACGAATTATATTCTCACCAAAACATCAGAGGCTTCACCTACAGGTGCCTCCAGAGCATGCTCTGCGGTTCCAGATGTTACTTACTCAAGATGTTCCACCGAAAGGTGAAATTTTACCTCCAGAAATTGTTGAAAGAGTAAGTAAATGGGTATGGGCTGATGGAACCCCAGGACGTGCAAAAAATGCTGAGCCTGTAAAAATAGAAGTGATAGAGGGGAGCAGAACCCGAGGAGGAAGCAATACCCCTTAAAGTAGGAAGCCTTGAGGGGAATTGAGCCAGTATTGGAAAGGTTCCTTCAATCTGGACTCATTCGGCCCTGTCGCTCACTGTACAACACTCCGATTCTGCCAGTGAAGAAACCCCATACAGGCGAGTACCGTTTTGTCCAAGATTTAAGGGCCATTAATGACATTGTTCGGGATTTACATCCCACTGTGCCTAATCCCTACACCTTATTAACTGCCATACCTGGTGACTTTGGGTGGTTTTCGGTATTAGACCTGAAGGATGCCTTTTTCTATATCCCAATAGATGTCCAGGATCAACCGCTTTTTGCCTTCGAGTGGCAAGACCCTAAGTCCAAGAGCACTCTCCAGTATTGCTGGACTGTGCTTCCACAGGGGTTTAAGAACTCCCCAACTATTTTTGGGGAAATACTGGCCAGGGATCTCAGGAAGGTTCAATTAAACCAGGGTGTCTTGTTGCAATACGTAGATGATTTATTGATTGCAAGTCCAGACTACAAATCTTGTCTGGAAAATACCATAGTGGTACTGAACCATCTGGCAGAATGTGGCTATAAGGTGTCACCCCAAAAGGCACAGATCTGTAAACAAACGGTGACGTATTTGGGGTTTGAAATTAGGAAAGGCAGACGGAGCTTGATGACAGAAAGGAAACAAGTAATTTCAGCCCTTAAAGTCCCCAGCAACCGGCGACAGTTGCGTGGATTTTTGGGTATGGCTGGGTTTTGCAGGATTTGGATTCCTAATTTTGGATTAATAGCAAAACCCTTGTACGATGCTCTCAAAGGCCTGGACTCTGAACCTTTGTCTTGGACCTCAGAATGTCAAAAGGCCTTTGAAGAAATAAAAGTAAAGTTGATTTCAGCACCAGCATTAGGTCTTCCAGATCTTAGGAAGCCATTCAAACTTTATGTACATGAGAGACAGGGTGTTGGCCTTGGAGTACTAATCCAATTGTTGGGACCAGAAATGCAGCCCGTTGCATATCTGTCCAAACAATTGGACCACACCACTAAGGGATGGCCTCCATGTTTGCGTGCTGTAGCTGCCACTTGTGACCTCCTACACGAGGCGGAGAAGTTTACATTGGGTCAGCCCATCACTGTGTGTGTGCCACATCAGGTCTTGACATTGCTGGAGCAGAAGGGTGGACTTTGGTTGACTGCCGGGCGAATGGGAAAATATCAAGCAGCTCTGTTATACAATCCTAATGTGAAGCTGCAGGTTTCTAACTCCCTGAATCCCGCCACACTGCTTCCAAGTAATGCAGATGGACCTGAGGATGACACTTTAATCCACAATTGTTTAGAAACCATAGACACAGTGTATGCCAGCCGACCAGATCTAACTGACCAGCCTCTGCCAGACCCAGAGTGGGAGCTATTTACAGATGGCAGCAGCTTCATGGACCAAGGCCGTCGATGTGCTGGATATGCAGTGGTGACAGTCCAGAACACCGTGGAGGCCAAGGCTCTTCCGGCAGGTACATCAGCGCAAAAAGCTGAATTAATAGCCCTGACCCGTGCATTGGAACTCTCGAAAGGTAAAAGAGTCAATATATTTACTGACTCCAAGTACTCTTTTATGATTCTCCACATGCATGGGGCCATTTGGAAGGAGCGGGGACTTCTTACTGCCAGTAACAAGGACGTCAAACATCCATTAGAAATCCTGGCCCTGTTAAAGGCAGTAGCTTTACCATCAGCTGTTGCCGTGATGCATTGTCCTGGCCACCAAAAGGGTGGGTCTGACATGGCAAAGGGCAACAGGGCAGCCGATCGGGTGGCTAAGGTCGCTGCCCATTCTGCCCATTCTGCCCTCCAGGGTGCACTCATCCCTCTTGTGGACCTGACTCAGTATGCTCCTGAATACACAAAGCGGGATGAGGAGAGAGCTCGTGCATGGGGATTTACTGAGTTTGATCCCAGCTCTACTTGGAGAGTAAACTCTCATGGGATGATACTCCTCCCGGAGGCCCTGGTATATCCGGTGCTAAAACATCTTCACGAGGGATCTCACTATGGGAGAGATGCCTTATTAGAAACAGTGCGCCCATATTTGAAGGGCCCGTATTTACACAAAATAGCACAACGGATCACCAGAGGTTGTGAATTATGTGCCAGGAATAACCCCAAGACTGACTCCCACCCTAAAGCCATTGGGGTTCATTATCGGGGCAAGTGTCCTTTTGAGGACTGGCAGGTGGACTTTACACAAATGCCTAGAACAACAGGCAATTTCAAATATCTCTTGGTTTTTGTCGACACGTTCTCGGGATGGGTGGAAGCATTTCCCACAAAGATGGAAAAAGCTTCCGAGGTTGCCAAACAGCTACTGAAAGAGATAATTCCTCGCTTTGGGTTGCCGGACTCTATCCAGAGTGATAATGGGCCGGCATTTGTCTCTGACGTCACCCATGCAGTGAGCAGTGCGTTACAGATAAACTGGAAATTGCATGCTGCATGGAGACCGCAGTCTTCCGGGCAAACAGAAAAGATGAACCACACCTTGAAGAAAACCTTGGCAAAACTGTGCCAAGAAACACAACTTCGTTGGGACCAGGTACTATCCCTTGCCCTCCTCCGCATAAGAGTGGCACCTAGAAGTGGGCTACAATTAAGCCCCTTTGAGATTGTGTTTGGAAGACCTTTTCAGGCCTCAGTTCTGAAAGCCAGTCCAGAAATAACACAAGATTGCCGGATCACGCAATATGTGAAACACATCCAGGAGGTTCTGGCAGTGATTCATAACTTTGCAACCTCAAGGATCTCTATGCCTCCTGATCAACCATTGCATCCCTTCAAACCTGGAGATCAGGTCTTACTGAAGACTTGTCAGAGTGGGGATGCTCAAAACCAGCTGTCAGAAAAATGGACTGGTCCCTATGATGTCTTGTTGAGCACACATACTTCTCTGAAACTTGCAGGCATAAAACCCTGGGTACATCATTCCAGAGTTAAGAAAGCCCCAGGAGGAACTGACCCGGAGATGAAGTCCCATTGGTCTTGTGAACCCATTGAGGACTTGAGGTATTTGTTTAAGAAACAGACAAAAACTTGAATATTACTGACTTCTTTTCCAGTTATTGTTACAGGATACCCAAGGACTCATTTTTTTTTCCTGAAGAAACCCTGAGAAAACTAACATGCTCTAACCAATCTTCTTCCTTTCAAAGTTTAGGAGACGTGAAATAACATCTAGGATCATGTATATGCTGCCACTATTTTTTTTTACACAGAAAGGTTTTCAATCTTGATTTTGATTTTGTTATTTTTTTTTAACTTTTTGCTTTTTTTACCTTTGAGATTTTTTTCTCTGCTTTCTTTTTGTTACTTTGGCCAATGAGTGAAACTGCAGTTGCATGAGATATCCCACGCGTGATAAATGATAACTAAAGAGCTCTTTGTGTCTATATGTTGTATGTCTGTATGTCCTTTCCTTGTGTCCTTGTCTTGACCTCCAGTGATTGACAAATTGGTATACATGGTGCCCATAGACGTGAAAAAAAAAAAAAAAGAGTCTCCAGTTATGAGAAAAACTAAAGGTTATGGTTTCATTGTCAACATTGTGCTACTGAACTAAGCCGGTGCCTTCATAGAGATTGAACATTGTTGTTTCTGTTATTTTTCTGATATTTATGGCAAAGCTTCCCAGAAATCTAAATTCAAGTGCAAATTTGGTAGCCTGTCATTTGGCTGATGCAAGGAAATTTTGTGGAACCTCAGTAGAGCTCCTGAGACACTCCACAAAGTTTCTCCCTTTCCTCCTGGGAAAGGCATTAGATGAATTTGTTCTATTTGGCTCACCTAGTAGAGTAAAACTAGAAGGGAAGCATTGTCACTTGGGAAATCGGGTAATAACACCTTGACCTGATATGGATGTAAATTGTCAATGATGATTGTCACCTTGTAATATTGTATACTTCAATTGTTTAATATCTACAGGAATTGTTTCTGAAAATATAGGGAGAAAAGGTCTCAACAGATTCCTATTGATGGAACTGTTGAGAGTAAAACTTTTCTACTAAGGACTGAATAGACTTGGAAATACACCTCATATTTACTAAGTTTTCCTTGACATAATACTCATGCTTTTTTTGCATTTTGTTCTAAATCCACAAAGTTCTCTTGTTTTGGTGACCAGGATCTGCAGCAAGGTTGTAATTTTTTTCCCCAACAAAGCTAACTTGTGTTTGCATTTTCTCTCCCCTTGATACCAACACAGCATAAAAATAGTGGTAGTAATCTTTTACTACTTATCTCAGAGTCTGTTTTTGCATAACTTCCATAGGGATTTTGTTTAAACTGAAAAAAATTGGACATAAGTTTCATTGTGTGGCTTTGTGTGGAGCTCCTCCAGAAAGTTGAAACAGAGCTGAACCAAGAAGAGGAGAACCTGTTTGCTTTGTTCGTAGGGTTCCAGAGACCTCCAAAAAGGTGAGGAAGCTTGCCTCCATTGGCAGGACTGGACAACCCGGCCAACGAAAAGTCCCTGGTACCCTCAAGAAGAGGAAAGCCCAGGTGGAGTCTGATGAGACTAACTTTGTACCTGAAGCCTACATCGACCGGATGCCAATGGTTCGCTCTGATCCTATATGGAGTATTTCAACAAAGCCAGCTAAAATTGCTGCTTAGTTCTTCTGCCCTGTGATTTTATGCAAAAATAGGCAAAATGGTTTAAAAGTAGACTTAATTTGCAAACTTTTGCTATGCTGTTAAAGTTTGGGATCAAGGTTGAGAGAATTCATTTTTGCATAAGTTGAACCATTTTAACTTTTTTTCCTGTGATTTTGACATATCTGCTGTCTTGTTCTGGCTAATGCCTCCAGATGTTTTCTTTCGGCTGGGACTGATGAACTGTTTTTCCAGGAATGGAGGACTTTTGCTTTCCACAATGGACACTACCTGGAGGGATTCGTTTTCTTTCAGACTGGAACCCTGGAAAACTTTCATCTGAGACTGTATCCCAGCATCCATATGTTTGATCTTCATCACCATGGAAATGGTGGCAAAAAGTGAAAGGGGGGAATTGTTAGGGGGAAGTGATGTCCTGAGTTAATCCCATACAGGCTTTGTGGACTCCACCCCCACTCCAGACTAAAGCCATCAAGACTCTGGGAAAGACAAATCCCATCACCACCAAGGGAGGGTGGCTGGGACCTGAGGGTGGAGTTGGGCAGCCAGGTTGGATATAAAAAACCAAACACGTGGGCCTTGGGCTCTCTCTGGCTCGCGATCGCTCGCCTCCTGACTTCACCGCTCCTGGCTGGCGGCCAACTCTGAGAGCGCCATTTTGGGATTCCTGATCGGCGGATCGGGTAGGACTCATTTAAAACTTTGTCTCCCACTTTTCTCCCTGAGCTGTACATCTCCTCATTTCCCCTTCCCTTGTAAATAAACCTTTTATTAACCTTTCACGTGTGCCTGCAGTAGAGCATTGATAAGTCCTTTTAAGCGCGCGGGTGAGGACCCACAGTCAGGCACCCCGTTTTGTATTGGGGTTGCTCTACAACAGTCTGTTATACGTGAAAATAATCTTTAGTTTCCTAGCTCTTTTGTTAATTCCCCTTGCCTGACTAGAGACATCTATTTCATAGGGCCAGGTCTTTATCTTGGCTTCAGTACACAGCCTGCCATACTCTGTGTTAAGTCACGTCAGGCAATATGCTGTTTCCCTGCAGTACTGACCTTTTAATAGAGGTGGCTGAAATTAAGAAGACTTCTATACTGGGAGAAAACACCTTTAAAGGTGAAATTTCAGGGCCTACCTGGTGGCGCAAGGGATTAAGATGCAGCACTATGAAGCTATCTGCAGCAACTGTAGCATGAGTTCAATCCCCAGCCAGGGAGGTGACCCACATGGTGCAGGAGACCTCTCCTGACTTGCCCGCTGCTCCCCTCAGCAGTGTATTTCAGTCAGTCTGCCTGTTCTGCTCCCCACTCTGTCTCTGGTGTATCCTCTCACCCCTGCCCCCACTTCTGGTCTGTATCCCAGTTCTTGTATGTATAAATAAATCAATCTTAAAAAAAAAAAAAAAAGGCCTCCCCTGGTGGTGCAGGCAGTTGAGCGCCACGCTGTGAAGCTGTCCACAGCCTCTGCAGCACCAGTTGGATCCCAGCCAACCGGCGAGGGTCCCACATGGCGCAGCAGACCTCTCCTGTCACGCCCGCTGCTCCCCTCAGCAGTGTATTTCATCAGTCTGCCTGTTCTATTCCCCGCTCTGTCTCTGGTGAATCCTCTCACCCTCCTGCACATCTGGCCTGTACCCCGGTTCTTGTATAAAATAAATAAATAAATCTTTTTTTAAAAAAGGGTGAAATTTCAGGCTTGTCCAGATGGGTTGGGAGAGCTTTATGAAAACAGTGTCCATACAGCTGCCTGCTCTGCCTCCCACTGGGCAGTCTGACACAGACATCCTGGCATATGTGGCACCACTGTGACTTTTAGAAGTGACTTTTTCTGGGACACATGGCAGGAGACCTCCCTACTTAATCCCATTATCACAGTGACCTTACCTATTTATAGAAACACACTTGATTTTGTTTGATTTATAATGTAACAGAGAATAGCAAAATCTACAATTTATAAATAAAAGAAACTGTTGGTTTTGGAAAAAACAAAGTATTCCAAAAAATCTAAAAAAGGACTGTGACTCAATAATAATTCTCAAGTATATTAGGCCCAGGGAATATGGGAAACATAAAACATGAAAGAGTAAAATATCAATCATCAGAGAAACTATATTTTTCTTTTCTCACTCCACACTTGTTATTTAACTCTGTCATGCCTCCATTTCTTTAAGTATGAAATAGAGATAACTGTAACTACCTCAGAGTGTTTCTATGAAATTAAAACCATTAATAAAAGTGATCAATTTGGAAAGGGACCAAGAGCTCAGTAAGTGTAGGCTATAATTATTTTTAATCACAATGATCCTTTGCTTTGGACAAAAATAAAGACCAAACTCACGAGAGGGAGATTTCATAATTTAGTATTCCAGAAAGAGTTCTCATTTTTAGTATCCTGAGGCATATTCAAATTATTCTGGCAAGCTACCTTCTCTACAGATGCTATTTATACACATTTTTTTGACAGGTCAAATGCTTTCTTATATACTAGTCATCATGTATGTTTGGTTGGCATAGAGTTGAATTGAAAATTATTCTTCATTCTAAATTTTTTTTTGAAAACTTAGAAGATATGACATTACATGAACTGCTGATTAGAAAGCTGTTGACACAGTGGTTCTCAATATACTTTGCCTGTTTTATTCTTAAATTGAGTGATTGAATAGGTAATTATCTGAGTTCATAAGTTAAATAAAAAGGAAAAGGCAGAAGGGTATATTGGAAGACATGTAATTGCATCCTTTTATTTTAAGGAGCACACAGAAGGATCCATCTGAAGGCCTGTTTTATTCTTCTATTAACAGTCTTTCTTGATACCAGAGGTCCTTATAAACACTGAGCTGGCAGCGGCTCTAGTGACAGTGGCGCTTTTATTCCAACTGCTCGAACTGACTCCCCAGTAGACCTTGGAGTGCCTACATAATTTACATATATAATTATGAAATACATACAAAATATATAATCAATATATATTGTTAGATATAGATATTGCTGCATTATATACATTATTTGATAGATTTATATTTGCACACTGACTTCTACTCACTAAAATTTACATGGAACCTGCCTATCAATACTGACAATGCCTTGCAGTCATTGGTGGGCATAGCTCACATGCATGTTTAGCTGTGGCTAAGCAGTTGACATTCTGCCTTCCTGTCTCAGCTCTCATACAGGTAAGCAGAGGGTGGGGAAGGTAAGGAAGAACCAGAATAATACAAGAAATTCCAGCTTGAGGCCAAGTAAAGAGTTTTGAATCCCAACTCTGGTAGCTGTTAATGAAAGACCTCAGATAAAACACTTAAAACTTGTGATAAGATACACATGCAATTTGCCATCTTAATCATTTTAAGTGCACTGCTCAGTGCATTAAGTATTTTCACATTGTTATGGAACCATCACCACCATCTGTCCAGGAAACTTTTATCTTATAAAACTGAAACTCTGCACCTTTTAAACCATGTCCCCTCCCTCTCTCTACCCCCCAACCCCACCACTCTACATTCTCTAAGAATTTGACCAGATGCCTCATATATGTGAAGCATAGTTATTTGTTGTGTGTCCTTCTGTGTCTTATTTCAGAGAGAATCACATCCTCAATTTTCTTCCAGGTGGTAGCATGTGTCTGAATACCTTCCATTTGAAGTCATCACAGAGGCCTCACACTGGCACTCGGGTCTCTGACTGGACCTCCTTTTTCCTATTTGCTCTAAATCCTCCTACCTCAGACATTTTCCTTAAAGTTGGCTGTCTGCCCTACATCTGGGCTGGCTCACCCTAGGGTCCTTCAGGTCTTCATCCAAGTGTCACCTACTCTAAGAACTCCACTGGGGCTACTGCAGTCAATTGTAAATCTCCTCATCCTGTGCCTTTTATATTTTTCTCTCATCTTTTTCCATAACCTTTAGCAACATCTAACATACTATATATATTTAAAAATAATTCTTTGACATTCATTAAAATCTAACATTCAATTAGGCATTTATTGTCATTTTGTTGACATAGCACAAAGGGCTGCTTGACATATAGAGGTTCTCAGTAAATGTTTGCATGGTGAATGGGTAAACAAATCAAATAAATTACTAGTAAGAGGTAATATAGACAATTTGGATTCTGAAAAAGTACTTAATCCAAATGGTCCTTTTTGGATGGGAAAATTCATGGAGCTATTATTTGAATCTCACGCTTATTTAAAACCAGTGTTTGTGGATGAGGAAAGGGATTCAAGAGGAACTATAGTGCTTTTCTTCCACCAAGATTTTAACCTGCCTCTTCAAAAGGAAGTATTTAAAGAGACAAAGAGTATATATATTTTCAGAGGTCCCTGAGTTTTATGATACGGGATTGCACATAGATTGGGAAGAAAGAACACAGGCAATTTCAGATTTTTTTTTCATATGCCAAAAAGTGATATGCTTATTTTAAACATGAAAGTAATGCTCAGTGTTTATTTTTATTGGGCATCTAAAGTTATCTTGGAATTCTATGTGAACATTTACAGGAAAATAAGGTTTTAGATTTACAATTCAGTAAGATAAAATCCCAATAGCTACAAAATGTTTCTTCAACATTTAAGCTATTTCCAAATATAACTATCAGCGGGTATTTATATGGGTGGTTATAGGAGTTTTCCAAATCAGTCAGTATAAAATGACTGATCTTTAGCTATAGTTACAATTAAGTGAGAAAATTTGACTGGAAAACAGTTATTTCAATAATATAACTAGACACAGTCAAATCAATCAAAAGTTTAAATTTGATATTTCCTGTACCTTTACAAATGTCTGACATTGGCCTCTACCTAAAATTCATTCACTGAAATTTCTTCCATGCTTTCTCTTATATTTCCCCATTGCACGTTAATTATCTAATATTCAGGTCTCCTGTACACTGGTGAAAACACTTGGAAAAATGGGAACATCTGCTTCATTTATGTATTTCCAATGTAAAGCTTGGTACATAGTAGGTATTCAACTTAGGTCTAAAATTACTTATCAGGGCGAGGAGACGCTGCGAGTAAGATCTCCCATTAAAAAAAGTTAATAGGGAGGAAAAGCGGCAGGTCCCAGTGAGAACTGGGACACGGAAGATAAACGGGTGACGCCAGCGAACTGCCCGAAGAAGAAACTGGCCATAAAAGAGGACTAGAAGGGAGGGAAGCGCAGAACCCTGCTCCCCTCCCCCGCCCACAGAGGCGGCACTCTCTGACCGGCAGAGAGGAGGAAACAACAAATCAAAACGGCCCACAAGAACAAACGACGCAGCAAGCGGGACCGTGAGTGGAAAGGAACTATTGCAGCCACCACACCCCGTGAACGGGAGCTGAGGCGAACCCTGCAGGATCCGCCGCGGCGGTGAGCGAACGGCTCCGGACACCATTAGAGAAGAACAAAGACTCCGGGAGACGGGCACACAGCCCGGGCTGCCGGTAAGCTGGCGCGGGAAAGCGGCACTCTCGGCGCGCTTGAAAAGCAAGTGCAGACCTGGATCGCGGCTGCCCAGGTCCCCGCGCCTGCGACCTAGGCTTGCGGGGAGACGACCTAGGCTTGCGGGGAGACGCACGGAGGTCCTCACTGAGGTGAAGGTCCCTCCCTGAGTGAGCAGGAACCAGGCGCCCAGGCACGGGAGCGGTGCAAAAGGCGCCATTCCCGCGCCACTGAACTGGGCTACAGCCCGCGTCCTGGAACTGAGGGCTTTGAACTGAGACCCGGGGCACGAAAATTCGGGGCGTGGTTTCTCCACGACTGTGGGGCACAAGGCAGACACAGCACCCCAAAGCTGTTGAGGTGTACCCTACCATTCCCGCTCTGTTCTCTGTCCCATGGGGTGGGGGGAGGCGAAAAACAGCCCCCCAAGGACAATAGGAGAGATCTCTGGCGCCACCTAGCGACCAGGAAAAAAAAAAGTCACTAACACCCTATAAAACAGGACATTTCTTAAGACTGCTTGAAAAGGGCAGAAGGTTTCTGGAGGACCCAGTGGCCAGCCAGGAAGTTATTCCACGCCAGGCCCCTTCCGACCAGCAGTCTGAGCCCACAGAGGGAGCAGGCACCCACGTCCGGGGCAGACCGGGTGCGCAGAAGAGTGTGCCTGAAACCGGAGGCGCAGGGACTGCATCCCGCTTCGCCATTTGAGAACAGGGACATTTCTTCAGTAAAAACTGCCTAAAACCAGCAGAAAGCTCCCCCAGAAGACAGAGATGGCTCCTGGAAGAGCCAGAGGGGAGCGGAGAAGTTCACCCAAGATGTCAGTCAGTCCGAGCAACACAGTGTCCCAACGCATACGACAAATTAGAAAACAGACAGTAGGGAGTAGAAGAACCACACGCAACCTAAAAACGCCTCAGGAAAGAAGCACACCACAAAAAGAAAACCACTCCCCAGATTGCAACGACAGCGACTTGGAAGAACTTCTGAGCCTTCCAGAAAGAGAATTTAAAATTGCCATAATTAAAAAAGTGATAGATCAGAAGAAGGAAATTGAGTCCCTAAAGAGGGAAGTAAGAGAAATGCAGGAGATCAAAGAATTAATGGAGGAACTAAAGAACTCTGGGAAAAGCAATGAAAGCAGAATAGATGAAATGGAAGAACGAATAAGTAATCTTGAAGACACAGAAATAAAAAGAACCAAAACAGAAAAGGAAAGAGAAGTACGAAGGAAAAAGAATGAAGAAAGACTTCGGGAACTATCTGACTCCATGAGGAAAGGAAATATAAGAGTTATAGGAATTCCAGAAGGAGAGGAGAGAGATGTAGGAACAGAGAAAATATTCATGGATATAATTGAAGAGAACTTCCCAAATGAGAAGAAGGAGCTGAAAATTGATATACAAGAAGCAAGAAGAACACCAAACTTCCACGACGAAAGGAAAAACACAGCAAGACACATAATAGTAAAGCTCCCAAGAATCCAGGACAAGGAAAAAATAATGAAGCTGACAAGAGGGAAGAAACAGATAACATTCAAAGGAAAACCAATCAGGCTGACATCAGACTTCTCTGAAGAAACACTACGGGCAAGGAGAGAGTGGAGGGACATAGTCAACAGACTCCATGAAAACAGATGCCAACCAAGAATACTCTATCCCGCAAAGCTCTCTTTCCTCCATGAAGAAAGAATATGGACCTTCCCAGACAAAGAGAAACTCCGGAATTTCATTGCGACTAAACCCCCACTCCAAAAAATACTACAAGGAATCCTAAAGCCAGAACCTCAGAGGGACGAATAACAACGAAAGAAGACCAAAAAAAAAAAAAAGTTATTAAAAGAATAAATAAATAAAATCAAAGGAAAGACAAACATAATGGCAAATACAGATGCTAACATATCAATATTAACTCTAAATGTAAATGGACTAAACTCTTCAATAAAAAGACACAGAGTTGCAGCCTGGATTAAGAAACAAAACCCAACCTTTTGCTGTCTCCAGGAAACACATTTAGCTACAAAAGATAAAAATAGGCCCAAAGTCAAAGGATGGAAAACAATCCTACAAGCAAATGGGCCAAAAAAGAAAGCAGGAACAGCTATACTTATATCAGATAAAACAGACTTCAAACTCAAAAAAATAAAAAGAGACCCCAATGGTCACTACATTATGATTAAGGGGACAATACTTCAAGAAGAAATAACACTCATTAACATATACTCACCAAACGAAAGAGCACCAAAATATATCAGACAACTGTTGTCCTCTCTGAAAACAGACATCAGAGAAAACACATATGTAGTGGGAGACTTCAACACACCACTATCAACAATGGATAGATCAACAAGACAAAAAATAAGTAAAGAAACTAAAGCTCTAAATAAGGACCTAGAGCATTTGGGCTTAACAGACATCTATAGAACACTAAACCCAAAAAAAACGGAGTACACATTTTTCTCAAGCGCACACGGATCATTCTCCAGGATCGATCACATACTGGGGCACAAGACAAACATCAACAGATACACCAAGATTGAAATCATACCAACCATCTTTTCTGACCACGAAGGCATCAAACTAGAAATAAATCATAAAAAGAAGGCAAGGAACTATCCTACCTCATGGAGATTAAAAGCCACACTACTGGAAGACCACTGGACTAACGAGGAGATCAAAGAAGAAATTAAAAAATTCTTTGAATTGAATGACAAGGAGGACACCAATATCCTAAATGTATGGGATGCAGCAAAAGCAGTAATAAGAGGAAAATATATAGCAATAGAAGCTCACATCAAAAAACAAGAAAGAACTCAAAGAAACAACCTAATCTCGAAGCTCAAAGATCTAGAAAAAGAACAACAAAAAAACCCCAGAACCAGTAGAAGAAAAGAAATAATAAAAACCAAAGCAGAAATAAATGAAATTGAAACTAAAAAAACAATCCAAAAGATCAATGAAACCAAGAGCTGGTTCTTTGAAAAAATAAATAAAATAGACAAACCCCTAGCCAGGCTCACAAAGGAAAAAAGGGAGAAAGCACAAATACACAGAATCATAAATGAAAGAGGAGAAATCACAACGGACACAGCAGAAACCAAAAGAATAATCAGTAACTACTATGAACAGTTATATGGAAACAAGTTTAACAATCTAGAGGAGATGGACAAATTCCTACAACTCTACAATCACCCAACGCTAGATAAAGAAGAAATAGAACACCTAAACAGACCAATTACAAGCAGCGAAATTGAAATGGTAATTAAAAACCTCCCCAAAAACAAAAGCCCAGGACCTGATGGATTTACAAATGAATTCTACCAAACATTCAGTGACGAATTAGTGCCTATCCTTCACAAACTCTTCCAAAAAATTGAGAAGGAAGGGACAATACCAAACACGTTCTATGAAGCCAATATTACACTAATACCAAAACCGAATAAGGACAACACAAAAAAGGAAAACTATAGGCCAATCTCCCTAATGAACACTGATGCAAAAATCCTCAATAAAATTTTAGCTATCAGAATCCAACAATGTATCCATAAGATAATTCACCACGACCAAGTTGGATTCATTCCAGGGGCACAAGGATGGTTTAACATCCGAAAATCAATCAACGTTATCCAACACATCAACAAAAAGAAATATAAAAACCATATGATAATATCAATAGATGCTGAGAAAGCTTTTGACAAAGTGCAACACCCATTCATGATAAAAGCCCTTGAAATTCTTGGGATACAAGGAACATACCTCAACATCATAAAGGCCATCTATGACAAGCCAACAGCCAGTATCATTCTCAATGGTGAAAAGCTGAAAGCAATTCCATTAAGATCTGGAACAAGACAAGGATGTCCACTCTCACCACTGCTTTTCAATATAATACTGGAAGTCCTAGCCAGAGCAATAAGACAAGAGAAAGACATCCAAGGAATCCAAATAGGAAAAGAAGAAGTCAAACTATCACTATTTGCAGATGATATGATAATATACATAGAGAACCCCAAAATCTCCACAGAAAAACTAATTCAACTCATCAATCAATTCAGTAAAGTGGCAGGATACAAAATCAACACGCAAAAGTCAGTAGCCTTCCTATACACAAACAATAAATCTGAAGAAGAAGAAATCAAAAAAACCACCCCTTTTATTATCGAAACAAAAAAAATCAAATATTTGGGAATAAATCTAACAAAAGAGGTAAAGGACCTATACAAAGAAAACTATAAAACACTGTTAAAAGAAATAGAAGAAGACACAAAGAAATGGAAAGACATCCCCTGCTCATGGATTGGAAGAATAAACATTATTAAAATGGCCATCCTACCAAAAGCAATATACAGATTCAATGCTATTCCAATCAAAATCTCAATGGCATTCTTCAAAGAAATAGAACAATTATTGATGAAATTCATATGGAATCACCAAAAACCCCGAATAGCCAAAGCTCTACTGAAAAAAAAAGAAGGAAATGGAGGCATCACACTCCCAGACTTCAAACTATACTACAAAGCCATAATCATCAAAACTGCATGGTATTGGAACAAGAACAGACATACAGACCAATGGAATCGAATAGAAAATCCAGAAATAAACCCACAGATTTATGGTCAACTAATCTTTGACAAAGGAGCAAAGACTATGCATTGGAGCAAAGAAAGTTTGTTCAATAAATGGTGCTGGGAAAACTGGGTCGCTACATGCAAAAGAATGAAGCTTGACCACTACCTCACACCATACACAAAAATCAACTCAAAATGGATTAAAGAACTAGACATAAGACCTGAAACCATAAAATACATAGAAGGAAATATAGGCGAAACACTACGGGATTTGCACATCAAAGACATCTTTACAGACACATCACCCAAAGCAGTGATAGTGAAGAGAAAGATAAACAGCTGGGACTACATCAAATTAAAGAGCTTCTGCACAGCAAAAGAGACAATAACAAAGACAAAGAGAAACCCCACCAACTGGGAGAACATTTTTGCACCCAACACTAATGATAAAGGACTGATCACAAAAATCTGCAAAGAGCTGATGAGACTCAGCAACAACAAAGAAAATAATCCAGTCAAAAAATGGGCAGAAGAGCTAAAAAAAAACTTCTCTGAAGAGGAAATGCAAATGGCCAACAGACATATGAAAAAATGTTCAACATCACTTGTAATCAGGGAAATGCAAATCAAAACTACCATGAGATACCATCTCACACCAGTGAGAATGGCACATATTAAAAAAACTAGCAACAACAAATGTTGGCGAGGATGTGGAGAAAAAGGAACTCTTGTGCACTGTTGGTGGGAGTGCAAACTGGTCCAACCACTATGGAGAGCTGTGTGGAGATTTCTGGACCTACTAAACATAGAGCTTCCATATGATCCAGCAATTCCACTCCTAGGTATTTACCCAAAGGACACAGAAACATCAATTCCAAAGAGCACCTGCACTCCTATGTTTATAGCAGCACTGTTTACAATAGCTAAGCTTTGGAAACAACCCAAATGCCCAAAAATAGATGACTGGATCAAGAAGATGTGGTACATATATACCATGGAATATTACTCAGCATTCAAAAAAGATAAACACATGCAATTTGCAGCAACATGGATGGCACTGGAAGGGATCATGCTCAGCGAAATAAGCCAAAAAGAAAAAGAAAAATACCGGATGGTCTCACTCATAGCAGGAATCTAGAAAACTTAAATAAGGGACCAGGAAAATGAATATAAGAAAGTGAAAATCAAAATCAACAAAAAACTATGAACCAGAGACACTTTTTGGGGGGTGGGGGCGGGAGGGGAAGGATTGGGGTCAGAATGGGGCGTTTGCAATTGTATGGGGGAATATAAAAATAAAATTTAATATTTAAAAAAAAAAAATAAAAAAAAAAATAAAATAAAATTACTTATCAGTATGATTGTTTCTGTCAAGTGCACACATATCTATAATACACATGCAAATATGTACACATAACATGTATGTATATATGTATTAAACACACAAATATAGATTTAAATGTTTTCTATGTTGACTTTCAAGGAGGTTATGAGCTACATTTCCAATGTTAAATTGAAAAATTTCACCAACAAAGGGCATTTCTAGTATATTCCTTCTCTCTATCAAAGGGAGAGTTTCTTCTCTTTGGTAAGAATAGGAAAACATCTCATATGATGGCTTGCCATCTTAGGTGGGGTCATCTTACTTTGAACCTAAGAGCTCTCAACTTGAGGATGATGTTTGGGTCTTTGTCCTGGAGAAGCAGTCCCATGGCAACAAGCAAGTTGCTCTGTCCTCTCCTGAGTTATAGAAATCTGACAGGGAAGAAAATAAGTAACTTTTGTTCCTCTGACCAAGTGTGTTTAGGGGAAAAAAAGCAAAATCTACTTTTCTATCTATAAGTGAGAAATTTAACATCAGGAAGCTAACATTGACTGGAAGGAGTGTAAGACTTATCTCCATTTTCTCAATTTTAAAACAACTTTTACTTTTGGCATCCCTTATTGTTTGAGTATTTTCAGTTGTCATAGGATAAGAGAAAGTTCATATATGTCCTTGTGGTTTCGACTGTGGCAGAAATTCTTCCCTTAAATCTCAATCTGCTTTCTTGGTTACCATCAGTCTAGTATTTTACAAAAAACATTATGTTTTGTGATTTAAGAGGTTTTCAAAGTTCCCAGGAGATAGAGGTAGATACAGAAAACTATAAAAGGGTGACAAAGGTAGAAGACAAGAAATTGAGGAACCTCTGAGTTCTATTTTTTCCTTTTACATAGTAAGTGCTTTCTCAAAATATCTGTTGTGGAGGGTGACATTATTTCATTTTTAATGATGTTCAGTTTTCAATATATTTTAGGCCATAATTTTACAAAATCCAATAAAAATTAAATTAGGAAAATAAAATTAAAAACATGTAAAACACAAGCTCAATGTTTTATTATCAGATTCAACAGTCTTCAAATTACTCTATAAAGTATTGGTAAAATTTTTCTAAATGTTTATTCTCAATTTCTATACTTGTCTCATTACAAGACCATAAAAATCAACTCTCAAACCAGCAAGGGACGATGAACTACATTTTGAGTGTTACTATTTTAATTTATTGGAGTTTCTTCTTTACCTCTAAATCTCATACTCACATTCCACCTACCCACTGGAACATTCCCTGACTTAACTTTGGGATTCTCTGCAGTGTGTTTCATTAACAGTAACATGCTGAACATTGCTTAAGGCTGGGTGACTATATTTTCACTTTTGGTAAGAATTTATTCTCCAGAAACATTGTTAGGACCTAATATTGTCCAGTCTAACCAGCTCTCATCCTTTTGAATTTAGCCAAATCACATGCACACACCTTCACTATTGCAAAACTGCAGTCAGATTTCTTTCTGGATTCTTCTCAATTATCTTCTTACCGAGGTTCACTTTTTTGATTGCTTGATGAATAGCTGATTCAGGACCCTTTTTTCAGTCATCCTTCCAACCTTTTGTTGTAACTTCGGATTTTTGGCTACCTCATCTTTAAGTCCTTTACACTCATTTATTTGTCTTTAAAAAGAAACTTCATGTCCCAGCTGAGCCCACAGAGCCCAGCAGAGAAAGAATGTGGGTTACAGAATTTGCTGTCATTGGCCAGATCCAGCCCTAGCCACATTACTCTGTCCTGACATAGCTAACCAGGTCCAAGGTGAGGCAGCATCTAGCCATGAGTTGTGAGAAGACTGATACGCTACAATTTTAACATATTCAAATTGGCAATCACTACATAGTTTGTCTAAAGAATAAAAACAAATAAGAGTATTTTCCAATAATACCAATCCTTGAAAACAAATAAAACTATAAAGAATCCACAAATAAATCCCCACTGATTATTGAATCCAGAACTTGGAAAGCTTCCATTTTATACAAGTCCAGGAAAGTGAGAAATTATTCACAGAAGCACAGATGAATAAATTAAAATAACACTGAAGATATTTTTCACATGCACAAAAACACCTGGGTGATATTTATCTTTTATCTTATATCAAATAGGCAACCTTTGTAAAAACATCCTGCCTTAGGTAGACATCTATTACAGAACAAAAGTGGTTTGTGTGAGGCAAATATGTAGGCTTGGCATTTATATCATGGGGGAACATCCAAGCAAAATCACACAGAAATATCCTAATCAAGTGGATGATCCACCAAATCATATACTTTTTTTTTTTTCATTGCATCTGTCTGGAACGCTTGATTGCCAGTTAAAGCACTTAAAGGAAAATGAGTCGTCTGCTTCATTTGGATGAAAGCAGGAACAATCTCTTTCATAAATGGGATGAATACAATTTAATTCTGTTATCTTTTCTGCTTGGGAAAAGTGCCTAAATTTTATACAGAAATAAGAATTTGATATTTGTACATTTGCCACGTTTTCCTTGAGACTGTAAATAGGAATGAGATGGTGTCTCCTACACTCTTGAATCTTTGGGTATATCTTTGATTCAAATTTGCAGGTTCTATAAATAGCAGAAAGGAGTGATAAGAGATGGGCAATAGAGACAGCAGGTGATATGTGAAGCCCAGGTGGTCCTACACTAAATTTCTTCTATTCTCAAAGTGAATAACCAAATTTGCCCTTGTGCATTATTCAGCTGGGCTTAATTCATGTGGATGACAGCTAACACAGAGGTTTCTTTTCATCACCACATAACAAACATACAATTATCACATTCCAGAAGTCCTGGGGTGGCATCTGCATTTTCTTTTGAGTTCTGAAAACAGTGGTCTGTGCTTAATTTGAAAGGGCCTTTTGCAAATGCAAAAGATGTGGTAGTTTTCCTTAAAAGTAGTTTTAATGGACCATGGAACAGTTTATTTTACTGTGCACTTTTATTTTAGCATAAACATATTCAATTCAAATGTGTAAAATTTATTAATAGTAACATACAGGTCCCATGTGTCAATGACAGCATTATTTGGGTTGTGGGCCATTTAAATAACATTCTTGTGTCATTATTAATTATATCTGCCTAGAATGATTACATATTATCTGTGGAATAAATCTGACCTGAAATTCACACTTCAACTTATTGTCTGTTGCATGTAATTGCATTTAGAAAAACATTATTCTGCCCTATCCTATACCAACATAGGACCCCCTCCTAAAAGAAATACTTTACAATGTTCATTATTCTGGGTGATTAGTAAACCTGGGAGAGTGAAGATGGGAGTAAAAAAGGAAGATTAGTAAAAATGAAAAGTAAAAGTTTCAGATGTTCAAATGGACTTCTCAAGAGAGTTTGAAAATAAAATTTTACTATCATCTATTTTAGTTTTACAGACAAACAGCTGCAGTGCTGCATTAAACTGCAAGTAATAAGATCTGGAACTCTCCCCACAATCTAGAGAGCTGATTTTCAGCAAGAATTTCTATGATCAAATCCCAATTGTTATGAAAGGTGGAAGTTGTCTAGCATAGTGGAAGTCTTTGGGTTCAAACAAACACAAAGTCCTACTCTTAACACCATACTTACTATAATACTACACTGAGGTCCCTTTCCTGCTTTGCAAGAGTAACAGTAATACCACTGACTTCACAGTTATTGTAAAGAAATGAATGAAGCAACATATGTAAAGTACCTAGTACAGTTAGTGATCTATTATGGATACTCATTAAATCCTCATTCATATTCTCTCTCTCTTGTGCTAAATGATAGCCACTGCTCAGGGACAATAGTACAAATCCCAATATTTATTTCTGCCTCAACACAAACAGTAGGCAGGGAATGAAGGTTCTATTCCATATTAGTTACTAAAGACATCCATTCACATTATCTAATTTTATATTTGCGTCAACCCTTTCTAAGTTTGCTTCCGTGCACACACAATATCCATTTCTTACAGTTGATATCTCTTGTCTCTGTGCTTAGTCCACTTTTCTTCTTGCTCCTATCTTATCACTGGCTGAATCCACTCAAGAACTTCAGTTATCACCTGATGTCTAAAGTCAATCCTCAGTCACACACTCACATACCTAATAGTCAACTGGTATCATCACCAGAGTGACCTGCAGTTAGGTGGACTTAATATATCTCGAATTGTCTTCACATCCTCAGCCTACTCAATCTTCTTATCTTCCCATAAATGTTTGTCTTCTTTCCCATAGTCCAGTCAGCTGTATTTCTACCCAATTACTCTCTAAGCTAGAAATTCTTTACCAGTCCATATGAATTGGTTAAATAAGCTTAAACCTTTCTCCAACTTTCTTGCATTTGCTTACCCTATTCAGTTATGGATTTTCATTCCCTCCTGCCTTCTTCCCGCCCCACACTTTAACCTGCTCCCTATTTCCTTATCTACTTGTGTTGGTATCAAACGCAAATCAGATGTGTCATCTTGGAATTTCCTCAGCTGGCCAGTTTCCTGCAATGGATGCCCTTTATCAGGGCCCAGCACATCACTTGGCTTATAAAAGTGGTAGGCCAGGTACATGCACTGAGTTATTGGCTCCTCCAACCACTTCTGAACTTGAAGGAAACATCACACTGCAGGCCATGGGTTTAGGTGACACAACCTGGAAATATTAGTTAGGTTTCCATGGGGCAAATTTTGCCCCAAAGAAAAACATGGATGGAATGGAAATAAACACAAGAATTCTCACTAGTTCTCCCTGATATGGACTCGTGTAAAATAAGTCTCCCCAATACAGACAGGGGCATACCACATACTAAGAGACAGCCTTGTGTCATACTAAGTGCCTGTTCCCAAGCACTGTAACAGCAATGTATCAATTTTTATTGCTTCTTATCCTTCTTTAAACCCTCTCTATTTTTATCTCATATTCTGCTCTACTATGGATTTGTATCTAGCAACAAAACACTGGCATCTAATCTTTGCCTTAAGCTCTGTTTTCTAGAGAATCAGGACTAGGAAAACTTCTAAAAATGCTTTCATGCATGATGGAGTGCTATGGTAACATCACCAGCAGGGGGGGAAATCCTAGACTTACAAAACATAAGCAATGTAAACCAGTATTACCTCAATAAAAACATAATTTAAAAAAATTTTCTCATGCAACTTTATATAAAAGCCTCATTACAATAATAATTTAAAAAAAGAACTGGACTGATTTGTCTTCCTGCATCAGTTTTTAAAACAAAAATAATATTTACAGTTTAAAAGTCTGTTGGGGGAAAGTTTCAGTAATTTTATGAACTTTGGCTTTCAGTTTTCTAGCAACCAGAGTGAAGAAAGAAACATAATAGGTCTCACGGTGAATAATAATTGGAGGCCCTCCCTGGTGGCACAAGGGTTAAGATGCAACCTATGAAGCTATCTGCAGACACTGCAGCACAAGTTCTATCCCTGGCCAGAGAGCTATCCACGTGGTGCAGCAGACCTCTCCTGGCTCTCCCACTGTTCCCTTCAGGAGTGTATTTCAATCTATCTGCCTGTTCTGTTCCCCACTCTGTCTCTGGTAAATCCTCTCACCCCCTCACGCCTCTGGTTTATACCCCAGTTCTTGTATGTATAAATAAATAAATCTTTAAAAAAATAATAATTGGAAGTAAATTTATCAAGGAAAAATTATCGTAAGTATCATTGGATTCTGAGCTTTGGCAAGAGTTTTTCCATAATGTCATTATTACCTTTACACAAGCATCACGGAGCAATGTAAGGAATTACATCCTTCATAGTACATATATTTTACCAACAATTCAATAATACACAGAGTGTTCCCCATACCAATTTTTTAACAGTAGAGTTTAGGGACAGTTAATAGCAAGATTATGGGTCAGCATTTGTAAAACCTTGATATATACAAGAAGTTTCTTTAAAACACATATTATAGTGCCCCATGTCTGCCTCATGTATCTGAGTTTCCAGGGCTAGAGTCTAGGTTTGGGTATTTAGGATAGGATGAATCTAATGTACACTCTAAATTGAATACTGGAATTTCCAACAGTTTAAGCTAAATATTATCTAGAAAATAGTTATAATTTTGGTAGCAGAGACCACATTTAATAATGCAGTCTAAGTGTTATAGACTCCTTGATCACTACCCAAACTGACACCACAATTTGGATTTTAGGAATTACAAAATGTTTACAAAGCTAAAAAATCAAGTGGAAAATAAGAATCAAAAATATTATGACTATTCTTTGAGCAAGTATTTGTGAATCACGGTTCCCACCAGCAATGACCTTACATATAATTCAGAAGAAAAGCCACACAAAGAAAGATTATATCATTGTGGGCAAGATAACGTGCCATGAATTACAGCCACAGACACAAACTATGTACTAACTATGCAATTCACTGAGGGAGCCTGAGATCAGCCAAATGATTGTCTTTTCTGAAAGGAAACTCCTCCCAATGACCTATCATAACAATTGTAAACAATTGTTGTAATATTAAAAGTAAAATAAATAAGGCTCATCGCACAAATAAGATCACTGGCATATTCTCTCAAATTCTACCCACTCTCAACCTTTAGAAGGTATGATCATAGCTGGCTGGACGATTGGAATTAAAAGCACTACTTTCTACATTTTAAATCACACATACTAGATTTGGACTGTGTGTGCACTTTAACACCTAGCAAACACTAGGACAAATACCGTCTTACTATGACTTTTCAATTTCAGTATTAAAGGGCATTTTAAAATTTTTCTGGTACTTAATCCACTTGCCTTTTAATTTTTTTAATTACATTTTTTAATTGAAGTAATATTAGGATACTGCCATCAAGTATTGCCACTGTAGTAGACACACCACCAAATCAATATCAGTTCAATTATAAGAAAAAGAAAAGAACTCTGTCCTGGGATATCCAGGACAAAGGCAATATGAGGCACTGTTTTCATTTGTAACGGGGTCCCGCAGGAGTCATTGGTATTTATCTTCCACACCACCGCTCCAAGAGACTAAACGCTTGCAAA